>NC_041017.1:34037759-35494425 GCF_004193775.1 Glycine soja | reverse complement strand
TTTTATTGTTTAATTAACAAAAGTATAACGAAAGGATTGATTAAATAATAGTTAATTTCAATACAAAATTGTGTATATAGGAATTTTAAAAAGGGAGATAGATAAAGTAAATTCAAAATTATTTCCTATTCTAAGAATTAACTCCGGAGAATTGGATGATAAAGTCAATAATTAGAAAAAGGAAACATCATAAAAAAAAAGAAAAAAGAAAAGAAAGACACTTGCAGCAGTATAAATAATAGAAGTTTTATGATTTATATGCAGAAGCAAGAAGCACTTATACAATTAAGTTGTTTTCTATATATGCGTTGCAGAAGTTGAAGAAGGTAGAGACCTTAATATGGGTGGACTTTGTGGAGTGTCCTAAGGTTCAAAATGAAAAAATGGAGGACCTTCACATGGACTTGATGGAGTAGTCTATGGTTCAAGTTGGAAAAGTGGGGACCTTGATATGGATTTGGTGGAGTGGCCAGCGGTTTGTCTAGGAGACAATTTTGTTTTCATTTCTTTTATTTTGAATAATTAAAATTTGATAGTTTAAAATTAATTATGGGTTCAAACCGCACGCAATAGAATGTTTGAATTTTATAAGGCAAGACTTTTTGTTGTTTACTTAACACGTACAGGTTTAACAAAAGGATTGATTTGAATAATAGTTAAAATTTGAAGACTAATTAAGCCAAATTTAATTACCTTTGATGTAAATTACTTAAAGTTTTTTAAAAAAATCATTAATATTTTTTTAAAATAAAAATTTAATTGATTTAAGCAATTCTATACAGTAAACTAAAATAAAAAATGTTTCTTGTTTTAGTATTTGGCACAAGAAACATTTAAGTTGATAACTTGTAAAAAATATAAAATATGTTTCTCCTCTTATTTAAGTTGATAACTTGTAAATCATATAAAATATGATACTGATTTTTTTTTCGTATTCTAAGAATTAATTCGGGAGAATTGGATAATTAAATCGATAATTTAAAGAGGCCAGCGTAAAAAAAGAATGGAAGAATATTTTAGTATTTGGAATAATAATAAAAAAGGTAAAAAATAATGAAAGTGAAGAGAAAAACAGGCAGGGCAGCAGTATAAATAATAGAAGTTTGATGATTTATATGCAGAACCAACAACTACACTTGTTTTCTATATATTCTTGTGTGATCATGAATTCCTCCTCCATTTATATTCTTGTCTTTGTCCAGCTTTGGTTGTTGAGCTTACCATGCAGAGAGAGTGTGTGCATCCCAAGTGAGCGTGAGACACTTTTGAAGTTTAAGAATAATCTCAATGATCCTTCGAATAGGCTTTGGTCTTGGAATCATAATTATACCAACTGTTGCCACTGGTATGGAGTCCTCTGCCACAACGTCACTTCCCATCTTCTTCAGCTTCACCTCAACACTTCATCTTCTGCTTTCAATGATGGCTACTTTGATTGGGAAGCTTATAGGGGATTCCAGTTTGGTGGAGAGATAAGTCCTTGTTTGGCTGATTTAAAGCATTAGAAGGTATGTCAATTCCTTCTTTCCTTGGGACAATGACTTCCTTGACTCACCTCGACCTCTCGTATACTGGATTCCGTGGGAAGATTCCTCCTCAGATTGGGAATCTCTCAAATTTGGTGTATCTTGACATGAGATATGTTGCCAACGGAACAGTACCCTCTTTCCTTTCAATATCTTGACTTGAGCGGCAATTATTTACTTGGAAAAGGTATGGCAATTCCTTCTTTCCTTTGTGCAATGACCTCCTTGACTCACCTCGACCTCTCTCTTACTGGATTCATGGGGAAGATTCCATCTCAGATTGGGAATCTCTCCAATTTGCTCTATCTTGGCCTTGGAGGTTATTTTGCTGTCGAACCTCTGTTAGCTGAAAATGTAGAATGGGTATCAAGTATGTGGAAGCTTGAATATCTTCATTTGAGTTATGCAAACCTATCCAAAGCATTTCATTGGCTACACACTCTCCAATCTCTTCCTTCTTTGACCCACCTATCTTTGTCAGGATGCACACTCCCTCACTATAATGAACCATCCTTGCTCAACTTCTCATCTCTGCAAACTCTCCATCTTTCCCGTACTCGTTATTCCCCTGCCATTTCTTTTGTCCCCAATTGGATATTCAAATTGAAGAAACTAGTTTCTCTTCAATTACTGGATAATGAAATCCAAGGTCCCATTCCTGGTGGTATTCGAAACCTCACACTTCTTCAAAATCTTGACTTGTCTGGAAATTCATTCTCATCTTCTATACCTGATTGCTTATACGGTCTTCATCGTCTCAAGCTCCTCAACCTAGGGGACAACAACTTGCATGGGACTATTTCTGATGCCCTGGGAAATTTGACTTCTCTCGTTGAACTTGATTTGTCATATAATCAACTTGAAGGAACAATTCCGACTTTTTTGGGTAATCTCCGCAACTTAAGGGAGATAGATTTAACATATCTCGATCTCTCTATTAATAAATTCAGTGGAAATCTATTTGAAAGTCTTGGATCACTCTCTAAATTGTCATCGCTTTTTATTAATGACAATAATTTTCAAGGAGTTGTCAACGAAGATGATCTTGCAAATCTTACAAGTTTGAAGGCGTTTGATGCATCAGGGAACAATTTCACTTTAAAAGTAGGTCCTCATTGGATTCCTAATTTTCAACTTATCTATTTGGATGTGACATCATGGCAGATAGGTCCCAACTTTCCATCGTGGATTCAGTCACAAAACAAACTTCGATATGTTGGACTGTCTAACACGGGGATTTTAGATTCTATTCCCACTTGGTTCTGGGAAGCACATTCTCAGGTTTTGTATTTAAACCTCTCTCATAATCATATCCATGGTGAGCTTGTGACTACAATAAAAAATCCAAGATCTATCCAAACTGTTGATCTAAGCACAAATCACTTATGTGGTAAATTACCCTATCTTTCAAATGATGTGTATGACTTAGACCTTTCAACCAATTCATTCTCTGAATCCATGCAAGATTTTTTATGTAACAATCAGGACAAGCCAATGCAATTAGAATTTCTCAATCTTGCATCAAATAATCTGTCAGGAGAAATACCTGATTGTTGGATTAATTGGCCATTTCTAGTGGAAGTGAATTTACAAAGCAACCATTTTGTTGGGAACTTCCCCCCATCCATGGGTTCCTTGGCTGAGCTGAAGTCATTAGAAATTCGTAACAACTTGCTCTCGGGAATATTTCCTACCAGTTTGAAGAAGACTAGCCAATTGATATCCTTGGATCTTGGAGAAAATAATCTTTCAGGAAGTATTCCAACATGGGTTGGAGAAAAGCTCCCAAATATGAAAATCCTCCGCCTTCGATCAAACAGTTTTTCCGGTCACATTCCAAATGAAATATGTCAGATGAGTCTTCTTCAGGTTTTAGACCTTGCAAAAAATAGTTTGTCTGGCAATGTACCCAGCTGTTTCAGTAACTTGAATGCCATGACACTAGTGAACCGGAGTACATATCCCCGTATCTATTCTCATGCACCAAATAATACAGAATACTCTTCGGTATCAGGTATAGTTAGTGTGCTACTATGGCTAAAAGGAAGAGGAGATGAGTATGGAAACATTCTGGGTTTGGTAACAAGTATTGATCTGTCAAGTAACAAATTATTAGGAGAAATTCCTAGAGAAATCACAGATCTAAATGGATTGAACTTTTTGAACTTGTCCCACAACCAATTGATTGGTCCTATTCCAGAAGGTATTGGTAATATGGGATCGTTACAAACCATTGATTTTTCGAGGAATCAAATTTCTGGTGAAATCCCTCCAACCATTTCTAATTTGAGCTTTTTGAGCATGCTAGACGTGTCTTATAATCATTTGAAGGGAAAAATTCCAACAGGAACACAATTGCAAACCTTTGATGCCTCCAGCTTTATTGGCAACAATCTATGTGGTCCACCACTGCCCATAAACTGCAGCTCCAATGGGAAAACTCATAGTTATGAAGGAAGTCATGGGCATGGAGTGAATTGGTTTTTTGTTAGTGCGACAATTGGATTTGTTGTGGGACTTTGGATAGTGATTGCTCCTTTGCTGATTTGTAGATCATGGCGGCATGCCTATTTTCATTTCCTTGATCATGTGTGGTTCAAACTTCAATCTTTTTCCTCGTATAGTATCACTGTTTAGTGTTGCTTACAACCGATGTTGTATCATTGTATTGCCAGGTTGTTCAATTTGCATTGTAGTCATTGCTATCTTCTTTCTTTCTTTCTTTCTTTTTTTTTTTTCAAATTTGAGAGTCTTATTTAAATTCTGTTTTGGGATGTACATATTTGCATATTGAGCATATTTGTAGTTAAGATCAACTAGTTGTTCAATTCTGTGTATCACATTCTTGTTTCCAAAAATGGGGGACTAGTGGTTCAAGAAAACGTGGTTTAATAGGAAAAAAACTTATATTTAATTTTAGTCACTAACCATTGAAGTGAATAATTAGTTCTTTCGTGTTAATTAAAGTCGTGACTCGTGGCTGCATACAAGACTTGACTCTCCAAGCCGGCCAGGCCAAGAACTTTGATGAGATATCCATAGATAACCAATGATGCTTGAGAACCAACAAAATTGTTGGAGTAATATTCTAAATTACCCTAACTATAAAAAGGGCAAATAATAGGTGTAATTTTATTGTTCACTATATTTTTCATTTGAATTTCTTAATTAATGCTATAAGAGTAGTTGTTAGTAAGATTCTTATTCTTATACGAAAAATAATGTTGTGTTATGATATAAAAACATCATACGTAATTTTCAGCATGAGATAGTGATAGGATATCAGAAGCAGATAACAGGGATAAGGAACCAGAAGCAAGCATCAGAAAGACAGAAACATTGAAGGGAGTAGCAGTAATTAACAAACCAGAGGTGCAAAAAGAAGAAAAGACTAAGAGAAAGGTCACAAAGCCATCTTACCTTCGTGATTACGTATGAAGCAAAAAGGGGCAAATTGGACAATATAGCAGCAGTGGGCAATTTAGCAGTAGAGGTCTAGCTTGGGTCATGTTTGTCTTATCCTCTCCGACAAGCATAACAAACTTTGATACGTGTAATATTCCTTGAGCAAATTGATACAATTCTGTTAGGAAGATTGTTATATATATCTATGTAAATAACAAGCTATGACATGAATAAAAATTGCCCTTTTCTTACCTTGTTCTTCCTTTATTCTCCCTAATTCTCTGGAGATAGTTTCTGTATGAGGACCCAGTATAGTAGCAATCTTTTTGTTTTCTTTCAAACATAAAGTATCGCAGGTAGTTTGGAGCAACAGGTTCTCCATTGACTAGTAGTAGTAGCTAGTGACCAAACTTAATTCCTCATTATCATAGCCATCATACAAACCTAGCTCACACTGTCAAATAATTAAAATTTTGAAAGAAAAAAAAAAGAAAAAGGATATATAATAAACAAAATCAATAATTCACAATACACAAATTAACCTTTTAGCATGTGATTATTATATCAAAACCTTTTTTTTTGGGTACCTTTCAATTTGTCATTCAAGTCTAGAAGGACCTATGTGTGGACATCTAAAGGAGTCCATTTATGAGTGAAAATTTTCAAAATTTGTTTATCGTATCGCAGCAGGCTAAGTAGGATTTTATATTGCTATTCACATTACCCATGTGGGTAGAAAATTAGAAAATTCTAGAAGTATTCTTTTTACATAAATATGATTTTGTTATACAAATATACAATAGAATTATATTTTTATTACATTGTTTGGGACACAATTCTAGAAGTAGTTTTTATTGTTCAGTTTCAAAATCATTAAAAATTAAACTCAGTTTATGTTTTGAGTTTTTAGTTTCAGTTTATTTTAATTTTTAGATTTTAAAAAATTAATTAATAGATAAAATAATTTAAATATTTAATCTTATCACACTCCATTATAAAATCATGTAATATTAAAAAAATGTTGACAAAAAAATAAATAAAAAATAATTAAACATAATAAAAATAATTAAAAAATAAACATTAAAGGTTAAAACATAAACAATAATCAGTAAATTGTTTGTTAAATGTGATAAAAAAAAATTCAGAAAGATGCAAAAAATCAACTTAGTGCAATTTTTGTTGAACATGTTTGTATTTCGAAATTATATTTTAAAACGGAAAATTGAAAATTGACAATCACCCACCTTAATTTTTAAATAAGTAAAAAGTATTGTATGTGTGGTGCACAGGGCAGAGATTAATATAAAGCCATGGCATATTTTGTTGGGAGGGTTGAAAGAAGGCACTACGAGGATACCATGGCTGAACAGAGAGCCTTATGCTTACTGGAAAGGTAATCCAGCTGTTGCTCAAACCAGACAAGACCTCATTAAATGCAATGTTTCTGAAAATCAAGATTGGAATGCTCGTTTATTTGCCCAGGTATCACACTTGTTATTAGCTTTGTTTGATTACACTTATTGAAAGTAGTTTTATTATTTGGATATGAAAAAATTAATTTTGTATGTAATATTTCTCATAAGCAAAAGTTTCATTATATAAAATTGGCTTAAGCACTTGGTGTGCAGAAACTAGAAATAACAGGCAAATTCAAGCAACACAATGGCCAGTATCAATATTGTATATAACATTATACACTTTTTTAACTTTTAATCTTTTATTAATACACAACTTAAAAGTACATTCAAAATCAAAGGAAATAACCTGTTATTGAACATTACTGATTTTTTACTTCTGGACAATATATTTTGTCTGTTAAATGACTCACAATAAAGCCACATATATAGCTTCCTTCTTGACAAATGGAAATTTTTTTCCAGGATTGGTTCCGAGAATCACAAGAGGGGTTCAACAAATCAGACTTGCCTAGTCAATGCACTTATAGGTATAACATTCAAACTGTCCATTCATGCTTCAGTTATAATTATATAATATATTTTTGTTATTGGATATATATGTTCAGTTTATCAATAAATAAATGTTCCTATTCAATCATGATCGTGCAGATATAAGGTGTACATAGAAGGTTCTGCTTGGTCAGTCAGTCAAAAATACATTCTGTCATATGACTCTACCACTCTACTTTTAAAACCTAAATACTATGATTTTTTCACAAGAGGACTGATTCCAGTGCACCACTATTGGCCCATAAAGGACGATGACAAGTGCAGATCCATTAAGTTTGCTGTGGATTGGGGAAATAATCACAAGCAAAGGGTAATCTTGAAGTTTTGCTTCTTCACTAAGGCTAGAATATAATTCTTACCAAGTTAATTAATCCTAAAAGAATTCACCTCGGAATATTTGATTTAATGGTGAATCACTTAATATTAATCAGGGTCAATAGTTATATGCAAATCAATGATTCATCCTTTACATCATTGCACAATCCATATGCAGATATACTATATACTAAAATGTGAGCTTATACAAATAATAAACAAGAATTACCTCCTGATGCAAATTTTTTTGGAGGAAATAAATAAATTAAACAACACTTTCTCAATGTTTAACTAGTTTCATTTCATTTCTATTTGTGAAATTTATCAGACACAACAAATTGGCAAGGTGGCGAGTGATTTCAATTCATTCAAGAAGAGGTAAAGATGGACTACGTGTACGACTACATGTTTCATCTCCTTAATTCATATGCTAAACTCTTCTGATACAAACCCTCCATAAGTGCTAATGCTACGGAACTATGTGTGCAGTCAATGGTTTGTGGAGCAGAAGGATCAGTAAAGAAATTTATGATGGAATCATTGGTCAAGGTTCCTGCAAATACCGACCTTTGCACCATGCCTGTCCCTTTTGATCCTCCAACTTTGTATGCAACATTACAGAGAAAGGAAAGCTCAATTCAACAAGTTGAATCATGGGAGAAAAGTTACTGGGATAATCAAACCATAACATCTTAATACTTTTTTTTTTTCCATATTCAACTTAATTCATTCATTCTTAGAATATCTTGGGAGGATAGAAGTAGAATCTAGATTATCTTGTACTTGGCTAAAGAAACCATATCATGCTTGACGGATTATGAGTTGTAGGCTTTACGAGAAAAAAAAAAATTAGTTTGTTAATTTTGTAATGTTAGAAACTTATTATTTTTCAAAATGGAAATGCTACAAGGTAAATGTTCCACATTATCTCAATTATTCTCTTCTGAAATGCATTTCGCCTTCTTCAAAATTACCTGTATTTTTCTGCTACAACTTTAAGCAGACAACATAATTCATAGTAGTATACATGTAAGAAGATTCCCATGCATAATCCCTGAGTAGTATTGGTATATTTGAAAAACAACACTCCTGCTCCAAAATCGCATAATTTTAAAAATATGGCAAACAAAATTGAGGAATTAAAAGTTGAGATCCATGCCAACACTCTATTTTCACATATAGCCTCATAAACATCTCCATCAAAGATTGGATATCAAGTTAACTAATGAATCAAATTTGTAAAATTTGAAAATATGGGAACGAACCGAGCAATTGAAAAGTGGGATACCAAAATCTTCCTCAAGTGTACTTAAAAAAAATAATAAGATTTTAATTTCTATTACAACAAGTCGTTATTACTTATTAGAGATAAAAGACTTTTAGGACTGAACAATAAGATTTGTGTAACAAGCATTTAGTTGTATGAGATTAAAGGCAAAATGCTCACAAAAATAAATCTCCAATAAGGTTTTGCAATAATATCTATTGTGAGTCTGTCAGAGATTTAATACACTCGAGTGTAAATATTTTTACACTATCAACTAATCAATGGTTTACGTTTCGACGTGATATGAGAATGGTAATATATAGGTAGTATTTGAGTTAAGCTCATGAAAGCCAAATTAGAAGCCCTGCAACTGCAACCAAACTTTCTAACAATCTCTTCCCGATATAAGACGCACTATTCTTAGCTGTGGCCGTTTCATCTGTCCCCTGGTTTCTACCATTCTGGGAACTTCCTTCAGCTGAATGCACAAAAGAACACATTAAAAGTAAATGCAAAATTTAGTACTACACCATTGAAACTCATATGTCAATGTCAAAAATAAATTCTAAAAATGAAATATTTTGTTGAAAGGATCACTACCAGAAGTAGTGGGCGAAGGACTGCTAGAACCACCATTGGATTTCTGACCAATTTGATTAAAAGCTTGAGCTTCAGGTGATTTAGGATCCAAGTGCAGAAGTGCTGTTCAAATCGTTTCAAACAAGAATTTCTTGAGAAAAAATCAAACCTCAAATATTTTTAACTTTCGCAGTTGAAAACTCAGAGATAACAGATACACAAACAAAGTAAAATTGGCAGATTTAGATGCCCTTTTTTTCCCCTTTAAAATGTGTTATTGTCTAGTTATGAATGAGAAAAGTAGAAAAGTTTGAAGTACATGACTTGTTGACCATTCATTACATAGTAAATGGAATGTAACACTCTTTTGTTCTTTATGGAAAATGAAAGGCTTGATAATGATAAAACTTAGACCACAAATATTCTGATTTTTTTAGAAATATGCTAAAATTGGAAGATTTAGGGCCTGAGTATTCTCAGTTAAGAAACTGTTTTATAAAATAATTTTAGACTACTTAGTAATCAATTTCTTATCCAAAATATATAAGTTTGGAGAATCCTATCCAAAATAAGTGTTCTAAAATCCAAAAAAACAAAAACAACGGGAAAATGTTTTCTCAGCTTCTTCTGTTTTAATCTTATTCAAGTTCCCTCTCAATTTCACATTCTGTGTCTCACATCATTCTCCGCCAAACAGTCTGAAGAACTGATAGCAGAGGCTATCTGCTAAGAGCAAAACGAAGGAAATAAAGAGAAGATAAGCAAATTCAAATTCTGTTCGGTGCTTTTTCATTCCTTTTCTCTTGACATTTATAGGCTTACACTGCTTATTGTTTTCTAGCAGATAATAACAAACTCTGTTATAACAGAATTTGGGAAAAGCACTATCTCTATCCATTAAGAGTAGTCCAATTTCACATTGAATGCGAAATGCATGTTGGATGATGAGCTATTGCAATCTTCCAATGGAACCCACCAAAGATAGGTGGCATTAGCACAAAACATCTCAGCAATATAGCCCCCTTATGGTATTTTGTAACAGACAATCAACTTTGAAGAAGCGTGTACGATGGCATGTTGATGGAAGACGACCACACAACATAAAATGCTACAAAATAAAATAAAATATTTTTAAACTATGACATACTTTCTGCTATCTGCTAAGAGCAAAACGAAGGAAATAAAGAGAAGATAGGCAAATTCAAATTCTGTTCTGTGCTTTTTCATTCCTTTTCTCTTGATATTTATAGGCTTACACTGCTTATTGTTTTCTAGCAGATAATAATAAACTCTGTTATAACAGAATTTGAGGATAACAGAATTTGGGAAAAGCACTATCTCTGTCCCCTAACTAACTGCAGTGCACTAATGCTGTCGCGGCTAAACGTAATCCCTGAGGTGAGTGGGTCTGTTATGGTTCCTTGCTGGTCTGCTATTAGCTGCTACCTCTGGTTCTTCCGTAATGTTGTTGTTGCTATCAAGAACCTTGTTTAGTTGTATCTTGAAAACTAAAAATAGTTTTTGAAAATAGAAATAAAGACTCTTTTTTTTTTCCTATTAAAAACATGTTATCATCAGACAATGAAAGATAAAAACATTAGTTGTTATATGGCCACTAACAAGACTCATTGCATAGGAAATGGAAACATAACACTGTAGTGTAGTGTTCTTCAAGAAAAAAGGAAGACTTAATTTGAAATTGAACATACCAGAGCACTGTGAGAGATTATCAGGAGTTTTGCAAAGAGAAGGGAGACCAACAGCAATTGTCATGTTAATCTTCAAGCCAAGGTCAGGATCATCCCTGTCTTTGAGAATAAGGCAGACACACTTCTTGTTGGTCTTCATGGCTTGTGTGAGACCACTGCAACAATCTACCGAATATTTAACCGATACATTATTATTTAACTAATGATAGAGATTTAAAGCAAAAGATTTCAAATATTAGAGATTTTCGTTGAAGAAAAAAATTGTCAAAAGATCAAATAAAAAGTCCAATATAAATCATGGATTAAAAACATAATTTTATTTTCTTAAAAAAAAGTACATTTTCCTATTCCAAAAGTGTTAAATTCTCTCGTGTTATTATACCCCTAGTAGTTATTTGTTTCTGACCGAGTCTCTTTAGTGTCCAATTTGCTGGTGTGAAGGGTAGAAAGACCCAATGACAATGTTGTCATCAAATTTGAAAACAAATAACTATAAAAAATATAAAAAAAAAACATAACACTAATACACCAAAACACTTTCAAACACAAAATGAAATTAAATATGTTTTTATCCTTAATAAATAGTTAATTTTTGTTTTTGTTTTTTAATAAATTTTTATTTTATATTGAATTTCTTATAAATTAATATTTTTATTTTTAATCTTTGATTTTTTATTTTAGTCTATGATAAATTAAAAAAAATTGTTTACTTTCTAGTAAATTTTATTTTAATATGTAATAATAATAAATGAAAAATATTTATAATGAAGCAAAAAAAATAATTTATTAGGGACTAAAAATAAGTGTTTAATATAAAAAATAAAATTATCATTTTATTAAAAATTTATCATAAATTAAAAATTTATTAAAAATATATATATATAATCAGATATTTATTAAAAATAAAAAATATATTTAAGCCCCTTAAATAATTAAGCAGTACATGTGTGGGATAGTAGACTTCCTTCTTGTGAACAGGACCTGATCCTGAGTGTATTTTTCATATTTGTCCAAGCAAAAAAACCAAATAAAGTGAAACAATGTTTGACTTCCTATCTTCAAAGTTAAAAGTTAAGTCTCTGGAGAAGATGGCTTCGATAAAGACACAATAAAACTGCTTCTGGAGAAGAGGGAATTTCAAGACATTTGTTCTTCCCTAAAAGCAACTTAACTCTAATGAAAATGTTAACACTGAACAAGAGGCTATAGTCGAAAACCAACTAACATTCCAAAATTCCTCACTAACCATCCCTATTATATTTGACAACCACACCCGTGATGAAAATTATAGTGCGGTCTCATTCCACTGTCTCAATAAATAAAAAATATACAAAAAATCACAATAAGGATATGTTAATTAAGAATTTGATTTAAATACACTTAGAATTGCAATTAACTATATATATTCTCCTATAACTTTTTTTAGTAATTGTTTTACAAATCATTAGGTGATATCTAATTAATTAACAATTTAAATTTTTACACTGTCTATCTAAATTAAACTCATGTATTAACATCATCAAAGTTATTTTCGTTTTAGTTTTGATAGTTTTTTTTCTAATTAAGTACTACTAGTAGTTGCCATTCTCATTATTTTATTATACGTACATTCTAATTAACTTGAGATACCATTAAGATAAAAGTGGTGTGAAAAAAAGAGCATCAAAGTAGGCGTACGTATGGCGTCAAGAGTTTCATCACTTGTTCTGTGAGGGAAACAAAAAACATTATAAGTTCAAAATTCAAAGCAAAAGAATTCCTTTTATAAAACACATCATTTGTTTCTCAATTCTCCTAAGAAAAAAACCACTTGCACTAATGGGTTGGTACAAGGGTCCTTGTGGCAGCCATCATGCACAACAATGCAAATTCCCTGACTTGGTAATAAAGGCTAGGAAGGAATTCGTAATAACCACTGAATCAAAGTCTTCGGTAACATTTGGAAATATGTGAGTGAGATTTTCAAAACACCAAACAGTTATAGTATCAAATGTTGTATCTTCAAATTTGGTTTTTTTCCGTTAGGCCTAGATTTCTTCTTGGTATCAGAATGTATCCTAGATCCATTCAAAAGAATTACGCATCATGCCGAAAGAGTGCTAGACGTGAGGGGTGAATTAAAAAAAATAAAAATCCAAGTCCCATATTGATTAGAGATAGTCTCAAGATAGAATTTATAAGGTGAGGGCAACCCTCACCTGAGCTAGCTTTTAGAGTTGAGTTAGGCTCAGATTTTTTCTCTTTCTACCCAAATAGAGTTGTAAAAACGGAAGATTGAGAGCTTAATTAGATAGAATTCAAAGTTGCAAATTCCAAACCTGTTTTTACAAAAAAAAAAAAAAGGTTTAATTATCCTTTTGACCCTTAAAGTTACGACAATATTTCTTTTTAGTTCTTATAGTTTAAATCATTCTATTTTAGTCCGGTTGAATTATTTTTTTTACTCTTTGATTCTCACCATCAAGTTTCGACTAAAGTCATATGTTGAAACTAATGTTATGGAGAGGGCAAAGACACTCTCCTATGCACACACGAGACATGGCTGATTATCTTTTCTCTCAACAACAAACCGGCACCTGCAACATCATCCCAACCATGAAGGCACAAACTACCACACCTCTGTTACTCATGGAACCAGAAACTCACAATCACACACTTTATCTGCAGCAATCAAAACCATCATCCCATTGGAACGATCAACTTAGTTCAATGCTGTGATACCACTCCAACTTGATGAGACACAGTAAAGAAGGAGATTGCATCATGGCAATTGGCAAATGCTAAGCTTTCAGAGGTCGGTGGCAGACTCAAGAATAATGGAATGTGTAGTGGCTTTGTCTCATACCTCCATTACACTTCAGTTGTACCTGAGCTTGCTTCCCTATTTTTATTAATTTTCTTCATGTTTATGTGTGAGTTGAATCTTCCCCGCGAGGACAAAAAGGTAAAAAAAATATAAATATAGGAACCAAAATGAATATCTTAAATTATAGGGACTAAAAAAAATTATCACAACTATAAGGACTAAAAGAGTAATTAAATCAAAATAAAATAAACTAGTGCAAAATAATGGTGGTGTGGTTAGACACTTTTAATCCTAAATGTCTCGTTGTTGACATATATACTTCTACATATGTGTGCATTTTGCAACCACCACCATTAGTGGAGTAAAATTTTAAATGCTAACCCTTCTACGGTATATATCCTACATAGGCATTGTTAGTAGTAAATAGCAACCGTGAACCAGAAAATTGTGGATTCAACCTTTTTCGTCTTCCTTCTTCTTCATGGCAGTGCTATTTGCAACTCATGTTCTTCTCTTGATATTGTCCACTGCAACAACTCTCCACTTCAGTGCAAGCAAGGCAGCAAGGCTCAATATGACTTGCAGTGAGATGGAAAGGAATGCACTCCTCAGCTTCAAGCATGGACTAGCAGACCCTTCAAACAGGCTTTCATCATGTCGGATTGCTGTACATGGCCAGGGGTTCACTGCAACAACACTGGTCAAGTCATGGAAATCAATCTTGACACACCTGTGGGCTCTCCCTATTGGGAGTTGAGTGGAGAGATTAGTCCTTCTTTGCTTGGACTAAAATATTTGAATCATTTGGACTTGAGTTCAAATTATTTTGTTCTTACTCCAACACCAAGCTTCCTAGGCTCATTGGAGAGTCTAAGATACTTGGACCTTAGCTTAAGTGGGTTCATGGGATTAATCCCTCATCAACTAGGAAACCTCTCAAACCTAGCACCTTAATCTTGGATACAATTATGCTCTTCAGATAGATAACCTTAATTGGATATCAAGGCTATCTTCCTTGGAGTACCTTGATTTGAGTGGTTCAGACCTTCATAAACAAGGTAACTGGCTTCAAGTACTGAGTGCACTTCCATCTCTTTCAGAACTACACTTGGAGAGCTGCCAAATTGATAACTTAGGACCACCAAAAGGAAAAACCAACTTCACACATCTCCAAGTCCTTGATCTTTCAAATAACAATCTCAATCAGCAAATCCCTTCATGGCTATTTAATCTCAGCAAAACTCTTGTCCAACTTGATTTACACAGTAACCTTTTACAGGGTGAAATTCCACAAATAATATCAAGCCTACAGAACATAAAAAACCTAGACCTGCAGAACAATCAACTCAGTGGGCCACTTCCAGATTCATTAGGCCAGCTAAAGCATCTTGAAGTTCTAGATCTCAGTAATAATACCTTTACTTGTCCAATTCCCTCACCATTTGCAAACTTGTCATCCTTGAGAACTTTAAACCTTGCTCACAACCGACTGAATGGAACCATTCCTAAGAGTTTTGAGTTCCTCAAAAACCTGCAGGTATTAAATCTTGGAGCTAATTCTTTGACTGGTGATGTGCCTGTAACTCTTGGAACTCTCTCAAATTTAGTGACGTTAGACCTTTCATCTAATTTGTTAGAAGGATCTATAATAGAGTCAAATTTTGTAAAACTTTTTACATTAAAGGAACTACGTTTGTCTTGGACAAACTTGTTCCTCAGTGTAAACTCTGGATGGGCTCCTCCTTTTCAGCTTGAATATGTTTTACTGAGCTCCTTTGGAATAGGTCCTAAGTTTCCAGAATGGCTAAAAAGGCAAAGTTCTGTGAAGGTTTTGACAATGTCTAAGGCAGGTATTGCAGACTTGGTTCCAAGTTGGTTTTGGAATTGGACTTTGCAAATTGAATTCCTGGATCTGTCAAACAATCTGTTAAGTGGAGACCTATCTAACATCTTTCTAAATTCCAGCGTCATAAATTTGAGTTCTAATTTGTTCAAGGGTAGATTGCCAAGTGTGTCTGCAAATGTTGAAGTGCTGAATGTTGCCAATAACTCAATTTCCGGAACAATTTCTCCCTTTTTATGTGGAAAGCCAAATGCTACTAATAAGTTAAGTGTGCTTGATTTTTCAAATAATGTCTTGTCTGATGATCTTGGTCACTGTTGGGTGCATTGGCAAGCTTTGGTGCATGTGAACTTGGGCAGTAACAATTTGTCTGGTGAAATTCCAAACTCCATGGGGTATCTGTCTCAACTTGAGTCTTTGCTGTTAGACGACAACCGCTTCTCAGGATATATTCCTTCAACACTGCAAAATTGCTCTACAATGAAATTCATAGACATGGGAAATAACCAACTTTCTGACACAATACCAGATTGGATGTGGGAAATGCAATATGATAGAAATGTGATTAGTGAAGTGGGGCCTAGGCCAAGGGTGTGGAGAGTTTATCCTAGGAAAAAGACAAAAGGAATGAATGATGATGACGTGGCTGTGAACGCATGAGAGTGACTATAGATAGCTATTGCTGGAAGGGAATAAGGAAGAGGGAATTCAGTTAGGACTTGGTGGGGTCACCTCTAGGTGATTTGGGAGCACTGCGTGCTTGGGAATTGGTTGTTACTACCAGTTTGTTATTCTTTCTTTCTTTCTGCTCTTATCTTCCTGCAATTGTGTATCTCACAGCAATACCATTGCAGTTTCATTACTTATATTACACTGTTATATCCATTTTATCACTATTTCTGTGCATTAAGACCCATCACAATATCTAATGGTTCTTCGTCTAAGATCCAACAATTTCAATGGCAGCATTACTCAAAATATGTGTCAACTTTCTTCCCTTATAGTGCTGGATCTTGGCAATAAAAGCCTGTCAGGATCCATTCCAAATTGTTTGGATGACATGAAAACAATGGCTGGTGAAGATGACTTCTTTGCAAACCCTTCAAGTTATTCATATGGCTCTGACTTCAGTTATAACCACTACAAGGAAACTCTTGCCTTAGTTCCCAAAAAAGATGAGTTAGAGTACAAAGACAATCTGATATTGGTGAGAATGATTGATCTTTCAAGTAATAAGCTGTCTGGAGCAATTCCATCTGAAATTTCCAAGCTATCTGCTTTGCGGTTTTTGAACTTGTCTAGAAATCATCTGTCTGGAGAGATACCAAATGACATGGGAAAAATGAAATTGTTAGAATCCCTTGATCTCTCACTAAACAACATTTCAGGTCAAATCCCTCAAAGCTTATCTGATTTGTCCTTCCTCAGTTTCCTGAATCTATCATACAACAACTTATCAGGCAGAATTCCCACGAGCACCCAACTTCAGAGCTTTGAAGAACTTAGCTACACTGGAAATCCTGAGCTTTGTGGTCCTCCTGTAACAAAAAATTGCACAAACAAGGAATGGTTGAGGGAGAGTGCTTCTGTTGGACACGGTGATGGTAATTTCTTTGGAACATCAGAGTTTTATATCGGTATGGGAGTTGGATTTGCAGCAGGATTTTGGGGTTTTTGCAGTGTTGTTTTCTTCAACAGAACTTGGAGGCGTGCTTATTTTCATTATCTTGACCACTTGAGAGATCTGATTTATGTGATGATAGTTTTGAAGGTAAGAAGGTTACTTGGGAAATTATGAGTTTACCTGTTAACTGTTAAGAAGTGAGACATTACAACGTGTTAGTCTAGCCATTAAAAATGTGAAAAGGTTTACCATACTATGTACCTGTTCATCTGTGGTGTTCTGTCTGTTTTGCTTTCATTGGTATTAAATGTTCTTAATGTTAAGAGAACTAGACGAGCTTGAGACTTGAGTATCAAATTCTGTTTTGTATTTATGACGCATTATTGTCTTCTACTATCTGTGCACTAACAATGATTAGCATTAAAATAACTGAAATGACACACTCGGTGATTGGATTTAAGAAGATTGTTTTACACAACATGTAACTAAGAATTTGCCTGAATGAATTTAATTAGTGTAGAAAGTTGGAGCTTGCATAGGATTCTCAGTTTCTAAGCTCTTCCACATCTTCCTTCTCTCGCTTTTCCTTACTCTGATACATTCCACATTCCCATTTCCTGAGTATTGATGCATTTATTCTATAATACTCATTAACAAGTTCATTTGACAAATCATGATTGATTAAATTTTAAAAATCATGAAATATTACTTTTTTATTCATAATAGTTCCTATCGTTTTATACAAGGGTCACTAGTTGTATTGAATTCCCTCATACAAAATAAAGTTTCAAGCTATCAGATATAGGGTTTCCATCACACCTGTATCACCAGTGTGTGTGTATTAGAGAGAGAGAGCTGGCATCTTTATTAAAGAAATAGGGAAATACCCAAAAAGATGGTTTTCCATCTGTTCATTTTCTTCCACTGGCCGATGTCTAGTTCTTCATCCACCCTATCTATTTTCACATCGGTTTCTCTCACTGTTTCAGTTCCGAGATCATAAATGTAGGGAAAAAAAATAGAAAAAAAGAATAGCATATACACTATATATGCATGTACAAAAAAAAAAAAATACAAAACACTTGTCAAGTCCTTTTGCTCCTCAGACAATGAAGACAGATTTAGAATGCTCTCATAATTTATATTTAGTTCAATTTCACTTTTGATCTCCATGCATTACGTAAATCAGGTATTATAATTTTGTAAGTTTAATTTGGTCCCTTAGATGTGGCTTATTCACTTCTGCTTCCTTATAACTGCAATATTCTAAGGGATCAAAAGTTTAGTTCAGTATGTGTTAGGCAACATGGTAGTTGTCATATTATCTACCTTTCATCTAGTGTCATGCCAGTAAATATCTGTTAAATATTCAAAGAAAGATGGATGGAGGGATTGAAATTGCAATGCCTAGTGGATCCAATCCAATTCTCCGAACTTACAATAGACCAAAATCGCACAATTACTGTACCTGAAGAATAAAGAATGCAATTAAACTTTTATATTTTTTATCTTTAATTTTAATTTCATAAAAAAAATCTTTTCAAACTCAAATTCAGTCAATTATAATAGAACCATACAATAGTTTTTTTTCCAGGGAAACCACACAATAGTTTTAAAAACATTTATATGCAGTTTTCTAATTAAAAGTCAAATCAGAATTCAATTAATGCATTGAAATCAATGTATTAATTGCTTTCATTCTACTAAAAACACCAATCTTTTTTTAAAAATTTATTAACATAAAAAATATAATACAATTATTGAATTACAATAGCGACAATTAGTCTTGTGTTTTATTGAATTGTTTGATTATATTTTTAATCACTAGATGGACCTAGTGACAAGGGAGTTTGACTAATTCGCACAAGGGAGTTAAATATTTCAATAAATTGTATATTTATTTTTCTCTTCTATCACTATTCTTAAACTATCACCACATAAACATAAGTAAATGAAATTTAGACAAAAACTTTAATATATGAAGACTTGTGGTCTAACAATAAATAGCTAGGACCATAATTTTATAATTTAAAAAACATGCCACACTTCTTAATTTGTAGATCTTCTAATTTACTTTTTAATACATGGAGAAATTTGGACCAAGACTTATTAAAGAAAAAATTATGATCTCAATAATTATGATAGACCAAGTTAAACAAGCAATTTACACTTCTTTATATCTCACTAATTAACTTTTAATGAAAAAGAAAATAATATTCAGGTTAAAATACGATTAGAAATAAACGACACAACAATCTTTTCAATTAATAACAATGAAAATTAGTCTTTTTTTACATATAAGAAGAATATTATTTTATGAATTAAAAAATAAATCAAAATTAAATAACTAAATTGGAACAAAATAATCTTTTTTATATAGATTTTTTAATCTAAATAGTCTCTAAATTAGATTCTTTTCCTATAATTGATGTATTCATCATTTATAATTTTTTCCTTCCTTACTTAATTCTAAACATTTGTTGTCAATGATAAAGAACTTGATATGAAGGTAATGTAGTGACCTATGGTTCAAGTTGAAGAAGTGGGGGGACATTGTCATGAAATTGGTGGAGTGGCCTATGGGATATGGATCAAGTTGAAGAAGTCAGAGACCTTAATATGGCTGGGCTTTGTGGAGTGTCCTAAGGTTCAAGATGAAAAAATGGAGGAGCTTGACATGGACTTGATGGAGTAGCCTATGGTTCAAGTTGAAAAAGTGGGGACCTTGATATGGATTTGGTGGAGTAGCCAGCGATTTGTCTAGGAGAAATTTTTTTTTTCATTTTTTTTAATTTTGAATAATAAAATTTTTATAATTTAAAATTAATTATGGGTTCAAATTCCAAGTAATAGAATATTTTAATTTTATAATGCAAGACTTTTTGTTATATACTTAGAGGATTGATTTAAATAATAGTTAAAATTTGAAGACTAATTAAGCTAAATTTAATTACCTTAGATGTAAACAACTCAAAGTTTTAAAAAATTGTTAATATTTTCTTAAAATAAAACGTTCATTGATTTAAGCAATTCTATACGGTAAACTAAAATAAAAAAGTTTCCTATTTTAGTATTTGGCACAAGAATAAATTATATTTCTTTGTTGATTTTTTATGTTATCGTATCAATATTTTTCTTTTTGAGAATATTATATTGAACGTGAGTATTTTTATGATTGTTTAAATTTGGCACTTGCAAATTATTTAAAAAGTAAAATGGAAATTAAAATAATGTTTCTCCTCTTATTTAAGTTGATAACTAGTAAAAAAATAAAAAATATGATACTGATTTTTTTGAGAAAAAAAGTTAATAGTCTTTTTCACACTTCTTTTTACATAACTAATTAATTTTTATATGATAAAAAAATAATATTCAAGTTCAAATACAATTAGAAATAGAAGACTTGAATTTTTTTAATAAAATGTTGGACTTTTATTGTTTAATTAACAAAATTTGAACGAAAGGATTGATTAATCAAAATTAAATAATAGTTAAATTCAATACAAAATTTTGTGTATATAGGAATTTTAAAAAGGGAGATAGATAAAGTAAATTCAAAATTATTTCCTATTCTAAGAATTAACTCGGGGGAATTGGCAATAAAGTCAATAATTAAAAATAGGAAACGTCATAAAAAAAAAAAGAAAAAAGAAAAGAAAGACACCTGCAGCAATACAAATAATAGAAGTTTTATGATTTATATGCAGAAGCAAGAAACACTTATACAATTAAGTTGTTTTCCATATATGCGTTGCAGAAGTTGAAGAAGTCAGAGACCTTAATATGGCTGGACTTGATGGAGTAGTCTATGGTTCAAGTTGGAAAAGTGGGGACCTTGATATGGATTTGGTGGAGTGGCCAGTGGTTTGTCTAGGAGACAATTTTGTTTTCATTTCTTTTATTTCGAATAATTAAAATTTGATAAGTTAAAATTAATTAAGGATTCAAACAGCATGTAATAGAATATTTGAATTTTATAAGGCAAGACTTTTTGTTGTTTACTTATCACGTACAGGTTTAATGAAAGGATTGATTTGAATAATAGTTAAAATTTGAAGACTAATTAAGCCAAATTTAATTACCTTTGATGTAAACTACTTAAGGTTTTAAAAAAATCATTAATATTTTCTTAAAATAAAAATTTCATTGATTTAAGCAATTCTATACGGTAAACTAAAATAAAAAATGTTTCTTGTTTTAGTATTTGGCACAAGAATAAATTATATTTCTTTGTAGATTGTTTAAGTTATCGTATCGATTTTTTTTTAGAATATTATATTGAACTTGAGTATTCTCGTGATTATTTAAATTTGGCACTTGCAATTATTTAAAAAGTAAAATGGAAATTAAAATTATGTTTCTCCTCTTATTTAAGTTGATAACTAGTAAAAAAATAAAAAATATGATACTGATTTTTTTGAGAAAAAAAGTTAATAGTCTTTTTCACACTTCTTTTTACATAACTAATTAATTTTTATATGATAAAAAAATAATATTCAAGTTCAAATACAATTAGAAATAGAAGACTTGAATTTTTTTAATAAAATGTTGGACTTTTATTGTTTAATTAACAAAATTTGAACGAAAGGATTGATTAATCAAAATTAAATAATAGTTAAATTCAATACAAAATTTTGTGTATATAGGAATTTTAAAAAGGGAAATAGATAAAGTAAATTCAAAATTATTTCCTATTCTAAGAATTAACTCGGGGGAATTGGAAATAAAGTCAATAATTAAAAAGAGGAAACGTCATAAAAAAAAAGAAAAAAGAAAAGAAAGACACCTGCAGCAGTACAAATAATAGAAGTTTTATGATTTATATGCAGAAGCAAGAAACACTTATACAATTAAGTTGTTTTCCATATATGCGTTGCAGAAGTTGAAGAAGTCAGAGACCTTAATATGGCTGGACTTGATGGAGTAGTCTATGGTTCAAGTTGGAAAAGTGGGGACCTTGACATGGATTTGGTGGAGTGGCCAGTGGTTTGTCTAGGAGACAATTTTGTTTTCATTTCTTTTATTTCGAATAATTAAAATTTGATAATTTAAAATTAATTAAGGATTCAAACAGCATGTAATAGAATATTTGAATTTTATAAGGCAAGACTTTTTGTTGTTTACTTATCCCGTACAGGTTTAATGAAAGGATTGATTTGAATAATAGTTAAAATTTGAAGACTAATTAAGCCAAATTTAATTACCTTTGATGTAAACTACTTAAAGTTTTAAAAAAATCATTAATATTTTCTTAAAATAAAAATTTCATTGATTTAAGCAATTCTATACGGTAAACTAAAATCAAAAATGTTTCTTGTTTTAGTATTTGGCACAAGAATAAATTATATTTCTTTGTAGATTGTTTAAGTTATCGTATCGATTTTTTTTTTAGAATATTATATTGAACTTGAGTATTCTCGTGATTATTTAAATTTGGCACTTGCAATTATTTAAAAAGTAAAATGGAAATTAAAATTATGTTTCTCCTCTTATTTAAGTTGATAACTAGTAAAAAAATAAAAAATATGATACTGATTTTTTTGAGAAAAAAAGTTAATAGTCTTTTTCACACTTCTTTTTACATAACTAATTAATTTTTATATGATAAAAAAATAATATTAAAATTCAAATACAATTAGAAATAGAAGACTTGAATTTTTTTAATAAAATGTTGGACTTTTATTGTTTAATTAACAAAATTTGAACGAAAGGATTGATTAATCAAAATTAAATAATAGTTAAATTCAATACAAAATTTTGTGTATATAGGAATTTTAAAAAGGGAGATAGATAAAGTAAATTCAAAATTATTTCCTATTCTAAGAATTAACTCGGGGGAATTGGCAATAAAGTCAATAATTAAAAAGAGGAAACGTCATAAAAAAAAAGAAAAAAGAAAAGAAAGACACCTGCAGCAGTACAAATAATAGAAGTTTTATGATTTATATGCAGAAGCAAGAAACACTTATACAATTAAGTTGTTTTCCATATATGCGTTGCAGAAGTTGAAGAAGTCAGAGACCTTAATATGGCTGGACTTGATGGAGTAGTCTATGGTTCAAGTTGGAAAAGTGGGGACCTTGACATGGATTTGGTGGAGTGGTCAGTGGTTTGTCTAGGAGACAATTTTGTTTTCATTTCTTTTATTTCGAATAATTAAAATTTGATAATTTAAAATTAATTAAGGATTCAAACAGCATGTAATAGAATATTTGAATTTTATAAGGCAAGACTTTTTGTTGTTTACTTATCACGTACAGGTTTAATGAAAGGATTGATTTGAATAATAGTTAAAATTTGAAGACTAATTAAGCCAAATTTAATTACCTTTGATGTAAACTACTTAAAGTTTTAAAAAAATCATTAATATTTTCTTAAAATAAAAATTTCATTGATTTAAGCAATTCTATACGGTAAACTAAAATCAAAAATGTTTCTTGTTTTAGTATTTGGCACAAGAATAAATTATATTTCTTTGTAGATTGTTTAAGTTATCGTATCGATTTTTTTTTTAGAATATTATATTGAACTTGAGTATTCTCGTGATTATTTAAATTTGGCACTTGCAATTATTTAAAAAGTAAAATGGAAATTAAAATTATGTTTCTCCTCTTATTTAAGTTGATAACTAGTAAAAAAATAAAAAATATGATACTGATTTTTTTGAGAAAAAAAGTTAATAGTCTTTTTCACACTTCTTTTTACATAACTAATTAATTTTTATATGATAAAAAAATAATATTAAAATTCAAATACAATTAGAAATAGAAGACTTGAATTTTTTTAATAAAATGTTGGACTTTTATTGTTTAATTAATAAAATTTGAACGAAAGGATTGATTAATCAAAATTAAATAATAGTTAAATTCAATACAAAATTTTGTGTATATAGGAATTTTAAAAAGGGAGATAGATAAAGTAAATTCAAAATTATTTCCTATTCTAAGAATTAACTCGGGGGAATTGGCAATAAAGTCAATAATTAAAAAGAGGAAACGTCATAAAAAAAAAAAGAAAAAAGAAAAGAAAGACACTTGCAGCAGTACAAATAATAGAAGTTTTATGATTTATATGCAGAAGCATGAAACACTTATACAATTAAGTTGTTTTCCATATATGCGTTGCAGAAGTTGAAGAAGTCAGAGACCTTAATATGGCTGGACTTGATGGAGTAGTCTATGGTTCAAGTTGGAAAAGTGGGGACCTTGACATGGATTTGGTGGAGTGGCCAGTGGTTTGTCTAGGAGACAATTTTGTTTTCATTTCTTTTATTTCGAATAATTAAAATTTGATAATTTAAAATTAATTAAGGATTCAAACACCATGTAATAGAATATTTGAATTTTATAAGGCAAGACTTTTTGTTGTTTACTTATCACGTACAGGTTTAATGAAAGGATTGATTTGAATAATAGTTAAAATTTGAAGACTAATTAAGCCAAATTTAATTACCTTTGATGTAAACTACTTAAAGTTTTAAAAAAATGATTAATATTTTCTTAAAATAAAAATTTCATTGATTTAAGCAATTCTATACGGTAAACTAAAATCAAAAATGTTTCTTGTTTTAGTATTTGGCACAAGAATAAATTATATTTCTTTGTAGATTGTTTAAGTTATCGTATCGATTTTTTTTTTTAGAATATTATATTGAACTTGAGTATTCTCGTGATTATTTAAATTTGGCACTTGCAATTATTTAAAAAGTAAAATGGAAATTAAAATTATGTTTCTCCTCTTATTTAAGTTGATAACTAGTAAAAAAATAAAAAATATGATACTGATTTTTTTGAGAAAAAAAGTTAATAGTCTTTTTCACACTTCTTTTTACATAACTAATTAATTTTTATATGATTAAAAAATAATATTCAAGTTCAAATACAATTAGAAATAGAAGACTTGAATTTTTTTAATAAAATGTTGGACTTTTATTGTTTAATTAACAAAATTTGAACGAAAGGATTGATTAATCAAAATTAAATAATAGTTAAATTCAATACAAAATTTTGTGTATATAGGAATTTTAAAAAGGGAGATAGATAAAGTAAATTCAAAATTATTTCCTATTCTAAGAATTAACTCGGGGGAATTGGCAATAAAGTCAATAATTAAAAAGAGGAAACGTCATAAAAAAAAAGAAAAAAGAAAAGAAAGACACTTGCAGCAGTACAAATAATAGAAGTTTTATGATTTATATGCAGAAGCAAGAAACACTTATACAATTAAGTTGTTTTCCATATATGCGTTGCAGAAGTTGAAGAAGTCAGAGACCTTAATATGGCTGGACTTGATGGAGTAGTCTATGGTTCAAGTTGGAAAAGTGGGGAACTTGACATGGATTTGGTGGAGTGGCCAGTTTGAATACAATTAGAAATACATGACACAATAACTTTTCCAATTGATGATAATTAAATCTAGTCTTTTTTTCCTATATAAGAGAATATTATTTTGTGAACTGAAAAATTGATTAAAATTAAATAATTAGATTGAAATGAAATAATTTTTTTATAGATTTTTTAATAGAAATAGTCTTTAAAGTACACCCTTTTCCTATAATTGATGTATTCATGAATTAATTGAGTTAGGTATTTCTCTAATTGTATATTTATTTTTCTCTTCTATCACTATTCTTAAACTATCACCATAAATGAAATTTAGACAAAAACTTTAATATATGAAGACTTGTGGTCTAACAATAAATAGCTAGGACCATAATTTTATAATTTAAAAAACATGTCACACTTCTTTGTAGATCTTCTAATTTACTTTTAAACTTAAATATGATCATGGAAAAATTTAGACCAAGACTTATAAAAGGAAAAAGTATGATGTCAATAATTATGATAGACCAAGTTAAACAAGCAATTTAAACTTCTTTGTATCTCACTAATTAATTTTTAATAAAAAATAAAATAATATTATGATTAAAAAACAATTAGAAATAGACAACACAACAATCATTAATGACAATAAAGATTAATTAGTCTTTTTCACATTTTTCACATATAAGAAGAATATTATTTTGTGAATTGAAAAATTGATCAAAATTAAATAGCTAGCTTGGAACGAAATAATTTTTTTAACCAAAATAGTCTTTAAAGTAAACTCTTTTCCTATAATTGATTTATTCATCAATTATATTTTTTTTTCCTTGCTTGACTTAACTCGCAACATTTGTTGTCAATGACAGGGAACTTGATATGAAGGTAATGCAGTGATCTATGGTTCAAGTTGAAGAAGTCAGACCTTAACATCATGGCTGGACTTTGTGGAGTGTCCAAAGGTTCAAGATGAAAAAATGAAAAACCTTGAGATTGACTTGATGGTGTGAGCTATGATTTAGAAGACAATTTTCTTTTACATTATTTTTAGTTTGAATATTGAAAATTTGATAATTTAATATTAATCATGGATTGGGATTTGATGAAATAGAAGACTTGATTTTTTTCTTAAAAAATTATTGGACTTTTGTACGTAACAAAAGTTTAACGAAAGGATTGATTAAATAATAGTTAAAATTTGAAGTTTAATGACACCAAATTTTTATTTAAGCAGTATTATAGGATAAATTAAAATAAAATAATTTTTATTTATTTTTGTAAAAAAAAACTGTACCAAAAAGAATGTTTCTTATGTTAGTATTCAGCACAAGAATAAATCATATTTCTTTGTTATTAATTTTGATTTTTTTATGAATTTAGTGTATATAGGAATTTTAAAAAGGGAGATAGATACAGTAAATACAAAAATTTTCGTATTCTAAGATTTAATTCGGGAGAATTGGATAATTAGATCGATAATTTAAAGAGGCCAGCGTAAAAAAAGAATGGAAGAATATTTTAGTATTTGGCACAATAATAAAAAAGGTAAAAAATAATGAAAGTGAAGAAAAAAACAGGCAGGGCAGCAGTATAAATAATAGAAGTTTGATGATTTATATGCAGAAGCAACAAGTACACTTGTTTTCTATATATTCTTGTGTGATCATGAATTCCTCCATTTATATTCTTGTCTTTGTCCAGCTTTGGTTGTTGAGCTTACCATGCAGAGAGAGTGTGTGCATCCCAAGTGAGCGTGAGACACTTTTGAAGTTTAAGAATAATCTCAATGATCCTTCCAATAGGCTTTGGTCTTGGAATCTTAATAATACCAACTGTTGCCACTGGTATGGAGTCCTCTGCCACAACCTTACTTCCCATCTTCTCCAGCTTCACCTCCACACTTCTGATTCTGCTTTCTATCATGATGCCTACCATTATCGATTCTACCATAGATTCGATGAGGAAGCTTATAGGAGATGGAGCTTTGGTGGAGAGATAAGTCCTTGTTTGGCTGATTTAAAGCATTTGAATTACTTGGACTTGAGCGGCAATTATTTCCTTGGAGCAGGTATGTCAATTCCTTCTTTCCTTGGGACAATGACCTCCTTGACTCACCTTAACCTCTCTGCTACTGGATTCTATGGGAAGATTCCTCCTCAGATTGGGAATCTCTCAAATTTGGTGTATCTTGACCTGAGATATGTTGCCAACGGAACAGTACCCTCTCAGATCGGGAATCTCTCTAAGCTTCGATATCTTGACTTGAGCTACAATGATTTTGAAGGTATGGCAATTCCTTCTTTCCTTTGTGCAATGACCTCCTTGACTCACCTCGACCTCTCTCATACTGGATTCATGGGGAAGATTCCATCTCAGATTGGGAATCTCTCCAATTTGCTCTACCTTGACCTTGGATTTAATAATCTGTTAGCTGAAAATGTAGAATGGGTATCAAGTATGTGGAAGCTTGAATATCTTGATTTGAGTTATGCAAACCTATCCAAAGCATTTCATTGGCTACACACTCTCCAATCTCTTCCTTCTTTGACCCTCCTATGTTTGTCAGACTGCACACTCCCTCACTATAATGAACCATCCTTGCTCAACTTCTCATCTCTGCAAACTCTCATTCTTTACAATACTAGTTATTCCCCTGCCATTTCTTTTGTCCCCAAGTGGATATTCAAATTGAAGAAACTTGTTTCTCTTCAATTACATGGTAATGAAATCCAAGGTCCGATTCCTTGTGGTATTCGAAACCTCACACTTATTCAAAATCTTGACTTGTCTGGAAATTCATTCTCATCTTCTATACCTGATTGCTTATACGGTCTTCATCGTCTCAAGTCTTTGGACCTAAGTTCCTGCGACTTGCATGGGACTATTTCTGATGCCTTGGGAAATTTGACTTCTCTTGTTGAACTTGATTTATCACATAATCAACTTGAAGGAAACATTCCAACTTCTTTGGGAAATTTGACTTCTCTTGTTGAACTTGATTTATCACGTAATCAACTTGAAGGAAACATTCCAACTTCTTTGGGTAATCTCTGCAACTTAAGGGTGATAGATTTATCATATCTCAAACTCAACCAACAGGTTAATGAACTTTTAGAAATTCTTGCTCCTTGTATTTCCCATGGACTCACAACACTTGCAGTTCGGAGTTCACGACTTTCAGGCAATCTGACAGATCATATTGGGGCATTTAAAAATATTGTGCAGCTAGATTTTTCCAACAACTTAATTGGTGGTGCTCTTCCTAGATCATTTGGAAAACTTTCATCATTAAGATATCTCGATCTCTCTATGAATAAATTCAGTGGAAATCCATTTGAAAGTCTTCGATCACTCTCTAAATTGTTATCTCTTCATATTGACGGCAATCTTTTTCACGGAGTTGTCAAGGAAGATGATCTTGCAAATCTTACAAGCTTGACGGAGTTTGTCGCATCGGGGAACAATTTCACTTTCAAAGTGGGTCCCAATTGGATTCCTAATTTTCAACTTACCTATTTGGATGTGACATCATGGCAGTTAGGTCCCAGCTTTCCATTGTGGATTCAGTCACAAAACCAACTTCAATATGTTGGACTATCTAACACGGGGATTTTCGGTTCTATTCCCACACAGATGTGGGAAGCACTTTCTCAGGTTTGGTATTTAAACCTCTCTCGTAATCATATCCATGGTGAGATTGGGACTACATTAAAGAATCCAATATCTATCCCAACTATTGATCTAAGCTCAAATCACTTGTGTGGTAAATTACCCTATCTTTCAAGTGATGTGCTTCAGTTAGATCTTTCAAGCAATTCATTCTCTGAATCCATGAATGACTTTTTATGTAACGATCAGGACAAGCCAATGCAATTAGAATTTCTGAATCTTGCATCAAATAATTTGTCAGGAGAGATACCTGATTGCTGGATGAATTGGACATCTCTTGTGGATGTAAATTTACAAAGCAACCATTTTGTTGGGAACTTACCCCAATCCATGGGTTCCTTGGCAGACCTGCAGTCTTTACAAATTCGTAACAACACACTCTCAGGAATATTTCCATCCAGTTTGAAGAAGAATAACCAATTGATATCCTTGGACCTTGGGGAAAATAATCTTTCAGGAAGTATTCCAACATGGGTTGGAGAAAACCTCTTAAATGTGAAAATCCTCCGCCTTCGATCAAACAGATTTGGCGGCCACATTCCAAATGAAATATGTCAGATGAGTCATCTTCAGGTTTTAGACCTTGCACAAAACAATCTGTCTGGCAATATACCGAGCTGTTTCAGTAACTTGAGTGCCATGACACTAAAGAACCAAAGTACAGATCCTCGTATCTATTCTCAAGGAAAATATTTTATGTCTTACTCTGCTACGGAAAGTATAGTTAGTGTGCTACTATGGCTGAAAGGAAGAGGAGATGAGTACAGAAACATTCTGGGTTTGGTAACAAGCATTGATCTGTCAAGTAACAAGTTATTTGGGGAAATACCAAGAGAAATCACATATCTAAATGGATTGAATTTTTTAAACATGTCCCACAACCAATTGATTGGTCATATTCCACAAGGTATAGGTAATATGAGATCATTACAGTCCATTGATTTTTCGAGGAATCAACTTTTTGGTGAAATCCCTCCAAGCATTGCAAATTTGAGCTTTCTGAGCATGCTAGACTTGTCTTACAATCATTTGAAGGGAAATATTCCAACAGGAACTCAATTGCAAACCTTTGATGCCTCCAGCTTCATCGGCAACAATCTATGTGGTCCACCACTGCCCATAAACTGCAGCTCCAATGGGAAAACCCATAGTTATGAAGGAAGTCATGGGCATGGAGTGAATTGGTTTTTTGTCAGTATGACAATTGGATTTATTGTGGGATTCTGGATAGTGATTGCTCCTTTGCTGATTTGTAGATCATGGCGGTATGCCTATTTTCATTTCCTTGATCATGTGTGGTTCAAACTTCAATCTTTTCGCTCAGGTAGTATCACTGTTTAGTGTTGCTTAGAATACTCCGAAGTTTTATCATTGTATTGGCAGCTTGATCAATTTGTAGTCATTGCTATCTTCTTTTTTTTTTCAAATTTGAGAGCCTTATTTAAATTCTGTTTTTGGATGTAAAGAAGGAGAGTAGCTGAACGTAAGGAGGGGAAGGATAGGAGGTGTGGGGAATTGGAACTAAGGATAACCAAGTAATTTCAAATGCTTTGGTAGTCTCCATAGCATTTTTGGTAGTGACTATAGTAGCCCATATATATATATAAATGATTATATGTGTGATTCAACAAAATCCAGGATAGATAAAACAACCCATACCAACTATACAAATTACAAGTTAATTATTATTTTTACATATTTTGATGCACAATAAATAGCACCAACACAACAATGTTATATTTACTAATATATTTTTTAATATTAACTATTTTAATACAATTAATACTGTTATTTGAACAACATAGACATTATCTTCATTTTTTTTTCCTTCACCGTCTTCACCCATCTCCCTTTGTCACTAAAAAATGTATCAATTACAGTAAAAGTTAATTTCTTATGAAACATGCTTCATTTAGCTTATTTTAAAAATTTTAATGTGATAACATTTTTATTAGATGTAAATAAAGAAGAGTAATTATTTTAAAAAGAATTATATAAACATACACTTATTAGTATTGGATATGACTTTACACTCCATATAAAACAAATTCAATAAACGACACCTGAATCTTTTGTTCATAAATTTAGGGACATCAAAGGTGCATAGATTTTTCTAGTAGTGTCACAGTCCTACTATTGTAAGAATCCCACTTTTTTTCTTTTTCAGAATGATAGATACCACCACGCATATTGTTTCTGGTTCTATACTCCTTTCAGGACAGATTCCTCCATGAACAGTGGTATTTGGCTAAAGAGTGTTGTGTAGGTACGTATAAAAAAAACAATTCGACACGCAAATTTCCAAACAGAGCACTAAAATGGCAATTATTACATACCTGGATATAACTAAATTTGGGTTTATACAACTGACTAATAAGATTTTAAAAAACAGTTTGCCATTGCAATTTCTACTTGATCATGATTTACTAAACATTTTCTTTGAGGAGTCTTTGTAATTGCAACATGACAATAATTAATTATGACTGTATCAATTATATTTGTCCATAGTATTTTCCAATACAAAAATCACGAGAAAACTATAACAACAACTGTGGTGGGTGAATGCATGCAAGTGATGCAACACAAACCTTGGGGTGGGGTCGATCCAATTCAGATGGCTATGACTAGGAGGGATGATCTAGGTCCCAAAATGTTTGAACTTTGAATCTACATTTGGGCATATATATGTGTACTCTGCCAATACAAAACAATTATTTTATATTTTTATCATTTAATATTCAGTCTCTCTTTTACACTATTAATACATAGACCTTGAGTGAGTTTATCAGATGTGCATCAAGCATTTTTTTTTTCTGTGGCCGTGCAAGATCTTTTACAGTTGCTGATGTGTCTAATTATAACCACCGCCATGATTGGTATGAGCCTCTGTCTAATCTTAAAGTAAAGCTTTTCTGCCTTTGATGAGTGTTAAATTGACTCAATATAATTGTTGTAGTTATAAACAATTGTACTTCATTATAAAGAGTTTTTTTCTGCAATTTAAGTAACACGTTTAATCATAAAGTAATAGTATATACGTACTCCCAACAATGGTGGAAACAAAACTAACAATGATCGACATGGTAGTTATCGAACTAATTTAATAACATGAATAACACAACAATTGATTCTGGGGAAATAGAATAAAGTGAAAAAACTTGTGTAAAAGACAGACACACTTTGATAAAGGGGATCTAAATTGTTTTACAAAACATGAAACCATATTCGACTTAATTGGAATTATGGTTAGAGTAACATGCAAGTAACTTTATTACTTTGATTTTGATGTTATTCCACACCGGAAAAATGATATAGTAACATAACAAGCATAATTAATTAGATTTCTTTATTTTACACAAAGAATCAAATTTTAATTTTCTTTATGATATCAAGAGTCTAATCCATTTGATTCAACAGACTATACGTGAGCTGTTAGAATCAAGAATTCAAAATTAATTTTATTCATTGAAAAATCATTGAACCCTAATCAATAAGGTTTAATCGTGAGTGGAAGCGGAGAATGGAGACACATGAGATGATGCAAGGAACAAAAGTTTATTCAAGTGCTATCAACCGACATGTTAGATTGATGGGCTTGTCCACTGGGCCACTCATGTTGGGGGTTGATGTCATAAAGATTTCGTACAACTCTTTCATCACATATGGAAAGAGAATCTGTTGTCAATTCAGTTCTCACTATCCAATTTAATTAAACCACTGCTCTAACGAGCCACATATCATGTTAATAAATTTAGTATTTTTAATGAAAAATTCAAATAAAATATTTCAATAAATAATATACATGCACTTACACATATAAAAATGTTATTTATAATAAATTTATTAATATTTATAATAATTATCTTAAAAATTATAAAAAAAAATATTTTTACTTAGTTAATTAAGAATATCAATAATAAATATTAAAATTGTAAGTTATAGGATAATATATATGTGTGGAGACAATACTTATAAAGTTATTGACTTTTCATTTATTTTATTTTAAATTATAGGGACAGTTTGTATTCACATATATTATATTATGACAAGTTAATGAAAAGCTTGTGGGGTAATTGTCTCCGCACTATATAGTAACAGTGTGTTAACTAAAAACTCTATTTTTTTTCTCTGTAAATCCAAAAAAACTCTTTTTTTTAAGTGAAATTAAAAATTGTAAATATATAATCATAAATAAGAAATTCATTTAAAAACGTCAAAATACTAAAATTATATATAGCGCCGTTATTTAACAACGATTTGACAATCGACGATTCCTAAGGATATACTGAAACCTGCGGCAAACAACTGAGGCAAACCACGTGAAATTAAGGAATATAATTCTCGAAGAATTAAGGAATTTCTGCTATGTAGCAGTAGTAATTAACTAGTTTTTTTATGTATAAAAGTAGTAATTAACTAGTAGTTAAGAAGTTGTTTTGTAAGAGTTTTTGTATTAATATAAAATAAAATTGTATTAGAAAAATTAAATAAATAATGCTGTACATTCATACTGCATGGTCAATAATTTCAATCTTTTTGCTCATGTAGTATCCCTTTTTAGTGTTGCTTAGAATAAACCGATGTTTTATCATTGTATTGGCAGATTGATCAATTTGTAGTCATTGCTATCTTCTTTTTTTTCTTCAAATTTGAGAGCCTTATTTAAATTCTGTTTTTAGATGTAAAGATTTGCATATTTAGTATAGTTTTGTTCTTAAGATCAACTAGTTGTAATTCTCTGATAGAAAACATTAGCTAGATCACGTAGATTAAAATTCAAATAGTTGGTAAGTACTTTTAGTTTTGAAACCACATGTTGGGAATCTCTCCAATTTAGTGTGCACTGGATAATACTATTCTCTAATCCAAATCAGATATTCGCTTGAATTTATTTACTTGAGATAATGAATGCATTATTGCATGCCCACTTTAAAATCAACCTTACCTTTAATAAGCATTATTCTTTCACATATACCTGTTTTGCAACTATGTACAACTTAAAAGGCAAAGAGACAACACTTGTCTTTAGCTGAATCTCCCATTGCATGACTAACCAATACCAATGTTATTGCTAACACTAGCAAGTGTGGTAGACAAGCATTTGAATCCATTTTTCAATCTTGATGAATGATTGAGTGGAGATAGATTATATTATAGTCTATAGAAAAAGTTGTAGGTAGAAATTGTTAGGTTGTGGTGCTACATGTAAAATATTGATTTTTTTTGTTTTAATTTATTAGAAGGTTCTGTAGTGTGTTATGTTTTAGAAAACATGGGAATTGGGAAGGAAACTAGCAGATGAAAATAAATTCTGTGGTTTCACTGTGAGTTCAATGAAGAAGACCAGTTTGTTGACTTAGTCTGGATCATTTCAATTTTGTACAACACCAATTGTCCACTAAAGAGTTATATACTATTTCTCGTGGTTTTTTTTTTCTCTAGAGCTTAGTGTTCATGGATAAACATATAATTTTCTTTTCTTAAAGTACATTTTCCTACTCCAAAAGTGTTAAATCCTCTCATGTTATTGTACCCCTAGTAGTTATTTGTTTCTGACCGAGTCTCTTTAGTGTCCAATTTGCTGATGTGAAGGGTAGAAGGACCCAATGACAATGTTGTCATCAAATTTGAAAAGAAATAACTATAAAAAAACAAAAAAACAAAAAATAGACCAAAACACTATTAAACACTAAATGAAATTAAATATGTTTTTATTCTTAATAAATACTCAAATTTTATATTTATTTCCTAATAAATTGTTATTTTACGTTGAGTTCCTAATAAATTAACACTAAATGAAATTAAATATTGATATTATTGTTGTTCTTCTACCTCCAACGTTGGTTGGCTCGATATATGTGTGCTTATTTTAACATTATTAGATGCTACTTGTTTATTTGGTACGTTATTGTTGTCTGAAGCATAGACACGTTGTGGAATTCCTTAGAAATTGTTAGGAGTGGTGTGTGAGAATTCCCTCGGCCTGAGGCATACGCATGGTTGATGACACAACAAAATTAACACATTGTCATTTCGTCGCATGGTTGAGTTATGATATTTAGACATTTAGGTTTATTGTAAAAATTAAGGTTATAGTATATCAAAATCTTGCCCATAACTTAGTATTTCTATCTTTTTACGGCTATTTTGACAATATGACTCTTTTTTTTTCAGGTGTGTGATTTAGGCTCATTCAATTTAGAAACACTACATGATTATACAGAGACTTGCTTATAATATTAAGATAATTGTATATTAATTAAATGAATTTGATAATATAAAGATGATCGTGAAAAGTTTACGAAAGATAGTGTGCGTGAGCAAGAGGAATATGTTAGCTATTTAGGTGTAACTTATTGGAAAGTAAGACATAGTCATGTAGATGTGGTAGGTTTAACCCTTGCTGCCAAAGTCAAAAATTAAGTGGGAAAAAAAAAGATAGAAACCCTCAGGGTAGCTTATAGTTAGGAGGGCTCAATATGTCTCCCTTGACCAAACAATTTTTATAAAATCATAATATTTTTGTGTGTAAAATTTACTTTAAAATACATTTAGTAAAACATTTTAGTTTCAGCTTTATAATTTTAAAAACCTAAGACTTAATATATGGGAAAAATTTGCTAAATAAAATATGAGATCAGCTGAATTTTTTATTTTAATAAATTTTAATATAAAAAATAATATATTAGAAAAGTGTGTTAACATTTCTCTTGAAATGATTAGTGTTTTTGCTAGCCTATGTTCCTAACCGCAACAGGCGCCAGAAATTGTGGGTTAACCAGGCATAGAGAAATTCCAAAGGTTGTGAGTTGTAAGAAGTCTTTGTAAATCACATGTCCTTAAAATAAAATCCAAATAAACTGAAACAATGTTTGACTGATCTATTTCCTATCTTCAAAGTTAAAGGCAAGTCTCTGGAGAAGATGACTTCGATAAAGACACAATAAAACTGCTTCTGGTGAAGAGGGAATTTCAAGACATTGGTTCTTCCCCAAAAGCAACTTAACTCTAATGAGAATGTGAAAACTGAACAAGAGGATATATAGTCTAAAACCAACTAACATTCCAAAATTCCTCACCAACCATCCCTATTATATTAGACAATACAACCCGTGATGAAAATTATAGTGAGGTCTCATTCCACTGTCTCAATTAAATAAAAAATATACAAAATATCACAATAAGGATATGTTAATTAAGAATTTAATTTAAATACACTTTCATTTGCAATTAATTATATATATATATATTTCTTATAACTTTTTTACTAATTGTTTTACAAATCATTTGGTGATTTCTAATTAATAAACAATTTAAATTTTTACACTATCTATCAAAATTAAACTCATATATTAACAGCATCAAAGTTATTTTCGTTTTAATTTTGATACTTTTGTTCTAATTAAGTAGTACTTATAGCAGTTGCCATTCTCATTATTTTATTATACGTACATTCTACATTCTGCTTGCAACTTGCAATGAATGGAAAAAGTGGAGCTTGGACATCATTTGTCTGCATGACATTAACACCACTAAAAAAAGTGAGTGGAAATTTTTAGGGCCCGTTTGGATGTGGCCCAGAAGATCTTTTATCATCTTATCTACTGAAAAAAGATCTTTTTTATTTTTTAAGAGTGTTTGGTTATTATTTTTTTTTTAGCTTTTACAAAAGCAAAAACTCTCAGTAGATCTTTCTCTTAAGCTCTGATTTCCAGCTTCTCAAATCTCCTTTTCGGGAAGCTGATCCCAGAATAAGGCTTGGACAATAATGTCCTCAAGAAAATTTCAAAATGACAAGCATACCCTCCTCATTTTTCTGAACCCTAAAATTTTCTCTCGTTCCTGAGAACGGCCGTGCTGTGCCTTCCTCGAAATTTTTCTCCCATGCTTCCGATCTCCTTCCTCATCTCCTCCGATCATCCTTGGTCATCTCTTCCGATCATCCTTCGTCATTTTTTCTTCTTCCTTTGTTAGCATCACAGGTTTTTTTCTTCGTCATTCTTTTTCTTCTTCCTTCGTCACTTTTTCTTCTTCCTTTGTATGCTTTTGTTTGTTTCGTTAAGCTTGTGAAATGTCTCTCAATCAAGTTCCTGTGAAAAGAAAGAAAGCAGAATGGTGTGATAAAAATACTGAGATTATGTTGAAAGTGTGCATAGAAGAGGTGAATGTTGGAAATAAACCTCACAACCACTTCACTAAGCTTGGTTGGGCAAATATTGCAGAAAAGTTCAATAAGGCAACAAATTTGAGATATGAATATAAGCAATTCAGAAATAGGTGGGATTCTTTGAAAAAGGAATGGCAATTATGGGCTAAGCTTATTGGGAAGGACACAGGTCTTGGCTGGGATGGGGAGAAGAAAACCATTGCAGCTAGTGATGAATGGTGGGAAGCCAAAATTCAGGTATGTGTTATTCAACGAAAACCATTGCAGCCTTCTTTTGTTCTTTTGTTTTTTATGTGTGATTCTTGATTTTGATTTTGATTTTTATGTGTGATTCTTGATTTTGATTTTTATGTGTTATTCAACGAAAACCATTGCAACCAGTGTAGTGACAAGAAAACTGAGGTAGAACCAACCTCGCCTATTATTTATTTTGATTTTTGTTAAATAGACATACATATCATTGAAGAATAGTTGCTCAATATACTAGTGCTGGAACTTACACTTTTGTCAGTTTGGGAATAAATAGAAGGGTATATTCAATTTTCTAGCTGCGATTTCTTTGCCTGAATGTGTATGCAAGGACAAAACAGAAGAAGCAAGTAAAATCAAATATATTTGACTGATGAATTGTCTATATGACTTATGAACTAATCAGCAAAATGATTGGATAAGTAAACTATTTTCTCCTCTTGAAATCCTCATCCGAATCCACACTCTTAGTCTTCTGTGTTCCACAATCCAGAAGAATGAAGTGAAATTTATTGTATTAAACTTCAATTGTTTTCTGATTGAGAGTTGTGTATCTCCATCTCTCCTTCTCCACAAAATCAGCATCAAGGAACCTGACAACAAAAGTCCATAGTTTATATACATCTTCAAAATTAGCCAGGAAGCTTAATGCAGCAGTAACCACAGTTACTCCTAGCTCATCTCTATCTTTCTTCTTGTTGGTGGTAACTCCTTGGAATCTTCCTTCTTTGGTCTGTAGAACTTTCCCGTTGTCTTCTGCATACTTATCTACAAAACCAACATGATGGAGAAATCCATAGCTGAGAGATATATTGTTCCTATCAGCAAGCTTCTGTACAAGGACAGGCTCAACCTTTTCATCTTTCCAATCAAACACATTGAAAGCCAAAGCAGGTCCCCTATCAAATTTCACCTTAGGACCATAAATCTTGACTAGGGGAACCCCTTCTGCATTAGGGTGCTTCAGCTTCATCATGGAGTTCACCAGCCAATTTATAAGTTACCTCGTTCTATTGGTGATCATTATCAATCCCAAAGAGTCCACTTGATCCAAACACCTGCACTTAATGTTAAACCCCCCATTCTCACCACTATCTTGTGCTTTCTTACTTTGAAGGCTCTCAACTGGTCCTTTTGCTTCCACACTTCCAGAACCTTCGTTTGGTTTTGCAGGTGCTGTTATGTGCCTTGGCTCCTCTCTTCTCTGAGCAACTAATCATTGCTTCCACTGCCTCATTCTCATAGTCATAAATTGTCAGAAGCTTCTTGCTAGATTGGAATGGATATGAGTCTGCCACAAGCTTGAAAGCTGAGGTTCTGTTTGCTATGAAAACCATGTAGTCATTGTCACAAATGTTGAGGAACTTCATTATTCTTCTCCTCATTGCAGACTCAAATGCATCGCACAAGACTAAGGATATTCCCAGCACATCCTCTGCTCAACAAAGAAAGTGGTCCATCCTCTGCCTTTAGTCTCACAGCTAATGCACTTTTACTGTGAGATTGGTACCACAGATTTTTCTTCTGAAATTCCATGCATTTAATTTTAATCACCAAACATGTCTCTGCATAAACAGAACAAGCAATGAAATGTGAGTCTGTGACAGAAAATTCCATCCATGTGAAAGGCATAATTCTTCTCTATTCCTTTTCTAAGTTAAGAATATGCTGGCAGTGAATACCTATTCCAGAACTATGTCCATTCTCAATGTCATGGTTGAAAAATCAATCCCCCTTCTTTTTTTTTCACAAGTGACGCATTACCAAATTCTGAAATGACAAGTCTAATGATATTGTGATCTGCTTTCAAAAATCAATGTGATCTTTCCATTCAAATGACTAAATGTATTAGTGATTGCTGAGATCATATGGCTTGTGTAGTATACTGAGTAACCAGTGCAGTTGACACTTTGAAATTCCATTTAGAAATTGAAATTTAGATGCAAGTTGTTTAAGTGCTTTTCGTGCTATTGTCTAATTAGAATTGGAATTTAGATTATTGAAATTAAATTCTAATTCTGATTTGAAAATAATAGTAGAGATATTCAAGAAACTGCGTCTAAATTTTGTGGACAGTGTCACAGTGATATGGTGCTTTATGTGGGTGTTTAATTTTTCGTATAAGAGAGGTCAGGCGTGCCTTATGTTATGTATGTGTATATCTTAGGTCTAAGAGCATTGTTAGTTTAGGTGAAAGAATGAGATGAAGACCGTTCTGTTTGATGTTATTGAATTTAGCAATACCATCAAGCACCAGCTCAGGAGATTAGAACGTAGTTCTATGCTACTATATTTGAAAAATGTGAACTCATGTACCTTTTTTGTGTTCATTGTTCATATAAGTCAAAGATTGCATCTTGCTGCTTGTAGCAAGAACCAGCACAGGGTTCACACTGAGTCCATGTAAGATCACTACCTGTGTCAAAAATGAGTGACAAGTCCCTCTTGGGTGTACCAAGACCAACAACAACAAAATAGTTTCCAGACCCAAAATGGCTATCAGACTTGGTGGGTAGGGTAGTTGAATCCAATTCCTTCACACTATTTTCTCGACCCAAATTCTTAGAGAGCCTGGAGTGAATATACTTTACCCTTTCATTGTCTAGGTTCATAATATCATTGTGTGATATTGTAGCCTCTGCATTGCCATTATGATGAAGTCTGAAAGGTTGAGCCGTTCAGGTGCTTAACACATTTTAAGGAAATGCAGACTTGCTTATGCTAATAAAAAAGACAGGTCTAAGGGTGCAGGTTTCCCTGTAAAGTTCTCATCACCGTCATAAAGTTTTTTTTTTAAATTTAAAAATAACAAATAATAATAATTTAAATCCTTTCTCCTTCCCCATCTCTCATTTCTACCTTCTACAGCTCTGCAACATGATGTCTAATCTAAATGGTGTAGGTATAACTAATTAGTTATAGGTATATATGAGTTGGCTCACCACCTCTCCTTTCTCTGTTTTGCCTCTGTAAGCTATTACATTGTTATTTGTATCTTTCCAATAGTTAAATGTTAATACAACGATTTTATTGATAATTGATTTATCATGTCTAGTGTGATAGTGTCGATAGTGGGATTGAATTATTCATAACTAACAAAGTTCAAGTCCTTTTTTATATTTTATAAATAGGAAATCTAAAATTAACGTATTAGCAATCAAGCATACGTTTAACTATTTCTTACCATATTATATGAAATCAAACAAAATATGAATGCCTTGCTGTTACTTGTGGTACGTAGGCCAATAAGACCTTCCAAGCTGTAGAAGTTGTTTCCTTTTTTTCTTCAGTAGCACTCTTTGGTTCCAATCCTATTATCCTCCTAAGCAGATTTCAGAAAAGTATTATAAATGTTAAACACGTTATAGAAAACTTTAAATATTATATTATAAACTTTAAATGTTAAACACGTTATAGAAAACTTTATTAATAGAAATGAAAGAAATTTTATAAACTTTATTAATAGAAATGAAAGAAATTTATTATAAATGTTAAACACGTTATAGAAAACACGTTATAGAAAACTTTAAATTAATAAAAAGTTTATTACATTTATTGTTGCACCTAATTAAATTATTTTGCTTACTTGTACTGACTAGTGACTCCTCTCCATTTCTTATTCTTTTGGTCAATTCAACTTGTCCTTTTTTTTAATAGTGATTATTCGTGATAACACTTGAAGGTCACCAAATTGATTATCTAAATAGGCACAAATACTGCAGAACACGAGTTCTGTCAACTAGAAAGTTGATTTTGCTTAATTTAAATTATATAGGAATGTCAACCTTACCAAATATATTATAATGAGATTGATTTTTATCTCTTAATTCTCATGTTAAATATATATTATAATTCTTATTTTTTATTTTATAGGAGGATCCTGAAGTAGCAAAGTTTAGAGAGCAAGGCCTCAAATTTTTACCTGAGATGGAATTCCTTTTTAAAGGTACTATTGCTACTGGTTTTGCAGCATATGCACCATCTGAAGATTCAAGACAATATGAAGGATTCAACACAAGAACAGAAGAGACAAATGATAACATTGATGATAACACTGACATGGAAGTGAATGAGCCTGAGATAGACACGACAACTCAAAACACGTCTTCGGCAAAGGAAAATGGACAGAGGAAGAGAGGAAGAGAGGGTGATAAAAAAATTGGGGTTGCTGCCAAGCTTTCCTCACAATTAGATCGTATTATTCAAACATTTGAATCTAGTGTATCTGCTCAAGACCCAACTAGCATTACTACATGTGTAGCAAAGTTGAAAGATCTACCAGGACTTGAGCGTGGGAGTGAACTATTTTACAAAGCCACTAAACTAATGAAAAAAAGGGCAAACAGGATCACCTTTGTTGCTTTAGAAGAGCCTGAGCTACAACTTGGATGGATCAAGTCTGAAACTTAAGCACAAATTCCTTAGTTTCTCCTCTATTTGATATCATTGACACTTGCTAGTTTTGCTTGGTTATGAACCTTGGTTGTGTTATGGATCTTAGTTTTTAATTTCAGTTATGTCATGGATCTTTGATTTTAATTTTGGTTATGTTATGGATATTAGTTATGGTTTGGCTCTTGATTTTTTTATTTTCAGTTGTGTTATGATTTTTTTTCCTTCTACAGGATGTCTTCATCATTATCATCAAATGACTCTTCATCTGACGATGACGATCACATTACGAAGAACAAAGTGTTGATGTTTGCTGTAGCTAATGTTACCAATTACTTCATGAAATATGTTGTGAAAAATCCATGTAGAGATTCAAGCATGATAGGCCATCGTTGGGTATCTGAAATTCTAAATGGTCATCCAATACGTTGTTATCAGATGTTTAGAATGAAGAAACTTGTCTTTCTTGAATTATGTGATATCTTGGAAACCAAGTACAACTTAAAGAAAACTCGAAATGTCAGTATTTATGAGCAAGTTGGCTTGTTTTTATACATGTTGAGTCAACCAGGTTCTGTTCGTAATTGTGAGGAAAGATTTCAACATTCAGGTGAAACAATATCTAGACATTTCCATAATGTCTTAGAAGCTGTGTGTATGTTTGCAAAGGATATAATTAAGCCTGTTGATCCATCATTTAGGGATACTCCTGATGAGATTCTAAAAGATGCCAGATATCGCCCTTACTTTAGGGATTGTATTGGTGCAATAGATGGTACTCACATACGAGTTTGTGTTCCCTCTCATCTACAAGGAGTCTATATTGGTCGGAAAGGCTACACTACCACTAATGTCATGGCTGTTTGTGACTTTAGCATGTGTTTCACTTTTGTTTGGGCAGGTTGGGAAGGTTCTGCACATGATACTAAGATATTTATGGAGGCTTTACGTAAGCCTGCATTGCATTTTCCACATCCTCCTCAAGGTACTTAAAATTTATATATTATAAATATGTATCTTTATAATTTTGTGTCCTAACATGCTCTATTATTTTATTCTTTAGGTAAGTATTATCTTGTTGATTCTGGTTACCCTACTTTTATGGGTTTTCTAGGACCATACAAGAAAACTAGGTATCATCTCCCGCAATTTAGAATTGGGCCTAGAATCAGGGGAAGAGTTGAAGTTTTTAATTACTATCATTCCAGTCTTCGAAGTACAATTGAACGTGCATTTGGTTTATGTAAAGCAAGATGGAAGATATTGGGTAATATGCCACCTTTTGCTTTGAAGACACAAAACCAAATCATTGTTGCTTGCATGGCTATACATAACTTCATTCAAAGAAATGACAAGAGTGATGGAGAATTTGATTCGCTAGATGAAGATAATGAAGATATAGATAGTGATGAGGATGAAAGTGAAGTTGGTCCTAGTACTATAACATGGGAAGAACCGGATGCTCAAAGTACTCTACAAATGGAACGATTTAGAGAATCTCTGAAGAATATGTTTCCAACACGTATTTAATTTCTTTATTTTTTAATACTACAAGGTTGCATGTTTATGGTATGGGTACATTTGAACAATTTTATATTGAAAGACATTATTGATCGTATTATTACCAGGTTAATGATATTTTATATTTTGTTATAAATTATAATTACATAGATAATAATTAAATTATAATCTAGAATGTATGTGACAACATTACTAAAACAATAAATTAATTAGATTTTAAATACGAAAAGTAATTATGTAGAAAGGCGTATAATTATATTTTTATGAGATACATTTATTTTATTTTTATAAAAATAATTATTTTTTAATCAAAATTTCTAGAAAATATATAACAATATTTTAAATATAATGATAAAGTTAAAATATTTTTATAAATGAAATAGAAGAAAAAAAATAATTTTTATTATTTTTAATAATATTTAATTATTTAAGGCATTTAATAATTATATAATAATGTTTAAGTATTTAATTATTAGTTTTAATAATGTCAAAGCATATAATATCCTTTTTGGTAATTTTAATTATGCAAAAGATCTTCTACAATTTTATCCAAACACCATATTAATTTAAATAAGCACTTAAGAGTTTATCATCCAAACATCAAATTAACTTATGTAAAAGTAACTTTTTAGATAAGAGCTTCTTGAATAAGTTCTTTCTCTATAAGGTCTTTTACAATAATGCATCCAAACGAGCCCTTAGACAAAATAGATGAAGAATTATTAATGTTCAACCATCATTGGAAGTGGAAAGTTCATTATGAGAAAGAAAAGCAGTTCGCCAAAATGGAAAGCAGTAGGTAAAGAAAGCTCAAGTAATTTTCAACTTCTAGACATTCCATGTAGAGATAAGAAATGACAGTTCATAGAAAAGAAAAGGAAAAAAAAATGATGGCTTAAAGATCTTTATCTTTGAGCTGTTTGTCTCTACTAATCAACTATAGTTAGCTATTTTAATTTATGATTGTCAACTTGAGATACCATTAAGATAAAAGTGGTGTGAAAAAAGAGCATCAAAGTAGGCGTACGTATGGCGTCGATCATCAAGAGTTTCATCACTTGTTCTGTGAGGGAAACAAAAAACATTACAAGTTCAAAATTAAAAATAATAGAATTCCCTTAATAAAACACATATAATTTGTTTCTCAATTCTCATAAGAAAAAACCACTTGCACTAATGGGTTGGTACAAGGGTCCTTGTGGCAGCCATCATGCACAACAATGCAAATTCCCTGACTTGGTAAAAAAGGCTAGGAAGGAATTCGTAATAACCACTGAATCAAATTCTTTTGTAACATTTGGAAATATGTGAGTGAGATTTTCAAAACACCAAACAGTTATAGTATCAAATGTTGTATCTTCAAATTTGGCTTCTTTCTACGAAATAAAGTTGCAAAAACGGAAGACCGAGAGCTTAATTAGACATAGAATTCAAATGGAGCATGTCATCATTGACATGAAGACTGATGAGAAGTTTGAAATAACATTTCTTACATAGAATTCAAAGATTTCACACGTAGTCCATTGTTTAGAATAAACTGCTACATATATATAACCCGTTGTTAAAAAAAATAAAAGGTTTAATTATCCTTTTGGCCCTTAAAGTTATGACAATATTTTTTTTAATCCTTATAGTTTAACTCATGGGACCAGAAACTCACAATCACACACTTTATCTGCAGCAATCAAAACCATCATCCCATTGGAACGATCAACTTAGTTCAATGCTGTGATACCACTCCAACTTGATGAGAGACTGTCAAGAACGAGATTACATCATGGCAATTGGCAAATGCTAAGCTTGCAGAGGTCGGTGGCAGACTCAAGAATAATGGAATGTGTAGTGGCTTTGTCTCATACCTCCATTACACTTCATTTGTACCTGAGCTTGCTTCCCTATTTTTATTAATTTTGTTCATGTTTATGTGTGAGTTGAATCTTCACCGCGAGGACCAAAAGATAAAAAAAATTGTAAATATTAGAATCAAAATGAATGTCTTAAACTATAGAGACTAAAAAAAATTATCACAATTATAAGAACTAAAAGGGTAATTAAATCAAAATAAAATAAACTAGAGCAAAATAATGGTGGTGTGGTGATAGGGATAGTAATACGGGACTGCAGGGAGTAAAGGGGTTGCAGGAAGCAAAAAGCATGAGACCCATGCAGCTGGTATAATCGTGAAGGAAGATATCATCGTGCTTTCTAGAAGATATGTAGGTAGTGGAATAAGGGAATATGGTTGTTAGGATATTCCATTTTATCTTTTCTGTTTTGCTTGTGGGGCCTTGTTCCCTGCATAACAGCTATATATGTAGATGAATTAAGCGCTTTTGATATCAGAAAATATAACAGCAAGTTCTCCCTTAGTCTCTCTCTTCCTCTTCTTCTATGGAGGTTCCTAGCCCTCGAAACTAGGTGGTTCACGTTCTCAAGCTTGGTTCCTAACATGTGGTTAGACACTTTTAATCCTGAATGTCTCCTTGTAGACATATATACCTCTACATATGTGTGCATTTTGCAACCACCACCATTAGTGGAATAAAATTTTAAATGCAAACCCTTCTATGGTATATATCCTATATAGGCATTGTTAGTAGTAAATACCAACCGTGAACCAGAAAATTGTGGATTCAACCTTTTTCGTCTTCCTTCTTCTTCATGGCAGTGCTATTTGCAACTCATGTTCTTCTCTTGATATTGTCCACTGCAACAACTCTCCACTTCAGTGCAAGCAAGGCAGCAAGGCTCAATATGACTTGCAGCGAGAAGGAAAGGAATGCACTCCTCAGCTTCAAGCATGGACTAGCAGACCCTTCAAACAGGCTTTCATCGTGGTCTGACAAATCGGATTGCTGTACATGGCCAGGGGTTCACTGCAACAACACAGGTAAAGTCATGGAAATCAATCTTGACACACCTGCGGGCTCTCCCTATAGGGAGTTGAGTGGAGAGATTAGTCCTTCTTTGCTTGAACTAAAATATTTGAATCGTTTGGACTTGAGTTCAAATTATTTTGTTCTTACTCCAATACCAAGCTTCCTAGGCTCATTGGAGAGTCTGAGATACTTGGACCTTAGCTTAAGTGGGTTCATGGGATTAATCCCTCATCAACTAGGAAACCTCTCAAACCTGCAGCACCTTAATCTTGGATACAATTATGCTCTTCAGATAGATAACCTTAATTGGATATCAAGGCTATCTTCCTTGGAGTACCTTGATTTGAGTGGTTCAGACCTTCATAAACAAGGTAACTGGCTTCAAGTACTGAGTGCACTTCCATCTCTTTCAGAACTACACTTGGAGAGCTGTCAAATTGATAACTTAGGACCACCAAAACGAAAAGCCAACTTCACACATCTCCAAGTCCTTGATCTTTCAATTAACAATCTCAATCAGCAAATCCCTTCATGGCTATTTAATCTCAGCACAACTCTTGTCCAACTTGATTTACACAGTAACCTTTTACAGGGACAAATTCCACAAATAATATCAAGCCTTCAGAACATAAAAAATCTAGACCTGCAGAACAACCAGCTCAGTGGGCCACTTCCAGATTCATTAGGCCAGCTTAAGCATCTTGAAGTTCTAAATCTCAGTAATAATACCTTTACTTGTCCAATTCCCTCACCATTTGCAAACTTGTCATCCTTGAGAACTTTAAACCTGGCTCACAACCGACTGAATGGAACCATTCCTAAGAGTTTTGAGTTCCTCAGAAACCTGCAGGTATTAAATCTTGGAACTAATTCTTTGACTGGTGATATGCCTGTAACTCTTGGAAATCTCTCAAATTTAGTAATGTTAGACCTTTCATCTAATTTGTTAGAAGGATCTATAAAAGAGTCAAATTTTGTAAAACTTTTGAAATTAAAGGAACTACGTTTGTCTTGGACAAACTTGTTCCTCAGTGTCAACTCAGGATGGGTTCCTCCTTTTCAGCTTGAATATGTTTTACTGAGCTCCTTTGGAATAGGTCCTAAGTTTCCAGAATGGCTAAAAAGGCAAAGTTCTGTGAAGGTTTTGACAATGTCTAAGGCAGGTATCGCAGACTTGGTTCCAAGTTGGTTTTGGAATTGGACTTCGCAAATTGAATTCCTGGATCTGTCAAACAATCTGTTAAGTGGAGACCTATCTAACATCTTTATCAATTGCAGCGTCATAAATTTGAGTTCTAATTTGTTCAAGGGTACATTGCCAAGTGTGTCTGCAAATGTTGAAGTGCTGAATGTTGCCAATAACTCAATTTCCGGAACAATTTCTCCCTTTTTATGTGGAAAGGAAAATGCTACTAATAAGTTAAGTGTGCTTGATTTTTCAAATAATGTCTTATATGGTGATCTTGGTCACTGTTGGGTGCATTGGCAAGCATTGGTGCATTTGAACTTGGGTAGTAACAATTTGTCTGGTGTTATTCCAAACTCCATGGGGTATCTATCTCAACTTGAGTCTTTGTTGTTAGACGACAACCGCTTCTCTGGATATATTCCTTCAACACTGCAAAATTGCTCTACAATGAAATTCATTGACATGGGCAATAACCAACTTTCTGACGCAATACCAGATTGGATGTGGGAAATGCAATATCTAATGGTTCTTCGTCTAAGATCCAACAATTTCAATGGCAGCATTACTCAAAAGATTTGTCAACTTTCTTCCCTTATAGTGCTGGATCTTGGCAATAACAGCCTGTCAGGATCCATTCCAAATTGTTTGGATGACATGAAGACAATGGCTGGTGAAGATGACTTCTTTGCCAACCCTTTAAGTTATTCATATGGCTCTGACTTCAGTTATAACCACTACAAGGAAACTCTTGTCTTAGTTCCCAAAGGAGATGAGTTAGAGTACAGAGACAATCTGATATTGGTGAGAATGATTGATCTTTCAAGTAATAAGCTGTCTGGAGCAATTCCATCTGAAATTTCCAAGCTATCTGCTTTGCGGTTTTTGAACTTGTCTAGAAATCATCTGTCTGGAGGGATACCAAATGACATGGGAAAAACGAAATTGTTAGAATCCCTTGATCTCTCACTAAACAACATTTCAGGTCAAATCCCTCAAAGCTTATCTGATTTGTCCTTCCTCAGTGTCCTGAATCTATCATACAACAACTTATCAGGCAGAATTCCCACGAGCACCCAACTTCAGAGCTTTGAAGAACTTAGCTACACTGGAAATCCTGAGCTTTGTGGTCCTCCTGTAACAAAAAATTGCACAGACAAGGAAGAGTTGACAGAGAGTGCTTCTGTTGGACACGGTGATGGTAATTTCTTTGGAACATCAGAGTTTTATATCGGTATGGGAGTTGGATTTGCAGCAGGATTTTGGGGTTTTTGCAGTGTTGTTTTCTTTAACAGAACTTGGAGGCGTGCTTATTTTCATTACCTTGACCACTTGAGAGATCTGATTTATGTGATAATAGTTTTGAAGGTAAGAAGGTTACTTGGGAAATTGTGAGTTTACATGTTAACTGTTAGGAGTGAGAGACATTACAACGTGTTATTCTAGACATTAAAAATGTGAAAAGGTTTACCATACTATGTACATGTTCATATGGGGTGTCTGTTTGTTTTGCTTTCATTGGTAATAAATGTTCTTAATGTTAAGAGAACTAGACGAGCTTCAGACTTGAGCATCAAATTCTGTTTTGTATTTATGACGCATTATTGTCTTCTACTATCTGTGCACTAACAATGATTAGCATTAAAATACCTGGAATGACACACTCGGTGATTGGATTTAAGAAGATTGTTTTACGCAACGTGTAACTTAGAATTTGCCTGAATGAATTTAATTAGTGTAGAAAGTTGGAGCTTGCATAGGATTCTGCAGTTTCTAAACCCTTCCACATCTTCCTTCTCTCGCTATTCATGCATTTTTTCTATAATACTCATTAACAGGACTTAGGCAATAATTGGGTAATAAAAAGTATAATTTCTATACTATGAATATTTGAAATTAATTAACATTAGCTAATTTGATTTAAATAACAATATGCATAAAGATAAAGAAATTAAAGGAAGAAATAAAAATAAGAAAACTAAAGAAGAAAATAAAAGAAAAAAATTAAGGAAAAAAATTGTTTGGGAATTTTAACAAACACCCCATGTAATTGTTGGGGTTAAATCAATGAAAAAATTGTTGGGGTTTAATTTCATTGAAGTTTCTATCACCTAATAACTACACATTCATATTTAATAAAGGTTATATTATCATAAACCCATCATATTATCTTCACTTTAATTCCTAGTGAAGAGACCTAAATCCCTTGATTACACTATCAATCCCTTAAATTAATATAACTAAATGATTTTCATTAAGATAAAGTGTTTATTGATGCTCAATTCTTTTTATCTTATTCCTAGACATAAAAATTATTAGGTGTTTTTTGCAATTCGTAGTTCAAAGAATTTTTTAATTACAATTGAATAAAAAAAATCATACAAACAGGTGATTAAGCCAAAAACACATATTAAACATAGAAGAGAAACAATTAGAATGCTTTATTCAATAAAAAAATAGTCATTACATGAAAAATGAACCAATTATATTCAACTCCAACAAAAGAGAAGATTAGTTCATGACAATAAAAAAGCATAAAAGACATATATCACATAAATATCCTAAAATGACACCAAAATCTAAGAATACATGATAATTATCTATCATCCAAACTTAACTCAGGATAAAAAAAAAAGTAGCACATTAAAATTTTATAGGGATAGAAATGATATATTTTACCCTATTTTTTTTCATGCTTCACTTAACTCTCAACATTTGTTGTCAATGATAAGAAACTTTGGCATAGATTTGATGGAGTGGCCTATGATTCAAGTTGAAAAAGTGGGGACCTTGATATGGATTTGGTGGAGTTGTCTGTGGTTTGTCTAGAAGACAATTTTTTTTTCTTTTCTTTTATTTTGAATACTAAAAATTTGATCATTTAAAATTAGTTATAGGTTCAAATTTCATGTAATAGAAGACTTGAATTTAATAATGCAAGACTTTTTTTGTTGTTTATTTGGCACAAGAATAAATTATATTTTTTTGTAGATTATTTAAGTGATCTCATGAATTATTTTTTAAAAAGATTATATTGAACGTGAGTATTTTTATGATTGCTTAAATTTGACACTTAAAATTATTTAAAAAATAAAATGGAAATTAAAATTATGTTGCTCCTATTAGTATTTAAGTTGATAACTTGTAAAGAAAATAAAAAATATGATACTAATTTTTATGATAAAAAATTAAGATTCATTTTCAAATTAATTAGAAATAGACAATTAACACAACAAATTAATATTTCCAAATAATGATAATATATAAACTGAAAAGCTTATGCATTAAGAATGCAAATCTTCATAAGTTAGATATTTCAATAAATTATATATTTATTTTTCTCTTCTATCACTATTCTTAAAATATCACCACACAAGTAAATGAAATTCAGACAAAGACTTTAATATATGAAGACTTGTGGTCTAACAATAAAATAGCTAAGGCCATAGATAAATAATTTAAAAAAACATGCCACACTTCTTGGTATATCATATCCTCTAATTTACTTTTTAAGCTAAATATGATCTACAATATATGGAGAAATTTGGACCAAGACTTATAAAAGAAAAAAGTTATGATCTCAATAATTATGGTAGACCAAGTTAAACAAGCATTTTACACTTCTTTGTATCTTACTAATTAATTTTTAATGAAAAAGAATATAATATTCAGGCTAAGATACAATTAGAATAGACGACACAACAATCTTTCCGATTAATGACAATGAAAATTAGTTTTTTTTCACATATAAGAATAATATTATTTTGTAAATTAAAAAATAGATCAAAATTAAATAGTTAGATTGAAACGAAAGAGTCTTTTTTTATATAGATTTTTTAACCGAAATAGTCTTTAAATTAGATCATTTTCCTATAATTGATGTATTCATCATTTATAATTTTTTTTCCTTGCTTACTTAATTCTAAACATTTGTTGTCAATGATAAGGAACTTGATATGAAGGTAATGTAGTGACCTATGGTTCATGTTGAAGAAGATAGAGACCTAAATATGGTTGGCTGTGGAGTGTCCTAAGGTTCAAGATGAAAAAATGAAGGACATTGACTTGGACTTGATGGAGTAGTCTATGGTTCAAGTGGGAAAAGTGGGGTCCTTGATATGAATTTGGTGGAGTGGGAAGTGGTTTGTCTAGGAGACTAGACAATTTTGTTTTCATTTCTTTTATTTGGAATAATAAAAAATTGATATTTTAAAATTAATTATGGGTTCAAACTGCAAGTAATAATAGAATATTTGAATTTTATAAGGCAACACATTTTGTGATATGAAAGTGGTAATATATAGGTAGTATTTGAGTAATGCTCATGAAAGCCAAATTAGAAGCCCTGCAACTGCAACCAAACTTTCTAACAATCTCTTCCCGATATAAGATGCACTATTCTTAGCTGTGGCCGTTTCATCTGTCCCTTGCTTTCTACCATTCTGGGAACTTCCTTCAACTGAATGCACAAAAGAACACCAATTGTCCACTTAAGAGTTATATATTATTTCTCGTGGTTATTTATTTATTTATTTATTTTTGTCAAGAGCTTAGTGTTCATGTGGAGAGCTTGAGACGGGTGGAAGACTAAGTTTCAAATGAAACTTTTTTTAGTAATTGTTTTACAAATCATTAGGTGATTTCTAATTAATTAAAAATTTAAATTTTTACACTGTGTATCAAAATTAAACTCATGTATTAACAGCATCAAATTTATTTTCGTTCTAATTTTGATACTTTTGTTTTAATTAAGTACTACGTACTAGTAGTTGGCATTCTCATTATTTTATTATACGTACATTCTACATTCTGCTTACAACTTGCAATGAATGGAAAAAGTGGAGCTTGAACATCATTTGTCTGCATGACATTCACACCACTCACAAAAAGTGATTGGAAATTTTTAGACAAAATAGATAAAGAATTATTAATGTTGAACCATCATTGGAATAGTGGAAAGTTCATTATGAGAAAGAAAAGCAGTTGGCCAAAATGGAAAGCAGTATAGTTAAAGAAAGCTCAAGTTTTCAACTTCTAGACATTCCATGTAGAGATAAGAAATGACAGTTCATAGAAAAGAAAAGGAAAAAAAAATGATGGCTTAAAGATCTTTATCTTTGTGAGAGTGTTACTGCTTGCACCTCCTTGCTTGCTATGCTATCATTTACTTAACAAAGGTGTAATGAAAGGATTGATTTAAATAATAGTTAAAATTTGAAGACTAATTAAACCAAATTTAATTACCTTTGATTTAAAGTATTAAAAAAATTATTAATATTTTCTTAAAATGAAATTTCATTGATTTAAGCAATTTTATATTGTGATCAAAAATATTTTCTTTTCTTATTTTAGTATTCGATCTGCATAAGAATAAATCATATTTCTTAGTATATTATTTAAGTTATCATATGAATATTTTTTTTTGAGAATATTATATTGAACATGAGAAATTTTATGATTGCTTAAATTTGGCAATTAAAATTATTTAAAAATTAAAATGGAAATTAAAATTATGTTTCTCCTATTATTTAAGTTGATGACGTGCAAAAAAATACAAAATATGCTACTAATTTTTTTTAGAAAAAAATTAATATTCTTTTTCACACTTCTTTTTATATCACCAATTAATTTTTATATGATAAAGAAAATAATATTCATGTTTGAATACAATTAGAAATAGATCACACAACAACCATTCCAAATGACGATTAAATCTAGTCTTTTTTTCATATATAAGAGAATATTATTTTGTGAATTAAAAAATTGATCAAAATTAAATAGCAAGATATGAATGAAATAATCTTTTTTTATATAGATTTTTTAACTGAAATAGTCTTTAAATTAGACCCTTTTCCTATAATTGATGTATTTATCATTAATATATTGTTTGTGCCCTATGGGCTATGGTTCAAGTTGAAGCCAGAGACCATAACATGGCTGGACTTTGTGGAGTGTCCAAAGGTTTAAGATGAAAAAATACAGGACCTTGAGATAGACATGATGGAGTCGGCTATGGTTTAATTAACAAAATAATATTTAAATTAACAAAAGTTGAACTTTTAATAAAAGGCTTGAATTAAATAATAGTTAAATTCAATACCAAATTTTGTAATAATTAACAAAAGTTGAATTAACAAAATTCTGTAAAAGACTTGAATTAACAAAAGTTGGACTTTTAATAAAAGACTTGATGGAGTCCATGAAATAGAAGACTTGAATTTTTTTAATAAAATGTTGGACTTTTATTGTTTAATTAACAAAAGTTTAACGAAAGGATAGATTAAATAATAGTTAAATTCAATATAAAATTTTGTGTATATAGGAATTTTTAAAAGGGAGATAGATAAAGTAAATTCAAAATTATTTCCTATTCTAAGAATTAACTCGGGAGAATTGGATAATAAAGTCAATAATTAAAGAAAGGAAACGTCATAAAAAAAAGAAAAAAGAAAAGAAAGACACTTGCAGCAGTATAAATAATAGAAGTTTTATGATTTATATGCAGAAGCAAGAAGCACTTATACAATTAAGTTGTTTTCTATATATGCGTTGCAGAAGTTGAAGAAGTCAGAGACCTTAATATGGGTGGACTTTGTGGAGTGTCCTAAGGTTGAAGTAGTTTATGGTTCAAGTTGGAAAAGTGGGGACCTTAAAATGGAGGACCTTGACATAGACTTGATGGAGTAGTCTATGGTTCAAGTTGGAAAAGTGGGGACCTTGATATGAATTTGGTGGAGTGGCCAGCGGTTTCTCTAGGAGACAATTTTGTTTTCATTTCTTTTATTTTGAATAATTAAAATTTGATAGTTTAAAATTAATTATGGGTTCAAACCGCATGTAATAAAATGTTTGAATTTTATAAGACAAGATTTTTTGTTGTTTACTTAACACGTACAGGTTTAACGAAAGGATTGATTTGAATAATAGTTAAAATTTGAAGACTAATTAAGCCAAATTTAATTATCTTTGATGTAAACTATTTAAAGTTTTAAAAAAATCATTAATATTTTATTAAAATAAAAATTTCATTCATTTAAGCAATTCTATACGGTAAACTAAAATAAAAAATGTTTCTTGTTTTAGTATTTGGCACAAGAATAAATTATATTTCTTTATAGATTGTTTAAGTTATCGTATGGATTTTTTTTTTGAAAATATTATATTGAACGTGAGTATTCTCATGATTATTTAAATTTGTCACTTGCAATTATTTAAAAAGTAAAATGGAAATTAAAATTATGTTTCTCCTCTTATTTAAGTTGATAACTTGTAAAAAATATAAAATATGATACTGATTTTTTTTTTGAGAAAAAAAGTTAATATTCTTTTTACTTCTTTTATATAACTAATTAATTTTTATATGATAAATAAAATAATATTCAAGTTAGAATACAATTATAAATACATGACACAATAACTTTTCCAATTGATGATAATTAAATCTAGTCTTTTTTTCCTATATAAGAGAATATTATTTTGTGAACTGAAAAATTGATTAAAATTAAATAATTAGATTGGAAGGAAATAATTTTTTTATAGATTTTTTAATAGAAATAGTCTTTAAAGTACACCCTTTTCCTATAATTGATGTATTCATCAATTAATTGAGTTAGATATTTCAATAAATTGAATATTTATTTTTCTCTTCTATCACTATTCTTAAACTATCACCATAAATGAAATTTAGACAAAAACTTTAATATATGAAAACTTGTGGTCTAACAATAAATAGCTAGGACCATAATTTTATAATTTAAAAAATATGTCACACTTCTTTGTAGATCTTCTAATTTACTTTTTAAGTTAAATATGATCTACAATACATGGAGAAATTTGGACCAAGACTTATAAAAGGAAAAACTATGATCTCAATAATTATGATAGATCACGTTAAACTTCTTTGTATCTCACTAATTAATTTTTAATAAAAAGAAAATAATATTATGATTAAAAAAACAATTAGAAATAGACAACACAACAATCATTAATGACAATGAAGATTAATTAGTCTTTTTCACATATAAGAAGAATATTATTTTGTGAATTGAAAAATTGATCAAAATTAATTCGGGAGAATAATTCGGGAGAATTGGATAATTAAATTGATAATTTAAAGAGGCCAGCGTAAAAAAAGAATGGAAGAATAATTTAGTATTTGGCACAATAATAAAAAAAGGTAAAAAATAATGAAAGTGAAGAAAAAAACAGGCAGGGCAGCAGTATAAATAATAGAAGTTTGATGATTTATATGCAGAAGCAACAACTACACTTGTTTTCTATATATTCTTGGCCTTGTAGGTGATTCTGATTGGGAATCTCTCCAATTTGGTGTATCTTGGCCTTGTAGGTGATTCTGATGTCGAACCTCTGTTTGCTGAAAATGTAGAATGGCTATCAAGTATGTGGAAGCTTGAATATCTTGATTTGAGTTATGCAAACCTATCCAAAGCATTTCATTGGCTACACACTCTCCAATCTCTTCCTTCTTTGACCCACCTATCTTTGTCAGGATGCTTACTCCCTCACTATAATGAACCATCCTTGCTCAACTTCTCATCTCTGCAAACTCTCCATCTTTCCGATACTAGTTATTCCCCTGCCATTTCTTTTGTCCCCAAGTGGATATTCAAATTGAAGAAACTTGTTTCTCTTCAATTATCATATAATGAAATCAACGATCCGATTCCTGGTGGTATTCGAAACCTCACACTTCTTCAAAATCTTGACTTGTCTTTCAATTCATTCTCATCTTCTATACCTGATTGCTTATACGGTCTTCATCGTCTCAAGTTCCTGAACCTAATGGACAACAACTTACATGGAACTATTTCTGATGCCCTGGGAAATTTGACTTCTCTTGTTGAACTTGATTTATCAGGTAATCAACTTGAAGGAACCATTCCAACTTCTTTGGGAAATTTGACTTCTCTTGTTGAACTTGATTTATCAGGTAATCAACTTGAAGGAACCATTCCAACTTCTTTGGGAAATTTGACTTCTCTTGTTGAACTTGATTTATCAGGTACTCAACTTGAAGGAAACATTCCAACTTCTTTGGGTAATTTGACTTCTCTTGTTGTACTTAATTTGTCATATAGTCAACTTGAAGGAAACATTCCAACTTCTTTGGGTAATCTCTGCAACTTAAGGGTGATAGGTTTATCATATCTCAAACTCAACCAACAGGTTAATGAACTTTTAGAAATTCTTGCTCCTTGTATTTCCCATGGACTCACAAGACTTGCAGTTCAGAGTTCACGACTTTCAGGCAATCTGACAGATCATATTGGGGCATTTAAAAATATTGTGCAGCTAGATTTTTCCAACAACTTAATTGGTGGTGCTCTTCCTAGATCATTTGGAAAACTTTCATCATTAAGATATCTCGATCTCTCTATGAATAAATTCAGTGGAAATCCATTTGAAAGTCTTCGATCACTCTCTAAATTGTTATCTCTTCATATTGACGGCAATCTTTTTCACGGAGTTGTCAAGGAAGATGATCTTGCAAATCTTACAAGCTTGACGGAGTTTGTCGCATCGGGGAACAATTTAACTTTAAAAGTGGGTCCCAATTGGATTCCTAATTTTCAACTTACCTATTTGGAAGTGACATCATGGCAGTTAGGTCCCAGCTTTCCATTGTGGATTAAGTCAAAAAACCAACTTCAATATGTTGGACTATCTAACACGGGGATTTTCGGTTCTATTCCCACACAGATGTGGGAAGCACTTTCTCAGGTTTGGTATTTAAACCTCTCTCGTAATCATATCCATGGTGAGATTGGGACTACATTAAAGAATCCAATATCTATCCCAACTATTGATCTAAGCTCAAATCACTTGTGTGGTAAATTACCCTATCTTTCAAGTGATGTGATTCAGTTAGATCTTTCAAGCAATTCATTCTCTGAATCCATGAATGACTTTTTATGTAACGATCAGGAACAGCCAACGCATTTAGAATTTCTGAATCTTGCATCAAATAATTTGTCAGGAGAGATACCTGATTGCTGGATGAATTGGACATCTCTTGTGGATGTAAATTTACAAAGCAACCATTTTGTTGGGAACTTACCCCAATCCATGGGTTCCTTGGCAGACCTGCAGTCTTTACAAATTCGTAACAACACACTCTCAGGAATATTTCCATCCAGTTTGAAGAAGAATAACCAATTGATATCCTTGGACCTTGGGGAAAATAATCTTTCAGGAACTATTCCAACATGGGTTGGAGAAAACCTCTTAAATGTGAAAATCCTTCGCCTTCGATCAAACAGTTTTGCCGGCCACATTCCAAATGAAATATGTCAGATGAGTCTTCTTCAGGTTTTAGACCTTGCACAAAACAATCTGTCTGGCAATATACCGAGCTGTTTCAGTAACTTGAGTGCCATGACACTAAAGAACCAAATTACAGATCCTCGTATCTATTCTGAAGCACAATATGGTACGTCTTACTCTTCGATGGAAAGTATAGTTAGTGTGCTACTATGGCTGAAAGGAAGAGGAGACGAGTACAGAAACATTCTGGGTTTGGTAACAAGCATTGATCTGTCAAGTAACAAGTTATTAGGGGAAATACCAAGAGAAATCACATATCTAAATGGATTGAATTTTTTAAACATGTCCCACAACCAATTGATTGGTCATATTCCACAAGGTATAGGTAATATGAGATCATTACAGTCCATTGATTTTTCGAGGAATCAACTTTTTGGTGAAATCCCTCCAAGCATTGCAAATTTGAGCTTTCTGAGCATGCTAGACTTGTCATACAATCATTTGAAGGGAAATATTCCAACAGGAACTCAATTGCAAACCTTTGATGCCTCCAGCTTCATCGGCAACAATCTATGTGGTCCACCACTGCCCATAAACTGCAGCTCCAATGGGAAAACCCATAGTTATGAAGGAAGTGATGGGCATGGAGTGAATTGGTTTTTTGTCAGTATGACAATTGGATTTATTGTGGGATTCTGGATAGTGATTGCTCCTTTGCTGATTTGTAGATCATGGCGGTATGCCTATTTTCATTTCCTTGATCATGTGTGGTTCAAACTTCAATCTTTTCGCTCAGGTAGTATCACTGTTTAGTGTTGCTTAGAATACTCCGAAGTTTTATCATTGTATTGGCAGCTTGATCAATTTGTAGTCATTGCTATCTTCTTTTTTTTTTTCAAATTTGAGAGACTTATTTAAACTCTGTTTTTGGATGTAAAGAGGGAGAGTAGCTGAACGTAAAGAGGGGAAGGATAGGAGGTGTGGGGAAATGGAACTAAGGATAACCAAGTAATTTCAAATGCTTTGGTAGTCTCAATAGCATTTTTGGTAGTGACAATAGTAACCCATATATATATAAATGATTATGTGTGTGATACAACAAAATCCAGGATAGATAAAACAACCCATACCAACTATACAAATTACAAGTTAATTATTATTTTTACATATTTTGATGCACAATAAATAGCACCAACACAACAATGTTATATTTACTAATATATTTTTTAATATTAACTATTTTAATACAATTAATACTTTTATTTGAACAACATAGACATTATCTTCATTTTTTTTTCCTTCACCGTCTTCACCCATCTCCCTTTGTTACTAAAAAATGTAACAATTACAGTAAAAGTTAATTTCTTATGAAACATGCTTCATTTAACTTATTTTAAAAATTAATGTTATAACATTTTTATTAGATGTAAATAAAGAAGAGTAATTATTTTAAAAAGAATTATATAAACATACACTTATTAGTATTGGATATGACTTTACACTCCACATAAAACAAATTCAATAAACGACACGTGAATCTTTTGTTCATAAATTTAGGGACATGAAAGGTGCATACATTTTTCTAGTAGTGTCACAGTCCTACTATTGTACGTATCCCATTTTTTCTCTTTTTCAGAATGATAGATACCACCACGCATATTGTTTCTGGTTCTATACTCCTTTCAGGACAGATTCCTCCATGAAAAGTGGTATTTGGCTAAAGAGTGTTGTGTAGGTACGTATAAAAAAAACAATTCGACACGCAAATTTCCAAACAGAGCACTAAAATGGCAAATATTACATACCTGGATATAACTAAATTTGGGTTTATACAACTGACTAATAAGATTTTAAAAAACAGTTTGCCATTGCAATTTCTACTTGATCATGGTTTACTAAACATTTTCTTTGAGGAGTCTTTGTAATTGCAACATGACAATAATTAATTATGATTGTATCAATTATATTTGTCCATAGTATTTTCAAATACAAAAATCACGAGAAAACTACAACAACAACTGTGGTGGGTGAATGCATGCAAGTGATGCAACACAAACCTTCGGGTGGGGTCGATCCAATTCAGATGGCTATGACTAGGAGGGATGGTCTAGCTATAGGCCCAAAATGTTTGAACTTCGAATCTACATTTGGGCATAGACCTTGAGTGAGTTTATCAGATGTGCATCAAGCATTTTTTTTTTCTGTGGCTGTGCAAGATCTTTTACAGTTGCTGATGTGTGTAATTATAACCACCGCCATGATTGGTATGAGCCTCTGTCTAATCTTAAAGTAAAGTTTTTCTGCCTTTGATGAGTGTTAAATTGACTCAATATAATTGTTGTAGTTATAAACAATTGTACTTCATTATAAAGAGTTTTTATCTGCAATTTAAGTAACACGTTTAATCATAAAGTAATAGTATATACGTACTCCCAACAATGGTGGAAATAAAACTAACAATGATCGACATGATAGTTATCAGACTAATTTAATAGTATGAATAACACAACAATTGATTCTGGGGGAAATAAAATAAAGTGAAAAAACTTGTGTAAAAGGCAGATACACTTTGATAAAGGGGATCTAAATTGTTTTACAAAACATGAACCATATTCGACTTAGCTGAAATTATGGTTAGAGTAACAGGCAAGTAACTTTGTTACTTTGATTTTGATGTTACTCCACACCGGAAAAATGATATATATAGTAACATAACAAGCATAATTAATTAGATTTCTTTATTTTACACAAAGAATCAAATTTTAATTTTCTTTATGATATCAAGAGTCTAATCCATTTGATTCAACAGACTATACGTGAGCTGTTAGAATCAAGAATTTAAAATTAATTTTATTCATTGAAAAATCATTGAACCCTAATCAATAAGGTTTAATATATCGTTAGTGGAAGCAGAGAATGGAGAATGGAGACACATGAGATGATGCAAGGAACAAAAGTTTATGCAAGTGCTATCAACCGACATGTTAGATTGATGGGCTTGTCCACTGGGCCACTCATGTTGGGGTTGATTTCATAAAGATTTCGTACAACTCTTTCATCACACAGTAAAGGGAATTTGCTGTCAATTCAGTTCTCACTATCAGATTAAATTAAACCACTGCTCTAACGAGGCACGTATCATGTTAATAAATTTAGTATTTTTAATGAAAAATTAAAATAAAATATTTCAATAAATAATATACATGCACTTACACATATAAAAATGTTATTTATAATAAATTTATTAATATTTATAATAATTATCTTAAAAATTATAAAATAATATTTTTACTTAGTTAATTAAGAATATCAATAATAAATATAAAAATTGTAAATTATAGGATAATATATATGTGTGGAGACAATACTTATAAAGTTATTGACTTTTTATTTATTTCATTTTAAATTATAGGGACAGTTTGTATTCACATATATTATATTATGACAAGTTAATGAAAAGCTTGTGGGGTAATTGTCTCCGCACTATATAGTAACAGTGTGTTAACTAAAAACTCTATTTTTTTCTCTGTAAATAATAAAAAAACCTCAATTTTTTTAAGTGAAATTAAAAATTGTAAATATATAATCATAAATAAGAAATTCATTTAAAAACGTCAAAATACTAAAATTATATATAGCGCCTTTATTTAACAACGATTTGACAATCGACGATTCCTAATTAAGGATATACTGAAACCTGCGGCAAACAACTGAGGCAAACCACGTGAAACTAAGGAATATAATTCTCGAAGAATTAAGGAATTTCTGCTATGTAGCAGTAGTAATTAACTAGTTTTTTTATGCATAAAAGTAGTAATTAACTAGTAGTTAAGAAGTTGTTTTGTGAGAGTTTTTGTATTAATATAAAATAAAATTGTATTTGAAAAATTAAATAAATAATGCTGTACACTCATACTGCATGGTCAATAATTTCAATCTTTTTGCTCATGTAGTATCACTTTTTAGTGTTGCTTAGAATAAACCAATGTTTTATCATTGTATTGGCAGATTGATCAATTTATAGTCATTGCTATCTTCTTTTTTTTCTTCAAATTTGAGAGCCTTATTTAAATTCTGTTTTTAGATGTAAAGATTTGCATATTTAGTATAGTTTTGTTCTTAAGATCAACTAGTTGTAATTCTGTGATAGAAAACATTAGCTAGAACACGTAGATTAAAATTCAAATAGTTGGTAAGTACTTTTAGTTTTGAAACCACATGTTGGGAATCTCTCCAATTTAGTGTGCACTGGATAATACTATTCTCTAATCCAAATCACATATTCGCTTGAATTTATTTACTTGAGATAATGAATGCATTCTTGCATGCCCACTTTAAAATCAACCTTACCTTTAATAAGCATTATTCTTTCACATGTACCCGTTTTGCAACTATGTACAACTTAAAAGGCAAAGAGACAATGCTTGGCTTCATCAAGACCAGTGGCAAGGAACAGGAGCACGATAGCAAAAAAGCATAAGCATGATCTTGTCTGCTATTGGTATTTAAGACCTATAAAACATTGAAAACATTACATTGTGAACATTTCACGTGAATCATTGAAAACTACAATCTATTGTATCCTGAATGAAAGACCATTTGCAGAATTACCCTCCTCTTAAATGCCAAGTTGCCAAATTATTGTTGAAATTTATGGTGTGTGGACTCCAACTATGTATGGCCAGGTATGTAGGCTTCAAAAGTATGACTTGATCAGTTGCTCAAATTTGAGAGGCAATGTGTTCTGCCACAAGACGACGCAAAATCTTTCCGGTGGCAGTCTTGGGCAAAGAATCAGTAATGAAAACCTTTTTAGGGACTTTGAAAGATGCAAGATTCTTCTTGCAATATCTTAGCACATCTGCATCATCAATGTTTGATCCTTCTCTTGGGATGACAGCACAATATATCTATTAAAAGGTAAAAATAAATATGATCAATATATACAAATTTCAAAGAACTAATAGACACATCATTTGAGCAAATTGCAATCCACAAATTTCTGAATTTTTTTCATTTATTCCTCTCCTAGTACAAACAAGAAAAAAGGTCATATACTAATCTTTTGAGAATTTTGAATTAATTATGAAGATTACGAAATATTGAACACTTTAAGGAAATTTTGGTAATATTGATGAAAAACAGTGAAGAGGTTCAAATAAAAATCGTCTGCTCTCAAATAAAAATCGTCACATGGTAATCCAAAGTAGTTTTTTGTCACATGGTAATCCAAAGCTAGTTCCATTTGCCAAAAGAGGTTCAAATAAAAATCGTCTGCTCTCAAATAGAAGAGTTTTCTTGCACACCACAAAATGTTGGTACATGATTAGAGTGTGATCTTTGAGGGCAGAAAGTGATAAAAGTTAAATGCCACATAAATCCTCGATTCGGTTTGGATTGACTTTCATGTACATGTTACTAAGAAATAAAAAAAAAATATTAAATGTTTTATATCAAAATATATAAGCGATATATGATACAAAATAGTTTGTAGTAATAGTACTTTAACTTGTATTTTGAAAGACTTCTCTATATAAACAGCATTATATAAGGTTCACTTCCATTATTTTTGGAAATGTCTATTTTTTCACCTAACGGAAAGGAAAACATCATGGAGGGAATGTTCTGTAAAAACAATTTGTTCTTCATATCCTTATTTTGAAACAAATCTTTTAAAATTTGAAGTGGTGGTTAAAAAATTTTCAATTTGATTTTTCCTTGCATATACCACATTTGTGTTAAGCAAAATTTAGATTCCCATATAACATCTCCAATATGCCAAGTACCTATAAACAAATGTATAATGATTTAGATTTATTTCTTAATTATTGTTAAAATCTAATTGAAAAACATAAAATTATTTGTAAATTTAATATCCTGAATTGAAAAACATAAAAACACACCTACACAACCACACCAACTATTTTTTTTTTCAAAACTATCCCCACCTCAATTTAGTGATATAATTTTAGTTGTCTTTGTGTGTGTGAGATGTATTGTTAATATTTATAGCATCCTTCCTCATAAAATTTAGGGATATAAAATAATTTGGTTTGCCTTTTATGTTTGTGTGCGTGATGTAATGTTAATGTTTACGACCAAGCTAAAAGTACAAAAAAATAATTTTTATCTAAAGGTTTTCTTGTAATAAATATAATGCGTGAAATTAGCCATAATCAAATTCTACTTTTTCTTTAATTTCCTTTTCATATACAGAGCCATATATAACATGAAACTGAATTTTTCCGTTTTCACACTGGACTAACAGCGCCAAGAATGAGAATGAACATAATTTTCAGCAATTAATTAACTTTGATCTGTAGACTCTAGGCTAGTATTAAAAACAAAAAATAAATCTCCGAAAGGTTTTGCAATAATATCTATTGTGAGTCTGAAAAAGCATTATGCAGAATAAGGAACCCAGTATCAACAATAACAGCACTAACTGGCCCAAACGAGTGACCCACATACCTCGAGGACTTCGTGTGAAGCATTGACGCCATTCTAGAAGCTGCTCCTTAGTTTTATTTCCTCACGTGTTCATTCTGCTGTTAAAATTCACAATTCTGTTACAACAAACTCGAGCAAAATATCTTGTAGGCAAAAGCTATTATATAAGCATTAATAAATAAATGAAGGAGCAGAGAAGAGTATTCCAGTAAGAATAGTTTACTTAGCTTTCGAATTAGCTTTCATTCTATTTCCCCTTCCTAGAAACGTATCAAACTGGTCCGACCTGCCCCTCGACCCCATGCCCGACCACCATACCCGACTCACTACCACGGACAAGCTCGAAGAAGCTGTCCATCGCCTCTCGGAAAACCACACCTCCCTCTCCCAGGGCCATCAATCTCTCAATTCCAAGATAGACAGTATTCACTCATCCCTCACTTCCCAAATCGAATCCCTCTTTGATCGTCTTGCTGCCATCACCCTGCAACCCAACAATACCCCTTCCCCCAACCCCACGGCCCACATTCCTCCTTCCCCTGCCTCTCGCTACCATCACCTCAAGCTCGATGTTCCCAGGTTCGACGGCCATGACCCACTCGGCTGGATATTTAAAATATCTCAGTTCTTTGATTATCAAGGTATCCCGGAGCTTGAACGCCTCACCATCGCTTCTTTCTATATGGACGGCCCGGCCCTTTCTTGGTATCAGTGGATGCATCGGAATGGGTTCTTTTCCTCTTGGCCGGCGATGCTGCAAGCCTTGGAATCCCGTTTCGCACCTTCCTTCTACGATGACCCCCAAGGGAACCTGTTCAAGCTTCAACAGACGGGCTCAGTCACAGATTACCTCACGGCCTTCGAACGATTGGCTAACCGCACCATCGGTATCGCTCCATCCTCTTTGCTGAGTTGCTTTATTTCAGGTTTGGTCCCGGAGCTCCGCCGGGAAGTCTAGGCATTGCGGCCCATCTCTCTCCCTCAAGCAATAGAACTTGCTCGGCTTCAGGAAGACAAGTTGCTCGACCGCCGCCGCGGTCCCCGGCCTCCGCCCCACCCACCTTCCCCGAACCCCATCTCTGCCTTTTCCCCGTCACCCCCTCCTGGTGCCCTCACCCCAAAAACACCTTCCCCTCCTTCCCTGCCATCCCCGAAGCTTCCGATTAAGCGCCTCTCCGCCGAAGAGCTCGCCGTTCGCCGCGACCAGGGGCTTTGTTACCATTGTGACGACAAATGGTCCCCCGGCCATCGGTGCAAGTCACGTCTTCACCTGTTCATCGTGGACGAAGACATACTTTCCCCTGACCCTTTTCCCGAACCCGACCCTGATCCTACCCTCATCTCCCAGATCAGCCTTAACGCCATGGAAGGCTCCCCTACCCCACAAACGTTCCGTCTCTACGGCTCCATTGGCCATCATCGTGTCATCATCCTCGTGGATGGCGGAAGTTCACACAACTTCATCCAAACACGGCTTGCCCGCTTCCTCCACCTCCCCACCGCCTCCACTACCCCTCTCCGCGTCATGGTCGGCAACGGCCACACCCTTGACTGCGACACCGTCTCCCCTCAAATCACCCTCACCATACAAACCCACCCGTTCACCTTGGACCTCCTTCACCTCCCCATCTGCGGCGCCGATATCGTCCTAGGGGTGCAGTGGCTTAAACTACTTGGCCCAGTCACCACAGACTTTGCAACCCTAACCATGTCCTTTACCTATTTGGGCCACCCACTCACATTATTTGCTGATGTACCCCCCTCACCCTCTCCTGCGTCGGCCCATCAACTCAAACGCCTTGCCAACACCCATAGTATCTCGGCCCTTTTCCACATAACCCCCTTACCAGCCCACTCCCCTCCCCTTCCCTCAGACCAGCACCCTCAACCCCTCCCTGAGCCCATAACCGCTGTCCTCACCCGTTATTCCTCCATTTTTTCCGAACCCACCCAACTACCACCACCACGCACCATCCAACACCACATACATCTCCTTCCTACTGCATCCCCAGTCAATGTCCGCCCTTATCGCTACCCCCACTACCAAAAGGCAGAAATTGAATCCCAGATCACGGCCATGCTCAATTCCGGCCTCATCCAACCCAGCCAAAGTCCTTTTTCTTCCCCAATTTTACTTGTCAAAAAGAAGGATGGTTCCTGGCGCTGTTGTATTGATTACCGGGCGTTGAATTCCATTACAGTGAAAGACAAATTTCCCATGCCTACGGTGGATGAGCTTCTTGATGATCTCGGCAAAGCTTCTTGGTTCACGAAGCTTGATCTCCGACAGGGCTTTCATCAAATCCGCATGGCCACCTCCGACATACCGAAAACGGCGTTCCGCACACACCAGGGCCATTACAAATTTCGCGTTATGCCCTTCGGGCTCTGCAACGCGCCCTCAACCTTTCAATCGGCCATGAATGATACCCTCCGGCCCTATCTGAGGAAATTTGTCGCCGTATTTTTTGACGACATTCTCGTCTATAGCAGCGACCTCCCTTCCCATGTCTCTCATTTGGACATAGTCCTCTCGACCCTCACCACCCACCACTTCTACCTGAAGGAATCCAAATGTGTCTTCGCCCAATCCAAGCTCAACTACCTGGGCCACATTATTTCTTCCGTCGGCATCGCTCCCGACCCCGACAAAATTCAAGCAATGGTGGATTGGCCCACCCCCACGTCCACCACCAGCCTCCGTGGGTTCCTCGGCCTCACCGGCTTTTATAGAAAATTCATCAAAGGCTACGCACATATCGCTGCTCCCCTCACCACCCTCCTTCGCAAGGACCAGTTCATTTGGTCCCCTGCTGCCACCTCTGCTTTTCTCCAATTAAAGGCCCACATGACTTGTGCCCCGGTATTGGCCACCCCTGATTTTACGATTCCCTTCATCGTCGAGACCGACGCTTCCGCGGTTGCTATCGGAGCTATTCTGGTTCAACAGGATCACCCGATTGCTTACTATAGCAAAGTGCTATGTCCCCGACTGCAACGCGCCTCTGCTTATGTCAGGGAATTGCACGCGATTACCTCCGCGGTCCGCAAATGGAGACATTATCTCCTGGGAGCTTCCTTCACTATCCTTACAGACCATAAGAGTCTTAAGGAGCTCATGTCACAAGTCATACAGACGCCGGAGCAACAGACCTACTTGGTGAAGCTTTTGGGGTACGATTATACTATCCGCTATAAACCCGGCCACACTAATACCGTTGCCGACGCTCTCTCTCGTATCCCTACCGGCGAACTTCTCTCTCTCACAGTCCCTCACTGTGACTTCCTGAACACCCTCCGACAAGCATTGACGGCTGATGATCATTATCGTGACTTACTCCAGGCTATCGGAACGAACCCCGAGGACCATCCTGCTCTCTCAGTCCGTAATGGGTTCATCTTCAAGGACGGTCGCATATGGATTCCCTTCCCTACTCCCCTCACCGCGACATTACTCGAGGAAATTCATACCTCTCCTCTCGGCGGCCACACCGGAGTTGCCAAAACACTCCATCGTCTCCGACAGAGCTTCGATTGGCCAACCATTAAGTCTGATGTCCAACAATTTGTATCCCACTGCCTCGTCTGCCAACAGACGAAATATGAAACGAAGAAACCCTCCGGCCTGCTCCAACCTTTACCGATCCCGGCCCGAATATGGGAGGATATGTCTATTGACTTTATCGCTGGTCTCCCGCCGTCACAAGGGCATACAGTTATCATGGTGGTTGTCGACAGGTATTCAAAGGGGGCTCACTTTGGAGCATTACCCACCCATCACACAGCTCACCAGGTTGCAGTCCACTTCCTCAACCTCGTTTGTAAACTCCACGGGTTCCCTCGGAGCCTTGTATCCGACAGAGACGCCTTATTCCTCAGCCACTTTTGGAAGGAACTTTTCCGTCTCAGTGGTACGCAATTGCGCATGACCACCGCATATCACCCTCAGTCCGACGGCCAGACTGAGGTCGTCAATCGAACCCTGGAACAGTATCTCAGAGCTTATGTCCACCACAAACCCAGTCAGTGGTATCGCTATTTGCACCTCGCAGAGTGGTCATACAATACCACAGTCCATTCCAGCACCGGTTTCACCCCATTCGAGGTCATCTACGGCCGTCCTCCCCCTACCACGCTTGACTACATTCCCGGTTCTTCTTCCATTGATGCCGTCGACACACTCCTTTCTGACCGCACAGAGCTCCATGCCCTACTCCAACGACGCCTCCTTAAAGCCCAGGCTTCTATGAAGGCTAACGCTGATAAGCACCGCCGCAATACCCATTTCTCCGTTGGTGATTGGGTATACCTCCGCCTCCGTCCCTATCGACAGAAGTCGATGACCCCATCATACACCAAACTTGCTAAGCGTTTTTACGGCCCATACCAAATCATTGATCGCATAGGCCCCGTAGCTTACAAACTGGCACTTCCTGATACCTCCCGCATCCATAATGTTTTCCATGTCTCACTTTTGAAGCTCCATCAGGGCCCGTTACCTTCAACCGAAGCTCCTCTTCCCCCCCTAACCGTGGATCATCATCCTGTGGTCTGCCCTCTCACCATTTTGGATTGGAAATGGGATACTTCAGTCGACCCCCCCTTGCGCTTGGTTCTGGTCCAATGGTCTGGTTTACCCCCTGAGGACACGTCTTGGGAAGCTTGGCCTGAGTTACAAACAGCCTACAACCTCGAGGACGAGGTTGTTTTTGGAGGCGTGGGTGTTGATAGCATTATGCAGAATAAGGAACCCAGTATCAACAATAACAGCACTAACTGGCCCAAACGAGTGACCCACAGACCCACATACCTCGAGGACTTCGTGTGAAGCATTGACGCCATTCTAGAAGCTGCTCCTTAGTTTTATTTCCTCACGTGTTCATTCTGCTGTTAAAATTCACAATTCTGTTACAACAAACTCGAGCAAAATATCTTGTAGGCAAAAGCTATTATATAAGCATTAATAAATAAATGAAGGAGCAGAGAAGAGTATTCCAGTAAGAATAGTTTACTTAGCTTTCGAATTAGCTTTCATTCTATTTCCCCTTCCTAGAAACGTATCAGAGTCTGTCAGAGATTTAGTACACTCAAGAGTGTAAATATTTTTTACACTATCAACTAATCAATGGTTTACATTTCAACGTGATATGAAAATGGTAATATATAGGTAGTATTTGAGTTATTTTTTGGTACTTTTAGCTTGTGTGAGACCACTGCAACAATCTGCTGTGGGTGCTTTCGCGTCAGCACCCAAATATGGCAGACACGTTGCAACACCTGTCAGGGATTCTGCACATCTCTGTTTGTCTTGTGCTGAATCTCCCATTGCATGACTTACCAATACCAATGTTATTGCTAACACTAGCAAGTGTGGTAGACAAGCATTTGAATCCATTTCTCAATCTTGATGAATGAATGAGTGGAGATAGATTATATTATAGTCTATAGAAAAAGTTGTAGGTAGAAATTGTTAGGTTGTGGTGCTACATGTAAAATATTGGTTTTTTTGTTTTAATTTATTAGAAGGTTCTGTAGTGTGTTATGTTTTAGAAAACATGGGAATTGGGAAGGAAACTAGTAGATGAAAATAAATTCTGTGGTTTCACTGTGAGTTCAATGAAGAAGACCAGTTTGTTGACTTAGTCTGGATCATTTCAATTTTGTACAACACCAATTGTCCACTAAAGAGTTATATACTATTTCTCGTGGTTTTTTTTTTTTTTGTCTAGAGCTTAGTGTTCATGGATAAACATATAATTTTTTTATTTTAATAAATTTTAATATAAAAAATAATATATTAGAAAAGTGTTAACCAGGCATAGAGAAATTCCAAAGGTTGTGATTTGTAACAAGTCTTTGTAAATCACATGTCCTTCAAATTGTGGGTTAACCAGGCATAGACACGGGGTGGAGGACATGTTTCAAATAAATATAGAGATTTAAAATAATATTGTTAAACTAATAGAGATTTAAAATAATATTGTTAAACTAATTTTTCACTTGCTACAAATCAAATCATATTATTAAACTAACTATAGAGATTTAAAATAATATTGTTTAAATATTAAAGATTTTATTTATAGAAAAATATTATCAAACATCAAACACAAAAGTACCCCTAGTGAGTTAAATATATATATCAAGAATAAACACATAATTTTATTTTGTTAAAGTACATTTTCCTACTGCAAAAGTGTTAAATCCTCTCATTTTATTGTACCCCTAGTAGTTATTTGTTCCTGAATGAGTCTCTTTAGTGTCCAATTTGCTGATGAAGGGTCCCAATGAAAATGTTGTCACAAATTTGAAATGAAACAACTATAAAAAACATTATAATACAGATAGACGAAAACAATGTTAAATACTAAATCAAATTAAATATGTTTTTATTCCTAATAAAAACTTAATCTTTTAATTGTTTTCTAATAAATTTTTATTTTATAATGAGTTGCTAATAAATTAGCACTTTTTATTTTTTATCCTTGATATTTTATTTTAGTTTCTAATAAATTTAAAAAAATCATATTTATTTCCTAATAAATTAGTGAGTTTTATTTTAGTCTGTATTAATAATAAATGAAAAATATTTATTATGAAACAAAAATATTATTAATTTATTAGGCTTAAATAATTAAGCATTTCATGTGTGGGATAGACTTAAACATTTCATGTGAACAGGACCTGATCCTGAGTGTATTTTTCATATTTTCCCAAGCAAAAAAAAAATCCAAATAAACTGAAACAATGTTTGACTGATCTATTTCCTATCTTCAAAGTTAAAAGGCAAGTCTCTGGAGAAGATGACTTCGATAAAGACACAATAAAACTGCTTCTGGTGAAGAGGGAATTTCAAGACATTGGTTCTTCCCCAAAAGCAACTTAACTCTAATGAGAATGTGAAAACTGAACAAGAGGATATATAGTCTAAAACCAACTAACATTCCAAAATTCCTCACCAACCATCCCTATTATATTAGACAACCACACCCGTGATGAAAATTATAGTGCGATCTCATTCCACTGTCTCAATTAAATAAAAAATATACAAAATATCACAATAAGGATATGTTAGTTAAGAATTTAATTTAAATACACTTTCATTTGCAATTAATTAATTATATATATTTCCTATAACTTTTTTACTAATTGTTTTACAAATCATTTGGTGATTTCTAATTAATTAATAATTTAAATTTTTACACTATCGATCAAAATTAAACTCATATATTAACAGCATCAAAGTTATTTTCGTTTTAATTTTGATACTTTTGTTCTAATTAAGTAGTACTAGCAGTTGCCATTCTCATTATTTTATTATACGTACATTCTACATTCTGCTTACAACTTGCAATGAATGGAAAAAGTGGAGCTTGGACATCATTTGTCTGCATGACATTCACACCACTCACAAAAAGTGAGTGGAAATTTTTAGACAAAATAGATGAAGAATTATTAATGTTCAACCATCATTGGAAGTGGAAAGTTCATTATGAGAAAGAAAAGCAGTTCGCCAAAATGGAAAGCAGTAGGTAAAGAAAGCTCAAGTAATTTTCAACTTCTAGACATTCCATGTAGAGATAAGAAATGACAGTTCATAGAAAAGAAAAGGAAAAAAAAATGATGGCTTAAAGATCTTTATCTTTGAGCTGTTTGTCTCTACTAATCAACTATAGTTAGCTATTTTAATTTATGACTGTCAACTTGAGATACCATTAAGATAAAAGTGGTGTGAAAAAAGAGCATCAAATTATGCGTACGTATGGCGTCGATCAAGAGTCACATCACTTGTTCTGTGAGGGAAACAAAAAACATTACAAGTTCAAAATTAAAAATAATAGAATTCCCTTTATAAAACACATATATAATTTGTTTCTCAATTCTCATAAGAAAAAACCACTTGCACTAATGGGTTGGTACAATGGTCCTTGTGGCAGCCATCATGCACAACAATGCAAATTCCCTGACTTGGTAAAAAAGGCTAGGAAGGAATTCGTAAAAACCACTGAATCAAATTCTTTTGTAACATTTGGAAATATGTGAGTGAGATTTTCAAAACACCAAACAGTTATAGTATCAAATGTTGTATCTTCAAATTTGGCTTCTTTCTACGAAATAAAGTTGCAAAAACGGAAGACCGAGAGCTTAATTAGACATAGACTGCCCAACTGTTGGGAACATCTAAATACATTAGAATTTCTTGATCTGAGCAATAATAAATTGTCAGGCAAGATTCCACAGTCCATGGGTACACTTGTTAATTTGGAAGCTTTGGTCTTAAGACACAACAATTTTATTGGAGACCTACCATTCACCTTGAAGAACTGCACTCGTTTAGATATACTAGACTTGAGTGAAAATTTGTTGTCTGGTCCAATACCGTCATGGATTGGACAAAGTTTACAACAATTACAAATCTTGAGTTTGAGTGTAAACCACTTTAATGGAAGTGTTCCTGTTCATCTCTGTTATTTGAGGCAAATTCATATCTTGGATCTTTCAAGAAATAACTTGTCAAAAGGAATTCCAACTTGTCTAAGGAACTATACTGCGATGATGGAAAGCAGAGTAATCACAAGTCAAATTGTAATGGGGCGAAGAATATCATCTACATCAATCTCCCCTCTCATTTATGACTCTAATGTGTTATTGATGTGGAAAGGTCAGGATCATATGTATTGGAATCCAGAGAATCTTCTAAAGAGCATTGATCTCTCAAGTAATGATTTAACAGGTGAAGTACCAAAAGAGCTCTGATATTTACTTGGATTGGTATCTTTGAATTTATCAAGAAACAACTTACATGGACAAATTCCTTCTGAGATTGGGAATTTAAATTCGTTAGAATTTCTTGACTTATCAAGAAATCATATCTCAGGAAAAATTCCATCTACTCTTTCCAAAATTGACCGTCTTGCTGTCTTAGACTTATCAAACAACGATCTCAATGGAAAAATCCCTTGGGGAAGACAGTTGCAAACCTTTGATGGCTCTAGTTTTGAAGGAAATACGAATCTTTGTGGTCAACAACTTAACAAAAGTTGTCCTGGAGATAAGCCAATAGGGACGCCTGAAGGAGAAGCAGTTGATGGTGAAGATGAAGATTCAATATTCTATGGAGCATTATATATGAGCTTGGGCCTAGGATTCTTCACAGGCTTTTGGGGCTTATTAGGGCCAATACTACTTTGGAAACCATGGAGAATTGCTTACCAAAGATTCTTGATCAGACTCACAGACTATATACTTCTAATGGTGGAAGTGAACATGGCCAAGTGCCATATGTGGTTCAAAGGCTAGTAGGTACGTAATTCCAATAACTTCACCCTTTGGAACTTCATAGTGTTTACTAATAGTTACTTTCCTTCTGTTTCTTTAATTTGTGCCTTCACTAATAGTAGTTACTTTATCGAAAAAGATGATTACTATTTTTCTTGTTAAAGAAATTGTTTAGATGCTGGTGCATGTTCTCTGTTTAGAGATTTTTTTTTTAAATGATATGTCTAATGTTTGAAGTTTAAACCTCATGAAAAAATGCTTACAGCTATGCACATTTGTGTACTTGAATGGCTATATAACTAGATTTCCAGTTCATTTAATCTACTACGAAAAATCGTTTTCTAATTCTTCTCCATTTCCATTAATATATGTAATCTGATATGTAGCACGTAATTTGCAGTTTATGGCGTATTAGCTTCAAAATTTCAATCCGGGGTGAAAGCTTCATGAATAGCTGAAGGTTTACGATATGTACTATGTAGTATTGATCGATGTTTGCTATGCAATGCAAAATAAGTGTTTGGAAAAACCTATTGATTTTGATTGTCTTTTTATTGTATAATCTCTTTTCAAGAATGCCAGATATCAAAATTATGTTTGTTGATCAGGCTAGTATGTTCCGACTACTTATTTAAGCCTGCAAAATTTAAATACTCAGCTTTACGACCTACAAAATAATGATTATAATTACATTAGCATTTCTCTTTAATTACACTGATTTGTTGGTAATTTAATAATTAAAAATGCTTTTGTTTTTATCATCAAAGTGTTCAGTGCAAATTAGACAATTATTACATCAACATGCTGGTGTCATAGCTGTCTATTGAGGTTCTCCTCGTCCTCTAAGGCTCTACCTTGATTCAGCTATACTTCTTATCAACAAAGGTGTGCAAATGAAGTTGGTCTAACATCCAGCTATCTTCACTTCATTTTATTTCTTGTCCAACCATTTTTAAGGTCTAATATCAAAGAGCCTATGAATTTTACACATATTTTTACAGAAACTTTTGTCATACTACCCTTAGCTCCAAATAAAGAAAAAAAAGCTTTCTGTCATATATGGTTCTTATTTTGTGGAAACAAAATATAACAAAAAGTGTCAGCTCTAAAACATGATATGAAAATTATACAATTAAAGTGCAGAATATTTATAAGACATGCAGAGTAGATTGGAAAAAGAGCATACAAAATCATCTTGATAACTGAATTTATTATTCACATGTAGATATCATAACCGATGTCTGTAACTGAGCAGATAAGAATTTTTTCTCTTTTAAATATAAAGAAGTCATCTCGTTTGAGTTAAAAACCAAGACAAGTTCAGAGAAGCCAAAATATAAAATAAAAACAGAAGTTGTAAAACATATAAGACATCACCGAAACTACTAGAACCCTCTAGAACAATATTTTATTGGACCTAACAACAAAATGTCACATCATGAACTTTTCAGCTGAATTTGAATAAAACAGAGCACCAAATCCTATTACTATAGAGCACACCTAAATTTTAATTAATTTTTCTCCCTTAACTCACATGGATCAGAATATGTTATCATAGATTAAAATAAGAGTTTCCAAATTGTCAACAATCAATCTTGTTATTATTGTGAGGAAGAAATTCTCAACACAATGTAAACTTTTGCCCTATTATTGAGAGGAAGAAATTCTCAACACAAAAAGGTACTAAATAAGCAAAAATAAATTACAATCCCGAGAATCAATAGCTAGGCATTGCTATTTTGATAATAACAGCAATAGCATCCTCCAAACCTTTGTTATATGCTGCATATTACAAAATTCTAGCAGTCATTAATACCATTTTGCATTATGCACGCTATTTTGTTCCCATTGCTGTTGTGGAAGTACTTTTGCTCCAGACATGGAATGAAAATTGATCAGGAATTTTGTTTTTTTGTTCCATCGATTGAGTTTGTATAAGTGAGGACATGTTGATATTCTGACCAATTTTGTTTTCGAAATTATAATAATTACTAGTTCGCTATCTAAATTCATGGGAAATTGAAAATTGATTCCCAAGAAACTGTATTCTTGTTGTACATTACACTTCTCAGGTGTTCTTAGAAGTTCTCTTCCTACTGGTAAGCCGTATCATATTCACTCTCCCCTGCATTCTGATTTTTACTTATAAATAAGTTAATATCTAAGAGCAGGGTTGAATGAGCATAAAAAAGGGGCTCACATACAAGTCTAGATCCTGTTTAGTTTGTGAACTAAAACTATGTTTTGGTTTTGCCTATCTCTTATGCTATTAAAATTATTCTAGAATCCACCTACAGGTTTTTTATTCAAAAATAAGTGTTGGAATTCTAAGATATGATATCAAGTTTACTTATGTAATTTGTTTGGTGACCTATTGTGGAAAATTTCTCTAGTATTTACTCTCTTGGATTTTTCAAAAAAATTGATATCAGAGTCAATGGTTTGACTTAGTGACTAGTTTAGACGAGTAAGATGGCTTTGATGGATTCATGGATATAGAGTTCCTTGCATCAAAAATCTTTCTAACGGGTGAATTCATGCATGAATGTCAGGTAGCAAAGTTGCAGGTGTTACAATAGTACAAGATACTAGAACATGTTGTGGCAATGGCTAAACAAGCCGGGGGCAAAAACGATTAAGCTCTAAGGGTCACCAATGAATATTCTTGGATTGAAAATGACTTTCGCTCGAGGGAAAGGCTAACATGTGAGAAAAACACAAAATGAGAAAAAGACTATTAAAGTACAAATGTGAGGAGAAGTCTCACATCAGATAGAAATGAAAAAGTTAAGTATCATATAATAAGTGAGGAAAAAATCATTAACATGAGCCTTATGATTTTTTAGGTTAAAATATGATGTAAAAATCACTTATATAGTTATTCAGGATAAAATATTGAGAGGAAAGACAATTGACTTGAGAGTCTTTTTCTTAGTTTAGAGCTCTCTGTCATTAACAATTGATAATTCTGTCTAGCATGCTATATTGTAAAGAAAAATACTTCTCTCATTATTTGTTCATTTTACATATTTCCTAGTGCCAAAATATTTTTTATTGTATTTTTATATCCTTTAAAATAAATTTGCTTTTGGAATTTTCTCTTGGACCAGATAGCATTCAAAGAATTTCAGATAATGTAAATGCACGGGGTTCTTTTTTATTTTTGATTTTGTGGCATTTATCTCAATATTTGGTTGATATATTGAAACTTGCATTGATAGCGATTAGCTGATGTATCAGCCAACGGACCCTAGTATGGAAAAAGAATACCGTGAAGACAGAATTTTTCCACAAACTAATGTATCAGCGTGAGTTTCCTTTAATTTTCTTTTGATTTAAATATTTTTGTGGACGTGTTTTAATTTTCCTTTTTGATGTGATTGGCGAGCTTAATTTTCTAACCCATATTTTAAGGGTTGGCAGACTTGGAAAACAATTGCTTGGATTTAATTGAACTGGCTGTTTATACATGTTTTCTTTTTAGAATCATATCACATATATGTAGTCTGTTGATGAAGTAGATAGTGGGAGCTTATGTTTTGGGCAGAAATTGTGTCCTCAAACTTTCATCTGATAAGACAAAAAAAAAAACCACCAATAACTTGTAGATGTATGTTCTCTTAAACAGGTGGTATTCTTCTAGACCAAAAAAAACCACAATAATATTCATCTATGCTATCATAAGAAGTAGAAAAAACCACCAATAACTTGTAGATGCATGTTCTCTTAAACAGGTGGTATTCTTCTAGACCAAAAAAAAAAAGGTGGTATTCTCTGTGTTCAATTATATCTTTTGGCTGGAATCTTCCGTGTTCATATGTTGGGGATTAAGATATTTAATAGGGATTAATTAACATGAACATATCCAGAAAATAAGTAGTGGAGGAGTAAAATAATAACAAGCTTAAACATACAAAATTATGTTAATTAATAAATTTCATAACTATATATTTTATATAAAAAATTAATTAACCTGTATATATAATTTTTTTAAAAGAAAAATATGAGAGGGAAACCATTCTTGTTTCATTTGATACTGCCATGTTAATCAATCACGTCTAATAAATATTTTATTATATTGTGATTTGATTTTTTTTCTTTAATTAAGACATGGCTCTTAAAAAATTACTCTTACAAAATCTTACCATTCTTCAAGAAAAAAAATTAGAATTTAAAATAAAAAATCAATAATTATATAATTGTGTAATAAAATGATTTCGTATATTAATTACATGTTCATGAAGATAATTCGACAAAAAAATTATGTTAAAAATTTAATAAATAAAAAATATAAATATGATTCTATTTTTACATTATCAAGGGAAATTTTGTAATGTCATTAAATGACACGTGAGGTGCCCATAAAAGGTATTTGAGTTTGTCACTTTAACCAGCACCATGCTTAGAAAAAGTCTATGTAAAATTAACACAAACAAGGCTTAAACATTATTTTGGCTACTATAAATTAGTTAGTGTGTTTTCTGCTTTAGTTTTTTAAAGTTTTTTATTTTAGTCCTGGTCAAACTTAAAAAAAAATATTTAGTCTTTATTGTCAAGTAAAAATATTAATTGACGACATAACATGGAATTACATTAACCGTTAATTAACTTATAAAGATTTTAATAATAAATAATATGTAATTATTTTTAGTAAATTATGTTTTTTTTTAAATTTCTCATAAGTTGATCTAACATCATCAATTATTTTAAATATATGAAAATGTAATAATTCAATTTACCAAAAAATTTACATATAATAGCATGTCAAACTATTGATATTGTCGACAGGCCAATGAACTACCAACATCACTCTTACATAATCAGTAACCTATTGATAGTTGATAGCAAACAATAAATTCAAATATTAAAATTACAAGCACTAAAATATATATAAAAAATATTTATATATTAAAGTGCAAAGAAATTCTTAATTTTATAGGGAAAAAACAATTATTTAAACCCACCAAAAATATGATGTGTTATTTTGTCAAAATACAAGAAATGCAATACTAATTTATTTTTACACTAATGTTTTTGCACAATCTTTGGTCCCCAATAAATAAAAAAGTCCTTGCACGTTAGAATATTTCCAAGTCTTTCTAGAATTGACATCATAATGTGAAAAGTCTACTAAGAACTAAGATGAATAAATATCATTAGTCATTTGGTTAAAGCGCAGAAAATGCAAGCTTAATTAATTTGTCTTGATATAAAATTTCCACAAAGACTAATAATTTCAAAGTCTATATAGTCGTATTATTTTTAAATTTGGATGTGATTGTGTGGTTAATTTTCTAACCCATTAAAAGAGTTAGAAAACAAAGAAGACGACAATATCATCTTTTTTTATCATTATTTTAAAGTACTAATATATTTCAATACATGTGAAAAATTTTAAAAAATTATAGTTTATACGCTATTTATTTAAAACATAATCTTTATATTATAATACAAAAATATCACTATTTCATACTCATACAATCAGTATGAATATAATAAACACTATAATTTGTCTAATTATTATTATATATATCATTATTATATAACAATAACATTTACAATATTCGTATTCTATTACTATTAGACTCAAATAAAAATCAAATTCTCAACTATATTATTTATTGAGAGATTCTTTTAACTAATTTCATGTAATATACTTATTGGTCTTCAAGCTCCACTCAATTTTATCAGGGACTAACATACAACCATTAATTCATTATATTATCTTTATAAATATTTCTAATAATTTTTGACATATTCTGAATATTTCGAATGAGAGAAGCATATCGATGAGCCAAGATGATAGGACCCTTGATCAATGAAATAGCATGAGGAGAATGAGCGTAGCAGAATTTCTCTCAATCTAGCTTGTCGAACCCTTTATATAACACTAGAAAATATACATTTAATGTTGTTATTTTAACATCAATTTTATAAAAATGAATGTTAAAAAAATAGTAGCATAATTAAAAATAAGTTGAGTTTATTAATATCGATTTTTCCGAAAAATCTTTTGGTTCAAACGTCTTCACTTTTATCGACAAAGGAAGCTAACTATTAGTTGGGACCCACATAGAGTCTTGGTCTTGGTGAAATACTTACTCTGTCAAAGGACTAGATGATGGGATCTAATTGGCACTCTCATATTGGTGCAACGGTAGAGAGAGAATTTCAAAGTAGCATTCATTGTGTGAATTTCATTTACAGATATACTCTTTTCTATTTTCGTGATAATTGAGATAAATAGATAAAATTTGATAAGTCCAGCAACCTAACACTAGCTTGATGCAATTTTTAATGCTCTACTTGCTACTTTTGGCAAAGCAAAAGTGCATGTACAGAGGGGGTCTAACACAAGGATGCAAATACACTGGTAGTAACTAGGAACAAATAGGGTATCTTGCATTCTTCTTCTCATGCACAAATTTGATTCACAGTTAAGTATAGCTGCACTAGGAGAATATAGTAGAAAGCACTGTTGAAGATGAATAGGAAGTGGTGAAATTTTAGATATCACAGATCTAAGCACAATAATGAAAAACAAACAGCATTACAAATATATTATACAATAAATACAACAATAGCATACTAAGTTTCTGGAAACAAGATTTTGCAGTTCATTACTTAAATACAAAACATTGTAAACTCCTATATTAAAGAAATTATCTCGCATTTGTAGCTGCCAACAATGGTTTCTTCTCTGATCAGAAGCCTGCAGCACATCTGCAACAATCAGCATTTTTTTTACAACAATTAATGTGCCGGATTAATTACAAGATATAAACAGAATTATATTTTTTCATATAAAATTGAAAATGGAAGTATACATGCAGGGACCATGGCCCCCAAGTTTTTCACAAAGTGTATTTAAAATACCATGTTAAAAGAATTACGGTCCCCTTAAAATTTATGAAAAAAAATATTGAAAAATAATACATGTCATCTTAGTTCTTAGTTGACACTTAGGGAGACAAAAAGAAAAAAGAAAGAGAAGTGTATGTATAATAGGTAATATAATGTGATGGTAAAAAGTGAGATAAAAAGAAATTAAAGATAATAATAAAATATTTGTAATGTGTAAGTGTACATTTATAATTATGGAAAATCATTTTAAAAAATGCATCTATTTGTTTCTTCTATAAATGTCTAATTAATATATTTGAAAGAGTTTATGTTTCTAGTATTTAGGAATAAAAAAATTATATATTTATTTTCATATAAATGATAAAATTAATTAGATAGTAATGTTTTTATGCTTAATATAGTTGTATATTTTTTCTTTGTAAAAAATTTTAAAAAAATTACAAGTTAAATAATAATTAGATTAAATTATTATTATTATTCTTGGCCTCCTCTAAGTGAAATCCATATTGCTCTTTTTGATCCAGTGAAGCAATCTCTTGATATATGTAAAATAAGACTAAGTCAGAACATAAACCATGAAATTGACAAATTAATCTAGAACATACCTTTTTGCCTTGGAGCGATCAGCAACAATTCCCACATTCACAATAAACATACATATACAAAGTCTGTTAATCTGTTCAGAAACCTGATGTAAGCAATTCTCCAAGGATGCCACAGTAGTAATGGCCCTAATAAGCCCCAAAATCCAGTGAAGTATCCAATCCCCAAGCTCATGTATAATCCCTCATAGAAAACTGAATCATCACCTTTGACTGGTGGTTCTTGATGCTCTGCTGTTGTCTGATCTCCATCCCCAGGACAAGTTTTGTTAAGTTGTTCACCACAAAGATCAATGTTTCCTTCAAAACTAGAGGCTTCAAAGGTTTCAAAATGTCTTCCTGATGGGATTCTTCTAGAAAGAGAGTTGTGTGACAAGTCTAATTTTTGCAAATAATCAATTTCAGAAAGAGAAGAAGGAATTCTCCCAAAGATGTGATTTCTTGACAAGTCAAGTGATTCTAGTGACCTTAAATTCCCAATCCGAGAAGGAATTTCTCCACTCAAATTGTTTCTTGATAGATTCAAAGAAACTAACCCAAGCAAATATCCGACCTCCTTTGGTATTTCACCGGTTAAATGGTTACTGGAAAAATCAATGCTTTTGAGCTTTAACTCTGGATTCTTGAACCCCTGTTCCACACCTTTCCACATCCATGTTATGTCAAGCGTATAATGTGACACCCTCTACCCCTCACATATATACTAATAAGGAATAAAAAATTCAAATATTAATTAAAAGTATTTTTAAAACATTTTTTTTACAAGTCTTTCAAAGGGGAAAAAGGTTCACATTCATTTTTCTTTTACATCATATTCAAATTTGTCCAAATAAATAATAAAGTATTCTCGACTCAACAAGGTCGTCTAAGCTTCATACAATTAATATAGAACCTATATCCTAATGTCACATCCTATCAGAGCGTTGTGTTCCCGTGTCCTCTAGCATGAGATTCTTCATAGTCATCCACCTATTTTCTGCTCCCCCGAACACAAGTTCAAGATCATCACAGGATTCAAACACAACCACACACAGAGAGTGAGTTATCACATTCCTAGCTAATAGAGAAACAAGACAATTAAATATACATGTTATATAAATGAGATACCACTTGTTTAAACATAGCTCACGTAACTTTATCACTTCGTCATTCAAAATTCGCTTTTCAATCATCAATCACATTACACAAGAATCCCACACTCTGATCAAGATATAATAACACATCAATTAGCAAGCATATGCAACAGTTATGCTAAGACTCAATCCTACATGCAATGTGGTACCATGTCAGTGAAAAACCACCCTGGGACGCTTAGGAGTACATAACAAGACACACCACACAATGAGTTTGTCAGGTCACTCTCACTAAGTAAGATCATAGGGAGACCAGTCAGGGTTACGATGTTTTGCGAGAATGCTCCAACCATATGAGATCAGCATAGGCTTAAAGGAGCACTCAAACCCGGTGACCCCCAAGGCCTACACTCCGAAGAGTCTGTCAGGGCTTCTCCCTCCTGATTCAGATCCAACCCCTAAAATAATTTTTGCATGCAGACACTGCTCATGAATTATACAATACCCACGACCTTACACTCGTGTCTTAAACACGTTCAACACAATTGCGCTACGATTTAACACTGGTTCCTAAATAGGAAACCTACATTTTCTCTTTAACACTGCGCATCAACGCTTTTCTCAAGATAACACTGGTCGGGTTATTGTACAATTCATAGTTTACAACACAAGTAATTTCACATCAAGTGTTAACTACACACTTATCCACAACTAGAACTCATTCACAATTTCACTTCTCATAGTGTGACAATCCACCATCACATGTTTACACGTATCTCACAAATTAACACATGTTCAACTTTACACTTATATTCAATCTCAATAACAATATTATAATCTCAAAGCAACATGTTATTCTACAATTCATCACATACTCACAATTTGAATCATCATTTCTTATCCTCAATATAACAATTTATATGAAAGACCATCACAACATGAGGACTAAAACCCCTCAAATAATATTACACAATTATATCAAAATCATAGGTCGAAACATACAAATATCAAGAGCACAATTTATCAAGCAATCTTCATTAGGACATCAATATTTTATTTATAATCATAAAGGAAAAATTGTAATTTAAAAAAACATTCCAAAATAAAACTCCAATTTAATCCTCTAAGGATCCATACACATGTTCTCACTAATCCCCAATTGTGAATAACTCATCCCTTACCTCTAAGCGAATTCACGTGTCTTCCGACAGCGATAACAACATCTCGAGCGGTTCCCTAAGATTCCTCCAGTTTCTCCTCCGACTGCTCCGATAGGGTTCCCACACGTCAGAGAAATGTAAAAGGGATTGAAGCCTCCATTTGGACTATCTTCATGCGATTCCTTTTTCTCTGTCCACAAACATCATCTCGCAAATCCCAACGGTCAAAGCGTGCGAAATTGAATTTCGAACAACATATCCAACTTTCACAATGATCCAACGGTTAACGAAACCGGGATCGTAGTTTTACCAAGACAGCTCTGGGTTTCTGCGGGAAAGAAAAAGGCTACAATGCGAAGGGTGTTTCTCTCACTTAAGACATGATATAAAAATTTCCAACGGTGAAAATGCTCGGAATTATGTTGCGAACGTGGTGCTCAAATTTCACGACGATCCAACGGTGAATGAGTCCGGGATCGTCATTTTTCTGAGACAGATTTGGTGGGCTGCGAAAAAAAAAGAAAGGAACATAAGAATCTTCCCTGACAATTTATTGCTGCTTAAATCAAGGAACAGTAATTGCTTTACTGATTTCCAACAATCTGGCAGTTGCCCCTTTATTTGATTGTGTGACACATCTAAAGTGGCCAAATTTGAAGCTGTGCTTTGGTCACATAAGAATGAAAACAAATCTGAAAAATTATTTTCAGAGAGCATCAGCTCGGAAGCTTGTAGTAAAAATGACGGAATTTTACCCTCAAACTGATTGGAATTCAGAAGTATAGACGGTCTGTTAGGAAGCTTCAATGATATATTAGGAATTGCACCAATGAGATAATTGGAAGACATATTTAACAATCCCATATTTTGCAAGTTATTCCAAAACCAGTCTGGTACAGAGTCATTAATCCCGTTAACAGAAATATCAAGCTCATACAACGAACTTTGAGTCTTGAGTCAACTAGGAAAAGTGGGGCCCAACTTGCAAGATCTGATTCCCAATGATTCTAATTGGAATGGAGGAACCCAACTCGGGACAAATTTCAGAGACAACGAGCTCTCTGATAAGTACAAGTATTTTAATTTGGAAAAATTAGAAAGATGGGATTCAGTGACGTCACCCTCCAAAGAATTCCCAGCCAAGATAAGATACTCCAACTCTGATAGAAATCCAATGCTTTTAGGTAACATGCCAGTCAACCGGTAGAGGTAAAGAACTTCAAGAGAGTTCATTACTTTCCCAAATCCATCTGGAATGGGACCTTCCAACATGTTATGATAAAGGGAAAGCTTATGAAGATTGGTGGTGGAGTTAAAGAGCCAGTAAAATATAGTTGATGATTTCAACAGATTTGAGGAGAGATCAAGGGAAACAAGAGAAGATGAAGAACTCATAATGAAAGAAGATGACATAAGAAAACTTTCATCCGTAAGACTACAATTTTGCAAATCAAGATTTTGAAGTTTTGAGCTGAAGTTGAAACCACCTTGAAAGACTGATGATGACATATTATTATAGGAAAGGTCAAGGATAACAAGAGCCGGAAAGTTTGGGCAGAGAGGAGATGACAAAACAATGTTATTATCACCAAGATAAAGCTCCTGAAGATTAAGGCTAAAGTTTGACAACAGTTGAAATGTTGAGGATGTGAGCTTATTTGAAGAAAGATCAAGGATGGTAAGAGCAGTGGAAAAGTTGGAAGGTGAATAAAACAGAGATTGAATATTTGTATCTGAAAGAGAACAATCAAATAGTCTCAACTCTCTTAAGTTTGGAATAAGCTTGCTGATCATTTGTAGCCAGTGATGAGAAGAGGAAAGGTTGTGTAGTGAACTTAGCTCAAGTTTTGTCAAGGAAGAAAGATTAGTCAACCACTCTGCATCCTTAGATTTCACATCAAAATTGCCACCAAGTCCAAGAGTGTGCAACAAAGGAAGATTCCCAGCTTGGAAAGGGACTGCTCCCGAGAATGAATTTCCACCAAGATCAAGATACCTCAACTGTGAGAGATTTCCAAGTTGATAAGGGAGTTCCCCATCCAGATAATTATAACTTAGATCAAGATATTGTAAATGTGTAAGGTTTCCAAGTTGATAAGGGATTTGTCCATGGAGATAGCTATTGCCACCTAGATCAAGAGACAGTAAATGTGTAAGCTTTCCAATATCAGAAGGAATAGTCCCACGAAATGAAGAAGCAGAGAGATTGAGATATCTTAAGTTGGTGAACGAGCCCATGAGTTCTGGGATATGACTCCTTTGAAAATCATTATAGCTGAGATCCAAGTGTTCAATATTTTCAAGGGCAATCAATGAAGAGATATTGATTGCACCTATCAAATGTTGTGTATCCTGACCACGGAGATGAAGCATCTCAACATGACCAGTTTGATTGTTGCATTGGATGCCTTTCCATTTGCAACAGTCTCTGTTATTGCCATCGTCCCTCCATGTAGACAGCATGCCAGAGTCATCTTTGAGGCCATGTGTGAAGTTGAGGAGTGCTTGTCTCTCAGTCTGAATGCACTTAATTTCTGTGCTATTGGGAAGGCTGTTGAATCCAAGAATGGATCCAGCAGCATGCAATAAAAGCAGCAAAAGTGCATAAAATAGTTTCAGAGAATAACAACTCATTATGAAATGACTAAGAGTAAAACAAAGATCGGTTACTGTGATCACTTTCTCTTAAATTGTTAAGTATGAAAGATGGAGCCTGCGGCAGGATTTATATAGCTGATAGTATGGCTAAATGACAGAGTTGTGTTAATTCTCGTTCACTTATCGAAGACAACAAAATAAGGATATTTTCTCTTAAAAAAAACTTTATTTTAAAAATTAAAATACGAAGACTCCGTATACGAGGCTTATATATTTTAAATTCCTTTATTACACTCAGGTGATAAGCAATTTAAACTTACCATTCTTCATGGAAAAAATATAGAATTTATAATAAAAAAATCAATAATTATATAATTGTGTAATCAAATTATTTAAGCACACCAAAAAATATGATGTGTTATTTTGCCCAAGTACAAGAAATACAAGATTAATTTGTGTTTACATGAATGTTTTGTGTAGACTAACAATTTTAAGTCTTTGCACTTGTCCCAAGAAATAAAAAAATCTGGAACAGTGATGATAGTACAACCATATGAATAAGTTGTTAATTCTTGTTCAAAGACAAGAAAACAAAATAAGTTTTTCAAATGTAAATTTTTAGAATAAAGAAAAAATATGACGACGAAAAACATAGTATGACTAAATGACTGACTTGTTAATTCTCGTTCACTTATTGAAGACAGCAAAATAAGGAAGTTTTCTCTTAAAAAAAACTTTATTTTAAAAATTAAAATACGAAGACTCCATATACGAGGCTTATATATTTTAAATTCCTTTATTACACTCAGGTGATAAGCAATTTATAATAAAAAATTCAATAATTATATAATTGTGTAATAAAATTATCTCATATATTAACTACAGGTTCATCAAACTCTACTTCATATTGTACCAGCAAGTTGTAACAACTAAAATTTCATCAGATAATTCGACAAAAAACTGATGTTACAAATTTTAATAAATAAAAAATATAACAGATTTTATTTTTAGATTATCAAGGGAATTTTTGTAATGTCATGAAATTACACTACGTGAGCTGCACATTAAAGTATTTGAGTTTGTCACTTTAACGAGCACACGATGCTGAGAAAAGTCTATGTAAAATTAAAACAAACAAGGCTTAAACAACATTTTGGCTCCTATAAATTATTAGAGTGTTTTTGTTTTAGCCTTTCAATAATGTTTAGTCCCAGTAAAAATTAAAAAAATAAATCAGTCCATATTATCAAAGTAAGAACATTAATTGACTACATAACATGTAGTTACATTAACCATTCATTGACTTCTCATGCTATCAAAGATCTTAACAATAAATAATGTGTAATTTTTTTAAAATTTCTCATCAAGTAATCTAGCACTATCAATTATTTTTAACACATGAGAATTTGAAGATCCAAATTACTACAAAATTTACATATGACAGTCTATCAAATTAACTCATTAGTAACATGACGAGTCAATGGACAACCAACAACATTATCCGTAAATGTTGATAGTTGATAGTAAGGACTAAAACCAAGTATTAAAATTACAAGGACTAAAATATAAAAAAAAATATTTAAGTCCACCAAGAAATATGATGTGTTATTTTGTCAAAGTACAAAAAATGCATGACTAATTTGTCTTCACATGAATGTTTTGCATAGACTAGCAATTTCAAGTCTTTGCACCGGTCCCCAAGAAATAAAAAAGTCTTTGCACATGTTTTTAAATTCACCAATGGTGGGGAGATATTTTGCATCAGGTAAAATGAGCTTTTTACATCAATTCTAGAACCAATATGTAAATCTTGTCTATGTAAAATGTATTTCCTTTTTTACATCAATTGTTTTGTAACCAACATAAAAAGTATCTTTCTACATCAATTATGAAACAACCAATGTAAAATTATCACTCTTTCTGTCATTAATTTTTCTTCCACAATAATCAACCCACATCCACATCAAAATCACACCTTAATCTATCTTTCCCCCCATTCAGATCACCCTCTTAAAACTCATGAAAGAGAAATGAAAGGAAACAAAGCAACCACACAATGTGAAGAAAAACCAAAAAGAACAAAACAACCATCCTCCTCAACAAGTAAGTTTGGATGAGTTACAACAAATAAAAGAAAAATAAATAAAAAGGAAAGTTTTCCCGACACGTTGATCCAACATAACTGCCCCTTTACCTACCAAATATATAGGTTGAACCTATTTTAACAATAGGTTGGAAATTTAAACTTATATTGCTTTGTTTAGCATATTAAATGGGTCAATCCAATGGATTGAACTTATTTTATCATCCCTAATCAAAATCTCACAATTAGAACATTGATCATGGAAAATAAGATAAGGAGCTTTAAGTTAATAATAAATTCCTCAAAGTAATCCTTATTTTATAATCAGAATCTACCTATTAGGCTGCTTCAAGAACTTACAAAGATTAGGTCTTAATTCAATCAAATTTCATAGTCTCTTGAAATAATTGTTTAAATATGCTTTTGGACCATCAAATTTAGATTACTTTTGTAGTTGATCCCCAAATTTAAATTTATTTTTATTCCCTTAATTTTAAAAAATATTTTTTTAGTCCTCCTCCTACAAAAAAATGCCACAAGTTATGCATTTAAATCGTCAAAAATCAGTCAAGAGGGTTTAAAAAACATTTTTCAAAATTGAGGAACTAAACAATGAAAAATTAAATTTGGAGGAAAAAAACAAAGATAATCCAAATTTAAAGGACCTAAAAATATATTTAAATAAAAAAATTGATAAAAAAAAGTATTTTAGAAAAATTAGAGAAATCTTAATGTTTAAAATTACTAGCATGCTCTAAAGTAAAATAAGGTCCTAATATATTTTCTAATTCAAGAGAACAAATGAAATGACAAAAATTCCTAAGTATTTAGTATGCTCTCTTCAAGCCTAGAAGGCATATTCTTTAAATTGTGAACCAAATTAAAGGTTATATGAAGGAAAAATAAAAAAAATGCACTTAGCCAATGTAATAAGAGAAAATTGTGGGACAGCGTGATGGTTGTTGTGGTTTCAGTGGTAAAGTGATTGCGCCGGTGGGAATATAAAAGAGAAATATCGTTAGTGACACTGTCTAGTACTCTTTTGTTGGTTATAAAGAAAAAAAAATCTTTTTTTTAATGTTGTATATTATTGACTAAAAATTATAAATTTAAATTGGTGAGTTCTATTTTTTATTTAATGATTATATATATTTCTTAATTTTGATGTGAAACCATTAATTAAAATTTGTGATTTTTTATAAATTTTAATAAATAACAGAAAAGAGTATTGTTAGTCTTCCTCAAAGATAAAATAGGTGTAAGGTGTATAAAAGAAGAAAAATAAAAAAGGAGAGTGATGGAAATGTGTGTTACTTTTGGCCAATTAAAATTTCTTTTCTTCTAATTTTTTAAATTCAAATTTTAAATCTTTTTTACCCTTTTTCATTTTCTTTCCTCTCTTCCAAAACATTCGTAAGTTGCACATTAGAATATTTCTAAAACTTTCTAAGATTGATATCATACTAAGAAAACTCTACCTAGAATTAAGACCAATAAATATCATGTGTCATTTTGCTAAAGCACACAAAATGTAAACTTAATTTGTCTTGATGTAAAATTTCTACAAAGACTAACAATTTCAAAGTTTATGTAATCGTTTTATCTTGATGTGTTTGTGTGCTTAATTTTCTAACCCATCAAAAGAATTAGAAAACATACTAAGAAAAGTCTACCTAGAATTAAGACCAATAAATATCATGGGTCATTTTGCTAAAGCACAGAAAATGCAAACTTAATTTGTCTTGATGTAAAATTTCTACAAAGACCAACAATTTCAAAGTTTATGTAATCGTTTTATCTTGATGTGTTTGTGTGCTTAATTTTCTAACTCATCAAAAGAATTAGAAAACATACAAGACGACAATATCATCAAAAAAATTAGAATTCAAATGGAGCATGTCATCATTGACATGAAGACTGATGAGAAGTTTGAAATAACATTTCTTACATAGAATTCAAAGATTTCACACGTAGTCCATTGTTTAGAATAAACTGCTACATATATATAACCCGTTGTTAAAAAAAAAAAAGGTTTAATTATCCTTTTGGACCTTAAAGTTACGACAATATTTTTTTAGTCCTTATAGTTTAACTCATGGGACCAGAAACTCACAATGACACACTTTATCTGCAGCAATCAAAAGCATCATCCCATTGGAACGATCAACTTAGTTCAATGCTGTGATACCACTCCAACTTGATGAGAGACTGTCAAGAAGGAGATTACATCATGGCAATTGGCAAATGCTAAGCTTGCAGAGGTCGGTGGCAGACTCAAGAATAATGGAATGTGTAGTGGCTTTGTCTCATACCTCCATTACACTTCATTTGTACCTGAGCTTGCTTCCCTATTTTTATTAATTTTGTTCATGTTTATGTGTGAGTTGAATCTTCCCCGCGAGGGTCAAAAGATAAAAAAAATTGTAAATATAAGAACCAAAATGAAAGTCTTAAATTATAGGGACTAAAAAAAATTATCACAACTATAAGGATTAAAAGGGTAATTAAATCAAAATAAAATAAACTAGAGCAAAATAATGGTGGTGTGGTTAGACACTTTTAATCCTAAATGTCTCCTTGTAGACATATATACCTCTACATATGTGTGCATTTCGCAACCACCACCATTAGTGGAATAAAATTTTAAATGCAAACCCTTCTATGGTATATATCCTATATAGGCATTGTTAGTAGTAAATACCAACCGTGAACCAGAAAATTGTGGATTCAACCTTTTTCGTCTTCCTTCTTCTTCATGGCAGTGCTATATGCAACTCATGTTCTTCTCTTGATATTGTCCACTGCAACAACTCTCCACTTCAGTGCAAGCAAGGCAGCAAGGCTCAATATGACTTGCAGTGAGAAGGAAAGGAATGCACTCCTCAGCTTCAAGCATGGACTAGCAGACCCTTCAAACAGGCTTTCATCGTGGTCTGACAAATCGGATTTCTGTACATGGCCAGGGGTTCACTGCAACAACACAGGTAAAGTCATGGAAATCAATCTTGACGCACCTGCGGGCTCTCCCTATAGGGAGTTGAGTGGAGAGATTAGTCCTTCTTTGCTTGAACTAAAATATTTGAATCGTTTGGACTTGAGTTCAAATTATTTTGTTCTTACTCCAATACCAAGCTTCCTAGGCTCATTGGAGAGTCTGAGATACTTGGACCTTAGCTTAAGTGGGTTCATGGGATTAATTCCTCATCAACTAGGAAACCTCTCAAACCTGCAGCACCTTAATCTTGGATACAATTATGCTCTTCAGATAGATAACCTTAATTGGATATCAAGGCTATCTTCCTTAGAGTACCTTGATTTGAGTGGTTCAGACCTTCATAAACAAGGTAACTGGCTTCAAGTACTGAGTGCACTTCCATCTCTTTCAGAACTACACTTGGAGAGCTGTCAAATTGATAACTTAGGACCACCAAAAGGAAAAGCCAACTTCACACATCTCCAAGTCCTTGATCTTTCAATTAACAATCTCAATCACCAAATCCCTTCATGGCTATTTAATCTCAGCACAACTCTTGTCCAACTTGATTTACACAGTAACCTTTTACAGGGACAAATTCCACAAATAATATCAAGCCTTCAGAACATAAAAAATCTAGACCTGCAGAACAACCAGCTCAGTGGGCCACTTCCAGATTCATTAGGCCAGCTTAAGCATCTTGAAGTTCTAAATCTCAGTAATAATACCTTTACTTGTCCAATTCCCTCACCATTTGCAAACTTGTGATCCTTGAGAACTTTAAACCTGGCTCACAACCGACTGAATGAAACCATTCCTAAGAGTTTTGAGTTCCTCAGAAACCTGCAGGTATTAAATCTTGGAACTAATTCTTTGACTGGTGATATGCCTGTAACTCTTGGAACTCTCTCAAATTTAGTGATGTTAGACCTTTCATCTAATTTGTTAGAAGGATCTATAAAAGAGTCAAATTTTGTAAAACTTTTGAAATTAAAGGAACTACGTTTGTCTTGGACAAACTTGTTCCTCAGTGTCAACTCTGGATGGGTTCCTCCTTTTCAGCTTGAATATGTTTTACTGAGCTCCTTTGGAATAGGTCCTAAGTTTCCAGAATGGCTAAAAAGGCAAAGTTCTGTGAAGGTTTTGACAATGTCTAAGGCAGGTATCGCAGACTTGGTTCCAAGTTGGTTTTGGAATTGGACTTTGCAAATTGAATTCCTGGATCTGTCAAACAATCTGTTAAGTGGAGACCTATCTAACATCTTTGTCAATTCCAGCGTCATAAATTTGAGTTCTAATTTGTTCAAGGGTACATTGCCAAGTGTGTCTGCAAATGTTGAAGTGCTGAATGTTGCCAATAACTCAATTTCCGGAACAATTTCTCCCTTTTTATGTGGAAAGGAAAATGCTACTAATAAGTTAAGTGTGCTTGATTTTTCAAATAATGTCTTATATGGTGATCTTGGTCACTGTTGGGTGCATTGGCAAGCATTGGTGCATTTGAACTTGGGTAGTAACAATTTGTCTGGTGTTATTCCAAACTCCATGGGGTATCTATCTCAACTTGAGTCTTTGTTGTTAGACGACAACCGCTTCTCTGGATATATTCCTTCAACACTGCAAAATTGCTCTACAATGAAATTCATTGACATGGGCAATAACCAACTTTCTGACGCAATACCAGATTGGATGTGGGAAATGAAATATCTAATGGTTCTTCGTCTAAGATCCAACAATTTCAATGGCAGCATTACTGAAAAGATTTGTCAACTTTCTTCCCTTATAGTGCTGGATCTTGGCAATAACAGCCTGTCAGGATCCATTCCAAATTGTTTGGATGACATGAAGACAATGGCTGGTGAAGATGACTTCTTTGCCAACCCTTTAAGTTATTCATATGGCTCTGACTTCAGTTATAACCACTACAAGGAAACTCTTGTCTTAGTTCCCAAAGGAGATGAGTTAGAGTACAGAGACAATCTGATATTGGTGAGAATGACTGATCTTTCAAGTAATAAGCTGTCTGGAGCAATTCCATCTGAAATTTCCAAGCTATCTGCTTTGCGGTTTTTGAACTTGTCTAGAAATCATCTGTCTGGAGGGATACCAAATGACATGGGAAAAATGAAATTGTTAGAATCCCTTGATCTCTCACTAAACAACATTTCAGGTCAAATCCCTCAAAGCTTATCTGATTTGTCCTTCCTCAGTGTCCTGAATCTATCATACAACAACTTATCAGGCAGAATTCCCACGAGCACCCAACTTCAGAGCTTTGAAGAACTTAGCTACACTGGAAATCCTGAGCTTTGTGGTCCTCCTGTGACAAAAAATTGCACAGACAAGGAAGAGTTGACAGAGAGTGCTTCTGTTGGACACGGTGATGGTAATTTCTTTGGAACATCAGAGTTTTATATCGGTATGGGAGTTGGATTTGCAGCAGGATTTTGGGGTTTTTGCAGTGTTGTTTTCTTCAACAGAACTTGGAGGCGTGCTTATTTTCATTATCTTGACCACTTGAGAGATCTGATTTATGTGATAATAGTTTTGAAGGTAAGAAGGTTACTTGGGAAATTGTGAGTTTACATGTTAACTGTTAGGAGTGAGAGACATTACAACGTGTTATTCTAGACATTAAAAATGTGAAAAGGTTTACCATACTATGTACATGTTCATATGGGGTGTCTGTTTGTTTTGCTTTCATTGGTAATAAATGTTCTTAATGTTAAGAGAACTAGACGAGCTTCAGACTTAGTATCAAATTCTGTTTTGTATTTATGACGCATTATTGTCTTCTACTATCTGTGCACTAACAATGATTAGCATTAAAATAACTGAAATGACACACTATTAATCCCTTAAATTAATATAACTAAATAACTTTCATTTAGATAAAGTGTTTATTGATGCTCAATTCTTTTTATCTTATTCCTAAACATAAAAATTATTAGGTGTTTTTTGCAATTGGTAGTTCAAAGAAATTTTTTAATTACAATTGAATAAAAAAAATCATACAAACAGGTGATTAAGCCAAAAACACATATTAAACATAGAAGAGAAACAATTAGAATGCTTTATTCAATAAAAAAATAGTCATTACATGAAAGATGAACCAATTATATTCAACTCCAACAAAAGAGAAGATTAGTTCATGACAATAAAAAAGCATAAAAGACATATATCACATAAATATCCTAAAATGACACCAAAATCTAAGAATACATGATAATTATCTATCATCCAAACCTAACTCAGGATAAAAAAAAAAAAGTAGCACATTAAAATTTTATAGGGATAGAAATGATATATTTTACCCTATTTTTTTTCATGCTTGACTTAACTCTCAACATTTGTTGTCAATGATAAGAAACTTTGGCATAGATTTGACGGAGTGGCCTATAGTTCAAGTTAAAAAAGTGGGGACCTTGATATGGATTTGGTGGAGTTGTCTGTGGTTTGTCTAGAAGACAATTTTTTTTCTTTTCTTTTATTTTGAATAATAAAAATTTGATCATTTAAAATTAGTTATAGGTTCAAATTGCATGTAATAGAAGACTTGAATTTAATAATGCAAGACTTTTTTTGTTGTTTATTTGGCACAAGAATAAATTATATTTCTTTGTAGATTATTTAAGTGATCTCATGAATTATTTTTTAAAAATATTATATTGAACGTGAGTATTTTTATGATTGCTTAAATTTGGCACTTAAAATTATTTAAAAAGTAAAATGGAAATTAAAATTACGTTGCTCCTATTAGTATTTAAGTTGATAACTTGTAAATAAAATAAAAAATATGATACTAATTTTTATGATAAAATATTAAGATTCATTTTCAAATTAATTAGAAATAGACAATTAACACAACAAATTAATATTTCCAAATAATGATAATATATAAACTGAAAAGCTTATGCATTAAGAATGCAAATCTTCATAAGTTAGATATTTCAATAAATTATATATTTATTTTTCTCTTCTGTCACTATTCTTAAAATATCACCACACAAGTAAATGAAATTCAGACAAAGACTTTAATATATGAAGACTTGTGGTCTAACAATAGAATAGCTAAGGCCATAGATAAATAATTTAAAAAAACATGCGACACTTCTTGGTATATCATATCCTCTAATTTACTTTTTAAGCTAAATATGATCTACAATATATGGAGAAATTTGGACCAAGACTTATAAAAGGAAAAAAGTTATGATCTCAATAATTATGATAGACCAAGTTAAACAAGCATTTTACACTTCTTTGTATCTTACTAATTAATTTTTAATGAAAAAGAATATAATATTCAGGCTAAAATACAATTAGAAATAGACGACACAACAATCTTTCCGATTAATGACAATGAAAATTAATTTTTTTCACATATAAGAAGAATATTATTTTGTAAATTAAAAAATAGATCAAAATTAAATAGTTAGATTGAAACGAAAGAGTCTTTTTTTATATAGATTTTTAAACCAAAATAGTCTTTAAATTAGATCATTTTCCTATAATTGATGTATTCATCATTTATAATTTTTTTCCTTGCTTACTTAATTCTAAACATTTGTTGTCAATGATAAGGAACTTGATATGAAGGTAATGTAGTGACCTATGGTTCATGTTGAAGAAGATAGAGACCTAAATATGGTTGGCTGGACTTTGTGGAGTGTCCTAAGGTTCAAGATGAAAAAATGAAGGACATTGACTTGGACTTGATGGAGTAGTCTATGGTTCAAGTGGGAAAAGTGGGGTCCTTGATATGAATTTGGTGGAGTGGAAAGTGGTTTGTCTAGGAGACTAGACAATTTTGTTTACATTTCTTTTATTTGGAATAATAAAAAATTGATATTTTAAAATTAATTATGGGTTCAAACTGCAAGTAATAGAATATTTAAATTTTATAAGGCAAGACATTTTGTTATTTACTTAACATGTACAGGTTTAACGAAAGGATTAATTGATTTAAATAATAGTTAAAATTTTAAGACTAATTAAGCCGAATTTAATTACCTTTGTTGTAAACTACTCAAAGTTTTAAAAAAAATTATTAATATTTTTTTTAAATAAAAATTTCATTGATTTAAGAAATCCTATACTGTAAATTAAAATAAAATGTTTCTTATTTTAGTATTTGAGACAAGAATAAAATATATTTCTTTGTAGAAGATTGTTTAAGTTATCGTATAAATATATTTTTTAGAATATTATATTGAATGTGAATATTTTTATGATTGTTTAAATTTGACACTTACAATTATTTAAAAAGTAAAATGAAAATAAAAATTATGTTTCTCCTATTATTTAAGTTGATAACTTATAAAAAATACAAAATATGATACTATTTTTTATAGAAAAAAGAAATTCTTTTTCACCACTTCTTTTTATATCAATAATTAATTTTTATATGATAAAGAAAATCATATTTAGGTTTAAATACAATTAGAAATAGATAACACAAACAACCTTTTCAATTGATGAAAATTAAATTTAGTCTTTTTTTCATATATAAGAGAATATTATTTTGTGAATTAAAAAATTGATCAAAATTAAATAGTTGGATTGGAACTAAATACTCTTTTTTTATATAGATTTTTTAACCAAAATAGTCTTTAAAGTACACCCTTTTCCTATAATTATTAATGTATTCATCAGTTATATTTTTTTTCCTTGCTTGACTTAACTCGCAACATTTGTTGTCAATGACACGGAACTTAATATGAAGGTAATGCAATGACCTATGGTACCTATGGTTCAAGTTGAAGAAGTCAGACCACAACATGGCTGGCCTTTGTGGAGTGTCCCAAGGTTCAAGATGAAAAAATGGAAAACCTTGAGATGAACTTGATGGTGTGAGCTATGGTTTAGAAGACAATTTTCTTTTGCATTATTTTTAGTTGGAATATTGAAAAATTGATAATTTAATATTAATCATGGGTTGGGATATGATGAAATAGAAGACTTGATTTTTTTTTTTAAATGTTGGACTTTTGTACGTAACAAAAGTTTAACGAAATGATTGATTAAATAATGGTTAAAATTTGAAGTTTAATGACACCAAATTTTCATTTAATCAGTTCTATTGGGTAAATTAAAATAAAATAATGGTTAGCAAAGTAATTTTTTGTCACATGGTAATCCAAAGCTAGTTCCATTTGCCAAAAGAGGTTCAATTAAAGATCGACTGTTCCCAAATAGAAGAGTTTTCTTTTAAGCCACAAAATTTTGGTACATGATTAAAGTGTGATCTTTTAGGGCAAAAAGTGATAAAAGTTAAATGCCCACATAAATCCTCGATTCGGTTTGGTTTGACTTTCATGTACATGTTACTAAGAAATAAATAAAAAATTAATAAATGTTTTATATCAAAATATATAAGAGATATATGATACAGAATAGTTTGTAGTAATAGTACTTGACTTATATTTTGAAAGACTTCTCTATATAAACAACATTATATAAGATGCACTTTCATTATTTTTGGAAATGTCTATTTGTTTTTCACCTAAAGGAAAGGAAAACATCATGGAGGAAATGTTCTCTAAAATCAATAATTTGTTCTTCATATCCTTATTTTGAAACAAATCTTTTAAAATTTGAAGTGGCAGATAAAAATATTTCAATGTGATTTTTCCTTGCATACCACATTTGTGTTAAGCAAAATTTAGATTCGCATATAGCATCTCCAATATCCCAAATACCTATAAACAAATGTAAATGTAGAACGATTTAGATTTATTTCTTAATTATTGTTAAAATATAATTGAAAAACATAAAATTATTTGTAAATTTAATATCCTGAATTTAATGCATTCATGTGATTCTCAATGAATTAATCGTTACATCAACATTGTTCTCCAATGATATTGGATGTTCGTTTTGCCACAAATGATACGCGATTGAAGAAATATCAGTTATTATCACATGAAATTAAGTGCAATAAATATTAGTTGTCAAGTATCAATTATAATACGAAATTAATGATTAAATTGTTAAATATTTTTATGATAATAAATACGGAATTTTTTTATAATTAGAATTTAATACAATTATTTAAATTAGGTATCAATTATTCTTAACGGATACGAAAACTATTGTCCCTATTTGAATTAAAAAAGAATTTGATTCACTAAAAACAACCTATATGCAAATTTTTTTGTATAAAATTAATTTTAATGTGTAGCTAAATATAACATTGAATGGGAAAAAAAATCACATAATATAACATTGCATGGGAAAAAAATCACATATAACTATATGGTATAGTAACGCGATGTTTAATCTGATGCGAGATGAAATTTGATAGTCAGGCCTCCAAACCAATTCGTGAATTTCATAAGGTGTAAGTAAGTGATTGTCCAAACAACAAAATATTAAAGAAAATTTTCAAACAACAATGAACACAACTAGAAGAAAAGATAAATAATAAACAAATCACGTTAAACCATGTTACTTATATAAGGCAAAAACGTGTACTCCATGATTAAAGTTTAATCATGCACCATAACAATTTAGAAAAATTCTATATTAAAATGAAAGTTTAAATGTTTTATTTATTGTAATGTACGTTTCATTTTAATATACACTCAATGACAAATACGTTTCATTTTAATCAACCCTATAATTCTACAACGATTTTTAAATACGGAACTCATCATGGATTTTTGATTTTATCATAGCTCATAATTATATAAAGATTTTCTCAACAAAAAAACACACCTACACAACCACACCTACTATTTTTATTTTTATTTTTCAAAACTATCCCCACCTCAATTAAGTGATATAATTTTAGATGTCTTTGTGTGTGTGAGATGCATTGTTAATATTTATAGCATCCTTCCTCATAAAATTTAGGGATATAAAATAATTTGATTTGCCTTTTATGTGTGTGTGCGTGATGTATTGTTAAGGTTTACGACCAAGCTAAAAGTACAAAAAAAATAATTTGTATCTAAAGGTTTTCTTGTAATAAATATAATGGGTGAAATTAGCCATAATCAAATTCTACTTTTTTTTATTTCCTTTTTATATACAGTGCCATATATAACAGGAAACTGAAATTGTCCGTTTTCACACTAATTTGTGGGTCATGTTGAAATTTATAGCTCTGAACAAAGAGTAGTCCAATTTCACATTGAATGCGAAATGCATGTTGGATGATGAGCTATTGCAATCTTCCAATGGAACCCACCAAAGATAGGTGGCATTAGCACAAAACATCTCAGCTTATGGTATTTTGTAACAGACAATCAACTTTGAAGAAGCGTGTACGATGGCATGTTGATGGAAGACGACCACACAACATAAAATGCTACAAAATAAAATAAAATATTTTTAAACAATGACATACTTTGTACATTGGCATAGCTATAGTCCAAATCAAAACCATCCCCTTCATGGTCATCATCATGCCCATCATCATCGTCATCGAAGGGTGGGTCTAAAACAGATACTGGACTGCACTGTTCCTTATCTTCCTCTTCTTCCCCTGATTGGAATTTGTTGACGCCATCAGCACCATTAATTTCTTTGTCCTATAAAAAAAATTCACAACCACCATAGTTAGAATATTGTCCTAATTGGGGTAGTTAACACAAGTCCCTAATCATTCTTATAATGCCCATGGATTTAGACTCTACACTTGCTTCATAATTGGGTGGTTGTTGTTGTTGAAAAGTATTGTATGTGTGGTGCACAGGGCAGAGATTAATATAAAGCCATGGCATATTTTGTTGGGAGGGTTGAAAGAAGACACTACGAGGATACCATGGCTGAACAGAGAGCCTTATGCTTACTGGAAAGGTAATCCAGCTGTTGCTGAAACCAGACAAGATCTCATGAAATGCAATGTTTATGAAAATCAAGATTGGAATGCTCGTTTATTTGCCCAGGTATCACACTTCTTATTAGCTTTGTTTGATTACACTTATTGAAAGTAGTTTTATTATTTGGATATGAAAAAATTAATTTTGTATGTAATATTTCTTATAAGCAAAAGTTTCATTATATAAAATTGGCTTAAGCACATGGTGTGCAGAAACTAGAAATAACAGGCAAATTCAAGCAACACAATGGCCAGTAGCAATATTGTATATAACATTATACACTTTTTTAACTTTTAATCTTTTATTAATACACAACTTAAAAGTACATTCAAATTCTGTTCTGTGATTTTTCATTCCTTTTCTCTTGATATTTATAGGCTTACACTGCTTATTGTTTTCTAGCAGATAATAACAGAATTTGAGGATAACAGAATTTGGGAAAAGCACTATCTCTGTCCCCTAACTAACTGCAGTGCACTAATGCTGTCGCGGCTAAACCTAATCCCTGAGGTGAGTGGGTCTGTAGTGTGGAGAAGAAATCAGCTTGTTGCTCCAATTAATTAATGTTGTAGAAAAAAGGTGACTGAGGAGGATCAAGTTTTCTCAGGGTATCTTCTTTTTTTGTATTTGAAAAAACACAAATGACAAGAGGAACAGTCGTTACCTTCTGCTACATTTTCTTTTTTATCATGGAAGACAAGAGGCAGATCTTTAGCCTCTCTCTCTCTCTCTCTTTTTAAGAAACACAACAGAAAATGAATATATATGACAAGTGTTAACAATTTGTAGTCCTGGCTTTCGTATACTGATTCTTAGATTCATACATGCATTCGGATGTTGGAGCTTGGTCTTAGTGCATCGTTAATTAATTAGTAGTAATAAGCTTAAATTATCATTTTTGTTTTCTTATAATTTTAACTTTCTGATTTTTTTCCGCCTATTTTTAAATCAAAACATTAAGTTTTAAAAATTATTTATTTAATTATTAAATAAATATTTATTTATTCATTTAAAAAATAAAATTCTATATCATTATTTAAAAATTATATCAATTTTAAATATAAGAAATAATTAAATAAAACAATATTAGAAAACATAATATATTTTAAATAAAAAACATTAAAAAATATATAACATATTAAATAAACCCATAAAAAATATACAATAAATTAAATAAAACTAATACTATCAAAGTTTTCCATTTGAATATTTTTTATTTAATATATTTTGTATATTTAAAATTTAGATAATATTTTAATAATTTTATTGAATTTTAATTTTTTAAAGTGAATAAATAAAATATTTATTTAATAATTAAATATATAAAATTATTAAAAAAAATAAAAATAAAAAATATAATACAAGAAAATAAAAAATTTAAAAGTAAAAAGAAAACCAAAATGACTACAAAATCGTAAAAAGAAAAATAGAAAATAAAAACAAATGACTTTGAAATCGTAATAAAAATACCTTACAACTTTGAAGTCGTAAATTTTTTTTCTCGGATATTTTCTGTTAGTCCAAAATTATTATCTACCTACATGATCGTTAATTGGTCATGATACATGCCACGTGTGATATTAAGTGTACTCTTTGTCTGATTGGAAATTATACATAAAAAAAAGTTTTTAAAAAAAATAAAAATGATGTCATATTGCCTCTTTCTTCTTTCTCCTATCTGTTCCATCACTCTTCATCTTCATTATATCTCACCACTCATTTTTTCCCCTGGTGGGTGGACTAAATGAAAACAAGCTGGATAAAAGAATAGATATGAACCATCAAAATCTTAACAACAAAACATCAAACCACAACATGGAGAAAAGAAAAATTGTTTGGTGGACTTCAGTAGGTTTCACACGACTGGATTCGCAGTTGGATTTCATGTGGGATTTCATGATGAGGTTTGCCAGGAGTTGGGGCTCATTGGATTTTGCCGCGACGGTGGCAGAGGAGATCACATTTGTTGGATTTTATGACGAGGTTGCGGTTGAAATCACAGTTGGGTTCTACTACCAATATTTCTACCCTATGAATAAAGATAAAGAAATTTCTACACTGAATATTTGGAATTAATTAAGATTAGCTAATTCAATATAAATAACAATATGCATAAAGCTAAATGAATTAAGGAAAGAAATAAAAATAAGAAAATTAAGAAAGGAAATAAAAGAAAAAATTAAGGAGAAACTTTTGTTAGGGAATTTTAACAAACACTCGTGTATGCAAAGTAAATTGAGATTAAATCAATCAAAAAATTGTCCAGGTTTAATTTTATTGGAGTTCCTATCAAGTAATCACTACACAATTATATTTAATAGATGTTATATTATCCTTAAGTGAAGAACACTAAATCCATTAAACTATCTATCCCTTGGATTAGCATAACCAAAAGTTTTGCATTAAGATAAAGTATTTATTGATGCTCAACTATCCTTAGACACTCCAATTCGCAGCTCAAAGGAATTTTTCTATTATAATTGAATAAAAAAATTATGCAAACAGGTGATCAAGTCAAAAACACATGTTAGGCATAAAAGAGAAACAATTGCAATATTTTATTGAATAAAAAAGTAGTCATTACATGAAAGAAGAACCAAATATATTAAACTCTAAGAGAAGATTAGTTCATGGCAATAAAAAAATATAAGAGATACACATCACATAAATGTCTTAAAATAACACCAACATTTAAGAATACATGATAATTATCAGTATCCAAACTTAACTTACGATACAAAATAACATATTAAAATTTTATAGGAATGAAAATGATATATTTTAGTCTATTTTTTTATGTTTGACATAACTCCCAACATTTGTTATCAGTCATAAAAAACTTTGACGTGGATTTGATGGAGTGGCCTATGGTTCAAGTTGAAAAAGTGGGGGCCTTGATATGGATTTGGTGGAGTTGTCTACGGTTTGTCTAGAAGACAATTTTTTTTCTTTTATTTTTAATAATAAAAATTTGATAATTTAAAATTAATTGTAGTTTCAAATTGCATGCAATAGAAGACTTGAATTTAATAATGTAAGACTTTTTGTTGTTTCCTTAACACAGGTGTAACGAAAGGATTGATTTAAATAATTGTTAAAATTTGAAAACTCATTATTAAACCAAATTTTATTACCTTTATTGTAAACTATTAATGTTTTTTTTATAAAAATATTTACTTAAAATAAAATTTTCATTAATTTAAGCAATTCTACACGTTAAACTAAGAAAATAAAATGTTTTTTTTAGTATTTGGCACAAGAACAAATTATATTTCTTTGTAGATTATTGAAGTTATTGTATGAATTATTTTTTTAGAATATTATATTGATCGAAGGTGAGTATTTTTATGATTGCTTAAATTTAGCACTTAAAATTATTTAAAAAGTAAAATAGAAATTAAATTATGTTGCTCCTATTATTTAAGCTGATAACTTGTAAAGAAAATAAAAAATATGATACTAATTTTTATGATAAAAAAAATTAATATTCATTTTCAAATTAATTAGAAATAGACAATTAACACAAACAACCTTTCCAAATAATGATAATGAAAACTGAAATACGTATGCATGAAGAATGCAAATCTTCATAAGTTGGATATTTCAATAAATTGTAAATTTATTTTTCTCTTCTATCACTATTCTTTAAATATCACCACACAAGTAAAAGAAATTCAGGCAACGACTTTAATATATGAAGACCTGTGGTCTAACAATAGAATAGCTAGGACCATAGAAAAATAATTTATAAAACATGCCACACTTCTTAGTAGATCATATCCTCTAATTTACATTTTAAGTTAAATATGATCTACATGGAGAAATTTGGACCAAGACTTATAAAAGGAAAAACTATGATCTCAATAATTACGATAGACCAAGTTAAACAAGCATTTTAGACTTCTTTGTATCTCACTAATTAATTTTTAATATAAAAATAATAATATTCAGGTTAAAATACAATTAGAAATAGATGACACAACAATCTTTTCAATTGATGACAATGAAAATTAGTCTTTTTTCACGTATAAGAAGAATATTATCTTGTAAATTAAAAAATGAATCAAAATTAATAGCTAGATTGAAACGAAATAGTCTTTTTTTATATAGATTTTTTAATCGAAATAGTCTTTAAATTAGATCCTTTCCTATAATTGATGTATTCATCATTTATAATTTTTTTCCTTGCTTACTTAATTCTAAACATTTGTTGTCAATTATAAGGAACTTGATATGAAGGTAATATAGTGCCCTATGGTTCAAGTTGAAGAACAAGTGGGGGGACATTCACATGAAATTGGTGGAGTGACCTATGGGATATGTATCAAGTTGAAGAAGTCAGGGACCTTAATATGGCTGGACTATGTGGAGTGTCCTAAGGTTCAAGATGAAAAAATGGAGGACCTTGACATGGACTTCATGGAGTAGTCTATGGTTCAAGTTGGAAAAGTGGGGACCTTGATATGAATTTGGTGGAGTGGCCAGCAGTTTGTCTAGGAGAAAATTTTGTTTTTCATTTCTTTTATTTTGAATAATACAAAATTGATGGTTTAAAATTAATTATGGGTTCAAATTGCAAGTAATAGAATATTTGAATTTTATAATGCAAGACTTTTTCTTATTTACTTAACACAGGTGTAACAAAAGGATTTGATGTAAACTACTCAAAGATTAAAAGAATTATTAATATTTTCGTAAGATAAATTTTTCATTGATTTAAGAAATTATATACGGTAAACTAAAATAAAAAAATGTTTCTTATTTTAGTATTTGGCATAGGAATAAATTATATTTCTTTGTAGATTGTTTAAGTTATTGTATGAATTTGTTTTTTTTAGAATATTAAATTGAACTTGAGTATTTTTATGATTGTTTAAATTTGGCACTTGCAATTATTTAAAAAGTAAAATGGAAATTAAAATTATGTTTCTCCTCTTATTTATGTTGATATCTTGTAAAAAATACAAAATACGATACTGATTTTTTTGAGAAAAAAAAAGTTAATATTCTTTTTTCACACTTCTTTTTATATAACTAATTAATTTTTCTATGATAAAGAAAATAATATTCAGGTTTGAATACAATTAGAAATACATGACACAACAACCTTTCCAATTGATGACAATTAAATTTAATCTTTTTTCATATATAAGAGAATATTATTTTGTGAAGTGAAAAAATTGATCAAAATTAAATAGCTAGATTGGAACAAGAGAATCTTCTTTTTTTTTTTATAGATTTTTTAACTGAAATAGTCTTTAAAGGACACCCTTTTCCTATAATTGATTTATTCATCAATTATATATATTTTTTCTTGCTTGACATAACTTGCAACATTTGTTGTGAATGACAGGGAACTTGATAGGAAGGTAATGCAGTGACCTACGGTTAAAGTTGAAGAAGTCAAACCATAACATGGATGGACTTTGTGGAGTGTCCAAAGGGTTCAAGATGAACAAATGAAAAATCTCGAGATGGACTTGATGGTGTGGGCTATATATGGTTAATTTAGAAGACAATTTTCTTTTACATTATTTTTAGTTTGAATATTGAAAATTTAATAATTTCATATTAACTATGGCTTGGCATATCATGAAATAGAAGACTTGATTTTTTGTTTTTTAAAAAAATTTGGACTTTTATTGTTTATGTAACAAAAGTTTAACGAAAAGATTGATTAAATAATAGTTAAAATTTGAAGTTTAATGACACCAAATTTTCATTTAAGTTCTATAGGGTAAATTAAAATAAAATGATTCTTATTTATTTTTTTGTAAGAAAAACTGTACCAAAAGGAATGTTTCTTATTTTAGTATTCAGCACAAGAATAAATCATATTTCTTTGCTATTAATTTTGATTTTTTTTATGAATTTAGTGTACATAGGAATTTTAAAAAAGGAGATAGATACGATAAATGCATAATTTTTTGTATTCTAAGAATTAATTCGGGAGAATTGGATAATTAAGTCGATAAATTTAAAAAGCCAGCTTAAAAGAAGAAGTGAATTAAAATGTTAAAAAAATATTTTAGTATTTGGCACAATAATAAAAAAAAGAGGTAAAAAAATAATGAAAGTGAAGAAAAAAACAGGCTTAAAATATAATTGTCGTCTTTTTTTTAATATGTTATTTTAGTTTTTTATTTTTTAATTTAAATATTTTATCTTTTATTTTTAAAAAATCTTGTAATTTTAGTCTTTTTATTTTTTAATTGAGATATTTTAAAAAAATATGTTATTTTAGTCCATTTGATCAAATTCTTGTTTTTTAATTACGATATTTTGTCCTTTAAAAGTTATTTTGAAGAAACCAAGAAATACAATAAAATTGATTGATTTTAATAAAATAAGTATTTCCTATTCTAAGAATTAAGTCGGGAGAATTGGATAATAAATCAGATTAAAAAAGGAAACGTCAAAAAAAGAAAAAGAAAAGAAAGACACTTGCATCAGTATAAAAGGAAACCGTTCTAAGAAGTGAATCAAAATATTAAAAAAATATTTTAGTATTTGGCACAATAATAGAAAAGGTAAAAAATAATGAAAGTGAAGAAAAAAACAGGCAGGGCAGCAGTATAAATAATAGAAGTTTGATGATTAATATGCAGAACCAACAACTACACTCGTTTTCTATATTTGCGTTTTGTGATCATGAATTCCTCGTCCATTATTTATATTCTTGTCTTTGTCCAGCTTTGGTTGTTGAGCTTACCATGCAGAGAGAGTGTGTGCATCCCAAGTGAGCGTGAGACACTTTTGAAGATTAAGAATAATCTGAATGATTCTTCAAATAGGCTTTGGTCTTGGAATCATAATAATACCAACTGTTGCCACTGGTATGGAGTCCTCTGCCACAACCTTACTTCCCATGTTCTTCAGCTTCACCTCCACACTACACCTCCTGCTTCTTTCGATGATTGGGAAGCTTTTAGGAGATGGAGCTTTGGTGGAGAGATAAGTCCTTGTTTGGCTGATTTAAAGCATTTGAATTACTTGGACTTGAGCGCCAATGTATTCCTTGGAGAAGGTATCAAGTCGCCTTCATGGGATTGTCTGTTTCCGTATCAAGTCGCCTTCATGGGGTCACTGCCTCAGTTTAACAGCCTGTTCGACTTCCTCTCCACATGCATCAACGTAAATAATATTTCCATTTCAAATAAATACATTAATTATGTAATGTAAAGCCCGTTACTTATTATTAATTCATTAAGTTTATGCAAATATAAAATTATTTCCATCCACACTTGATTTAGTTTCATTCTTGTCTATTTATACATTTTTTTTACTGGTTAGAATTTTCAAATGAAATTTTTTAAGGTATCATTCTCAACATGTTTAGGGTGGACGGCCGCTCAAGGTAATATAATAGAATATCTATTTCAATTATTAATTTTATAATCACTTACAATTTTATTTTTATACATTTTATGTTTTTATAGTTTTATTTTTTTAATTAATTTTAAACTCTTGTATTTTTTCATTTATAGATGAATGATTTTAATTACTTTTTAGTTTCAATTATTTTATTTTTTTTCATATTATGTATTATACTATTCGTCTTTTTTTTTTGGTAAATATATTATACTATTAATCTTAAAATATTTTCAATCAAAATTAAAATAAAGTAAAAATAGTATACAACATGCTTTCACTGTATTAACTAGTGCAATAGTTAAAATATTTTGAACTATAATGTTAAATACAACATAAAAAATAATCTAAATAATTATTTAATGGTCAATAAATGGTGTAATACCAAAATATTGCACAGATAATAATAATAATAAAAATAATTATTATCTATCATTATTAATTAATATCTTGTATAATAAAAGGATATAAATAATAAAATTCTATCTTATTTAAAGAGAAACAAGAGAAAAAAAAATAGAGTCATTAGAGAAATTACTTATTCATTATTACCTTGTGAGTGGAAAAAGAGAAACAAAAAATAGAGTCATTAGAGAAATTATAAAAATTGAACCAAAATCAAGTTTGAGATATTGAATTCTTCAAAGATATTTAATTATTTTCTTAATGAATATTGCGCAACTTATAAAAAAATATTAATTGTCTTTGATATTGAAATCTGAGATGTATGTCAATTCCTTCTTTCCTTGGGACAATGACTTCCTTGACTCACCTCAACCTCTCTCTTACTGGATTCCGTGGGAAGATTCCTCCTCAGATTGGGAATCTCTCAAATTTGGTGTATCTTGACCTGAGTTCTGTTTTTGCCAACGGAACAGTACCCTCTCAGATCGGGAATCTCTCTAAGCTTCAATATCTTGACTTGAGCGGCAATTATTTCCTTGGAGAAGGTATGGCAATTCCTTCTTTCCTTTGTGCAATAACCTCCTTGACTCACCTCGACCTCTCTCTTACTGGACTCATGGGGAAGATTCCATCTCAGATTGGGAATCTCTCCAATTTGGTCTATCTTGGCCTTGGAGGTTATTCTGATTTCGAACCTCCTCTGTTTGCTGAAAATGTAGAATGGCTATCAAGTATGTGGAAGCTTGAATATCTTTATTTGAGTAATGCAAACCTATCCAAAGCATTTCATTGGCTACACACTCTCCAATCTCTTCCTTCTTTGACCCACCTATATTTGTCACACTGCACACTCCCTCACTATAATGAACCATCCTTGCTCAACTTCTCATCTCTGCAAACTCTCCATCTTTCCGATACTAGTTATTCCCCTGCCATTTCTTTTGTCCCCAAGTGGATATTCAAATTGAAGAAACTTGTTTCTCTTCAATTACGGGGTAATAAATTCCAAGGTCCGATTCCTTGTGGTATCCGAAACCTCACACTTCTTCAAAATCTTGACTTGTCTGGAAATTCATTCTCATCTTCTATACCTGATTGCTTATACGGTCTTCATCGTCTCAAGTCTTTGGACCTAAGATCCAGCAACTTGCATGGGACTATTTCTGATGCCCTGGGAAATTTGACTTCTCTTGTTGAACTTGATTTGTCATACAATCAACTTGAAGGAACCATTCCAACTTCTTTGGGAAATTTGACTTCTCTTGTTGCACTTTATTTGTCATATAATCAACTTGAAGGAACAATTCCGACTTTTTTGGGAAATCTCCGCAACTCAAGGGAGATAGATTTAACATATCTCGATCTCTCTATTAATAAATTCAGTGGAAATCCATTTGAAAGTCTTGGATCACTCTCTAAATTGTCATCTCTTTGGATTGATGGCAATAATTTTCAAGGAGTTGTCAAGGAAGATGATCTTGCAAATCTTACAAGCTTGACGGATTTTGGTGCATCGGGAAACAATTTCACTTTAAAAGTGGGTCCCAATTGGATTCCTAATTTTCAACTTACCTATTTGGAAGTGACATCATGGCAGTTAGGTCCCAGCTTTCCATTGTGGATTCAGTCACAAAACAAACTTAAATATGTTGGACTATCTAACACGGGGATTTTCGATTCTATTCCCACTTGGTTCTGGGAAGCACATTCTCAGGTTTTGTATTTAAACCTCTCTCATAATCATATCCGTGGTGAGCTTGTGACTACAATAAAAAATCCAATATCTATCCAAACTGTTGATCTAAGCACAAATCACTTATGTGGTAAATTACCCTATCTTTCAAATGATGTGTATGACTTAGACCTTTCAACCAATTCATTCTCTGAATCCATGCAAGATTTTTTATGTAACAATCAGGACAAGCCAATGCAATTAGAATTTCTCAATCTTGCATCCAATAATCTGTCAGGAGAAATACCTGATTGTTGGATTAATTGGCCATTTCTAGTGGAAGTGAATTTACAAAGCAACCATTTTGTTGGGAACTTCCCCCCATCCATGGGTTCCTTGGCTGAGCTGCAGTCATTAGAAATTCGTAACAACTTGCTCTCGGGAATATTTCCTACCAGTTTGAAGAAGACTAGCCAATTGATATCCTTGGATCTTGGAGAAAATAATCTTTCAGGATGTATTCCAACATGGGTTGGAGAAAAGCTCTCAAATATGAAAATCCTCCGCCTTCGATCAAACAGTTTTTCCGGTCACATTCCAAATGAAATATTTCAGATGAGTCTTCTTCAGGTTTTAGACCTTGCAAAAAATAATTTTTCTGGCAATATACCCAGCTGTTTCCGTAACTTGAGTGCCATGACACTAGTGAACCGGAGTACATATCCCCGTATCTATTCTCATGCACCAAATGATACATATTACTCTTCGGTATCAGGTATAGTTAGTGTGCTACTATGGCTAAAAGGAAGAGGAGATGAGTATCGAAACATTCTGGGTTTGGTAACAAGTATTGATCTGTCAAGTAACAAATTATTAGGAGATATTCCTAGAGAAATCACAGATCTAAATGGATTGAACTTTTTGAACTTGTCCCACAACCAATTGATTGGTCCTATTCCAGAAGGTATTGGTAATATGGGATCGTTACAAACCATTGATCTTTCAAGGAATCAAATTTCTGGTGAAATCCCTCCAACCATTTCTAATTTGAGCTTTTTGAGCATGCTAGACGTGTCTTATAATCATTTGAAGGGAAAAATTCCAACAGGAACTCAATTGCAAACCTTTGATGCCTCCAGCTTTATTGGCAACAATCTATGTGGTCCACCACTGCCCATAAACTGCAGCTCCAATGGGAAAACTCATAGTTATGAAGGAAGTCATGGGCATGGAGTGAATTGGTTTTTTGTTAGTGCGACAATTGGATTTGTTGTGGGACTTTGGATAGTGATTGCTCCTTTGCTGATTTGTAGATCATGGCGGCATGTCTATTTTCATTTCCTTGATCATGTGTGGTTCAAACTTCAATCTTTTTCCTCATATAGTATCACTGTTTAGTGTTGCTTACAACCGATGTTGTATCATTGTATTGCCAGGTTGTTCAATTTGCATTGTAGTTATTGCTATCTTCTTTCTTCTTTTTTTTTTTTTATAAATTTGAGAGTCTTATTTAAATTCTGTTTTGGGATGTACATATTTGCATATTGAGCATATTTGTAGTTAAGATCAACTAGTTGTTCAATTCTGTGTATCACATTCTTGTTTCCAAAAATGGGGGACTAGTGGTTCAAGAAAACGTGGTTTAATAGGAAAAAAACTTATATTTAATTTTAGTCACTAACCATTGAAGTGAATAATTAGTTCTTTCGTGTTAATTAAAGTCGTGACTCGTGGCTGCATACAAGACTTGACTCTCCAAGCCGGCCAGGCCAAGAACTTTGATGAGATATCCATAGATAACCAATGATGCTTGAGAACCAACAAAATTGTTGGAGTAATATTCTAAATTACCATAACTATAAAAAGGGCAAATAATAGGTGTAACTTTTTAAGTATTATTCGTTTTGCTTTTTCAAGTTTTATATAATAAGGAACTCTTGTAAGTTTTTAAAGCCAATCAACTTCTTAATTAAAATTAAATGGGATTGGAATTATATATAGTTTTGTTTTCTCATCAGTAGTAGATTGGAGTTATACCTCAATAAAATATCTTGATATTTAATGAAAATACTTATTATAAAGATTACCAAGATTAAATTCTAATTTTGACTAAAGAACACTGTCAAAATATCTTAAATATTATATTTAAGTTTTATCATTTAAAAATAAAAGTTTAATGTCAATATACTAACCATATAAAATAATTTTATATAATCATTTAATCATAAATTATCATCTGAATTATTTTAAAATAATTAATAAAAATGTATTATATATAATAAATTTTACTGAAAGTGAGAACAGGGGAAGAAGCTTACACGTGCAGGACTTCGGCTGAAAAACAAATTAAGGGGCATACTGAAAGTGAGAAATGCATCAAGGCTTGTTGGTTGGACAGAAAATCCTTTGGAATCTCATCAATTCTCTTATGGAAAGTGGTTTCACACAAAACCTTTGCTTCCCTCAGTGCTACAAAAGCTGCCCCAACATTCTTGATCTCTACTTCGACCTTGCTGCTGGTGAAGGGTAATTTATTTTCACAATTTAAATTCTTTGTTATAAGATCCAAGATATAATTTTATATATGCAAAAATATTTATTCATGAACTTCAATAATATAAATTAGACATTTATCTAGTATAATTTATATTAGACATAATAAATAAGACATTTATCTTGTGAAATGTAAAAATAGTATTTTCAATAACATAATTAGACCTTTATTATGATTTTCCATAATATAAATTAGACATATATAATATAATTTATATATGTTTCAAATTGTGGACCACATCATATAATGCACAAAACGGCACGCCATCGGCCATTACTGTCTTTATTCGAATTATTCTTTATTCTGTCTCTATCTTTACTCAATAGATTTAAAGGGAATTATGAAGGATGAGAGGGACTTTACTACTTTAGGATAGTAGTGAGTTTAGAAATGAATGATTTAATTAATGTGAGATTTGAGTAGTGGGAAGAGTCTAGAAAATGTGACATTTTGAATTTGTTTAATTATTTATTTAATTCTTATTTAGTTCTCATAAAAAAAAATAGTTTGAGATGAAAAAAAATATACAAAACCAAACCGATCATAATTCATTTGTTCAGAATTGGCCAAGGTTTAGTTTTCAGAGAAAACGCTGGGGATTGTACAAGATAATAAAAAAACAGCTGCCAAATTTGTTTCCAACAATGATCCACCTTAGACGTCGTCTCTTTTACAGAGTGATCTTTAAAAATGAAATTTTGTATTCATCTTTGCCTGTTGAATGTTTCTTCTTGCACAGTGGTCTTTAAATAATTTGAAACTTCATAAACAATTGCTGCTACACAGTGGTCTTTAAATAATTTGAATCCGTGTTGAATTTTGAATTCATCTTTGCGTGTTGAATGTTTCCTCTTGGTTGTTACACAGAAAGTAAGGTAAAATGAAAAGAAAGTTTAAAAAGCACAAATCCGCGTGAGCCTCACTAATTAAAGTTAAAGTTAAAGTTGGACAAAATAAAAGAACCAAAAAAAAGAGTAAAAGAAATAAATGGCAACAATCAGGTGGCCAGCGGTTTGTCTAGGAGTCAATTTTGTTTTCATTTCTTTTATTTTGAATAATTAAAATTTGATAGTTTAAAATTAATTATGGGTTCAAACCACATGTAATAAAATGTTTGAATTTTATAAGGCAAGACTTTTTGTTGTTTACTTAACATGTACAGGTTTAACGAAAGGATTGATTTGAATAATAGTTAAAATTTGAAGATGAATTAAGCCAAATTTAATTACCTTTGATATAAAAATCATTAATATTTTCTTAAAATAAAAATTTCATTGATTTAAGCAATTCTATACGGTAAACTAAAATAAAAAAATGTTTCTTGTTTTAGCATTTGGCACAAGAATAAATTATATTTCTTTGTAGATTGTTTAAGTTATCGTATGGATTTTTTTTAGAATATTATATTAAACATGAGTATTCTCATGATTATTTAAATTTGACACTTGCAATTATTTAAAAAGTAAAATGAAAATTAAAATTATGTTTCTCCTCTTATTTAAGTTGATAACTTGTAAAAAACATAAAATATGATACTGATTTTTTTTGAGAAAAAAAGTTAATATTCTTTTTATGTCTTTTATATAAATAATTAATTTTTATATGATAAATAAAATAATATTCAAGTTCGAATACAATTAGAAATACATGACACAATAACTTTTCCAATTGATGATAATTAAATTTAGTCTTTTTTTCCTATATAAGAGAATATTATTTTGTGAACTGAAAAATTGATTAAAATTAAATAATTAGATTGGAACGAAATAATTTTTTTATAGATTTTTTAATAGAAATAGTCTTTAAAGCACACCCTTTTCCTATAATTGATGTATTCCTCAATTAATTGAGTTAGATATTTCAATAAGTTGTATATTTATTTTTCTCTTCTATCAGTATTCTTAAACTATCACCATAAATGAAATTTAGACAAAAACTTTAATATATGAAGACTTGTGGTCTAACAATAAATAGCTAGGACCATAATTTTATAATTTAAAAAACATGCCACACTTCTTTGTAGATCTTCTAATTTACTTTTTAAGTTAAATATGATCTACAATACATGGAGAAATTTGGAACAAGACTTATAAAAGGAAAAACTATGATCTCAATAATTATGATAGACCAAGCTAAACAAGCAATTTAAACTTCTTTGTATCTCACTAATAAATTTTTAATAAAAAAGAAAATAATATTATGATTAAAAAAACAATTAGAAATAGACAACACAACAATCATTAATGACAATGAAGATTAATTAGTCTTTTCACATATAAGAAGAATATTATTTTGTGAATTGAAAAATTGATCAAAATTAAATAGCTAGCTTAGAACAAAATAATTTTTTTTATAGATTTTTTTAACCAAAATTATCTTTAAAGTAAACACTTTTCCTATAATTGATTTATTCATCAATTATATTTTTTTTCCTTGCTTTACTTAACTCGCAACATTTGTTTGATATGAAAGTAATGCAGTGATCTATGGTTCAAGTTGAAGAAGTCAGACCTTAACATCATGGCTGGACTTTGTGGAGTGTCCAAAGGTTCAAGATGAAAAAATGGAAAACACTTGATGGTGTGAGCTATGATTTAGAAGACAATTTTCTTTTACATTATTTTTAGTTTGAATATTGAAAATTTGATAATTTAATATTAATCATGGGTTGGGATTTGATGAAATAGAAGACTTGATTTTTTTCTTAAAAAAAATATTGGACTTTTGTACGCAACAAAAGTTTAACGAAAGGATTGATTAAATAAAAGTTAAAATTTGAATTTTAATGACACCAAATTTTCATTTAAGCAGATTATAGTGTAAATTAAAATAAAATGATTCTTACTTATTTTTGTAAAAAAAAATAAAAAACTGTACCAAAAAGAATGTTTCTTATGTTAGTATTCAGCACAAGAATAAATCATATTTCTTTGTTATTAATTTTGATTTTTTTTTATGAATTTAGTGTATATAGGAATTTTAAAAAGGGAGATTGATACAGTAAATACAAAAAATTTCGTATTCTAAGAATTAATTCGGGAGAATTGGATAATTAAGTCGATAATTTAGAATTAGGCACAATAACAAAAAAAGGTAAAAAAAACAATGGAAGTGAAGAAAAAAACAGGCAGGGCAGCAGTATAAATAATAGAAGTTTGATTATTAATATGCAGAAGCAAGAAGTAGACTTGTTTCAGCTCTAAAAAAAAAACACTTGTTTCGATCAGCTCTAAAAAAAAAACACTCGTTTTCTATATTTGCGTTGCATGATCATGAATTCCTCCTCCATTTATATTCTTGTCTTTGTCCAGCTTTGGTTGTTGAGCTTACCATGCAGAGAGAGTGTGTGTATCCCAAGTGAGCGTGAGACACTTTTGAAGATTAAGAATAATCTCATAGATCCTTCAAATAGGCTTTGGTCTTGGAATCATAATAATACCAACTGTTGCCACTGGTATGGAGTCCTCTGCCACAGCGTCACTTCCCACGTTCTTCAGCTTCACCTCAACTCTTCACATTCTCCTTTCAATGACGACCACGATTGGGAATCTTATCGGAGATGGAGCTTTGGTGGAGAGATAAGTCCTTGTTTGGCTGATTTAAAGCATTTGAATTACTTGGACTTGAGCGCCAATACATTTCTTGGAGAAGGTATGTCAATTCCTTCTTTCCTTGGGACAATGACTTCCTTGACTCACCTTAACCTCTCTGCTACTGGATTCTATGGGAAGATTCCTCCTCAGATTGGGAATCTCTCAAATTTGGTGTATCTTGACCTGAGTTCAGATGTTGCCAACGGAACAGTACCCTCTCAGATCGGGAATCTCTCTAAGCTTCGATATCTTGCCTTGAGCCACAATTATTTCCTTGGAGAAGGTATGGCAATTCCTTCTTTCCTTGGGGCAATGACTTCCTTGACTCACCTCGACCTCTCTTATACTGGATTCATGGGGAAGATTCCATCTCAGATTGGGAATCTCTCCAATTTGGTCTATCTTGACCTCGGAGGTTATTATACTGATCTCAAACCTCCTCTGTTTGCTGAAAATGTAGAATGGGTATCAAGTATGTGGAAGCTTGAATATCTTGATTTGAGTAAAGCAAACCTATCCAAAGCATTTCATTGGCTACACACTCTCCAATCTCTTCCTTCTTTGACCCACCTATATTTGTCACACTGCACACTCCCTCACTATAATGAACCATCCTTGCTCAACTTCTCATCTCTGCAAACTCTCCATCTTTCCTTCACTAGTTATTCCCCTGCCATTTCTTTTGTCCCCAAGTGGATATTCAAATTGAAGAAACTTGTTTCTCTTCAATTAAGGGGAAATGAAATCCAAGGTCCGATTCCTTGTGGTATTCGAAACCTCACACATCTTCAAAATCTTGACTTGCCTTTCAATTCATTTTCATCTTCTATACCTAATTGCTTATACGGTCTTCATCGTCTCAAGTCTTTGGACCTAAGTTCCTGCGACTTGCATGGGACTATTTCTGATGCCTTGGGAAATTTGACTTCTCTTGTTGAACTTGATTTATCACATAATCAACTTGAAGGAAACATTCCAACTTCTTTGGGTAATCTCTGCAACTTAAGGGTGATAGATTTATCATATCTCAAACTCAACCAACAGGTTAATGAACTTTTAGAAATTCTTGCTCCTTGTATTTCCCATGGACTCACAAGACTTGCAGTTCAGAATTCACGACTTTCAGGCAATCTGACAGATCATATTGGGGCATTTAAAAATATTGACACGTTACTTTTTTCCAACAACTCAATTGGTGGTGCTCTTCCTAGATCATTTGGAAAACTTTCATCATTAAGATATCTCGATCTCTCTATGAATAAATTCAGTGGAAATCCATTTGAAAGTCTTCGATCACTCTCTAAATTGTTATCTCTTCATATTGACGGCAATCTTTTTCACGGAGTTGTCAAGGAAGATGATCTTGCAAATCTTACAAGCTTGACGGAGATTCATGCATCAGGAAACAATTTCACTTTAACAGTGGGTCCCAATTGGATTCCTAATTTTCAACTTAACTATTTGGAAGTGACATCATGGCAGTTAGGTCCCAGCTTTCCATTGTGGATTCAGTCACAAAACCAACTTCAATATGTTGGACTATCTAACACGGGGATTTTCGATTCTATTCCCACACAGATGTGGGAAGCACTTTCTCAGGTTTCGTATTTAAACCTCTCTCGTAATCATATCCATGGTGAGATTGGGACTACATTAAAGAATCCAATATCTATCCCAAATATTGATCTAAGCTCAAATCACTTGTGTGGTAAATTACCCTATCTTTCAAGTGATGTGCTTCAGTTAGATCTTTCAAGCAATTCATTCTCTGAATCCATGAATGACTTTTTATGTAACGATCAGGACAAGCCAATGCAATTAGAATTTCTGAATCTTGCATCAAATAATTTGTCAGGAGAGATACCTGATTGCTGGATGAATTGGACATCTCTTGTGGATGTAAATTTACAAAGCAACCATTTTGTTGGGAACTTACCCCAATCCATGGGTTCCTTGGCAGACCTGCAGTCTTTACAAATTCATAACAACACACTCTCAGGAATATTTCCAACCAGTTTGAAGAAGAATAACCAATTGATATCCTTGGACCTTGGGGAAAATAATCTTTCAGGAACTATTCCAACATGGGTTGGAGAAAACCTCTTAAATGTGAAAATCCTCCGCCTTCGATCAAACAGATTTGGCGGCCACATTCCAAATGAAATATGTCAGATGAGTCATCTTCAGGTTTTAGACCTTGCACAAAACAATCTGTCTGGCAATATACCCAGCTGTTTCAGTAACTTGAGTGCCATGACACTAAAGAACCAAAGTACAGATCCTCGTATCTATTCTCAAGGAAAATATAGTGTGTCTTACTCTGCCACGGAAAGTATAGTTAGTGTGCTACTATGGCTGAAAGGAAGAGGAGATGAGTACAGAAACATTCTGGGTTTGGTAACAAGCATTGATCTGTCAAGTAACAAGTTATTTGGGGAAATACCAAGAGAAATCACATATCTAAATGGATTGAATTTTTTAAACATGTCCCACAACCAATTGATTGGTCATATTCCACAAGGTATAGGTAATATGAGATCATTACAGTCCATTGATTTTTCGAGGAATCAACTTTTTGGTGAAATCCCTCCAAGCATTGCAAATTTGAGCTTTCTGAGCATGCTAGACTTGTCTTACAATCATTTGAAGGGAAATATTCCAACAGGAACTCAATTGCAAACCTTTGATGCCTCCAGCTTCATCGGCAACAATCTATGTGGTCCACCACTGCCCATAAACTGCAGCTCCAATGGGAAAACCCATAGTTATGAAGGAAGTGATGGGCATGGAGTGAATTGGTTTTTTGTCAGTATGACAATTGGATTTGTTGTGGGATTCTGGATAGTGATTGCTCCTTTGCTGATTTGTAGATCATGGCGGTATGCCTATTTTGATTTCCTTGATCATGCGTGGTTCAAACTTCAATCTTTTCGCTCAGGTAGTATCACTGTTTAGTGTTGCTTAGAATACTCCGAAGTTTTATCATTGTATTGGCAGCTTGATAAATTTGTAGTCATTGCTATCTTCTTTTTTTTTTCAAATTTGAGAGCCTTATTTAAATTCTGTTTTTGGATGTAAAGAGGGAGAGTAGCTGAACGTAAAGAGGGGAAGGATAGGAGGTGTGGGGGAATGGAACTAAGGATAACCAAGTAATTTCAAATGCTTTGGTAGTCTCAATAGCATTTTTGGTAGTGACAATAGTAGCCCATATATATATATAAATGATTATATGTGTGATACAACAAAATCCAGGATAGATAAAACAACCCATACCAACTATACAAATTACAAGTTAATTATTATTTTTACATATTTTGATGCACAATAAATAGCACCAACACAACAATGTTATATTTACTAATATATTTTTTAATATTAACTATTTTAATACAATTAATACTGTTATTTGAACAACATAGACATTATCTTCATTTTTTTTCCTTCACCCATCTCCCTTTGTTACTAAAAAATGTAACAATTACAGTAAAAGTTAATTTCTTATGAAACATGCTTCATTTAGCTTATTTTAAAAATTAATGTAATAACATTTTTATTAGATGTAAATAAAGAAGAGTAATTATTTTTGAAAGAATTATATAAACATACACTTATTAGTATTGGATATGACTTTACACTCCATATAAAACAAATTCAATAAACGACACCTGAATCTTTTGTTCATAAATTTAGGGACATGAAAGGTGCATACATTTTTCTAGTAGTGTCACAGTCCTACTATTGTACGTATCCCACTTTTTCTCTTTTTCAGAATGATAGATACCACCGCGCATATTGTTTCTGGTTCTATACTCCTTTTAGGACAGATTCCTCCATGAAAAGTGGTATTTGGCTAAAGAGTGTTGTGTAGGTACGTATAAAAAAAACAATTCGACACGCAAATTTCCAAACAGAGCACTAAAATGGCAAATATTACATACCTGGATATAACTAAATTTGGGTTTATACAACTGACTAATAAGATTTTAAAAAACAGTTTGCCATTGCAATTTCTACTTGATCATGATTTACTAAACATATTCTTTGAGGAGTCTTTGTAATTGCAACATGACAATAATTAATTATGACTGTATCAATTATATTTGTCCATAGTATTTTCCAATACAAAAATCACGAGAAAACTATAACAACAACTGTGGTGGGTGAATGCATGCAAGTGATGCAACACAAACCTTGGGGTGGGGTCGATCCAATTCAGATGGCTATGACTAGGAGGGATGATCTAGGCCCAAAATGTTTGAACTTTGAATCTACATTTGGGCATATATATGTGTACTCTGCCAATACAAAACAATTATTTTATATTTTTATCATTTAATATTCAATCTCTCTTTTTAATAGTATGAATAACACAACAATTGATTCTGGGGTAATAAAATAAAGTGAAAAAACTTGTGTAAAAGACATATACAATTTGATAAAGGGGATCTAAATTGTTTTATAAAACATGAAACCATATTCGACTTAGCTGGAATTATGGTTAGAGTAACATGCAAGTAACTTTGTTACTTTGATTTTGATGTTACTCCACACCGGAAAAATGATATATATAGTAACATAACAAGCATAATTAATTAGATTTCTTTATTTTACACAAAGAATCAAATTTTAATTTTCTTTATGATATCAAGAGTCTAATCCATTTGATTCAACAGACTATACGTGAGCTGTTAGAATCAAGAATTTAAAATTAATTTTATTCATTGAAAAATCATTGAACCCTAATCAATAAGGTTTAATATATCGTTAGTGGAAGCAGAGAATGGAGAATGGAGACACATGAGATGATGCAAGGAACAAAAGTTTATGCAAGTGCTATCAACCGACATGTTAGATTGATGGGCTTGTCCACTGGGCCACTCATGTTGGGGGCTGATGTCATAAAGATTTCGTACAACTCTTTCATCACACAGTAAAGGGAATTTGCTGTCAATTCAGTTCTCACTATCAGATTAAATTAAACCACTGCTCTAACGAGGCACGTATCATGTTAATAAATTTAGTATTTTTAATGAAAAATTAAAATAAAATATTTCAATAAATAATATACATGCACTTACACATATAAAAATGTTATTTATAATAAATTTATTAATATTTATAATAATTATCTTAAAAATTATAAAAAAATATTTTTACTTAGTTAATTAAGAATATCAATAATAAATATAAAAATTGTAAATTATAGGATAATATATATGTGTGGAGACAATACTTATAAAGTTATTGACTTTTTATTTATTTCATTTTAAATTATAGGGACAGTTTGTATTCACATATATTATATTATGACAAGTTAATGAAAAGCTTGTGGGGTAATTGTCTCCGCACTATATAGTAACAGTGTGTTAACTAAAAACTCTATTTTTTTCTCTGTAAATAAAAAAAAACCTCAATTTTTTTAAGTGAAATTAAAAATTGTAAATATATAATCATAAATAAGAAATTCATTTAAAAACGTCAAAATACTAAAATTATATATAGCGCCTTTATTTAACAACGATTTGACAATCGACGATTCCTAATTAAGGATATACTGAAACCTGCGGCAAACAACTGAGGCAAACCACGTGAAACTAAGGAATATAATTCTCGAAGAATGAAGGAATTTCTGCTATGTAGCAGTAGTAATTAACTAGTTTTTTTATGCATAAAAGTAGTAATTAACTAGTAGTTAAGAAGTTGTTTTGTGAGAGTTTTTGTATTAATATAAAATAAAATTGTATTTGAAAAATTAAATAAATAATGCTGTACACTCATACTGCATGGTCAATAATTTCAATCTTTTTGCTCATGTAGTATCACTTTTTAGTGTTGCTTAGAATAAACCAATGTTTTATCATTGTATTGGCAGATTGATCAATTTGTAGTCATTGCTATCTTCTTTTTTTTCTTCAAATTTGAGAGCCTTATTTAAATTCTGTTTTTAGATGTAAAGATTTGCATATTTAGTATAGTTTTGTTCTTAAGATCAACTAGTTGTAATTCTGTGATAGAAAACATTAGCTAGAACACATAGATTAAAATTCAAATAGTTGGTAAGTACTTTTAGTTTTGAAACCACATGTTGGGAATCTCTCCAATTTAGTGTGCACTGGATAATACTATTCTCTAATCCAAATCACATATTCGCTTGAATTTATTTACTTGAGATAATGAATGCATTCTTGCATGCCCACTTTAAAATCAACCTTACCTTTAATAAGCATTATTCTTTCACATGTACCCGTTTTGCAACTATGTACAACTTAAAAGGCAAAGAGACAATGCTTGGCTTCATCAAGACCAGTGGCAAGGAACAGGAGCACGATAGCAAAAAAGCATAAGCATGATCTTGTCTGCTATTGGTATTTAAGACCTATAAAACATTGAAAACATTACATTGTGAACATTTCACGTGAACCATTGAAAACTACAATCCATTGTATCCTGAATGAAAGACCATTTGCAGAATTACCCTCCTCTTAAATGCCAAGTTGCAAAATTATTGTTGAAATTTATGGTGTGTGGACTCCAACTATGTATGGCCAGGTATGGAGGCTTCAAAAGTAGGACTTGATCAGTTGCTCAAATTTGAGAGACAATGTGTTCTGCCACAAGACGACGCAAAATCTTTCCGGTGGCAGTCTTGTGCAAAGAATCAGTAATGAAGACCTTTTCAGGGACTTTGAAAGATGCAAGATTCTTCTTGCAATATCTTAGCACCTCTGCATCATCAATGTTTGATCCTTCTCTTGGGATGACAGCACAATATATCTATTAAAAGGTAAAAATAAATATGACCAATACAAATTTCAAAGAACTAATAGACACATCATTTGAGCAAATTGCAATCCACAAATTTCTGAATTTTTTTCATTTATTCCTCTCCTAGTACAAACAAGAAAAAAGGTCATATACTAATCTTTTGAGAATTTTGAATTAATTATGAAGATTACGAAATATTGAACACTTTAAGGAAAGGAAAACATCATGGAGGGAATGTTCTGTAAAAACAATTTGTTCTTCATATCCTTATTTGGAAACGAATCTTTTAAAATTTGAAGTGGTGGTTAAAAAATTTTCAATTTGATTTTTCCTTGCATATACCACATTTGTGTTAAGCAAAATTTAGATTCCCATATAGCATCTCCAATATGCCAAGTACCTATAAACAAATGTAGAATGATTTAGATTTATTTCTTAATTATTGTTAAAATATAATTGAAAAGCATAAAATTATTTGTAAATTTAATATCCTGAATTGAAAAACATAAAAACACACCTACACAACCACACCTACTATTTTTTTTTTCAAAACTATCCCCACCTCAATTTAGTGATATAATTTTAGTTGTCTTTGTGTGTGTGAGATGTATTGTTAATATTTATAGCATCCTTCCTCATAAAATTTAGGGATGTAAAATAATTTGGTTTGCCTTTTATGTTTGTGTGCGTGATGTAATGTTAATGCTTACGACCAAGCTAAAAGTACCAAAAAATAATTTTTATCTAAAGGTTTTCTTGTAATAAATATAATGCGTGAAATTAGCCATAATCAAATTCTACTTTTTCTTTAATTTCCTTTTCATATACAGAGCCATATATAACATGAAACTGAATTTTTCCGTTTTCACACTGGACTAACAGCGCCAAGAATGAGAATGAACATAATTTTCAGCAATTAATTAACTTTGATCTGTAGACTCTAGGCTAGTATTAAAAACAAAAAATAAATCTCCGAAAGGTTTTGCAATAATATCTATTGTGAGTCTGTCAGAGATTTAGTACACTCAAGAGTGTAAATATTTTTTACACTATCAACTAATCAATGGTTTACATTTCAACGTGATATGAAAATGGTAATATATAGGTAGTATTTGAGTTATTTTTTGGTACTTTTAGCTTGTGTGAGACCACTGCAACAATCTGCTGTGGGTGCTTTCGCGTCAGCACCCAAATATGGCAGACACGTTGCAACACCTGTCAGGGATTCTGCACATCTCTGTTTGTCTTTAGCTGAATCTCCCATTGCATGACTAACCAATACCAATGTTATTGCTAACACTAGCAAGTGTGGTAGACAAGCATTTGAATCCATTTCTCAATCTTGATGAATGAATGAGTGGAGATAGATTATATTATAGTCTATAGAAAAAGTTGTAGGTAGAAATTGTTAGGTTGTGGTGCTACATGTAAAATATTGGTTTTTTTGTTTTAATTTATTAGAAGGTTCTGTAGTGTGTTATGTTTTAGAAAACATGGGAATTGGGAAGGAAACTAGTAGATGAAAATAAATTCTGTGGTTTCACTGTGAGTTCAATGAAGAAGACCAGTTTCTTGACTTAGTCTGGATCATTTCAATTTTGTACAACACCAATTGTCCACTAAAGAGTTATATACTATTTCTCGTGGTTTTTTTTTTTTTTTTGTCTAGAGCTTAGTGTTCATGGATAAACATATAATTTTTTTATTTTAATAAATTTTAAAATAAAAAAATAATATATTAGAAAAGTGTGTTAACATTTCTCTTGAAATGATTAGTGTTTTTGCTAGCCTATGTTCCTAACCGCAACAGGCGCCGAAATTGTGGGTTAACCAGGCATAGAGAAATTCTAAAGGTTGTGAGTTGTAAGAAGTCTTTGTAAATCACATGTCCTTCAAAAAAAATCCAAATAAACTGAAACAATGTTTGACTGATCTATTTCCTATCTTCAAAGTTAAAGGCAAGTCCCTGGAGAAGATGACTTCGATAGAGACACAATAAAACTGCTTCTGGTGAAGAGGGAATTTCAAGACATTGGTTCTTCCCCAAAAGCAACTTAACTCTAATGAGAATTGTTGGACATTTTAGTGTAATTGATCTCTTTATTATGTTAAAATAAGAGTGCACGCTTGTTTTAATGTAATAACGAGATGTTCGGTTTAGGCAAATGTTGGAAGTTACATGGAAGTTACTAAAACTTCCATCAACGGTTGGAAGTTACTAAAACTTCCATCAACGGTTGGAAGTTACATGGAAGTTACTAAAACTTCCATCAACGGCAAAAAGAAATAACTTCCATCAACCGTCAAAAACCACATTTTCTTTGATCATAAATAATCATTCTGGTTCAGAAAGCATAACGGGTGACAAAACATACAAGACCAAAACAAAACTCTTGAATTATAATCTTCTGATCTTATCCGATTGAACAATTTTGGTTGAACCCCGAAATTTGATTCAATCTGAAAGTGTTATACACGACTTCAGATTTATCCAGTATCATCTCGATTTTCAAACTAACCAACAAAAGATTGAATCAAATTTTTCGAGATGACGAACGATAGTTCGAAGATGACAAGCAAGTTTGCCAAGTTGGACAAGTTTGAAGGGCAAGATTTCAGAAGATGGCAGAAGAAGATACACTTTCTCTTGACAACATTGAATGTGGTGTATGTGCTGAGTACACCGATGCCGATGTATATGGAAGACGAAACTCTGGATCAAACAAGGAAGCGTTCGAAATGGGAGAACAACGATTACATTTATCGTGGACACATTCTGAACGGTATGTCTGACTCTCTCTTTGATATTTATCAAAATGTTGAGTCTGCTAAGGAATTATGGGAATCTCTTGAATCCAAGTATATGGCAGAAGATGCCTCAAGTAACAAATTCTTAGTTAGTAATTTCTTTAATTACAAAATGATTGATTCGAGGCCTGTTATGGAACAATATAATGAATTGTTGTAGATTTTGGGTCAGTTTACTCAACATGATTTGAAAATGGATGAATCCATTGCAGTTTCATCTATAATTGATAAACTGTCTTCTTCTTGAAAAGACTTCAAGCATACCTTGAAACATAAGAAGGAAGAGTTGACTCTGGTTCAACTCGGTAGTCATTTCATGATTGAGGAGTCGCTGAGGGCTCAGGAAATTGACAAAGTCAATGATAAAAACATAGCAGGTTCCTCTTCCATTAATATGGTAGAGGAAAGTGGAACAATTAAGCAAAATTATAATGCTAAAGGTAACAAACGAAAATTTCAAGGAAATAAGAACAAAGGTCCAAACAAACAGACAAAATTGTCATGTTGGAAGTGTGGGAAACCTGGTCATTTAAAGAGGGATTGTCGGGTGTTCAAAGGAAAGAACAAGGCTGGTCCAAGTGGGTCTAATGATCCTGAAAAGCAACAAGGTCAGATTGTAGTGAATAATTTTAATTCGAATACGAATTCAAATTATGTATCACTAATATTTGATGCATTCTATGTGCAGGATGATGGCGTTGCTTGGTGGTTTGATTCGGGAGCAACAAGCCATGTGTGCAAAGATCGTCGTTGGTTCAAGGAATTTAGACCAATCGATGATGGCTCTATTGTGAAGATGGGCAATGTTGCAACTGAACCAATCCTAGGATTAGGTTGTGTGAATTTAGTTTTTACTTCCGGAAAAAGTTTGTATTTGGATAATGTCTTAATTGTACTTGGTATTCGTAAGAACTTATTGTCTGGTATGGTTTTAAATAATTGTGGTTTCAAGCAAGTACTTGAAAGTGACAAGTACATCTTGTCAAGATATGGTTCGTTTGTTGGATTTGGTTATCGTTGTAATGGAATGTTTAAATTAAACATTGATGTTCCTTTTGTTCATGAATCTGTTTGTATGGCCTCGTGTAGTTCTATAACTAATATGACAAAATCAGAAATTTGGCATGCTAGATTAGGACATGTTCATTACAAAAGATTAAAAGATATGTCAAAAACAAGTGTGATTCCTCCTTTTGATATGAACATTGAAAAATGCAAAACTTGCATGTTGACCAAGACCACTAGGAAACCTTTTAAGGATGTTAAAAGTGAGACTAAAGTCTCAGACCTTATTCATAGTGATTTATGTGATTTGCATGCTACTCCATCATTAGGTCATAAAAAATATCTTGTTACTTTTATTGATGATGCATCAAGGTATTGTTATGTATATTTATTAAATACAAAAGATGAAGCTCTTGATAAATTTAAAATTTATAAGAAAGAGGTAGAACTTCATCAAAATGGGCTAATCAAAACTCTTCGTACAGATAGGGGAGGTGAGTATTATGATCCGGTTTATTTTCAATCTACTGGAATAATACATCAAACTACAGCTCCCTATACACCACAACAGAATGGTGTAGCCGAAAGGAAGAATAGAACCTTGAAAGAAATGGTAAATTCCATGTTATCCTATTCGGGTTTAAGTGAAGGATTTTGGGGTGAGGCTATGTTGACAGCTTGTTACTTGTTGAACCGAATTCCTAACAAAAGGAATAAGGTTACCCCATATGAACTTTGGCACAAAAATACACCAAATTTGAGTTATCTCAAAATTTGGGGATGTAGGGCTGTAGTCAGGCTTACAGAACCTAAAAGGAAAACCATAGGTGAAAGAGGTATAGATTGCATATTTATTGGATATGCTGAACATTCTAAAGCATATAGATTCTATGTGCTGGAATCTAATGATTCTGTTGCAGTGAACTCGGTTATAGAGTCACGAGATGCTATCTTTGATGAACAAAGGTTTACATCTATACCTAGGCCAAAGGACATGAATTCCATGTCGAAAGTCTCAGTTAATATTGAGGATATACCTTCAACTAGTACTGAAACTAGAAAGAGTACGAGAGTAAGAAAGGCTAAGTCATTTGGGGATGACTTTCAACTCTATTTGGTTGAAGGGTCAAGGAATGATATTGAATTTCAATATCAATATTGCCTTAATGTTGAGGAAGACCCAAAGACTTTTAGTGAAGCAATGGCTTCAAGGGATGCTGTATTCTGGAAAGAAGCAATCCAAAGTGAGATGGATTCCATCATGCAAAATAATACCTGGAAATTGGTTGACTTACCTCCTGGATGTAAGCCATTAGGATGTAAGATGATCTTTAGGAGAAAGATGAAAGCGGATGGTACTGTTGACAAGTACAAAGCCAGATTGGTTATCCAAGGCTTTAGGCAAAAGGAGGGTATTGATTTTTTCGATACATATGCTCTTGTTGCTAGGATATCCACTATTAGACTGTTGTTAGCACTTGCTGCTATCCATAATCTGGTGATTCACCAAATGGATGTGAAAACTGCATTCTTAAATGGTGAATTGGATGAAGAGATATACATGAAACAACCTGAAGGGTTTGTTATGCCAGGAAATGAAAATAAGGTGTGTAAACTGATGAAATCTCTTTATGGCTTGAAACAAGCGCCTAAGCAATGGCATCAAAAATTTGATGAGGTTGTGTTGTCTAGTGGTTTTGTTATAAACCAAGCAGATAAATGTCTATACAGCAAGTTTGATACTCATGGCAAAGGAGTTATCATTTGTCTGTATGTAGACGACATGTTGATCTTTGGTATCGACCAAGATCAAGTTGATGAAACTAAGGCATTTTTGTCTTCTAAATTTGATATGAAAGATATGGGGGAGGCGGATGTGATCTTAGGAATAAAGATCAAACGTGGAAACAATGGAATTTCCATCTCTCAATCACATTATATTGAGAAGATATTGGAGAAATTTAATTTTAAAGATTGTTCTTCGGTAAGTACTCCCATTGATCCTAACCTGAAGCTATTACCTAATAAAGGTGTAGCAGTGTCTCAACTTGAATACTCAAGGGCGATAGGATCACTCATGTATGCAATGATTAATACTAGGCCTGATATAGCTTATGTTGTTGCTAAACTTAGTAGGTTTACAAGTAATCCTAGTTCTCATCATTGGCAAGCTATGAATAGAGTATTCAAGTACTTAAAGGGAACCATTGACTATGGTTTGACATATACTGGATTTCCTTCGGTTATTGAAGGTTACTCTGATGCAAGTTGGATAACCAATATGGAGGATTATTCATCCACAAGTGGTTGGGTATTCCTCCTTGGAGGAGGTGCTATCTCTTGGGCATCCAAGAAATAGACCTGCATTACAAATTCAACAATGGAATCTGAATTTGTAGCTTTAGCAGCAGCTGGTAAAGAAGCTGAGTGGCTAAGAAATCTGATCTATGAGATTCCATTGTGGCCCAAACCTGTACCTCCCATGTCTATCAGGTGTGATAGTCAGGCTACTTTGGCTAAGGCATATAGTCAAGTGTATAATGGGAAGTCTAGACACTTGGGTGTTAGACACAACATGGTTCGGGAGTTAATCATGCATGGTGTGATATCAGTGGAGTTTGTGAGAACTCAGCATAATTTGGCCGATCATTTAACCAAAGGGTTAAGTAGAGATCTCGTGAAAAGGTCGACTGTGGGATTAGGATTAAAGTCCATTTGAAATCTCTTATGTTAAGATACCAAATTCCCATCTAATATGACATTAGGTGCTGAATTCAATGTGGAAAGCTTAACATGTAGAGATTGGAACACATCATCGAAAGTATCCCAAAAGATATGTGTTCGGTTCTGTAAGTTAAGGAGGTTGAAGTATAACTTCTCAATGGTTCTTTTGAAAAATTGCATTTGCAGGTGCAAGAAAGAAAATGACTACCTATATAAGCACGAAGTTTAGCCGCTTCAAGAAGCTGGGACTTGGCTTTGATATGCTTATGAAGGATAGGGACACAGGCTAGTAAACTAGTGTCGAGCAAGAGTAATGTTATAAACTATTGTACAGATTATCTTCATGTATTCATTATGAATAGAAAGGGTTCAATCCTTAGTGACACCCTGATATTCGAATATTTGAAACGTGTAATTTGCTAAGATGAAATTCAATCGTCACGATATTTCATCTATGCAGTAGTTTGTTGTATGTTATGACTTTGGTGATTTGATCGGTAATTACACTAAAATGGGGGAGGTTTGTTGGACATTTTAGTGTAATTGATCTCTTTAATGTTAAAATAAGAGTGCACGCTTGTTTTAATGTAATAACGAGATGTTCGGTTTAGGCAAATGTTGAAAGTTACATGGAAGTTACTAAAACTTCCATCAACGACAATTTTTAAAAAGAAATAACTTCCATCAACCGCCAAAAACCACATTTTCTTTGATCATAAATAATCATTCTGGTTCAGAAAGCATAACGGGTGACAAAACATACAAGACCAAAACAAAACTCTTGAATTATAATCTTCTAATTTTATCTGATTGAACAATTTTGGTTGAACCCCGAAATTTGATTCAATCTGAAAGTGTTATACACGACTTCAGATTTATCCAGTATCATCTCGATTTTTAAACTAACCAACAAGAATGTGAAAACTGAACAAGAGGATATATAGTCTAAAACCAACTAACATTCCAAAATTCCTCACCAACCATCCCTATTATATTGGACAACCACACCCGTGATGAAAATTATAGTGCGATCTCATGCCACTGTCTCAATTAAATAAAAAATATACAAAATATCACAATAAGGATATGTTAATTAAGAATTTAATTTAAATACACTTTCATTTGCAATTAACTAATTATACATATTTCCTATAACTTTTTTACTAATTGTTTTACAAATCATTTGGTGATTTCTAATTAATTAATAATTTAAATTTTTACACTATCTATCAAAATTAAACTCATATATTAACAGCATCAAAGTTATTTTCGTTTTAATTTTGATACTTTTGTTCTAATTAAGTAGTACTAGCAGTTGCCATTCTCATTATTTTATTATACGTACATTCTACATTCTGCTTACAACTTGCAATGAATGGAAAAAGTGGAGCTTGGACATCATTTGTCTGCATGACATTAACACCAATAACAAAAAGTGAGTGGAAATTTTTAGACAAAATAGATGAAGAATTATTAATGTTCAACCATCATTGGAAGTGGAAAGTTCATTATGAGAAAGAAAAGCAGTTCGCCAAAATGGAAAGCAGTATAGGTAAAGAAAGCTCAAGTAATTTTCAACTTCTAGACATTCCATTATAGAGATAAGAAATGACAGTTCATAGAAAAGAAAAGGAAAAAAAAATGATGGCTTACAGATCTTTATCTTTGTGAGAGTGTTACTGCTTGCACCTCCTTGCTTGCTATGCTATCATTTACTTAACAAAGGTGTAACGAAAGGATTGATTTAAATAATATTTAAAATTTGAAGACTAATTAAACCAAATTTAATTACCTTTGATTTAAAGTATTAAAAAAATTATTAATATTTTCTTAAAATAAAATTTCATTGATTTAAGCAATTCCATATTGTGATCTAAAATATTTCTTAGTAGATTATTTAAGTTATCATATGTATTTTTTTTTGAGAATATTATATTGAACATGAGTAATTTTATGATTGCTTAAATTTGGCAATTAAAATTATTTAAAAATTACAATGAAAATTAAAATTATGTTTCTCCTATTATTTAAGTTGATGACGTGTAAAAAATACAAAATATTCTACTAATTTTTTTTTTTAGAAAAAAAGTTAATATTCTTTTTCAAACTTCTTTTTATATCACTAAATAATTTTTATATGATAAAGAAAATAATATTCATGTTCAAATACAATTAGAAATAGATCACACAACAATCATTCCAATTAATGACGATTAAATCTAGTCTTTTTTCATACATAAGAGAATATTATTTTGTGAATTAAAAAATTGATCAAAATTAAATAGAAAGATATGAACGAAATAATCTTTTTTTATATATTTTTTAATTGAAATAGTCTTTAAATTAGACCCTTTTCCTATAATTGATGTATTTATCATTAATATATTGGATAGTGATTGCTCCTTTGCTTATTTGTAGATCATGGCGGCATGTCTATTTTCATTTCCTTGATCATGTGTGGTTCAAACTTCAATCTTTTTCCTCGTATAGTATCACTGTTTAGTGTTGCTTACAACCGATGTTGTATCATTGTATTGCCAGGTTGTTCAATTTGCATTGTAGTCATTGCTATCTTCTTTCTTTCTTTTCTTTTTTCAAATTTGAGAGTCTTATTTAAATTCTGTTTTGGGATGTACATATTTGCATATTGAGCATATTTGTAATTAAGATCAACTAGTTGTTCAATTCTGTGTATCACATTCTTGTTTCCAAAAATGGGGGACTAGTGGTTCAAGAAAACGTGGTTTAATAGGAAAAAAACTTATATTTAATTTTAGTCACTAACCATTGAAGTGAATAATTAGTTCTTTCGTGTTAATTAAAGTCGTGACTCGTGGCTGCATACAAGACTTGACTCTCCAAGCCGGCCAGGCCAAGAACTTTGATGAGATATCCATAGATAACCAATGATCATTGCCCAAGCATTCTTTGACAAGGTCACTGCCCATGAAAGCTACCGATATCGCATCAACATTTACTCACTTCTTCCATTAAAAGGAACTGGAGGCTGAAAGTCGTAATCTTCATTTTTATACTTTTTAGATTATACAAAGTTGGAAAAATTAAAACATTATGTGGTGGGCGAATTAGTGAACAAAAATTATAAGATCTGCACAGCTTATTCTAATTTAATTCTAATTTAGAAATTAATTATTTTCCATTTTACTCCCTTTATGACAAATTTAATTTTTACTTATAAGCCGGTCTCTGATAAACCTTGTACCATATTTTAAAGCAAACCGTAACACATCATAAAACTTAGTGATATAATTTTAGATGTCTTTGTGTGTGTGAGATGTATTGTTAATATTTATAGCATCCTTCCTCATAAAATTTAGGGATATAAAATAATTTGATTTGCCTTTTATGTGTGTGTGCGTGATGTAACGTTAATGTTTACGACCAAGCTAAAAGTACAAAAAAAATAATTTGTATCTAAAGGTTTTCTTGTAATAAATATAATGGGTGAAATTAGCCATAATCAAATTCTACTTTTTTTTTATTTCCTTTTTATATACAGTGCCATATATAACAGGAAACTGAAATTGTCCGTTTTCACACTAATTTGTGGGTCATGTTGAAATTTATAGCTCTGAACAAAGAGTAGTCCAATTTCACATTGAATGCGAAATGCATGTTGGATGATGAGCTATTGCAATCTTCCAATGGAACCCACCAAAGTTAGGTGGCATTAGCACAAAACATCTCAGCTTATGGTATTTTGTAACAGACAATCAACTTTGAAGAAGCGTGTACGATGGCATGTTGATGGAAGACGACCACACAACATAAAATGCTACAAAATAAAATAAAATATTTTTAAACTATGACATACTTTGTACATTGGCATAGCTACAGTCCAAATCAAAACCATCCCCTTCATGGTCATCATCATGCCCATCATCATCGTCATCCAAGGGTGGGTCTAAAACAGATACTGGACTGCACTGTTCCTTATCTTCCTCTTCTTCCCCTGATTGGAATTTGTTGACGCCATCAGCACCATTAATTTCTTTGTCCTATAAAAAAAATTCACAACCACCATACTTAGAATATTGTCCTAATTGGGGTAGTTAACACAAGTCCCTAATCATTCTTATAATGCCCATGGATTTAGACTCTACACTTGCTTCATAATTGGGTGGTTGTTGTTGTTGACTTTTTTTTTTTTTTTTTGGTTTTGGTTACTTCCCACACGAATTAATTAATGTGAACAAAAAATACAAAGGAGAAACTATTTTTCTAGAAATCGAATGTCGGGGTCCAATAATTCCAATAGAACAAACAAAAACAAGATTGTCTTTTTTAAAATAAAATAAAAAAGAAAAGGAATTCATTTACCGAATAACCCCAAAAAGTAAAATTGTAATAGACAGTAAAGGTTAAAACATAAACAATAATCAATAAATTGTTTGTTAAATGTGATAAAAACCATTTCAGAAAGATGTAAAAAATCAACTTAGTGCAATTTTTTTTGAACATGTTTGTATTTCAAAATTATATTTTAAAACGGAAAATTGAAAATTGACAATCACCCCTAACGGGAACTTAATTTTTAAATAAGTAAAAAGTATTGTATGTGTGGTGCACAGGGCAGAGATTAATATAAAGCCATGGCATATTTTGTTGGGAGGGTTGAAAGAAGGCACTACGAGGATACCATGGCTGAACAGAGAGCCTTATGCTTACTGGAAAGGTAATCCAGCTGTTGCTGAAACCAGACAAGATCTCATGAAATGCAATGTTTCTGAAAATCAAGATTGGAATGCTCGTTTATTTGCCCAGGTATCACACTTCTTATTAGCTTTGTTTGATTACACTTATTGAAAGTAGTTTTATTATTTGGATATGAAAAAATTAATTTTGTATGTAATATTTCTTATAAGCAAAAGTTTCATTATATAAAATTGGCTTAAGCACATGGTGTGCAGAAACTAGAAATAGCAGGCAAATTCAAGCAACACAATGGCCAGCAGCAATATTGTATATAACATTATACACTTTTTTAACTTTTAATCTTTTATTAATACACAACTTAAAAGTACATTCAAAATCAAAGGAAATAACCTGTTATTGAACATTACTGATTTTTTCCTTCTGAACAATATATTTTGTCTGTTAATTGACTCACAATAAAGCCACATATATAGCTTCCTTCTTGACAAATGAAAATTTTGTTTCAGGATTGGTTTCGAGAATCACAAGAGGGGTTCAACAAATCAGACTTGCCAAGTCAATGCACTTATAGGTATAACATTAAAACTGTCCATTCATGCTTCAGTTGTAATTATATGTAATAATATATTTTTGTTATTGGATATATATGTTCAGTTTATCAATAAATAAATGTTTCAATTCAATCATGATCGTGCAGATATAAGGTGTACATTGAAGGTTCTGCTTGGTCAGTCAGTCAAAAATACATTCTGTCATGTGACTCTACCACTCTACGTGTACGACTACATGTTTCATCTCCTGAATTCATATGCTAAACTCTTCAGATACAAACCCTCCATAAGTGCTAATGCTACAGAACTATCTGTGGAGTCAATGGTTTGTGGAGCAGAAGGATCAGTAAAGAAATTTATGATGGAATCATTGGTCAAGGTTCCTGCAAATGGTAATATATAGGTAGTATTTGAGTTAAGCTCATGAAAGCCAAATTAGAAGCCCTGCAACTGCAACCAAACTTTCTAACAATCTCTTCCCGATATAAGACGCACTATTCTTCTTAGCTGTGGCCGTTTCATCTGTCCCTTGCTTTCTACCATTCTGGGAACTTCCTTCAACTGAATGCACAAAAGAACACATTAAAAGTAAATGCAAAATTTAGTACTACACCATTGAAACTCAAATGTCAATGTCAAAAATAAATTCTAAAAATGAAATATTTTGTTGAAAGGATCACTACCAGAAGTAGTGGGCGAAGGACTGATAGAACCACCATTGGATTTCTGACCAATTTGATTAAAAGCTTGAGCTTCAGGTGATTTAGGATCCAAGTGCAGAAGTGCTGTTCAAATCGTTTCAAACAAGAATTTCTTGAGAAAAAATCAAACCTCAAATATTTTTAACTTTCGCAGTTGAAAACTCAGAGATAACAGATACACAAACAAAGTAAAATTGGGAGATTTAGATGCCCTTTTTTTCCCCTTTAAAATGTGTTATTGTCTAGTTATGAATGAGAGAAGTAGAAAAGTTTGAAGTACATGACTTGTTGACCATTCATTACATAGTAAATGGAATGTAACACTCTTTTGTTCTTTAAGGAAAATGAAAGGCTTGATAATGATAAAACTTAGACCACAAATATTCTGATTTTTTTAGAAATATACTAAAATTGGATGATTTAGGGCCTGAGTATTCTCAGTTAAGAAACTGTTTTATAAAATAATTTTAGACTACTTAGTAATCAATTTCTTATCCAAAATATATAAGTTTGGAGAATCCTATCCAAAATAAGTGTTCTAAAATCCAAAAAAACAAAAACAACGGGGAAATGTTTTCTCAGCTTCTTCTGTTTTAATCTTATTTAAGTTCCCTCTCAATTTCACATTCTGCGTCTCACATCATTCTCCGCCAAACAGTCTGAAGAACTGATAGCAGAGGCTATCTGCTAAGAGCAAAACGAAGGAAATAAAGAGAAGATAAGCAAATTCAAATTCTGTTCTGTGCTTTTTCATTCCTTTACTCTTGATATTTATAGGCTTACACTGCTTATCGTTTTCTAGCAGATAATAACAAACTCTGTTATAACAGAATTTGAGGATAACAGAATTTGGGAAAAGCACTATCTCTGTCCCCTAACTAACTGCAGTGCACTAATGCTGTCGCGGCTAAACGTAATCCCTGAGGTGAGTGGGTCTGTTGTGGTTCCTTGCTGGTCTGCTATTAGCAGCTACCTCTGGTTCTTCCATAATGTTGTTGTTGCTATCAAGAACCTTGTTTAGTTGTATCTTGAAAACTAAAAATAGTTTTTGAAAATAGAAATAAAGACTCTTTTTTTTCCTATTAAAAACATGTTATCATCAGACAATGAAAGATAAAAACATTAGTTGTTATATGGCCACTAACAAGACTCATTGCATAGGAAATGGAAACATAACACTGTAGTGTAGTGTTCTTCAAGAAAAAAGGAAGACTTAATTTGAAATTGAACATACCAGAGCACTGTGAGAGATTATCAGGAGTTTTGCAAAGAGAAGGGAGACCAACAGCAATTGTCATGTTAATCTTCAAGCCAAGATCAGGATCATCCCTGTCTTTGAGAATAAGGCAGACACACTTCTTGTTGGTCTTCATGGCTTGTGTGAGACCACTGCAACAATCTACCGAATATTTAACCGATACATTATTATTTAACTAATGATAGAGATTTAAAGCAAAAGATTTCAAATATTAGAGATTTTCGTTGAAGAAAAAAATTGTCAAAAGATCAAATAAAAAGTCGAATATAAATCATGGATTAAAAACATAATTTTATTTTCTTAAAAAAAGTACATTTTCCTATTCCAAAAGTGTTAAATTCTCTCATGCTATTATACCCCTAGTAGTTATTTGTTTCTGACCGAGTCTCTTTAGTGTCCAATTTGCTGATGTGAAGGGTAGAAAGACCCAATGACAATGTTGTCATCAAATTTGAAAAGAAATAACTATAAAAAATATATAAAAAAACATAACACTAATAGACCAAAACACTATCAAACACTAAATGAAATTAAATATGTTCTTATCCTTAATAAATAATTATTTTTTTTTTGTTTTTTGATAAATTTTTATTTTATATTGAATTTCTAATAAATTAATATTTTTATTTTTTATCTTTGATTTTTTATTTTAGTCTATGATAAATTAAAAAAAATTGTTTACTTTCTAGTAAATTTTATTTTAATATGTATTAATAATAAATGAAAAATATTTATAATGAAGCAAAAAAAATAATTTATTAGGGACTAAAAATAAGTGTTTAATATAAAAAATAAAATTATCATTTTATTAAAAATTTATCATAAATTAAAAATTTATTAAAAAAAAATATATATATATATATATATATATATATAAAATCAGATATTTATTAAAAATAAAAAAATATATTTAAGCCCCTTAAATAATTAAGCAGTACATGTGTGGGATAGTAGACTTCCTTCTTGTGAACAGGACCTGATCCTGAGTGTATTTTTCATATTTGTCGAAGCAAAAAAACCAAATAAAGTGAAACAATGTTTGACTTCCTATCTTCAAAGTTAAAAGTTAAGTCTCTGGAGAAGATGGCTTCGATAAAGACACAATAAAACTGCTTCTGGAGAAGAGGGAATTTCAAGACATTTGTTCTTCCCTAAAAGCAACTTAACTCTAATGAAAATGTTAACACTGAACAAGAGGCTATAGTCGAAAACCAACTAACATTCCAAAATTCCTCACTAACCATCCGTATTATATTTGACAGCCACACCCGTGATGAAAATTATAGTGCGGTCTCATTCCACTGTCTCAATAAATAAAAAAATATACAAAAAATCACAATAAGGATATGTTAATTAAGAATTTAATTTAAATACACTTAGAATTGCAATTAACTATATATATTCTCCTATAACTTTTTTTAGTAATTGTTTTACAAATCATTAGGTGATATCTAATTAATTAACAATTTAAATTTTTACACTGTCTATCTAAATTATACTCATGTATTAACATCATCAAAGTTATTTTCGTTTTAGTTTTGATAGTTTTTTTTCTAATTAAGTACTACTAGTAGTTGCCATTCTCATTATTTTATTATACGTACATTCTAATTAACTTGAGATACCATTAAGATAAAAGTGGTGTGAAAAAAAGAGCATCAAAGTAGGCGTACGTATGGCGTCAAGAGTTTCATCACTTGTTCTGTGAGGGAAACAAAAAACATTATAAGTTCAAAATTCAAAGCAAAAGAATTCCTTTTATAAAACACATCATTTGTTTCTCAATTCTCCTAAGAAAAAAACCACTTGCACTAATGGGTTGGTACAAGGGTCCTTGTGGCAGCCATCATGCACAACAATGCAAATTCCCTGACTTGGTAAAAAAGGCTAGGAAGGAATTCGTAATAACCACTGAATCAAAGTCTTCTGTAACATTTGGAAATATGTGAGTGAGATTTTCAAAACACCAAACAGTTATAGTATCAAATGTTGTATCTTTAAATTTGATTTCTTTCCATTAGGCCCAGATTTCTTTTTGGTATCAGAACGTATCCTAAATTCATTCAAAAGGATTATGCACCATGCCCAAAGAGTGCTAGACGTGAGGGATGGATTAAAAAAAAAATCCAAGTCTCACATTGGTTAGAGATAGTCTCAAGATAGAGTTTATAAGGTGAGGGTAACCCTAATCCTATGAGTTAGGTTTTAGGGTTGAATTAAGCCTAGATTTCTCCTCTTTCTACCCAAATAGAGTTGCAAAAACAGAAGACTGAGAGCTTAATTAGATAGAATTCAAAGTTGCAAATTCCAAACCTGTTTTTACAAAAAAATAAAAGGTTTAATTATCCTTTTGACCCTTAAAGTTACCACAATATTTCTTTTTAGTTCTTATAGTTTAAATCATTCTATTTTAGTCCCGGTTGAATTTTTTTTTTGACTCTTTGATTCTCACCATCAAGTTTCGACTAAAGTCAATTGTTGAAACTAATGTTATGGAGAGGGCAAAGACACTCTCCTATGCACACACGAGACATGGCTGATCATCTTTTCTCTCAACAACAAACCGGCACCTGCAACATCATCCCAACCATGAAGGCACAAACTACCACACCTCTGTTACTCATGGAACCAGAAACTCACATTCACACACTTTATCTGCAGCAATCAAAACCATCATCCCATTGGAACGATCAACTTAGTTCAATGCTGTGATACCACTCCAACTAGATGAGACACAGTAAAGAAGGAGATTACATCATGGCAATTGGCAAATGCTAAGCTTTCAGAGGTCGGTGGCAGACTCAAGAATAATGGAATGTGTAGTGCCTTTGTCTCATACCTCCATTACACTTCAGTTGTACCTCAGCTTGCTTCCCTATTTTTATTAATTTTGTTCATGTTTATGTGTGAGTTGAATCTTCCCCGCGAGGACAAAAAGGTAAAAAAAATGTAAATATAGGAACCAAAATGAATGTCTTAAATTATAGGGACTAAAAAATAATTATCACAACTATAAGAACTAAAAGAGTAATTAAATCAAAATAAAATAAACTAGTGCAAAATAATGGTGGTGTGGTTAGACACTTTTAATCCTAAATGTCTCGTTGTTGACATATATACCTCTACATATGTGTGCATTTTGCAACCACCACCATTAGTGGAGTAAAATTTTAAATGCTAACCCTTCTACGGTATATATCCTACATAGGCATTGTTAGTAGTAAATACCAACCGTGAACCAGAAAATTGTGGATTCAACCTTTTTCATCTTCCTTCTTCTTCACGGCAGTGCTATTTGCAACTCATGTTCTTCTCTTGATATTGTCCACTGCAATAACTCTCCACTTCAGTGCAAGCAAAGCAGCAAGGCTCAATATGACTTGCAGTGAGAAGGAAAGGAATGCACTCCTCAGCTTCAAGCATGGACTAGCAGACCCTTCAAACAGGCTTTCATCATGGTCTGACAAATCGGATTGCTGTACATGGCCAGGGGTTCACTGCAACAACACTGGTCAAGTCATGGAAATCAATCTTGACACACCTGTGGGCTCTCCCTATAGGGAGTTGAGTGGAGAGATTAGTCCTTCTTTGCTTGGACTAAAATATTTGAATCATTTGGACTTGAGTTCAAATTATTTTGTTCTTACTCCAATACCAAGCTTCCTAGGCTCATTGAAGAGTCTGAGATACTTGGACCTTAGCTTAAGTGGGTTCATGGGATTAATCCCTCATCAACTAGGAAACCTCTCAAACCTGCAGCACCTTAATCTTGGATACAATTATGCTCTTCAGATAGATAACCTTAATTGGATATCAAGGCTATCTTCCTTGGAGTACCTTGATTTGAGTGGTTCAGACCTTCATAAACAAGGTAACTGGCTTCAAGTACTGAGTGCACTTCCATCTCTTTCAGAACTACACTTGGAGAGCTGTCAAATTGATAACTTACGACCACCAAAAGGAAAAACCAACTTCACACATCTCCAAGTCCTTGATCTTTCAAATAACAATCTCAATCAGCAAATCCCTTCATGGCTATTTAATATCAGCAAAACTCTTGTCCAACTTGATTTACACAGTAACCTTTTACAGGGAAAAATTCCACAAATAATATCAAGCCTACAGAACATAAAAAATCTAGACCTGCAGAACAATCAACTCAGTGGGCCACTTCCAGATTCATTAGGCCAGCTTAAGCATCTTGAAGTTCTAGATCTCAGTAATAATACCTTTACTTGTCCAATTCCCTCACCATTTGCAAACTTGTCATCCTTGAGAACTTTAAACCTGGCTCACAACCGACTGAATGGAACCATTCCTAAGAGTTTTGAGTTCCTCAAAAACCTGCAGGTATTAAATCTTGGAGCTAATTCTTTGACTGGTGATGTGCCTGTAACTCTTGGAACTCTCTCAAATTTAGTGACGTTAGACCTTTCATCTAATTTGTTAGAAGGATCTATAAAAGAGTCAAATTTTGTAAAACTTTTTACATTAAAGGAACTACGTTTGTCTTGGACAAACTTGTTCCTCAGTGTCAACTCTGGATGGGCTCCTCCTTTTCAGCTTGAATATGTTTTACTGAGCTCCTTTGGAATAGGTCCTAAGTTTCCAGAATGGCTAAAAAGGCAAAGTTCTGTGAAGGTTTTGACAATGTCTAAGGCAGGTATTGCAGACTTGGTTCCAAGTTGGTTTTGGAATTGGACTTTGCAAATTGAATTCCTGGATCTGTCAAACAATCTGTTAAGTGGAGACCTATCTAGCATCTTTCTAAATTCCAGTGTCATAAATTTGAGTTCTAATTTGTTCAAGGGTAGATTGCCAAGTGTGTCTGCAAATGTTGAAGTGCTGAATGTTGCCAATAACTCAATTTCCGGAACAATTTCTCCCTTTTTATGTGGAAAGCCAAATGCTACTAATAAGTTAAGTGTGCTTGATTTTTCAAATAATGTCTTGTCTGGTGATCTTGGTCACTGTTGGGTGCATTGGTAAGCTTTGGTGCATGTGAACTTGGGCAGTAACAATATGTCTGGTGAAATTCCAAACTCCTTGGGGTATCTGTCTCAACTTGAGTCTTTGCTGTTAGACGACAACCGCTTCTCAGGATATATTCCTTCGACACTGCAAAATTGCTCTACAATGAAATTCATAGACATGGTAAATAACCAACTTTCTGACACAATACCAGATTGGATGTGGGAAATGCAATATCTAATGGTTCTTCGTCTAAGATCCAACAATTTCAATGGCAGCATTACTCAAAAGATGTGTCAACTTTCTTCCCTTATAGTGCTGGATCATGGCAATAACAGCCTGTCAGGATCCATTCCAAATTGTTTGGATGACATGAAAACAATGGCTGGTGAAGATGACTTCTTTGCAAACCCTTCAAGTTATTCATATGGCTCTGACTTCAGTTATAACCACTACAAGGAAACTCTTGTCTTAGTTCCCAAAGGAGATGAGTTAGAGTACAGAGACAATCTGATATTGGTGAGAATGATTGATCTTTCAAGTAATAAGCTGTCTGAAGCAATTCCATCTGAAATTTCAAGTTATCTGCTTTGCGGTTTTTGAACTTGTCTAGAAATCATCTGTCTGGAGAGATACGAAATGACATGGGAAAAATGAAATTGTTAGAATCCCTTGATCTCTCACTAAACAACATTTCAGGTCAAATCCCTCAAAGCTTATCTGATTTGTCCTTCCTCAGTTTCCTGAATCTATCATACCACAACTTATCAGGCAGAATTCCCACGAGCACCCAACTTCAGAGCTTTGAAGAACTTAGCTACACTGGAAATCCTGAGCTTTGTGGTCCTCCTGTAACAAAAAATTGCACAAACAAGGAATGGTTGAGGGAGAGTGCTTCTGTTGGACACGGTGATGGTAATTTCTTTGGAACATCAGAGCTTTCATTGGTATTAAATGTTCTTAATGTTAAGAGAACTAGACGAGCTTGAGACTTGAGTATCAAATTCTGTTTTGTATTTATGACGCATTATTGTCTTCTACTATCTGTGCACTAACAATAATTAGCATTAAAATAACTGAAATGACACACTCGGTGATTGGACTTAAGAAGATTGTTCTACACAACATGTAACTAAGAATTTGCCTGAATGAATTTAGTTAGTGTAGAAAGTTGGAGCTTGCATAGGATTCTGCAGTTTCTAAGCTCTTCCACATCTTCCTTCTCTCGCTTTTCCTTACTCTGATACATTCCACATTCCCATTTCCTGAGTATTGATGCATTTATTCTATAATACTCATTAACAAGTTCATTTGACAAATCATGATTGATTAAATTTTAAAAATCATGAAATATTACTTTTTTATTCATAATAGTTCCTATCGTTTTATACAAGGGTCACTAGTTGTATTGAATTCCCTCATACAAAATAAAGTTTCAAGCTATCAGATATAGGGTTTCCATCACACCTGTATCACCAGTGTGTGTATTAGAGAGAGAGGAGCTGGTATCTTTATTAAAGAAATAGGGAAATACCCAAAAAGATGGTTTTCCATCTGTTCATTTTCTTCCACTGGCCGATGTCTAGTTCTTCATCCACCCTATCTATTTTCACATCGGTTTCTCTCACTGTTTCAGTTCCGAGATCATAAATGTAGGGAAAAAAAATAGAAAAAAAGAATAGCATATACACTATATATGCATGTACAAAAAAAAAAAAAATACAAAACACTTGTCAAGTCCTTTTGCTCCTCAGACAATGAAGACAGATTTAGAATGCTCTCATAATTTATATTTAGTTTAATTTCACTTTTGATCTCCATGCATTACGTAAATTAGGTATTATAATTTTGTAAGTTTAATTTGGTCCCTTAGATGTGGCTTATTCACTTCTGCTTCCTTATAACTGCAATATTCTAAGGGATCAAAAGTTTAGTTCAGTATGTGTTAGGCAACATGGTAGTTGTCATATTATCTACCTTTCATCTAGTGTCATGCCAGCAAATATCTGTTAAATATTCAAAAAAGATGGATGGAGGGATTGAAATTCCAATGCCTAGTGGATCCAATCCAATTCTCCCAATTGGAACTTACAATAGACCAAAATCACAAAATTACTGTACCTGAAGAATAAAGAATGCAATTAAGCTTTTATATTTTTTATCTTTAATTTTAATTTCATAAAAAAAATCTTTTCAAACTCAAATTCAGTCAATTATAATAGAACCATACAATAGTTTTTTTTCCAGGGAAACCACACAATAGTTTTAAAAACATTTATATGCAGTTTTTTAATTAAAAGTCAAATCAGAATTCAATTAATGCATTGAAATCAATGTATTAATTGCTTTCATTCTACTAAAAACACCAATCTTTTTTAAAAAATTTATTAACATTAAAAATATAATACAATTATTGAATTACAATAGCGACAATTAGACTTGTGTTTTATTGAATTGTTTGATTATATTTTTAATCACTAGATGGACCTAGTGACAAGGGAGTTTGACTAATTTGCACAAGGGAGTTAAATATTTCAATAAATTGTATATTTATTTTTCTCTTCTATCACTATTCTTAAACTATCACCACATAAATAAATGAAATTTAGACAAAAACTTTAATATATGAAGACTCGTGGTCTAACAATAAATAGCTAGGACCATAATTTTATAATTTAAAAAACATGCCACACTTCTTAATTTGTAGATCTTCTAATTTACTTTTTAATACATGGAGAAATTTGGACCAAGACTTGTTAAAGAAAAAACTATGATCTCAATAATTATGATAGACCAAGTTAAACAAGCAATTTACACTTTTTTATATCTCACTAATTAACTTCTAATGGAAAAGAAAATAATATTCAGGTTAAAATACTATTAGAAATAAACGACACAACAATCTTTCCAATTAATAACAATGAAAATTAGTCTTTTTTTACATATAAGAAGAATATTATTTTGTGAATTAAAAAATAAATCAAAATTAAATAACTAAATTGGAACAAAATAATCTTTTTTTATATAGATTTTTTAATCTAAATAGTCTCTAAATTAGATTCTTTTCCTATAATTGATGTATTTATCATTTATAATTTTTTCCTTCCTTACTTAATTCTAAACATTTGTTGTCAATGATAAAGAACTTGATATGAAGGTAATGTAGTGACCTATGGTTCAAGTTGAAGAAGTGGGGGGACATTGTCATGAAATTGGTGGAGTGGCCTATGGGATATGGATCAAGTTGAAGAAGTCAGAGACCTTAATATGGCTGGACTTTGTGGAGTGTCCTAAGGTTCAAGATGAAAAAATGGAGGAGCTTGACATGGACTTGATGGAGTAGCCTATGGTTCAAGTTGAAAAAGTGGGGACCTTGATATGGATTTGGTGGAGTAGCCAGCAATTTGTCTAGGAGAAAATTTTGTTTTTCATTTTTTTTAATTTTGAATAATAAAATTTTGATAGTTTAAAATTAATTATGGGTTCAAATTCCAAGTAATAGAATATTTGAATTTTATAATGCAAGACTTTTTGTTATATACTTAGAGGATTGATTTAAATAATAGTTAAAATTTGAAGACTAATTAAGCTAAATTAAATTACCTTAGATGTAAACTACTCAAAGTTTTAAAAAATTGTTAATATTTTCTTAAAATAAAACTTTCATTGATTTAAGCAATTCTATACGGTAAACTAAAATAAAAAAGTTTCCTATTTTAGTATTTGGCACAAGAATAAATTATATTTCTTTGTTGATTTTTTAAGTTATCGTATCAATATTTTTCTTTTTGAGAATATTATATTGAACGTGAGTATTTTTATGATTGTTTAAATTTGGCACTTGCAAATTATTTAAAAAGTAAAATGGAAATTAAAATAATATTTCTCCTCTTATTTAAGTTGATAACTTGTAAAAAAATATAAAATATGATACTGATTTTTTTGAGAAAAAAAGTTAATAGTCTTTTTCACACTTCTTTTTACATAACTAATTAATTTTTATATGATAAAAAAATAATATTCAAGTTCAAATACAATTAGAAATAGAAGACTTGAATTTTTTTAATAAAATGTTGGACTTTTATTGTTTAATTAGCAAAATTTTAACGAAATGATTGATTAATCAAAATTAAATAATAGTTAAATTCAATACAAAATTTTGTGTATATAGGAATTTTAAAAAGGGAGATAGATAAAGTAAATTCAAAATTATTTCCTATTCTAAGAATTAACTTGGGGGAATTGGATAATAAAGTCAATAATTAAAAAAGGAAACGTCATAAAAAAAAAAAGAAAAAAGAAAAGAAAGACACTTGCAGCAGTATAAATAATAGAAGTTTTATGATTTATATGCAGAAGCAAGAAGCACTTATACAATTAAGTTGTTTTCCATATATGCGTTGCAGAAGTTGAAGAAGTCAAAGACCTTAATATGGCTGGACTTTGTGGAGTGTCCTAAGGTTCAAGATGAAAAAATGGAGGAGCTTGACATGGACTTGATGGAATAGTCTATGGTTCAAGTTGGAAAAGTGGGGACCTTGATATAGATTTGGTGGAGTGGCCCGCGGTTTGTATAGGAGACAATTTTCTTTTTCATTTCTTTTATTTTGAATAATTAAAATTTGATAGTTTAAAATTAATTATGGGTTCAAACCGCATGTAATAGAATATTTGAATTTTATAAGGCAAGACTATTTGTTGTTTACTTAACACATACATATTTAACGAAAGGATTGATTTGAATAATAGTTAAAATGTGAAGACTAATTAAGCCAAATTTAATTACCTTTGATGTAAACTACTTAAAGTTTTAAAAAAATCATTAATATTTTCTTAAAATAAAAATTTCATTGATTTAAACAATTCTGTACGGTAAACTAAAATAAAAAAAATGTTTCTTGTTTTAGTATTTGACACAAGAATAAATTATATTTCTTTGTAGATTGTTTAAGTTATCGTATGGATTTTTTTTTAGAATATTATATGAAACATGAGTATTCTCATGAGTATTTAAATTTGGCATTTGCAATTATTTAAAAAGTAAAATGGAAATTAAAATTATGTTTCTCCTCTTATTTAAGTTGATAACTTGTAAAAAGCATAAAATATGATACTGATTTTTTTTTTGTGAAAAAAAGTTAATATTCTTTTTACTTCTTTTATATAACTAATTAGTTTTTATATGATAAATAAAATAATATTCAAATTCGAATACAATTAGAAATACATGACATAATAACTTTTCCAATTGATGATAATTAAATTTAGTCTTTTTTTCCTATATAAGAGAATTTTATATTGTGAACTGAAAAATTGATTAAAATCAAATAATTATATTGGAACGAAATAATTTTTTATTGATTTTTTAATAGAAATAGTCTTTAAAGTACACCCTTTTCCTATAATTGATGTATTCATCAATTAATTGAGTTAGATATTTCAATAAATTGTATATTTATTTTTGTTTTCTATCACTATTCTTAAACTATCACCATAAATGAAATTTAGACAAAAACTTTAATATATGAAGACTTGTGGTCTAACAATAAATAGCTAGGACCATAATTTTATAATTTTAAAAACATGCCACACTTCTTTGTAGATCTTCTAATTTACTTTTTAAGTTAAATATGATCTACAATACATGGAAAAATTTGGAACAAGACTTATAAAAGGAAAAACTATGATCTCAATAATTATGATAGACCAAGCTAAACAAGCGATTTAAACTTCTTTGTATCTCACTAATTAATTTTTAATAAAAAAGAAAATAATATTATGATTAAAAAAATAATTAGAAATAGACAACACAACAATCATTAATGACAATGAAGATTAATTAGTCTTTTTCACATATAAGAAGAATATTATTTTGTGAATTGAAAAATTGATCAAAATTAAATAGCTAGCTTGGAACGAAATAATTTTTTTATAGATTTTTTTATCCAAAATAGTCTTTAAAATAAACTCTTTTCCTATAATTGATTTATTCATCAATTATATATTTTTTTCCTTGCTTGACTTAACTCGCAACATTTGTTTGATATGAAGGTAATGCAGTGACCTATGGTTCAAGTTGAAGAAGTCAGACCTTAACATCATGGCTGGACTTTGTGGAGTGTCCAAAGGTTCAAGATGAAAAAATGGAAAACCTTGAGATTGACTTGATGGTGTAAGCTATGATTTAGAAGACAATTTTCTTTTACATTATTTTTAGTTTGAATATTGAAAATTTGATAATTTAATATTAATCATGGGTTGGGATTTGATGAAATAGAAGACTTGATTTTTTTCTTAAAAAAATATTGGACTTTTGTATGTAACAAAAGTTTAACGAAAGGATTGATTAAATAATAGTTAAAATTTGAAGTTTAATGACACTAAATTTTCATTTATGCAGTATTATAGGGTAAATTAAAATAAAATGATTCTTACTTATTTTTGTAATTGTAGAGTGTCCAAAGGTTCAAGATGAAAAAATACAGGACCTTGAGATGGACTTGATGGAGTTGGCTATGGTTTAATTAAAAAAATAATATTTAAATTAACAAAAGTTGAACTTTTAATAAAAGGCTTGAATTAAATAATAGTTAAATTCAATACCAAATTTTGTAATAATTAACAAAAGTTGAATTAACAAAAATTTTGTAAAAGACTTGAATTAACAAAAGTTGGACTTTTAATAAAAGACTTGATGGAGTCCATGAAATAGAAGACTTGATTTTTTTTAATAAAATGTTGGACTTTTATTGTTTAATTAACAAAAGTTTAACGAAAGGATAGATTAAATAATAGTTAAATTCAATATAAAATTTAGTGTATATAGGAATTTTAAAAAGGGAGATAGATAAAGTAAATTCAAAATTACTTTAAAAACTATGATCTCAATAATTATGATAGATCAAGTTAAACTTCTTTGTATCTCACTAATTAATTTTTAATAAAAAAAAATAATATTATGATTAAAAAAACAATTAGAAATAGACAACACAACAATCATTAATGACAATGAAGATTAATTAGTCTTTTTCACATATATGAAGAATATTATTTTGTGAATTGAAAAATTAATCAAAATTAAATAGCTAGCTTGGAATGAAATATTTTTTTTTTATAGATTTTTTTAACCAAAATAGTCTTTAAAGTAAACTCTTTTCCTATAATTGATTTATTCATCAATAATATTTTTTTTTCCTTGCTTGACTTAACTCGCAATATTTGTTGTCAATGACAGGGAACTTGATATGAAGGTAATGCAGTGACCTATGGTTCAAGTTGAAGAAGTCAGACCTTAACATCATGGCTGGACTTTGTGGAGTGTCCAAAGGTTCAAGATGAAAAAATGGAAAACCTTGATATTGACTTGATGGTGTAAGCTATGATTTAGAAGACAATTTTCTTTTACATTATTTTTAGTTTGAATATTAAAAATTTGATAATTTAATATTAAATTTGATGAAATAAAAGACTTGATTTTTTTCTTAAAAAAATGTTGGACTTTTGTACGTAACAAAAGTTTAAAGGAAGGATTGATTAAATAATAGTTAAAATTTGAAGTTTAATGACACCAAATTTTCATTTAAGCAGTATTACAGAGTAAATTAAAATAAAATAATTCTTATTTATTTTTGTAAAAAAAAACTGTACCTAAAAGAATGTTTCTTATGTTAGTATTCAGCACAAGAATAAATCATATTTCTTTGTTATTAATTTTGATTTTTTTTATGAATTTAGTGTATATAGGAATTTTAAAAAGGGAGATTGATACAGTAAATACAAAAAATTTCGTATTCTAAGAATTAATTCGGGAGAATTGGATAATTAAGTCGATAATTTAGAATTAGGCACAATAACAAAAAAAGGTAAAAAAAACAATGAAAGTGAAGAAAAAAACAGGCAGGGCAGCAGTATAAATAATAGAAGTTTGATTATTAATATGCAGAAGCAAGAAGTAGACTTGTTTCAGCTCTAAAAAAAAAACACTTGTTTCGATCAGCTCTAAAAAAAAAACACTCGTTTTCTATATTTGCGTTGCATGATCATGAATTCCTCCTCCATTTATATTCTTGTCTTTGTCCAGCTTTGGTTGTTGAGCTTACCATGCAGAGAGAGTGTGTGCATCCCAAGTGAGCGTGAGACACTTTTCAAGTTTAAGAATAATCTCATAGATCCTTCCAATAGGCTTTGGTCTTGGAATCATAATCATACCAACTGTTGCCACTGGTATGGAGTCCTCTGCCACAGCGTCACTTCCCACGTTCTTCAGCTTCACCTCAACTCTTCAGATTCTGCTTTCTATCATGACCATATCGGAGATGGAGCTTAGAAACTTATCGGAGATGGAGCTTTGGTGGAGAGATAAGTCCTTGTTTGGCTGATTTAAAGCATTTGAATTACTTGGACTTGAGCGGCAATTATTTCCTTGGAGCAATGTCAATTCCTTCTTTCCTTGGGACAATGACCTCCTTGACTCACCTCAACCTCTCTCATACTGGATTCTATGGGAAGATTCCTCCTCAGATTGGGAATCTCTCAAATTTGGTGTATCTTGACCTGAGTGATGCTCTTGCCAACGGAACAGTACCCTCTCAGATCGGGAATCTCTGTAAGCTTCGATATCTTGACTTGAGCTACAATGATTTTGAAGGTATGGCAATTCCTTCTTTCCTTTGTGCAATGACCTCCTTGACTCACCTCGACCTCTCTTATACTCCATTCATGGGGAAGATTCCATCTCAGATTGGGAATCTCTCCAATTTGCTCTATCTTGGCCTTGGAGGTCATTCTGTTGTCGAAAATGTAGAATGGGTATCAAGTATGTGGAAGCTTGAATATCTTGATTTGAGTTATGCAGACCTATCCCAAGCATTTCATTGGCTACACACTCTCCAATCTCTTCCTTCTTTGACCCACCTATATTTGTCAGGATGCTTAACTTCTCATCTCTGCAAACTCTCCATATTTCCTTCACTAGTTATTCCCCTGCCATTTCTTTTGTCCCCAAGTGGATATTCAAATTGAAGAAACTTGTTTCTCTTCAATTAAGGGGTAATGAAATCCAAGGTCCGATTCCTTGTGGTATTCGAAACCTCACACATCTTCAAAATCTTGACTTGTCTTCCAATTCATTCTCATCTTCTATACCTGATGCCTTGGGAAATTTGACTTCTCTTGTTGAACTTGATTTATCAGGTAATCAACTTGAAGGAAACATTCCAACTTCTTTGGGTAATTTGACTTCTCTTGTTGAAATTGATTTGTCATATAGTCAACTTGAAGGAAACATTCCAACTTCTTTGGGTAATCTCTGCAACTTAAGGGTGATAGATTTATCATATCTCAAACTCAACCAACAGGTTAATGAACTTTTAGAAATTCTTGCTCCTTGTATTTCCCATGGACTCACAAGACTTGCAGTTCAGAGTTCACGACTTTCAGGCAATCTGACAGATCATATTGGGGCATTTAAAAATATTGAGATGCTAGATTTTTCCAACAACTCAATTGGTGGTGCTCTTCCTAGATCATTTGGAAAACTTTCATCATTAAGATATCTCGATCTCTCTATGAATAAATTCAGTGGAAATCCATTTGAAAGTCTTCGATCACTCTCTAAATTGTTATCTCTTCATATTGACGGCAATCTTTTTCACGGAGTTGTCAAGGAAGATGATCTTGCAAATCTTACAAGCTTGACGGAGATTCATGCATCAGGAAACAATTTCACTTTAACAGTGGGTCCCAATTGGATTCCTAATTTTCAACTTAACTATTTGGAAGTGACATCATGGCAGTTAGGTCCCAGCTTTCCATTGTGGATTCAGTCACAAAACCAACTTCAATATGTTGGACTATCTAACACGGGGATTTTCGATTCTATTCCCACACAGATGTGGGAAGCACTTTCTCAGGTTTTGTATTTAAACCTCTCTCGTAATCATATCCATGGTGAGATTGGGACTACATTAAAGAATCCAATATCTATCCCAACTATTGATCTAAGCTCAAATCACTTGTGTGGTAAATTACCCTATCTTTCAAGTGATGTGTTTCAGTTAGATCTTTCAAGCAATTCATTCTCTGAATCCATGAATGACTTTTTATGTAACGATCAGGACAAGCCAATGCGATTAGAATTTCTGAATCTTGCATCAAATAATTTGTCAGGAGAGATACCTGATTGCTGGATGAATTGGACACTTCTGGTGGATGTAAATTTACAAAGCAACCATTTTGTTCAATAAAAAAAAAATAGTCATTACATGAAAAATGAACCAATTATATTCAACTCCAACAAAAGAGAAGATTAGTTCATGACAATAAAAAAGCATAAAAGACATATATCACATAAATATCCTAAAATGACACCAAAATCTAAGAATGCATGATAATTATCTATCATCCAAACTTAACTCAGGATAAAAAAAAAGTAGCACATTAAAATTTTATAGGGATAGAAATGATATATTTTACCCTATTTTTTTTCATGCTTCACTTAACTCTCAACATTTGTTGTCAATGATAAGAAACTTTGGCATAGATTTGATGGAGTGGCCTATGGTTCAAGTTGAAAAAGTGGGGACCTTGATATGGATTTGGTGGAGTTGTCTGTGGTTTGTCTAGAAGATAATTTTTTTTTCTTTTCTTTTATTTTGAATACTAAAAATTTGATCATTTAAAATTAGTTATAGGTTCAAATTGCATGTAATAGAAGACTTGAATTTAATAATGCAAGACTTTTTTTGTTGTTTATTTGGCACAAGAATAAATTATATTTTTTTGTAGATTATTTAAGTGATCTCCTGAATTATTTTTTTAAAATATTATATTGAACGTGAGTATTTTTATGATTGCTTAAATTTGGCACTTAAAATTATTTAAAAAGTAAAATGGAAATTAAAATTATGTTGCTCCTATTAGTATTTAAGTTGATAACTTGTAAAGAAAATAAAAAATATGATACTAATTTTTATGATAAAAAATTAAGATTCATTTTCAAATTAATTAGAAATAGACAATTAACACAACAAATATTTCCAAATAATGATAATATATAAACTGAAAAGCTTATGCATTAAGAATGCAAATCTTCATAAGTTAGATATTTCAATAAATTATATATTTATTTTTCTCTTATATCACTATTCTTAAAATATCACCACACAAGTAAATGAAATTCAGACAAAGACTTTAATATATGAAGACTTGTGGTCTAACAATAAAATAGCTAAGGCCATAGATAAATAATTTAAAAAAACATGCCACACTTCTTGGTATATCATATCCTCTAATTTACTTTTTAAGCTAAATATGATCTACAATATATGGAGAAATTTGGACCAAGACTTATAAAAGAAAAAAGTTATGATCTCAATAATTATGGTAGACCAAGTTAAACAAGCATTTTATACTTCTTTGTATCTTACTAATTAATTTTTAAAGAAAAAGAATATAATATTCAGGCTTAAATACAATTAGAAATAGACGACACAACAATCTTTCCGATTAATGACAATGAAAATTAGTTTTTTTTCACATATAAGAAGAATATTATTTTGTAAATTAAAAAATAGATCAAAATTAAATAGTTAGATTGAAACGAAAGAGTCTTTTTTTATATAGATTTTTTAACCGAAATAGTCTTTAAATTAGATCATTTTCCTATAATTGATGTATTCATCATTTATAATTTTTTTCCTTGCTTACTTAATTCTAAACATTTGTTGTCAATGATAAGGAACTTGATATGAAGGTAATGTAGTGACCTATGGTTCATGTTGAAGAAGATAGAGACCTAAATATGGTTGGCTGTGGAGTGTCCTAAGATTCAAGATGAAAAAATGAAGGACATTGACTTGGACTTGATGGAGTAGTCTATGGTTCAAGTGGGAAAAGTGGGGTCCTTGATATGAATTTGGTGGAGTGGGAAGTGGTTTGTCTAGGAGACTAGACAATTTTGTTTTCATTTCTTTTATTTGGAATAATAAAAAATTGATATTTTAAAATTAATTATGGGTTCAAACTGCAAGTAATAGAATATTTGAATTTTATAAGGCAAGACATTTTGTGATATGAAAGTGGTAATATATAGGTAGTATTTGAGTAATGCTCATGAAAGCCAAATTAGAAGCCCTGCAACTGCAACCAAACTTTCTAACAATCTCTTCCCGATATAAGATTCTCTATTCTTAGCTGTGGCCGTTTCATCTGTCCCTTGCTTTCTACCATTCTGGGAACTTCCTTCAACTGAATGCACAAAAGAACACCAATTGTCCACTAAAGAGTTATATATTATTTCTCGTGGTTATTTATTTATTTATTTATTTTTTTCTAGAGCTTAGTGTTCATGTGGAGAGCTTGAGACGGGTGGAAGACTAAGTTTCAAATGAAACTTTTTTTAGTAATTGTTTTACAAATCATTAGGTGATTTCTAATTAATTAACAATTTAAATTTTTACACTGTGTATCAAAATTAAACTCATGTATTAACAGCATCAAAGTTATTTTCGTTCTAATTTTGATACTTTTGTTTTAATTAAGTACTACGTACTAGTAGTTGGCATTCTCATTATTTTATTATACGTACATTCTACATTCTGCTTACAACTTGCAATGAATGGAAAAAGTGGAGCTTGGACATCATTTGTCTGCATGACATTCACACCACTCACAAAAAGTGATTGGAAATTTTTAGACAAAATAGATAAAGAATTATTAATGTTCAACCATCATTGGAAGTGGAAAGTTCATTATGAGAAAGAAAAAAGAAAGCTCAAGTTTTCAACTTCTAGACATTCCATGTAGAGATAAGAAATGACAGTTCATAGAAAAGAAAAAAAAAAATGATGGCTTAAAGATCTTTATCTTTGTGAGAGTGTTACCGCTTGCACCTCCATGCTTGCTATGCTATCATTTACTTAACAAAGGTGTAACGAAAGGATTGATTTAAATAATAGTTAAAATTTGAAGACTAATTAAACCAAATTTAATTACCTTTGATTTAAAGTATTAAAAAAATGATTAATATTTTCTTAAAATGAAATTTCATTGATTTAAGCAATTTTATATTGTGATCTAAAATATTTTTTTTCTTATTTTAGTATTCGATCTGCATAAGAATAAATCATATTTCTTAGTAGATTATTTAAGTCATCATATGAATATTTTTATTTTATTTTTAGAATATTATATTGAACATGAGAAATTTTATGATTGCTTAAATTTGGCAATTAAAATTATTTAAAAATTAAAATGGAAATTAAAATTATGTTTCTCCTATTATTTAAGTTGATGACGTGTAAAAATATACAAAATATGCTACTAATTTTTTTTAGAAAAAAATTAATATTCTTTTTCACACTTCTTTTTATATCACCAATTAATTTTTATATAATAAAGAAAATAATATTCATGTTTGAATACAATTAGAAATAGATCACACAACAACCATTCCAAATGACGATTAAATCTAGTCTAGCTTTTTCATATATAAGAGAATATTATTTTATGAATTAAAAAATTGATCAAAATTAAATAGCAAGATATGAACGAAATAATGTTTTTTTATATAGATTTTTTAACTGAAATAGTCTTTAAATTAGACCCTTTTCCTATAATTGATGTATTTATCATTAATATATTGTTTGTGGCCCAGGCTATGGTTCAAGTTGAAGCCAGAGACCATAACATGGCTGGACTTTGTGGAGTGTCCAAAGGTTCAAGATGAAAAAATACAGGACCTTGAGATAGACTTGATGGAGTCGGCTATGGTTTAATTAACAAAATAATATTTAAATTAATAAAAGTTGAACTTTTAATAAAAGGCTTGAATTAAATAATAGTTAAATTCAATACCAAATTTTGTAATAATTAACAAAAGTTGAATTAACAAAATTTTGTAAAAGACTTGAATTAACAAAAAGTTGGACTTTTAATAAAAGACTTGATGGAGTCCATGAAATAGAAGACTTGAATTTTTTTAATAAAATGTTGGACTTTTATTGTTTAATTAACAAAAGTTTAACGAAATGATAGATTAAATAATAGTTAAATTCAATATAAATTTTTTTTTATATAGGAATTTTAAAAAGGGAGATAGATAAAGTAAATTCAAAATTATTTCCTATTCTAAGAATTAACTCGGGAGAATTGGATAATAAAGTCAATAATTAAAAAAAGGAAACATCATAAAAAAAAAAAAGAAAAAAATCAAGAAAGACACTTGCAGCAGTATAAATAATAGAAGTTTTATGATTTATATGCAGAAGCAAGAAGCACTTATACAATTAAGTTGTTTTCTATATATGCGTTGCAGAAGTTGAAGAAGGCAGAGACCTTAATATGGGTGGACTTTGTGGAGTGTCCTAAGGTTGAAGTAGTCTATGGTTCAAGTTGGAAAAGTGGGGACCTTGAAATGGAGGACCTTGACATAGACGTGATGGGGACCTTGATATGGATTTGGTGGAGTGGCCAGCGGTTTCTCTAGGAGACAATTTTGTTTTCATTTCTTTTATTTTGAATAATTAAAGTTTGATAGTTTAAAATTAATTATGGGTTCAAACCACATGTCATAGAATGTTTGAATTTTATAAGACAAGACTTTTTGTTGTTTACTTAACACGTACAGGTTTAACGAAAGGATTGATATGAATAATAGTTAAAATTTGAAGACTAATTAAGTCAAATTTAATTATCTTTGATGTAAACTACTTAAAGTTTTAAAAAAATCATTAATATTTTCTTAAAATAAAAATTTCATTGATTTAAGCAATTCTATACGGTAAACTAAAATAAAAAATGTTTCTTGTTTTAGTATTTGGCACAAGAATAAATTATATTTCTTTATAGATTGTTTAAGTTATCGTATGGATTTTTTTTTTAGAATATTATATTGAACGTGAGTACTCTCATAATTATTTAAATTTGGCACTTGCAATTATTTAAAAAGTAAAATGGAAATTAAAATTATGTTTCTCCTCTTATTTAAGTTGATAACTTTTAAAAAATATAAAATATGATACTGATTTTTTTTTTGATAAAAAAAGTTAATATTCTTTTTACTTCTTTTATATAACTAATTAATTTTTATATGATAAATAAAATAATATTCAAGTTAGAATACAATTATAAATACATGACACAATTACTTTTCCAATTGATGATAATTAAATCTAGTGTTTTTTTCCTATATAAGAGAATATTATTTTGTGAACTGAAAAATTGATTAGAATTAAATAATTAGATTGGAAGGAAATAATTTTTTTATAGATTTTTTAATAGAAATAGTCTTTAAAGTACACCATTTTCCTATAATTGATGTATTCATCAATTAATTGAGTTAGATATTTCAATAAATTGAATATTTATTTTTGTCTTCTATCACTATTCTTAAACTATCACCATAAATGAAATTTAGACAAAAACTTTAATATATGAAAACTTGTGGTCTAACAATAAATAGCTAGGACCATAATTTTATAATTTAAAAAACATGTCACACTTCTTTGTAGATTTCTAATTTACTTTTTAAGTTAAATATGGTCTACAATACATGGAGAAATTTGGACCAAGACTTATAAAAGGAAAAACTATGATCTCAATAATTATGATAGATCAAGTTAAACTTCTTTGTATCTCACTAATTAATTTTTAATAAAAATAAAATAATATTATGATTAAAAAAATAATTAGAAATAGACAACACAACAATCATTAATGACAATGAAGATTAATTAGTGGTTTTCACATATAAGAAGAATATTATTTTGTGAATTGAAAAATTGATCAAAATTAAATAGCTAGCTTGGAATGAAATAATTTTTTTTATAGATTTTTTTAACCAAAATAGTCTTTAAAGTAAACTCTTTTCCTATAATTGATTTATTCATCAATAATATTTTTTTTTCCTTGCTTGACTTAACTCGCAACATTTGTTGTCAATGACAGGGAACTTGATATGAAGGTAATTAGTGCAGTGACCTATGGTTCAAGTTGAAGAAGTCAAACCTTAACATCATGGCTGGACTTTGTGAAGTGTCCAAAGGTTCAAGATGAAAAAATGGAAAACCTTGAGATTGACTTGATGGTGTAAGCTATGATTTAGAAGACAATTTTCTTTTACATTATTTTTAGTTTTGAATATTGAAAATTTGATAATTTAATATTAAATTTGATGAAATAAAAGACTTGATTTTTTCTTAAAAAAATGTTGGACTTTTGTACGTAACAAAAGTTTAACGGAAGGATTGATTAAATAATAGTTAAAATTTGAAGTTTAATGACACCAAATTTTCATTTAAGCAGTATTATAGAGTAAATTAAAATAAAATAATTCTTATTTATTTTTATAAAAAAAACTGTACCTAAAAGAATGTTTCTTATGTTAGTATTTAGTACAAGAATAAATCATATTTCTTTGTTATTAATTTTGATTTTTTTATGAATTTAGTGTATATAGGAATTTTAAAAAGGGAGATAGATACAGTAAATAAAAAAAATTCGTATTCTAAGAATTAATTCGGGAGAATTAGATAATTAAATGAATAATTTAAAGAGGCCAGCATAAAAAAAGAATGGAAGAATATTTTAGTATTTGGCACAACAATAAAAAAGGTAAAAAAAATAATGAAAGTGAAGAAAAAAACAGGCAGGGCAGCAGTATAAATAATAGAAGTATGATGATTTATATGCAGAACCAACAACTACACTTGTTTCGATCAGCTCTAAAAAAAAACACTCGTTTTCTATATTTGCCTTGTGTGATCATGAATTCCTCCATTTATATTCTTGTCTTTGTCCAGCTTTGGTTGTTGAGCTTACCATGCAGAGAGAGTGTGTGCATCCCAAGTGAGCGTGAGACACTTTTGAAGTTTAAGAATAATCTGAATGATCCTTCAAATAGGCTTTGGTCTTGGAATCATAATCATACCAACTGTTGCCACTGGTATGGAGTCCTCTGCCACAACGTCACTTCCCATCTTCTTCAGCTTCACCTACACACTTCAGATTCTGCTTTCTATCATGACTCTGACTACGGTGGTTTCTTTGATTGGGAAGCTTATAGGAGATGGAGCTTTGGTGGAGAGATAAGTCCTTGTTTGGCTGATTTAAAGCATTTGAATTACTTGGACTTGAGCGGCAATGATTTTGAAGGTATGTCAATTCCTTCTTTCCTTGGGACAATGACCTCCTTGACTCACCTCGACCTCTCTTATACTCAATTCATGGGGAAGATTCCATCTCAGATTGGGAATCTCTCCAATTTGGTCTATCTTGATTTGAGTTATACAAACCTATCCAAAGCATTTCATTGGCTACACACTCTCCAATCTCTTCCTTCTTTGACCCACCTATATTTGTCACACTGCACACTCCCTCACTATAATGAACCATCCTTGCTCAACTTCTCATCTCTGCAAACTCTCCATCTTTCCTTCACTAGTTATTCCCCTGCCATTTCTTTTGTCCCCAAGTGGATATTCAAATTGAAGAAACTTGTTTCTCTTCAATTAAGGGGAAATGAAATCCAAGGTCCGATTCCTTGTGGTATTCGAAACCTCACACATCTTCAAAATCTTGACTTGCCTTTCAATTCATTTTCATCTTCTATACCTAATTGCTTATACGGTCTTCATCGTCTCAAGTCTTTGGACCTAAGTTCCTGCGACTTGCATGGGACTATTTCTGATGCCTTGGGAAATTTGACTTCTCTTGTTGAACTTTATTTATCAGCTAATCAACTTGAAGGAACCATTCCAACTTCTTTGGGAAATTTGACTTCTCTTGTTGAACTTGATTTATCAGCTAATCAACTTGAAGGAACCATTCCAACTTCTTTGGGAAATTTGACTTCTCTTGTTGAACTTTATTTGTCAAACAATCAACTTGAAGGAACCATTCCAACTTCTTTGGGAAATTTGACTTCTCTTGTTGAACTTGATTTATCAGGTAATCAACTTGAAGGAAACATTCCAACTTCTTTGGGAAATCTCTGCAACTTAAGGGTGATAGATTTATCATATCTCAAACTCAACCAACAGGTTAATGAGCTTTTAGAAATTCTTGCTCCTTGTATTTCCCATGGACTCACAAGACTTGCAGTTCAGAGTTCACGACTTTCAGGCAATCTGACAGATCATATTGGGGCATTTAAAAATATTGAGCAGCTATATTTTTCCAACAACTCAATTGGTGGTGCTCTTCCTAGATCATTTGGAAAACTTTCATCATTAAGATATCTCGATCTCTCTATGAATAAATTCAGTGGAAATCCATTTGAAAGTCTTGGATCACTCTCTAAATTGTTATTTCTTCATATTGACGGCAATCTTTTTCACCGAGTTGTCAAGGAAGATGATCTTGCAAATCTTACAAGCTTGACGGAGTTTGGTGCATCGGGGAACAATTTCACTTTAAAAGTGGGTCCCAATTGGATTCCTCATTTTCAACTTACCTATTTGGAAGTGACATCATGGCAATTAGGTCCCAGCTTTCCATTGTGGATTCAATCACAAAACAAACTTAAATATGTTGGACTATCTAACACGGGGATTTTCGATTCTATTTCCACACAGATGTGGGAAGTACTTTCTCAGGTTTTGTATTTAAACCTCTCTCGTAATCATATCCATGGTGAGATTGGGACTACATTAAAGAATCCAATATCTATCCCAACTATTGATCTAAGCTCAAATCACTTGTGTGGTAAATTACCCTATCTTTCAAGTGATGTGTCTCAGTTAGATCTTTCAAGCAATTCATTCTCTGAATCCATGAATGACTTTTTATGCAATGATCAGGACAAGCCAATGCTATTACAATTTCTGAATCTTGCATCAAATAATTTGTCAGGAGAGATACCTGATTGCTGGATGAATTGGACATCTCTTGTGGATGTAAATTTACAAAGCAACCATTTTGTTGGGAACTTACCCCAATCCATGGGTTCCTTGGCAGACCTGCAGTCTTTACAAATTCGTAACAACACACTCTCAGGAATATTTCCATCCAGTTTGAAGAAGAATAACCAATTGATATCCTTGGACCTTGGGGAAAATAATCTTTCAGGAACTATTCCAACATGGGTTGGAGAAAACCTCTTAAATGTGAAAATCCTCCGCCTTCGATCAAACAGATTTGGCGGCCACATTCCAAATGAAATATGTCAGATGAGTCATCTTCAGGTTTTAGACCTTGCACAAAACAATCTGTCTGGCAATATACCCAGCTGTTTCAGTAACTTGATTGCCATGACAGTAAAGAATCAAAGTACAGATCCTCGTATCTATTCTGAAGCACATTATAGTACGTCTTACTCTTCGACGCAAAGTATAGTTAGTGTGCTACTATGGCTGAAAGGAAGAGGAGATGAGTACAGAAACATTCTGGGTTTGGTAACAAGCATTGATCTGTCAAGTAACAAATTATTAGGAGAAATACCAAGAGAAATCACAAGTCTAAATGGATTGAACTTTTTGAACTTATCCCACAACCACGTGATTGGTCATATTCCACAAGGCATTGGTAATATGGGATCATTACAGTCCATTGATTTTTCGAGGAATCAACTTTCTGGTGAAATCCCTCCAACCATTGCAAATTTGAGCTTTCTGAGCATGCTAGACTTGTCTTACAATCATTTGAAGGGAAATATTCCAACAGGAACTCAATTGCAAACCTTTGATGCCTCCAGCTTCATCGGCAACAATCTATGTGGTCCACCACTGCCCATAAACTGCAGCTCCAATGGGAAAACCCATTGTTATGAAGGAAGTGATGGGCATGGAGTGAATTGGTTTTTTGTCAGTATGACAATTGGATTTATTGTGGGATTCTGGATAGTGATTGCTCCTTTGCTGATTTGTAGATCATGGCGGTATGCCTATTTTGATTTCCTTGATCATGTGTGGTTCAAACTTCAATCTTTTCGCTTAGGTAGTATCACTGTTTAGTGTTGCTTAGAATACTCCGATGTTTTATCGTTGTATTGGCAGGTTGATCAATTTGTAGTCATTGCTATCTTCTTCTCTTTTTTTTTTTCAAATTTGAGAGCCTTATTTAAATTCAAATGCTTTGGTAGTCTCAATGGCATTTTTGGTAGTGACAATAGTAGCCCATATATATATAAATGATTATATGTGTGATACAACAAAATCCAGAATAGATAAAACAACCCATACCAACTATACAAATTACAAGTTAATTATTATTTTTACATATTTTGATGCACAATAAATAGCACCAACACAACAATGTTATATTTACTAATATATTTTTTAATATTAACTATTTTAATATAATTAATAATGTTATTTGAACAACATAGACATTATCTTCATTTTTTTTCCTTCACCGTCTTCACCCATCTCCCTTTGTTACTAAAAAATGTAACAATTACAGTAAAAGTTAATTTCTTATGAAACATGCTTCATTTAGCTTATTTTAAAAATTAATGTGATAACATTTTTAATAGATGAAAATAAAGAAGAGTAATTATTTTAAAAAGAATTATATAAACATACACTTATTAGTATCGGATATGATGACTTTACACTCCATATAAAACAAATTCAATAAACGATACCTGAATCTTTTGTTCATAAATTTAGGGACATGAAAGGTGCATACATTTTTCTAGTAGTGTCACAGTCCTACTATTGTACGTATCCCACTTTTTCTCTTTTTCAGAATGATAGATACCACCACGCATATTGTTTCTGGTTCTATACTCCTTTCAGGACAGATTCCTCCATGAACAGTGGTATTTGGCTAAAGAGTGTTGTGTAAGTACGTATAAAAAAACAATTCGACACGCAAATTTCCAAACAGAGCACTAAAATGGCAATTATTACATACCTGGATATAACTAAATTTGGGTTTATACAACTGACTAATAAGATTTTAAAAAACAGTTTGCCATTGCAATTTCTACTTGATCATGATTTACTAAACATATTCTTTGAGGAGTCTTTGTAATTGCAACATGACAATAATTAATTATGACTGTATCAATTATATTTTTCCATAGTATTTTCCAATACAAAAATCACGAGAAAACTATAACAACAACTGTGGTGGGTGAATGCATGCAAGTGATGCAAAACAAACCTTGGGGTGGGGTCGATCCAATTCAGATGGCTATGACTAGGAGGGATGATCTAGGCCCAAAATGTTTGAACTTTGAATCTACATTTGGGCATATATATGTGTACTCTGCCAATACAAAACAATTATTTTATATTTTTATCATTTAATATTCTGTCTCTCTTTTACACTATTAATACATATACCTTTAGTGAGTTTATCAGATGTGCATCAAGCATTTTTTTTTTCTGTGGCTGTGCAAGATCTTTTACAGTTGCTGATGTGTGTAATTATAACCACCGCCATGATTGGTATGAGCCTCTGTCTAATCTTAAATTAAAGTTTTTCTGCCTTTGATGAGTGTTAAATTGACTCAATATAATTGTTGTAGTTATAAACAATTGTACTTCATTATAAAGAGTTTTTATCTGCAATTTAAGTAACACGTTTAATCATAAAGTAATAGTATATACGTACTCCGAACAATGGTGGAAACAAAACTAACAATGATCGACATGATAGTTATCAGACTAATTTAATAGTATGAATAACACAACAATTAATTCTGGGGGAAATAAAATAAAGTGAAAAAAGTTGTGTAAAAGACAAATACACTTTGATAAAGGGGATCTAAATTGTTTTAAAAAACATGAAACCATATTCGACTTAGCTGGAATTATGGTTAGAGTAACATGCAAGTAACTTTGTTACTTTGATTTTAATGTTACTCCACACCGGAAAAATGATATAGTAACATAACAAGCATAATTAATTAGATTTCTTTATTTTACACAAAGAATCAAATTTTAATTTTCTTTATGATATCAAGAGTCTAATCCATTTGATTCAACAGACTATACGTGAGCTGTTAGAATCAAGAATTCAAAATTAATTTTATTCATTGAAAAATCGTTGAACCCTAATCAATAAGGTTTAATCGTGAGTGGAAGCAGAGAATGGAGAATGGAGACACATGAGATGATGCAAGGAACAAAAGTTTATGCAAGTGCTATCAAGCGACATGTTAGATTGATGGGCTTGTCCACTGGGCCACTCATGTTGGGGGTTGATGTCATAAAGATTTCGTACAACTCTTTCATCACATATGGACCCCTCCAAATACAATTTTTTTTTCACAGTAAAGGGTATCTGCCTTCAATTCAGTTCTCACTATCAGATTAAACTAAACCACTGCTCTAACGAGGCACGTATCATGTTAATAAATTTAGTATTTTTAATGAAAAATTCAAATAAAATATTTCAATAAATAATATACATGCACTTACATGTATAAAAATGTTATTTATAAAAAATTTATTAATATTTATAATAATTATCTTAAAAATTATAAATAAAAAAATATTTTTACTTAGTTAATTAAGAATATCAATAATAAATATAAAAATTGTAAATTATAGGATAATATATATGTGTGGAGACAATACTTATAAAGTTATTGACTTTTTATTTATTTTATTTTAAATTATAGGGACAGTTTGTATTCACATATATTATATTATGACAAGTTAATGAAAAGCTTGTGGGGTAATTGTCTCCGCACTATATAGTAACAGTGTGTTAACTAAAAACTCTATTTTTTTCTCTGTAAATCGAAAAAAACTCAATTTTTTTAAGTGAAATTAAAAATTGTAAACATATAATCATAAATAAGAAATTCATTTAAAAACGTCAAAATACTAAAATTATATATAGCGCCGTTATTTAACAACGATTTGACAATCGACGATTCCTAAGGATATACTGAAACCTGCGGCAAACAACTGAGGCAAACCACGTGAAATTAAGGAATATAATTCTCAAAGAATTAAGGAATTTCTGCTATGTAGCAGTAGTAATTAACTAGTTTTTTTATATATAAAAGGAGCAATTAACTAGTAGTTAAAAAGTTGTTTTGTGAGAGTTTTTGTATTAATATAAAATAAAATTGTATTAGAAAAATTAAATAAATAATGCTGTACATTCATACTGCATGGTCAATAATTTTTATATTAACTTGGCAATAGTAATGAATATTTTTAGCTAAATTTCACAATTTTCGAATTTCATCTTCTTCTACATAAAATGAATATATATACAAGACATTTAAAGCGTAGGTGCTTGTTAGTCCTTCGTGTGATTGTTAAAGCTCAGAAGTTAAAGCGAAAAGAAAAAGAAAATATATCGACAAAGTCCAAATAGTAGGGTCCCAACCATGCTCATCACTTTATTTCCTTATTAATTGTATGTACTGAAAGGCTTTATTAAAAGAGATAAAACTTATTTCAATATTCTGTATTTTGAAAATATTACCATTTAGCTGTTAAATAAGACACCATTATCTAAGAATAATTTGTGTATGTAATGATAGTATAATTTTTTTTACATTATTATCTAATTATAAATAATTAAGTAAGATAAAATTATTAACTTTTATAATTATAATTTTAAAAATTAATCTAATGATAATTTTGTATTGGTCAACGATGTAATTTTTTTATAATGACTTACAATTATATTCTTAATTTAATTATGTTTGCTAAAATTTTATAAAAAATAATAACACGAAATTTTTACAGTTTATCAAACAAAATGTTATCCTTTTCGTTTCTTTTGTTATTAATTTTTTTTTCATTGATTTCAAATGAACAAATAGAATGAAAACAATCCTTCAAGACGTGGGATTTTATTTATTTTTCTTATGGGATATCTATATGCCTGCAACATATAATGATATTGATCCTTTTCATATTAAATTCTTTTGTATGTACAGAACTACTTGCTATATTGGTTTTAGAAACATTTATTAATTTACTTATGTTTGCTAGTGGTATAGAAATACTCTTGGTGCTCACAAAATATTTTTCAACATAATATTTCAAATACATATTTTATTATTGACTAACATTAAAAATATCAAATTATATAAGTATTACACATTTAATTCAATGAACTTCTTCACTGATAATTTCATATTTTTTAAGAAATTTCAGTAAACTTTTAAAGTGTGTCAGATAAAGTATGTTTGGTGACACTCCTTTTGTAAATATTGTAGATGAATATTCCTTTTTCCACTTCTTCCCGACTCTAATGGAATGAAGAGACGATATTTTTTGTGAAATGATATAGTTTACTCCTTAGTTATGGACTGAACTAAAGAAAGAAAGTGAAATATAATATGGACAATTCCAATATGTTAATTTGTCTTATTTTACTTGAGCTCGGAAAATATCGAGATCTGGCAGTGAAAACTTCTGGACATTGAAATTATGGTAATTGGCTGTGATGCCATCAACAACAATCTATGGATTAAGAAAGAAGTACTTAAGAATATCAACCATTCATGACTACAACTGGAACAGAGTATATTTTTATGTCTCTAAAAAAGATTAATCAACTTGGCTGTTGTATTTCATTCTATAACATTTCGACATGAGCATAATATATAAACAAAGTATAGTATATGGGCTAATAATTGCTTTCAAACAAGTTTATTTTCAACAAAAATTTACTATAAGCAAAAAAGTAATAATCTTAAAAAGGCATAATTCTAAAAAACTAAATCAACAGGCAGACTAATTAAGACACAAACTGATACTTCAATGAGAGTCATTAATTAGCTATATGCATGTCTAAAAATCATACCAAGAAAATTAAAATCTACACAATTAATTTATGCAAGATGATAATATATACAATCATTACATAGAGTACCAAAAACTTTTTAACAAAACTAACAAACTAACATTTACCAATAAAAAAATAAGAAGATGAAAGACTCAAAGTAGAGTTTCACATATATATTAAAAGATTCAGTTTTACCTTAAATGGATCAAAGAAAATTTAAAATTGATGGAAAGTTCCTAAGGGATCGCATGATCCAATAACTGAACCCCTTAAAGCAAACCTAAATCCAGGAATTGCATGCAAGATTCAAGATTGCAAGTGCAGGCATCTACAAGAATTAGATCAATGCGATCCCTTTGGAACTCTCCACCCACAATAAGGCACCACTACTCATCCACCATTAAACAACTTTCTTCTTCTCCAAATTCAGGACCAGATGAGCTTGTATTGTGTATGTGGTGTGGTCCAAAAAGTAGTTGTGGGTTGGTTTCTGATTTATAGAATAACAAAGAGAAAGGGTGGGGGCTATTGGTGCCAAAGTTATGTCACTGTGAAGTTTGTTTCACTTCACATTCACTTGGTGTGACATGATGAAACGTAGATGAGTACGCAATGTGTGTGCTTGCTTGCCCTTGTGAAATTACTGAAGCAGCTTTCACTAGTATTTATTATGTGAACGTCAAACATTCTTCTACTGCGCGCTTTATCTTGTCTCTTCATAGTTGCGCTTAAATAGTAACACCTAGCAAGTGCGCACACGTACGTCTATACTTTATTATTATAATAGTGTTAATATATATATATATATATATATATATATATATATATATATATACACTTTCGATTTTATTTAATTTTTGGTTTATTGTGTGTGTAATCATGTGTACAATAGTCTAACATTAGTGTAGAATATTCTTTTGCTGAAAACCTTCTCAAGAAAACTTGTATTTAAGGCAATGATTCAACAACTTTTGATTTGTGTGGTGCATTCTTATGAGCAGTTGTGGAGGCATCAATCATGACATCCAGCTGATTAAATACATACTAAAGGTCTATTCGGCTTAATTAATACTTCAAGGAATAATCTTGTGATTTGTGAATAAAAACAAGAACATGTACACACTGGTATGGACCCGGCCAGGTGTAGTATTTAATTTATTTAAGGGAATTAATAAAAAAATATTAATCTTGGGTTAAAATATCCTACTACTAATCTTTTTCTTTATTTTTATATATAAGTATTAGTTGTGTTTTATATTTTTAAGATATTGTAGACATGATTTCGTATTTGACATTGTAGGTTCAGTTTTTATTTATTTATTTAGAATAAGATAAATGTAAGTATAGATATATTTTTTTAACTCTCAAGACATTTTTTTCTTGAACTGAAATAGCGTCCTATCTCTTTAAATTTTATCTACCAAAAAGAATGAAGATTTATAGAAAAATTAATAAAAAAAATTATAACTATTTTTTTTAAAGATAATATAACAATACTTTTAATAATTTATAAGTACGCATGAGAGAGAAGGGAAGAATTAGTCTTTTATTTAAACGTATTAATAGAAAATAAAAGATACTTTGTTTTTGTTTTTAGTAATATAATATTTAACTAGAAATAGCGCCCTTAAATGTACAGCATGTATAGTTTTTTTATTATCGGTTCAAGTTCCAATAATAATACCGCAAAAAAAATCAAGAACAAAAAAACCAATGCACAAATATATAGTTTTTTTTATTGTGGGGAAAATGCAGAAATATATAGTTGACATACGTCTCGAGGCTGGAAGTTTAATATATAGTGACGATGACTAAACTAGGAAATTACAACATTCCTTACTCCTTTATATGTAGGACCAAATCCACACTTAAATCTTAAATTAAAGTTGCCCTTTACTTAAAATCTATTTGTGGCTACTGGCTAATACTATTTTCACCCCAACAAAAAAATATATATTCACTCCTATTAATATCGATCACTTGATTGAGTGCGAAGATCTTTGTTGCTTTACTAACACAATTGAAACACTTGGCGTTTCTTGACCAAGGTAGACAGATCTATTAATGATACGGTTTAGGGTTCCACCTAATTATATATCTCTTCCCCACCAATGTTCATCATAGCCGACAAGAAGTTTTTGGCTCTCTACTCACGATATCCAAATCCTCTATCATTTTATTTAAACCTAGCTGACAAATCGTTTTACTGAGGATACCTCGGTTTAGTCAGATCATAGATTGATGTGGAAACCCCACCTAAGATTCGGTTCAATTTTTTGAATTTTCTTAACTCTAAGCTAGCTTCTATATATTGGTTGATGATATATTTAGTTTTAATTTGTAAATAAAAAAACAGTTGAGTTGATAATTTAAAATTTATATTTTCTTAAAAAAATCTTATGCAATCATGTGATTTTTATAGTGAAAATTATTATGTATACTTGTTTATTAGGCTAAAGCCTAATTAATAAATGTATATTTTTTTATCCATAAAAATTAAAAAAATTAAAAATAACTCACTTATGATACTAAATTAATTGAGCTAGAGATAGATTTCCTTTACTAATAAGTATTTGTATTTAGTTCTCTATCAAATTAATAGAATCTAAAAGATGTTTGTACCAGTGATAACACAAATTCTTTAAGTATATAGTGGTTGTGTGATTCCTAACATATTTGATTATGTGTTTTAGAAAAAATAGGCAAAATTATATTTTTGGTCCTCTAGTTTATCTCCGGATTTGGTCCCCCAGTAATTTAATTCACGAATTGAGTTCTCCTATCTTGTAAAATCGTGCAATGTTGATCCCACAAGTCGCAACTGGACGTTGACCGTTAGCAAGTGATGTTGACTGTAGCGTGTCACATTCTTATTATTCGATGATAACTGTCACGTGTCATGTTCTAATTGGTCGATGAGAATAACAATGCATTTTATCTTTCATGGAATTGACATCCAATAAAAGGACATGTGGCAGTCATCATCCAATAAGAACGTGACAAGTGACAGTCAACATCACTTGCTAACGGTCAACGCCCAATTGTGATTTAGGGGACCAACATTGCATAATTTTATAAAATAGGAAGACCCAATTCGTAAATTAAATTACAGGATGACCAAATCCAAAATTGGAGATAAACTGAGGGACCAAAAATACAATTTTACCAAAAAATATAATGTATGTAGTCCAATCCAGTTAAGCCATTAAAATACTTATAAAGCTATAAGATCATCTTAGAAAACTTCATTGTTACACTCCATTAGAAGAGTGTATCATAATTACACCAACAAAAGGTTACATCATGAGAAATATATATATATATATATATATATATATATATATATAATTATATATATATATATATATATATATATATATATATATATATATATATATATATATATATATCAGAATATTAATTAGAATCTCAGATTCAGAGTAAACTTTTGAAAGGGTCTAGTTAATCTCTTATACACACGCATAAACAATAGGTCCTTTAATATGCAGTGGAGTTTGTTATTAATTATGGGGACCAACAAGATAAAGGAAGATTATTTGCCTTTGATGGAAGATGAAGGTTGCGATCAAACATATAATGCTGCTTGGGAGAAGTTAGGCATAGTCTATTTTCGATGATGACATATTGCTATATGATTAACATTTTAATTCACTACACGGTTTTTTTTCCTTTATTCTCTAAATCATCAAATTTAAGACCCGTGGCCAATTGACATATTTTAACACCACAGACTTGTTGGAAGCTAAGTGCGTCTGACTGGTCTCCAAGTTTTTCTTATTGACTAACTTTATTTGATTTGGTGGTTTAAAAGTTAATCAAATGTTGCGTTCATTCATATAAGGACCAAGAAATGGATTGAGAGAGATGCCTGAAAATAGTGTTCATGTAAATATCAGGAATAATGATTTGTATGGACAATTTTATTTTTGGTGTCGAAAATTCGAAGCATGTATATCAATTGGATCTTTGTTGTACGATCTGTTTTGTTTTGTGGGCTCACATTGTTAGAGTTTAGTTAGATGGGTCCATTTTAAGGGATTGCTACTCTCGTCCATTTTTTGTTATTTCACCTCCAGATTTTCCAAAAAATATATAGACAATTTTACCCTCCCACCTTTTTCTACATCCCCTTTTCTTTCCCTTCTCCTTTGATCACCTTAGGTGCTCTTTCATGACACCCCACCCCCTTCTCCCTTTCTACTTTAACATCACACCTCATTCGGCAACCAACTTCCATGCTTTGAAAAGGATTCAACAAGGGGATTATCATTTTGTTCATTCATGGAGTGAGGTACATGCTTTTTTGAATTTGGATCCAACGGAATTATGATTTCATATTATTAAAGGAAAAAATGGAAACACAATTTATTTTTTGTTCGTAAAAATAACAAAAACAAGATTTTGTTATGTTGTCAACAAAAACATGTCAATAAAAATATAATGTGATGAAGATTGGCAATACAATGAAAATATGGTTCTGATGTATATAATATAGAATGGAATTGTATATTTACTGTAATATAAAGGATAAAAAACTAACAATAAAAATATGTTTCCTTTATATAAAATATACAAAGAAAATACAATTTTATTGTATATTTTACACAATAGAAAATTATTTATGCTAAAAGGGTATTTTGGAAGTAATTTTCAAAAAACACATGGCAACATAAAATTAGGGGTTAGAATAACAACTCCGCATTTTATAACGTGTGAAGAATTATGGATATGGCCTTTGTTTGGAAAAAAAAAAAGCAAGGTTTTCATATTTATTTAAGTTATGCAAACAATGGGTCATGGACCACAAACAGAAAAATAACGGTCCTTGTGTTAGTGGTCTAGCTTTGTTTTATTTGAGTAGATGCTTGTTAGTTCACCAGAGGTTAAAAGATCAATTAATTCAACAATTATAATCAGAGTTTGTTTCTGTTGTGAGTTCTTTTATGATGAGTATTTTGATCGTGGTCTCAGATTTGGTTCTGTTGTCTGGACTTTTCTTAGCTCAGTTTTGGTTACTAAGCTTTATTTTTATGGGTCACGTCTTTTTTGTGGCTTAATTTTTTAATGGTATAAATAGTTGAGGGAATTTTTTTAAGGAAGCAATAGTAGTTTTAAACCAGTTTTAAGCTTTGTAGCTGTATGCTGCTGGCTGGCTTTATCTTAGTATCACTCTTTGCTTTTGGCTAGCTAGGCGTCTTTGCACTACTTGTACGTTGTCACCAAGTTCTATTAATATATATTTTCATCTCTGCTTTTCAAAAATAGTTTTTGAAAATTGTCCTAATTAATTCAACTAATCAATTATTACATTCAATTTTGAATTCGTATACATTCATATCAACACATTTCTTAATTGGTTACCAAAAGTCGTTAAATATCCCAACACAAGAAACTAGCAATTATCCGTTCTTTCCAAAACTTTGGCAAAATATTGTATATTTGCATGTCAATGGTCATAATAATATTTTACCTTTAATTTAAATGTTTACTATATCACACTCATCGACATGTTGCATAATATCTCTGTGGTCCAAATCAAAACCGGAGCATCCTTGTTCACCACATAATCATCTGTTAGAAGGCCAACTTTATTGAAAATGCATAACCAAAACCTGCAATGACTTAACTCTCCCTCTCTCACTCCCAAAAACACAAAAAAAGCAAAAACAAATCAAATTCAGATTCTAATTGTTGCACACCGAAATTCATGAAACTTCTGATTGGATAATGCTGAGTGACACTGTAGAATATTCATTGTCCCCTAGACATTGTGGCCACCGCTACGCAACTTTTACAGTAAGTGTCTCGAGGCTGCTTGTTAGACTCAAAAAAACTGATATTGCTTTAAACTCAACCACACGTTTGAATCCGAGGAAGTTTAATTTCTCCAAACAAATACGAAACAAAGAGAAAACACTGAACGAAACTGAAACTTGCATTGTCGCTGTAGTTGATATAGAAGCTGAGAAAGGGAGACAGAGAAAGCCTTGTATTCGACAACAAAGTAAAACTCCTTGGCTAAACTACTGAAATTAATGCAAAATTTTCTTCTACTCTTTTCATTCCTCAATAAAGAGTAATTTTAAGTAAACATTTGAACGCAGAATCTATAGTTAATACTTATACGATTGTTAAATTCTGTACAAAAAGCTTTACTATATATCATTCTGAAAATATGTTATGAATTTTATATTTGTATTTGATGATGTGCTATCAAACGTATTATTTAATATAGTTTATATTTAATACAACTACTAATACAGTTAAGTTTAATTATCTTTTATTTGTAAAATTTTCACCATTACTTTGTTAATATTTATGGTAAATACATTTACTTTTATGACTGGAATAATCTGCACTACTGGCTGTAAACTTTCCACATTTTCAATTTTCTACCTCATCTGCCCTATTCCAAGATCATGGCCAACTACAACGTTTCCAAAGGTTAGAATATTAGTGTGAAGAGTGGTGGAGCTGAGAGGATTTACAAGCATTTGCATTGAATCCAAGCAAGATGGATCACGTTTTGCAAAGGGATCATCATTAGCCTTTGGCATTGGAAGACCGTGACGAAAAAGAGAGTGCACTAAGACCAAGAGCAAGAGGAGGAAGAAAACAAATGAGGCAATAGAAAAATGTATAAAATAAACAATTTATTGTGGAAGACTTAATTTTGGCCAGCCTCGCTATTGAATTTCACGACACCTCTCTCTCTCTCTCTCTCTCTCTCTCTTGGTGGTGGGGATTACATATCTTCCATGTGTATCTATTGCAAGTTTTGTTGGGTACCTTGGAGGGTTTTCCATATGATTCATATCTATTGCATGTTTTGTAGGGTACCTTAGGGGGCTTGCATATGATTTTCAAGCTTGTTTTGTAGGGTACCTTATGGAGTTTGCATAAAAAGGTATTTAAGCCTTGGATTTAAGGAACAGGTGTAACAACAACTTCAGGCCTTTTTTTTTTTACAAAACTATAAAATCATGAATGAAGTTCATTAAATTAATAAAAAATGAAATGAACAAAATTATTATTTCAATAAATTTCAGTCGGTAATAATAAATTTGTTCGTAAAAATGTTTTAATTAACTGTACTTTACTAATATTTCTCCTAATTCATTCAATATAATCATTGAAAAGAAATGTCAAATTTCGATCAACTATATCACATAGCATCTATTTTTTATTATATATTAGTATAAAAAGGGTTTTTTATTATTAGGAGTCTCAATCTATATATACTTTCAGAGTCATTCACCTTTAATCTAAATTATTTCTACTTTCTTTTATGAATTTTAATTTTTAAAACAAATAATAGTAAAATATTTAATTGAATGTACACATTGGAATTGCTGGGAAAAATACATAAGTGAATACTTATCCTAACGACATAAATGTGCACATACAAGCCAGCAGTGACATTTATAACTGTTGAAAACTATGCTTTTTATGCTAATGGCGTTAAAAGTCCTTGGAAAAAAAATCCTTTATGCTATAAGTGAAGACTTATCTCAACAACTGAAATTGTTGTGATTTATGCATGTAATTGCTCAGATTCATTGGCAGTTGGGACCAAATTGAAGAATTTGTGGAAGGGACTTTAAAATTATGACAAGATGAGCCCATGCAATCCTTAATTGTTGTGGCAGAGCTTGTGACCACGTTAAGTCGTTTACCATTGTTCTTGGAAAGTGGTATGGTATATATCATGTTTTAGGAAACTGACAAAACTTGAGAAACAATTACTGCATGTGTGATCTCAGTCTTTAATAGAATAAAGTTGGAGATTATTTTTAGGTTGTTTTTCTGTTTGCCTCTACAATTTTCCTCATGATTTAAGTGAAGTATATATGCCAGACACATGTTATTTATCTTCCTAGATCCTTACTCCATCGTTGATCATTGTATCACATGTGAAATTTAACCAAAAATGGTGGTTGTTGGTTCTGACTGAAACCAATTTATGATTGGCATATATGCAAAATATTAAAGTTTTATGTGTGGTTGTGGATTTTGTAGTTTATTTTATATCTGTTCAGAGTATTAAATGGTTGCTATGGAAATGTTGACCGGCCTTGCAAATTATTGTTCGAACATTTGATGTGGCATTTCTTATACAAGAATCATGTTTTTTATATAAAGAGCTTTGCTTAAATATATATTTTTAATCAATAAAAGAAGTACTTTCCAGCCAAAAATTAATTAAAAATTAGCTTAAACATTCATTTTAATCATCTTAGTATTAGAGTGTATTTTTATTTAGTATATACTTAAGAGTTTATTATTATTATTATTTCATTTAAAATTTTAATTCAATTAAATTAAAAAAAAATAAGTATACTAAATTGTAACATCTAAAAATTAAGTATACTAAATAAAATTAAATCAAAGTATTGTAACATCTAAATTACATAATAACAAAAATTGTTATAACATAAAGTTATTTAAAATGTTATCATAAAATATTTTAACTATGTGCATAAATTATATAATAAAAAATATTAATATGATTCATTTAATTATTCATTATTATTAAATTAGATTAAATTAAACTAATGATTAATTATTGTAAAGTTAAAATTTCAATTAATAGCTATTGATTTTCCACTTAACTTTATATATAACGGAGGAGTACGTGTTGATTAATTTTGTTGAACAAAAGGAAATTATGATGAATGAGAGGACTAATTAATGAGAAAGGGTCACGAGAGATTTTTAGTGAGGGACTACACATGATTAATGCATGAGAATTATTATTAGATTGAACCAAAATAGATAAATGAAATTTTGGTGCTAAAATTTAATTTGACACCTTGCTGTCAATTGATCATATATATATATATATATATTCTAAATGCAAGAGGAAAAAAAATGGAAGTCCCGTTTTTAAAGAATAGTTATTTAACATCAGATCTTAGTAGAATTTGTCCATGTTATGCTACTGCGTAAAGACAAATATGATGAAACTGCGTCTCCTGACTTTCTTATGTGTCATTTCAGGATAGGATAGTCAATAGTGTCGTGTGAAAACCTACGCATAGCATAGAATATGGATGCACTTTGCTATATTAATTGTTCTGCTTTCTGAAATGTTCACACCCGACAATATTTAAATTAAATGTCAATCCTTGCACGGAACATGTAATCTATTTTCAGAACAGGATGTCACTCACAAGTATATATTGTCACCAAAAGTGATAAATAGGAAGAAAAAAAAAAGAAAATGTGAATGCTGAGATCTTATTTTCGGAAACGCAATAAGGACCTCTTTAAAATTATGTTTGCTTTTAACGTTTGCTTTGACGATGGGAATGACCAATCTGAAGGCTGAGATCTTATTTTCTTAATGACAAATGTTAATCCATGTTCTAAGTAATTAACAAATAAAGAGTATAAAATATATTTTATATACATGTAAAGTTATATTTTTATAATTTTTTTATATATTTGAATGATTTTATTTGTGTTCTCTTATTATTTACATATTATTTTTTTTGTTCCTTAACTAATATAGTAAGAATACATCTTTGTCAAAGTCTTTCAGAAATGTAATGAAAGTTGAAAACTACTAGTGTTATTAGACAGAAACGTGGCAACAAATTGATTGGACAGGATTTAAACCAAGAGCAAGAGTGTAGTATTTTGTTTTCCTTTGATAATGATAATATAATATGTGGTATCATAAAATGAGAGGCAGAACCAATGGGGCCATAGCACCCGTCAACCCTTGAAATTTCTACAAACACTAGTGGAGTGAAAATGTTTATTCTTCAAAAAATACAATTTGACTCATTTAAAACTACGTGTTGACCAGCCGAAAACAAACATGTGTTGAAAAATATTAGCTAGCAATATACTTATTAACATATTTTTAATATTTTTGGTTGATTAAATTTATCAAAAACTACAAAATAAGATATAAAATTTATACAATTATATAAATTTTAAGAGAAATTAATTAATAATAAAAAATATATTAGAAAGTGTCTCGTAAAAGTGCTTTCACGTTTCCTGCAACGTGAAAAGAGGACCACATGCCATAAAAAGTGTCATTTATAGAAGCGTTGACATTTAGACACGCCTATAACTAGCACGAAAAAAATATCATATATATGATTTGACTTTAAATTTGTCTTTATTAGTATACTTTTTGTTAATGAAAAATAAAGTATTAATATTAAAATTATATATTTATATTATCGAAATAATACATCATGTTTACAAGTAATTTTGTTGATACAGAAAAGTTTTTTTTATATATAAACAAAGTTAATATATTCATAAAACGGTACCAGAAGTACCCACTTACAAAAGGCCATGATTCACAATGTGTAACTTAGTTACCGGCAAAGAAAGGAATTGTCATATTTCTCGATACAGAGAAAAGTATTATATATACATTAATTGTTAGTGCACTGTCAAGCTTTTGTATTCTAATTATCCTTGTAGAAAGAAAGAAAAAAAAAAGGCTTTTAAAGAATGTAATTGGACACTTCCTTTACTAATATATATTTAGATTTGGGACAAAGTTAGTTTGTAATTTTATAAGTCATATATATCGGATAAATTATCAAGCTTCAAAGAATTATAAAATTTGAATATATCGGATGAGTTATGAACAACTAGAGTTTACATTAATTGGTAATTATTGAATTAATTACTACCGTTATTTAATTTGTATATTGATATAATTTAAACTTCAAAAAAAAAATTTCTTTATAAGTAACAAGGAAGAAGGAATATAGCTCGTGACATCTCAAGGATTTGTATAGATGGCGTATATGGCGGGCTGTTACGTATTAAACATGCAGCAGCTAAGTTAATTATAGATCTCAAATTTGCTAAAAGATAATTGAGTTCTGGTACAAGAAGCTTTATCTCCTCTACACTAAACAAAAGAAGCAAGCAAAATTGAAAAGGAGAAGAATATGAGAAACAGAACCCCAAGCTAGACAACATTATTTGGTGCTTGTTCACCCCACCTATCATAACTATCAATTATTAGACTGTCTTTGAGATAACCTAAGTTCTAAGAGAGAGGGAAAGGCAAACATTTTGAGACGTATTGAAGGCTAATTTGATCAAATGTAGATAGAGAGAGAGGATAAGGTATAGGGGAAAAAAATTAATTAATGGGGTTGGTTTCATTCATTACTAACAGTGAAAAACTGAAAATAAAATCCCTAGTAGTTAGTTACTATGGTTTAACATATATAAACCACTGGAACTTTTTTTGAAGATAAAACCACTGGTACTTATTCACTATGACTAATTTCTAGTTTGACAGTTATAAACTGTGGCTAATGAATTGTGGTTAAAACCCTTTTCTTACCTTGGGTTAGGTGCCAAAAAAAGAGCGCTATCTTAGGCACTAGAAGCCTAGAAAGCTAGGTCAGTGGTTAAGCACCTAACGAATGCTTAGGTTCTACCCTGCTAGGTCTTCCAACACTTAAGCTAATTTTTATCGTACATCCGTACCAATATTAATGGATGTTCGAAGCCTTAAAACTTACCATAATCATAATCATAATATAAGCATTGAAAGAAGTTGTAACTTGTAAGGAGCATATACTTGGATACTCTAGATCTAAAGGTAGCAATGGACTGTATATATAGAGAGAGATTTTAATTAATCATGAAAAACTAAGTGTATACTAGAGAAGTTAAATTTAAATAATTGACCTTCCCCTTCCAATTTTAATGCATCTATCATTGACTGTGCTGTAGCAACTCCTCTTGATATAGCTACTAATCCCTCTCCTACTATATTTATACCTATAATTATTACCACTAACGTACATATACTCCTACCTCCTTGTGTTTTCCTTCTTGTGATGCTGTTCTGCCTAACACTACCACGAATGAGGTTCCTAATTCTTTACCTAACACTTCTCTTGGAGACACCATTAATTGGACCCGTGATCACAGTTCACAACTGCAGAACCTGTAGGTTGTAGCTACTTCATGAAGGAATTCAGCTGCTAGAACTCAATGCTCACTTCCATGCACGGTAAATAACCAAAGGGAACGATGAAATTAATACATAAACCTAAAGATAATAGTTTACAGCATGACAGTCAAGATGAGTGACCGCCTATAAAGCCTCATTTTTAGATGGATACCATTTTTTTTTATCTAGTTTATATAAATAAAAATTTATATAATTTTAAAATTATATAACTATTTTATTATAAAAAATTAAATATTTTTTTAGTAAATTTCTTATAGGGAGACAATTACTAGTAATTAGTCAACTAACAATGATGTTTCCACTTAACAAAAATCTATCCACAATTTTGGGAAGAAAAAGAATCGATAATTTAAGTATAGCGTTAGAATGTGAAAGATAAAGTATGATATATTATCTTGTTTCATTTATATTAGTGTTAACATAACTATGTAAACAAACATGTCGATAAAAAAATTATAATATTTATGATTCAAACTTTAACAATTGAACTGAAATCAAGCTCTAAGATATTAAATTATTTCAAAATACTTAATTGTTTTATTGTTGCATATGTAACTTAGAAAATAATATTAATTATTGTTTCTACTTTTGCATACACTAAAAGAAACTTATCAAATTTAAAATTGTTAAAATCCTATTTGAAATTTATTGTCACAAAGTAGGTTCCATAATTTTGCTTTGATTTCTATTGAATTTATTTTTTTAAATCTTACCTATGAATAAATTATTAATGATTTAAAAAAAACAAATATAAGGATAAAATTCAAATGATTACAAAGGTACAATTTTTTTCAATTTTCTCATAACATAAAAAATCTCATCAGCCCTGCAGCATCCATGTATTCTTATTTAATAATTTCTTTATTGGTTATAAAAAATGAAAAGAAATTGTAGGACATACCTCCATATGATTACTAATTGCATTTAGCTTACCTAAAGTGAGAGAATGCGTAGAAAGTAAGAATACTTTTACCATTGATTTAAAAATTTTAAATCAATGGTAGATATAATTTTAGTTTCTCAGTTTACACATCATCTCACTTTAAGTGCCAAATTCTTACTAATCGATATTTAGATTTATAGGTCACTCAAGTTTAACTTCGATAAATAAATAAAAAAATTAACATCATATAAGGTGATGGTGATCAACATAACTCGAAAGCCTTTTGATTTTATAGTTTTATTTATCATTGATTGTGTCCACCAATTGATTTGCCACCATATATAAGTCTTGAAATGTATATCTGATTGTAGAGAGAGCTTCAGACTTGTTAGCGAATGGATATAACCAAGTAAATTGAAGTAGGCATAAAAATTGATTTATTTCCGATTTTATTAGTCTCCCTATATTTTCCTTCCACAACTTTCAGTTGTGGGTTTTAGTTTGTAATTTCTTTTTTCTCATTAATTTTTTTTATAATTAAGCCCAACTAAAAATGGGGTTAAACAACAATATTTTAATCATTAATAAAATTTAGATAATTATCTTATTTTGAATTCAATCATTAATGTTATGTTTATTACATTTAATGTTTTATTTTAAATTTCTCTTTCATATCATATATATGAAAAATTATAATTTTATAATTGGTAATTAAAATTATACTAAAATACATAAATATATATGTAATAAAATTATAAAATATTGAAATATTAATAATTATTTATTAATCATTATATTCTTTATTAACCTTAGGAAAAATATATATGGCTGTAATTTTTTAATAATTATTTATCAATTAATTATTTATAATTTATAATTAAAAGCTATACTCTTTATCTATAATTTTTAATTAAAAATTATAATGAAAATGTTAGAAAATATTTAAAGTATTATACTTAGAAGCTTTAAAATATATAAATGAAAACTATTTATCTAAAGTTTATTTTTTAATGACTATTTACCTAAAGTGAATTAAAAAAATAATTATTAAGATTTTAATATTTTATAATTTTATTTTAATTTTAATTATTTACTTCTAATTAACAAATATAAAATTTTAATTTTAAAAGAAAAATTAAAGATGATGTATTAAATATGATAATCATAATATTAATGATAATGATAGTAATAAGATAATTATCTAAATTCTATTGGTTATTTAAAATGAAATTTTTTTAGTCCTATTTTTACCTAGGGTCATTTAGATAGACCCTTAAAAAAGGAAAAAGATTGAGGATTACTAAATTTCAAAATAACTCGTATGCAACATATAGATTCTATCCCTTGCATAAGGCGTCTTTCTTAAAAAAAAACTCCATGAAATATATTATTCTTTAGCTTGCTAGGGAAAAAAGAATTAATCTGACAACTTGAACCGATTCGCGCGAACAAGATTCTCGTTGATTATGTTTTGTTATTGAAAAGTTTTGTCAAACCCAATTCAATATATTCAAATCTCACTAGTTACTTCGCTTGAATTAAATTTTTCTTATACTCTTCGATTCATGTATGCAATCGCGCGTAACGATATAAAATTATTATTTTAATTATTTTATAAAGAATTGAAGATATAATGATGAGTAAATTAAAGTAAGAAAGAAAGAATGAATTTGGTTTCTAATTCAGATCAAAGTAATGGTTCTTTAACTAGCTTGATTTTCTTTACAAACTTTAGGCGACAGTGATGGCATTGTAGACAGAATAAAGTAATTTCACACTTTAAAGTTTAATTAAACAATTCAGAGAATGTTTAAGGTCCACTTTTTTATGAAATGAATAAGTTGAAAAAATTACAGAACAATTATGACTTTGTTAGGAAGAGAGAGAAAAATGCACCGTCAAAAGAGACATTCCATCCGCGGGCGCAGCCTCTAATTATATAGCTGAGTAGTATCTAATATCTAGAACGCAACAAATTAACCTTCCATTTAATTAATTACATGTAATTTTGTAACTCATCTTTGTTTACTTATATACAGTTTACTATTACAAGTGTAACTTTTATAATTAATACTCTGCACCAATGCATCGAACCAATTTCAATCATGTACAGCATGCAGCTTGTTACGAAACTCTATGGTACGTACCAAAATAATAAAGAATTGCTACCCCTCCCATGATCTGTGATATGAGAGACAGTGCTCCACCTAAAGTGTAGATTTGAATCAAAACCCAGCATAACATTTGTATAATTAACCTCCATTTTTAGCTATCTGCCACCAATTCCATAATCTAAGTTTGTTGAGATATGTAGGACAGCTCTCATGCATATATATCAAATGTGTTCCCTAGGAAAAACCATGTTTTTTTCTCACTAACCAAAGAGACCATGGTTGTCAAAACTCTGGAGTTAACTCTTTATTTATAGACATTTTTTATTTTACGATTCTAGCAAGGCAAAATAATTTTTTTTAAAAGGCAAAACATTTCGTTCAAACAAAGCATTAGAATAGCCACTAGAAGTGACCAAGCCAATCCAAAAGTTACATATCATGGTACTGTCCTGTATAACAGCACCCACAACCCAAAATATATAGCCTATACTTTCAATGAATTACATCACTATGTACCCACCAAAAATAAAACTTCAAAAAGACCAATTAAAATCTGATACAATATATAGCACTATAGCACAATGTTGCAAACAACTCTATTTTTTTTGGGGTAAACTCTGGTTTCGCTCTTGCAAAAAACAAGCTTGATGTATAACCAGATAATTAATCCCATTCAAGAGTATACGCGAGACCATACCAGGTGCTCAAGTAATTTAGTGTGTGTAGGACTGCATGCAATTTGTTTGAAACATGGCAAACTGACAATCACAAGCAAATCTTTTGTCTCAATTGAGTTAAACCTAAGTTAAGCTGAACCAGATCGACCTTTTAACATAAACACCCTTAATCTTCCAACATCCATTTCTTTCTCATTCTACTCATTGTTGTACTCTTCTCCTTAATTCCTTCTCATTGTCACCGCTGAGGGTGCATGATTCAATCCTGTAGTAGTTCAAGTTTTTAATGGTTTATGTTAAGTGTATTAGTTCAATAATCATTAAAGCACAAGGCAAATTTAATCACACCATTTCCTTAAAAAAAATTATCACGTCCTTTACAACCCCAATTATTGTGCTCATGAAATATTGAATTAGTTTATTGCGTTTTTCTAATAAATTTTACTAAAAGTTAACTATCCAAAATGTTTCATGAAATATTGAATTAGTTGATTATGTTATCAATTAAAAACAAATGTTATGAGAAATTAATTAAATGATTTGATAAGACTTACAAATATTCAAGGTTCTAGCTAGTTTCATTTGAAACATGTAGTTAGTCCAATAAATTTAGTTTTTAATTCCTACTTTTTAGTCCTTGAAAAATATATGATATTCATGTTTTTAGTCTCTACAAAACTATGGATACAAACATTGCAGGACCCCCCCCCCCCCCCCACACACACACACACACACATATATATATATATATATATATATATATATATATATATATATATATATATATATATATATATATATATTAAAAACAAAAACTATTATATTTGCAAGTAAAACATATATTTAAATCATTTGATAAATAATTTTACATTTTATAGCTAAAATATTAAAATAAATAAATAAAATATAACACTTTTTAAAAGTAGCAAAAAAACTTATTTTAAAATATACTTTAGTCCATTTTTTAATTGTGTTAGCCTTGAAGCATAATATATACATGTGTTGCATATATATATATATATATATATATATATATATATATATATATATATATATATATATATGAATCATAATGATTTTTTTTACGTCAAGGATATGATAATTCCTTGGAACTTCTTAAATTAAATTGACAACAAAATTACTGAATGATATTATTACGATTATCATATATATAAGTTTTAGTAAAAAAAATTGAGTTTAATTTTCATATACGCTTAATTTACAATATTTTACATTTTAATTAATCAGAAATTTAATTTTATATGATTTTTAAAGTAATTATTAAAATAATCAACTAATTTATTATACACGACAATACGTAATTAGATAATATATATTGATTTAAAAAGTATGGGCACAAACATTTTAAATAATTTAAAAATGCTCCCAAAGACTATTAATTTATATATATTGATAATATATTTTTCAATTTGAAGACAATTATAATTATAAAATATTTATATAGTTAATTTGTTTTTGTATAAGAAATATATGAAATAGAAAAAAAAACATAAATGAATATTTCTCTTTCTCTTTCACACATGCACATAAAATACTATTACCTATGTTCCTAAATATAAGACTTTTAAAAAAATTTATTTGTTCCTTTTTATGTTTTCTTCATGTTGTCTTTTAGATTAATTATCATAAATTAATAAGATAAAGTCATTATCTCTCTTATGAGAAATGAAAAAAAATCACTAACACATTAAATATTAATTATGTAGAAAGTATTGAGTTCTAATAATTTTAAGAGTAATTAAAAAAAATAATGTAAATTATTAATAAATTTAAGGCTACTAACTAAATTAATCAACTTTCTTAAAAATCTTGAATTAGTTAAAAGTCTTATAATTAAAAATGGATGTAGTATATTTTTTTCAATTTTATTCTAGATACGTTCTAGGGTGTATCACCCTCACATGTGATGTAAGGGCACCATTTTTTTATCATTATATTCATCTAATCTCACCAATCTTATCCTAGAATTTTCACATCAAATTCCTCCTCCTTCCTAGATCTCCTCCAACATTCGTTCTTAGAACGATTTTTAGCTCGCAACACCATCACCACCCACCTCTGGCATTCTTATCTTATCACTACTCACTTCGAAGAGTGGTCGCTAAAGATAATTTCTAACAATGACATTTCTCTCTCTGAAAAATGAAGACATTTTAACTGAATACTATGAGATATCTTCATATTTTAGAGAGAAGCATTGTCACTAAAAAGTTGCATGCGACGATAATGACTTATGGAGCAAATCTAGGGAGAGAAAGAAGATAAACAATAAAAGAAAAAAAATAGTGTCACCATTGGAAATTACCTTTGATCATAGCTCACAATGACTTGTGGTACGATGATAGATTGTCACAAGAGGGGAATGACAATGATGGGTGGTGAGGAAGTTGTAGCCAAAAATTACTTCTAGCAATGAGTGGAAAAAACATGGGAAGGGGAAGGAGAAATATAATATAATATTATATATATATATATATATATATATATATATATATATATATATATATATATGGTAAGAATGGTGAGATTAAATGAATCTAATGATGGATAAAAGTGGCGCATCCTACACCACGTGAGATGATGGTATACCTAAAACCATCTTTATTCCAAACTAGTTTTGGAGTCAAATCAAACTCATATCTATATGTTGTTTTGGATACGTATTCTTTAATACAAAATAAGGTAACAGAATTATATGCTTACAAAAAATGTGATATTAATTTAGTCTTAGTTTGGGCAATAGGAATGGGAGAATATTTCATGATCTGTCGTACCTTTTTTAGGTTGGGACAACTTGTGTGTGTGTAAAATGATAATGATCAATTACTTGAGTACAGCCTTTATGTGGTGTTGAACACTTCAAATTGCAAAGCATTGGACCATATATATGCTCGAGAAGATTAGATGGCCACAAACAAACCGAACCCTACATATGGAAGCCAATCATATATCATTCCTTTGGAAGTTGTGAGGCCAGCAAATCACTGACCACCCGGCAAAACAATTTGGATGGAAAAATGACAATTGCATATTCTAACGTCTCATGCATATCTGCCATTTTTAAGTTATATAATAGAATTGAACTACTGCATGCATGTGCGTGCATAGGTAATCTTGTAGACGCGTCTATATTTTACATTGATATCTTTTACTCATTTAACCCGTGCGTGTGAGTGTTTATGAATGGTGAAATTTGTTTTAAATAATTTTAATAACACAAGAAAAAAAATAAAATGTAGAAGACTTTTTCAAGTGATGAGATCATTTATTTTTTAATAAACTCACATGACTTACACGTTTTTAATTTACATAATTTTTTATTAAGATTTAATAGTTAATATTCATTCTTTTTGTATAACAATATTCATTAATATTCCTTTAATAAGATTATTTTATGTGATAGTGATGAAACTAAATAATTATTTTTCTTAAATTTCATGATGAATGGTTAGAATCAAAACATACAACGCATAAGTTATATAATTTTAAAACAAAATCATGTAACTTTTTAATTGATCATAAGATTTTAGAAAGTTTTAATTTTTATTATCAATGTATTGTTCTATGGCTTAAATTTACTCAACTCTCACGTATAAAATGACTCTCTTTCTCTAGGTTAATAACTTTCTCTCACACACAGATACACATATACTGATAGACAAATAAATAGTAGGGTTGTGCATGGTTAAGTTTTCTTATATATTAAAAAAAACAAATTATTTCAATGGACTGGTTTGGTTTATCAATGTTTTGAACTTTGACAAAATGGTTTGGTTTTTGGAGAACAAGTTCTAAACTGTTCTAAACCAATTTTCAATTGGTTTTCAAAGTTGAACCTTTTTCTTATTATTGAAAAACCAATTTTTTTTAACCATCTTAGACCAATTTCCTCACACTTACACATATAGATAGATAAAATAGTAGAGTTGTGCATTTTTTTATAAAGAAAATCAAATAAAACTAAACCAAACAGTTTTAATGAATTAATTAGTTTTTAATCTAAAGGTCCTGAACTAGTTTACAATTTAACAAAGTGGTTTGGTTTATGGTGAACCAATTCTAAACCAGTTTTGAACGAAGTTTATTTCAACCAATTTTTTATATTGTAAAGTTGATTTTAAAAAACCAATACACTTTATCTTAAATTTTAATATAGAAATGGTACATTATATCCAAATTCAAATAAGAGAAACATTATTTGTACAATAATTTCTACAATATTATTTTGTGTGTTTTTTTCTCTATTACATATTAACAATGGAGAGAGATAAACACAAAAATTGATATTGTATGAATTGTATGTTTGGTTTGAAAACCATTTTAAATGATTTGACTTTTTTTATTTTCATCGATTTAATTTTTTGTTTCATTTGATTTATGGTCTTTTTTACATAGCCCTGATAAATACATTGATAGATAAAGAAATAGATATGCATACATACATTTTGATTTGGACTAATGTTTTTCGAAAAATTGACAAAAAAAAAGTTGATGGTTTGAATGATATTTTGTAGGCTTAAATATATAATATTTTATTAAGATCGAATTACGGCAAAGGATTATTGACCACATTAAATTTAATATTCTTTTACGTGAATAATATTACATAAAATGTATTATTAAGGATTTAATATTTTAAAAATTTTCTCTTAAAAGATGAAAAGAATATTAAATTTTTTATTTAAGTAGCTATAGGATAAATTTTATTTAAGATTTAAATAAAGTTTTAGTTGTTATGATGCAGAGCTATTTCTGTTTGTCTTTTTAATTATTTTTATATTTGTGTTTTTATAACTGTTTTGGTATCATTTTGTTTATTATTCTTGTTAAGTGATGATAATGTGATTAAAGATTGGAAAAAATAATATTTCTTAAAAACTGAAGATTAAAATAAAAAATATTTCAATATGAAAAAGACTTATAACTAAAGCAAAATATATAGATAGGTTTTTTTGCTGTAAAAAAAAGTCCTAACAAACTAATTAAAATTAAAACAACTCTATATTAATAACAAAAGTTATTTATGCCTAGGAAATGAAATAGTATTTTACGGAAATGAAATGACATTATTCTAAAATATTTTGTACTCCGACCAAATTAGATGCGTCCAGAAAGGGGCAAAGAGTGAGAAACACAATATCAGTCTAAAAGGCCGAGCAACCTCAGAAAATGTTCAAACATTGGTTTGGTCTTCTTCATTGGTCAAAACTCAAAAGCCACGCATTTTTTGCTTCTGCTACCCAACCAAGTCACTCTATAAATAACCCCCATTTTGCACTTTGCTTTTGCATATCCAACACATAGAATTTGAGCTATTAGCATTTATTAACAGCTCCAATTCTGAAACCTTATAAGAGATATATAACCAAAAACTGTGATAGAGATCATGGAGTTCTCAGCACTTGCCCTCTTTTCTATTTTACCTCTTCTTTTGCTCTTGAAACTAACGTTTTCTTGGTGGGTTTCACCAATCATAAACCATCTTAAGCTTAAAAGATGTGGATTTGGAGGGCCACCCCCAAGCTTTCCTCTTGGAAACATTCAAGAGATGAAAAAGAAAACTAGCGTTAGTTCTTCATTGGGGTCCTCTAATCTCACCCATGATATACACTCCACTGTGTTCCCCTATTTTTTTCGGTGGCAAAACTCTCACGGTATGCTTATGCTTAATTTCCATAACATACATAACGTAAATTAGTTTCTAATATGTAAAATAAATTGGATTATTTTCTTTTAAAGCATCCCACCTTAACTAAGAATACCATAAATTATTGCATAAAGTTTAACGTTTTGTTAGAACTCAAATACACGTTTATTTATTTATATACACACAGACGTACTTTGTATGTATACTAGTGTGTATGTATGCATGTATGACTTGTTTTCTTATTTTTTTTCTACAGGAAAGGTGTTTATCTATTGGCTTGGTACAGAACCGTTTTTGTACATTGCAGATCCAGAATTCTTGAAAAAAATGTCCACAGAGGTCTTGGCCAAGAGATGGGGAAAACCTAGAGTGTTTAGACATGACAGAGATCCTATGTTTGGAAATGGTTTGGTTATGGTTGAAGGCAATGAATGGGTTCGTCACCGACATGTTATAGCACCAGCATTTTCTCCTCTTAATTTGAAGGTTCATCTCTTTCTCTCTCTAGCTAGACATATATACTACTAACCTAGAGAACATATTTAATCATGTTAATTAAGACCTAGTTTCAACTTACAATCGTTGCATGACTTTAATTTTCAACAATCAATTTAGACCATTGTGGCATCCTAGCGAAAATTGTCGACACGGCATCATGGTGAAGTTTGAAATGTTTTGTATACAATTTTAAATGCTGTTTGTCCTTGATACGATCTTCATGCTTTACATACTAAATATAGAAACATTACCCAATTTGTTGTTTAACTTTAAGACTCCTTTGCCACAAAAAAGTTAAATAAAGAAAGCCACCTAAGTAACAGCACCTTGTAGGAACCTACTATGACTAGCCCACTCCAAACAAATTCCATTTGATCAGAGAGTTCATCACAAAATTTCCTTCTTTAATTTAATCAAAAATTTTAAGGACAAATTTGTTTTCGTGATATTATCTTGAGTGTCACCAATTGTCAAGAAAAGAAAATTAGTTATCTTTTTATTTTTCTGACACGTGTATATTTTTATTGTGTAATATGATATAGGCAATGGCAAGCATGATGACTGAGTCTACAAATCAGATGATAGATAGGTGGATTGCACAAATCAACTCCGGAAACCCCGAAATCGATGTGGAAAGAGAGGTTGTAGAAACGGCCGGAGAAATTATTGCAAAAACAAGCTTTGGCATGAAGGGGAAAAATGCAAAGGAAGTGTCTGAAAAACTACGTGCCCTACAAATGACACTTTTCAAGACAACAAGATATGTGGGTGTTCCATTTGGCAAGTGTTTCAACGTCAAGAAAACCCTAGAGGCCAAGAAGCTTGGCAAAGAGATTGACAAGCTCTTGTTATCCGTCATAACATCTCGTATGAAATCAATCAAAAGACAAACTCAAGAAGACTTGTTGGGATTGTTGTTGCAAGGAAACAATCATCAAGGTGATGGCAAGTTAGGGAAGACATTCACCACTAGAGACTTGTTGGATGAGTGCAAGACTTTCTTCTTTGCTGGCCATGAAACAACGGCATTGGCTATCTCATGGACTTTGTTGCTTCTAGCTATAAATGAAGATTGGCAAATCCAGTTAAGAGATGAGATAAGAGAAGTGGTCGGTGATAAAGAACTTGATATCAACGTGCTTGCGGGGCTTAGAAAGGTAACACATACTTAATCTCATTTACTCATATGCATAGATCATAATTAAACACGTTATATATGTTCATAATTAATGGGAGGGAAGTATAGCGTTTGTTTGGTTAAATTTGTTTTGCGTTTTAAGATATATATCTTGGCAAAATTTCTACCACATATATATGAATATATGATCTTTGACCACCAAAATTATACTACTATGCCATTAAGTTTATTTAGACTGATAAATTATATATGTCCTTAATTAGGTTAGATGACCTATGCATGCAGAGAATGAGAAAGGGTCTAATTGACTTAATATGGATTCTCACCTTGACTATATACCGTTATTGACCACATATGTTTGAGACATGTAATTGAGTTTAACATTCCAGAATTCATACTACTGCTTTGTACGACTATGTTTAAAACATTAATGGCAAGGATGAGATCGTAGAATTCAAAATCTTGTATATATTAGAGGTTAATTGGTATATTAAATATGAAAATAAATTCAAACACAAGTAATGGAAAAATAAAATGATATGTTGTTATTTAAAAATTACTCAACAAAAATTACTATCAAATTAATAGCTATAGAATTTGAATTTGTGTTTTACCATTTACATTTAATTAGTACGTCTTTTGGTCTTTAGTAGAACACATTAACTACTTGGTCAATGTTCATATATAAGATTCTGAGGTGGGGTATATTGGTCGCTCAAGAAGATAAATAATAATTCAAATATCAAATGGCCCACAATACATTTATATTTGAAGTTTGCGTAAAGTCGGTGTTCTGTTGTGCATGTCATGCTTCAGCACTAAACCCGCACCACCACTTTATGGCTGCACGTATGAGTATGTAGCATGAAATTAACAAATTATCACTTTACACATGGCACTTGGTCAATGATTTGACTATGAATCTTCGTTGTTTCTTTTTATTCCTTTTATTTGTATCATAGCGCGAAGAGCAACCAAAGGTCTAATCAAATTTTGTTAGCCGACTAAACATAAACACGAGGAAAAAGTACAAAAGAGAAGCATGAAACGATAATTAAATTGTAAAATCAAGGGAAAAATTTTAATATTCCAAAATTAGGTAATTAATTAATTACTTCTGTATATAATAAAAATTAACATGAGCTCGTGTGCCATGCAGATGAAGTGGGTGATGAATGAAGTTCTAAGACTCTACCCAACGGCACCAAATGTGCAAAGGCAAGCAAGGGAAGACATTAAAGTTGATAACTTAACAGTGCCTAATGGGACCAACATGTGGATCGATGTTGTGGCGATGCACCATGACCCGGCATTGTGGGGAAAAGATGTCAACGACTTTAGACCAGAGAGATTCATGAATGACGTCAATGGTGGATGTAACCACAAAATGGGGTACTTGCCTTTTGGTTTTGGAGGGAGAATGTGTGTTGGTAGGAACTTGAGCTTTATGGAGTATAAGATAGTGTTAACCCTACTCCTGTCTAGATTTAGTTTCAAAGTTTCACCAGGTTATAACCATGCACCCTCTATCATGCTCTCCCTTAGGCCCACCTATGGACTTCATCTCATAGTTCAGCCACTTTAGTTGAAAGGAAAAGTAATTATGGACACCCAATGTGCTATTATACATTTAATGAGAGAAGATAAAATAAATAAATAAATAACATGGGTATTATAAATATTATGATGGGCCATGATTAGAGAGATAAAGAAAAATTATGGATATTGATTAGGAATTTTAAAAAATATAAATGTTTATATGTGTATTATTACTCTGGTTGTAAAAGTATTTTGTATTTTTTATGTATTTGGGAATTCTATCCTCAAGAGTCAAGTCCATATGTATGAAATAACTCTTTTAGAAGAAAAGTTTCTCTTAAATAAATTTAAGTATTTTGAGAAATTTGAAGATATCTGGATTCATCCAATAATCATATACAAGTATTTTTGTGGGATTTTGTCAATCTTTTTTGTTCTTGGACAATTGACGTAATTAAGAATGAAATTGCCTATGATCTTTTGGACTTGATTTCTTTATTTCACACATGGGTTGTCTCATATATAATCAAAATCTTGCACCTTTCTAATACAAGATTTTGAATTTGACAATCTGCATATCCAAAATGAGTAAGCTAGCTAGCAATGAGTGGAACTTGAAGCCAAATAAACAGTTCTCTTCGGTGTTCTTTGTCACATTTGTCAAGATCTAACTTCAAAAGATGTAAAACATTCAGTGTGAATAAGAAAAATGGAACTGTGTAATTCACCTATTGTTAGTCTTCATTCACGTGATGGGTAATTTTGGCTAACCAAGAGTGAGATATTGACAATGTTGCGCTATCTTCAACACCATTATCAAAATGGCTATTGCTGTTAGTGGCACACCCTAGAATTAGATCTATACATTCATTTTCAATGTATTTATCATTACGAAGAAAATTTTGCAAAAGATATATAATAAAATAAATTTAATGACTGTAACAATTAATGATTACCAAAGTAGATCTTGAAAGGACAAGGGGCCTTTTATACAAATAACATCAACTTCTTGTTCTTTAATTTGTGGAGGATTATGGAACCTAAAGAGAATATAACTGGGTAGGTATATACTATTAATTCATTCTTATTTTATACAAACAAAAACTTATATTTGCTTTTTCACGTTTTGTTAGATTTTTTAAGCATGTGATTGATATAAATTTTTCATTCACTTTGATGACTAATATTTATTAAGAAATTTAACTAATCATTTTTAATAAAATCTCATCTTATAATTGTGTTTTTTATTTATTTATAAGATTTAAACTCAAAATTTTATTTAAGAAATTTAAATTTAATTTCAGTTAAATCAAGATGTATTAATATTTTTGTTAACATATGATAAGTGTAATTAATTATATATTGCATAAAAGGTAAAATTATTTGTAATCTAATTATCTTTCCCCATTTCTGAATTTATATTTTAATTTCATGTTATTTTATGTTTTTCACTACATAACCCGAAACTATAAATAAATATAGCATCTTGCATTTGCAATAGCATTTGTTTCTACCTAAACCCATATATATAATTTCAATTATAATACTAAAATTATGATATTAATCTTTCTAATAGTTTTTCCATTGTGTTGAGTTTATGAGATCGAATTATACCAATGAGTAGGCCGATGAAATGATGTGTTGAGTTATTTCAGTTTAATTAATAGTCTTAAACTTTAGTAAAAAAATATACAACTATACTCAGAATTATCTCTAATAGAGAAAATGCAGTGATCCTAATCACTCAAATAGAATTATTTCTAATGAAAATAAATATAGATTAAAAAAATATGTTTGAGGTCTTTTTTTTTGTCTCAATCTCTTCTTAATTAGTGACTTTTTATGTCTCGAGCTTTATTCACAAACACTTGTTTCATTGTGCATCCATACTATGATTTCAATAATAATGTTTATAAGAAGATTGGCTCCAATATTTCCCCTCCTTTTATTTACACAAATTACCCTACTACCACGTGCCTTTCCATGCACAGACTCAGTCTCAAAATTGAATAAACCCTAAATCCGAAATATATATAACTCGTCTTCAATTCAATTTTCAATTTCAATTCTAAATGGAACTTGGCCCATCTTCAATTCACAAATGTAATTTCTTTTGGTAGGTTGTTTATTCGGACCCACAAAATGCAATCCCTGTCTCCAATCCTATGTATACAATGTCTGTATAATGTCTCTCTATATATAATCCCAAACTCAATCTTTCAGTCTTCAGATTCACACAAAATTTGCCCCACCTGATCCCTAATGTTGATATTTTTTTTTTGTATCTCAAATGAAAGCTTCAAGAGTTTATATCATCCCTTGTTTACCTCAACCTCACAAATCACCGGGTAGATTTGGCCCTACGCGTTTTCATACACTGATTTCCTAATTCAAGTTAGAACTCTGGGCACCCAATTGACTTTGAGAGGAGGTTAAGGGAAGTCATTCCGCATTCTAATCCCATCAATAATAGGGTGCAGTCCTTTCAATTGGGTCACTATGCTTTTATTCTCTACAATTACTCTATAAAAAATATTATCCTTCACTTCAGTAGTGTTAAATAAGCATTCATCCTCATCTCAATTATAAGAAAAAAAAATGTTATACTTATTTAAAAAATTAACTATTTTCATTAAATTAAATCATGTGAGTTTCAATAAAAAATGAACTTTTTGTATATTATTTTTTTATTGAAATTTGATATCAAATATAAAAGTAAAACTTTGACTTTATTAAATGAAAAGTATATTTTAAAGATAATCTTATTATATAAAACAAAATTAGTTGAATTTTAATTATATTTGATATAACAAATATAAAAAAAATTGTTACTTATATTCGGGACAAAGAGAAAGTACTATTTTATAAATTCTCGTCCACTGAATAGTAACAGTACCACTGATCATGAAAGAATTTGTTCAGAATCAAGAGTTTGAATGGATAAATTATCGTATATATCTAAGATGGGTACGATAAGTATATATATATATATATATATATATATATATATATATATATATATATATATATATATATATGCTCAACATTTTGAAGTACATATCCCTACTTAGATCAACTATACAAGCTACTTACGTGGTATACTGGTACATATATAGCATACCGATATACTAATTGTCAAGCTTTACAGCCCACAAGTTTTTGTTTATTCCACGAATTAGTGTGATAAAGCTTTTGCGGTGGTCGTTGATGTCGGAAAGAAACCTAATATCCTGTCAACATCATCAATGCCTGTTACCAAAACAACATTGCATGGTCTGATAGATGGTCTCATCCTATTAACATAAACATTTATCTATCTCTATATTCGTTTTTGAGTAACTTAATAGCTATCTAATCCCTTCGACCCATTAGGTAACTTTATTTCATTTGCAAGGAATTAAGTTTTTAATTTACGAAAAATAGTTAATATTTAATTATGTGTGTAGTAGAAATTAGTTGGGACCATGAACCAATTAGTAATCCAAGATTACTTAAGTAATTTCTTGTGAAATTAGGTTCTGGCATTCTACTTTTATGATGTTAGTCCAATAATCCGGTCCACGATACTTGGATGTAATCTATTCAAAAGCCGAATGCAATATAGTCCATGTGTGGAAGGGAAACTGCAACACTAGGGTACACATTCTACGTACGTGATTTATGTTTTTTTTTCTTTGTTTCATATTGATGTCATATATAGCTAAACAATATATAAAGTTATCTAAAGTAATCCTTATATATATGGGGTAAAAAATAAAGAAAGAAGAGAAATCAAGAACCCCTCTCCCTAACTTCAAACCTTCGTTAACCGTGTTTCAAAGACGTGATGCACATAATAAGAACTTAGAAAGTTAATTTTGAAATGGTTGTTTCCTTTTTGGACCATGGAAACAATCATTCAAACCCTAAGAACAATCGTATGATGGTGTTTCGTATAAACTTTGCTTTTTAGTTTTTATTATTAAATATATGAGAATAATGGTCTTAAAATAACATTGTTTATAGCTTACTTTGTTTACTTTAGACAAGTAAGTATAATGTAGAAATTTATATTAGTATTTTATATCTATATCTATTCTATATGTCAATATAAAGGACAGTACAAAAATATAATTATATATATATATATATATATATATATATATATATATATATATATATATATATATTATAAAACATAGTTATTAATTGTGTATGTTAACACATCAAATTCTAATAAAAGAATGTCCCATTTTTTCTCAAAGTTTAAAAAAGGAAACATAATATTTTCAATTTATGCCTATTACATTAATATATCATTTATATAACTAAAAACAATAACAAAACTTAAATGTGTATTTGTGATAATTGTGTATAAAAAATTCAAACACAAAATTTTAAATTACATCTGATTATTTATAAAAGCTTTATTTTATTATAATTTAATTTTCTACTTTATTTTGTGTGAAAATTTTCTATAATTTTGTTTTAGAAAAATTAAATTACATGTACATGACCGTCATTATGAACTTTTTAGAGTTTATGTAAGTTTCAAATATTATGCACATATCACACATTAACTTGAAAGTTGCAAAAATTATGCAAATTTATTATTGGGAGAAATGTAACATTTCAAAAATAATTCAATAATTATTTAAATAAAAATATCTAAATACATCTTTTGGTAAAAGAAAAGATAAAAGATAGATTAAATTATTTTAATATGTATATTAGATTGTTATTTCTATTTTTAAAAGATGTTAATATATTAGATTGGTTAAAGATAATAGAAATAATAGATAAGGAAAAATCAATTAAACAAATTTTAAATTATGTATAATTATTATTATATAAAGGGTAGACAATTTCTTTACTTAGAATCACATACATAAACGATCTCTTTTGATATTAGTGAGTTGTTCAACGATTGAGAAAAAAAAAATTGGAGAAATTCTTTCGACGTAATTAGTTGAAAAAAATAAATAACAAACAATATGAATTTCTTACTTCAAGAGGTGAGGAAAATAACATGTGTGTGTGTGCGTGTTGACATTATCTAAAAGTTTTATCATTGAATTAATCAATATATAATTTAACTTTATGATCACAATCAATTTGTAATTATTATATTACATGCATAATTGGTGTTATATATGTAGTTTCATTTTTATTAATTTATTTTATTATTGTTGTGGTGTAATTTTGAGAATTATTATTGGATACATGAAATTAGAGAGTCTGTTGGTAAGAATGATATTCTTGTAATTTTGTGAGTTGGTTATCATCTTTTGGGAGGGAATTATAATATATATTTTATTACGAGATTATAATGTTACATATCTTCATACGATAAGAATGATACTTGTTTGTAGATACTCCATGTGAGGTGAGGAAAAGACTTTGAATACTTTCATTTATGATGGAAAAGACACTGAGATATTATTGTATGAAATATAAATTCATAAATCTTATATGAAGAATATAAGATCCACACTGATTTGAAGAACTAAAGAATTGAATCTTATAATTATGAAAATAGCTAAATTGTGTCTATTATATTTATTTGGATGCACTGAGGTGTTTCCGTTTATTTAAATATTTCATTTATTCAAAATTTCATGAATTATGATTATTTTAATATGAATTTTATTGGTGTGTAAATACATACATATATAATCTTATTTTAAATTTATTACAGATATTATGGTTGATTTTTTTGAATTACTGTATAAGTTGATGACAATACTATTTGTGAACTCTTGTTAAGTGTTATTTTTAGAGCACGATAAATAAATGGATGAGTTTGAAGGAACTTGAAGACATAATTTTTTTATTATATTTATTTTAACTTGATTAGTACTTAAGAATAATTTGTCGGATGCGATTACTTTCATTATATTTTTAGTGTTCATTTAGTTTAAATGTTCATATTTTGAGGATAATATTTTTACTCATATAAAAACTTATTTATTTGAATTTATGTATTATACATGAAGTATTTTCAAACTATTATAATTTTGAGATTTTATATTCTTCTAGTATGAGTTGTTAAGTGTTTTACATGTCTAATAAATAGAGTAAACAATAAATTAAAAATTTTAAAAATATTTAACTCTGAATAAATTTAAAAACTAATCATTATTACTTATAATGATAAAAAAAATATTATTTGTTATAAGATGTAATAATCTTTTGAAACCTATGTGTATATAAAAATATAGTTAAATATTTATTGACATATCTAATAACATATATTTATTAAAATTTTAATTAAATAATTAATAATATGTTAAAAATTACTCATATAAATTATAAAAATAAATTTAATACCCATATAAATCTCGAAACACTAAATTAATTTATTAAATAAAAACATTGTACAGAAAAAATGCATTGTCTACATTTTCGGCACTAAAGCGAGAGCAGCCGCACGGATTAGAGCGTGCACACTGCACACACACAGGTCAAAGGGAAAAAGTTAGATGTAAGTCGGTGCTTCAGCCAAGGAAACAGATCGGTCAATTATTTTCTACTTTTACGTGTCAAAACTCAAAACTACATTCAATGGAGTGAGCAACTCGTGGATCTTATGATGAGTCTTTCGTCTCCTATAACAGAATCCAGAGAAACCATGTTTGTTTACTTTTTTTAATCAGCAAAAATATCATCATAGGTACCAATTCAAACCCATTTACAAAAACAGTTTTTCCAAGCCAAAGAAGTATTCCCAGTTTAGTTTTTGTTTTTAATAACTAAAAGTTTAGATAAATTGAATATTTGAAGTTAATATCATTGGAATCAATAAGTATTTATAAAGATTCTCACATCTAAAGCATAAACGACGCATGCTTATAAAATATGACTTTATTATTTACCAATTATACCAATCTTGTTTACTTTCACTAAACAAAACAAAAGATTATTGTGTGTAGCACACACAGCTAGCCTTCAAAGGCTAATAATTCAATGTTTTAATTACTTATTTAATGTTTATAGCTTTTAAATTTATTCATTTTAATCCTTATAGTTAATAAGTAATTTTTTTAATTACTGAAATTTACATTTTAATTTTCAAAAAATCTCTATTGTTAAACTATTTTTTAATATATGCACAAAATTTTAAATAATAAAAAAAGGAAAAAATAAGATTTCTCTATATATTTTATGTTAATTTTATTTTGATCATTTAATTTAAAATTAGTTTTATAAGTCTTAATTTGTCATAATAATTATTTTCTTTATTTTCTAATATTTTTATTCATTTTAAATATATTTGGATAAAAATATTGTAAGAAAGTGTTTTTGGATATAAGAAAATTAGATGAGTATGACATAACCCAAAATATTTACTTTCACCTTTTCCATATTTATTTATATACATGGGTGGTCATGTGTTGAGTTTTGTCTCTTCTTAATCAATGACAATATCGTAATCATCTTTCTTTTTATGACTTGTCAACAATATTCAATTGGAAAATTAATACGGAGGAAATATTAGTAATAAAAAATAGGGCAAAAAGTTATGTTGAATCTCATAGATACACGTGTACTTTTTCTTCTTTCCAAGTTTACCTTCACCAAATAATACTAATCGCGGAGAAATAAATGAAAACGAGGTTACACCTAAGGCCGAAATGAAGGAAAACCACAATAAAATGGAAATATTAGAGATCTATATTTGCGGCACCTAGGTTTATTTTATTAGCAAAATGATTGAAATTAACTAGTAAAGTAGTAATTCTCATTATCGTGAAAACTGTGGTTTGAAGAGATCATATCTTCAGAAGACACGTGAAAATTTTAGGTACCGTCCGTAGAAACATAACCGGAAAATTAGAAGAAAAAAACAGAAGACGAATTTTACATATTAGAAGAAAATGACTAAATTAATGAGTGTTGTGAAAAAAAAAATAAGGGAAAAAAGTAACATATAATGTTTAATTTAAATTACTATTGATATCAAGTTAGAGTTTTAGATGCATAGTTATATTAAATATTCTAAAAATAAAATTAACGCCCATAAGAACTGTATTCGACTTAAATATTTCCTGTAATATGTAGCCTTCTACTAGAAAAATAGGAAAAAGATAAACATGAATGCAAGATAAGTGTAAAATATGAAGAAAAAAAATATGATTAATTTTAAAATTGGTTTATTCTCCATGTTTCTCTCACCTAGTCAACTGTTCTTTATATTTCACAAATGATCTGAATAAGATATGATATACGTAGACTGAGCAGCAATTGACCCCAAGCCTTTTGTTTTCTTTGGTGGCTAAAAAAAATTATGAAAAGGAAGTTGACCTGTATGCAAAAATCAAAATTCGTTTTTTGAATTATAAGACAGTTCATACTTTTAATATGTTGTTATGTAGCATAATCCAAAATTAATTTTCCAACATCTACATCAAACACAATTTTAAAAAGTGAATGTTAATTAAATTTGTTTGTTAGCATATCATTCAATTGTATCAATGAGACACAACTCTAGTTAAATACTTGTATGTCTTTCTCTTGCATGGCCCCCGTACGAGAGCATTAGTATATGATCCTTTTCAATTATTGCGCCCTTATTTTTGTCTCTCTATCTTTTCTATGCATTACACGCCACATATATAATTTTTTGTCCGTTTCCTTTTTTCTTTTTCTTTTTTACATACCCATGATAAGTTTGAAACAATCTTTATAACCAATACATTATTTTCCTCATTTATTATTTAATATTTGTCATCTACTTCAAGGACAGTATTCCTTGCGCGTTGACATTTGAAACAATCTTTATATCCAATACATTATTTTCCTCATTTATTATTTAATATTTGTCATCTACTTCAAGGACAATATTCCTTGCGCGTTGACATTTGAAACAAGCTTTATATCCAATACATTATTTTCCTCATTTATTATTTAATATTTGTCATCTACTTCAAGGACAATACTCCTTGCGCGTTGCAATGTCAACGTGCACTGTTATTTTAATTTTAAAAATGTTTATATTGTTTTGACTTTTTAATACATTTTATATTATTAAATGAAATCTCGTACTGATCACATTTTTTATTAGCGAGGTTGGTATATAGTGATAATTAATAAAACATAAAAATATGTATGGGTTAGGGTGATGTTGCTTTCTAAATTCAGTACTGCACAGCTATCACAGTTGTAATCTAAACAGTAATACTATTCCAAAAGAAGAAAAAATATTTGTACGTTGCTGCGGCGTTGAAGAAAGCACATATATATATATGCATGAAAAGCTTGAATTTGATCAAAATCTAGTGCGTGAAAACTTTGCTGACTAGATTGCTACGCTTACCACGTGGGAAACAGGAAACCAGCCACTTTGTATATATCTCCCATCATGCTTCAAAATGTACAATGTAAACATGCATGCAGACTTTCTAAAACATAAGATGATAGACAGAATAAAAATATTAATCAAAATGTACACACAACATAAATTAAATTTAGTCTTTATAATATATATATATATATATATATATATATATATATATATATATATATATATATATATATATATATATATATCATCATTCAATGTCATATCGGTATAAATAAAAGAGAAAAAATTGTCGACTTCCCAAAACATCTAAAAAAAAGTTTTCATCACAAATCAAAGACGAAAAAAGTATTGGAATATAATCTCTTCTGATCCGTATGAATCAAACTCCAACTGTAACTCCAATGCTCAAGTCAGTACTTATGGAAAGATGTTAGGAATATAGAAGTTAGAGAGTACCTGATATATTTATGTCCATTTATATTTTTTTTTCTAAAAGTTATGTGATAATTATTTTTACATGCATGTTGAGGCACGGGAAACATTTATGTGAATTTGATGATTTTTGTTGAGTGTTGCTTCATGAATTGGTGTCAGATATTGTATTTTGTGACTATATTAGACTTGGTGGAGTGAGCTAAGAGCAGTTTCATCCCTTATATTTGAGTCTTATGGACCGACCATGGAACTTGATAGTATTTCTTTCACTCATTGTAATTTGCGTGTAAGAAAAAAAATATTATTTTAAAATAATTATTATTTTAATTTTTAATATAATATTAGTTATCTTTTTCACGTGGACAATAAAATTTATAAATAAATTAATGATGATACAAGATTAATTTTATAAAATTATTATTCTCTTATTTATTTATTATTATTATTTCAGTATGTATAAAACAATCTGGGACAGGAATTATTTTGGAATAGGGGAAGTATAAGACTCTGTGTGCAGCTATATATATTATTCTGGTTCAATGCCATTCACGAAGCTAGCATTAACCTGACGCCGTTTTTAGTAGAGACCCTCGTACCATTAGGGATATGCAAACTCTTTTACAACAATTGAGGTCGAAGCTCTGTTGTTGATTACAATAGACAACATTTAAGATTTCAAGAACTAACAAAGGGAGCCATATAAAATAAAATTGCAAGTTGGTTTGAAACGAATATAAGGATGCTTTTAAAATTGAGTTGGTCATTAAAACGACCGTTTATCATCCAATAGTGATTAAATTAGTATTAATAATTTATAATGTAATATTTTTTGTAATACTAAAAGCTATAAATATAACATTTTTTTAATTCGTTAACATTCAAAACACATAAAATCCAAATTAAATATTATAACAATTTTGCATCTAAAATAAAAAAATAAAATGACAAATACTCTAAATTAAATTTTGATTTTTTGAAAATCAAAATGATATCATATTAAACATTTCTTTTACTAAAAAGAGCATTTTTTTCTAAGAACAAACTGGTATTTTAACAATTTATGAATGAATTTTTTTATTCTTTTACCATTTTTCTCAAGACCAGTTCAATGATTTATTTAAACCGGACACTAAAACTGGTCGTTTACTCGGATCCCGAGTCCGATATTCAAAACAGTTATATAGGCGTGCAAATTAAATACCCTCCATCTTATTATAATTGTTATCCTATACTACTTTTCATAAACAAAAATAATAATAAATTAATGAAAGAGAATAACAATTTATAAAATTAATCTTATCATTATTATTTTACTTTTAATTTTTGTTGTTCATTATTAACCTTATTATTATTAATTTATTTTTAATTTTTGTTGTTCATTATTAACCTTATAAGAAATATAAGTAAAAAAATTAATTCACTACATTGAAAACTAAAATGATCGACTATCGAATACAAAGTAAATTCACTAAGCATATGCTAGACCTACCTGTAATAAGATCACAAATTCACTTGTTCTTCTACATAAAGCATGAAGCTATTCAAACTATCAACCCATGCCAACAACCTCCAAAGTTTCAACTATTCCTTAGAGCTACAATCTACACCAGCGGCTTCATGGAAGTACTTGTTCAGTGGGACAAACTTCCGAGATATGAAAATTCTTGGGAAACTTTTGAGGACATTCAAACAATTTTCGAATTTCAAACAGGCGATATCAGATTTTACTCGAGTGAAGAATGATAGAATATCAAAGTAAACTATTCGATAGTTATCAGAATCACTTTCGAATCACTGACCTCTAAATTTTATTTTTTTATAAAAGAAAAAGGTACAGAGAACAAAAATCAACAAAAGACAAGTGAAAAACTCTTTATTTTGTTATTATTAAATTAATATAAATGGGATTGACGAAGCCACTGATGTGGCAGCCACACTGAAGGCATGGCAAAGTTCCCATGCCATGTTCGAAATACCAAGGCCAAGATGTTCACAAAAAGAAAGGATAGGTCACGTAAAGGGTCTAGTGTTACATAAATATTGAGGAAAAGGACATGGTTCCAAAGTCCTAACATTGCTGTCCAGCATCTTCCCGATGGGCAGGTCCTAGAAAAGAGGTAAGCTTGGAGGGAAACGCACATGCATCCATTGTCTCTCATATGCAGCCAAATGTGTCCATCCAATCTCATCAAGCAAAGAGAGCTTAAGGTCATAGAATTTCTTCTTGGCAGGCTCTGCGTCATCTTGAATTATGTCACACAGTACCTGAATCAAGTGAGAAGAGGTTCAGAAGTAAGTAGTTTGGTGGTTTATCTACTATAAGCTGAGTGAATACTTCAAGGCAAATCTCACTGAGGATCAAAGAATATTATCGACTATCGAGTCCACATACTCAAGTAGACTCCAGTGTCATATGATATTTTATTAGTAAATTAGTAATAAATAAATAGATGAGTTACATGCAGCAACCAGTGCAAGACTTGTAAAACAAAATACCTTCAACGCAGTCCCAAGCCTTTGAGCTCGCCTCTCACGAGTTACTAAAAGGATCCCATATTTAGTTGACTTCACATTAACCCATTTCTTCAGTTCTTTAAAATTCTCTTCAAACAAATCTCCTTGACTGCGACCATCCGTAGATTTTTTATTTTCTATGTCTTCTTTTGCCCCTTCTGTGGCAGCCAAAGTCGGGGACTTATCTACGTCCTTTGACAATATACACCAAGTCAAGTCTGCCAACTTTTATTGGTAAAAAAATAATTAAATGTTACCACTATCATTATGGAAATGTGACTCAGTTAAGGAGGGTCTCTGCATTTTCTTCAGAAGAATAATGCAGATGACTCAACTCAACTAACCAAGGGAGACTGTAAGTGAGGCGGGTAACAAAATCCATAAATATCATGCTCGTGAGAATTGTAGTTTCACAAAAGATTATGAATTTAATTTATTTTATGCACTGTTAGTGAAAAAAATTGCAGACATTCAATGAGGTTTAGTCATTTTACCACACCACCCTATTCATTATGATGTGGCAACACAGGGAAATTCCTATTGGATGACTCTCAAAATATTTTACATTAACAGTACCTATAAATTAAACTCAAGATTATTACAGCATGATACCTGTGGTTTGTGCACAAGAGAAAAACACTTAAATGTCACCTCACTTTACAGGGATATTTCCCACTCTTGGATATATTTTTTATAACTTTACAAGATCAAGCACTACTAGAATAAAAACAAGTTCTCTATTAACCTAATATAACAAAAGGGAGCAGACTTTTGTAACATCATCTGCATGATTTTTCACTTTGTTTAGCATGTATTTAAATAAGAGAGAAAGGGTCATACACCAACGATGTAAAATAGTTTTATTCAATCATCCATCCAATCACAAACTACCATGCATGATAAGTTTGTTGACTTTTACAATAATTATATTGAAAGTCATATAAACAATGGTTTGTGAATAAATGACAGTGTTTTACATTGTCAGTGCATAATCATTTAACTTTATAAACAATTGATGAAAATGTACAATAATTGCTTTAAAGAGCCTGATCAGAAAAAAATTAAAATAAAAGCTCAAACCTTTAAAGACTCAATCTCTGCCAGCGCAAGCCCCTTTTGGTACAGTGCATCTGCCAATTGGTCTCGGGTTAACTCCATCTTTTTCCTGATATTCTACAGTGAGAATGAAGGATCATTAAATGCCAACAAATTACAAATAACCACCGATAGAAATGATAACAATATATAGCTTTGGAAACATAGGAATTTTTGAAGCATTGGGAACACAAGACTGATAGAAAAGAGTCCAATTCTTTTTTATTCTTGTAAATATAAGCTATATTATTTTTTCACTCATGCAAATAACAGCATGCTGAATGCACTTGAGTAATTCACAGAAATCTCTTGAAATTTATTCAGGAGTACCACAATGCAGTGTGAAAGTAGTACAGAACTTATCAACATATAGATAGAATTAACTTCTATAATAAATTTAGCCAAGAACAATGTTAACATTTGATACAGTCAGTGTATAAAAATATTTACACCACAATCCTTTTTACAATGTTTACACTTAAACAACTGTTAAAAGGTTAAATTAATCTATAGCACTGTAACTATTTGAGACTTTTCAACAAATTCCCTATACTATTTGAGAAATTCCAAGTGTGTCCACATAATTCATAATGTGCAAATAGATCCCTATGGTTTATATCCATACTTGATTAAACAGATAACACGGGTAAGTGTATGATAGATGTATCCATGAGTACTTTTGCAGATCTCACAAATACAACCGAAGTGTAACTGTTAGATTTAGCATTAATATTTAGTTTTAGAACATGCTAATTAAGTAGCTGTAGGACAACTGTCCTCAAGACATAAGCTGTGATTAGTTGATAAGCTACAATTAGTTCATTAATATCTGTAGTTGCTTCCCTAATTTACTGTACCAACTGTATTAATAGATTACATGCATACTGTTAGAAAGAAATTCTAGTAGATATCTTAGTAGGAGGGCTGGGTGGTGGATTGCATTATCTATCACAATCTGGCAGCATAGGAATTCTTTGCTGTTTCATGATACTCCTTTTCAACCGCAGAAGGTGATGGATGATGCTTTAATCCTAGCCTGGTCGTGGTTAAAATATGGAGAGAAAGGTTTCAATACAACATTTAACCATTGGTCTGCTAATCTTATGATGGCCTTTGGTTAAATTCTGTTTAGTTGTATTGGGGTCCTGTGTTGGGTTTGTTGGATGCTTTTACTTTTTGGAAGGTCACACTTTTGTGCTTTGTATCAACCTTCAGTACCTCTGGTACTGTTCCAGTTTTAATATTAATATATATATTTTTGCCTTCCAAAAAAAAAAGTAACATAAAGGATTCCTGCATATCTTCTGTTTCTTTAGTAACCATTTCAGAATGGGCAATGGAAATAAGTACTAGTATTGAAGACAAGATTGAGTACCTCCGCTTCCTCATCTTCTGGATCATTTTTTAGAGCAAAAAATTTTGCTAGCTCTTCTCTGTCAATACTGTTAATCACCTCACTGGCTGCACCAACCACCTGCAAATTGCAATCATGATATTCATAGTTTTATCGACACCAAACTAGTACAAACTTCTATAGGATAAACTTTTCATATAAATCTGTTAGGACTCAAACAATTACTAAGATAACTAAGGAAGCAAGGATGGGATTATTAAGCGACTGAGAATTGAGATGGAAATTCAAGCTGAAACCAATCTGCATATGTGGCAAGTAGGAATAAGGTTGGAACTGAGGCGTGCATATCTGCTGGGGTAAATGATAAAAAGGGCAGGACCATGGGAGTGAGAAAAAGTTTAGCCAGTTATTTAGTAACGAATTGAGGTATTATTAGGGCAGGGAGAAAGCAGACCCATGAAGATCTGCAATATTTCTATCTTTTTGTTATCTTGTTTTATAGAGTGAGGAACCTGTAATTGTGACCACTCTGTCAGGGTAAAAAAAAAATAGAAATTGATGACACAAATTGAGAATCCGAAAGAATAATGAAACACCAAAACTCCACAAGTAAACCTTAATCGCATTCAAGTTTTTGAACATGTATGTGTGATATATATTGGGGGGGTTAAATGATGGAAAATCACAGAGATGAGGTGAAAAGTATAAAAATCAAAAACATTTACTTCCACCAAAAAATGTACCTCTTCATCATGATGGATTTTGTCTTTGATATTACTCCAAGAAACTAAACCTTCCAAAATCGTTGCAAGTAATGGAGTGTACTTTGGATATTCTGACTGCAAGGAAATATAGCATACGTTTATTTAATTAATAAATAATAATATGGAGAATAGACAGCTGAATACATTTATCAGAAAATATACAGCCAATTAATATTATGAAAAACATCAAAAAAAAATGTTGCAAAAGAATATAAATCAATTATTATGGTAATAGAAAATAAAATGAAGGCAAAAGACAAATTCGGAGTAAATTTTCTGTACTGACTTTAAGCAAGGCAGATAGCTCTTTCCACTCCAAACGCTCTTCATCAGTTTCTTGTTTTAGGCTTGCTAGAACTTTTATTTTTGCATCTCTTACCTGATGGACAAGTAAAATTAAAGAACCAGGAAGACATAAGGGAAACATTCTAAAATCCATAGAATGGAATCTACATCATGATGACAGATTTGAGGCATAATTATAGTACATAAGATATTTACAATCATTTGTTTCCTAACTTGTATACTACACAATATACATACATGCTCTGTTTAAATGTTAAAGGCATTAAAACACACATGAATCACTTTACCAAAAACAAATATACACCATTCACTCGTATCAGCAAAGACTCATCCTTTTTATAATTATTAAGAAAAAATATGGCTAATAACCAATTTACAATTTAATATTGAAGATAAAGGAATATTCTAGAAGACAAGTTTTGAAATACAGAATCAACAGATAGAAAATGTTCCATAAAATACCATTGATTTGAACCAAGAAAGGTAATTAACTTCAATGATAAAATAAATTCACTATAAGGTGTACTAACAAACTTCACCTCTACGTAATTAACCTTGTTTCAGACATCCTCCTTCACAGTTATTTACCAATGTTTCAAATAACGCAATTTTTGAAGTATAACAATGTGAACATGGATAATAATACAATTGCCTCGAGAAGAAAAAAGATGCAGAAAGAGCATAAATTGAACCATAAATAAAACAGGAAATAGGATAAAAACCAAAAGGAAGCTCTTTTACTGATGTATAACTAGCATAGTACCTCTTCTTTTAAACGTTCTGAAACATTCTTCTTGGAAGATAAGGAAGAACCTTTTCCCTTGTCCTCATCAATCTTTCAAAAGATACATAATTAGACATTAACATCAGTCATATATTATATGATAGTTGATTCAACTACAGCACAGCCCAGTGCTAGCTAGCTCAAAACAGCCACTTAGGAGTATGGGATGTGCAATTAATTTCATAAAGCATACAACAAGAAATGAAGGCAGGTAACTTTATGAGGCAGAGAGTAACCTTATTTGGGGGAACTATATAAGAAATCTGATATGATGCAGGGTGCTTTTCGGGACTTTTATTCTCTCCCTGACCAACAAAGGACAGCTTCCCATATGAAATTGCCCCTAGCAAAACAGATCCTTGTGGAGAATTCTGCAGAAATTTTACAATTGTCGTCATTACTGTCAGTGGAAATATCTGAAACGTTGACAATGGATAGCAATGTACCTTGGGAAGCTTTTCTTTTGGTGGTGGACCGAGATATATTCCTTCTTTTATACTACCAATAAGTAAAAGTCAACACAACAACACAAGGAGACATTTAAACCATGTTAGGACTACAAACATACTCACATACCCTGGAACTAGTGATGAGGACTTAAAGGAACCATTTCCCATCAGCGGGCCATCGGGTTGAGAGAAAAAGCTTAGCCGAATGACATCCTCGAAACAAACAAAAACATAAATAAGAAAATGAATAAATAGATAGAAAGAATACTTATTATCTAATTTTAGTAGTGTGTACAGAATTTTTATAGCTAGACAGCAGAGGCACTGCTAGATGGAGGCATGTATAACTCAATTACAAATTATTTTCAAACATAATGATCAATTTTCGGGAGAACTACAAATACTTTTGGTTTTTGAAAATTCCAGGCAAAAGGTTCTTCAATTTGGGCATGTCTAACCCAACAGCATTATCTGATCTTTGTAGCTGCCATGTGATTATACTAGTAGACTAGTAAAATACCATTTAATCATATTTTCAAAACTCTCCCCTTGTTAAGATTTATGGTGACTCATGACCCGATCTTTATCGTGAGTCACATAATCAATGCTAATTCAAAAACCTTCAATCATAGTGGAAAAGCTCTTCTAGACTTCAGCAGCAATTGACCATTGTGAATACATAAAATTGATGAGATAAACTACCTTCTCTTCCAAATTTCGCTCAATGAATAACACCAAATGCCTCATCTTTTCCAAAATCTGCACATTGTCATGCCTGAAACAAAAAAATATAAACTATGAATGCAAATTATGGGAACCAATAACAACTGTCATGAGCAGTTGTGTATTATTAGATATAAGTGTAATAATAACTATCATGTTGGCAGTTTTTGGTAGAGTAGGAGCTAATTTATTATCAGAAAGTCTGTAATAATAAATGTCAATAGCAGTTATTTATCATTAGAATATGTTCAACTATAACTGTCATGTTGACAATTTTAGGCAGACATATATTATTAAATGTGTGTAAAAGGGGGAATATGATGTCTTGTCTCCTTGTACTTTGGACAGAGACTAATATCTGTAAGAGTCTATGATTGTGGGATAACAAATACTGCTGTACTCTATATATTTTGTGTGATTTAATAATTCTGCTCAATTGGTGTTCTATCAATGAGGGACTACAATGAATGCACTTTTATGTATAAATATTTTATGAACCTAGAAATATTCCACTTGTGATATGCTAGCTTTGTTATTACAAGTATAGATAACTAAATTAAGCTTCCAAGTCCTCTTAACAATATCAGTTCACTAGTAGCATTCAACCAATACCTATGAATTGAAATATGATTCAAAATTTGCAAAGTCACCGTAATGTCATCAGATCTATAGAAAGCTGCCAGTGTTATTAATGGCAGTTGGTGGAACATGGCAGAATGCCAAAATCCCCCCATATAAACACATCATTGCGCCTTATGGCGCCACCATGGCGGGACTCCCTTCACAAATTGCCCATGGCAGTTGGCAAAAAATCTGCCACACCATTCTGTGAAGGCAGCGCCATGGCCACTATTTAACAACACTAAGCTACAATGGGAACAAACAAGTATGCGCACTCTCATCCAGGGTTTATGCTCAGAAAGAGACATATACCTCAAATATAACTGTAAAATATATTCTCCTTTGGGAAGATTAGAAGAGCTTGGATAGACATCTCCACTTGAATATACGCGCTATAATCAGAACAGAAAAAGCATGAGATAAAATATATGAAGCAAACGAAGTACATGTTAATTTTAGAGATAGTCGTTTTATTTTTTTTCCCTGCTTCCTACAAGAGCTTTAAAAATATGGGATTATTTCCTTGGAAAAAACATGTACAAAGAGCTAACAAAATAGAAAAGATGTTGGAATACACAAAAGAAACAGATATCTTCTGGCAAATGCCCATTACTGATTAACACGTGCATTCTCACCCAACAGGTTATAAATCCCACTACTTTGTGACTACTAGTGCATTACAATCAGTCAGGCGAAAAATTGGAAAAAAAACAGCAAATATAAAACTCAGCATTTATATATATGAGCACAACTTACATGCAACTTATTATTCATAGGATTGAGAAAGCGAATCTCTAACATAAACTATTTGATTCATTTTTAGTAGAAGGAAATGAAATATTAATATACCTTATTTGAGTCAGAAATCATATAAAATTGAGACTCAAATTTAGTGTCATATATCCGGTCATTTAGCAAAGGTATGTGAGGTTTTATTTGAGCTCCATCTTCCAATTTGATCTTGTAGCTGCAAAATCAGAATACTGAGAAAAGGCCATCCAAATTATCGAAAGACAAATGACACAATAAAATTTATAACTCACGTCAGAGTCAGTGCCAGAATCTGTTTTCCAGAAGGAAGTTTGTCACGATCTGCTGTAAGTGCAATAATCTTAGAATCTATTGGTCGATATGGGACCCTAATCTGCAAGTTTAATATACATTAGGAGAACAGGTAAATCTCATTGGTTTCCAAATTAGGGAAAAATAGGAGCTTTAAAAAGATAACCTTGTTTAGAATTGCCACAGGTGCAAGTTCCTCAGATGCCAGTAGAGTTTCAGCATCAATCCTGACTGGTGCGTCACTACCATCAAGTAAAACCTCTTCTTGATTGACCTTTATCCCGTGAAACACAACCTGAAATTTTATGTAGACGGCAGGATTGTATATTCAATGTAGAATGAAATAACACATCATATCCCACATCATAAAAGAGATCATACATGAAGCCAAAAAAAATTCAGAGAAAATGATCCAATTATAGCTTCAGAGGCAGCAATATATGAAAGGACAACTACAAAATTACTGGACCAAGCGGAAGAAAAAAATCATATGTTTATTCCTCATGAGATTTATCTACAGCCTTCACCTTTTAACATTTGCTATTTAAGTTCCTGATCTGTTATATAGATATAAAAATAGCAAATTATCAACAATTATCACACAATACAAGCAAGGTGATATAAAGGAATTGAGATGCATTTAACAAAAAGAAAAGGCAAAATCTTTCCAAATATTTGGGAGGGGGGAAAGTTCATCTAAATAAGAATTCAAGTACCTCAAAATCCACACTCGCGGTCTCATGACTCCCTATGCCGCTTGACCAAAACTGAGAAATGACTAGTTCCAATGTCTGGCCGCTTACTACCCTAAAGGCAAAGCTTTTGGCAGCAGGAGAAGGAAAATTTACAGAACTCTCCCATTTCAAAGGTCTTCGCAGTGGGCACAGCTGGGCATAGAAAACATGTCAACAAGACTGCCCACAATCTGACAAAGTTTCAAGCATCAAGTCGTACCTGAACAGCATCCACATAAAATCTCCGTGCTGTGTCAAAACCTGATGTTTTCATCGTTACTTCGGCCCAAGATGCACCATGCGGCACTTCTATGTATCTCCTTTCTATATGGCCTAGTGAAGCAACAAACAAAAAGAAAATAACTGAAAGTGTTAAACTCATTAAGTATATCCACTTCACTTGTTGGGCTAGGATTAGTATATGGACTGGGCCAATGCTACACTAGCACTTACAAACATGAAAGAGATCTGTATAAAGATAGCCTAACTAAATAAGTTGGAGCATCTCCATCATAAGTCTCAAAGTAAGCATTGAACTTAGGGCTACAAACACATAAATACAGAAGAATTGTGAATTCAATGTGAATATGGGATAAGTAATTTAAGACAAATCCAATACTAGGTGTATTAGGCAAACAGAATAAGACTACAGGGCAATAGCTTAAAGTTTTGGTTGCTATGTGTTACATGTAGATACCAGATTTAAAACCTTAGTAGGACACCAGCAAAAAGAAGTATGAAGATAAATTTAATCAACTAGTGCACACCTGGCTGGAACAACATCTTTGAAAATGAAATTTGTGGAGGCTGGTTAGTTATGGCCTTGGGCTTTGTTATGGTGATTGGAATTCTGAACAGAGGACCACGCCATGGAGCTTTGCAGTCAATACCATAGACCTCAAAATAATGAAGACCATCAGAAAGATTGGAAGGATCCACCACTACACTGCAAGTGGAAGAAAACAAGTTGTGTAAGTAATAAAATAGAACTACAAATTAACATTATTTAACAGAAACTCGATCAAAATAACCAATAAAAAAAGAGCTGTATGCTAAGTCTGTTTTAGTCCTATCTAGTGAATTTTCCTTAAGGATGAAGTTGTAATCATGATATTGTCTTGTTGGAGTTGTTGTAAACTACTTTTGCTAGACTGTTTATTTTATAGTTTAATGGGATTTCTATTGGTTTGGTTTAGACCGTTTCACTTGAAGAATTAGTTATTTGCCAATAACGCTTACACATCACTTGTCCTGTGTCAATTACAGCAGTTAGAAACTCATAACTACTCAGTCACAAGCTCACCCAAATTGTGGATATATGTTTGTTAATGATGGCAAAGAGTTGTCTTAGTGTTCTACTCCAGCAATTCTGATATTGTTTTATTGGTGAGCCCAATACAATGCTCGAATGGGAAATTTCAATACTTCTGTTTTGTTAATATTTAGAAGTCTGATAAGCTAGTAATTTAAAGTATACCATTATTTTAGACAAGGTGAAAAATCAATGAAGCTTCATTGAAAGGGGAAATGCTAGCAACACACTATTATCAAGAATCACAAAATTGTGTACATCTCACTCCATATTTAATGAGTCCCCACTCATAGTTTTGTAGTTTCTTATAAATTTTAACCAATGTTACTAGGAATCTTGTTGAAATTCTAGGAAATTTCACTTGGACTGTATTTTAAGTTAGCCCTTGTTTTCACTCTCTGGATAGTTGGGTGTTATTTATTGATAAGTTTGAGGCTCGCATGACTTGGATGAGCCTGTGGTCATCTTGGTTAGGTGACAGTCACAATTTAGGTCTTGCAAGATTGCAATGTGTCTACTTCAAAATTATTATATAAGTAACAGTGTACCATGAAAAGGTTTACAAATGCAATGGAAGTGTTTTGACTTTTGACTCAAGCAGGAAGGATTGACATTACACAGGCAAGGCAAACACAATCATTTCAATTCCCCATAGAAGTCATGCATCTAATTATTAACATTAAGAGATAAACTCAGAAGAAAAAAAGGTGTTTGCATCTTGTTCAGAAAAGTTTGCTATCAATTTTATTCAGAAATCAGAAACCTGGTTTCACAAGCTTTTACAGCTGTACAAAATTAAAATATTAACACAAAGCAAAAGACACAACTATAACAATTAGATTAACAGAAACATCCCTATATGTCTAACAAATTAATGTTGAAGTAACAAGTTGCTGGAGGATGCTGTGTTTTTGCACTGGACGTGGATTAGAGCTATGGAGAAAGATTTTTCTATGCACTATAACCAGTGGTCTAGCAACATAATAGATGGTTTTTGTAATTAGGAAACAAAAACCTGTGGGGCAAGCTGTTGTACTTGTTGTTGGGAATTCTGGATTGAGCAGTCTGTTACACAGCCTGACTCCTTATATCCAGTAGCCTATTTATACCTATAATGTATCTTTAGTACCTCTGGTACTTTTATCTAATAAAAACTACTTTCGCTGTCCAAAAAAAAATGTTGAAGTAACAAAAATCAGGAGCATAATAATTTCAGTTTATCACAAACAAACAAAAAACTAGATAAAAGCAAAGACTATTTTGGTAACACATTCAATGTAAACTTATGGCAATATATGCAAACAATGAAAATAATGGTGAAGTAAAGCACACTAACTTGAAGGTGCGACCATTATAAGTGAGCAGTAGATAGTCAGGGGCCTTGACAACTGTTTCTTCTGTAGAATGTAATTCAATGCACTCCTCAAATGGAACCAAATCCTTGAAGTTGTCAGCATCTTCATGAAAATTTGGATTAACTTGCACTGTCCACTGTGAATATGTGTGACCAAAAGTTAGAAAAGAATTACTAACTAAAATCACAAAGGACCCGACCGCAATAAAATTTAGAAGTAGCTGATGAAAAGATTAGAATTTTGAAAAGTACAAGCAACCAGAGAAGCCATATGGGTCAAAACTTATTCCATGATAAGTCAAGCAAATCAATTGGGTGATTGGTTATAATTGACATATGGCTGTTAACTTGAAATTCAATAAAACAATTCACTTTTGTATAATCTTCCTTCCAGCTATGCATTATACCACTAAAATATTTTTGGAGTCAACCACTATGCACCACTATCACAGATTGACAACTACCTACTTGATGAGATTGGATTCATGGGCCAACTATGTATGAAACTTTGGTGTGATAATCAAGTTACCATTCACATTGCCTCAAACCCAGAGTATTGTGAAAAAAGAACAGAACACATAAATGTCAATTGCCACTTTATTCAAGAAGAGTTAGAAAAAAATGAAGAATTTATCATGATAGAAAAGTACAAGCACAAGAGAATAAGAAATCCCTAAGAACTAACAAAATCAAAACCAAAATAAAAGGGGGAAAAGGAAAACTGAGAACAAGAAACATCCAAAACAGCATGTCAATCTCTCCATAGACCAGACATCAACCCCCAAAAGACCATGAGAAGAATACCACAATGAACATAGAAAAAATACTTCATTCTAAATGACCACAAGACAACCAACACCAATAAAGATTTTAGCATTTTTTGCACCAACCAAATATGCCAAAGCAATACAAATTGAGAAAAAGATTTAGCTAAGACTTATGCCATTGCCTACTGCATGTTAGAACTGGAAAACAAAATTAACAAGTAGCTGATATCTTCAAGAGGGCATTTGATGGGAGTAAGGCTAATTATCATTGTTTCCTAATTATATGTTGAACACTTGAATATATCAGGAATCAGGCCATTCAATGTAAATAATTAGACTTCCTAATTAATGTAGGTTGAATTAGGGGTTAGAATTACTGTGTCATTAACAACTGTAAATACTAATAAGTCATTATTATTGTTTTCAAAAATATTTTCTAAAATGTTAGTCCCTTTACTACATGCGAAAGTGTTTGTCCCTAGAGAACATTTATATTTTCTAAAAATTTGTACCCTGAGCACTTGAACAAAGCATTTGAAGAAAATAGAAAAAGAGAATGACAAAACATCTCCCAGTTCTTTCTGTTCTTTATTTATTTTAAAACACTAGTTTTCGAGACAACTTTCAAAACTTAATAGATTTTAAATAAGAAATTGATTGCAACATATTGTAGAATTGTTTTAGAAAATTGTTTTCCAAACAAAAAAGTGAGACAGGAATCAAACAGACCCACAATTCCTCACCAATTTATTACTAACAGAATAGCTACGGACTCTAATTTATGTTCTTTCCTTAAGGATGTTAACTAGTGTAAGCATATTTAACTCTTCAATTTCTCATCATTTTTATAAGATTACAAGTCATCATTAATAGGTTTTCCCATCTTAAATTCATTCTACAAGTTTCAAAAGACCTGACTCAATCATTGTGATCAACAATGCACAACAAATTTATCAATGATCTCACCTCCGTAGATTGTTGGCAAGCACTAGCTTCCCTAAGGTAGATGCCCCTTGATGAAGGACCTGTCATTAGCAATCATACAAAAGCATCAGATATTACTCTACAATCTAGCTTTTCCTCCTAGACAAGTTGCACATAAACTTTCCTAATTTCAATTTTAATGTATAAAAACATTTGTGCACCAAGTCATCTAATTAATTAGATTGTTTATCCATGGGCAATGCAACAATATTTCAAAGATGAAAATAATATTGACCTCCTCAGAAATCAATGCTACTCTATTTTTCAGCCATGAAACATTTTATGTACATGTTAAAACTTGTATATTAATCATTGGAAAAAATTTCTATATATTGGGAATTGCTGTCTAGGATAGATGAATAGTCACATTTGCGTATAGTGCTAACCATTATTCTTAGGGAGTTGCATTTTTATTTATTGCTATTAAATGTAATTTATTCTGAAATGAGTATAAATATAGATGTCACTGAGTGCTTTTTCACTCCAGCAATTTACCAAAATCTCAATCTCTAACTGCAATTCTTTTTGCCACCATTAGAATTTTCTCTCACAGATAAGTTGTGATGTTTTGTATGCCAATGTAACTCCACCATCAACTTTAGACAGGAGCAAGGAAGTTGAGAAACAATTCTAGGCAAGAAAAAAGCTTTTTCATACAAATTCATATTATTAGACAAAATCTTCACTATATATAAAAGATGTCTGCCGACCTATTTCCCCCAAGTAACTTAGTTGTATATATGGTCATGAACTAACTATCTTTTAGGTGAAGTCACATGAATGATTTTATATCTAACACACCCCTCATGCAAAAGCCCTTAGTAGCACAAGGTAGGGTGGACTATTGCATTGCCCGCACTCTTATTAGAACTGTTAAATTGGGCTTTGATATCATTTAATGTGCCAACTTCCAACTATCCCAAAATCATAAGCCATTAGGTAAAGGCTCGAGCATAATTTTAATCTCACATATAGTAATAACATTCTACACTTTCTACTGTTACAAATATAAGGGAAAGCCAAAAGATAACATGTTTCGTGTCTTTGTCCACATAAGGGGAAGGTAAAATGTACATGGTAGAATGTAAACTCACTTGTTTTTCCGCATTGCTGGATTTTTATTTGATACCAAACACATGGAACATTTTGGCACTTCTGTATATATTCAAAAGCCCTGTCAACGAGTATATGATTTAAGTCAATAAATGTCACAAAACTACCATTTACTAAAATTTTCATGAAAGTAAAAACTGGGAAGATTATTTAACTTGTCAACTTGCATAAGCCCTTGTCCAGTGGATAATTTATCCTCAGGTAAATCACCTATGGGAATTGCGGTATTTTCAAGCGCCTTCCTCACACTGTATGGACTCACAGTGATTCCCTCAGCCTGAATGCAGATCATACAGACGTAACACATCACAAAAATCAGAGATGTGTGCAAGTAAATACCACTAAATGAGATAAGCTACAAAAGAACCACATGCAAGAACCTTCATTGCACTTATGAGCAACGCAGTTCCTCCACAAGCTGATGGTGATGCCATTGATGTCCCATTCATGAGCATACGTCGTTGAAGAGTCCATGTGGGGACAGGAGCAACAGCACCACCAGGAGCACTCACACAAACACCAAGGTCTCCATCAGCTGTTGGTCCCCGGCTAGACCTGCAAAATTATTTGCATAAATCATGCAATGATAATGATGCAAAAAAAGAGAGAATAAAGAAGTAACAAAATTAAGACACAAGGATATAAAAAGTCATCCAATGAGGGAAGTGAATATACCAAGTGTATTCAAGCCCATCAGATGGAGGTTCAACAACACAATGAGCACCAGCAGCCATAGCAGGAGATACATATGCGCCAATACCTATGATACTGGAAGATGTACCACCAGGTGCACCAACAGTGCTCAATCCTGGCCCGCTATTACCAGCACTGCTCACAAATATCAGACGATGTTTGTTCACCACCTAGAAGTAAACCAACCAAAATAACAACTAAGAATAGAGAATGGCAAATAAATGATATAAGTGCTCCGCTAAAATGAAAGTCTAAGAAAATACCTCATTCACAAGATCAACAAAGCGCCCATAGTCTGGCAGTAATGTTGCTTCGCCATAACTCATGTTGATAAGGTCACACTTATGCTGAAAAAGAAATATTGCACGCCCATCATTAAAAGTCCTACTTATGCAGGATGTTATAAGATCCTAAAACAAACTCAGTTGATCAAACACACAAAAATCAAAGGCAAATCATATTTCACTTGTCAAAATATCCAGAATAATCAGCTAAAGAGGAGGAAAAAGGAGAAAAATTTGCAGCACCTCCACAGCTGCTATGAGTGCCCGAATCAAACCCGTTCCTGTTTCCATTGAACCTAAGCGAGAATCCCCAATTTTACAAGATATTATTTGTGCGCCAGGTGCAACTCCATTCAACAAGGGCTCCTAACAACAATATTGTTTGTCAAAAGGTATACTATTCCTCGCAAGAATGTTGCACTGTATAGATAAAATTATATATCAGTACCTTTGGGTGGAAAGCAGTAGCTATACCAGCAACATGGGTGGCATGTGCAGAACAGTCTGTTACAATACTTAAGACATTCCCATCACTGAAGACATTAACAACAAAAGTACAAGCATCTAATTTGCTGAAGATGCCATACTTCCTCTCTTTCCTGAAAGAACAGGCAGTCACAGTTAGCATTGAAACCACTCACGATTTTAATACAATTTAATAGAAAGGAAAAAAAAAAGTAACAACAATTGCTTCAATAGCTAAACCACATAAATTATTTTCTTTGTGGCAAAGTAAATTAATTCAGAAACATCAACAATAGTAAAGGTGCAAACCAAGCTCTTACTAACTCAATCGTTAAGTTGCTCCTTTTCCAGGAAAAAAAGTTATATATTTGATTTTTTTTCTGTGATACATAAACCAGAAAGAAACACATAAACCCTGAGTGGAGAAACCAAATATATTGAGAAGTACAGTTTGCAGAATGTCAACTAAACTGTTTTGTTGTATCCAAAAAAAAATGAACAATATGATAACATAAAAATCAAGTGCCGAGTTGTTTCAAAAGAAATTTTCAAAAACACAAGAACAACACACTGAAGATTCAATCCCATTCAACTCATTCACATTTTACTTTATATTTAAAATATATGACATATATTTTCATATATACAACATTTACAGTAGCATTTTGTTGTGGTAGAAATAACTATGGAAAACAAGGTGGGAATCAAATACTCAACAGAACATGGTTTTCAAACTAAGGCTGTAAGCAGTGACAATCAAACAAAAGGTTCATTGCAGTAGAAAAACAAGAGTATCTTCCAATTTCACAATGCATCTCCAGACACAGGCTATCAACTAAGATTAACAGTTATAATAAATATTAACACCAGGAACTAAATGTACCTATAATTAGTTAAAGGCATAAAATTAGCAAGCTTCCCACAATTTGGATCATCTTCCAGACTCTGTGTGTCAAGGGCAGCCCTCCAAACCTCTCCATCATGCCAGACAACAGCATCTATGACAGGCCCTTTATCATCATAGCTCTAAAACATAAAACAGCATTTCCTTTTATAAGTAAGGAATTTCAGTTGACAAAATTCACAGAGGGAGCGCAAACACAAGTATACATATCTCTTTTAGTTTGAATCTTTGAGACGAGTCAGAGGGAGAAAAAACAAGAATTTAATTGTTTATGTGTGGCCAGGTGGAAAAGATTTTTTCAACATTATTTCATACAGAGACAATCATTCTATCAATATCCTTGTTCCACCACTTATGAGTGTCCTATAATGATATAAATTCAAATCAATTATTCATTTCCTATTTCAAGGACAAGAAAATACACAAATATGCAAAGAGCAATAAAGGAAGATGACATGGTTTATGCTTAGCAGTTAGCACTCACCTCAGATTGCCTTCTCAAAATATCAAGTCTATTCTGGAGATCTTCCCGGAACATTTTAAGTTTTACATCCTCTACCTTGATTTGTTGCTAGAAAATGTATCATGGTTTGAGTTATATGGAACAAGAATGATAAATAAAAAAATAAAATAAAAAAAAACCACATCATATCTATATAAGCATGATAGCTATTCATAAAATAAAGAGTATTATCTGCAATTTGATCTGGTAATTAAATTTAAAAAATCAACAGGCAATCATATCAGTAAATGAGCATCCAGAAGGAAAAATAGCACATTACACACTAACATATTCATGGGCTATGTTGAATCTTTAAAAAAAATCTCATATGTTCATAATAGCATAATGCGCTACTGATGAGTAATTCCAGAAAGAATGTTAGGAAAATACAGCAGAAAAAGCAGGCTGAAATATGAAAGGATAAGTTTCTTTATCTTGTCTCAAACACAGTACTAATCAATGTATCAACTACACACAAGATAGGAAAATGCAATAACAAAAAGAGAACATGTGAACAGCTTGCCCCTGCAAACTGCCATGCCTACTAAACAAAATGTTGAAGTGTTGAGTATATCATATGTAATTTACTGTTCTACCATTCTAGCATATGCATGAATCAATAAAATTTCCTATGAACCTGATCAAAGTCAGCAAGTTGTTTTACAGCCCTAGCAATTTCCTCCTGGTTTTTCTCATCCCACTTTTTTTTTCTTTCTTTCTGCCAATGAACATTTCAAAAGGAGAAAACAGAAATTAGATCAAATAGCCAGAGGTATGAAGCCTAGAGAAACTAAAATATTTCAACAAAACTGTAATACCACCTTCAAACGAGATATCACACCTTCGGTGAATAGCTCATAAACTAATTTATAACCAACACGCCATTCACCAGAAGGATTTTTCCACGAAGTATTGATAACCAGTGATGCCCCTGTACAATATTTTTCAGGAAGACCAAAGCAAAGACAAAAGCTTAATAATTCAATTTCCATTTACTATAAATTACTCTAATAGACAGAAAACAGAAAAAAAAGAAAAACAAATACTTTGTCAGACTTGTTGGAGGAGGAAATTTTACCTGTTTGGTTTCTGTTTTCAATAAGAGCTTTTGGTTTTTAATAATAAAGAATCATTGAAACCTCATTTAAGAGTGTTTCCTTATCTTAATTTTTCAAAACAATACAACAAGGTAGGAGTTTTAAAACCGAGAAAACAAAAACAGTTCAAATATATTTTTTTAATTTATTATTCTGTAAATAATAAAAAATTGAAACACAGCCTCATCAACCGAAGGGTTGTAATTTAACGAACAGGTTGATTTTGAAACTACTCTGGGAACAAATTATCTAAGATTTTTATTATTTTTGTTCTTCAAAACTGTTTTCGAATTATATTTTACAGAAATGATTTTTACAATAATAAAATAAAATCAAAACAAACCAGGCCATTGTATTCTTAATTTGTCACTTTATTAGGGTATATTAAAAATCACTTCTTTAATGTATATGTGATCAGGAGTACCAATTTGTTTACAAACTGCCCTACTCACTGTAATAATTGTCTAGTTTCATCCCTAAACAAGGTCACTAAGCTGTGCACGTAGTTTTCTTTTGCAAATACCTCCTGAGTTGCAAGCAATTACTACAATATACTGAAAAACATCTGAACATAATTATTTGTATCAACAAGCTATACCATTCCAAGCACTAACCTGATGCACCACAAATACGACCATCAGAATCGGCCTTCACCACCTTTGAGGTATCAATATCACCACTCCCTGTGCTGAGGAAAGGAAAAGTACCATATATTAATTGGGAAACCAGTACACACTCAGAAAGAAATATCAGCTAAATATCCAAAATAAAGTCCTTTCAATCTATTTACCAATCAATGACATCGAGAACTTTTGGTTTCCCATCTGAGGTAATCTGTAATCCATCAGCAGCGGGGTCTACACCAGAATCTGCAAACATGCCGATCTAATGATTTAACAAATTTTTCATATGAACCATTAACAAATGCAATCACAGTATAAGAAAAACATACTTAAGAACACAAGCAACATAATCATTAAAAGACATTTTAGTAGCGGCAAATTAAATTAGCACATAGCCAATGAAAGAAAAGAGGGAAGGTTACAACTTACAATCATTACTCTACGTTCTAGTGAGAACAACAAACAAACACACTTTCTACAAGAAAAAGTGATTCAGATTAAAAACAGAAGCCTAAAAATGCAAACAGCTAGTAATGAACACAGCACACTCGTATCTTCATCACTAAATTGAAACAAAAAAAAACTAAAAATTCAAAATACAATAAATCCCAAACATTTGAATACAGACAGTCAGACACAACACAAAAACTTAATCCCCAACACTCTTTACAAAAAAGCTTTCTAAAGCAATAAAAAACACTTCATTAGCGAAGCCAATCCAACAAGGTCACTATAACAGGTTCTCTCTTCTTAATTCCATCTCTCATTCGTTCACGTCAAAATCCAAACCACACAAATGAACATGACTAAATCACTTTCCATTCCAACAACCGAACTCCAATAATTTCAGCACTTCTTCAATTTCTTTTCATCAAATTCACAATAAATCTCCACACACTCCACTAAATTCGCACGTGCAAAGCAAACACACAACTAATCCGAACACAAAGAGACAACAAAACGCATCTTATTTTTGATTGATTCCACTCTCCAAACTCCACAACAAACCTCCACACAGTCCACTGGTTCAACGCATGCAAAGGAAACACACAATTAATCTGAAAAGACAGATAAAAACGTCTTAATTTCGATCAATTCCACACTCGAAACCATATTATAATAAAATACATCTTAATAAAACAACAAATTAACTCGAACACAATCCTGAAATCGAGATCATTTCCAATTTATCACTTGAGAACATTTCCACAAGCTAAAAAATAAAGAAAAAAGAGGAAATTGAAGGTGAGAGTCAGCGGTGCAGGAGTACCGAAGATAGCGATGAGAGCGCCGCGACCGTCGTATTCGGGATGAGCGTCGAAGAAGCGATCGACGCCAATCTCTTTCTTAGGCATGAGCGAAGCTAAGAAGGTTGATTCGTTCAGCTTGAACTCGCGGAGAGAAGAACCATCCTTCTTCTTGTTGCTGCTGCTGCTGCTGTTATCGCCAGTGGAAGTGAGGGAAGAGCAAGGCATTGGCTTGTGAGCAATACGGTGGCGTTTTGATGAGATGCCAGTGGAAGGTGGAAGCTCTTTGAAAGTGTGTGCGCGATCACTGTGTTGTGGTGTGAGACCCTCGGGAGTGATGAAAGAGAGGAACGTGCGTGTCGGGTTTTGGTTACCTTGTGTAGAGGTGAGTCAAGGGAGGGTGTTTTGGTAATTTCAAGAGGAGGAGCTGATGTGACACTACGTTTTGGGTTTACATGTGGCCTTAATTATCAATTTCATCCTCGGATAATATGAAAAATGTTTGATTTAGTTCATAAATTTTTATAAGGTTGAATTTAATTTCCAAATTATTTTAAATCTATTAATTTAGTTCTTTCCGTTCAATTAAGTTGATGATGTTAAAATAGTAAATTTCAATGACTTTTTTGTTTATGAATAGTGGTAATTTTTAATTGCACTATATGTGTTACTTTTTTAAATTCTCAAATTTGGTTCCAACACCTTCACCATGAAAATCCCCTATGAAAAACCACTCAAATCATTGCTAGGAGCCTCAACATGACAGACTGGACCTTGTATGCATCATTTCAATGGTGGTGGAAGCTTTTGCTCTCAACACCTCTAGCAGCATCGTTTTGTTGAGTTTGTCTCCCAATAATTTGTTCAATTGGATAGTTAATTTAAAAAATATTAATTTGATTAGAAATATAAGTTCATAAAATTGTGAAAACATATGATTTAATAAAAAAAAGGATAAAAATTTGTCTTAGTGAATTGTTAAAGTTAACTTTGGGAGTAATCTTTCTTTGTGTGTGTTTATAAAATAATAGCAATGAAATTTGAACTTAAGACTCATGCAAACTATCCAAACTTTGTAGTCATGTAGTGCGTTCTTTGTGAATATATGATTGACTTTTTTAAAGTAAACTGAAGGGAGAACAATAAGGGAAAATAGGTTCCAACATGTTCTTCTTTTTTTCCAAAAAAAGAAACGCATCTTTTTATGTTTAATTTTGACATAACACGTAACTTGAGAATTAGTTAACAATTCTGTGGAAAAGATTTATCTTCGATTTTGCAGAATACTTAATACTTTTTTGATAGGGATAAGGAATTTAAAGTATAATTAAATACTGAATCAATAATTAATCTCATAAGCTTGTAAAAATATATACTTAGGGATCTCACTATAGCTAGATCCTAATTATAGTGATAAAAAAAAAGCTATAACTTTTTATATGTCAACCAATAAATGATTGATCATAAACCAGAATCTAATCTTTGACTTGCAACAATCTATGAATCACATACACTCAGCTATGTCCTGTCAAATGATAGAGGAACAGTTAGTTATCCACTCCACCATACAGAAAAGCAATGGAGGATGTATCACTGTTTATATTTGTGGACCAGGATTCCTTTCTTGTTGAAGAAAGATTCCAGTCAATTTTATCTACATAGTTACATTTGATATTCATCAATCACCACCTTAATATCCATATCTTAGTCCAACTATTAATTTCCATATCTTTAGTCCAACAGTTAACAAGGTGAAGTCCACTCCTTGGAGAATGAGATTCCTAAAGAAAGTCTCTTACTATTTATTGTTTAATTTAGACTTTAATTTCTTTTTGGGTGCATAAAATTTGATTTCAGATACCCTATATAGATTTTATAATGTTTGCATTCACATGAAATTTATTAAATTCCCGGACTGTGGGCATCCCCAACTTCCTTGGATGCCCGCATGATAAATAATGCATGGTTGGCAAAAAAAAAGCTGAGAAACAATATGGCTGAAAATAAAAAAGAAAAGAAAAAAGCTGTCCAAGTTCGGCTTTGACAAGATCAAAGCCCTTCTTATATTCAAATGTTTTAAATTTTGATTGGATTTTGGCCTGGTAGTTCTGAAATGTCATTTATAAATACTAAGTCTTTTTTAGGACTAGTAGAATTAGAATATGGTGATTTTGGATATGCATAATCTCACTTTCCTTTATTATTTCATAAAACAAAATTAAAAAGGGGCAGATTTTGACAGAAAAGTATTTTATTTCATCGACAATAGTACAACTACAAGACAAAAAAATTACTAGTTACACAGTTACTCAGCAACACAGGACGATTATCTTAACTTTTTTTATGTCAGTATCTTCTTTAGTAATGTAGCATAATTATTTGTTTTGTTATTTTCTCTCACATAATTTGTCTTATTGTAACATGACAAAAAATAACAATAAATTTGGCACATGTAACCTTCAACTAACCTCACATTGATAAATATCTAGATCTGATACAATACACCATTTTTATTTTCTTAACCCCAGCATGTTTTCCCTCATTCCCTGTGCATAAGTAGTAAAAAAGTGTTGAAAATAATATCAAAGATAAAGAGAAGTACCTAGTGGCCATCTTTTTATTTTTTGGCAACTGGCATTTAGTCCCAACAATGAATTTTTGTTGTCCTTTTATAACATTATTTATCCAACATTCAATCAACTTTAGTCTCAACAAGCAAGTGGCATAATATCCATAGTAAAAATTTTATTTTGTTACATATTCTGATATTCTCCACCTTCTGCAATTTTACTCAACCATCATTTTCAATTGTATAGTAGTTCTCAAGTCTCTCTTCATCATCATTACAAGGTTCCAAACTTAATCACTCTGTACAAACCAATTTCCAAGAAAAAAGCATCCTTGTGAAAAATGTCAGAATCCAAGGAAGAAAATCCTGACCTTCTTCTCAAGTCAAAGGCACAGGAGGAACATGGGTTTGTCATGGATTTTGGCATTGGCCTGGAAATTCTGTGGCCCTTGGATCATATATCTTTGGTCTCTAACCCCATGCCTCCTTTTCTCTTTTCCACTATCTCTGAACAACCTTTTTCTCCTGTCTGGGCTTTTTCTGATGCTGAAGATGAGAGGCAAATCAGGATTGCAGCTTCAGGTATCTCTTTGTTAATTGCCACAGTTTCCAATTTTGTTATTGCATGTCTTGGTTTGTTTCAGTTTGCATGTTGAATTGGATTTTGGAGTTTTCTTCAACTTTTAGGACTTGCTTGATTTCAAGTTGACTGTAACTTGAATAGCAGCCACTGTTGTTGATTGTGAAATTTAACAGGGTTTAGATTATTCAATAGTGTTCATTTGGAGTTTGTTTATCTATTTCTTAGCTTATATAGTTTATTCAAATTGAAGGAATTTTAACTTTTTTTATAATTATTTTCCTTACTGTTCTTGAACCTCTATATTGTTGGGAATATTGATTAAAAGGCAAATGAAATGTGGATGAACTTCGCGACATGTATCTGCCACCTTGGTTTAAAGATGAATTTTCTTTTTATCTCCATCGTATAAATTAAATAGTTAAACTATAAGGCTTCATTTGTGTGTACTCATTTCTTTTTACCTTTCATTTTCTTTCAAGCTATCTCTTATTTAGAGGCCATAGTTTTGTGAATAATTCCTACTTTCTTGGGATGTTGACTGTTGCCTGCATCAGATGTATTTGTGGCATTTGTAGTTGTTTATAAACTTAGAAGTGTTAGATATAATATGATATTGAGCTGAAACATAACTGTGCAAATTTTCATAGTCTATTCCAATGACATCTGATGCTAAACATGAGCTTTATGTTTTTTTATGACCTGCAGTTGTTCTGACTGAAGTTACTGCTTTCAGGTAATACAAATACAACAACTGAAAATCCAATTGAAAATGATGACAACAAAAAAACTGTGCCACCCCTTGTAGCCATGACAGCTTCAGAAAATCCAGATGGTTATTGTCTGATCAAGGAAAGAATGACACAAGCGCTTCGCCACTTCAAAGAGTTGACTGAACAGAATGTTCTTGCTCAGGTTTGGGCACCTGTGAGGAATGGAAATCGGTATGCACTTACAACTTCAGGCCAACCATTTGTTCTTGATCCACATAGTAATGGACTCCATCAGTATAGAACAGCTTCCCTGATGTATATGTTCTCTGTGGATGGAGAGAATGATGAGATCCTGGGACTTCCCGGCCGAGTTTTTCAGCATAAAATTCCAGAATGGACTCCCAATGTTCAGTTTTATTCTAGTAAAGAGTATCAGCGCCTAAATCACGCTCAACATTACAATGTCCGCGGAACCTTGGCCCTGCCTGTGTTTGAGCTTGCAGGACAGTCATGTGTGGCTGTAGTGGAGCTGATAATGACTTCACAGAAGATTAACTATGCTCCTGAGGTTGATAAAATCTGCAAAGCCCTTGAGGTTGGATTTCTTTACCGTACTATTTATTATAAGTTGCATGCTTTGCTCATGTTGGTGAGTTCGGTGTGATGGTTAAAAGGTATTTATTATCATATGTACTACTATTAATATTAATATATCCTTAAAGATTGATCTTGACAAAGGTAACTGCCATGAGATTATTGGACTCGGGTTAAATGTATCTGATTGCAAACATTTTTTTTACATTCCTGAGTTACCGGCTGTCAGTTTCCTTGCAGACAGTAAAGTTGAGGAGTTCAGAAATTTTGGAGCATCCATACAATCAGGTCGTTTTCTACTATCATGCATGATGCATCCCTATCTTGTTTATTTTCTCAAAAGATAAGATATATATGTTGTTCTGTGACTTCTATCGTACCCCTCTATTGTCACAGATATAACTTGGCAATTCTTTTAAACCAGATTTGTAATGAATACCGTCAGTACGCATTAGCCGAGATTTTGGAGATACTGACAGCTGTGTGTGAAACTCATAGTTTGCCTCTGGCACAAACATGGGTTCCATGTAAGCATCGGAGTGTCTTGGCACATGGTGGCGGTCTTAAGAAAATTTGCTCAAGTTTTAATGGTTGTTGCATGGGGCAAGTTTGCATGTCTATAACTGAGGTAGCATTCTATGTAATAGATGCTCATAAATGGGGTTTCCATGAGGCCTGTGTTGAGCATCACCTACAACAAGGTCAAGGAGTTGCTGGGAGGGCATTTTTGTCCCACAACATGTGCTTCTGTGGAAACAATACCCAGTTCTGCAAAACCGAATATCCCTTAGTACATTATGCTCTCATGTTTCATTTAAACAGCTGTTTTGCAGTATGCTTACAAAGCTCTCATACAGGAAATGATGATTATGTACTAGAGTTTTTTCTGCCTCCTGGGATCACTGACTTTAATGAACAAAAAAGATTGCTGGGATCCATATTGGCAACAATGAAGCCACATTTTCAGAGTCTTAAGATTGCTTCTGGTGTTGAACTTGAGGGGAATGCTTCAATTGAAATTATAGACGCAAGAAATGAAAGAGTTCATTTGAGATTTGAGTCCATTCCAATTACACAATCTTCTAAGTCACCACCTAGACATACCTCACCAAATATGGGGGAGGGGCTGCCACTGGAGCCATCAGAACCGAAAATAATGGCATACTTTGATGGTATAAATGATGGAGGGAGTCTTGGTGATAATGCAGGCGGACACATTGATCAGAACACTTCCTTAGAGATCAAAACCAAAAAGAAACCCTCAGATAGAAAACGTGGAAAAGCTGAGATATCAATTAGTCTTAATGTTTTGCAACATTACTTCACAGGAAGCCTTAAGGATGCTGCAAAGAGCCTTGGTGGTATGCTATGTTTCATTCTCTGATTTACAGTTAAATGAAATGTTTTTTGTTATCTCTACCAAGGTGCTAGTTTGCTCTACTACAATAAAGTGTTCATAAAATATATAACTACCAACAATGCTGCTCTTATCATATTTAAGTTTGCTACTTTTTGAGAAACATATGGTTATAAAGAATATATTTATCATCAGAAAACACAAAATTGGTCATTATCTATTACTAGTAGCTTTCGTTTTTATTAGTAGCAGCTCATACATGATATTCTTGGATATATTCTTGCTGTACAGTTTGCCCTACTACAATGAAGCGCATCTGTAGGCAGCATGGGATATCACGTTGGCCATCTCGAAAGATAAAAAAGGTTAACCATTCCCTGTCCAAGCTCAAGTGTGTTATTGAATCGGTCCATGGTGCTGAAGGAGCATTTGGTTTGAATTCTCTAAGTACTGGTTCACTTCCCATTGCTGCTGGTTCCTTTTCTGACCCTTTCACTTCAAACAAGTTCCACCGCCAAACCACCTTGACCATTAGGCCATCAGAACCTAAGATCAACGAAAATGATTTTGATGCTTCTGGAGCATCAGAAACAAAAAGACAGGTTGCGATGGAAGATCAATTCCTTGGACTTGAAGCAAGGACACGAAGTCCTGAGAAAGTGATTAATGATAAAGGAGTGTCCATTCAGGAGATTGGCACTAAAGGCACAAACAAGTTTAGAACTGGGAGTGGCTCAAGTGGCAGTGGAAATCCTACTCATGCTTCATGCCATGGTAGTCCCCCAAATGAATTCTCACCTCCAAAAGATACATTTGTAACAGGCAACAGTGAGCAATGTCTTGTGTTAAGAGGATCACTGGGGTCAACAACACTGCACTCAACTAGTACACCAAACCGTGCAACTGCATACCCTATGCTTCACATTGTGGAAACAACAGAACCTCAAGAACCATTTGGAGGACAGCTACTTGAGGTTGCTGGTAGTTCTAAAGACTTGAGAAATCTATGCCCTTCAGCAGATGCTGTTTTGGAGGATCAGGTTCCAGAAGCTTACAAGATGAATCCTCAATGTTCTGATTTGCCTCAAATGCAACACATGGATACCCTTAATAAAACTATGACACCTTTTGCAGTTAGAAAAGAGGTGAACAGTGTGACCATTAAGGCAACATATAAAGAAGATATCATCAGGTTTAAGATCTCTATGGACTGTGGTATTGTGGAATTGAAAGAGGAAATTGCCAAAAGATTGAAACTAGAGGTGGGAACATTTCATAACAAGTATCTGGATGATGATCATGAATGGGTTTTGATAGCCTGTGATGCAGACCTACAGGAGTGCATAGACATCTCAAGATCATCAGGCGGCAACATAATCAGGCTTGTGGTGCATGATATACTGCCCATTCTTGGAAGCTCTTGTGAGAGCTCAAGAGATTGGAAAGGTTGTATATAGTTTGGCTTGTATTCAATTATTTAGATTCTTGTAGTTATAAGTAATAGCTTTTTATTGTGATAAAGTAATGACCTTTTATCAAAAAAAGAAAAAAAGTTTCATATATGTGCAAAATGCAAGAAACATACTTTTGGATTTTAAGTCCAAGTTTTTACAATTACTATCATCCAACATTAAACTGTGTTGTTTATGACGTTTAAAAATGTAGAGATAGCGTTGCAGGTATAGTTATTTTGCAACCAGGATGTGTAATTTAGCATCAATTTTAACAAATTGAGGACATGATTCTAACCGTTAAATTTTTTCAACATCAATCGGAGATCAGCAAGTCAACTCATCTGGACTACTTTAACAGTGCATTACCGTTCTTTTTATATATAAAAAAAAAGTGTAAATTGTATGCATGAAAAAATTTACAGTTAGCCAATAATAAATCACAAGTTCATAACCTTTCAAGATAATCATTAAAAAATTTAACAAAATTATCATACATAATTTCCAATTAGATAACAAAATTCTAATTAGATAAAATTATCATACATAATAATTTACGGATAGTTTGCTCTTTAAATTTAGAGTAAAAACTATTTACTCTAAATTTAAAGAGATGTCATGACATTTGGCTGAAGAAAGAGTAGATGTCATGGCATTTGGCTGAAGAGCAAGTATCTAAGGAAACTTTGACTCGGTCCAACAAAATATATTTCTACAAACTAATTCAAAGGAGCAAAAATATTCAGTCAGTGCCACTAGACATTGTACAAGTATATTTTCTTGTCACACAGCATGGCGTTGAACAAATAAACCAAAGTTCAGAACAAAAGTAGAGACATTAAAAATAATATAACAGTTTTGATTAAACTAGATTGTTCTGTTCAATTATATTAGCCAAATTAAAAAGGATAATCCCTACAGAGATTCATTTTATGTCAGTCTAATTTCACCTTTAGTGTGGAAACTGCATGTGGAGATAGATGACAACAGACACACATGAATACCCTTTCAAAATCTGAAGCCTACACAAGAACAAATTACATTTCCTTTTCTATAATTCTACAAAGATTAAACACACTTCAAGTTCACATCCACCAAAAGCTATGGTGGTTGATATAAATTAGAGGCACAAAGACTCCACAAAAATGATGCAACACGATTCTTCATTGAAAACATCGAAGTGAGAGCCCCTGTGAATCTTGTTCAAATGGCAACCCAAATTAACCCATTTTGCAACTGTCCCAGCACTGCTACTCGGAACTATTTAGTCTTGAATCCTTATAAGCATGTATTTACCAAGGCAATTTTGCATTCTCTACCTTATAAGAAAACCAGGTCCAGAGTGTGATGTGTCACACAAAACAGTGCAGAGAAGGAAAGAAGTTCATGTTTAGCCATTGCACTGTCCAACCAAATCTAAAGCAAATAAAACTGCGAATACAGATAGTCACGAATTTTATAGTAATCTTCACACAGAGGACCCTCAATAACTATTTGTTGAGCACCAGAACCACCACCCTATTAGAAAAAGAAATCATCTTAATAGATCAGAATGTTGATCCAAAACCTGGACAATCAGTCTTGTCTAGATTAAAAAAACAATTTCAAGTGCAAAATTAACAAATGTTCAGAAGAAGCACTCACCTTCTGACTTGCATCCCCAACTTTCCGTAGAGTTACATATTCACCACAACGCAAAGCCCCACCAGCAAATTCCACCTATAAAGTTAATTATGTTATGATACATATTCTCATAAAGTAGAAATTCAGCATTCCACTAATTTTTTCACTCAAGTTTTGGTTAAAGAACACATGGAAAACAGCATTTTCAACAATTTTCATCAGCTTCAACATTATCAGTTAAGGAGTACAATGATCAGCTGTCTACTTCGGAAATGAAGTGGAAATCACTTCATGTACCAACAGACAATCAGAGCAAGGAAGAATGGTGACTATAACTGAACAAGTACCTGAACACCCTTGCTGGAGAGAAACTGTTTGATATCCGCCAATTTCAAATCACCAACAAGAACAGATTTATGCGGAGGAGCGGCTCCAGAAACAGGGAGCAGCGAAAGCGGGTCATTTTCTGTCTTCCCTACTACAGCATCAACCCAAGCTAATTCATAATCTCCTAGCTGCAGTTGAATTTATATTCATTATTCAAAATTATGAATTCCCCACCCTAGTGGGATAAGTTTGGTTGTTGCTATTCAACATGATAAATAACATGCAAGTATATAGAATGAACAGTTCGTTCAGACATCTATTTTTCACCTTTTTGAAGAGTACATTACTCATGAGCTTCTCGGACAGTAGAACCTATACTCAGAAAAGCATAACATGATTAATTTTGACATCTTGCAAAGCCTTTTCAGAAATGTATGAAATTTGACAACATTGTACCTTGTAAGCACATAAATCAGAGGTGACATCAATTGTCTCTTCCAATTGGGGAGCATAAACATGTGGACAAACATGCTTCAGGCAGTGCTGCTTCAGATGCTCTGTAGCTTCAGCTGATCCATGCACCAAAACCTTTCGGAAAAATCATTATGTATTCATTTATCAGAGTCAGCTGGCCCATAAAAGTTACAACACTAAATACTGTGAAAGCCATTAGAAAAATGCAACCATAATAGTTATAATGCTTCCACAGAAAATCGTGCAGCAGTCTGTGAGGTTTGCTTCTGTGGCATTCAGATGGCCATGTGGCTAACCTCAAGCAGCTACGTGATTTTCTCACACAGCCATGAGTTTCCCATGATCAAGGGATGATAATACACAATCATGCCTTAAGGAGAAGCCTCTTCTGTTTAATCTACAGTACACAGCCATAATATGATTGAAGTTGAACACAGCCATCTGAACCCCTAATATACTCTGTTTTCTCTGTTTCACCCATGTTTTTATACACAAGAGAAAGAAACAGGCAAGTATGAAATGACACCACCAACAAGCAAAGACATTTAAGAAGTGGTTTTAAGTTTTAACATTTATACTAATAATATTAACGACAAATTTCATCTAAGGGGGGGAAGGCTATGGATTGAAGTTCTGAAGGTTAAGTGTAACAAAGGGAGTTGGACGACTCACCTATGGCCAAAAAGGGAGACTCAAATTCAAGGTTTTTAGAAGGCAATCAATGGAACCTGGGCTACGTTGGAAATAAACTCTTATTTGATTGTTCTTCACACTTGTCTCAAAACGGTTCAACCTCAAACCATGAAATTGCCTTTGATACCTACCCTTCCAAACATTACAACAGCCTTGAGTTTATTCAGCTTTCCCACCCACAAAAACCCATCAAGTAAGCCCACAATTTACATATATATTTTCCAGCTCCTTTACCTATCCAACATAACATTAACCAGCTAATATCCAAATTCCTTGCCACAACTCAATTGTAGCCCTGGTCAAAGTATTGCTTTGTTAAGATACCATGGTATTAAAAGGTGGCAAGATGAACTACCTAATTGAAGCTGTTCCATTTGAAAAATGATGAACATCCAAATATAATTAACAGAAGATTTAATGATGTGCTTCAATTAACTGAAAAGCACCAATGAGATCCATACCAGCTTCAAGGGAGCCACATGAGATAGAATATTTTTAATGGATCTTCCATCTGAACGTCCTTCAAAATCCATGTAAACCAATGAGCACCTGACTTGCACCTGTACAAAAATAATGTCAACACCTTACACCATGATATGTAAATTCAGCAGATTTAAGATTTATACAAGTAGACTGATGAACACTAGATATTTAGAAACACAAGAAATGCATCTGTACATCAGTAATTAAAAGAAGATTCCACATCCACAATAATGCTCCCTATCTGATGCGTTTCACAGCCAAATTAAGAGGGGTGAATCACAAGAGCTGAAGAGCATGATAAAATTCAAAATGCATACAAGAAAGTGGTACCAACTCTAACCAATTACATCTATATTTTGCTTGATTTATTATAGGAAAAAAAACATAAGATGCCTGTGAGACAAACTTAGAACAAAGACACATACAAGTATCTAAGGAATAAATAATAGGTTTGAGGAACAATTCAGTAGCAGGATTACTATGACTGCAGCAAAAACAGACATAATATCATCTTTTGTAAAATTTCAAGAAAAGATAGATTTAAAATCTTTGGTAAAATCATGAAATTTAATGGCATTCAACGTGCAAAAATGGAAAAGGTAACAAATAAAAAAATTAACCTTGGTTCCTCTAATCAATTTCTGAAACACAATTATATAAATTTACTATTCAGAAGAAGCAGAAACATTAAAATATAATAAATAAATACTGCTACTTACAGTCCTTTCGTCAGATACAACTTTTGATGGCTTTGTATCGAGTATCAAACTTGCAGCACCTTCATCTAGTTTTCCATTTATATCACCTCCCTGATAGAAAATAGGAAAAATGATAATCAAGGATTATTATTAATAACATAGAGTTGAAGTATAGATGCCAGCAAAATTCTCCATTCCTCTAAATCAGAACTCTTAAATGACATGTAAGAAAATATTTCACTTAGAAGCAGGATCTGTTACATGCCATCCAAATGTTAATGAAAGAAGAGTTAAAAACATAGAAGTAACCAAGCCAAATGTAAAATAAACCACAAGTTACTAAGCTTAATATTCTTGTATCATAGCTTTTCCTTTATAAAGTTTCTTTCTGTTTTGTGATCCATTAATATAATTGACTTTATGTTTGGCAAGTATGAACATACTTTCGAATAAGTAAATTCGTTATATTGCATCCATTGAAACTTATAAGTTCTAATTCAGAATGCAAACCTGATATAAACACTAAGGTAGATTTTTTGAAAAAAGAAAGGTATTTTTTTTTTTGCTCAGCAAACATAGATAATATATATTAATAATGAGTACCAGTGGTACTAAAGTTACAGTATTTTAGGGGCCAGCTGGTTCCTATGGTTATTGGTAGGAACAGAGCTAGCACCACAGCACCCTGCTACCTAACCCGTGCTACAAAAACCATCCCCCAAACTACCAAACTAAGTACAGAAACCTAGTGATAGGTTGGAGAAAAAGAAACTTACATGCATTGCTGTCTGGTCCATGTCTTCATCCTTAATTACATAATCATCTGGATTTATGACCTCTCCAAAATCATCCCACTCTGATGTATTCTCATAACAGGGAAACATTGGAGCAACACTTGTCAAAGGGGGAACAAATCCATCAATAAATATGTCCCGGTATCCTCCGCCTCTGGGACCAGACACTGCAAGTGCAAGTCGAATTAGTGAAGGAACTTTATCAAAATTGTAAAAACTAATAAAACATGGAAAAAAGATTCTAAGATATGCATATCCACAGACAAACCCATACTCCTGATCTGTTTATTTAAGGTAAATATGACATGATTTATATTAAATACAAATTAAATAGTAATGTCATATTAGAAAGTTCATCAAAAGATGAATAATGTTCCAAAGACAATCCAATGTTGTTTGATGTGGTTGAAATGGTAGCCTTTTATTTTAAAACTCAGATAAGGGTATGGTTTTGTCTGTGAATATGCATATCTTGAAAGAAAAAAAACATCATGTTTTAAGGTAAATAGGACATGATTTATATTAAATAGTAATGTCACATTAGAAAGTTCATAAAAAGATGAATGATGTTCCAAAGACAGTTCAATGTTGTTTGATGTGGTTGAAATGGTAGTCTTTTATTTTAAAACTCAAAATGTCCAGTACTTCTCAAGACACAAAACCAGTTGAAGACAAAATGTCCATTTCTATAATTTTAGAAATTTTCAAATATACATGACACAACTCAAAATGAGAAAGTTATGGAGAAAAGGTATTTATAACACGAATCTGAAATGGATAATTCTGATTACCTAATTATATTTAACAAAACAGTACTAAATTTATACAACTCATACCTTCAGGTGGTACATGATTATTGCCAGAATCAATGACCATTGAATCACTAGTATTATTATCAGCCCCATGAGATGTTTTAAATTCTTCCTCCTTCATAAGACTAGCTTTTAAAGCTTCTTTTTTTATTCGATTTTGCTCTTCTTCATAGGCTATTAGCTCTTCACCAACCAAAGCAACACGCTTGGACACAACGACTTTGACAGCTTTTGGAGGTGGATCAGCTTGAAGCATACGAGCTAGTGTGGCAAACTACGTATCCAAACACATGAGGATCAGTTGAAACAAATGATAGCAAACATCAAATTTAAGCAGTTAAAGAAAATACGCCATAGATAAAAATATTACATGACCAATGATCTTTTGTCCATTCTCATTGCTCAAAAAAGAAATCAAGCATTATTAGCACAAACATAGAGCATATTTTTATGAAAATAAATTTGAAACAATATTCTGTAAGGCTAATAGGAGAGAAGATACAACAGTCTAAGCTAGAATTTAAAAAACACAACAATAACAAAAGACAAACGATTGAAAATTAGCAGCATTAAATGCTATAATGAAAAGATATATCCAAACGGGTACAAAGAAAGGGATGTTTTGGTTACTATTGGATTATTGTAAAGGACCTGCAGTTATTCTACTGCAGTCCTGGGTAGTTTATGACCTGAGTTAGGTTAGCTTGGTTAGTTTAGTGTTGGTTAAGAGTTAGTCAGTCAGTTAAAGTTAGTTGGCTGTTTTAACTAACTAGTCTATAAATACAGGATTGTAACCATTGATTCATTGGGTTAATGAAACTAATTCTTCTCCCCTTTCTTTTCCCTTCTATCTTTTCTATTATGGTATCAAAGTTCGATCCAACAATGGCAGATTCACATAATCCTTTTCCCTCCTCTTCTGCATTCCCTAATTCGATTGGGGAAAAACTTGATGATTCAAATTTTTTGCTGTGGCGACAGCAAATTGAACCAGTGATGAAATCACACCAGCTTCAACGTTTCGTAGTGAATCTGATGATTCCGCCAAGGTTCCCCTCTGATGTTGATCGATGAAGTCAGACATGAGAATCCGACAGATGAGCCGTGGGAGCAACAGGTCAAATCCTTCTCACATGGCTACAATCGATGCTCTCGAAGTCAATCCTGTCGCGTTGTTTGGGAAGAGTCCACTCGTATCAAGAATGGGACAACATTCATAAATATTTCACCAAACAAACACGAGCTCAAGCACGGCAACTACATACTGAGTTGCGATCTGTTTCACTAAAGGATAGATCGATGCATGCCTTTCTTCTCAAGGTTCAAGAGATCGCAAATGCATTAGCATCAGTTGGAATCCCGATTTCTCCTCAAGAACACATGGATGCTTTGCTCGAAGGTCTTCCTTGAGGTTCAGTTCAGTCATCTTTGTAATTGAAAGCAAATTCAAACTGCTTCCTATTGCAGAAGTTGAGGCACTTCTCTTAGCTCACGAAGCTCAACTTCACAAGTTTGATGAATGGTTTGATCCACCATCTGTCAATTTAACTCATGCGTATGGAGCTGATTCATACCCTGCTCAAAACAAGTTTCAGCAACCAGAATCAGAAAATTTTGCATTGCGAGGTGGTTTTGGTCGTGGAGGTGACCACAGTCACGGTGGCCGGCACGGTAGTGCTCGTGGCGGTAGCGGTCACTTTGCAAACTTTCAGTGTCAGGTTTGCTTCAAGTATGGACATACTGTTTCTCATTGCCACTATCGATATAATCAAAAATATTAACCAAACCCTAATCTGACACTTATGATCCTTTTACCCCACCTCCAAACCAATCAACTCAGAGTTATTAGTCATCATCTCAGAATTATTCTGGTTTGAATGTTAGTTCCAAACAGAACACTACCAGTCCTCATCCCTCAAATGTTTGGGTAAATCCTAACAGCTATAAAGCCTCCAATTCTCATCAACCTAGTGCTATGTTGACAAACACGGATTCTCGGTCCAACAATTCTAATTGGATTCCTGACTCTGGAACATCTTTTCATGTTACAGGAGAATCTCAAAATATCCAGCAACTAGCCCCTTTTGATGGTCTTGAGTCCAGACTAAATTTTCATTGGAAATGGTCAATGTTTGAACTTTCAGTCTATTGGTTCTTCTTATCTCATTTCTCCTCATAATTCTAATTAATGTTTCTCTATCTCTTGATCAGCTTTTACATGTGCCCTCTATTACTAAGAATCTCACAAGTGTAAGTAAATTTGCAAGAAATAATCAAGTTTACTTCGAGTTTCACTCACATTTTTGTGTTGTTAAATCTCAGGTTTCCAATGAGATCCTGCTTCAAGGCTCTATTGGACCTGATGGACTCTACTCCTTTCCCACTTTAAAGCTTCAAAGCTTCCCAGTCAAGTCTTCAGCTTCATGTTTTGTTTCTAATTCTAGCAATTCTAATTCTGTTTTTCCTAATTGTTCTATTTCTGTTGCATCTATGGAACCCAAGTCCAGCAACCTATGGCATGCTAGACTTGGCCATCCAAATTTCTATGTAATGAAACTTGTACTACAGCAATGTAATATACCTCTTTTCAATCAAAATGCTGTGGATTTCTGTGCATCTTGCTGTGTAGATAAGTCTCATAGACTTCCTTCTCTGTCCAATACTGTCTATTCTGCTCCTTTAGAGTTGATTTTTGGTGACCTTTGGGGTCCCTCTCATGTTATTTCTACCAATGGCTACTTGTATTACATAACATTTGTTGATGCTTTCTCTAAATACACTTGGATTTATCTCTTAAAAGAGCAAATCTGAAACTTTTAGTATTTTTCAACAGTTCAAAGCTATGGTAGAACTTCAGTTTAATGCCAAAATTAAGAGTCTTCAAACTGATTGGGGAGGAGAGTTCAGACCTATTGCCCCTTTTCTAGCTAAACTTGGCATAAATCATAGGTTGATATGTCCACATACTCATCACCAAAATGGAGTGGTGGAGAGGAAGCATAGACATACAGTAGAATAACTGCAGGTCCTTTACAATACTCCAATAGTCACAAATGTTATATTAGCAAAGACGAGAGAGAACAAGCCAAGGTATATTACAATTTACAAGTAGGTAAGACTAAGAATTAAACTCGAGCACTATCCTTGTAATCACGGTACCTCTGGTACTTAGATTCTTGTCTAATATATATATTTATCTTTGCTGACCAAAAAAAAAACTCGAGCACTATCCAATAACCAACAGAAGAAGCTCCATTCCAAAAGTTTGAATTCGCTGTGCTATTTTCACAACAGAAAAATCAATGCCCATGCCACATTACTTTAGAAACAACTTATAAACAACATTACGTTATATTCACAAGGACCAGTATCAAAGTAGGTCATCAATAAATGCAAAGGTGAATATTTTATTGAAGAATACAGTAACTAGCAACTGCAAACATAAGCACATCCATTCCCTCACTCATTTAATCTTTGGTGCCTCAGGAAAAGCTAAAACAATGTTCATATTGAAACTCGAAATGCAAATGCAACTGTGGCATCAACACTAAAAAAGAAGACATTAATAACTTAGCAGATTAACGTAGAGAAGTGTGCTATAATTTATACTGATTCACATGAATACTGAAAGACAGAAAGGAAAAAGAAATTTTTCTAAAGAATATACCTGGCCTCTTTCAGTAAAAAGGACAAGATTTTTTACATCATTGGCCCACTCAACAAATATCTCATGAGAAAAGCCTGCTTCCAAACTTGCCATAGATGCTAGAACAACCTATGAAAGGTACATGTGTCAGAATCAGTAAGGAAGTTAGTCTGATGAAAAATAAGCATACAAATTATTCAACCTTTGGACCATCTGGAGCATTGTCAAGCTCAGTCTTGTTAATAAGAAGGGTGACATACCTACAGGTAAAAGCATTGCAGTCGAGTTTTAGACACAAGATAACATTAGCAATCATAATCATAACAAGATATTATTGATTTGTTTGCTAACTTAAACCGTGACAAACGATAGGCTTTGAAAGCTCATTTTTCAATTTTTACTCATTATTGAACAAAACCTTTACTATAGATATCTCAAGAAACCTAAAGTAATCATAGGTTTAACATGCCAACAGTAAGTAGGTGTTAATAGCATTCCTGAGAACCAAAACAACATATAAATAAACAATTGGCATATGAATATCTTACTCCAACTGTAAGTTAAGGATGAGACCACTTACTTCAAAAGAAATATATTTTCACGAGTTTTTTCGAAAGACTTTGCTATGGTATCACTCATCCACTCAAGGAAACTCTTCACATAATCAATTGTGCTGGATGCAACATATGTAAGAAAGTATATAGGATAGTTCAAGTTTTCATCAGTCCAATACTGCAAAAAACAAGATCTGATATTAACTCACGCATATACTGTACGGAAAAAAGGGAGAACGAGAATATAAACATATTTCTTGTACTGACCGATTCCAACATCAGAATAAGTTCCAACACTCGTCCAACAGTGTCAACAGGTAATAATACATTGCCACCTTCCCTTAGAGTCTTCTTTAAGATATCTAAATAATCAACAAAATATATGATCAGAATAGCCAAAGCACATAAATCCTAAACAGTTTATTTTTCATTTCTTGATTAAGATTAAAGTATATGCTTGCCTCATCAGTGAATGTACTAAGCATAAAATATTTCAGTTTTCTCTTAACAGCTATTAAGAAGCAAAAACTGAGAAAACCCATCTTAGTTATGTGACAGTGCTGCAATTACAAGATTAAAAAGATGGTTACCTCCAAATTCTTTGTCATTTTGACGTCTGTAAGGCTGATTGTTCAAAGCATTGTAAGCATCAGTTATTAGAACAGCTGGACGCACAAAAGAACCTAGAACAGTTCCATTCAAATGCCTAATAAAAATTAGATTGATAAGTAGTTTCCTTTTTGGTCTCTAAAGATATATAAGATAAATTTAGCCATGGGCAATTTACCTTTCTTTCCTATGATTAAAATCAACAGCATATATGACATCCTCGCCATCCTTTGTAATTTTCCAAATAGTACCTCCCAAAAGATGTCCAGCAACATGAGGTGCAATCACGATTCCTTCTCCCTTGCCTAAAAGTGGTTAAAAATTAAAATTCCAATTAAAATAACACAACCAAAATGAGGGGATATTAAGTAGTGAAACATGAAGGCATATCAGAATCAGATAGGTACTCTAAAAAATTAAACAACATTGGTTGAGAAGATTACATGGGAGGTTGGGGTGACGATGCCCTATTTCATACAAGTGTTGTCAATTTTTTGTCTCACATCAAAACTTTAATTTTATGAATTGATAATGCATACTTTAATTTTGTATCATCAATTACCGTATATTCTAACTTCTGCAATATGGATAAATACTTCACATAGTGTAAATCAGTAAACTTTTACTACAAAAATGTGTATTCATTTTCTGAAAATAAAATTTTAAACAGCATACTATCAATTAGTGGATTCAAAATTTATTTCAATTCAAAGCTCCAAAATATTTGAAATTGAGGTGCATTCAAAAATCAACTAAAATTTCAAATCATTTTTTTCTAGTCGTTAACAAAAATCTTCTATTGCTCATGCAAAATATTATAGACACTAGACACTGATAATATGTGAAGTTGTTATTATTCAGGGCCCTTTCTATTTACCAAATAACCATGAAAGGCGATAAGAGAATACGGAGGTAAACATAAAAGATTACGCTAACAACAGCTTCATCATTGATCATTTTTGGCTCCCTTATGAGAAATACCCCTAACTTCAAAGTGAGCTGCTGCCCAGTTAAAGGGTTTCAGTTTGCAGGGAACTTTGGATTTCCTAATGGCCTTTAATTTCATTTCAACAAATAAAGGTTTGAATGGGATTATGGTTCAGAAACTAGCCTATATTATATAAAAAGAGAACGGTGGGACGAAAGAAGAGAGAATACGGAGGTGACAGAGTGGAGTTAAACAAAATGCGTACCACCACTTCAATGCATCACATTACAACAATTGTTCAAAGGCCTACCTGAGAAATGATGATTCTGAGAATATGTTAGCCTCGTTACACTCTGGAAAGAAGAATCAATATCATCCAGCGTGAACAGATCGAACTCCGACACTTGCTACAAAAGAACAAGATACCTCAACCTAACCATCCAGTTATATAACACCCTTTTTTTTCAAATTCTATCTAGCCAAATAAAAGGCAAGCACACAGATAAGGATATGGGATATCCAACATCCTATAAACCAATAATCACAAAAATTTATTCCTCCTAACAACAAAACCAAATAAACCAGCATGGAATTTCACCTTTCTTGAGAGGTACTGGTCATACATAGTGAGAAGGCCCAATCTGTAGACAGGCTCCGTTGAATAAACCGGGGCAGAGAGTCCAAGCTGCTTCATGGCATATGGAAGGGCACCAAGATGAAGTGTATCCGCATGTGAAAGCAAAACAGCATCTATGGTTGATGCTACCCTACATGCCAGCCACACAACCTCAATATGAAATCAAAGGTAACAAAACAAAACATTCCTAACAGGCTAAAACACAAGCTTCATTGAAATTCACAATTATAAGTTTATAACTCCACCCCACAAAAACAAATTTATAATTTTCTTCTTCTTTCTAGTTCTACTGCCTCAACAACAAACAGGGAGTTTAGGAAAAGACCTCATAGAAATCAATACCCGTGCTGAAAATCACATTTTGTTATGAAGCAATGAAGAAGGGCGGGGTGAAACAAAGATACACACATAAAAAAGTTCACCAGAAACATGCCTAGAACCTCAATTCCATTGTTATTCACAATTATAACCCCACCCCACAAAAAAAATCTTCTTCTTTCTAGTTCCAATGCCTCAAACGAGGAGGGGTTTGAAACGAAGATACCCACATACAAAAATTCAAATTTTTTTTTTTGCTACCTAAAAAGGGTAGGTCCTAAAATGCGAGAGAGAGAGACAGACAGACAGACAGAGACAGAGACCTGGCGAGGGGTTGAAGGAGGGAAGGGTCGAAGTGGTCGTTCCAGCCACAGTCGACGAGGAAGTTGAAGCCATCAATGGAAACCAAATACGAGAGAGGGTTCTCATTGTACACTCCACACAGTGGCGTTACCTGCACCGATGTTCCCATTTTGCTGCCTCGAAATTGTTCTTCCCCACGCACACTCCTGCCTAGTAACAATGGAGTTTTAGAGGGAACAAGAGGAAAAGAAAATAAAAATGGTTTTCTAACATAAAAATAAGGGTAAATTATTAACTTTGTTTGACAGCAGTAAAAAAATAGTTTTTGTCTTTTTAAAATAAGTGTTTCATAACATTAAAAAATAACTTATATAATAGATTTTTCATAACATTAAAAAAATTTCATATTAGATGTTACATAAAAATAAAAAATAACTTTCGGAATAGGTATTTTATAACAATAAAAAATAACTTACACCTTTTCAAAATAGGTGTTTCATAACAGTAAAAAAATAATTTTCGCCTTCCAAAATAAGTGTTTCACAACTGTAAAAAAAAAATAGCTTATATAATAGGTGTTTCATAACATTAAAAAACAACTTTTCAAATTAGTTGTTACATAACAATAAAAAATAACTTCCAAAATAGGTATGCTACAACAGTAAAAAAAAGCTCCCACCGTTTTGAAATAGGTGTTTCATATCAATAAAAAATTATTTATGAAATAGGTGTTCCATACCAGTACAAAAATAACTTTCGCCTTCTAGAATAAGTGTTCCACAACAGAAGAAAAAAAAGTTTATATAATAGGTGTTTCGTAACAATAAAAAATAATGGTTGAGAATAAAAAATAAAAAACATTTTACGTATTTTGGAAAGCCTATTCTAGAACAACCTATGTTCTACAATGATTATTCTATAAGGCTACTATATAGCTTTTAGAATCGTGTCTCCACAATAATGGTTGAATTTTTTTTAAAGAAAACATTATGGAATTTTTCGTTTCAGGAGACGAAATACCATATTCAAAATCGTATTTTTACCTTCAATGACTATATGTAAAGGAAGGAGGAAGGGGAGGACATTTTGTGGCATCGTGACTCGTGAGGATGTCGAGAAGAAGATGGAGTCATAGGAGAAAAAGTTGTCGTCACAGGTAAAGGAGATGTCATCGCGAGAGTAGTTCACACAAAGAGGAAGGTGTTAGTGTTGGAAAACGATGGTTTGATATTTTCAAACCGAAATGGGGGTTGCACGATACACATATGGGAGTGCAACAATGTAGTTAAGCTTGCATGTGATAATTTAATACTAATAATTAGGCATTTATTTCTTGCACCCCTTATTTGAATCATACACTTTCATTGTATTTTGGAATGCAATGGGAGGTTTAAGATTCAAATAAAGGAGCGTAAGATTTAATTGCATAGTAATTAATGGAGATTGCTATTGGCCTCATTTCATTAGCCATTGGCCCTTTCATAGGGAGCTTATCCTTTTTTATTCCAAAATTACCCTTCATATGAAATTATGATTTTGCTTAATAGAATGCGAAATGGAATCACGATTCTATAGTGCATTAATCTTTGCACCCATGCAACACAACAAAATCACAATTATGTTGTATAGTGTACAATTGAATCACAATTTTATAGGATGAAGTTGAATTTTTGAAATGGAATAAAATAAAGTTTTCACAAATTGGTATGGGTCCAATAGTCATGCATGGAAATTTAAATCCAAAATCTTTTATATCAAATTTTGTACCTTCCAAACTTTTAAGAATTTCAAACTATCTTTTTCATATTATATTTTTTTAAAATAGATGCTCCACAATAGTAGAAAAATAGTTTTCATAATAGGTATTTCACAACAATAAAAAATAGTTTTATCTCGTAAAATAGGTGTTTCATAACATTAAAAAATAACTTTTCATATTAGGTATTATATAACAATAAAAAATAATTTTCAAAATAGGTATTCTATAACAGTACAAAAGCTTCTACCTTTTCAAAATAGATGTTCCATAATAATAAAAAATAGTTTACGAAATAGGTGTTCAGTAAAAAAAATAGCTTTTGCCTTCTAGAATAAGTGTTCAACAACAGTAAAAAAATAGTTTCCAAAATATATGTTTCATAATAATAAAAATTAATGGTTGAAAATAAAAAAAAAAACATTTTAGGTATTTTGGAAAGCCTATTATAAAACAATTTTATGTTCTAGAATGATTATTCTCTAAGGCTACTATATAGCCTCTAGAATCGTGACTCTAGAATAATGGTTGAAATTGTTTTAAAGAAAACATTATAGAATTTTTCGTTTCAGGAGATGAAATACCATGTTCTAGATCGCATTTTTACCTTCAATGACGACATGTAAAGGAAGGAGGAGGGGGGAGGACGTTTTGTGGCGTCGTGACTTGTGAGGATGTCATGAAGAAGGTGAAGTCGTAGGAGAAGAAGTTGTCGTCATAGGTGAAGGAGATGTCGTCCCGAGAGTAGTTCATACCAAGAGGAAGGTGTTAGTGTTGGAAAACGATAGTTTGATATTTTCAAACAAAAATGGGGGTATAGGATACACATATGGGAGTGCAGAAATATAGTTAAGCTTGCATGTGATAATTTAAATGATATAAATGATAGAATTTGAAAATCATTATTAATATATTAGTTGGCGACTTATAAATAAGACAAAGTATTCATTCTAGAATATGACCAATATATAGGACTAGAGGGAGTAATAATTATGCATTTATTTCTTGCACCCCTTATTTGAATCATACACTTTCATTGTATTTTGGAATGCAATGGTAGGTTTGAGATTCAAATAAGGGAGTGTAAGATTTAAATGCCTAGTAATTAATGGAGACGACTATTGACCTTATTTCATTAGCCATTGGCCCTTTCATAGGAATCTAATCCTTTTTTTATTCCAAAATTATCCTTCATATGAAATTATGATTTTGTTGAATAGAATGCATAATGGAATTACCATTCTATAATGCATTCATCTTCGCACCCGTAAAACACAACAAAATTACAATTTTATTGTATAATGTACAATCGAATCACAATTTAATAGGATAAAGTTGAATTTTTGAAATGGAATAAAATGAAGTTTTCACAGATTGGTAGAATCAAAAGTAAAAATAGAAGGATCAATAGTAGTCCCTTAATTAATAATTTTTTTAGTTTAAATTTAACTGTATTAAATAAAAAAATAAATTACAACAATTTTACCCCACTTTAATTTTAAATAGCATTTTGCAAAAGATATAAAATAAAATATACATATTTTTTCCACCGTTATGATTTTATCATAGAGCCTTTTCTTTTAAGAAATTTCACCTATTTTATTATTTTTCCCCGTTGTCTCGCCATACTTTCAGTGGGCCAGATACATTGGCCACTCGAAACAACAAACCCCTCCTTAAAAAACCATTAACTTTTTCAAAGCCATTTATTATTAACAACGAACCCCTCATTAAAAAAATACACTTACTTTTTCAAAGCCATTATTATTACTTTCCAAACTTGAAAATCAATACTAAAAGGTACACGCATTAACTAACATGAATTATTTCAGTTTAATTTAGAAGAAATATTTTCTTATTCATAATAAATTCATTTTATAATTATATTATATCCAATAAAAAACACATGTGATATACGTAAAAAAAAAAACTCAACAAATTAATTAATCAAAGAAATGAAATTTTCCATCACATTCATTACTAATTTACTAGTAAAAGACACAACACAAAGCAGAGCAAAAGGATGAGAATCAAAAAGTGACAACATCCAATCCAACGTTGTTATTCTGTTTCAACACCCTCGTTATACCCTCCTCCATTTATCCCCTTCATTTCTCTCTCTCTCTGCAACGAAAAATGGCTTCCCTCACGTGCTCCCCCACCTCGCTACAGCTCCGATTGGCCTTAGCCGCCCCTAAATTCCCACACACCCCGCAACTGCGAATGCGCGACTTCAAGCTCAACCGAGTTCGCCCTCTACGCGCCGCGCAAGACGGCGGGCCCGGGCCCGGGCCCAAACTCGACGGCTTCTCGGGCTGGTCCGACACCGACGCCGAGCAGCGGCCCAACAACGCCCCAAAGAAGGAGTCATATGGAGGTGAGTGCGGTTCTCCAAAATTCTAGTTACTGGTTAGTTATTATAATTTCTCACAATTCAATTAATATTTCTGTTTTATTCAATTTTGCAACAAATAAAGAAGGAAAATTGTGAAATAGCTTTAGTATTCCAATTGAGAATTGTTAAGTAAAAAATGTACTGTTCAAGCTCGTGATGCATGGATGTTTCAAATACCGATATGCATGTCTTGACGGCTTTATGTTAAAATCTCTTGAGATAACCTAAATATAACATTTGTATTCAATTTTGTTACTATTGTGCTTAATTTTTTCAAGACATCAAAGACGAGTGGAAGTGATAGTTCGATGATAACGATGATGGCAAACTAATATAAGCATTTGCTATATTGAAGAAATTAAAGAATTCATGTAAAAATAAATAGAATATGAATAGTTTATAAGTATATAATTTAATTAGAATACACTGATGCTGTAAAAGTTTTGTACAGTGTCATTCCGATCATGAATTGTCATTTATATGATAAGATTATTGAATTTTGTAATAACTACTCATCCATATTTAGGATGGTTTCTAATTTTCTATTTGGTTGGCTGGCAGTGTAGATTATCAATATTAAACTTTTGTTTCGTATCCAATACTTGTATCCATATCCATTCAACATAGGTTGAAGCTATTATTATTAGAGTAGATAGTGTATGAACTAACAATATAAAAGGTTTTTTTTTTATGGATTTTATATTGTCACCCAATTATGAATTTAATCACAGAGAAACCAACCATGTATAGTAAATTTATTGACTTTTTATAACAATTAACTTAAAAGTCATATTAACAATAATTTATGTTTGATTTACAGTGTAATTTTTTTTGTTACATTGATAGTATATAGAAATTAAACTCATATATTATTTGGTAGTTGTTGGTGTGGAAACTTTGAAACTAGGTCTGGTTGTTGCTACGTAATAAACTTGATAGGCTTTTTCATTGATGAATGAACTTGATTTTGATTGGGTTATTGACTTAATGGATTTGGATTGCATGCTAGTATTAATAAACATGGTTGGGAAATTGAGATAATGGGATGTGAATTACTGAAAATGTTGTGTTTTTTGAAGTTTTAGCAATTCCACGTTACTTAATAACACTTTTGAAGGTAGCTTGCTTTCAGGAGTTGTGGGAGTAGGAGTGGCTGGAGTGCTTCTACTTTCAGGGCTTACCTTTGCTGCCTTATCTCTTGGCAAACAAACTGGTTCCAGTAAGTAATCTTCATTTTCTTGTTTCATGTGATAATCACCAAGTTGGATGTAACAGATTTCCTGCTTTTTAGTAAATTGATTTTGTCTTCTGTATTGTTTAACCTCAAAATTTCCGTATTGAAAATTGAAAATGTGTCACTGAATGCAGGACCTGAGCAACACATGAAGCCCTTGACTTCACAGCAGGAGGAACTTTTGTCTTCTGATGACCATAATGATGAAATAACTGAACAAGGGAATGTTGACAACACGGTCGAACAAGGAAATGGTAAAATGGAAGGTCAGATACATATATCTGGGGATTATTCTTCTGCTGAGTCTAGTAATTTTTACAGTGACAATAGCATTGTTGATGATTCTGACATAGGATCCCAGTTGATATATGATAGCAAAAACCCCTCCGATGGTGTTGACGATGCCACTAAACATATATCTGTTCAAGAAGATTTACAGGATGTGTCAGCTTTTGATAACAAGTTAGTTTTTGCTAGTGAAAGCCCAGTGCCACTTGAATCTGAAAATACTGTCGATTCTTTTAATGCTTATGGATTTAGAGATTTTGATAGCAACCCTAATGTAGATACAGTGGAATCTACTCCCAATCTTAAAGAAAACCTATTCAATGTTGATCCAGGAGACATGCCCAACTATGATGATGCTAAGCCATTACACCTTAATACTGAGCAACATGATGAAATAACCAGTTCAAGTGGAAGTGTAAGTTTTGGTTTTCCTGAAACCTATTCTAGTTCGGGTGCTGATAATGAGACTGGAATTGTTAGTGTTGTGGTCATTTCTGAGCTAAATAACATGATTTCAGATCCTAAGTTTTTCAATGAAGCTGGTCAAGAGAATATTCTGTCAGCTTTAAAGAATGAAAACCTTGACCTGAACAAAATTCCACAGGTCTCCGCTGAGGGAAATGAGCCTTCCTTTGAAGAGCGGAGCATTCCTGGAAATGACCTGTTTGAAAAATCATCTATTTCAACATCAGCCAATACATTGGTAGATGAGCAGGTTAGAAATGATAATTATGAGGTTGATGAAGTTAAATCTGAATCTTCAAATTCTGGATCCTTTTTCTCTGTTCCCGGCATTCCCGCTCCATTAGTAGTTTCTACAGCTGTACAAGTGCTTCCGGGAAAGATTTTGGTTCCTGCAGCTGTTGATCAAGTTCAGGGCCAAGCACTAGCTGCATTGCAAGTTTTAAAGGTAGTTATTTGTTCTTATTCTCATGTATCAAGGTGACTATAATGCTCTGTGCATTTATAGTTTAATTCTAGTTTTTACGTATATATTTACACTGGTTATTTCTTAAATCTATTTAATTACTCACAATAAAAGAAGATGACCCGGAGTACAAGGTTCCTGGGAAGGGTAGAGCCTATTTCCAGGATTTGAACCCATGACCTCTAGGTCACAAGATAGCAATGTCACTGTTGCACCAAGGCTCCCCCCCCCCCAGTGGGTGGGCATACTAGCTTAAACTTCAGCCATCTTGATTCACTGTGATTTGTACTAAGCCATACTCTAACCTATTGCCAAAGATTTTCTACAAGGAACAATCTATCTTACTGTTGAAGTAACTAAAATAAATAATTTCTGCTAGCCTTATGCTTGTTCCCAGGTCAACTATTTGCAAAGCAAGATACATGTAATTAAAGAACTACTGAAAGATACACATGAAAACATATTCTTCATAAACATATCTCTGATTTAGTGTGGATATTTGTTAATATATATTATTCTGATCATAAGTAAAGGTTGCTATTGTTCACTTGGACATTATTACATCCTTAGGTCATTGAGCCTGATGTTCAACCTAGTGATTTATGTACACGTCGTGAATATGCTCGCTGGTTGGTTTCTGCTAGCAGTGCTCTTTCAAGGTAGTAATTTGTTTCTACCTTCTGCATATGTGAATAACAAAATGTGTTACATGTGTAATATTTGGCATTACATGTGCCTTTCTGGTAACTTGTTAGGAGCACAGTTTCAAAAGTGTATCCTGCCATGTACATAGACAATGCTACTGAGCTTGCATTTGATGATGTCACTCCCGAGGACCCTGATTTTTCTTCCATTCAAGGTCAGTACAGGACATCATAATAATTTTTAACAATACAACTTGTTGCTATACTCATATTCTGTCTAAATAATATCAAATATTGATTTTCAGGCTTGGCAGAAGCTGGACTTATTGAAAGCAGGCTTTCAAGACGTGATATACAGTTGTTTGGTGATGGAGATGATAGCCCATTTCACTTCTCCCCTGAAAGGTATGTTTTGTCTGAATTTGGATATCTAATTTGTGGCTACATTTTTTTAACCTCTGCAGTTGTGCATTTGTTGTTCAAAATTTTTGCAATTCTCCTTTTTTTATATAGAAAAATAGACTTAATATTTCATCTCATTTTTCTCAGTGCACAGTTGCACTACCTTCTGTTTGAGATGTGCTTTTAACTTTGTATGGCGTAGGCTACAATTGTGATCTCCCTTCTCTCCTATATTAATTTCTGCAGTCCTTTATCACGTCAAGATCTTGTCAGCTGGAAAATGGCCCTGCAGAAAAGACAGCTTCCGGAAGCTGACAGAAAGGTTGCTCAACCTGTTTCTTTGTCTGATATGTTTCAGCTATCTTATTTATTCCAACCACATTGAACTGATGAATGTGTTTATCAAATCCAATGATTGATGAACAGGTGCTGTATCAACTTTCTGGTTTTATAGACACTGATAAGATACATCCTAATGCATGCCCTGCCTTAGTAGCTGATCTGTCTGCTGGGGAGCAGGGAATAATAGCTCTTGCATTTGGTAAGCCATATTCTCTTTGTAATTCTAAAAAAATATTTAATCATGTGCTTCATAGTGAATTTTCATTTCTATTCATAATAATTTCTTTGTTGTTTCTTTTATCCTAGTTATTTCTAATCTGATTTTGGTTTTCGGTTTTCACTTATGCTTATATTTTTGGGGTTGTGCATGGGGTTGGGATATTCAAGGTTATACAAGATTGTTCCAGCCAGATAAACCAGTAACAAAAGCCCAAGCAGCTATGGCTCTTGCTACTGGAGATGCTTCTGAAATAGTTAGTGAAGAGCTTGCACGCATTGAAGCAGAATCTATTGCTGAAAATGCTGTTGCTGCGCATAGTGCTTTAGTAGCTCAAGTAGAGAAGGATATCAATGCAAGTTTTGAGCAGGAGCTTTTCATAGAGAGGGAAAAGATCAGTGCTGTTGAAAGAATGGCTGAGGAGGCAAGACTTGAGTTGGAAAGGTTAAGAGCTGAGAGAGAAGAAGATAACCTTGCATTGACTAAGGAGCGAGCTGCTATTGAATCGGAAATGGAGGTTTTTTCAAAGTTAAGGCATGAGGTTGAGGATCAATTACAAAGCCTAATGAGTGACAAGGTAGAAATAGCGCATGAAAAAGAGAGGATTAGCAAGCTTCGGGAAAAAGTAGAAGTTGAAAACAATGAGATTGGCCGTTTACAATATGAGCTAGAGGTTGAAAGAAAAGCCCTGTCCATGGCCAGGTAAAATCATGAAACTTTTTTAGGCAACGAAATTATGTTTGATCAGTTTTCAATTTTGGTTTCATAGAATTGGCCAAAGCAGATGTGATGTGGGGTGAGAAGCATTGGCAAATATATTTTCCTGTCCTTCTATTTTAGTCCAAATCAAACAAATTACATAACTTCCTATCACTGATATGTTAATTAGACGAATGATCACCATACATTTGTTACTTTCTGCCATTGCGTTCATTTATTTTGCGACAGTTATTTTCTGTATTAACTACTTCCAATTGTATTTGTACTACACATTGTATCTAGATCTACTTGAATTTGTTATACTGACGTGGTCGGCACTACTGAGATAGCTAGTCCTTCTGTGAGACTAATGCCTTATTGACAATTGTTGCTTATCATAGTTAAATGAAACAGTTAAGAGAAAGTCATTTTTGACACATATATTGTCCAGTCCTAAAATAATAGCTGTTAGCCTATTACATCCTTAATAAATGGTTATGTTGATTCTCGGACAGGGCTTGGGCAGAGGACGAGGCCAAACGAGTGAGAGAGCAAGCAATAGCCTTAGAGGAGGCTAGAGATCGTTGGGAGAGGCATGGAATCAAAGTGGTAGTTGATGATGACCTCCGCAAGGAGGCCTCGGCTGGAGTGACATGGCTCAATGCCTCAGAGCAGGTGTCGGTTCAAGGAACAGTTGACAGGGCAGAGAGCTTATTGGACAAGCTCAAACAAATGGCTGCAGATATCAGAGGAAAATCTAGAGATACCCTTCACAAAATCATTCACGTGGTTTCCCAATTTATATCAAAATTGAGGGAATGGGCATGCAAAACAGGAAAACTGGCTGAAGAATTTGGAGAAGCTGCCATCTCAAAGGTAGGCAAGTCAGTCAGTGAGTTGCAGCAAAATGCTCTTGAAGTTGGAATTGGTATCAAAGAAGGTGCAAAGCGAGTTGCTGGTGATTGTAGAGAAGGGGTTGAGAAAATCACCCAAAAATTCACACAGAAGTTCAAGACCTGACCTTTTCTACCCTCAACATTTTTTCAAGCTTATTGGCTGTTGAGTGGCCAGAGATGGAGTTTGCTTTGATTTTCTTTTTGCAGTCCTTCAATAAAGACGTGCACCAGACACCGACGCAGGGATGTTGGCAGTTACTAACTTCTTATAACTGCCTTTCGGAGATCACAACATATTCATGTGAAGGCATGCTTGTATAATTGATACTAGTAAGAAATTCAGTTAAGGAATAACCAGTTGTAATTCAACATGTTGCCATGTCTGCAGCACATCTTAGAGTAAAGATAGGCAGCATGCTGATTATAAATTGTCATGATGATTACTCTCTCAAACCCTCTTTAATAAGGAGCATTTCAATAAGGGTGTTAGTATAATAAGTTTTTTTTTTATTTAAAAAAATAACTGGATAAAGATATTGGTTTGTGGTTGATTATTACCCTCGTTAAATTGTGGCTGAATTATTAATATATTGTTGGTCTGAATAGAATTAAATAAGTTTTTTATGCAAGGTCTTAAGTTTGAATCAAGAGGAAAATAATATGTAGTTGAAAAGAAAATTTTAACTATAGGTGATCAATTAAGTTTTTTTTATATATATTAATTATTGATAAATTTGGTGGATATTTTGTAACAATAAACATGAATTTTAATTAGTCTTATTAAAAATTCTTTTGAAGTCATCGGTCTCATAATAACAAGACAATTTCGTAACATATAGAATAATAAATTGGAGTAATTTTTAATTCTTAATTTAAAAGTTACATATTCTTCTTGCTTATTTTAATGGTGTTGTTATTGTCATTACCACACATGTTCGACATGCACCACAAATTAAATCCATATAGAATAATAAACTTGAGTAATTTTTAATTCTTAATTTTTCATATTCGATTATTGTCATGAACAATGATTGAATATGAAAAAAGGAAGAAAAAAACATGAAGAATGTCCACTTGAAAAAAAACCCACACCTGAACGCTTGCTTGCCGTTGGCGAACGCAGGGACTACAAAGCCTTTCATGATGGCTTGAAAACTTGGCACGGTGGAGGAGACTCCTAGGGGGAGCAACACGAGACAGTAGCAAAAGAAGAGTTCGAGTTCTGCAAAGTGTATAAAACACGACCAAGGTCTCTGTCACAAGTACTTCGCTAAACACAAGAAATCCCTCTCCATCTCCCTCTCTCGCTTTTGCGAAAAACTCTTCGGCGTTCACTTCTTCCTCAATGCCCCTATCCCTCTCAATCCCTAACTCGCTTATTGCAATCGCTTCTCATGCGTCTTTTGTGACCAAAACATTGATGAACAAACAATTCCTTTTTGTTTTCAGGTCCCTATGAAATTGTTGCACCGATCCCTCTTTACTAGGATTTTTTCACAAAATTTTTGAAATTTCATGTATCCAAAGAAAAATAAATTTTTTCAAAAATTAATTATAAAATTTGGATATAGTTCAGAAGATTCCAATATATTTAATCCTTTCGTTATCATCTACATGACTACTACATCCTTAAGGCCAATGCTGTCACGAGAGAAGTTTTTTGTCAAATACAACCAAATTTGATCCCTAATTAAATAAATACATTTCATTTATTAGCATTTGATAGACAATTGAATCTCTCACATTTCATTTATTCTACATACAATCATATATCCAAATCAATATTTAATAATTTTTGAATTTCAAATACATGAATTAAATTATTATTTAAATCAGAATAATAATATCGAATTACAATCTCTAATAATATAATTTTGTTTTGTTAAAGAATAATGATGTTATTTTGTGAGATACTTAATGTAAGTTTGGTATATATTATTATTGTTATTTTTATCAGAAAATTTATAAAAATTGATTATTCTTTTTCAAAAAAATATAAAATAAACGTGCATTTAGATACAGTGTCAAGATACTAGTAATTTTAATATGTTTGGTTAAACTTTGAAAAATAATTACTTATTTTTTTCAAAAATATTTTAAAGAAATCCAAAGAAGTAAATGTCATTTCTCCCATATAAGAAAACAGTATTTACATAAGGATATAAAGTGAAATAATTATTGCTTGGTCAAATTCTTTTAACGGAAAATTTGACAATTTTATAATTTGAATTTATTTATGGGTCATAGTGATTAATGTTATTAGGACATCACTATGACCCACCTCCAATGGTCCGAGGTTGTGACTTTTCCATAGTGCCATCACCCACCTCCAATGGTGCAAAATGTAAAAGCCAATCTCCACGTGCTTTATCAGACTTCGACTCGTAGTTCTGACTCTGGCCCTTTGCTTCGAAACAGTTACATCCACAATTCTGCAATAATATTATAGTACCAATCCAATAATAAACCTCAGAAGCTCTTTTGAGGACTCTTTTTCACACTATTACAATCTATGACTCTGTCCCATTAATCAAAATGTCTTTTTTGGAGTTTTGGCTTCATTAATCCTTAATCCCCGTTGAATTTCGGTACTGGGTGTCTTTCCTTTTCCCCTTTCTTTCCTTGTTCCGTGTGGGTCCTTTGACCAATGCAAAATTTGTGATCTGGATCAATGATCACCTTTCAGTCACAATTTTGATGTTTTTTTTTAGTTCCAGTGCATGTAATTTTTTGTGAGTTCACTGGATTCTCCATTTTGTGTACTAATTTCTACCATCCCCTCTTGATATGCCTCCGTTTTTTCTAGAAGATTCAACTGTTCTAGCTAGGAAGTTGCAGTTTTTGTTTATTTCCACTAGGTTCTTTGTTGGTCACCGTGGTTATGGTAGTTACTAGTTAGTTAATTGTGGGTATTTGCAGTCATCTATCCAAAATTGTATATCTGCTGCTACAATAAGTCAACACTAGATCCATGATTGTTTACAATCTGTATATTGATAATCTGCTTGTTGTACAAGGAAGAGATTGTACCCCTTTTTAAGTTTAAGCTTCAATTTTCCACTCTGTGTTCATATTTGTTGCTACTGTATAAGAAAGTCATTGTCCTTGAGAGGAAATTTGTGCAAAACTTATATTGGTTTGCGGCCTATACTGCTTAGCAGCATAGGCTGTAGACACAATGTCAATCCTGTGTGGCCTTCCTCTTGTGGAGTGCGTGTACTGTCTGGCTTGTGCTCGTTGGGCTTGGAAAAGATGTCTTCATACTGCAGGCCATGACAGTGAGAATTGGGGCTTTGCCACGGCGGAAGAATTTGAGCCTATACCACGCCTTTGTCGCTATATTTTAGCTGTGTATGAAGATGATCTTCGCCACCCCCTTTGGGCACCTCCTGGCGGCTATGGAATTAGCCCTGATTTGTTACTTCTCAAAAAGACATACGAAGATACCCGTGGTAGGGCGCCACCCTATATACTGTATCTTGACCATGAGCATGAAGATATAGTTTTTGCCATCAGGGGTCTAAATTTGGCAAAGGAGAGTGATTATGCGGTTCTGTTGGACAATAAATTGGGGAAGAAAAAGTATGATGGGGGCTATGTTCACAATGGGTTGTTGAAAGCTGCTGGATGGGTTTTGGATTCGGAATGTGAAGTTTTGAGGGAGTTGGTGGCGAAGCATCCAAATTACACTCTGACTTTTGTTGGACATTCCCTTGGAGCTGGTGTAGCAGCTATGCTGACAATGGTGGTGGTGCAGAATCGAGATAGACTAGGAAATATTGATAGGAAGAGGGTTAGGTGTTACGCCATTGCACCTGCTAGGTGCATGTCACTGAATCTGGCTGTCAGATATGCAGATGTCATCAACTCTGTTGTGCTGCAGGCAAGTTATTGATTTTTCTATTTATTTGGTTGATGATGAATGTTGAAATCCTGTGCAAATCCTTGATTAATTCCTTAACAAATCTTGAACACTTAAAGCATGTATAAAATAACTGGGAACAAGTTACTAATAAAAAATTATCAGGCCTTTAGATTACAATGTAAGTATCCTACCCATTCTATAAACCAAACTCCATCCAGTGGCAGCCCCACAGGCAAACATAAATATGTGAATGCCTCTATTCTTCTCTATTGCTCTATTTTCTGATGCATTTTTTGCCATGAACAAAGCAGCACCATTTTTGTATTGCTGCCCCTGATTGCAGATCATGGGTCGTGGTATCATAATGACAACTATTCCCTTGATACCCATTGTCCTCCTCGCAAAAAACTTGGTCTAGCAGTTGAATAGTGGGGGCCAGGACAGCCCAAATCTTGGAATCATCTTTCCATTAAATTTTGAAATCATTTTCAGCTATTCACTACCCCAAATCTCCATGATTGGAGCTCTGATACCAGTTGATAGAAACTAGATTAGAAATGGAAGAAAAACAAAATTTCTTTATCGATTATGTGTATCTTTACAAAGAATTCCCTGGATATTCAAAAGATCTAGGCCTCTCTCTACTTCCACTTCTTTTCTAGCCACACTACAGCTTCTTCTCCTCAACTTCTCTTCCTATTTACAGGCAGCTACTGGTTTGCTAACATAAACCCACCTTTTATGGGGGTAACTATTTGCAGGCCCATCAACACAACCCCTTGTATTTCTCGGACTTACTATCCCAACTAACTGATTAATAATACACTAACTAACTGACCTAACAGGTTTGCTTTAAAGTAGCTTCTTTTGATGTATGTTTATATGAATTTTTTGCGTTGTGTATAGAAATTCAGTAAAGAGTAGTGAAATTTTATAGACAAAAGATTCAGCAAAGAGTTGTAAGAAATCTATGAATGCCTTATAGTGATACTTACAAACAGGTTAAAGGGATGAAAAATGAATACAGTGTCCCATTCTAATCCAATAACCTCTAATTAAAGTATATAACTTGCACTTATTTTTCTCTTTTGGAGAATTTTTTTTCAGTTTATCTCAGAGTCAGAGCTACAGATTTCTGTACATAAAATTATCTGGTTTTCTGAATGATGACTCACCTTCACATTTCATAGTTTAACGTCCATTCAGCTAACTTCACACGTGGGAGGTTATGTGCTTGTTAGTGTCTCTATATATTGAAAACCATTATATCCATAGTAACAATTTTTCAGTCAGAGAGATGAATGGACACATTTAAATGCTAAGAAAGAAATAATTTATGGAGATCTTGCATGAGTATTAGTCTGCTCAATAGAGGTCAAATATTTGGATAAAGACTGTTTCATATGGAACATAATGAATTAGTAGTTGATTTATTCTTATAATTAGTATATTGCTTAAACATACTGTATACATTATGATAGTTTAGAATTGTAGCCTAGTTGCTTTGAGCATAAGCTGCATTACAAATCTAGTCTTTCTTCATGCTTCGTTTTACTTGATGCCACTGAATCTGTTATTTCGAAGTTGACCACTCTTTACCTTGATCAGGATGATTTCTTACCAAGGACAGCCACTCCATTGGAAGATATATTCAAGTCTCTTTTCTGGTATGTCTTAAGGACTTATGAAATTATGGAATTCTTACTATCAATACAAGGATGGAATGTTCAGTCCTCTTTGTCCCCACTTCAAATTTCAAAATGAATTACTGCCCCCCTCCCCTTTAGAAAAAGTTCTATGCTTGGAAAGACTCCATCATTAATTGGCATACTGTAAAAAAGGGTTGCTAACAATTAGTGAAACCAATATTTGTGTAATTTTCATGTGTTCATGTTGATATAATTTGTTTTTTGCTGTGGCTGGCAGTTTGCCATGCCTATTGTGCTTGAGGTGCATGAGGGATACATGTATTCCAGAGGAGAAGATGCTCAGAGATCCCAGGAGACTCTATGCACCCGGTCGCCTTTATCACATTGTTGAGAGGAAGCCTTTTAGGTATGGTTAAGAAAACAAAACAGAGTCTTGCCTTATGCTGAATTCTAACAGTGGTGTGGGAAGTTTCATTTTTACTTTACTTTCTTCTTATTTGTCTGACCGTGTTTATTCTCTTGTTTCTTGCACAATAAAATATGTTAACATGGTCATGTAAAAAGGATGTCTATACAGCCTTTTCTTTAGGCCTCGCCTGAACATTTAAACGTCTTATATGCAGAATGGGAAGGTTTCCCCCAGTAGTGAGGACAGCAGTGCCAGTAGATGGAAGGTTTGAGCATATAGTCCTTTCTTGTAATGCCACATCTGATCATGCCATCATTTGGATAGAGAAAGAAGCCCAAAGAGCTCTGGATGTAAGTGTAATTGTTTATTGGGATAAGTTAAGTTTTATTCTATGTCTTTCTTTTTTTTGTGATTTCCATAATTACTGTGGTTGTGAATGCAATATCGTGCTCTGTTATAGTTCCCGTTTATCCAATACCCCTCAAATTGGAAATGTGTTGAGATTCCACATTGGCTAGAGATATGACTAATGTAGACCGTATAAGGCTTGGGCAGTCCTTACCTTACAAGGTGGTTGAGGTTGAGTTACGCCCTAAGCTCAAATTCTAAAAGAGCCTATCTTAGATCTATTATTGGGTCACCCATATTTTTTTACGTTGTAGATGTTTATTCCTAGGCGAAAGGGGATGTTGTTATTGGGTCACCCACATTGGTTTACACTCCAGATGTCTAGTCCCAGGCATGAGGAGGGGTGTTGAGATCTAACATTTACTAGAGATATGAGTTATGTAGTCCATTATAGACTTGAACAATCCTCATTTTACAAGTCAATTTTTTTGGATCGAGGCCTTAGCCCAAACTTTAAGAAAATGATTGGAAGACATGTTTATAAATTGTGACGGATCTGTAATTTGATATCAATAACAATTTGTACACCTCCGGTATATCTCCCTATGGTGGAATAGCAAGAATTAAGCAAATATCTTTTAATTGTTTTTCCTCCTTGAGAAATGCTAACAACGCACTCAAATATTCTCTTCTTGACACACTCTCCTATTGGATTAAATTCATGTTGGTCTCACTAAATAAGTAGATGCAATTTCGAAACTAGTGGGACTCATGCATGGATTTCAACTCAGAAGTATATTGAAAAGAGCATGTTACTGGCACTCTTTGATGTAAGAAAAACATAGATAAGTGTTCAAGTATAAGGAATCCGATTCCACTAATTTGGCATGCTTTTTAATGAACCAAAGTTAATCTTTCTCTTGTGTTTTACATCAATTGCAGTTGATGATGGAGAAAGATCAACCCATGGAACCCCCTGCCAAGCAAAAGATGGAGCGTCAGGAAACGCTAACTAGACACAATGACGAATATAAAGCTGCATTACAAAGGGCCAAAACATTAGATGTTCCACATGCTTATACACCGCCATCAGAGTATGGCACTTTTGATGATGAGGGAGATGAGAACTCAACAAGATCTCAGGGTGAGTCTTCTAATAAAAGTTCAGTGGATGAAAGCTGGGATGCATTGATTGAGCGTCATTTTGATAAGGACGAGCATGGCCACACTGTGCTCAAGAAAGAATGATTAAATAACTAGTTTTTGCAGACTTGAGGATATATATACACTGTAAAAAGCAAAATTCGTTCATTCTTATTGTAACCCAGATGGAACTTGAAATGGGGAAGGATAAATTGTTCCATGTTAATGGGAACCAGGATTGATTCTTATAATGAAATAAATAATCAACATTTAAAAATGGCTTAACAATCCATTAAATTTTACACTTTACACTTGTTTCGTTTGATGCATTAAATTTGCAATGTTTAATTTTAGTTTTCTATGTTTTCGAAAGTTTTATTTATAGTATTTTTATTTTCATTTTTTCGTCAAAAATATTATTATTTGGTTAACTTTTAAATTTTGAATTAATTAATTTAAAGTAGTGATAATTAATCGTTACTACCTGAAAATAAAAAATAGAACAACCAAACAAAACTGAATGAAACAGCAACATCATTGCTCTTACTTCTTCCTTCAATGGCGGCAATTGCGGTTCCTGCGCAATCTCTCTCATCCTTCAACACCCAAACATAAAATGGCATGCTTCCCTCCTCGGTCCCTTCCACATGGTCCAAATCTGTCATAGATCTTAAACTATTACTATTTTAAATTAATTATTTTGAAACTTAAAATACTAACAAACATTGTTAAGGGAAAAACACATAATCAACATCAAACATAAAGATCAAATTATACATTTTTAAATTTCTCTCTTTATTTAATTTTTGGAAAGGAAAGGGCACAGGCCTAAAACAAAAGAGAACTAAAATTAGGGTTGTTGTTTCTTGCACCTCCAAAGTTGCTTCTTGCATTTTTTTTTTGAAATATATTTTTTGACCTTTTCAGATTGATGATTTTGAAAGCCAAAAAGAAAGTCCATTCCACAATATAATTTTATATTCCAGAATGAATATTCTAAAAGGCAAAAATGGGGTGCAGAAGAAGCAACTGGGAACTGCAGAAAGCCATAGCTGAAATTAGTTGAGTGGGGACTCCAATACACAATCCAAATTGGCCGAACAATCTGCACATGGGTTTGCTTTAAATGTAGCAAGTTTTTCTTCTTTCACTTTTAAAACTTGTAATTATGTCATGAACAGAAAAAAATACTTAAAAAACGTAAACAAGAGATTAGTAAAGGAACGGTACAAGAAAAAAAAAGTTATTATAACAACTTGAATTGTATCTTTCAAAAAATTAGAGACAAAATCAAACTTCATAACATATATAAACAAGGTTTGCATCTCTAGTTGAAGAGATATACTTATATTTAGTGTCTTACATTATCTTGAGCAAAATTATATTTTAAAAAAATAAAACACCCGTAGAGAATCAAAATAAAATTTATAAATATTAAAATTATATTCAAATTTATTAAAGTATGTGTTTAATTATTTCTATTGTGACTATAGTTAATTTTTTTTTAATAAAAAACAAGGGCATAGACCAATCGTAGTTAAATTAATAAAATGTGATAAGTAGTTATAAAATCCTTTCAACAATCCTTTCAATTTTTTAAGAATCTAGTTGACATATATTATTAATATAAAAGTTTTTAAGTAGTTAACTTATCAGGAATTATTTTTTATATAACTTATCATGTATATGACTATTTATAAATAAATAATAATATAAAATAATTTTTTATATTGTTGTGTGTATTTTATTTATTTATTTTTAAATATTACTTTTAATTAAGATATTATTATAAAATTCAACATACTTAGCAAACTTACTAAATGATGGAATAAGAAAAGCAAAGCAAACTGCTTAGAGAAGCAAAATCATGAGCCGCGTCAAATCACATCACTGCCAATTCGAAATTTCCAATTTCACAGAACTTTTGTTGCATTGATCTCCGATTTTGTTTTCCAACGCTTCTTCGTATTCTCACCAATCTCAAATGGCTTCTATCTCCCTTCTTCTCGCCCTGTTCGTGTTCTTCCTAATTGCCACTTCTCTTACCGAAAGGTAAATTGCCGAAATGCCCTTCGTCTCTCTCTCTCTCTCTCTCTCCACCATTTTTGCTATAATTTTGGCACAATTTACACGCTTTGAAGTTTAATGTGAATAAGAAATCAGAGATTTGGGTGAAGAAAAGGCTATTCGATGTTTTGTTGATATTGATATATAAATAAATAAAAGTTTGAGTGAGGTGAAAAAAAAAGGAGGGACATTGAGTGAAATTTTGTTGAATCTCATTGGATTGCAATTTGTCCTGATATTAGTAATAGTTAGTAACATGGGCTAATAAACAGTGCAAATTATGCCTACGGTTGCTGAAACTTGTGCAAGAAGGACTGGTTTGAGCAACGTTTTTTGTTTTTGCGAATAATTAAGAAAATGCGGCCTTGTTTTTGTTTGTCTCCCTATTTTTAATCGTAATAGTTTTATAATAGTTTAATTTCTATGGTCTGTCAAGTGTCAGTGTAAGTGTCAAACAATCAGAATTCATCGTTAGTATGACTATTAAGGTTTAAGGTTCACTATACAGATAGTTTAAATCAACCAAAATGATGGTGTATGGTTGAAAAATAACCATGCTTGATGCCCCTTAAGCATGTTGTCAGGGGTTCGATTTCAAAAGTTTGTGTATATGGAAGAACATCTTTTGAGAGAAATTAGTTCCTCGAATAGATGTGGTTAGCTTGAGTGATTAGTCTCTGCCCAGGTTCACCCAAAAGATAGTTTAAATCAGAAGCAAAGTAAAAATAAAGTCGTGTTTCTGTCATTATTTGTAAAAATTGAAAATGAGAGAAGATATTTTCTCATACCTAACTGACCAGACCTTTATGTTTTTGTTCACATTAGTTCTCACGTAATAAGATCTCGAGGACTAATTTTTTGAAAACTAAAGAACCAGGGGGTGGATTTAATTCCCATCATTCATGAATCATGACTGATGTTGTGTATTTGATTGTTTACTAGTTACTAATCAGAATGTTTATATTGTTGTTCTCATTGTTAATTTGCATTAGCAGTAGGAAGGAATTAAGGAACAAGCAGGAAACTGCATTACAGATGTTAGAGCGCTCAATTCATTTTTCCAACAGAATTAATCCATCACGTGTTGTCCAAATCTCTTGGCAACCAAGGTCAGGTACTTTCTAGAATTTTCCTTTATATCGTTAGTGATTGTGTTACTGATGAAGATATGCAAGTCTTCTATTATTATCTTTTAATTTGTTTTCTTATTTACTAGCCGGGTTTTTTCTTGCTTTTTATTTTTCTAACTCTGATGTATTGTTACCCCTCTTGCTGTAGGGTTTTTCTATACAAAGGGTTTTTGTCGGACAAGGAGTGTGACTACCTTGTTTCTTTGGTAAGATGTGTTTCTGTTTGCAATGGTTTTTATGTTGGTTTCTAGTATTTGGGCTAGTTTTTTTAATTTAACCCCCTTTTTTCTGACCTAGGCATATGCTGTGAAAGAAAAATCCTCAGGGAATGGTGGCCTTTCAGAGGGGGTTGAAACTTCCTTGGATATGGAAGTGAGTTTGAACTTTTTCTGTACCTACTTGGAGAAACTAGAATTTAGCTAATTAGGTTCTGTTTATAGGTTCTTTATAGTTTGAACTATGCTTTGAGAGATGTTTGCATATAAAGGATTTTGTTTCAGTTGATTCTCATGTTGTTTGTTGTTTTCAGAGTTTTACTAATGGTGAAATGTTATTTATGTGTGGGTTTCTGGAATTGTGAAAATCCTGCTTACTGGATATTCCTTATGCAGGATACTTAATACTAGGCCAATGTGAAGGGTTTGTGAATGATAGATTAGTCTTTTCACTCTGCTAGAGATATAAACTGTTCTTGTTTTTTTCACCTAATAGCTTTAGCTTCTCCTTTGTAAGTTGGGTATATATATTCCTAAGCCTGCAGCGATTAATAGCTTAAGTCTTAGGTTGATTTGTTTGTCAGTCAACCTAATAATCCTCAAAATTCATGATGTGGGGAATTTGACCCAAAAAATGCAGGGAACTAAGCATTTTTTTTTGGTTTTAGCCCCTAATTTTATGTTTCTAACTATTTTTACTACTACTACTATCCCTTACACAATAAAAGCTATTCACTTTTTAGATATTTTTCTAAATTAGTTTCATTTAATTGAATACCAAAAGGTTTTTTGATCAAGTGTTCAAAAGTCTGATATTTATCACGCTACTTGTTCTTGCATATCTTGTCATTTTCCTTGAATAATTTATAAGGTTCAAAACTCAATCAATCATAACTTATAACATATATTAAATTATGGTTTCGCATCAATAATATCAATTTTACTTTTTCATAAAAAATAAATATCAGTTTACTTTCTTTGTAGTAAACTGCCAGGCTTCAGCATGGGCTTTGGGTAAAATCCTGTACACTCTTTCTATAAGAGTTTATTCTGAAATTGCAGAAAAATAAAACATGTCCCATAGAGTGTATCTATTCATATATACTTCAAGGTTCTAACTGCTCACAGTTCTGCAGTTTGTAACTATAAGTTTAATAGTGTATAAAAATATCCTTATTGATTTAAAAGAATTATGATCTTTTACATATCAATGTTTCTATTATACTGAAATAGAAAGCTTGAAGTCATTTTTAGTCTTGTTTTTTTTTTCCATTAATAAGAGATTGGTACAACCATCACAGTTCTGCAACTGCTTGTTGTTTTAAGCTTGCTGCTTGACCTGAACAGTCTATTACTATTATTGACATGGTATTGTGGACATTGTTATGATGATGTTCTACATTGTGTTAGGATGATATTCTTGCAAGGATTGAAGAAAGACTTTCAGTTTGGGCTTTCCTTCCTAAAGGTATCTATTTGGTCAGTTCAGGCCATTATAGTCAGCTTATGTCACATACTCCTAGTATATAATTGTCTTGTTTGTTGATAATCTTTTCCACCAGAGTACAGCAAGCCTTTGCAGGTCATGCATTATGGGCCTGAGCAGAATGGTCGGAACTTAGATTATTTTACAAACAAAACCCAATTAGAATTAAGTGGACCTTTAATGGCAACAATTATTTTATATCTCTCAAATGATGTTACTCAAGGGGGTCAAATTCTTTTTCCTGAATCAGTGGTAAGGCCATTTAAGTTTTTCTTCTGTTTGCTGTTTACTTTCCACCTCATTCTGGATGTATCTACACTATTTAATCTTGTCAAATATATTTTCAGCCTGGGAGTAGCAGCTGGTCAAGTTGTAGTAATAGCAGCAATATTCTCCAACCAGTAAAAGGGAATGCAATTCTGTTTTTCTCTCTTCACCCAAGTGCTTCTCCTGACAAGAGTAGCTTCCATGCTAGATGCCCTGTCCTTGAGGGTGATATGTGGTCTGCAATTAAATACTTCTATGCAAAACCAATTAGTAGAGGTAAAGTCTCAGCCACATTAGATGGTGGTGAATGCACTGATGAAGATGACAGTTGTCCCGCTTGGGCAGCCGTGGGAGAATGTCAACGAAACCCTGTGTTCATGATTGGATCTCCTGATTATTATGGTACATGTAGGAAAAGTTGTAATGCATGCTGATCACAAGTTGATTTTACTTTTACACTTTTTGTTTATATAATTATTCTCCCTAGAGAAATACATGTGGAATTATCAATTGCTTTTTTTAAAAATTTCCTCAAGTTCTTTTGAGCTGCACATCAAAAGGTGCTGGAAATAGTGTATAGGAAATTAGAACTTGACACGATTTAGATTTCAATTTGATGTAATTTTTTTGAATATTCTTTTAGTGATGTATTGAGTGTTGACACATAATGATTTAAATTATTTAAATTACGTTGGGTAAAATTAGTTAAAAACTTATGAGTTAGCTAAAAGCTTATAAGCTATATATGCTAGAAGTGAAAAATTAAAAGCTTATAAGCTAGATGATTTGATTGAAAATGCTTGGTAAGATTGATTGATGAAAGGACATATTCTTTTCTAATATTTAAATTTATTTCAATAATTTATCATCTTAAAAAGTAGGATAATAATTTTGTATCATGAAAAATAGTAAAAATTTGGTGATTTTACTCACTGTTTAAAATCAAGTTTTAATATTTAATTTTTTTATTAATGATATTATCTTAAAACAAAAATAAAAAATTATGTTTTCCTTATAATTTTTATTTTTTTATCAACTTTTGTTTAGTGACCAAATATTTTAAATAAAAAAAATAATGTATTAATTCATTAAAATAAGTAATTTAACATTAAACAATATAAAAAATAGAATTTCAAGTTTAATAATAACTAAGAAAATAAATATGCATCTAATGTTTGTAACAACTTACAAGCTGGTCAAAATAAGTTTGATGAAAATAACTTATAAGGCGGTCAAAATAACTTATAACTCATAAGCTTCAATTAGCTTATAAGCTTATTTTTACCAAATATTGTTGATTTCCTAATAAATCGTGGGACAAGTTGTTAAATGTCTTAATGATTTCGTAATATATGATTATCTCCCAATAATATTTCTGTTTTCCAAAATTTAAATTCTATCATATTGATGAATTCTTACACTTGAATATACAATTTAATTACAAATATGAGAGCAATTTATCCTTCAAATTGACTTGTTATAATTAATATAAGAGAGCTATTAAAATTAATGATATTGTCTTATATTTCAACATGAGAAACTAATTATTAAGCACCAAATTAATTCTCAAAAATATAGAAGATATGATATAATTTATTGTAACATGAAATTATGATAATTTGAGTTTTTTTTTTAATAAAATCATGTTTTTTATTTATTTTAGTAACACGTGCATCCAAAACAAAAAGTCGGATCTCCGTGTCATCTTGATGTCTTGAAGAGGAATTCGAGTAACCCATCACATGATTTATTTCTGTAGAAGTAATTGAAGTCTTGTAAAAATGAGTAATGAATTATTATAGTGGATAGTTAGTGGGAGAAATTAAGATTGTTATTTAAAAAAGGAATGTAGATGAAATATGTGCAGTGAATGCATGTGCCTCTCAGGTTTCACGTAAATGGAACTGAGAGCTAGCAGACAAAGAGTTGTAAATTAAGAAAAGTGCCATTATAAATTATAATGCTAGCTAGATTTGTAGATCCAAAACTGGCCCCATAAATTCATCATTATGTTCCTCTCAACCACCTCAACCACAATGTATTGATTAAATTCTGTCATGGGATAATCTAGAACTAGAATAGATTCTTCATTATAATGTTTACTATTTTCTTAATTTTCATTTCCTTACATTATTTACATGAGTATTTGGTCAGTTCAGTATGGGATAATCTCTCTTTTAATAAAAATGAATTGATGGAACTAATATTTAAAACATGCATGTTTAAAAATATTTTTATAAAGAGAAATAGTGACATTATTTTCATTAAACTTTTCCACAGACAAATGTTACTCCACATGCACATCAACATCAACGTTAGCTCAAAGTAGAGAGAAATGTGGGCCAATTAGATTTGGAAGCTTTAGGATTGTCCTTAATTTTCTTTTTGACTTCAGATCTGCAACTGAAATTGCATGCTGAGGAATGAACTTGTTTATAACTTACAAATTTTCTTGGATTCGTATAACTTGTAGGTGGTTGAGACCTGCTATGTACTTTGATTAGTATAAATTAAGTTTAGTTTAATTTGTTGTTGTAAGAAAAAGGCTAATTAAACAACAATCACAAGACGTGAAAAGTTGCAGCCAAAACAGTAGAACATACCTAGAACAAAGTTCAACCTCCCTTTGGTTCTATCTAGCAAAACCTCAAAAAAAAACCAGAAACACAAATTACCAACACAGTGTACAAACCATCACAGAACCCCCAAAGATCACATAAAGGATACAATAATTCACAGTTTAGTTTAATTCTATATATTGTTGGTAATTATCTGATACGTATCTAAAAGAAGGAAAAGGATAAAGAAGCTAAGTATAAAGGTAAATTTTGGAATAATATTCTCTGCTGCTCTCTTTATTCCTTAATGTTTATATAATAGTCTGTATACAAGATATTTGAGTTTGTTATAACTGTATTTTGGTATCTCAGCTAATGAAATCAACACGTGAAGAATAAGAGGTTGAGAAGCAGCTTCTAGAATGGAGTCAAGGTCTCATACGAAGTCCTCCAGGTAAATGGGTTTGTGGGTCACCCTTTTGGGCCTGCTAGTGCTGTTATCCTTGCTGTTATGTGTTGCCCTGTTCTGTGAAGTGCTATCAACACCTCCCCCTTCGAACACAACCTCGTCCTCGAGGTTGTAAGTTTCCCGCAAAGCTGCCCAAGACTCCCACGAAGCATCCTCGGGAGCCAGTCCGGTCCATTGGACCAACACCATCCGTTGAGGAGGGACGACAGTCGTATCCAATTTCCAGTCAAGTATGGTCAAGGGGGTGACCACGGGATGATGATCAACCGCAAGGGGAGGAAGAGGATTTGCAGTGGACGGCAAAGGCCCGTTGTGTGGTTTCAAGAGAGAAACATGGAAGACGTCGTGGATGCGGGAATTACTGGGCAGTGCTAGTTTGTATGCAACCGGGCCGATACGTTCAAGTACCTGATAGGGACCGTAAAAGCGCTTCGCAAGTTTCGAATAAGTCGGGGTCAAGGATCTCTGGCGATATGGCCGGAGACGGAGATATACCCAGTCGCCTTCTGCAAATTGGGTATCACGCCTGTGTTTGTCGGCAGTAGTTTTCATGGAAGATTGAGCCTTGAGGAGGCGGCGTTGCAGTAAGGCGTGAAGCTCAGTGCGATCAGTTAACAGAGTGTCGACGGCGTCGATAGGAGAGGATCCTGAGATGTAGTCCACCAGAGTGGGTGGAGGCCGACCATAAATGACCTCGAACGGAGCAAAGCCGGTGCTAGAATGGACCGTAGTATTGTAACACCATTCTGCCAGGGAAAGATAGCGATACCATTGACCGGGCTTATGGTGAACATAAGCTCGGAGATACTGCTCGAGGGTCCGGTTGACTACTTCTGTCTGTCCGTCCGACTGAGGGTGGTATGCGGTACTCATCCGCAGCTGAGTACCACTGAGACGGAAGAGTTCCTTCCAGAAATGGCTGAGGAAAAGAGCGTCGCGGTCGGAGACGAGGCTTCGTGGAAAGCCGTGGTGTTTGCAAACCATGTCAACGAATCGAGCAGCCACCTGGTGCGCGGTGTGTCGGGTTGGAAGAGCTCCGAAATGGGCTCCCTTGGAATAGCGATCTACTACGACCAGAATTACAGTATGGCCGTGGGATTCTGGAAGACCGGTGATAAAATCGATTGATAAGTCCTCCCAAATTCGTGCCGGGATGGGGAGAGGGTGTAAGAGGCCCGAGGGTTTTTTTGTCTCGTACTTAGTTTGTTGGCAAACGGAGCAGTGGGAAACGAAGTGGCGTACATCAGTGCGGATGGTTGGCCAATCAAAACTCTGCTGAAGACGGTGCAGGGTCTTGGCGACGCCGGTGTGGCCACCGAGTGGGGAGGAATGAAATTCATCTATCAAGGTGGAGGTAAGTGGTGTCGAAAAAGGAAACCATATACGACGGTCTTTGAAAATGAGACCATTGCGGATTGATAGAGAAGGGTGATCCTGCGGGTGAGCTTGAACGGCCGCCTTTAATTCCTGATATTGAGTGTCTAATGCCAAAGAAGTACGCAGGGTGGTCATAAATTCATAGTGAGGCACGGTGAATGAGAGGAGTTCGCCCTGGGGAATTCGTGACAAAGCATCAGCTACTACGTTCGAAGCACCAGGTTTGTAGCGGATGTCATAGTCGTATCCGAGGAGCTTGACCAAGTAGGTCTGCTGCTCCGGCGTCTGGATCACTTGGGACATAAGGTCCTTGAGACTCCTATGATCCGTGAGTATGGTGAAAGAAGTACCAAGCAGGTAATGGCGCCACTTACGAACGGCGGCAGTGATGGCATAAAGTTCCCGTACATAAGCCGAAGCCCGTTGTAAGCGCGGGCAAAGCACCTTGCTGAAATAAGCAATGGGATGGGCTTGTTGGATCAACACGGCACCCACAGCGATTGCGGACGCATCTGTTTCCAAAATAAAAGGAAGAGAGAAGTCAGGGGTTGATAGAACAGGTGCGTTGGTCATGTGAGATTTCAATTGGTCAAAGGCGGTGGTTGCTTCCGGTGACCAGTGAAATTGGTCTTTGCGTAGAAGATGATTGAGGGGAGCGGCAAGCGCGACATAGCCTTTGATAAACTTCCGGTAAAACCCGGTCAATCCCAGGAAACCGCGAAGACTCGTGGGAGACGTGGGGGTGGGCCAATCCACCATGGTGGCGATCTTGTCGGGGTCCGGAGCAATTCCCTCTGAGGATATAATGTGGCCCAAGTAATGAATTTGGGATTGGGCAAACACGCACTTGGATTCGCGCAAGAAAAACCGATGGGTGAGCAATGTGGACAAAACGGAGTCCAGGTGTGTGACGTGGGAAAGGAGGTCATGGCTGTAGACGAGAATGTCGTCAAAGAATACCGCCACAAACTTGCGCAGGTAGGGTCGCAACGTGTCGTTCATGGCAGACTGGAACGTGGAAGGGGCGTTGCAGAGCCCGAAGGGCATGACGCGGAACTCATAATGCCCCTGATGCGTGCGAAATGCCGTTTTGGAAATGTCAGAATCCGCCATCCTGATCTGATGGAATCCCTGACGCAGGTCGAGCTTCGAAAACCATGAAGCCTTGCCCAGATCATCGAGCAATTCGTCCACCGTGGGCATGGGGAATTTGTCCTTGACGGTGATGGTGTTAAGTGCACGGTAATCCACACAACAACGCCAGGACCCGTCCTTTTTTTTGACGAGCAAAATAGGTGAGGAGAAGGGGCTTTGGCTGGGTCGGATAAGGCCGGCCGTGAGCATGGCAGAAATTTGGGCTTTGATTTCGGCTTTCTGGTAGTGAGGGTAACGGTAGGGACGGACGCTAACTGGGGAAGAGTTGGGAAGAAGGGGAATGTGATGTTGAATGGTTCGGGGTGGGGGAAGTTTGGTGGGTTCTGAGAATATGGTGGAGTAACGGGTGAGGAGGGTCGATATGGATTGGGGAATGGGGTTGTGGGAAGAAGACGATGGTGGTGCGGGTGTCTGGGCCGGGAGAGGGGTGATGTGGAATAGGGCCGAAATGCTATGGGTGGTGGTGAATCTTTTTAATTGGTGGGCTGAGGCTGGGGTAGGGGTGGGGGGTACGTCAGCAATTAGGGTGACAGGATGGCCCAAATGTTGAAAGCTTATGGTAAGTGTGGCAAAATCCGTGGTGACTGGGCCGAGTAGCTTGAGCCATTGTACGCCAAGTACAATGTCGGCACCACAGAGAGGGAGATGGAGAAGGTCCAGAGTGAAAGAGTGGTCCTGAATGTAGAGAGTCACGTGGGGTGATATGGTGTCGCAGTCCAGGGTATTCCCGTTACCCACCATGACACGGAGAGGGGTGGTTGGTGAAGTCGGAAGGTTAAGGAAGCGGGCCATGCGGGTTTGGACAAAGTTATGTGAACTGCCGCCGTCTACCAGAATGACGACACGGTGGTGATTGACGGTACCAAAGAGGCGAAAGGTCTGAGGCGTCGGGGAGCCTTCCATCGCGTTGAGACTAATTTGGGAAATTAGGGTTGAAGGAGAATCGGGTTCAACAGGATCCTCAGACAGCACATCCTCATCCGCGAGAAAGAGATGCAAGCGGGACTTACAGCGGTGGCCGGGGGACCATTTATCATCACAATGGTAACATAAGCCCTGGTCACGGCGCACGGCTAATTCCTCGGCTGTTAAACGTTTGATCGGAATCTTTGGGGAAGGAAGGGACAAGGGAGGTGGGGATTTAGGGTTAAGAGATGAGGGGGAAGGAGGAAGTGTGTGAGAGGGGTAGGGCGGGTGGGAAGATGGTGGGGGGCGGTGGCCGCGACGGCGGTCCATCAGTTTGTCTTCCTGCAGTCGGGCGAGTTCGATTGCCTGAGGAAGCGAGACGGGGCGGAGCGCCTGAACTTCGCGGCGTAGTTCTGGTATTAACCCAGAAATGAAACAGCTCAACAACGACGGGGGACCAATCCCGATTGTGCGATTAGCAAGGCGTTCAAACGCAGTAAGGTAGTCACTGACCGAACCGGTTTGTTGAAGTTTGAAGAGGTTGCCTTGGGGGTCATCGTAAAATGAAGGGGCAAATCGAGATTCCAAAGCCTGCAACATTGACGGCCACGAGGAGAAGAAGCCATTCCTGTGCATCCACTGGTACCAGGAAAGGGCCGGCCCATCCATGTAAAACGAGGCTATTGTAAGACGTTCGAGCTCCGGGATCCCTTGGTAATCGAAGAACTGAGATATTTTGAATATCCAGCCAAGGGGATCGTGACCATCAAACCGCGGGACGTCGAGCTTCAAGTGATGGTGACGCGAAGCAGGAGATGGAGGCAGGGGAGGGGAATTGTGGGGGGTTGGTGAATTGGTGTTCTGCAAGGTGATGGCGGTCAATCGATCGAAGAGAGATTCGATCTGAGAAGTGAGGGAAGAGTGTATCGTGTCGATCTTAGAGTTGAGGGATTGGTGGCCTTGTGACAGAGAAGACTGTGCTTCGGTGAAACGATGGACAACTTCTTCAAGCTTGTCGGTGGTGGTCTGGCGGGTGTGGTGGTCAGGCATGGCTGGGAAGGGCAGGTCGGACCAGTTTGATACGTATCTAAAAGAAGGAAAAGGATAAAGAAGCTAAGTATAAAGGTAAATTTTGGAATAATATTCTCTGCTGCTCTCTTTATTCCTTAATGTTTATATAATAGTCTGTATACAAGATATTTGAGTTTGTTATAACTGTATTTTGGTATCTCAGCTAATGAAATCAACACGTGAAGAATAAGAGGTTGAGAAGCAGCTTCTAGAATGGAGTCAAGGTCTCATACGAAGTCCTCCAGGTAAATGGGTTTGTGGGTCACCCTTTTGGGCCTGCTAGTGCTGTTATCCTTGCTGTTATGTGTTGCCCTGTTCTGTGAAGTGCTATCATTATCATCGACGATCATATATATATATATATATATATATATATATATATATGTATATATGTATATTTATTAAAAATGTGGAATGCTCCAGGGAGGCAACTTCTTGCTGTAAATAAACTCTCAATATAAGGAATCTCTGAAATCTTCTCAGAAGATATTTTACAGTATTTTCTGCATGTCTGCCAATTCTGAGCTATCGTCAGTAACATATAGCAAGCAAGCTATCTTCATGCAAAGTTGGATTGTTCATTTCCTGATCACATTGTAAAAGTCTTGCCATATTTCTGATCACAAGCATCTTCGTGCAAAGCTAGCTGGAATCACAATATTGTAAACTTGATGAGCATCAGAAACTCAGATTTGCACAATCTATGATATCTTCAAGGGGAATCCGTGTAAATCATCATCACATGAACAGACCATATACTCAAGGAAATTAAACCAAATAATGTAACTTGAAATAAACATTAAATTGTAAAATGCAATGTTGAAAAACTAAAACAAGAACTCTAAATTTAGCATTTTATGTTCAATAATAACACACATGTCGGTAACAGTAAATCAAGCTAGAAAATTCTACACACAGCCATAAAGTGTCGTCTAGGTCAAATCCAGCCAGTGCTTATTGTCTTAGGGGAAATAAATTATAGCCCTTGATAATAACCATTTCATCATAGCAAAAACAGAAAAAATTGAAAATTGATTTTGGTAGTGATAGGGAAAGTGATAGGGTGCAAACAGAACAATCAGCAGAGGTCCAAGCAGAACATACAAGGGTGCAGATCAAGGAAAAGCCCAATAGGAGAGTCACAAGACCAGCTTACCTTCGAGACTATGCTTGAGGGCAGCTCGGGGATTTCATCTTCAGCATATGCAGTACCACCAATATCGTATATAGCTTGATTTGGAATTGTTCCCGATAGCTAGACAAATACGACAAATTCTGTTAGTGCAGAATATTAAATTCTGTTAGTGCAGAATATTCTTGCAAGTAATCCAATCCTATTCTGTTAGCAAGAATTCTATAAATACCTATGTAAATAACCAAATCAGGCATGAATGAAAATAGCAAAGTTCCTCTCCTTTCTGCTTTTCTCTGTTCTTCTCCCCCCCTTATTTCTGGAGGTGCTGGCCTCGAACCCAGCATTATCACTTCTGTTCGTAACAGGTAGCTATCCAAACCCATAACTCATCCAAATCTATCTTGACCGGCTTAATTAGAACGGAAAGGCTCACTTATAAAAATAAAAGAAAAACACTTACAAGACTGAAAAGTCTTAAATTATTATTGCTATGATGGAAAAAGAGTTATATGGTAAATCAATTATAAATTATAAATTATTATTAATATATTTTTAAGATAATTATTATAAAAATTGATAAACTTATCATACACATAGTTATGATTAAATAACAATATAAAATCAATTACCTACTCAGTTCTGGTAACTCATAAAATGTAGTTTAGTCATGCCAGAGTGGGATTGTACTGACAGGATGACCCTTATCGCCCTATTTATTTATCTTATGTGCCAAATGATTCACAACACTCATCAGAAAAGCAAAAGCTAGTGGGGATATTCATGGAGTGCAAATTTGTAAAGGTGCCCCTATTGTGAGTCATTTATTATTCACATATGACAGCTTCTTATTTTTTCGAGTAGATGAAAGGGAACGTATGGCTATGAGGAAAATTCTGAAACACGTACGTTATGAGGATGTGCCTCAGGCCAAGCTATTAATTTAGCAAAATCGGAAGTTTTCTACAGCAAGAATGTCACTATATATGCCCCAGCGTGATGTTGTTGCGTCTATTCTTGGAGTAACAAAGGCCCTTGGAGAAGGTAAATATAGCAATCCCGAGCTATTGAATGTGTGCATTCTTATTACCTAAATCCATTAGGGAGGAGATTGAGCGCATGATAAACTCATTTTATCATGCCAACAAGAATGAATCTTCAGACCAAAAGGGTGAACTAATACTACTAAAAAAGCTGTGTGGCATATGTGAAGGGCATTTGGAGATGAGTGGCATATATATTTTAATTGGCTGTGAGCATGCATGCAACTGCTGGGAGAGGAAGTAAATTTATGGCACCAACTAGATCAAATTTTAGGAATGTTTTGCCTCTTACACATGAGAGCGAAGCTTTAATTAGCTCTATTGGAGGCAATTAAGTGGCTGAAGGACATGCAGTTGGATCATGTGGATATTCAACTACTGCACTGTCAACGTCTAGTTTTTGTAGTTAATAATAGTTGTAGGGAAGACTTATTAGAATTTTGAAGCATTGTTCAACAATGTAAATCTCGTTGTTGTTCACTTAGTTTGTGTTAATATTTAATTTTATTAATATTTAATTTTGTAATTCAATTTAAAATTATATAATTTTCAAAAGACAACACAGAAATAGTTAAAAAAAAACAGCAGACAAGTCAGGTCCATTATTAAGAAGACACCAAACATGATTGCTCTCATATGTTATCAAAGACATCCTTGTTTCTATGTTAATCCCCATATTTTTAGCTTTATAACTTCTTGTATTGCTGATTACATTTTGATGGAAATGAAATAATTATTTTGGTTTCAATTTTTTTTTTACATATTAATGTATAACCTATTTTTCCTAAAAGTATAATCCAATATCTTATAACACTTAATTATAAAATTTTATGTACCAAAAAAAATCAAATAAATTGTTTTACTAAATTACTAGCTTTTAAACTCGATGATATCCCCGAATCTGTTTATTACAGGAAGTTATTCAAAAAAATTATAAATTATAAATAAATAAAAATTTAAAGATATTATTGATTAATACGAAAAAATATATTGATATTTTTTCATAAAAATATTAATTAACTAATAAATAAAAATATTTTACTACTGTGTTGAAATATATTATTCATTAATAAGAATTTAATTAGAATATACTGATAGAGTTAAAAAAATACACTTTCATTCAATTAGATAGTGTCATATATACAAGCTTACCATATATATATATATATATATATATATATATATATATATATATATATATTTAAAGTTGTTCTAATAATAATTCTTTTTGTTAGTTAATAATGTAAATTTTACAATAATAATTTAAATAAATCATAAATTATTATATATGATAAATTTATTCACTTTATTTATATGAGATGATTTTACTAATTTACGATGATAAACCCTTTATATTAACAATATACACATAAATTTGATGTATTATGTGTATTTTTTAGTGTATAACTTTTTTAATGATGAGAATTGAACAATTCTTTTAAAAATTAATTTATAAAAATCAAATGGTTATTCTAGTTATTGGTTGATAAAACACGTGAATTATTGTAAAAAAGTAGTTGTGATTATAAACATTAGAAAATATTTTATAAAAAAATCAAAATAGAATTTTTACAAAATCGAAAAACCAAAACAAAAACACACCATATTTAATATCCACACCAAAACGCACAGCTTAATTCATGGCTTACTTACTACATAGCTTGCCCGAGAAGTGTTGTAGTAATGGAAAAGACTAAAGAGTCCTTATATTTGGAGCGTTAGAGATAGTGAGAGAAAAAATTTGAAATATTTGTTCTAATATCCAACGGCTACTTCCTATTCTGCTTCTACTTCTTCTCCTTTTCATTTCTCTGCGCTCTCTCTCTCTCTCTCTCTCTTCGAAATCAAAACACACTCTTTCTTCTCTCTCGTGAATTTTAGATTCTTTCGCTTTCTCTTCGATGGATTCAAAGCGATTCGATCGCGCGAGTTGCAAGGTTCGGGTCGTCACCAGGATCCGCGGGTTTGCGGGTCCCGAGGCTAATTCCGAACCTGCCGCTTCCAGAACGGTGGAGTGGGTTTCGGTGAACCGCGAAAATTTGGAGGATGTCACCATCTCCTTCGGAGACCAATCTTCCAGGTATTGTTATTGTAGTGTTTTCTTTTTACTTTTGTTCAAGAAATTGATTGAATTCTGAGTTTTGAGGGTTTGTGGTTCCTGAATTGTGTGATGTTTGGATAATTACAGTTTTCATGAGTCATAGCTGAATAGTAATATTTTCCCTAAGTCTTGAGGGTTTGTGGTTATTGAATTGTGTAAGGTTTGGAGAATTAGAATTTTCATTAATCATACCTGGTTAGTAATACATCCTCTGAATCTTGAGGGTTTGTGGTTCTTGAATTGTGTAATGTTTAGACTTTGGATGATTAGTTTTCATGAGTCATAGCTGAATAATAATATATCCCCTAAATCTTGAGGCTGTGTGGTTATTTAATTGTGTAATGTTTGGAGAATTAGAGTTTTCATGAGTATAGCTGAATAGTAATAGTAATATATATATTTTTTAGATGAAATAGATAAAAAAAATTAAAAGCGGGACTTACAATCTTGAAAATTTAATGTCTCTTAGGTCTGGGAAGTTGAATTTTCTTTTTTTTTTTCTTCAAACTATTATGAATAATTTGCTTGTGGGTTTGATTTGATGAAAGTGGAATCATGGCACTCATTTGATTTAATCTTGGTTGTGTAGTCTGTATTCAGTGGACTATTGCTATAAGGAAGATGAAGATAATGAATTGATATATTCAAGGGAGGTGAAGCCTCTTGTGTCTGCAGCTTTTGATGGTCATAACAGCACTGTTATTGCACATGGTGCTAGGGGTAGTGGAAAGACGCACGTAATTCAGGTTTGACTCACTTAGTCATCATGTTAGTTTTCTTTTCTTCCTTTTTCTTTTGGTTGGTGGTCGAGGGAGTGTTTATTAAGAATTTTGATTGGTGATTTCTATGAAATTGTATTTTTATGCTAACAATTACTCCTTGGATGTTCAAGGGCTCTGCTGAGAGACCGGGTTTGGCAGTGCTTGCTATCGCTGAGTTTCTTTCAGTGGCTGAGAAAAATGGGAAATCCATAGCTGTTTCTTTCTATGAGGTTGATCATCAGGAGCGGGCCATGGATTTATTAAATCCAGAAAAGCCACCAATTTTGGTTTTTGAAGATCGTGGCAGAATTCAGTTTAAAGGACTAACTCAGGTAGAAATCTTTTAACTATTTCTGCTGCTCAGTTTTCTAGACTAGAGAAAATGGAGATTTCAAATATGGACAGTAGACAAGTAAAATGGGGGCTTTGCATTATGCTTTTGTCGGCAGGTTCTTGTGAAATCCATTGCTGAATTTCAGAATTTGTACTCCTCTGCATGTTTTGCACTGAAGGGAGCTCCCAAAAAAGGAGGATGTGAACATGTTCATAGAAGCCACATGGGATTAATCGTCCATGTCTTTTCCCAGAATGGAAGTCTTGTAAGCAAAGTGAATTTTGTTGACTTGGCAGGTAATAATCATTGCTCAAGTGAAAGATGCTAAATAATCTTTTTATTTTTCTGGCTCATGTTGACATTTATAAAAATTTGAGAGAGAGAAAATATCAGAGGTGAAGTGAAATATTATTCAACCCAATGAGAAAAAAGTTACACCTCATCTTATACAGTAGTTACACAGATGTAATGTAACTGTGACTTTATAGTCAATTAACTACTTCAGTACAATATATACTGAAGTTAATTACATTTAAAATTTGACTAGCAGTGTTATACTTTTGACATTTTTTCAGGTTATGAAGATGCTAGAAAGAAAAGTAGTGATGGATCCTACCTTGCTGAGATTAACAAAATTAACAAGTCAATTTATGCCTTATTGAATGTTTGTCATGCTTTGAGTACAAATGAAAGTCGTGTTGCCTACCGGGAAAGCAAAATTACACGCATGCTGCAGGATTCGTTGAGGGGGACTAGCAAAATTTTATTGGTTTCATGCTTGGTAATTATGACTGGTTTTGAGTTCAAGTTTTCTTTCCTTATTGTGTGTCAGTAATTTAACTTTGATTTTGGTCTTTTTTTTTCCGTGAATTTAGAACCCATCATTTTGCCAAGACACTATTTACATGGTTAGCTTGGCATCACGGTCATGTCATTGGATTCATCGGGCATTCTTAGATTCCACCAAGAGAAATGCAAGTTCAGCAAAACAAATGGTGAATTCTCATAAGAACCAGATACCCAAAAGTGTTTCAGGAACAGCAAAGAAATTACATGTTTCTTCTAAATTACTTGATAAAAAAGTTGTTGTTGCTAAGAAGTCTGCAATAAAAGGAAGGTTTGTACTGAATTTCTCTACATATTTTGTTAGTTTTCGTTATTTGTATTTTTTATCAAATTGTGGATATTGACTTTTCTTATTATAAAGGAAATTGTTTGATGAAGCCAGTCACTCTGTTACTAAAGCTGAGAAGGTATTAGACTTTCTTTTCTAAATATTTTATATTGTTTTTATTTTTTTCTTAATCACATGAGAATGAACAATTTTTTTTGTTTGGCTCAAAGGAGAGGAGGGGTTGTAAGAACAAGTATGCAGATAGAGAGGGATAAATACTAGTCTAGCTCAATTTGAACTAAAACATAGAAGTCAATTTCAGACAGGAGAGGAGGGATAATAAAATATTTTTCACCCCATCACTCTTATCTATATCACTCTCTCTATGTGTGTGTGCCCTTAGTAATTTTTTATTTGTAAGGAACTAAGAACTAAATAAAATTAGAACTTAGTTTATCCAAGCATAAATGGTTTTGATACAGGCAAGGTCATTGTCATTTCAATGTTCGACCATTCAAAAAGTACAGATTATAATTTTATTTCTTATTGATAAATTAGGACATTTTTTAAGTGGAGAAAAAATTGTATAAATAAATAAAACTATCCATTTGTAGGGACTATGCGAAGTGTTGTCATTAATGGATTTTGTTTCTGGCAGGAAATTGCTGTTGCCCAAGTTACTCAAGCATCAAAGCCTTTATTGGTAATACATCTTTCATATTTTATTTTCTTGTGCTGTTGTTAAATTAGGAAGCTCAATGCATCAATTGGTCTCTAATGCAGGACAATTCATTGTTGGAAACTGGAAGTGATGTCGTACTCAACTCTGGAATGGAAAAGAAGACTGGAAATCATGTTGTACTCAACTCTGGAATGGAAAAGAAGACCAGAAATCATGTTGTACTCAACTCTGGAGTGGAAAAGGTAATAAATAATTTACCTTAAATCCTAGCATGATTAAAACCTTCACAAAAAGAATGTTTTCAATTTTTTCCCCAGACATCTTGTTTCATAAGAGATTGTCAAAATGCTTTATGCAGGATGACTCATTTTCAAAAGCTAGAGAGAACGTGAAACTTGATCTGATGGTGCAAAATGTAATGACCTGATCTTGATTTGGACCGTCTCTTAGCCAATAATATTTGCAATTGATACTTGATATAGTTTTTAGTAAAGAAACTGACAAATACACTCTATACAGGATGATTCATCTTTTAATGCTAACATTGAAGTGGAACTTAATCCCCTAGCAGATCAGGTAGTTTTATCAATGCTGACACATCTTCCTTTTTCTTTTTTCAGTTAGACATTTTTTAAAACCTATCAAAACCTTCTTGGTACTAAAATGTTAGCATGGTTGTTACAAGAATGTCTTGACTTAGGTACAGAAGACACTTAATTATGTTCCTGCTTGTTTGTTTATTTAGGGTATTTCGGTGGATGAGGAGGATCATCAAAAGGAGCATACTCCTTATGCTAGTAATTACTCTGAAGCATTGGCAAAAATAGTTCAGGAAGGTTCGTCAATTGATGACTTTCGAGTGATTGTTTGACTGATCAGATGATACACAGCTACATTGATTTTTTTTTTGTCATTTACAGACCATAGCATAAACAAGGAGAACAACAATTCAAGGGCAATCAGAGATGATTCATTGGCTATTAATTCACCACCTATCAGTTCTCAGTTGCAGGATCTTTCCAATAGTCTTAAAATGCTATATTCTTCAACCCCATCATGCATGCAGATACCAAAAACGGAACCCATTCCACTTGATATTGTTGAACCAAAAACTCCAACAATTGAACAAAACATGAGCATTAACAGATGGGATGCAATGAATGCCAAAAGTCCCTGGGAGACATTCAGCATGCGAGGTTCTGGAATGAAGGTCTGATCCATTCACAATATTGCCAAATGATTACATTTGGTGTGTCCTTTATTGTTTTTAACTTACAATTTATTTGAATTGCAGAGTTCTCTTGTTCAAGAATACCTCAGGTTTTTAAATACAGCTAACAAGTAAGCATTTCATGTGGTTGTCATAAAATATATTATAGCCTTTAAATGAGTCAGCATTTTATACCTACTATGAGAAACTCACCGGTTTATCTTTTGTTCTTTTATCTTTTGAATATGAACAGGGAGGAATTAAAAAAATTGAAGGTCAGTAATACTTCTCCTTTGTTAAGATGATATTTTTTTCTAGTGTACCTTGGGTTATAACTAATTGAACTTTTTCCTACAGGGAATCGGGGAGAAGAGAGCTACCTTCATACTTGAACTCCGAGAAGAATCTCCAGAGCCTTTCAAGAGTGTATGTCCCTATTCTTAATAAAAGTTTTCCCACTACAGTTTTTGCTTTGTCATTTTTTTTACCGGTTAAATGTGTTTATACATCTGACAATTTTGTGATTGTGAACCAACTTTTCATTAACAGCTGGATGATTTGAAGGATATTGGGCTTTCGGCAAAGCAGGTATAATTCTCCTCGTAGTATTGTCAGGTTCTTTCTAATTTTTGTTTGATTACCCATTATAAATGTAAAAAAATTCAATAGTTATTGACATGTAACTATGATTGCTTTAATTCTCACACAGGTTAAAGGAATAATGAAGAAGGAAGTCGGAGAGCTTTTCAGTTAGTTATAAATGCATCTCGGGATTTATACAAGTTTCTGGAATATTTTTTATGTATTAATGTATATCCATGGAGAATATCTCTATTGGCAACCCAAAGTTGCCCTTGACTTGTGTAATATTATGAGATGTTCCTTGACTAGTGTAATATTATGAGATGTGTAGAAAATGATATGAAGAAGAAAAAAACGTGTATTTTGAGAAAATGATATGAAAATCTTGTCATATTGTTTTTTTTATTCTGCGCTTAATCTTGTCATATTGTTTTTTTGAAAAGTAAAAAATCAAATTATGGTTTCAAGTAAAAAATGTTAAATGCATGAAAAAATTTCATAAAATAGACCTGGTAATAAAAATATTCCTTAAACATAGTAATGGGATAAATATCATTTTTGTTTTTAAAAAAAAGATTTATCTGTTTAAAAATGTTTTTTCATAATAGTAACTAACACAATTTAGCTTCTATTAATATAATAATCTTTTAAAAATAAAACATTTTTTTAAAGTACAAACAAGCCCTAAAGCCTGTATTTCTCTCCATCAAAACCCTTTATTTAATTATATTTTTTCCATTTGCTGGCATTGTCGGTGATGCCGAAATTAGTATGTGAGGGATGTGATAGAGAATTTTCTTTTTCATCTCAAAACGCTTTATATATAATCATCTAAGTGTCTACAAAAATGAAACAGTCAGTCTTATAACTATGGTCAATGTGGTCTAAGTTTTCAAAGGCACTGTAAATATGCTGATCATATAAAAAGCCACAATAGGATAGCTTATAGGCATCCAAATATATATACCCACCAATGTGCAACCTCCAAATACTTAGGTCTTCTATGCTAGGATATATAGATCACTACTCATACACGTGAGGTTAAACAAGTCACTTGCAAATACTTAAGAAATTAAAATTTGTACTTAAGTCTCCTAATGAGCTTTTTTAGGTGGTGACGTGGTGATGCCCTCGTGTGCATGGATGATGCACCAATCTATTCTCTCGCGATATTCTTGACATATTATTATGAAATATTTCTTGATTATTATTCGGTACTTCATGCATGTATTGCTTAGCATAGAGGACTTAATCCATCTATTTTATATTTTGGGTTGCTAGATATTAGGTTTTTGGGTCATCCAATATTCAGAACATCCCCCTCCAATTAGCATGTTATTGGTTGATTGGATGCTAATTTTTTGTTTGGACTTCACAATTTACTAGATCCTCCAAATCAATTGACACGTTATTTCCTATTGTTTCCAATCAAAAGTTCCAGTTTCTCACTGCCTTAACTTATGTTCCGGGGTCATTTTGTTGACTTAACACAGCTAGGTTTCCTCAACTCCTCAAGTGTTTTTCCTTTTACTTTTCACTTTCTTCTAGAATGAGTAGAGGGTAATTTATTTTTTGTCCTAGCGAGAAGGTTATTGTTTAAAATTTTCTCACTTACCCTTCCAATGTTGATGAATTTTGCTAAGTAGATATAGATGTTTTAGAGACTTAGTCACATCATAGAAGGATTTAAATAAATTGTTGATGTTGGATCTAGAACATTAATCTAGCATACATCAAGCAATGGAAACTTGAATCACACGCACAAACTCACCAAGAAACTCACCAAGAAGAATGGAGAAGATGAGCAAGAAGGAGATGGAAGAAAAACAGAATAACGGAATTGCACGGAATTGCACACACGTATATTTTCTGAAACGGAAAAGTATTTATCTCATAACAAAAATGCTTCCCCTTATTGTGAAATTACACTTATTCCCCTACTTATATCAGTAAAAGACAGAATTACCCCTTTCTCTAATAGTTGATTGCTTAACAATATTAAGGTGACATGAACCTGATAAGAGTTTTGTCAGTTGGGATTTTTTGACTTGCTTAATAATATTTTTATATGCACATACAACAAGATAATATTAATAGCATTTGTTACTTGCAATTTTATACAATTTTAACAATCACAGCTTAACTGTTGCTGTAACCACAAGCACATTATTTTGAGATGAAAATTTGGACCCCACCATTAACTTTTCAATGCTGCCCAAGAGTACCTTCACTCCACACACATCAAGAATAAATTGGTGTTTTAACTGTTCATTTTTTCTGTAAAAAAAAAAAAACTGTTTATTTTTATCCTGATGAAATAATGGTGGCAGGAGCTGATGACATATTATTCAATGATGGTGGCGAAGAGAAGATGAATATGTAAAAAGAAAAGAGTGAGAGAGAGGAATGAAAGAGAATTGAGTGGTAGTAATTAGTCATTTAATTTTATTTAATTTTTAAAATTAAATTACTAATTACTATCACTATCATAATCCTAAATTAAGGTAGGTAGGTATTAGAAGAGATAGATGATTGAGTTTTTTATCCATAATTTTTTATGTACATTATTAATGAAATTCAACTAAAAAATAATTCAATGTATCTTAATAAATTTTATATTATTTTAAGATAATTGTTGGTTATAATTTATTAATATACTCTAACTAAAAAACAATTGGGTGTACAATGTATATTAGTAAGCTACATTGTGAGTGAATTTAGGATCCCGTTTTGTTAATATATTTAAACTAAAAACTCCTTTAAAGAACAAATAGTTGTATTAATTATATGACATCTATAATAGAGTGGATTTTTAATGCACATTTGATAAAATATATTTTTTATAGGGTTTTAGACAATGGTACGGTTTTAATATTACCCTTACACGCACCTTTCCTCGCTCAAATTAGGACACTTTGAACATTTTTTAAATGTTTATTTTTTATTTTATTTTATGAATTATACTATTAGTTAGGTGACATTTGTTAAAGAGTGGGTTTTAATGCACAGTTTATAAAAAAAATTAGGGTTTAGTCAATGGGTTTTAATATTGTCCTTGTTGAATATTTGACTTAGTGTCTTAAGTTATTGGTTATTATGTTTTCATTTATTATATTTTTAAATTTTAATTTAAAAAAAAACAATATCAGATATGAAAAATTATATAAAAAATTAATTAAAGGTATTAATATATAACTATCATTTTATTTATCATATGTAATTATTTGTAATATATATTGGTAATGTTTTTAAAAATTATTAATATGTAAGTACCACTAATTATTTGTATCTTGCATAATAATTAAAATTGTGTAAAATATTTTATTAAAACCACAAATTATATATAAATATATATATATATATATATATATATATATATATATATATAAATTTATCATATGAAATTAAAATTTATATTATATATATGAATAAATCAATTAGGAAATTATATTTAACTAATTTTTTTTTATTTTACTCAATCGAAGATAGTCAATTTAAATAATTAATCTTTTTATATTTTTAAGAATGTAAAAAATTTAAAGAATAATTTCTACAACTTCCATAAAAAATAGTTAATTGCATTTATTTTAAAAATAATATACAAATATATAAATTAGCTATAAATTATAATTTAACGAATTATCATAATCTATGGCTAACATAAAAAACATCTCGTGCTTTGCACTATTTTTTATTTTTAAAGACAACAGAGAAGAAGATGCCCAGAGAATGAGCTTGGATAATACAAGCTATACCAGAAGGGCACGCAGGCCAAACAGAAATAACATTATCCGAGTTATCATAATTTGTAAGTGTGCTTGATCGACAACTTCCAAGAGCGAGAGAAGAAGATTCTGATCTTAGAAACAATTGCTGCATGCATGAGGGTGATAGGATATTATAGGAAGACACCCCTCTCTCTAGTAACTTAAAAGGGAATTGTTTATATATATAATGCAATTTTTGTTTTTATTCTGATAGTAAATATATAATATAATCTTTTATAAAATTTTATATTATTATGCCAAACACGTGTAATTCTTTTATATACTTGATGTTAGTTATAATTGCATATTAATAATTTTCTAAATATTATCAAATTGTTGCATTACAAATAATTACAAATGATATATGAAATAATGATTATAAGTTCATCTTTTTAGTTTTTTTATTCCATTAACAAACTAATTATCAATTCAAGTTTTAAATTATTTTCGAATTGATTTAATTCATTACCACCCTTATTAGCATCTTGCACTTTTTAACCTCAAGCATTGGCCTGAGGGGTCACTTGCTCTTGTGAATGGGACAAGTGTGGTGATTTGGATCATTCAAAGATCTTGGTTGCATTGTAATGTTGAGTAAGCAACCACTAAAGGAGAGACAATTAATTCTTTTTATGCCATAATGAAATATTTCTTCTTATATTATATTATATTATGAGAGAATCAAAAGAAGATTAATCTAATTACATGATTAATGGATTGTTTATATACATGGAGAATGAAAGGGTCAATTACATTGAATATCTATTAAAAGATATAACTAAACGAATTATCACGGATAGTCTTGAATCGTATTTTGATTATCTAACATAAATAACTTCCAAGATCATTCAAGTTTCTCACTAGTAATTTCATTTTTGTCTTCCTCCAAATCAAATTTGATAATGAGAAGTCATGGCTTATAAACAAGGCTAGTGCATAGAATGAGCTGCCCAATTAATTTTAAGTTGACACACATGGTTAGAAATCTAATATTTCTTCCTAAGATCAATGCATTTTTCCATGTTAAACAAAGTTCTTCAAGGACTCCACCTTCTATATAACATTCCTCACATTTATAATTCATAACAACTTGAATCGAAGATAATCTTTCTTCTCCCTTGTTAGTAATGGGTTCTAGGTGTCGAAGACTTTATTTTTAAATGATATTTTCTAGAACAAAATCTTTTTTTTTGGGTGTGTGTGTAAAAAGGCTTATAGTATTTCCAATCTCAACTCCTCGGCAATACAACTTGGAGGGCAACTAGAATATGAGGGCTAGCATAGTCTCTAACTACCGTGGTTAAACCATGAGCTATTAGATTGACTTGCCTTCTTACAAAGTAGACTATAAAGTCTGGACAAGATATGATAATATTATTACATTGCAGTATAATACTCTCATACTCAAAATAATTAGCCTTTCTTATTACGAATGTTATTAGCTACTATTTGGCAATCCACCTCAAAGATAACCTTCGTGAACTTTAAGGCTGAGAATTTTTTATGCTAATGCATGCATGTATCAAGGATCTAGTCTCATCCCTAATACAAATCCCTATTTCCATGCAACTCTTATCCTCATAATTAAAATGATACATCTATGTTGCATTTCTTGAACCCATGTAGAGGTGGCATCCACATCAAGTTAGTACAAGTTAAGACTCTATTGGCTGATATATGGTTCATGATTCACTTCTTGTGCAACCTTCCACTGGGCAAGAATTTCTTTAGCTCTGCTAAGCACATGTTCCTCAATATATAACAGCCTTATCATTAGTGGCGGACCTACATTACTTTTGAGGGTGTGCACTTGCACCCCTCATTTTTTAAAATTTATCAAATTTATAAATAAAATCTTATATTTTTATATTTTATTTTATTTATATTTATATAATTAAATCTACTGAATTTATTTTTTATAATTTACACCCCCACTTAGGTCTTGGATCCGCCACAGCTTATCATCCCATATCCTTTCATTACGAGCTCTCTGTAAACTCCACTACACCATACAACAATCAATCACCTTATCTATTTTCCTTGTGGGTAACAACAGAAAGACAAACTACTCCTTAAAGCCCTGTACCTGATCTACAATATGATCTACCATTTTAATTATCAATATCGCCAATTCCCAACACTTTCTAGAACAAAACCTTTATCCACACCCAAATTGTTGAATAGTATGTTATATATGTGTAGCCAAAGAGACCAAGTCAGGGAAAATATATAAAATGTTGGATAAAAACTTGAACAAGTAGTTTCTTTTCATTTTATGTAAAATTTGTTTCATATGATCGAGCATTTATGATAAAACAAAATTTCTATTTCTTTTTTTTTCTTTTTTACAAATTACCGTCCTAACAAGGAGATTTGAACTTAAAACATCATAAAACTATTTAAACTTTCTACCATTGTACTAACCCTAGTAGGTTAAATAAAATCCACATGCTTAACTAACAAGATTAATTAAGTGATTTTTTTTATAAATCAAACAATAAAAAAACTCGTTATTAGTCATTACAATGAAAAATAGGGTTTAATTTGTTTTGTTGAGGTTAGGGTTTAATTTGTTGAATTAAGTTATAATTAAAATTTTGAGATTTTCTCCTAGATTGGCCAAGCCAGCTTGGCATATAAATTTACAACTCACTCTCCCAAACGCCTTCATTCCAACAATTTCATGTTTCATGAATTTCATATACTCTGTCTCTTTCCCTCTCTCTCTAAACCTTCTTTGCTGATCGCTTTCTCGCCTTTTCTCGCCGATTTTCCTTCCCGCCAAACACTCCGTGTTCCCCTTCGCCGCCGCTTCGCCGATCCTCGTTATTCTCGGAGCTCTCTCTCGTTTCTCATTCCTATTCGGTACGTGATCCATTTTCACTCTACTCAGCATTCTCTAATTCCCTCACAAATTTTTACTTCCATTCAAATCGTTTTATCTGCTATTTCATTTTTTTTCAATTTAATTTTGAATTTTCAGTATTTTGGTAGTGTGGAATGCATTTGAAGCTTGGAATTGTGAACTAATTTGTTTTTTTTATTTGTTCTTCTGTTTTGAGTGTTTTCTTATAATGCTGGTTTGTGAAAGATCGTGGATGCATGCGTTTGGTTCGGGTAATCGTCGTCTGGTTCTCTAGGTTATGGGCATTGGTCGTATCGATCAATGGAGAGGGAGAAGAATCCGAGTTTTGTCCATTTTGCATTTCCTTTTTTTTTTTTTTCTGATGAGTAAAAGAAAAAGGAACAACAAAAACCAGCAGAGATTGTGGTGATGTGTTGATATTGATTGGTTGGAATTGGATTCACTGTTTAATTTTTGTGTGGTATGGTGGCATTTTTTGTTTAGTTTTGAACAATTAAATTAAATTTAATAATGTTGGATAATTTTTTTGAAAATGAGTAAATGGAATGATGTAGAAGTGAGTAGTACTTGACCAGTGTGTGTTTTGAACTTTGTAAATGATTGGCTTGTTTGTAAGTGAAGTGACCTTCTTGTTGTGTTGTTGGTTCTGGCTGCGGGATGTAGTTTTTGGTTTCATTCATTGCATCTACAATTGCTGATGTGAAACTAAATTGAATCCGGTGTTAGATAACTGGTGCACTAATATAAATGTCTAAATTGTTGCCAAGATTTAAAATTGCGGTTGCAGTTTTGTCATTATGCTTTGGAAAATTGCAGTTAAATGCCGGTTATGCAGCCACAATTGCAGTTGTGGTAAGCCCAAAAATGTTGATGTTGTGGGCCTGTGGCTGAAATCACAGTCCTGGACCATTTTTTAAAATCATGATTGTTGCTGTTATGGGGGTACATGGAATTTATGTATAGAGAAGGAAAAATGAGATCCACTTTACTTAATCCCTTTTCTTTCTCCATTCAGTCCAAATTCAAGAACTAATAATTGCTAAAGTTTTTGTTCAGTTTCTCTTTTGTTGTATTTTAGCCTGTTTTGGTTATCGCAACATGAGAATAAGCTCAAGATATTCTAAAATCGGCATTGCAGTATCACCCAACTTTAACAATTGGGCAGATGTGGTGATTGTGGCCCTATATTCACCTTGTGCTTCTTCAGGTTAAATGTATGCTGTAATTTAGTTTTTTTTTTTTCTGTGTGCTGTATCACCTAACTTTAACAAAAGGGTTTCTGGCCTGGTTAAATGAGTGGTGGGGATCAGCTTTAAATGGTACATTTGCAGGGGTACAAAGGGCTTTGTGCCTTCTGTGAAAGTAGCGGCCAAGATGGCTGTGAAATTGCACGAATGTTGCCATGATTCTTGCTGCTACAGCCACAACGACATATCACTCTGCTACAGAGATCATAGAAACAGCAGCATGCCATGACGCTCTGTGATGGTGCTATAGTGCTGTGATATGCAATATTAAATACTGCGATTTCATTTATATAACTTAAAATTTGGGCTTAGGGCTTAACCTCAGAATTTGGCTTGTAAGAAGGGTATTGCTCAAACTTTATAAGCACTAATTGGGCCTTATCTCTAGTTGATGTGAGATTAAACACACCCACTTGATCAGGATTTCAGACTTAGGGTTGTGCAAATGGTCATAGTGGGAGGGGAAAAGGGTTTCTAACCTGGTCAAACGAAAGGGGGGGGGGGGATCAACTTTAAATGGTGAAAATTGCATGACTGCCACCATGATTCCTGCTGCTACAACCATGACGATGAATTGCTCTGCTACAGACTTTATAGAAGCAGCAACAGCAGCAATGATGCTCAGTGTTGTTAAATAGCGGCCATGGTGTCACCATGGTGGAATGACGTGGCGAATTTTTTGCCGACTGCCATAAGCAATTTGTGAAGGGAGGCCTTCTGTAAGGCGCAATGGTGAAATTTTGGCCTTCCACCATGTTCTGCCATCTGCGATAGATAATAATTGATAACGATGGCTGTGATAACAGTGGCATGAGCTCAGGTGGTGGGTCAATGTGGGGAGGTGGTGGTGGTAAAGGGGGATGATACATATGACACCTAGTTTGATAATGAAATGCTCATCAGAACAAGGACAACACCAAAGTTAGGAAGCCTAACAAGGGCATTAGAAGATCTTCAGATTTTCTTATTTCATACATAGATATTGTCTACAAACAATTCAGGAGAATTTTTCCTATTTACAAATGAGATTTTCTCTTACACCCTTGTGTTGTTCAATCTATTTTTGGAAAGTTAATTATGTAAGATAAATACATCTAATATGGCACTTGTCTGCTGCACTGCACTGCACAGCACAGCACACAAAACCTATTAGAAATTTGCTGCATGGCTTTAATGGGCATGGGTGGAAGTTACCAATGTCACTTGTCCTTCCAACATGATCGTCTGATCTGATATTATGCATGGTATCTTGGAACATGCTATTTAGTCTGATCTGGACACTAGTTTTTAACATTTCAACCAAGGATACGTTTAGGTAGTGCAATAATGTTTTTACTCTGGCATTAATCTATCAATTTCCAGGACTGTGTCTTTTCTTTGGTAAACATCTGGGAAAAGTGATATGTATTTTTTCCCCTCTTTAAGCTTGTCTTGACAACATATACATGTTCATTATAAATTGAATAAGCAAAGTTTCACCTTTTCTTGTGATAGTACATCAATGTTGTTAATGGCGGATGGCGGTTCATGGCGGAAAGTAAAAAATCCGCCATAAAAATATGGCGGATGGCGTAGCGGAAAATGGCGGATGTCATGGCGGACCAAAAAAAAAAAAAAACATATATATAAACTCATTGAAATTGAAAAAAACAAAGGATTGCATTCAAATAAACTAAAAAAGTTTCATGAGTTCATACAATAATCAAGTACCAACACCAAATAAACTCATTAAAGAGTTCAAATAAACTCAGCCATTTAAAAGAGGACTGAACAGAAAAAAAAAATTGTGGTGTCAAATACGAAAAAAAAAATGGGACTGTTAAAAGTAAAAAGGGGTGTCAAATAGCAAAAGGAAAAAAAAAAGTTGCAGACAGAAAACAGGGGGTGTCAAACAGCAAAAATAAAACTAAAACCCTTCGCGACAGCTTCGTCTTCTCCGCGAGAACTTCTCGCTGCAGGCCGCCGTTCGTGACAGGTGCGTCGCTGTCGGAGCTTGTCGCCGCCGTTTGTGCCGGTGCGTCGCTGCCGGAGGTCGTCGCGGCTGCGTGCGCGTGCGGCTGTGCGTGTGGGGTGCGGGAGGGACGCGGCTGGGTGCGCGTGTGGGGCCATAACCGCCACGACCGCCATGGCGCCGCCATCCCAAACCCGCCACGCCACCGCTATTCGGTGGCGTTTTTTCGATAAACCGCCGTGAAAATCCGCCATGGCGCCGCCATGGCCGCCATTTAACAACACTGTAGTACATTTAGTTCAACTTATATGTATTTCTTTATACTTTGTGCAGGTAGTCTAGTAAAATTGCTTGGTAAGCTTTTGTGTGAACAGATGCCAATTGCAAAACTCAAAGCCTCTGGCACTCCAGATGTGATGAAAACCGAAGACAGAATAGATACCTTAATCAGACAGGCAATTGGCAAAGAACCTTTCATTCCTTTTCCAAGGGCCAGTGAAAGCCCTGTACAGTGGATTCAATTACTCCATGCTTTAGATCCGCAAGGTGTCAGCAATACTTTTTCAGGTCTGAATATCATATTTTTGGAGGTTCATTTTCAAAAGCATTTAGCTGATAATGATTAATTTAATTAAAGCATGTATTTATCACGTGATATGTATAGCATGCCTGAAACAGTAAAATTAAAAAGAAATAAAGAAGAGGTTTAAAATCTTTAGAGTTTAGTTTAGACCACTGTTGCCTTTGTGTTGTTCTAGTCAAGCTTAAGAGAGTTATATGTCTAAAATATCATATGTAACTTTGGTGCTACAGGTGCATTTAGTTGTAAAGCCACTTAGGTCTTGTTTAGATAAACTTCTCCATAGACACTTATAGTTAAGCTTCTCGCAAAAGCTAAAATCAACTTATGCTATCTACTTTTATAGAAACTCCATTTAACTTCTCCAAAAACTAAGGTGCTTAAGTTGATTTTAGCTTATAGAGAAGCTCAATGCATTTTACCTCCATATTTTCTTCTCCTACGAGTGCATTAGAGAATTTATCCAAACGGGGCCTTATTCTGATATCACTTCTCATTCTTTTTACAGAATTTCCTGGGTGGCCTTTGTTCTCTCCTCTGAAGGTTCAGTTGCAGAAGTGTGACAAATGTTCTCGAGAGTTTTGCTCCCCCGTTAACTATAGAAGACATATACGTGTACATCATCGGTTGAAAAAGCTTGATAAGGTATTCTTTAGATCTCAATCAATTATATCTATCATATTATTTCTCTTACTTTACACATTTACCCTTTTGTATTTTCTAAATGATGTACCTAGATAGCAGCTTCTTTGTTTCTTTTCCTTGTCATCCTCAAGTTTTCATATGTTGTTTACATATTGCAGGATTTTACAAAAACTAAGGATCTTTTAGGAGCATATTGGGATAAGGTAATATTTCGTCATTGCGAATCTAACATATATGAAGAAGACAACTTGCTTTGATTTGTTGATTTTATTCATGTTTTGAATAGCTCTCCGTAGAAGAGGCAAAGGAAGTTGTATCATTCGAAAATGTGCTGCTGGAGGTAAAATCTTGTTGCTCTTTATATGATTTATTTATTTGAACATAAAGTTATTTTACCTTGGTCGAATATTGTTGATATGCCAAATATGAAACATTAGGCTGTGAATTGGAAGAGAGTAGAATGAATCAGTGAAATTAAACCTCACATCTCCAATGCACTTCTTCATTTGCTCATTTTAATTTGAGACATGAGCCGGGTGACTTTTCATGGTTTATGGCTCTCTGAAGTTTTGAAATTCTGCCATAAATATACTATAGTCACCTAGAATCTATCTGCACCAAAATAGCAAAACCTTTGAAACAGCCATGAGCAGAATACCAAAGAGGGCTATAAACAGCTCAATTTTGTATGAAAAGGGGTACTGACAAACCCCCTTAAAAGATGTGTATTTAGTTAGGTAATCACATAGCTTGTAAACTTCCATAAATTTTTTCTCCTTGTTTCCTCTATAGTGAACTTTTAAAGAGTAGGGGAGTAAGTTAAGAACAAAACACCCCTGCTTATGTTGGCTGAAAGGGAAAATATGTGTCCTAGGCAAGACTTATAAGAAATAAAACTGTATAATGCAGATGCAGAGATGTAGCTCATCCCTTTTGGTTTCTCTTTATTTAATCTTTTATTGTTTATCGTATATCCTATTTTTCATAAATTAATCTAAATATTTTGTTTTCCCTCATTGACAATGCTTTCTAGGAAGTTCCAGCTTCTTCAATTTTAAAATCTCTGACAACTTTTATTCAAAACCAAGGATTTTATTCTTTTCCTCAGTATTATCTGATGGCTGGTGCTGCCCTTTTGGTAAGCAGCTTTATGGTCTGGCTTTTTAATTAGTTTTTCTTGTTAAATTGTGTTAAATATGTATCTTTGGTATATTAATGCAATATGTCTAAATTGTTTGCAGGATATTGTTCAATCTAAACCTTCCTGCTTTCCTATATCTTCCCAGGAGTTGTTCAGCATCCTTGATGATGCTAGTGAAAATACTTGTTTATGTGGGACAGCAGAATCAATGCAAAGATATGTATTTGATGGAGAGGCTGGAAAAATTGGTCTTGAACCAAAAAACCTAGTTGCTTGCACAAGTTTCTTGCTAGAACAGAAATTGGTAATTGTCTTTCTTATGGTATGTTTGGTTGTGGAGAAGTAGGAGAGAAATGAAGGGAAATTTTCAAAATTTAGTGTGGGTCCCACACCTCTTTCTCTCTACTTTAATTTAAATATTTCTTCTCAATTCTCTTCCATTCTTTCATCTTCTCTCCAACCAAACCAAACCATTAACTTCAAAATTGGTTTCAAATGGTGTGTTTTTCAGCATCAAGGATTGCTGAAAACCAATGCAATTCAAATGTCTTCTATTTTAATAATTGACTCATAGATCCAACTCATGTCATGTCATAATATTTGAATTTTTGGAGGTGGCAGTGGAACAGAAGGTCATGGTATACCTTGCACATAAAATACATTATGTCAAGCCCTATCTGTATTTTATAACAAACCAATAATCTCACTTTCCCCAATTAGTTCTTTCTGTCATAGTCATGATGAAATATGAGTTTTTTTTTTCTCTTTTAGGTGAAGGCATGGCTTGCGGACAAGGATGCTGAAGCACTAAGGTGCCAAAAGCAATTGGTGGAGGAGGAAGAAGCTGCTCAGAAAAGGTACCTGGTTGAGAGCAATACAATAGAAGTCTAGTTTTTTTTTAATCATCCTTCTTGAATGAAATTTAGAATTTAGAATTTAAAATGGAGTCTGAACAAAACATTTTTGTTGTTGTTTTGTGAAATAATAGATCCATTCCCACAATAAACCTGTACAACTAAGAAACCAAAGAAGAACCTAGTGCTATTTGGGTTGATAGGCTCTTGATAGATATAAATCCTTGATAAATCAGTAGGAATAAGTGTTTTAGGAAAGCTAAGGACATAATCAACCTGCACTAAACTCTCATGCATAGTTTCAGTAAATTTGGTTAGTTCATCTGTGTAAACTCGTGCACAATGCTATTATTTAGCTGTTCCTGCTGCTTTGGCTTTATGAGTACTTCTAGAATGTGCTTAAATTAATGTATGAACATAGGATGCTTCTGCTATGATTTTCAATTTATTTTTCTTATATTTTATTTGAATTTTATATGATTTCTGTAACTTCTAATGAACTATTATAAATAAATCCTGTACCACGTTTTTAAGTTAATCTTTATACTTCTGTTTAGTAAAAATTACAAGAGATGCAGCTGAAAATATACTCTTGAAAACTGGTCAAGTATGCATAATAGGACCCATTATTTAATAATCCTTTCTAATTTTATAGACAAGCTGAGATTTTGGAGAGGAAACGCCAGAAGAAGCTTAGACAAAAAGAGCAGAAAGCTAGGGAACAAAGACACCAAGCTGAGGCAGAAATTAAAGGCGATATTGACAGTACTGTAAAGGCTTTATCACCGGCAGAAGCATCTTTAGATACATACAATTTTGAAGCTCATAATCCAAGTACATTTTCAGATAACGCAGCTTCACCTGTACCTTTCCAATGTCCTGACACCAGTGAAGAAATAAATGGGGATATTCATTCAGAGTCTGAAACTATCACTGATCAGGATATTGTGAGACAGTCAGCACATGGACATAAACATAAGCGCCAAGCAGTTGCCAGACAACAGGGGCTGCCAAAATTACAATGGGCTGTAGCCAATGGTTTGCATACAAAGCAGAATTCTCCAGTGTCAAAACTTGAAATCAATCAGAAATATGGAACCCACTGTGATCAAAAGGCATCTTCTATAGTTAATGGTAGCAAAGTATGGACTCGGAAGTCTAAAACCGAAATTGACAAGGTGGTTTTAAAAACCATAAAAGAGAAGGAACCAGACCAAGTTAAGAATCAAGAAGTCTTAATAGGATCTATATCTGTTAATCTTAGCAATTGCAGCCAATCAGAGGGTAATATGGTGGCTTCTCAAAAGGACTTCATTGTTGAGAATATGGGAAAGCAGAATATTTCTCGGGATAAGCCAATGAAAACTGATCTTGCCATGGGTGACAACAATCGCTCAACAGTCAAGTTTTGGAGGCCAGTTAGCCGGCTTGAAACTAAAGATCCACTTCCAGTTCAAAGTGGCGGGACAAAAGTTGATGCAGTTCATGAAAATGGTCAAAACTTGTCAGGTCCAAGTTCTTTAAGGGTGTGTACTGCTGCCGGTGGTGATATTGGTTTTGCTAAGTATTTCTCCCATACAGAGGATAAAGCAGATCCAGGAAGCTTCTGGTTCGACATCCAGGCTGCAAAAGCTTTCCTTGCACAAAGTAAGCTTTGTCACTTCATGCCTTTGCTGATAGTCTGATCAAATGCTTTGCTGGGTCTTCAATTAATATTTGCCTAATCAAAACTATTTTCATGCAGGGTGGAAGGAAGCTATCTCATCAGAACATGTGACATTGGTTATTTGCCCCGACTCGGAACCTCCTGGGTGCGAGGAGATACAGGATTTGAAAACAGCAGCATGTCAATCTTCTGATATGGATGGATGTGACATTGTGGCAAATGCAGATAAAAGATTGCCTGCAACCTCCAAAGTTGCGAAATCCAAACCCAGGTTGAAGAAGTCTGAAAAGGGAACCAAGATAAAGTATATTCCGAAACAGAAGACAAATACCTAGTGTGAAAGAATAAATTGGAGTTGTTAGTTATACAGATATACAGAGTTTGACTTTGTTGCCAATTTATGTTAGCAGAGGTCCAAGTTTTACCGGATGGTCTTCTGTCAGAATGTTGAAAGTAGGTTTTTGCCGGAAAATCTTTACATTCCGCCCCTGTTGTCCGAAAGATTTCATATGGGATTTTGGCTAGTTAGATTCTTTTTACTTGTTGAATTATTACCTTTTTTTTTTTGTAATAAACTTGTTTGATTTCCGTACAGGTTGACTTTTTATGATGCATTTGTCATCATTAGGCAAGATTTTTTCTTCCATTCTTTTTTGGCATAATTGTCTAAATTTTGCTTGTAGTAATTCTATTATTTGGGATAATTCAAAAATCCCTATTTTTTTAGCCTTACCATTTTCTTGCACTCCTGCTCAACGCAGCGTGTAAAGAATGTTTGGTTCTTAGATCTAAGTGCATTTATTCCGTTCCTCCATGGAATGTTTATTTTGATCTTGAAGTAGTGTTGTGCGCAGATGAAAAATGATAATTGCATGAATACTGAACACCAGATTTGAACTGTTGTAAAAAGTGTAAAGAATTGAACTTTAAAAATATGATGTCTTTTAATGTGATGGAATATTTTGAAAACCAGGATTAGGATGGATACCTCAACCAGTAAGCCACCTAGCATTTGTGTCGTTTATTTTTACTATTTTATGTAGGCTTTTTGTTGGGATTGATATAAGCATTATTATATAAGTGGCAAAATTCAATGGTCGCAATTTTTAGCTGTGATACATAAAAGTGTTAGTTTTGTACGATGTTAAATTTAAGGAGTTATACATATAATCTGGTTCTTAAAAGTGTTGAGGTAGCTAGGGTTATTATGGTGTTTGAAAGTGTGTTTATACAAATTGGTCTCTAAAAAGCATAGAAGTTAACCATTTTGTTAATGGTTGAAGTGTAACCATACAGTAAACACTATATAGTAATAGATAGGTTCATTTTGGTCTTTGAAAGAATGGGTTTATATAAATTGGTCTCTAAAAAGTATAGAGGTTAACCATTTTGTCAATGATTGAAGTGTAACCATATAGGAACAACACTATTTTGACGAAAACGCATGAAGTAGTAGTCATTTGATTGTTTATATTCTTGTTGACCACATTAGATGAGAGAATGCCTAATACTTATTTTTGCTAGAATTTTGACAAATCAATTTATATAATTTTCATAAAGAATTTCTTTGTAGATTTATCTTTTTCCGCATCCAAAAAGTTTGTGTGTATATTGTTTTGATCTGAAATCCACTCACTCCCTCTAATGAACGTATCTAATTTAAGTAAATTCTCAAATCTCTCTAATCTTAACATCATGAAGAAACGAATGGTGTTTTCCATAAGAGGGTTTATATATGATTTCGATATGAAATCAACGCAATGAAATAGTGAGATTGAGGGACGAGGTTACAAGTGATTGAATACAAAGAGTAAGAAATTTTGGAGTTGTCCATTTTTTTAGTAAGTTCCTTCCTATTTGAATTCACCATCAAACCTATGTTTTAATACTCTATTTTGAGCCCTGAAAAATGTTGAAAAACCCTTACTACTACCACTTAATGATACTCTACTTCAACACAACAAAATCATGGACCACACAAGAATAATGCAAATTACTCAATAGGAATCACATTAAAGACATGCATTTAATAAGAAGTCTCTTCCTTCACATAGGGACCATGTCAAATGTACACAAAATGAATATTTTTTAACTCCAAGAATCCCAAAATATTCGACCATCTTCGACAATTACAATCATGAAAAGATGTAATAATGCATGAAACAATGACGTTTTTCCATCATTGTACATTTTATATGACTATTAACATTTTATGTGTGTAATTAATTTATTAGGAATTCAATTTTCAGAACTAAGTTGTATAGATGCACACCTTTAGGATAAAATAATAATTAAAAATTACTATTATTTTTAGGTTCATATTGTATGTTAACTGAAAAATTGAAGGTTTTATAGTTTTTCAAGTATTTATTTATTTAGATTGTGATTGTTAAATTTGATTACACCTTTTTTTTACTTGGTTTAAGAAAATAAAGTCTATATATTAAAAACAAGTTGGGTTTTAAACACAATTGGATATATGATTTCAGGACTTCATGTAAAAAAATTTAAATCTATATTTGTTATTTTAAGGTAATCTATAAATTGTTTTTTTTAATATAATGTAACTCATAAATGTTCATTAATATAACATATACAATATATAATGTTCATATTTTCTCGTAATAAAACTTAGAATTAACCAGGACAGATGTCGCAACAATATCGGTCAACATTTACCCTAAACTCATGTGAACTTGCCATTTGTCAACTACCTTCACCATTCATTAAACTTTTCTTCCTCCTTCCGCCCTTCATTCTCGTACCTATCTCACATTTTCATTTTCATTCCCAAAGTCCCATCTTTCCGCTCTAACGGGAAACCTACCCATCATTAAAATTTCCCAATCTTCCTTTTACTTTCTTTCTTTATATGCATTTGCCACCACAAAAGGAAATCTCAATTCCAACAATTTTTCTACAATAAAAAAAACTGAATTTTTTCATTTTCTCTTTCTTATGATTTTGTTCATCTCATTCTAAACACACCCAAAGGGAAACAAATCCACCCCCATGCATTAGTCCATCATTCAATCTACACGCCTATCCAGAGACATTAACTAATTCTCAATAGCTTCACAAACATGTCAGGTGGTATTGGGCCAACAGGGTGTGACATTAGCCTCCCAAAAGAACAAGAACTAGGTTTCAAAGAGCAACATGACCAACAATCACTCAAGAATCTCAACAAGCCCACCACACCACAAGACAAAGTGGGTTTTCTCTCCTTCAACCAGCTCAATGCCCTGGCTGTGGTAATTGTCCTCTCTGCCAGTGGCTTGGTCAGCCCTGAAGACTTTGCCTTTGTGTTCTTCTCCCTAATTTACATGTACTTCATAGCCAAGGTGGCTTTCCCCTCTCTTCAACCATCAAGGGACCCCCAAGTTTTCAACCCCCAAAACAAGCTCCTCCAACTTTATGCCCTCATAGGTGCCACCATTGGCCTCTTCACTCCAATAGCCTACATTCTAGAGGGTGTTTTTGAGGGTGACCAGGAAGGGATCAAAGCAGCAGCACCCCATGTTTTTCTCTTGGCCAGCCAAGTTTTCATGGAGGGAGTGGCATCATCTCAAAGGTTCTCGGCTCCTATTAGAGCTTTTCTGGGGGCATTCTACAACGCCAGGAGGATTTTCACGATTGTGGATTGGCTTAGGAGTGAGGTCTACAAGATGAATGACGAGCACAGTGGGTCTGCTTGGAGGATTCATGTTGGGAAAGCACTTGCAATGGCTAATATGGCTTACTGGTGTTTCAACCTATTTGGATTCCTATTGCCAGTGTATCTTCCAAAAGTTTTAAAGGTGTATTACTCCTCTGAGTACAATGAGAAAAATCGATGAAGGAAGTTTTGTATGCTTAGATAGAATAGTCATGCATTTGATTTTAACGTATAAGGTTTTGAACCACAATTGACCTGTTTTTAGCTCTAATTTTTTTACAGTGAAATGTATTTGATTGGATGACTGTAGACATATATAATTTTTACATAGTGAATGTATATTATTTATTAGGGTAAGTATCTATTTTGAGAATGTAATAAATTGATCTTTAAAAGATTAAAAAAAATCAAATTTAGTTTTTAAAAGTGTAAAAAATATAATAAATTAATCTATAAACTTTATATCTTATTGTTAAATTAATCCTTAAAAAATATAACTTATTGTCAATATGATTTTAAACATTACAACTTAATAATAAAATAATACAAATTTAATTATAAAATAATCTTACAAATTTAATTATAGATCAATTTGTCACACTTTATATATATTCAAAGACTAAATTTAAATTTAAATTTTTCAGGATAAATTTGTTACTATTTCACACTTTCAAGCACCAAAATGAATATTTATCCTATTTATTCACTAAATCTGAACGTTTTCAGCAACAGCCGATGAACGCCGTGTCATGACCTCAACCCAGTGTATTGAACTCCGGAAAATGCAACTACCATTAATTTTTTAGCTTACTAAGGTCTCACATCAACTAAGGCAACAAGGTTGTGGAAAATAATTGAAAATAACCAAACAAAAACATCAAACTTGAAAATTCATATTCCGTATTATCATCAAATGAAAACATGTCAATAAAAATAATTTACTTATAAAAAATCTTCATGGCAATGGCCTAATTGTTTTAATGTTAAAAAACTTCATACTAGTAGAGTTGACATAGTGCAAAATCTGTCCAACTTCAATGCCCATTTATTTTAACGTTAAAAATTCAGACATAATAAACATACAAGTTCTAATGTAAGTCTATGATAAAATTAATTCAAACACGCATCTTAATTACATTCAATGATTCAAAATTAATTTTATACTAATTTAAAACAACTTACCTAAATTTATAATTACCTATATTGAGATTTTGCTAAAAGCTGCTGACAATTTTTTTTTATTGTTAAGGTATTTTAACGTGGAAAAATCATACAATCGCAAAATAAAAATGAGACAAAGATCGTAATTCCCAAATGATTTTCGTCATCTCGTACCTGTTACATTAGTATTGAATTTCTAATGAGTGCGCAAATAAATGTGTTCCCCCCCCCCCCCCCCCCCCCCCCGTCTTATATATAAAACACCTGCTGCAAGATTCTATCAAATAATAGGGTCTAAATATAGAAAAAGTCTATGGTGAAACTGCGCCATGAAACTCGTCTAGGGATCCTATGAGATCATTTTAACAAAATTATTGGATGCCAATTTTACAATCCGTCGACCAGATTCACCTTAAAAAAACTGCTTACTTCTCCATTAAAAATGATAACAAGTTAACAATGCCAACTGAAAGGTAAAATACAACTCATCTATAGCTTAACCACCACAAAAATAAACACAAATATTAATTAAATTAATTTAAAAAAATTCAAAGACCTGACAAAAATTATGGAGACTGGAATAAATACAAGGAAACAAACAAGGTCAAGGTAGATGAGCCGATTACACTCAAATTGCTTTCCAAGATTCTCGTTTTTTTACTCTTTTCTTCTCACACTTCTTTGTCTCTCTTTTATTTGTCCCTCTCCCCTTGCAGAATTCAAAATGTTCAAATTTCAAAAACAAAGCTACACTTTGGTTATCAGTTATAAGGAACAAACAAATATTACTCACATGGTGTTCACATTTCCAAGATTCAGGCAACAGCAAACCCTAAGCTGCCATCCTTTCAGATCACTTTAACTTCCACTCACCTTGGAAATTGAATTACCTGCCAGTGCTGCACTACCTTTTATCAAAACCTATATGTAGCATACATTATATGCTCAACGATAGAGACATCATTCATGATTAAAACCTAAGTTGCAACTCCTCCCTCAACCCAGCCCTTCTAAATTATCAGTAACCAATTAAAATCATTTTGAAATTCAGAACTTGCCAGTATGTGATATACATATAAAAAACAATAAAAACGAGAGGGAGGGCAGGGACCAAAAGCAGACCCAATGATCAAGCACTATGAAATAACATGTCCTTGAAAATAATTAACATGTGCAATAATACCATCACTGCTAGTCTAGCCCTCAGTCCATAATCATATCTTAGAACTAACAGACTCTGAGCAAAATTTTCAGATGCTTCTGATAGAAAACAAGGCAGCAAGTAGGGTTCTAAAAGAATATTGAGAAGATAGAAAGAACATACCTGTATACAGGTGCGTTGAACCATTGCTATTCATAGAAATTGGTGGTACTAGTCTTCTGTCTTGGCCCAAAGATAAAATTTGCATCCTTTCAGGCCAATCAGAATTTAACCTTCGTGCAAAATCTTCCACTTCCCTACAAGAAAAGAAACAAAGTCATCAAATGCAAGATAAAAGAGAAAACAATAAAATAAAGCACTCAACAATTAGCTGACAAGATTATCCTCTTTCATAGGTTATATTTTGATATGACCATTCCATAAGTTGTCAACTAAAATTAAATAAATGAATGAACTACTACATAAGACAAATGCACCACGCTCAACACTGAATTCAATTAAGCAAGAATCCTCTTGATTAATAATAATTTTAATGGAATGCAATCAATGAAAAATGCACTAAACCAGTCAGGAAGATTCTGGGGTCCATGGAATTTACTTGTGAGGAGGAAAAAGATATTCTATAACCAACTGATGCTGGTAACATAAAGATAAGGAAATCATAGAAACAAATTAGTTAATTAATTAAAGATTAGTTAGACAACAGACATATAAAGTATATTGACATATATAGTTTTGAACTTATTCCTAATCAATTGAAGAACTAGCAGAAGCATGTATCTAACCTGTCAAGCTCCTCTTTCATTGCAGGATCTAAATCATCGTCAACATCTCCATCAATAACTTCAAATTTTGGAGAAAAACTAATAGCAGGAAGGTTTTGCATCCTTGAGTGTTTACTTGCAGAGGCCTCCAAGGCATTGTCAAAATAGACATTGTGATATGCAGAAGGGAGAGGATTCAAGTCCTAAAATATATAAAAGGATATTCAATAAGAGAGACAATACTCTTGTTCAAAATGAAAAATAATGTTGACACCAACAGGTAGTGGTAATCTAAGCAATGAGAATGAGGATACAAGTCATAAACATATCCTCGACAAGTGTTGTAATAGGCGTCAGAGTCTAACCTTATCATTTTCATTTTTTGAAGAAAGATCCTTTGCATGGTCTTTCCTTCTCCTATTCTTCTTTTTATTTTTATTTGTTCTAGTTCCCTTCATATCTGCCAAATCATATGTTTAGACAAGGTAAGCTATGTAAAGCAAAAACAAGATAGGGTGCATTCAAATTATTATACTCTAAAGCAAACTTTACTACAAGCAATATGATTGAATAAATGTAGAAAATTTTATGAGATAACCGATGACAAGAAATCAACATAATCGCTCTAGAATCTATCACAAACAAGAGAGTAACTCCAAGCATCTAAACAATAATAACAAAACAAAAAAAAAAAATAATAACAGAAGTAACAGACAAGTAGCAGGTCTTTGTCCCATACACAATCCTTCCAGTCTAGCCCCATCTCCTGTCCCAGACATGGTCTAGCCCAGGTTTTTGTTCCATACCTGGTCTGGCTCAACCAATCTTTGTCTCAAATATGCAGTCTGTTAGAAAATCTAAAAATTATCTCATCATATCATATTCTAGAATAAATGATATGATCAGATGAATTTTAGATATTCTAGAATAATAATAATAATAACAATAATAATAATAATAATAGAAGTAGAGAAGTAAAAACCCAATATTCATGGCAACTTTCAAAACTATAATTTGTCACCATCAGATTTAAATAATTTATGATGTATAAATATAGCATGCACCAATATAAGTCAAAGCTGAGGAAACAAATCACATGCAGTATTGCAGAGATGAACAAAATGCAATACAAGTGATCTACTTTTCTTTAACAATAAGACAAGAATTCCATTGTTTATCTGCACCTGCTCCCTCCCAAAATAAAATGAAAGATCTGATAAAATAGAAACACGGAAACCAAAGCAATGATAGATGAAATTTAGAAGAGATGTCAGGCAGAAAGACATGACATACCTCCATCTGCACCATTAATAAATGATAGAAGATCTTCAACTGAACGCTCATCTTTTGGTTCCTCCTCAACCTCAACATCCTGAATCACGTGAAACATTTTAGAGTAATCACAACACAGTCTGACCAGAAGTTTGTCATAAATAATAATAATATTAACATTCAATATGCAAGGTCCAACAATACTAATGGAAATATGGAATTAAAATAGTAGAAAGTACCTTCAGTTTCTTCCTCTCTTTTAGTTCTTTCCTCTTTCTAGCATATAATCTGTTTAGAAGTCGAATTCGTGGATCATCAGTTATGTTTCTCAGAGGCTCCAGCTTCTCCTCCTGTCAAAGATCCAAATGTAAATAAAGAAACGTGATTGCAGATTTTAAGGGTCACTTTAGCTATCATCACACACCTCAGTGAGATCATCAGGCAAATGAAATGTTTCACGAATCTCCTCAGGAGTTTTTCCTTCTATAATCCGAGCAAGTGCTCGGCTGGTCAGGTCAACCAAAGGCTTCAGTTGGAGGCTGTCGGCAGCAGATGTCAACTCACATAACTTCTTTGTATCCATCCGAATAAACTTCTCATCAAAAGTTTTGCGCTCCTACAATAGTAGCACAATCAAATATTCATTAATCTATTAATTTTGCTATCTCTTCAGCATTTCAGCCGATAAAAGAAAAATTAAAGATGTCCCAGATTTTATAAAGTAGTATTTCAAAATTATCAAATATACTTTAAAATTAACAAGTACCAAGTCTTCAAATAATGGAGCAGTCCTGAAAAATATATATTCCTAAAATCAAGGTAAAAAGAATCACATGAAGGTAGGATTATTCCTGACCTTGTTAGAATGTCCTGGTACTTGGTGAAACCGACAGTAGTCAAGTATCAATCCCAAGATTGCGGGATTGACACGTTGTGGAAGAGATATAGCATAGTTTTTGGAAGATCCCATGCCTGTTTGAAGTACTTCCTGGCATATCATGGGGCAAAACATGGCTACCTCTTCCTCTACTTGCTGAATAGAACCATCCACAGTTTGAAGCCAGATGTAGGATTTCATCTAAGCATGCCAAAGGTAGAGTGAAATCAACAAACTAGCTACCCAGGGAACAACAATAAACTTGACTTTACCATGTTGTAAATTTCAGAACAACACGATAATCTCTTCATTATAATCTAGAAGTAGAGTTCAGTGATGGTGATGTAGTTGGGGGCAAATAAAGGAAAGTATGCGAAACACACTATTTATTGTTAGATTCTGCTAGATTTTTCTTTTATTTTAACTTTTTTTTTGTGGGGTGGAGAGAGTTTTCATAATATGAGGTAAAAGAGGAGGAAACTAGTACTATAACAGCTATATCAGGAGAAGAAAAATGTCTCTTCATTTAAACTACAGTAAAATATCTTTACTTTTAGAAGAAAAGGAAATGAGTTTCTTTATGTGATATATCATATTATTTAGTTGCACCATCTGAATAAAATTTCTGGTTCTAGACCTAACTAACATTCATTTGTATTAAAGAGAGGTAACAGAATATCTAATACTAATAAAATCCAACATTCTTAAGGTGATCTTATCTACAAATTCAAAGAACTAATACAAGCAATTTCTTCCCAATATTGCACAGTCTCATCATCAAGTAGTTTTCCTTCTTGTGTCCTCAATTCATTTGCTCACTCTATGGGCAATGGGCCTTTATATTTTGTCTGAGAAAATTAATGGCCCATAAGTTCTACATATGGGCCTAAAACATAAAAAAGACGGACTAAACAAATATAATCCCTTATGGACTCCTACAAAAAACAGTCTCCATAAAATTAGAGGTAGGAAAATAATTTTGAATAGAACAAAAAATCTTTAATTACATAGCGAGCAGCATGGAGCAGGAGAAGTGAAAGAAAAATAATAATGGGTGATATCATTATAAAATTACAGTTAAATGAAACTCTGATCATCTAAAGAGAGGTACTAGAAGAATTTTAGGAGACCAAGCTTTATAGCTGAGGAATCTCTTTACTTAATTAAGACTTAAGACAATCTAAAAAATTAACTACAAATAAAAAGAAAGAGTAAGTACTTCAGCATGCATCATGGTTCATACACATAGTGCTAATTAGAAGAAAAAATAAAAATTAGAGGGCCTAATACCTACTCATTAAGACCTGCTGTTGTGAGATGAGAATGCAATTTCAAATACAATAGTGTACTATGCATTGAACCAACACACAAGGCCAAAGCAAGATGCACAAGGCCATGGCAACAAATAACCCTAAATGGATTGGAAAAAAAATACAGAGAATATAATAATACCATACCTCAGGTTTCACAACTGCCATAGCAGCATCAGACATTTGAAAACAGACACAGGTTGTAACTAGGACCTTGGCACGAGTGTAACAAGTTTACTATTTTTCCCAGTTCAGTAACAAGGAAATTACAACACAAAGGAAACTTTGCACTTCTTCAAAAACCTTGGTTTGCAAGAAAAGGGTAGACGCTTCAAATATTCTTCATGAGGTGGGTTAGGCCTGGATTCTAATAACAGGTCTAACAACATTCTTATGAATAGTGTTTCCACAAGTCCGGTACTGAAAGATAAAGCAGGAGGTGCAATTGCAATAAACCATGTGATGTTCTGCCTAAACATAACCAAAGAAGGTCCCAGCGTTAAGCATTTGCAAATCTTTTATCAGTTCTTTATCACTGATAAATTTTGTGCATGCATTTTTTTTTTTTGCTCAGCAAAAATAATGATATATTGCACCTCCTGCATGGATGAAAACATGAGAATCAAGAAACAAAGAGGTGAACAACATACGATTGAGAGATATTTATTGACTATATTCATAAATCAACAATTGAGAATGCAATATTATTCAATATTCAATAACTGCAATTCCAGAGTGTTACCAATCATATCCTTTGGCAAACGGATTCTAAAGTCAATATAGTAAAGGAACGAAGTTTGATCTCAAAATGTTATATGGTTTTACTCAATATGAAGAAGAAACCTGAATTTCTTTATTTATCAAGGTGATTAAAGCAAAAGGAAAATATTTTTATTTTGAACTTACTCATAACTATAAATTTCGCTCTCTGCTTTCCACAATAGCAACACAAACCCTTTCTAAGTTTCTCCATTACAAATGGTGAAGCAAAAACCCTTGCCCTGGGATCCATGTGGCATATTAATCAAGAAAACACAGTCTAGTCTATGAAATTAAGCTAATCATGATTTTAATCAGACCTTAAATTGAAACAGTTTACTCTGTATCTAATCTGCATGTTGAATGTCTATTAATGAGTATACCATGCATCAGATTCCTCAATTCCGTTTCCATAAAGATCACAATGGTATTTAAAATTCTACCATTATTGCAAACAATAACACCAAAAAAATTTAAAAGAAAAAACTACTGGTATATCTTATGACCTCACCAACACACTATTATATATCAATGAATACTACTGCTAGAAAACCCAAGGAAAATATTGATAATTACAGTGTGATTAGTCTATTTTTTCCATAATAATTACAAAAATGACACATCGTTTTTACTTTGTATACTATTTTCAAGATTTTCTGAACCAAATGCTGAAAACAATGCAATCTTGTTCTAAACATTTCCTTCACAAAATCATAAAACCATATAATAAAATGCAAACAATTTTCCATTTCTGTAACTATTATCAAAACAGTCTGCAACCATTAACTGGTTTTAGATCAATGGTTAAGGAATCAAAAGTATATAGTTTTTATTAAAAAGTCTTGACATTTAGTGTTAATTGAAAAGATTTCTATAAAAGATTTACAATTGAAAAGTCTATCCGCGCATCCCAACCTTGATTTCCAAATTCTAATAAAAGATTTATACCTACAAATCCCTCAAGTGGTTACCAAAACTGTTAAGTGTTAAATGAAAATATACCAATGGAAAATGAACACACAAAAACAAAAAAGAAAATCAAACGCACACTAAATTTCACAAAAAATACCGCGAAATACATTCCAAAACCACCGTGCCAATCAAATGACCAAACACGCAAGGAGTCACCTAGCGATGCCACATCCAGCACTCTAATTCCCACAAATCGAAGTTCAAACCATTCATTTTCAGCAACTTCATTGCCACGAATACTCTGCCACTAAACCTAACTAAGCTAACGAGCTAACTGGAAAATTCAAACCACAGTTTCGTGCTAACACTGGTGCGAAGAAAGTAAACTCTAGCTAGTAGCTACCATAGGCAACACCAACACGAAACCAAAAATAAATAAATAAAACTCAAATCATGGCAAATTCTCGTCAAATAAAGCTCGAAGCACAGCTATAAACAACTATCATCCGATAACTCAACTCCGTAATTATTGTCGCAGCCAGCAGAATTCAAATTCAACGTTGAAACAGAACACTGAAATGAACACACACACACACACACATAGAGAGAGAGAGAGAGAGAGGTACCTTGAAGAAGAAGAAGAAGAAAATGGAGAAAGGCATGCACGAAGAGAAAGAGGAAGATGGAAGAAGAAAACGGAGATTGTTACTGTTACTATTACTGGTTAGGGCTTTCCGTTTTCTCGGCGTGTGTTTTTGTTTCTCCGGTTCGTGTGCCGTTGGGTATAGGCACGTGACTCTACCAAACTGAACGAGACATCGCACGTGCAGCTAGCCTAGCCTATTATTACGAGTGGATAAGGGAAAGGAAAGTGAAACTTGTTTAGATGGAGATAGATTCCTTCAGTTGGAGAAAAAAAAAAAAATACATAAACCACCCAGCAAATAAATCAATTAATAGATGAGAAATTATTTTAGATTAATTAAAGATCTTAAAATAGATTAAATATGAAAATTTTATCGTTTATAATAGTTTTATTCGACTTCAACAGATTCTCTCATATATGTGATTTATCAAAAATAAATAAATGCAGAAACAATCTTTGCCGTTAATTATTTTTCATACATTTTTAGGTTAATAAAACATAAGTTCAAAAAAACTTGAGCCGTTAGATTATGAGTATTGGACCCTGCAGTCATGTAGCTGACTACAGGTAATCCTGATCCTGTGCAGATAGATACAAACTTAAGTATGAGTTATTGGACACAACCAAATTGAACCAACAACACGCAACAGCACAAATTTTAAAATGTGAATAAAAAGTAACAAAATAACGATGTTCCATTAAACTAATATTTTGCCGGATAATTTCTATTATTATATAATTAAAATTTATGATAAATATATATTTTGCTAATGTATAAATTAAGTTATAATAAAAATTTATAACAATTAAATGTCTTTAAATATATAAATTATATTTTAATTTTTATTAAGGTTAGCAATATAATTTTAATGAATTTTTTTATTATTGATTAAAATAAAAGATAAATTGAAAGCAATAAAATATTAAAAAAACAAAGTGCATTAATAAAGATAAAAAACTAATTTAACATAGATAGGAGTAATTTTTTTCTTTCTAATTACAGCAATAGTACTATGCATGTTATAAAAAATTAATTGGGATAGCATATTATTCTGTAATTTATTTATTTCTTATTTCTTATTTATGATATAAAAACTTATATAGTAACTTCCTCTGTAGAGTCATTTAGATCATCCCAGACAATAACAGATTTAGGATCCTAAATTAGGAAAACAATCTATTTAAAAATAAAATTAATAATTATTATCATGAAAGAATTAAGAACAAGAAATTTAAATATATAAAATTAAGGGGAGGTAAAATATACACATTCAATATGTAATTTTTAAAAAATAAGGATGCAAGTCATGTGTGAATCCCCCAATCACATGGGGCTATGGGTTAGCATGCTGGTTGTTTCTTTGGCAAGTTAGGGGTGAGTTATTTACTATATTTTATATTTATGTATATAAAAATATAATAAAGATTTTGATTTATATTTATATCTAAAAGGGCATATATAGGTGGGTTCTTTTTTTATTATTATTTGAAATATGCACGGTGAGTTAGGCCAAACTTATTATTCTTAGTGTGAAATGTTTTCTTTGTGTCCAATGTCTAATTGACACTAGGTTGTTTTATAAAATAAATAGATAAAAAAATAATAATTTTATAAAATTAAACTTACATCATCATTAATTTATTTATAAATTTTATTATCTATTATTAATATTATGAGAGATATAAAATAAAAAATAATTAATATTATATTAAAAAATTAAAATAATAATTATTTCAGAATCACACAATAATTACAAGAAATTATATTTCATTTATTTGTACCATTAGTACCAAGCACCATTACAAAACACACAAATAAATTTCATGGTCTCAGCAATAGCTTTTGTGTAATAAGAACAATGCATACCCCCTAATCCCAATTCCCAACATATCCCACAAGATGTTTCCACCTACATATGAAACCCGTGCCCAAAGCAAATCCCACATCAAAGTCAGAACCTATACACCATCCTCATCCAATCGACTTATACATATACAATATTTTATTTTATTAATAAATATTAATCATTAATTTTTGTTAATAAAAGAAATTAAATTTATAATTTTTTTTCTTTTTATTTTAATCACTCAAACAATCTTATATCTAATGAGAAACTTGGTACTAAATTTCATTAAATGTAACAACCACCGCAAAAAATAGTTGCAGCTAGAATCCCAGAAAATTCAGACCCTTGAGCTTAATTTGCATTAATTGAGCCAAGCCCACAATGCTTTTTTCCCTGACATCCAGCAACAATGTTGATGGAAGTGTTGGGCCATTTGGATATCCCATCATCCACTGATACCATTTGTTCCATCCGTTCCATGAAAATGGGCAAGTCAACATAACATGAGCCAATATCAATGATGTTTCTTTTTTTGAGATTGTACGTCTACTAAGGGACATTCTCCAAATGCAAAACACCAAATTTTTTGGAATTTTCTACTTCCAAATCAACTTATAGAAAAAATAATTTAATTTAAATATACTAATAATAGATAATTTATTTACACTATTATTTAATTATAAAAACGATCATACATGTAAGATAAAAGTGTTAAAATTTTATAATTAAAGAAAATAGTTTATGTAATGATAGTGTAATTTTTTTTTTCTTTTTAACTTTAAAACTAATAATTGGATAATATATATATATATATATATATATATATATATATATATATATATATTAATTTTGACTTTGAAATACTAGTTTAACTATAAAAAAACTATTTTACCCGGTAAGAAAAAAAAAACATAGACAGGTGGCCGTGTGTTATAAAGCCGGCCGTGGCACATGGACATGTATAAACCAAACAAATTGCCGAAGCTAAGCCTAAACAAAACGATGGAGACAAATGATAGAAACAGATTTCCTAACATTTTTTTAATACACATGTTTTCATTACTGATTACAATTTATAAAAAAAAAATGGAGGTCATACTTTTTATTTAATAACTCTCATTCGTAATTTTATAATTTTTAATAAAATTTAATCAATAATAAAAAATTATGCCAAAAAAATGTTAGAATATATATTCTTAATAATTTTTTTAAATGAGCAATTTTATCTTTATATTTTATACTCGCTAACAATTTAATCCATATATTATAGAAATTATCAATTTAATCCACAATTATGTAAATATATATATGATACATTTTAATTCAAGTCTAATTTGTTTCTGTTAATGTTGACTTTATACATGATATATTCCAGCTTATGTGCCAAACCAATGTGTACATGGGACTGCCAAACCAATGTGTACATGGGACGTTCCATATTAGTGCATAATTGTTTGGACCAAAATGTCGGTGAAAACTTCTCTCTCCCACTTGTTTCCCCTCTTTTTCTTTTCCATCATCAAAGGCTATGAGCAAAACTTAAGGTAGTGCTTCGAAAGATCATCTTGTTGTGAATTGTCACCACCAACATGGACAAACGTCAACAACCAAACAATGTGTTTTGTGTTTCTTGTTTTACCTTTGCTTCTTCTTCTCCCACCATCACAAGTCACCACAATGGATTTTTGAATCCTTAATAGGGCTTTTAGGTTTTCAATTATGAAATTACAAAGGATTGCAATTGTTCATATTGTTAGTGGTTTTCATTAACATGTTAATATGATTAATATGATGTAATCAATTCCAAAAAAATTAATATAATGTGACCTAAGAGTTTTGATAGAATGTGAAGGATGTCAATGGTGTCACAAAGAAGAGGGTGGAGATGTTGGAGCTTGAGTGCATCACTGCACTTCACACACACACGAAGATGAAGAGAGAGAGAGAGAGTTTGTTACAACTGAATAACAGAAAAATTGAATCAGTGTGCTCCCATTTATTCATTACTTATATACTCAATACATGTGTCACTCATGTATGAGTCTGCAATAGGGAAAGTCAAAAAATACAATTGGAGGAAATGCAAACTAGCTTATACACCTTTATTTAACACACCCCCTTAAGCTAGTCTCTAATATAGAGCAAATAACAACAAAACTTCAGCTAAACAAATTCATTACAGTCAACAACATTCAGAATGTTCCTCAGCTTCTTAAAAGTTTCTCTCTTCACTGCCTTGGTGAAGATATCTGCTACCTGCATATCAGTTCTGCAATAGCTCAGCTTCAATCTCCCTTTGGTGACTTGATCTCTCAAGAAATGATAACGAGTCTCTATGTGTTTGGATCTGCCATGTGCTACTGGATGTTTGGCCAAGCTAATTGCAGATTTGTTGTCCACAAATAGCTCCACAACACTTTCCTTTTTTATCATTAGTTCCTGCATCAAATTATCCAACCAGATGGCCTGACAAGCTCCCATTGAAGCTGCAATATACTCAGCTTCACATGAGGACAATGCCACAACAGATTCCTTCTTTGAACTCCAGGAAATGGGACCTGATCCAAGTAGAAATACAGAGCCAACAGTGCTCTTTCTATCAGTTTTATCACCACCCCAATCTGCATCAGTGAAACCATAGAGACCTTTCTCATTTTCTCTGCATTTACTAGGTAGAAGAATTCCATATGCCATAGTGTCTTTGACATATCTTAGAATTCGTTTTGCAGCAGCAAGGTGAGATGTTCTAGGTCTGTCCATAACTCTGCTAATCAGACCTACACTAAAAGCAATATCAGGTCTGGTGTTGCAGAGATATCTCAGTGCCCCAACCACCTGTCTAAACTCAGTAGCATCAACTTCTGGCTCATCAACATTTTTATCAAGCCATAATCCTGCTTCTGCTGGTGTTGCAGCACCATTACAGTGTTGCATATTGAATCTCTTCAGTACATCAGAAGCATACTTTTTCTGTGACAGTAGCACACCATCACTAGTATTTTGAAATTCAATTCCTAGAAAGTAGGATATCTCTCCTAGGTCTGTCATTTCAAAAGTACTCATCATTTTCCTTTTAAATTCAGTTACCTTAGTTTCATTGTTTCCAGTAACCAACAAATCATCAACATAGAGGCATAGTATTACTATATCACCACCCCCTGACTTCACATACACTCCATGCTCAGAAATACATCTCACATACCCCATGTTGATTAAACTCTTATCTATCTTTTTGTTCCAAGCTCGTGGAGCTTGTTTCAAGCCATACAAGGCTTTTCTCAATTTCAGTACCTTTTTCTCACTTCCTTGTTTCACAAAACCTACTGGTTGCTCAACATAAACTTCCTCTTCCAATTCTCCATTTAAGAAGGCAGATTTTACATCAAGTTGATGTACTTTCCACCTCTGCATACTAGCATGAGCTACCACAACTCTCACAGTTTCAATCCTTGCAACAGGTGCAAAAACTTCCTCATAATCAACACCATGTCTTTGGAGGAATCCTCTAGCTACTAACCGTGCTTTGTACTTCACCACTTCACCTTTAGGATTAACTTTCACTTTATACAACCATTTCACACCTATTGCTTTCTTTCCTTTTGGTAATTCAACCAACTCCCAAGTCAAGTTCTTCTCTATGGATCTGAGTTCCTCTTTCATAGCTTCTAGCCACTTAGAGTTTTTCATTGCTTCCTGCAAAGTTACTGGTTCTGTTTCAGCAAGTAGTGCAAAGTGCACTAAATCACCTTCATCATCAATTGCACCATCAGGCATTATCTCATAGTCATTTAACCTTGCAGGAACCTGCCTTTGTCTCAATGATCTTCTTGGCATCTCAGGACTACCACCTTCATCATCATTATCTTCAACTGGCCCTGTTTCACCCTCAATGTCTGACTCAGTTTCACCAGCAGACACATCAAACAGATTTTGTTCTACACCAGTAGAACTCTCTCCCTTTTCACTCCACTTCCACGCTTTTCCCTCATCAAATACTATGTCTCTACTTATCACAATTTTGTTGTTCACAGGATTCACTAGTTTGTAACCACCAGTTGAATGATAACCCACCATAATCATCACTTCTCCTTTATCATCCAGCTTTGTTCTAAGTTGATCAGGCACATGCCTATAACAAACAGATCCAAATACTCTAAAATGTGATACATTTGGTTTAACACCTGTCCAAGCTTCCTCAGGGGTAATATTCTCCATTTTCTTTGTTGGACTTCTATTTATAATATATGCAGCAGTGTTAACAGCCTCTCCCCACCACATCTTAGGCATGTTCTTACTTTTTAACATGCTTCTCACCATATTAAGCAATGTCCTATTCTTCCTCTCAGCAACTCCATTATGTTGAGGAGTATATGTAGGTGTAACCTCATGTGTTATTCCTTCATTCTCACAATATTCATCAAACTCAGTGCTAACATACTCCCCACCACCATCAGTCCTCAGAATCTCTATATTCTGTCCACTCTGTTTTTCAACTAGTACTTTGAATTTTTTGAATACTCCTAACACCTCATTCTTCCTCTTAATCAAATAAATCCAAAGTTTCCTGGTGAAGTCATCAATAAATGTAACAAAATACTTGTTACCTGCAGGAGTTTCATGTTGTATTGGGCCACACACATCTGAGAAAATCACCTGCAGCTTTCTTTTTGATCTACTTGGCACATTTGGATTGAAGGCACCTCTTGACATCTTACTTTCCATGCATTCTGCACATACATCCTTTGGAACATGGATATGAGGCAGGCCTTTCACTATTGCTTTGCTCTGCATCCTGTTCAGATCACCAAAATTCAAGTGCCCATATCTGAAATGCCATAACCATTCTTCTTTGTCAACTGCTGTAGCTAAACACTGCTGCAACAACATACCCAACTCAATCTTGAATATTCTGTTATTAGAAAGAATTCCCTTCATCAACAGATTATGTTCAGTATCATACACCTTCATGGCCTTGTCTTCAAGCACCATTCTGTATCCCTTCTCTAGTAACTGTCCAATACTCAACAAGTTACTTTTCATTCCTGGCACATAAAGAACACCAGTAATGTAGCACAGTGAACCATCTTTTTTCCTTATCATCACCTTCCCCACACCTTCCACCTTCATGGTTCTATCATCAGCAAATCTTACTCTACTCTTGATTGTGAAATCAAGTTCAACAAACCACTCCCTCCTTCCTGTCATATGAGTTGAACAACCTGTGTCCAGAACCCAGTACTCACCATTCTCACCTTCCTTCTTAATTGACACCATTTGCACTGTTTCATCACTGCTCTTCTTTTCTTCAATGGCCATTAACAGAGTTTCCTCTGTCTCCTCCTCTTCTTCAGCCATTTTAGCATCATTTCCATTGACATTGCTGTAGCACTCATCAGCAAAATGTCCATATCTCCCACAGTTATAACACTGTATATAACTCTTATCAAATTTTCTCCCTCTTCGTCTAAAACCTCTACCTCCTCTTCCTCTATAATTTTCAGTATGATTATTTCCTTGTTCATTATTGCTACTGTTTTCACTAGAGTTTACTTTAGCAGAATTCGAGTTACTGTAATTACCTCTTCCTCTTCCTCCTCTGCAATTGTTTCTACCTCTACCACGTCCTCTTTGATTTCCACCAGATTTGTTGCCTGTTTGTGCCGCCAGCGCTTGCTCGGTACTAGGCTTCACAGTTTTCTTCTCATTCATTCTCTGCTCATGCGCTTCAAGAGATCCTTGAAGTTCTTCTATCGTCATCGTCGACAGATCTTTCGCCTGTTCAATCGCCACCGTGATGTGATCAAATCGCGATGACACCGATCGCAAAATCTTCTCCACGATTGATTCATCAGACAACGTTTCACCACAGTACAACATCTGATTCGTCATCGTTTGAACTCTAGTGAAATATGCAGCAATTGATTCACTCTCCTCCATCCCTAGCAATTCATATTGTCTTCGTAGGGTTTGAAGTCGCACCTTCTTCAATTTCTGATCACCGGCGTAGGAATTCGCAAGAATATCCCACGCTTCTTTACTCGTCTCCGATCTCGCAATTTTCTCAAAAATTGCAGGATTCACACACTGATGGAGGATGCATAGACCTTTCCAATCCTTCTTCTTCGATTCTCTGTAAACTGTTTGTTGCGCAGCGTTTGCGTTCTCCGGCAATGGAATTAATCCGTTCTGCACTAGATCCCACACATCCTGATAGCCGAGGATCGCCTTCATCTTCCTACTCCACTGATCGTAATTTCTTCCGTCGAGGATCGGAAAAGTCACCGGAAAATGGCTGTTCGTCGTCATTGTTGCTCACACACTGATTCTGTTAGAATTGAGATTTCACTCACTTTTCTCACACTGGATTCACTCTCAAAGCTTCAACAACTTGCTCTGGATACCATATGTTGGAGCTTGAGTGCATCACTGCACTTCACACACACACGAAGATGAAGAGAGAGAGAGAGTTTGTTACAACTGAATAACAGAAAAATTGAATCAGTGTGCTCCCATTTATTCATTACTTATATACTCAATACATGTGTCACTCATGTATGAGTCTGCAATAGGGAAAGTCAAAAAATACAATTGGAGAAAATGCAAACTAGCTTATACACCTTTATTTAACAGGAGAGAGAGAAGAAACAAGGAAAAAAAAGAAGTGTTGCCGTTGAAAATATCTTTAGCATCTGTGGATGAAGAGGGTTGTAGGAGAAATTGAGAAAAGAATTTGGAGTAGAGGACACATAGTACTATTGTGTGCCTAAAACAAAAATTAATAATGTGATCCACAAATTATTATGGATGAAGATCATTTTTATCACTTGGATTCGTTATGTCATTCTTCAGATGTTACATTATAAAAAACATTAACATAAACAAAAATCACTTAACAGTAAGATTAAATTATCGATATATTTATCTAATTGTAAATGATCATTTACATAATACAACAACTAAAATTGCCAAGAGTATAAAATACAAGATCATAATTGGTTATTAATCCTATTTTTTTTTATAAATCAGATGTATTTTTGAATATTTAATGTAATTTTATATCTAAAATTCTAGACTCAAGACAACTCGTTAAATATTTAAAACAACATTGTGCAACTGATTGACACACACTAATCTTAATACTCTTTGAATATTAATGATGAATAATCCAAGAAGGACAAAAAAATCGTCACGTGAACCAATCAGGTGTGTTCCAAATTTGAATTCTTGGAATCAATAAGACGGCAACTTACACATTTAAGTAGAACCCACACTTCTCACCAACCCTCACAAAACACGGTCGCACAAAGAGACAGGTAAAGATAGAGTGAGCTGTTAGTCATGGGTTCTTCTGGGTTTTCATCATCTTCCACTGCAGAGGAAGTTACTCAAGGAATCGATGGGAGTGGCCTCACTGCAATTGTCACAGGTCAGTTTTTCTTTTTCCTAAAACATAAATAAAAAAAAATCAAAGAATTCTCCTGTTTCCACTCTATCTCTCCATCATGCATGTTGATTTTTTTTATTTTCTTTTATCAGTATTCATGCATGTTGTTTGACAAATAATATTTCATTTTTGGGTCGAACATTTTGTCCACACAAACATAGATGCTTCTCTTGCAGCCTAAAATAAATATAGCATTATATATAAATAATCCAATAAATTAATAAGATGGCTTGTTTGTAGGTAGCCCGCAGCCTAAAATAAATTAGAGTATTTGCATTTCATATCTACCTTTCGATATATCCTCTCAAAAAAGAAATCCACCCTTATGGTTAATCTAGAGTTAAAGCCTATTTTAGTAATTTTAACTTTTCCAGAGTTAATTTTATGATTTTTAATTATAGGAATACTTTACTTTTAGATTTTTTTTGTATTTTAAAATTACATTGTAAAAACTTATATATACACATATATTATAAACCCTGCACACTCTTCAAAATCATTTGTTATGGCAGGTATAAAGATTATTCTTAACTTCTTTTTGTTCAATTTCTATTTGTATATATATATAAAAAAGCATTAATGCTAACAAGCTAATCAAAGGGCATGTTGAGTTCGTGCTTTTCTTCAAGAAATTTTTTCCTTAATTATATGTAATTTTAGTATGTTTTACAAGTTAATAAAAGTAGTTTCTGAAAACAAACATTTAAAAAACAGTATCTCAAAAGTTTTTTTTTATAATTTCCCAATATACGTAAAAAAGTGATACAATTTATGGCGATTATACTCGATCTCCTTCGCTTCAAGATGTTTAAATGGATTTGCAAATAAAAAACGATGTTCAAATGAATAATGATTATTTTACAGATATAGGTGTATACATCCCAAGTGAGAAGAGATAGAAAGAAAAGAGAATAAAAAATTATAAATTATAAATATGATAAATAATGAGATTCGGATAGTAAAAATTGAGTATACGTTGGTATAGTTTTTTTTTTTTGAATACGTTGGTATAGTTAATAAATCATAGTCGAATGAATCATCATTCCAATCCGATTTGGTGAGATTGAAATCTGTAGCTTACTCTACACCCATTTTTAATTACCCTTAGATATAGGTCCTAGATAATTCAACGAAAAATAAAAATTAACAAGGAATATAAGATAAGTTAGAAATTAAACTAAAAAAGTAATATTTGAATTCAAATCACTCTTTCATTTATTTTGAAAAATTATATTTGTTTCCTTAAAAAAGCTAATATATGTTACCCTTTATTTTATTTTAATATGAACATGGGGCCTTGTACACGTTGCGACCCCATTTAATGCCGCAAAACAACAGTCACAAAACTTGGCTAGGCCATTGGAAGAAGAACAATGAAAATCTGAAATGTTAAAGTTTATATAGAAGTTTCTATTTCTATAACCAAATTCATATATTCTGATTGACTACTTCATCTATACAAAATTATAAGTAATTCTTGGAATGTGTCTATGTTTTAATGTGCTACGGTTTAATGTGATATGTGCTGCATGCTTGTAGTATATATCATGCACATACGTGCTCTTAAAATCTTAATTGCATATTTTTGTTGTTGGTGGACATCATAATAACAGGAACAACCCATGGTATTGGCACTGAGACGGCAAGAGTTCTTGCTTTGCGTGGTGTACATGTGATTATGGCAGCCAGAGATGTGATTGCAGCAAAAACTATCAAAGAGGTAATACTTGAAGAGATTCCCACAGCCAAAGTTGATGCCATGGAGTTAGATCTTAGCTCAATGGCATCCGTTAGGAAGTTTGCATCGGAGTTCATTTCATTTGGTCTTCCATTGAACATCTTGATGTAAGTAAGGTACTTATAGGTTACATTAATGTTTAATGTTTTTACATATGCTTGTTTAACAAGAAATTATTAGTCCAGAACTACTATGATCCAAACCAATTTTCATATAACACATAATTGAATGTTGTTGATTTTTTTTAAAAAAATTAAAAATCGCAATTGTATATTGTATAAAGATTGGGTGAGATAAAAGATGCCTGGTGGATTAATACCATCTAATAATTTCTACCAATGAATAATCCTTTCAATAAGACTCATAGTTACGATCTCTATTCTTCATACATTCCCTAAAACTTAATTAACAGCTGATCATTTATAGTACATTTATTTATTATTGATTCCAATTTACGTGAGACTCTCTAAATTGAGAGTAGGACCCTCATTTAATAAGTCTAACATGAATTTCATATAATATTAATAAAGTTTGTGTTGTTTCAGACTCTCTTATGATACAATTCACTCTCTTATTAGTTATTACACATCCTCTCACACATGTATATACCTTAATTTTGACCATTCAAAGAAATACATAAGCAATAATATTTTTCTGGTTTGTTTAGAAACAATGCAGGAATAAGCGCATTCCCTTTCACGCTGTCCAAAGACAACATCGAACTACTATTTGCTACAAATCACTTAGGTACGAAAGAAATGTCTTATATATATATGGCAACATGGAATCTTTTACGAGCTTTCCAGTGTAAAGGGGGAACGCGGGGCAAAACTACAATGCTACAAAGAAGTTTATTGGGAGTGTAGGGAATGTGATTTTTTTCTTTCTAAAGCAAAGAACTAAATTAAGGATGAAAGATGCTTGTTAGTATTGGTCTATTGCAGCATATATATCTCTTGAAAGGGAAAGGGATCGGATTATAATTATTATTGAAACATAATACCTATATAGTTTTGATAAATTTATTGATAAACACTTATAGAAGCTAACAAATAGCGGTAAAATAAATCAAACTTCTTGCATAAGTTAAAATCGGGTTGTGAGCTTCAACTTCTATGAGAAAACTTATAAAAAAAGTTAGTTGCATTGGTTAATTTAACTTATAAAAACTTTAATTCATTTTTTTTAATTTTATTGATAAGTTTTTCCAATCAAGGAAGAATAAAAAGAAGTGAACTTGATTCTTTTTCCACAGGTCATTTTCTTTTAACAAATCTTTTGTTGGATACTATGAAGAAAACTGCAAGTGAAAGCAAGAAAGAAGGAAGAATTATTAATGTTTCCTCTGATGGTCACCAATATACATATCCTGAAGGAATCCTTTTTGATAAAATTAATGACGAATCAAGGTAATGTACCCTGAAGACATATTATTCTGGAGATTCAATTTTATTGCAATTGGGAATTCAGCTCAATTTTATGTGTTCAATTATTAAAGAACCAAAAACATATATTATTTTCAATCTCAAGTTTGTTTATTCATTTCTTGTGTCCCTATGTCACATTACTAACTTGCTTTGCACACATTTGTGGTCTGTCACTTGTATAGAAGGTATCATGCAAAAACCCGCTAATATGATTTAGAATTTGATGCACTTGGATATAGTTATTGTCTGGTAGACTTATGTGAACAATCTAGCGTATGCAGAAATTAGAATTAATCATATGCAGACATGATTCCTATAGTGTCTCTGGAGATGAAAAATATAATGTAAATATATATTTGATTATTTTTTTTGTACAGTTACCAGAAGTGGCGTGCATATGGGCAATCAAAGCTTGCTAACATTTTACATGCCAACGAACTTGCAAGACTTCTTAAAGTATGCTAATATTTGTTGTATTTTAAAATAATTAATATGCTATTATGAGAAAGTGTGGGTAATACTTCTTTTGTTTTTTACCATAATGCTATGTTTGTAGTTGGTTATGTTATTGATGCCATTAAGAGTTGGCAATGTTATCTACAATTAATTTCTCTAAACTTTTGACTGATTAGTGAGAAACAAATTCCGAACCTGCACACTATTCTTTTCATGACTTTTGGGCTTCCACAAATGTTTTGATAGCTCCTATTTCTGATTCTATCTATATATTCTTTCTGTGTGACTATATATGTTTACTACTTTTTTTATCCTATATTTTATTGTTTTACTTTTAAAACAAAATTATATATTTTTTTTTGTTTAGATAGTTTCAATGATCAATCTGGCATACCTAGCTAAACTGTGAACTGATGAACGTTTTAGTTTGATGTTTAGTGTTATTTTTTATGGTTTGGTATTGTTAGGTCGCTTGCATATGAAAAGATATAAGGTTGATTGAATGATTAAAAAGAAGATAAAGGTTGCGAATTTGATCTTGCTTGTTAATAAAAATTAATAAATTAATAATTAATATTTGTTAGTAAAAAAGGATTGCTTGCATATATGAAATTTGCATTGCACCAACTTTGTTCTGATATCTTACTATGTTAATTGTGCTCAAAGGAATCTAGTATGTTATCATGAGCTAACATATTATTTATGTAACTTTTTGGAATTATTTTTTATCAGTATTTGTCTTCTGCACAATACTCTAATAATGCTTTTTATATCTTACTATATTTACGAAGGAAATGTTACTTATAACTTATTAATTAGTTGAAACTAAGCTTTTCTTTGGAATAGATGATTGTTGACTAGCTTTTCAGAAATATTTGTTTGATTATCAATGACCATTTTTTGTTAGTCCTGAATTTTAGTATTTGTCCTTCCTTCATGTCCTTGAACTGCTCAAACTATGCATTCCTAGGAACAACAATCATATATGTTCATATCACCACGTTTACTTTTCACATTGTTTTCTCTCTCTTTTCCTGTTTGATGACTTTCCTTTCCTTCTGTTTATAAATAGCGATGATCCTTTTGATTTTGCCACATTAGTTGTCTATGATATATCTAATATTAATCATTACATCATGTTCAGGAAGATGGGATAGATATTACTGCAAATTCTCTTCATCCAGGAGCTATTATCACCAATATTTATAAACCAGAGCTTAGTGGCCCAGTGCCAACTGGTAATTACCATATATTGCATCATTCATATGAATTTATGGTTTGTCTGGGAATTAGATCTCAAAATTTGTGATACTATATATACTAAATACTCCTGCCGTATAATAAGTATGGTCCTAAATTTTTCTATACAATTAAAAAAAACTTATATAGGTGAAAAAATTTCGTAACCTTATAAAAATAACATTGTTATTAATCTTCTTTGTGGGAATCGATGTAACACAACAGTAATATAAAGTCTAGAAAATATTATTTAAAATATAAATGAAAATAGTAATTAATATTACATAAAAAGCTAAAATAAACTTATTTTATAATTTATTTTTCTTCTTACTCGATATTTATCATAGGATGGAGGGAATAAAGTATTTTGCATCCACCATATTCTTTTAATTGTACTTTTCATAATTCTAGGTGTTTTAATTAACCAGATTAGACAAATGGTTATATGTTGAATAGGTTGGCCCTTTTAAATATTGAATTCAGACATATATGAACATCAAACTTTTTAAGCATTGGATTGAACCAATTTCTCATTTTCACTTGGAGTATACTTTATAATTTAGTTAATTGCAACATCAACTTATATATTGTCGATAAACTTATCTTGGTCAATATTTTTCCATGCAAATGATAACAAAATTGAGTTGTATGGTTATGTTTTTGTCTAATTCATGCAGATCTAATGAATATGCTTGGAGATTATCTGCTTAAAAGTATCCCGCAGGTAATTTAAACCTAGTTTGATCTATTGAATATAAATTTAAGGGCATTGTTATTACTTATTATTTGTTTAATCTAAAAAGTAATCCAAAGATGCAATATATTTAATTTGGGATCCTTGTAATCTTCCATGCACTCCTTCTTCATTCTCATTTTAGGGAGCAGCAACAACATGCTATGTAGCATTGCACCCACAAGTGAAGGGGATTAGTGGCGAGTATTTTTCAGATAGTAATCTGGCTAAAGCAAGCTCACTGGCAACAGACACTGATTTGGCTAAGAAACTTTGGGATTTCAGCATGAAAATAATTGACTACAATGCCCATGATTCATGAGCAGATGTGAATGCTGATGGCATATACTTCCTTAGTGACTAAATAATAACTACTGTGAACATTTGTAGTTTTTAATAATAAATTTCCATCGATCCTTTGTGCCCTATGCCTCTCTATAGCTTAGTGTTTTTATTTATAATGGACAGATTGGTGAGGCAAGTCAACCATAATTAAGAGTCCACAAAACTTTCAATTTTAGCATTTGAGGGTTTGTAATTAGATAGACAGACTAATTAACTATGATAAACTCTCGTGCCTTTTCAGATTTAATTAATTAGCGCTTGAGAGGGTGAGAATTATCTGATTAGTCAGGCCAATTGAGATACACAAAGTAAAGGTTGAGTTGACAATAACTACTGAGAGTGAGACATGTCAACTTAAGAAACCATAACATTATGAATTAATTGTTCAAGAGATGAAAATTTATAGAGCCTTCTAGCATGTGATTAGAGTGCAACAAGCATCGTTTCTTCCACATGTGAGAGCAACGATGTGCACATACACCCTCACAAAAGGAGGGAACGATTATAAGGCCGTTAGATGACATACAACATAAATAGGTGTGATATCCAACAATTATGTCAAGATCATATGTAATAAAACTTGTTCAGATTTTTGGAGTCTTTTTCTGATTTTAGAATGACTCACATATATATAATTAGTATTTTAGCTTGTACATTTGTACAAAATATGTATTTATTTTATACAACTAAAAATTATAATTTATAATGAATAAATATTTTTAAATATATAAATTATATTATAATTAAAATCTATAATAATTTTTTTAACATATGAATTATATTTTAGATTTATAATAAATAGTTTATGTTGTGATATGTTGTTATTTTTAATAATTGATAATTTCCTTTAAAAAATATACAAATTTAAGTTAGAAGTAAATGTGTTGAAAAATATAGATTTAAAAAGATAAGATGTTAAGTGAAATTGTTTTGTTGGACTTAGGAGCATGTTTGAAATTTGAAGATAAAATATATATTTAAATTAGTTTTAAATATTCAGTTACAATGAATAAATAAAAAAGAATAATAATTGTATGAAACTAACCTATTATTAATATTATAATGAAAAAATACACTTATTTTAAAACTTATTTTTTTTATTATATAATGTTTATTATGGAATGAAAATATTTTTTATTCATTAAACTACCTAGTCTTATTTTCAAATTGTGTAGACACCAACTCCTATGCTTATTCTTCTTTGTACCAAAAAGGGGAGCATAACTTCAAGCAAAAAGACACAAACAAACTTGAGAAATTTTAGCAATAATAATGTCCAAACAGATAGATCCAATGGCCAATGCAATAACCCTCAAAACTTGAACAAGGCTCCAGATGACATAACAAACGTTTGACACGTATGCTTCACTGTATTTACAAATACAGGGGAATTTTGACTTTTCGAATGTGTGCAATATTGCACACGATTAAAACTAATTAATTACATACTTTTAACAAAAGTTCGTCGTCAATGTATAATTTTTTAATGATTTCTTCAAATAAATATTTTTTTTTATTTGTTTACCAAATTCGCTTCCTATATTATCTTTCTTTCAAAATAAACAAATAAAAATACTTATATTCCTATTATCCTTATCAACACTACTATCACATCTTATAATTGTTACTGTCACCGGTATCACTCTTATCATTTTTATTGTTGTTATTACTACATAGAAATCATTTTTTTAAAATAAAATTAAAAATAAATTTTGACAAAAGAAAAATTGTCATAAATTATAATATTATTAATACAATAAAAGAGAGAATAAATGTGTAGTTTTTAAAAAATTTGAGGAACTAATAAAATAAATTTTTTAGTAATAAAAATAATTAGTTAAATTTAAGACACAAAATATATCCAAGTGTAATTTATTTAACACTAATGAATTTTTCTTTTTATTTTTTAAAAAAGAAGTTTATGTTCATTGCTTTGGTCTTAGTATCTATTCTAGAATGCTACAGTAACATTGCTAGTTGTAGCCCTTTTAGTATTTCATACAGTGAGGGGTACGTATGGTTGGCCGAGTTTAATTTATTTCCTCCTTATACCAATTTCAGGTTTTGAGGTGTGAAGGGTTCATTGAACTTGTAGATTTCTTTCTCTAAAAGGCGTGGATCTGTGGAAGGTTTGTGTTTTCTGCGACTATTTATTGTCTTCTGTACGTTGTATAGTTTTGAAGATAAAGCGTGTAATTAATGTCTAGATATATATGGATGTATTGATTGTCTTACACATATGGCAAAGAGGAGCATGGCTCATCTTTCTAGGAGGAGATAATGCCCTATGAATTATATTTCAACGTGTTTTTGATAATGTGGAGGACATGCAGCAAGACTTGAGCCATTCGTGTAATTTAATGACTGAAACTTTTTAAGTGTATGGCTCCATTACAAGACAGGTGTGTTCATATATACTACTTTTGATTACATATATTGTATATTATGGGTCTTTCTAACTAATATTTTAATACATTAATTAAGAAATTAAAATTTATATTTATTGTATAAATCATAAAAAAATATAAAAAATAAAAAATAATATAATTTTTCATCTCTCAAGTAAAAATATTTTTATTTTAAGCACTATCTTTAAAGCACATGTTAACATTGGCATATATTATATATATTTGGGATAACTTTCAATGTGACCATGCCTATTGGTATGTGTGTTCATTTTTTATTTTATTTTATAAATGGTAGGTGTGTTCATAAATACTACTACACGATAGTAGATTATATATTGGGATAACTCTTGTTTTAATATTTTCATTTTCCCGTTATAGAAAGCGTACAGCACGTACGGAACAAAACAACAGCATGTGGTGGCCTTTCTGGAGAAAAGGGGGTTCTGCATTTTCATCTTCTTCCACTGCTGATGAAGTTACAGAAGGAATCGATGGCACTGGCCTCACTGCTATTGTTACTGGTTAGTAAGACTTAATTATTCGATTCTCGTTTTGTTATTCGTGTTTCAGGTTGCACACTTAAATATATATGAAGACATTTGGTGTTGATTTACTAGTTATTAAGTGAGCAAGTCATAGATTAATTACCACTTCAGAGATGATTGAATTGTCTAATTGTGTTTGGTTTTACTAGTAATTAGTATTTTTTTCTCATTATAATTAATTATTGTGTAAGAAAAAATATTTATCTAGAAATAATTATCATTTTCATTTTTTAATATAATTTTAATTATATATTTTTCTCTTATATTATTTATAGTATTAGCTGTAAACAATCAAATATAAATAAATTAATGATAAAATAAAATTAATTTTATATAATTATTTTGTTATCTATGTAAAACGGAAGGAGTATGTAGTAAGTTGCATTCACGTACGATGACTTGAAGTCATTTAGAGTACTTTCACCTTTTTTTTTGTTGAGTTTGCCGCAAAATGGTGAAATTCTTCTCTCTATCTTGTAATAAATGTCGTAATTTTTTACACTGACCAATAAGTTAGTAAATATACATAAAAATTCCTTATATATATGTGTGTCAAAATATATTAATTTATAAATTTAATCTTATCATTATGGCTTAATTAAGTTTTTTAATCATGCAATTTATCGTTTTCTTTTTCCTTTTTTGTCTTGTATTTTTTTCTTCTTTCAAAATTGTCCACGTAAGTCCCTAATCCTTTTACAACCTAAATGACATTTTCAATAAACAAAGTAGACCAAGCTAAGTCTTGTGCAGGTCATGCCATAGGCGCCGACAGACCGCCTAATCTATCTTTACCCTTATTTACTATGAAGGATGATAAAAGAAAAATTGCAGGGTGTAAGAAAAGATAAATGTGAATGTTGAGTGAGAAAAAAAAACAAAATAAATGAAGAATATGTGTGTTTATTAACCGATTGGTAAGCAAATCAAATTGTATAACTAATAATTAAACAATAAAATTGAATATCATTAATATAAACTTCGTTTATGCTAAATAATTTATGTAAATTAAGTTCTAAGCAATTAAATAAAATAAATAGATTGATTTCCAAAGTGAAAGTGCAAAAATTTAAAATCTATATAAACTATAAAGTAATGTAATAAAACAGATCAGATTTTCACACAAACAAACAATGAAACACGTAGAGTTCTAAGATTGTAAACAATAATCGATTGGAATAGTTGGAAATTATGGTAATACTAGATTAACATCTTAATAATAAAATATATTTTTTCTATCCAATAAACTCCAATGGCATCTCAATTCACTGTGATCTTCTAACCTTGATCCCTTAAATGATAGAAATTAAATTTCTTAACTTCATTCCTAATCTTTTAACAACTGCAATTAAGTGATTTGATATAAGCAAAAATCATTTGGAGACTAATAAATATTACTCTATTCCCAAAAGAAACACTTATTAGTTACCATTCTTAAACTCAAAATATTTTTCAATAACAAAGAAAACTACAACATAAGTCTATGATTGATCAATCCACAAACTAATATTAAAATTAAAAAAACGAAAATAACATTGAACATTCATTAAATAAGTAGTGAAAATAACTACGTGAGAGTTGTTAAGAGTTGTTAGTACACCAAATTCTTAACTATGAGAAAAACCAGCCTCACATAACATGAGAAGCATGAAAAGTGGAGAATTAGAAGAAAAGGAAGTGGAAGACTGAAGAACAATGAAGAAAGTCAATGGCACAGTGGTTTTTCACTCTCACAAAACCCAAAGTCGATGTACCCTTAATCCTAATGAAAACAAGGTTTAAATAGCTTGAGAAAGATTGCACTATCATTTATGCATAATGGCTTACATGTTTAATCCAACTTTGGAAATGTGCATACAAAAACTTGCTCAAATGACTATGCATTGACCCTGAGGTGCCCGCTTAACCAAAATCTTTTGTAGTGGGAACAATTTGTTCAACGTACTCCAAGCTTCAGATGTCCCCCCAACAGCCTACAGATACCTACCATCAGATGTCCCCCCAACAGCCTACAGATTCCATAAGTGTGTGCAAATATGCTAAGCGAACTACTTCAATCCAAAAATTCTTGTTTTCTTGTTGATGCATCAAACTCTGTAAAAGTACACCACCAAAACTACATTATTCCTAAGTTTTATTCACGATGGGTTAAGAACTAAGAAGAATTATAAATCTTAACAAAAGGCTCAAGCTAAGTATCAATTAAGGGATAATTAAGATGAAGTGCTATGTAAAATTAATGAAAAGTAATGATTCACACACTTATCAGTGTTCACGTCCAGAGTGCTTAAAGTGTGTATTTTTTCTTTTGAGTATTTATGTGTTCAAGAAGGAAAAAATAATATATATTGTGAGTGAGAGAGTCTAGAATGTTTAAAAATATTAAAGAAAGTTTAAAAAATGACTACATTTGAGGCTAATAATGGAATCTGATTGAATTTTTAATTTATAGTAAGACAAAATTGAACAAAATAAATAGTGAAACCAAAAATATAATAAAGCCAAAATAGTTCATAATTCTGTCATTCAAGATGAAACATATATGAGTAGATTTATAATATTGGATCAAAGGAGTTTGGGTTTAGTAGAAATTATTAGTGCCCGCACCTTCTAAACAAACATAAACTCTCTCTATGAAATTTAAATTTTTATACATAGTTCACCTTAATTTGTATATTTTTGTTGCTATTGGATGACACAACAATAGGGGCTACCAGTGGTATTGGTGCTGAGACTACTCGTGTACTTGCCATGCGTGGAGTTCATGTAATTATGGGTGTGAGAAATATGAATGCCGCAAAAGATGTTAAAGGAGCAATACTTAAGGAGATTCCTGCTGCTAAAGTTGATGCTATGGAATTAGATCTTAGTTCAATGGCATCTGTTCGAAAATTTGCATCAGAGTTTATTTCATCTGGTCTTCCATTAAACATTCTCATGTAAGAGCATATTAGAGGTTACATCGTCAAAATTTTCCATACATTTATTAATGTGAATGTGTGTGTGTGTGATACATTGACAGTTACACACTATCTATATACCCACATCTTATTTTTGAATTTTGATCATTCAAGGAAACAATAGAGTAGTAATGTGTTTTGCTTTATTTGTTGCAATTCTAAGAAACAATGCAGGAGTTTTTGGAACCCCTTTCACACTGTCTACAGACGCCATTGAACTACAATTTGCCACAAATCATATGGGTACGTGCACGTTGAGATCTATCTAATCTTCCATTACTTGAAATTCTTTTAACTTTTTAAATTATAAGTATTAGGTATAGTTTGAAAAAATGTTTTAAATTTTTACTTTATTTCTGTTTTTTTTATAAATTTGAACAGAAAACAGTAATTTCTTTTTTTATTTATTGTTTTCTGTTTTCTCTTCTGCATAAATTTAAAAAACAGAAAACAAAGTAAAATGAAAACCTTTTGTCAAACCAAATGGTTATTTAGCTTAGGGAAAAGAAAGAAATATTATTGACAATGAAAGTTTCGTATGATGTTGTTTTTTTCCTTCTAATTTAGATGGTTAAGAAAGGAATAAATAGTGAAAGTTTGTAGCAACATACACATTGATAATTAGAAAGAAATTATAAATTATTGGTATATGAAGTTCTTGTTTTGCCCTTCTATCGTTATGGTTTGTCTCAACTTATATACTAGGGTGATAGTTTATATAGAACATAAAATATAAAAGCACAGGCTGCAAAGATGTGAAACAAATTTGACCTTCTTGTTTTTATTTAACATAATTCAACAGGTCATTTCCTATTAACAAATCTGTTGTTAGATACTATGAAGAAAACAACACAAGAAAGCAAGAAACAAGGAAGAATTGTTAATATCTCTTCAATACTTCATCAGTTAACATTTCGTGGAGGAATCCCTTTTGATAAAATTAATGACCCATCAAGGTAAGAAGTGCCCCAAGTACAAACTACCATAAACTATGCAGGCATTTTATTTTTTCAATTTATGGGAAAGGGATTTATTGAGATAGCAAAAACTATGAAGCCTTATTCTTCTAGGAATTTATCCATTGAAGACTAACTATGATAGAGACTTCATTTTTCTTACTATTAGCAATTCAGCTCTAATATTCGCTTGACCATGGATAAGATAAATATTATCGTTAATATTAACTAGTGAAATTTATTTTTCTTGTCCAGATGTGGCATTACGTGTCACATGACTATGTATGGATTTGTGTTGCCCATCACTAATGTGTCAGATTAAAATCTAAAAAAAACATGCTGATAAATGTGAAGAACCTAGCTAAAATATAGGTTTTGCACTTTTATAAATCCTTGTTGCATTTAGAATCTAGCATGCAAACGTGATTCATGTAGTATCTATGCAAAGGATAAGTGTTTTGTATAATTCATGAAGTTTGTTTCCTTTTGGTGCAGTTACCACAATTGGCTTGCATATGGACAATCAAAGCTTGCTAACATTTTACATGCCAATGAACTTGCCAGACGTCTTAAGGTATGCTAACAATTATTGTACCATATCATGAGTGTTGAGTAAGACAATACTGTAGAAGAAAAAGGTTGTTATTAGTGTTTTCCCCCCTAAACCATAATGCAGCTTAATAGCCGGTTATTGATAGCCATTATGTGTTAGTATTATTATAACTCATTAATTCATCTAAAGTTTTTGGCTAATTACTTAAAAAGTAGATAAATTTTTACGATAATATTTGAATTTGATCCTTAGTAAAGATAATTTTTTATTAGACTTTGTTTATCTTTTATTCAAAATCTGAATTATGTAAAATCTCTTTTTCCTGATAAATCAGTGTTTTTTAAGATTAAAAATTAAAAAATTTCTTTTATATTATATGTTATTTCCATTGTGGCTTAATGTATCCAGACTATGTTATGACCTGTTTCTAAGTTTTTTTAATGCCTGTTTTAACATTGTTACTTTGAGTTTATTTGGATAAATTTCTTCATAAATATTTTTAAAAGAAGAAAATAATATATAAAAATAAAATAATTTTTGTTCATAAACTAAAATTTACTTATACATAAACTAATTGATAAAAATCTCTCATATTAGTTATTATAAAATGATTTTTTTAACCTATGCACAAGTTATTTTTAGTTTATGGAAAAAAATTATTTAATTTTTCTTATTTTTTTCTTAGAATTGTTTATTGAAAAGTTTATCCAAACAATCTCTTTTAAAAGTGAATTGGACCATTTTGACCCTTAATTAACCTTGGTATGACACCATACAGAAAAAGTCAAAGATTTGTGAAACCCCTGAAAATCTGGGTTGATCTGATATGAGTGGATTAAACTACGTACTGCAAAACCACATTGACCTCGTTCAATTTGATCTTACATCCTTTAATTCATAAGCTCACACATCTAATGTCTATTATTTATGAGTTTCAAAATAATGTAGGTTATGTAATGGTACTATATATGTGTTCAATATAATATCTTAGTAATGTTTGATCATTTTATTGCTTTAAAACAGTGAAGGGATTACTGTGAACCGGTACCCTTTCTGGTTTGATGTTCAGTCTAGTTTTCGAAATATTGGTTTGCTAGTCTTTGTATTTTACAAAGATCACTATCATTCATATTGCACTATGTTTGTTTTAATGTCTCACTCACTACATATTCATTGGAATTACATTATTTTATCACGATTCACTAGCTAGCTAGCCAAATATTTATGGATTTACTTATAGTTAATTACTTGTTCTTTAATAGCGTTTCTCGCCAATTATATAGGATATGTTGCTTCATTATCTAATATATATCTACAAGTTGAAACTATATATATCTTTAATTTTGAGAAGGTAACTGTTAACAAGTCTCGGGGAAAAAAGTCTTTGACTGTTAGTTGCTAAATTTTCTAACTCCTAGATTTTAGTTGGTTTTGTAGCTAGCCAATCAGATTTCTGAGAATGCTTAGCAATCACAATCAGAAGACAATTTTGTTTAGTCTGAGGAGAGTCTTTTCTCCTTTTGTTTTGGTGCTTTTTTTTCTCTCTTGTAATTTGTCAGTAAAAATGGTTGCCTCATTAGTTGTTTGTGATAATATGTTATAGTTAAATTATTTGTTTGTTTTGCATCTTGATCAGCAAGATGGGGTAGATATTACGGCTAATTCTCTTCATCCGGGAGCTATTGTCACCAATATTTTTCGTCACACTAGTGTACTGGCTGGTAATTTCTCTACCACATTTCTCTATTCGTGTGAATTTATGGTCTGTTTAGGAATTTTGTAAATGATTGGATTTTGGATACTGAATAAAGCATTCTTTGTTGATTTTCCTTGAATTCAATCTCTTGGAAAAGTTTCAGTTGATTTTTCACAATGAAATAAGCCCAATTCCATCCTCTGCTTAGTTTTAGCCTTTTAGGTGTTCAAATCTTATATTTTGTGCATGGATATATAGTGTTTTAAAAGAAAACAATAGTTATGTTAAATAGATTGGGACTTTTGAATATTAAATTCAGACTTTGTAATCCTTCAAGCATGTACGTTCTTAATCCTTAAAGTATCTTTGCAAAAACAATTTCACATGAGGCAACCTTAATTTGTAATTGAAAGTTCTTTATTGCAATATCAACTCTTGGCTTTGGATATGTGTTTTCACCATGTACTCCTTCTGGCGTATATTTTATGTCTCTTTAGATCTTAATAAAGGTATTTTTGTCAAAATGATCATTTTGTCACCGTACCTTATGTCATTAATATTTTTCTTAAGATGCGTATATTACCTTAATTAAGACAAATAGAGCTATGCCATTTTTTTATGAAAGTAACATATATACAAAAATATGAAAAACTCTTTTTCACACAAAAAATGATAGTTTTTTTTTTATTATTATTATTATTAAAGTAGTTTCCATGCAGATTAATGATAGTTTCTGATTAAGGGGATCGTTTCTGTTTGATTTATGCAGGTATAATTAATACGCTGGGTAGATTTGTGTTTAAAAATGTCCAACAGGTAAGTTAAACAAATATGATATTTGAAGCCAAATAACACGAGTACTCGTAAACTATTTAAGTTAGATTATTCATTAAATTAAATGTTTGGTAACTAGAACAAATATGATATTTGAACAGAGATATCAAGACAAATGACATGAGTTATTCGTAAACAATTTAAGTTTGATTATTCATTAAATACATGCTTGTCCAAGATTGTTCGTTTAGTTGGACAAACAAACTTAAACTTATAGTTCAACTCATATCATTGACAAAATAGCAATTAATATTGTTTTGGACTTTTAAAATGGCAAATACATGTAATTTTTCTTCTTCTAAAAAACCAATAATGTTAATGCATTTTTTGCTTTATTTATTTAAAAAACGCATAATTTTTTTAAACATCTTTTAATTAAAAAAGCACTTTCCTGAAAATAGTTTAAAAGTTTTTGAAATAATTTCCCTTCATATGTTATTGACTTGATCTTTCCATATTTGCTTTCTTCCCCATCCTCACTGTAGGGAGCTGCAACAACATGCTATGTAGCATTGCATCCACAAGTGAGGGAAATCAGTGGCAAATATTTTTCAGATTGTAATATTGCCCCAACAATCTCAAAGGGAAGGGACATTGATTTGGCCAAGAAGCTTTGGGATTTTAGCTTGAATTTGATTGAGTAAAATACCCAAGTAGTATGTTGAATAGGTTGGACCTTTCAAATAATTAATGAATTCAAAATGTTGAAGAGTGGCCAGTTAAGGGTCTGCTTGGATGTAAGTTTCTCTAAAAGTCCTTCTAGAAGAAGAAAATAAAAAGAAAAAAAATGAAATGAGTTTCTTCATTAGTTAAAATGAGTTTTTCATTAATTAATTTATAGATATCATTTCATCTTTTTGAGAAATTATATTGATGAGTTTTTAAAAATTAACTCAAGAAGAACTTATTTTTGCTGATTGGAAAAACTTATCTCATCTTTTTTCTTCTTATTTTTTTTTTCTAAAAATGCTTCTAAAGAAATTTAGCCAAAGAGACCTTAAATCTTTTAAGCATTCTATCGAAACAATTTTCCTTGTTCACCTGGAAGGCATCCTTTGTAATTTACTTAACTTTATTGAACGTTGAGGTGTCGAAAATAGTATTTTTATTTTTAATCTAATTTTTCGATCTCTTCTTTTCTATCCAAAAACAATCTCATAATTATTTTTTTTCAATTTCTGTTCTTTTTGTCTCAAACCAAGCAAGTCAAAATTAAATCCTATTTCTAATCTATTTTCATTATCCTAGTACACAATTGTTAAAGAAGGAAAGTCTTCTATTTTTTTTTTTTTTTGCATTTTATATTTTCTTTTCCTATCATTTTCGTTTATGATATATGGAAGAAAGTAAAAGGAAAAAAAAGAAAAAGAAAAAAAGTAAAAAGTGAGATGATTTTAATTATTAGCTGTTTTTAAAAATAAAATAAAAATTTATTATTTTTTTACTTATTTTTAGTTGTATCGAAAGTAAAAGAAAGTATGCAAATAATATAAATATCTTTAATAAAAATTATGTTAAGATAATGATTTTTTTCTATATTATCGTTTTATGGTACATATAATGATACTATATTTTTTTATTGTATGAAAGTTATTTTTCCTCTCTTTCTACTATGTTTTCACTTCTACCACTGCCGATAGAACTGGCCTCACTCTGCTATTGTTACAGGTTGCTCACTTCTTCTCCCTTTGTTTTTTCTTCTTATTCTCTTTGACTTTCTCTTTTGACAAGTCAATGTCAGGTTTATTGCATACATAAATACATTGAGTAATGGTTTAGGTACGTAGATAAGGATGTCATAATGAATCAGGGGGACATAAACATAAATGGAAAATACATACTTACCAGTTTCTAGTGTCTAAAAGGCATCACAACCTTAGAAATTACTATTGTACTATTGTATAACTGTCGTTATTCAAAGCCAATTACTAATTTCTGATGAACTCAACACCTACCTAGCATATTTAATGAATTCAGGCTAAATTATTAATTTAGTCTCTCTCTTTATTAGTTCAATTTCATATCCTTCTATTATTAAACAATTGAGTAAAAAACATTAAATTGCCTTAAACTTTTCTTCTTTTACAAATAAATACCCTAAACTTTAATTTTGTTTCAATTAATCCTTAAACTTTACTTCTTTTATAAATAAACACCATAAATTTTAAATTTATTATGATTAATATTTAAACTTTAACCTTTTGTAAATAGTCACCTTGAACTTGAACTTTAATTGATCTTTAAAACTTATCTTTTTACTAATATTTTTTATTTCAAGTTTTTTTATCTTAAATGTTAATCATTCATTTTTTTTGGTACAACTCATATTTCCATATTTAAATATAATGAAGAATATCGATTTATAATATATATTTAAAAAGGGGAAATAATAACATTAATAAAAAATGTTTTTATCTAATTTTTTAATTCTAAATTTATTAGGTTTTAATGTTTGAAAAAGTGATTTATAAAAAAAAACAGATGAGATTAAATAAATAAAAACTTTAGATTTTTTTGTCAGTAATTTAACTCCAATTCATTATAAGATATTGTTTACGAAAGGAGTCAATTTTAACAATTAATTGAGATGAAACTGAAATTAGGTCTCTATGTGCCAAAAAGATAAAATTTAAGGATTGATTGAAATGAAATTAAAATTTATAGTGTCTATTTACAAAAGAGATAAAATATAGAGATCAATCGAGACAAAATTAAAATTTAAGATGCTAAATATTCTTTTCTAAAAAATTTATTTTGATAATTTGTTTTTCAAAATTGGTGCAATATTGTCCTTTTCATCCATTTGCAAGTAATGCTATTAACTTCTTGTACATGTAACACAATAAAAATTAATACGCAGTCGTCAGATAAGACATTTCAAATAGAAATTTTAACAATGTTGACAAAGAGCAACATTGCATTAGTTTTGAAAATTAAGAGATGAAATTAAAATTTTTAATAATAGAAACATTAAACTAAATTAATTAAATAAATAGAGTGACCAAATTAATAATTTTGCCATAAATTTTGTTATGTGATCCCAATAAGATTTTTAAATTTATATAACCATTTTATTTTCTAAAAAAGAAAGAAAGAAAATATGTGTCGTTAATTATTTTATTTTCATATTCTACTCTTTCTGTTGCGTAATAAGTATTTCCTTCGTTTCTTTTTAACCGTCGCATTTTTTAAAAAACTTTATTCCTTTTTAGCTGTCATTTTCAGATTTTAGGGTAATATTAACTCTTTTTTTCAATTATACCCAAGTAACCTTTAATTAATTTATATATTTTTCATAAAATTAGATAATAAATAATTGAAAAATTCAAGGGTATATTTATTACCTATTGACCAAAAGAATGTGAATTGTTACATTGAGAGAAGTTCTAATACCTTGTATCTGTTCATAAAATATTTTGTTCCAATAAGAGAACTTGCTAGTACAAACTTTAAATGTGGGAGAAGAAATTTATGACAGTTAATTTGGATAATTTTGTGAAAACAAATCATTTGAAAGGGATAAAATAGGAAATTTGAACAAAATCTCTTAAAATAAAATAAAAATCAATAACATTCTTGATTATCTTAATTTTAGCTAAAACAATACATACTTAAAAAGAAATGGAAGAGTATCATATAAGAAATAAAAGTAGTAAGTCATAAAATAAATATTATTTAATTTTTTAATATAATGTTAATTACCTTCTTTAATTTATAATCCTAACTTATTACCTGACATTGACTTGTCAAAGGGAAAGTCAGCTCAATGATTATACTTAATGGCTAAATTTTTAGATATTTTTTCTCTACTAACAATTTTAATTCTTATTATCAAGGAATCACATCGATAATGTAACAATCTTATACGTTATCAGATTTATCATATTATCAAAGAATTTGATGATTTCAATTATATGTAATTTTTTAATAAACTGTTTTAAAATTTTCATTTATTCATATCAATTAATGATGCATGTCATTCTAGTTGATGAATGACTAAAAACATAATTTATAAAAAAAATATAATTATCCTATATTAAACTCTTTCATAATGTAAGAAATTACTAAATTATCTATGTGACGGATCATTATATTATTACTTAATTTGACAACAAGAACTAAGATGAATCATAAAAGGACCAAAAATGCTAAAAAAAACTATTTAGAGACAAGAGAAATTTGAAGAAAAAAAACATTTAAGGAACAAAATCATAATTAATCTTTTTTTAATACCATAAGAGTTTTTTTAATAATTAAATAGAGGAATTAACTCTTTTTAAATTACAAAGAATATTGCATACTATCAAGAACTCTTCCAATATTAATAACTCATCTAACAAATTAGTTAAAAAGTCGTCGTCGTCATCAATAGGCGGCTATATATAATATACTTCTACATTACATACACTGTGCATGCACTCTTATTTAATCACGTCATATACAGCAGTAAATTAAAACTAATAAATTTTATAATAACTCTCTTCAAAACCATATAATAATAATAATTTTTGTTTAGTTAAGGTGTAAAATTTTATACCTTAATTAACATGATTATCAGTATGACCAATGATTATCCTCAAAGTTATATATATAGTGAGAGAGAGAGAGAGCAATAGTGAAGAGAAGAGGCTATTTGCGTTTTCCACTTTGTTTTGTCGTCGTTTTCATTCAGAGACGGATCAAAACGGCATGTGGTGGCCGTGCGGGAGAAATGGGGGTTCTTCCTTTTCATCTTCTTCCACTGCCGAACAAGTTACTGAAGGAATCGATGGCACTGGCCTCACCGCTATTGTTACAGGTCACTTTTTATTTTCCAAAATATAACTGAAATTATTGTTTTTTCTTCTTTTTGACAAATTCTTTATTTTTTATCCTCTTCACGTAATATTTATTATATATTTATTCAGCTTTGGTGACTTTGATAGTGATACCAACAATTTAGTGATTATGAAACTGGTGATGATAATAGTAATTGTAGTACTTGACCATGGTTGCAACTGAAACATAGTGGTGATGATGCCTGCAAGTGCAGCCTTACGTACGATTGTTATGGTGCTGGTAGAAACATGGTCACAGTGGTGTTTTCTGTTCTAAAAATTACTTTTTGGTTTAAAAGTTAATTTTTTTAAGATAAAGGATCATTATGATTCTTGAATGTGTAAATAAGTAATAATTTAATATTTAAAAAAATGAAAATTTTAATTTAACCATTAAATCTGTTAAAAAATGCTATAATTAATAAGTTTTTGAAATGATTTTATCATTAAACTGTCATGTTTATTGATCAATTATTATTAAGTTATATTTTTTTAATCTAATTTAAAATTAAATTGTAAAATTCAAGACTAATTTGTTATTAAAATTGACATAGTAGGTAATTCTTACTGTTTTTTAAATTCAAGAATTAAATAATTTTTTTTGTTTTTTAGGGATTAAATTATCATCAAATTTATATATTCAGAGACTAAAATGATAATTTATTATCTTTTTATAAACTTAAACTTACTTTTCAATCAACTTCTTTTTTTTTTATAAAAAAATCTAGATAAAATAATTTGAAATAGAGGTAAATAATGTAACTCTTATAGATATCGGAGGATTTTGTTTTAAAATTTATATTCGAAGACATAATATTAAAACTCGAAACCTGAACATACTCGTATTTTTTCAAGGGAAGCTTAATATTTAACACCTATTTATAGTTGTATGATACCACATAAGTTTGATGAGGTTGGTTTATGTTTAAAACTTTTTCCCCCATAGGTGTTATCTTCTTTCGATATGAAATGTTATGGGTTATTACTATTAAGAATTGGATGACAAAGTTAATTAGGTTGCAGAAGTAAATTATACGAAACTTACTCTTTATTTGTTTGCGTAGAAACAAGGATAAAAAGAAGAGAAATAGAATAGAATATGAAATTTCACCTTTTATTTGATAGAATAAATATGAAAGTGAGTAGTTAATTTTATTAGATCTACTAAAAATACTTTTTTCCCAAATGACATGAAATGGTCTCTCTTTTTCCTTTCTTTAATTTCATACAAACTTATAACACTTCAACACTTCTAAACAAACTGGAAATTCTATATGAAATCTACAATTTTTTATATGTAAGTACCTTCACCTTAATTGTGTATTTTTGGTTGCTGTTGGACAATGTAACAACAGGGGCATCCAGTGGTATTGGTGCTGAGACTACCCGTGTTCTTGCCATGCGTGGTGTTCATGTAATTATGGGTGTGAGAAATGTGGTAGCTGCAAAAGTTGTTATGGAAGCAATACTTAAAGAGATTCCCAACGCTAAAGTTGATGCTATGGAGTTAGACCTTAGTTCAATGATATCTGTTAGAAAATTTGCATTAGAGTTCATTTCATCTGGTCTTCCATTAAACATTCTCATGTAAGAGTATAATAACTATGTAGTAAAAAAAATTCATATATAGGAAACATATATATCAAGTGAGAATTCTTTCTATTTTGAAAAATGAGAACTATACATGTATTTGTGTTTAATACATTTGACAAATGCGCTCTCTACACATACATCTTAATTCAGATCATTCAAGGAAACAATGGAGTGCTAATGTTTTCTGGTTTATTTAATTTGTTGCAATTTAAGAAACAATGCAGGAATATTTGGAACCCCTTTCAAGCTTTCTGAGGACAATATTGAACTGCAATTTGCCACAAATCACATGGGTATGTAGTGTCTATCAAATGTTCCATAGCATGAATTTTTTTGAGCTCTCAAGAATATTAGGTTTAGGGGGAAATCAAACATATAACAATGAAGTTTCCAGAGTGTAGGAAATCTAATGTGAAACCTCTCTCTCTCTCTCTCTCTCCAGGGAAGAAATTAAGTATCATTCATACATGAGATCTTTGTGTAGTCCTTCAACACTTATGATCTGCCTCAGCACATATAATTGAGAAATAGTTTACATAAAACATCAAATAACGCTTCTAATGTGTATTTAAAATCATAGGCTAAGAAGATGAGGAAATGATCTTTTTCGTTTTGCTTATATATAACATAATTCCACAGGTCATTTTCTTTTAATAAATCTGTTGTTGGATACTATAAAGAGAACAACGCATGAAAGTAAGAAAGAAGGAAGAATTGTTAATATCTCCTCTAGTGGTCATCAATGGCTCAACTATCGTGGAGGAATCCTTTTTGATAAAATTAACGATGAATCCAGGTAATTAAGAAGTGACCCAAATACAAATTAAGATACATTATGCTGCCAGTTTCTTTCTATTTTATGGAAGTGGGATTTATCCAGAGACTGCAAAATCTACCAAGGCTTATTCTTCTAGGAATTTGTCAATGAAAGAACAATTATTATAGAGACTTTAATTTTATTAGCATTGGTAATTCAGCTATAACATTTGCTTAACTATAGAGAAGATGAATATTATTATCAATCATTCCTTTTTTATATTGATTTTTTTCGTTGCCCATATGTGTGGCATTTAGGTGTCACATTACTATGTAAGGATTGCTGTTACCTAGGCCTATCACTTGTCAGATTAAAGTCTAATACACAAAACCTGCTGATAAAATTTGATGCACCTGGATAAAGTATACAATTTTACTCGCACAAACCATGTTGCACTTAAAGTTAAGCATACAAGCATGATTCCTGTGTAGTGTTACAAAGCATAAGTGTTTTGTATAGTTCGATCACTATTTTTGCTTCCTTGTGCATAGTTATCAGAAATTCTGCGCGTATGGACAATCAAAGCTTGCTAACATTTTACATGCGAATGAACTAGCAAGACGTCTTAAGGTATGCTAACATTTTATTGTTTTGTATCCTAACTACTTAGTCCTGAGTTAGATGTTACTCTGGTGAAAGAGTAAATTCATAGTTTTTTTACTATTATGTGGCATGTAGTTGGTTAATTATTGATAGCTACTATTGATTAAAAACCAATTATTAGGAATTAATATTATTCATCCAGGATTCTTTTTTAATAATTTTCTCCAGTGCACTCCTTGTTTTCATTCTATCCCTTTTCATAAGGATATAATTCATGCGATCTATTCTTCCCAAGGGTATCTATATGTTCTCTACACAAATCCAAACTTGCTTAACTGATTTTTTGCCATTTTCTTTTTAATAGGTGTCATACCAATATTTTTTATACAATCATTCCATATCTTGTCCTTTCTGATGTGATAATAGATCCATCTTGCTATGATTTGATACTTTATTTTATTGTTTGGAAAACAATCTTGTTTTTGAACGGTATTTGTCTTCTGCATACTGTAACTACACACTCTTGTTATATAGTCCCTTTTATATTGTTATATAGTTGTTTAAGATATGTCGCTTCATTATCTGAATTGTCATTACCAGTACCAAATTTCTCCCTTCTCAGTTGGGTTTAGAGCCTACCTTTAAGGTTTCTGGAAATACTTAAACTTTGTATCCCTTCTAGCAACTAGTCTTGTAACTCTTATCAACCACAATCATAAGACATTCTTTTTTCCTCTCTTTGTTTTGGTGACTTTCCTTTTCTTATGTTTGTGAGTAAAAAACACCCTCTGGTTTGCCACATCAGTTGTCTCTAATATATGGAATATTACTTGTTTGATGTTGCATGGTGATCATCAGGAAGAAGGGGTAAATATTACTGCTAATTCTCTTCATCCAGGAGCCATTGCCACCAATATTCATCGTTACAACAGAATATTGACTGGTAACTACAACATTGCACTATTTGGTGTAAATATATGGTCTTTCTAGGAATTATGTAAATCATAAGATTTTGGACACTTTCTATATAATCAATGCTTATGTTAAATTAAATAGATTGGTTGTTCTGAATATTGAATTCAGACTTATTGCGCAGGATTAACTCTTTAAGCATCCTTGCAAAACAATTTCACATGTTCACCTGGTGGCAACTTTTGCAATTTATAGCTTAGTTGCTACATCAACTCATGTTGTCTTTAGCTTCTTTTTTTTTCTTTTTATGCAAGTAATTTAGTTTGATGGGATATTTTTCTGTATGGTTTATGCAGGAATTCCAGGTGTAGTTAAGAGGTTGTTGAATCTTGTAATTAAAAATGTCCAGCAGGTAAGTTAAACCAATTTGAGCATCAAAATCCAAATATCCACGTCAGGGGTTTTGTTACTTAATTAATCTAAAAGGAAATTTCAAAAAAAATATAATGTGAGTGTAAAGATATTTTTAATTATATTGTCAATTAATTAACATCATTGGGGAAATACTAATTTTTTCTATAAGTTTTGCATTTTTCTTTTAAAATAATTTAATAATTATTTTAATTTTTATATATATCTTTTAATAAAATTTATCCTTTCCAAAAAAAAAAAAACAAGCATGCTCTTTACAAGTGATTCTTTTTTATCTTCAACTTCACTTCAGGGAGCGGCAACGACATGTTATGTAGCATTGCACCCAGAAGTGAGAGGAATTAGTGGTGAGTATTTTGCAGATAATAAAATTGCCAAAGCAAACTCACTAGGAAGGGACATTGATTTGGCTAAGAAACTATGGGATTTCAGCATGAATCTGATCAAAGTAGAATACTTGGTGCCAATTGTCGATGCTGATGGCATACTTAGAGAATGAGAAACATCAATGATATTATGACAGTTAAAATTGCATTATTTTACTACTTTTAGTTAAATAATTCCTATCTTTCTAGGATTTCAAGTTTACAATGTGGTGTTCCGGCATTTATATGTTATGTGTACATGTACTTACATGAAACACTATTTTTATTTTTTAAAGGCAGTGAAAGACTTATTTTAGTTTGGAAAAAGTTTAATTGACACCCTAATACTTTATGCAACACCTAGAAACATGACAAAATAAGTAAGATAGGATTTATAATTTGATAGGAAGAGATAAAGAGAAATGAAATATATTGGTAGGATGTTTAAAATAATAGGATATTTGTGTATTATTACCTTATTAGTTTAGTTTTTTGAAGTTAAAGTGAATCGCTGTTAAATATATTTTTTTATTCTTAATAAATATATGAATTTATGTTTACTCTTTGATGAATTTCTTTTTAGATTGAGTATTTAATAAAACAAGAATTTTGTTTTTTTTTATCTTTGACACTTTTTTAATCCCTGATTATTTAGTGAATTTTATGCTTATTTCCTGAAAAAAAAATCATCAAGACTAAAAAAATGTTCAAATTTACCCCTGCATCTTATAAGTACTATCTTGTATATATAAAAAAGAAAGATTTATTCAATACATGAATCCTTGTATCCATTTCCTTTAAATAATTTAATTAATATATTTATATTTTATTTTAGTTCATTCTATTTCCAATAGAATCTTAAAGCAGTTATATTATATAACAATAATATAAATTGAAATATTCAATTTTTTTTATTTTATATAATATGTTTAAGAACCGTGTTGATTGATATGATAATTTTTTGTTGATCGAAGTAAAAATGTAAAAAATATTTGATTACATGTATATTTTAAAATATAATATTATGATTTTATATATGGACAATTATGATTTTATATATGGACAATTCCTCAACATCTTGCTTATTCGTAATAAACTTCTATTTTTGCAATGGTAGAAAAATATAATTTTTTTTTAAAAGAGATATTATTTTACCAATCTAAGTCACACATATCTAACATATTAATACCTAATGACTTTTTACAAAATGGCCACAAAGGATATAACTTATACAAAATTTTCTATTTTCTAATTTGATATCATCTATTGGTTTGTCAAACTATTTATTCAATTACAAACATTTCTAAACCCCTCTAATAGAGGGACAAATAGTCCATTTTAAAAAAACTTATTATCAATCTCTTTCATATATAAATATCCCTAATTTAGAAGGGAAAAACTTACATCAATATCTCAATTTCAATTCAAACATGAGTTTGATTCACACTACATGTTTCACTTGAACACAACTAATAATTTTTTTTTTAATATTTTTTAATTTACACAAATAAAATTTAAATCAATTTACACATATATATTTTACTATTATGAAAGATACATGTGCACCAAAGAGGTGGTCAAAACAGACTGAACTATAATATAACTAAACCAAAATAAACTAATAAAAATTGAACCATTTAAATAAAAATTGAACCGAACCATCTTTTAAGTTCAGTTTTAAAAAATTGAACTGCTAAAAAAAGCAATTCAGTGCACTCCCAACTCCCTAACCTATACTCATCAGTGTTGGAAAAATAAATCCCGCTCCACTCCAACATACAATATTCCCCTGTACCCTCCCATTACATGAAGAAAAGCAAGAATCCCATGATAGCACCAGCAACAGAGAGAAAGGGGAAGACACTTCGTTAATACCAGAAGCACGTGAGGAAAGGCCACCAAGGAACATCACGCACTCCAAATACTTAGAGAATTACGTGTAAAGCTGCATGCATGGCTATTAGTTAGTTACAAGCTGTTAGTTAATTGCAATGGCATTTAAACTGTTAGAAGGTACTGCAAAAAGTTAATTACGGGTTGTAGCAGTGTAAACCCAATTGTATATAAAGATATCGCATGCATGAATAAAAAGCAGAGAACAAAATTCAAGTAAAAAGTTAGTTTAGTCTAGGAGGGACCTTGACCTCAAACCAAGGCATTATCTTCTTCCTCTGGCTCCTAACATCCCACCAATCAGGCTAGGAGAATGAAATCGTGCCAAACATTTGTTTCTTCATATTTTTAGTATATATTAGCCACATGTAAATCAACCTAAATATGACAATTAGTTGGCTAAATAAGATGCAACACTTAAAAGCAAATATTGTCTCGTGTGGCCTCCATAAGCAATTTTCAAATATGTTGATCTTAAATTTAAAAATGCTCAAACTTATCTTTAATATTTTGTTCATAGCAATTTGAAAATTCACAATCATATAAAAAAAAGCATTACTTATTTATTCAAACACAAATCAATGTAAAAATGAGAAGCCAACTAAAATAATGTTGTATTTTTTAATTAAAAGCAAAAGAAAAAGTATTTTCTATATAAAAAAACCATTGAAAATAAGTTGGTACAGTTAAAAACAGTTCATAATAGTTCAATTTAAACCGGTTCATTCCAGTTTAATACATTTTTAAAACAGTTCGATTCAGTTTATGTAAACTACTTGACTGTTCAGTTTGGTTCACGCGAATTGCATTTGTAGTTCAACATAGTTCGATTCAATTTGATTCGAATTGAATAACCCTAGTGTGCCATTTTAATGATTGTCCAATAAAATAATTTAAATCAACATTAATTATTCTGTATTATTATTTAAAAAAAATTAAATTCATCACAAGTGTGTATAAAATATATTTAAATATTTATTGATATATATATATATATATATATATATATATATATATATATATATATATATATATATTAACGTACATTTATTAAAATTTAAACTAAATAAAATATATTAAAAATTCAAATAATATAAAAATTACTCCTATAAATTATAAAATATGAATAGAAAAAGATAATAAATTGATAGTATTAAAAGTTATATACAATCATCTAATCATAATCTATTATATACGATAAATTTTTCTACTTTTAAAATAATTAATTATCATAAAATAATTAATGATGATTTGTGATTGAATAAAAATATAAAACTATTTTATAGTGTCAGTGCATAAATATTAAACTTAAATATAAATTTAATATCCAAGTATCGAGAAATAAGCTAATTTACTATAAATTAGTGTTTATTCTAAAGGAGAAAAAGTTTTTCACTCTTTTAATTAAACAACCATAGATATGCTTATTTTCGTACTGTACCAAAAAAAAACACTGTTGATACAAATTTTTAAAATTTGAATGAATGAGCTTTTGAGTAGTGATTAATTGACCTCTATAGTTTGAATTATTTACTTGAAAGTTTAAACTATATATTTTTAAGTCCCTAATTTGAAAAAATAATGCAGTTTTAATCTCTTAAAGACTAATTTTAAAGTATAATATATTTTCAATGACTAACCATTTTTTTAAAAGCAACCATTTATTTAAGTCTTATTTTTATACAAATAAGAAATTTTATAAGAGCATTTATGGTGATCCCCATAATTTGAGGAGTTTTGATACTATTGATTTTTTAACCAATCAAATTATGTCATTTTCTCATTACTTATTATTTTTATTTTTTAAATTAGTTCTTGATTATTTTTTAAAATTTATACTTTTTAAATTATAAAATATGACTAAAGATAATTTTAAAACTCTAAATGCTAAAATATTTCGATACTATCAATATTTTTTTTATAAAAACTGTTAAAAGTAACTAAAAAAATTTTAGGATTCAGACTTCGAAAGTTATTTGTAATAATATTTTCTACTTTAAAATTTTAAAAAATAATAATCAAGGAATAATTTTAAAAAATAATTAATAAAAAGATAACATGTAATTTAATTGATTAAAAAATTAATAGTATCAAAATCTCCAAATTATTCGAAGCAGCATAGAAACTCAAACTTTATTCTATTATTACCTTGCCATACACACACATCGTCTAATGATTATTTTACTTTTAAAAACATTAATTAAAAACATAGTTTTACTTATTCACTAAAATAATACGTATATTAATTTTATAATAGTATTTTAATTCCTTAATTGAGTATTTCAATTTTAGTTAAAAATAAAGAAATACTTAATTAAAAGTAAATAGTTTGATATATTAAAAATTTAAGCACTTCTTATATTTTAACTATTTTTCTCGTCTTTTAAAATATAAAAAAAAGACGAGAAAAAGATGTGTCAGATAGTGTTTTATTCATATGTTAAGAAATAAGGACGAAGTCTAACAAATCATTGTATCATTTATTTTTATATATAATATTTTTCTCACAAACTATCTTCTACTTTAGTTTAATTATTGTTTAAAATATGAATTATTCACTTTTTCTTGATTTCTGCACTAAAAGAATTTTTTATGTGAACATTAAAATATTTTTGAAAATATTAATTGAAAAGGACACGAATTTAGTAGGGTTGTTGAGAAGGTAGAAAGGAGTTGGCCGTTGGTTAAATGAAGGGACTTTCTTGTCTCGAACCAGATCAATTAATAATGGTATTGCTACAAGCATGTAACTGTAATGTTGAACTAAAAAGTCGATTTCCATCATAGTATTAATTTTATTCTGATTATGACAAGAACCATCAATTTGGATGATAATGATTTCTTTTGCTAGAATATACTCTCATATTATTTCATTTAAAATAAGTTGTTCAACACATATATGGAATAACTAGATTAAACGTATAGTGACTAAGATAAAAATGAAATGAAATTACCCTGACTAACTCATGAAGTATCCCATTAGCTTGCCTCTCTTACCAAAACCTATATCTTAAAGGTTGGATTACGGATCATTATCCTCCTACAAGCATCAACTAATTTAGGACCCAACTCAGATTTATTCACATTCTATCACATACTAGAAATACGATTCTCTTGTGCGATGGTATAAAAAATTGTATTTCATGAAAAAAAAATTAGAAAGAAAAAAAATGTGTCAACCTCTTGATAGGAACCATTAGCCATGACAATAGTAAGATCCCATTTGATATTTGCATTAAAAAAATATTGTGAAGTGGGCTAGTTAATCTCATTTCCGAAAAAAAAAAAAGGTAATTGAGAAGATAAAAGAGCATTACCAGCCACTTATTATTAGTCACGTGATATTAAAATTGACTTGCAGAAAAAAAAATATTGTCAAATAGGCTAAGTAATAACGTTACAGCAAAAAAAGGTGGTTGGGAAGATAAAATTAAAGAGTATTAACAGCTACTTATTGTTAGTCATGTAATATGAAAAATTAAAAATTAACATTTGCATATAAAAGTAATCTAAGGTATTGCTAACCAATGTTTTTAGTCTATTGGTTAAGAAAATAAAACAAAAAATATTTATTATAAAAATCATGGAAAAATATAAAAAAATTATGAATAACGCAATTTTGTGTTTTTCAATAAAAACAATTCTTTTTAATTTCTTAACTAATGTTTTAAGAACATTTTTTAGCATTTGCCTAAGAGTGTGTTTGGATGGGGAAATTTTAAATTTCGAGAAATTTTAAATTTTAAGAATTTCAAATATTTCAATTGAAATTGTTTTATTTTTAAAATTTTGTGTTTGGATAAAAAAAATTAAAATTATGAGGGTGAAAAAAATGAATGAAAAAAAGAGAGAACATGTGGTTGATGTGCTAGTTATACGTATTTCTCTACACTCACACCTGATTGATGTTACACGAGCTCAGAGGGTGTTTCTTGAAAAAGAATATAAGAAGAGAATTTTAATTTCTCACAAGGAAATTAAAATTTTTAATTTTTAATTATTTAAAATTCTGTTTTAAAATTTCAAATTTTTAAATTCTTCAAAAAAAAACATTCAAACAATAAATTTTAGATTAAAAATTCAAATTCTTTAATAAATTAATTTCCTTAGTTAAAATCCAATATCTAAATGCACTCTAAAAGTAATTTATCACATTTGATGTCAGCAGTTATGGGCGGAGCCACTTGGGGAGCAGCGAAGCCATGACCTCCCCAAACTTTTGAAAAATTATTCATGTATAGGTGTGTTTTGCTGGACCAAGAGAAATGCCAATCTTGATTTGAAGGAAGATATGGTGAAAGATTTAATGTTTAGGTACAGGACATGGGTCTGTGTGGGGTTGGTTCGTTAGTCCTGGTGAATGATGAGTAAATGCTTAATTATTAGGATGAGTTAAGTACGTCCATTATTAATGATGTGTGAGATCATGGATGAGTGACTCAAGAACTTTCATGATCATGCATGTGTGGGTTTGAGGTTCCTTTTGTGATGTCAAGATTGATGGACATATATAATGAAAGAGATATTTTATAAGAGAATGAAAAATAAAAATTAAATGAGTCATATAATCAATGATGATGAATATTCATTAATTTAGTTCATATGTGAATATTTAATATTTAATGATTTAGTATGATTTCTAATCCTTAAGGGTTTACTTTAGTGATTATTTAAAAGAGAAAGTAATACTTTATATATGAAATTGATGATTTATTCTTTTTTTTTCTTCTTAGTTCTTAGATTCTCGCACTTAACTTTTTAAAAATATAATTATCTTTACTTGATATTGATATGATGGGTTGAATAACTTAATTAGTAAAAAATTATTGCATGATAAGTTATTTTAAGATTTTTTTAAAAAAATATTAAAAAAATTTAGATGAGATTATAAAATGAAAAATCTATGAATATTTTTTTCATTCCAATCTTATTTTTGACTCCCAATTTTTTGTTTCAAGCTCCAGCACTGCCCCAAGCATTATATCGTGTCTCACAAAATAACTGGAATATTGAAGGGAAATACAGAAATAGAACAAACAAAAGTTTCTCATCACATTAATTTTTTATTATGATATGAATTATCAATTTGTATGACCTAGATAGGAACCTCTGAAATTTCATTCCACCTGCTAAATCTTAATCGCTAATATGATCCTTTTTTTTTTGCGGGGGGATTGGAGAAATTAAAATTTAGCTTCAATAATTTTAAAAGAAAATTTAATAAGTGCATGTCTTTATCTTTTTAAATTATACTACTTAAGATTTAAATCAAGTATTTTCAACAAAGAATGATAATTTTTAAAATTTTAATAATTACATAATCTATTTTAATTTAACATTTTTAATTACTTAATTATGTATATTGATTTTAAAAAATAAGTATATATCAAAAACTATCCTCACAAACGAAAAATAATTAAAACTATAACAACCTAGTGTTAAGTCAAAATGATGTGGGGTTGTATATCAAGATTCAACGTGGTCCAGATAAGCCACTGATTATATAATACTAGATTTCTTGCAGTCTATTACTAGACAAAAAAACTGAGTTGGAAGAACACAGAAAAAGAAAAGAAAAGAACAAACAAACGATGGGGTGGCCATTCAGCAGAATAGGAGCTTCTGGGTTTTCATCATATTCTACTGCCAAGGAAGTTACTCATGGAATCGATGGAAGTGGTCTCACTGCTATTGTTACAGGTCACTTTTTTCTTTGTCTTTCTCAATGTTTTTCTTTTCTAAAGGTGATATATATATATATTATAGGTCACCTATTCAACCCATATTCTAACCTAAGGGTAATCTCATTTTGAAAGAAAACAACATATAAAAAAATATATAACATTAGTATGTTAAAAGAGGTATAGAAATTCTTCATTTTTTTAACAGTCATGTATTAATACATCATTCTCAAGTCACACTTATCAATAAACATGTCTAACTATCATGTTATGTCTTGCTAACTCTTTACTTATGAAAGATTTCACCTTTTGAATGATTAACCCTAATGCATCCTTTAACATAGTCACATTTTATGATCTGACCATTCGAAAAGACTTGAATTAACCCTATAGAAGAAGTATGGTTTTATTGAAAATAGATAAGCGTAGGTAGTAACTTATCTAGATAAGACTTGCAAAGACCTTAATCTATCTAGGGATTTGTTCACCTATCCATTTTATAGGTCTATTCAACGTTAGTCACCATGACAATCTCTAACACTAGGTTAAGGGTCTTCTTAGCAACTCCAACGTGCTTACTCTCATGCAATGTCATTCATCAATGCATATATGTTATGATCATTCAAATCAATATCAAATGTCATCACAAATTCATTCACCAACCTCAACACCATAAGAAGTTATAGCATCATAGATTCACCTTTCATTCATTTATCGCACTCATGACCACATATAGTTCAATAAGTATAGCAAGACATTCATGCAAACAACTCACTAAAAACTCATTTGAATGTGAATCTCATTATCTCAACATAAAGTTAACTCTAATAATAAAATAACATCATCTCAACCGTATATCATATTATCATAATTCCTTAAGATCTCAAAATAGTTCATTTATGCAAGGAAAACAAACATTAATCACATTTATATCAAAACTGATCATTGGACTCAAAAACTGATCACTGGACTCAAAATGGTTATTAGTCGTGACATTGGACGCTGGATGCAAAAATAGTCATTGGAAATTGGACATGAAAATGTTCACTGGACATTGGACGTGAAAATGGTCACTAGATGCAAATTTTCTAGAATTTCAAAATTTCTGTAGAATTGTCTTTCTTGGCTTCCAAATCATCCCAAAACAAACTCAAACTTTTTTCCATCAATTCCAAATACTTAAACAACAAAAAATCAATATTCATCAAATGATCAACAACCTAAATTTTAAAACTTAAAACCTCAAATGCTCAAACTTCCATTTTTAACAACATGATTCATTTTTAAGTAACCTCGAAACCAATTCAAAACAACCGAAGCATTGAAAAGGATAAAGTTTTTCGTATCTATAAAACCCAAGGAACTTGCTTTGAGATGAAACAAAGGAAGAAAAGAGGGAACTTTGGATCCAAGGAGGAAGTTTTCTTCAACTCCACTAACAATTCAAACTATAAGGGCATTATCCATACCCAAAATCAACCCAAAGTCAGATTCAAAACTAAAAACTAAGTCTTTTCCATGAAACCTTCGTGGGTGCCCTAGTGAAAAACGAAAATGGAATATAAAAGAGGAAGGAAGGGTGTTTATCACAAAAAGGAACAACCAATGAACACTAAATAGAGAAGGAAAAGATCTCCTTTGAGCAAGAAAACCAAGTTCTCAATTCTTCAAAGAATTTGTTTTCTTGAAGAGAAATAAGAGAATAGAATGAGAACTTTTGTGTTTGCGTTTAAGATTTTTTAGAGTTGAAGAAGAGTTTATGACTCTTGTAATTCCTCCTTTTTCACACATAAACTTTACTATACACACCTGTCCCTCCAAATATAAACTAAAATCCATCCTCTTAAGCCCAAAATATTAAAACTCACTAGCCACATACACACATAAAATCAAATCACCAAATTTATTAATTAATTCATTCAAGTACTTAAACTAAATTTAATTTCTCTTATAATTTAATTAAATCACTTGAATAATAAATTAAAAAAATATGTTATAATGACTTTCAATGACTTTGAGCACCAAACATCTTCTTCATTGGGCCCACACTCTTATAGTATAAGAAACTAGTGAATCTACAGGTAGTTAATGGATTGTATGATCTTATGTGGCAAGTGATTAACAAACTTAACACACTTTGGGTAGTTCATCAAAGTTGACCAAATAGTTGGTCACAATCATGTTTCCATGCTTGAGTTCCAAGAACTCAGTCTTCTTGTGATTCTAAATGTCCTCATGAAGGTGCTTTTCCAAGAAAATCTCTTTGAAAACTTCTCAAGTGATCACTCTATTCTAAGTTGTACCATGTGAGGCTAGCTTATTTTCATAAGTATTGCCCTCACGATAAATATGACTGACAAAAAGATTCATATGTTTGGTAAAAGCTATGCATTTCTTCTACTTTTTTTCTATTTTTCCTAGGAACTAATCTTCTATCATTCTGAAAAGCTTTAGTGACCAACATGAAATTGCATTCTAGCCGCAAGTTTAACCATCCATTTTCATTAGCAAAATCAATGGCCTTCACTGCATCAACCAATTCCCCAAAATTACATTATTGATACCAAGATTCATAGCAAAGAATCCAAGAATGGCAACAAAGTTCTCTGTTAATATTCCTCCATAGTAAGTTGCCCCAAGAGAGCCCTTAGTCGTCCCATCAGTGTTACATTTTACTTGATTGCAAAAAGAGGAAACCATAACTAACCTTAACTATACTTTAATTTGTTTTAATTCCCAAAGTTTTCAAACTCTTAAAAAAAATACTTATACTTTATCCTAATACTTGCACACTTTTAAACAAATATGAAACTCTATAAAATTTTCCGTTTGTTTTTACAAACTTGCATCTTATATTTGATTGACATGAGCATCGAGTGGTCTTGGTGCTGAGACTGCTCGTGTTCTTGCTTTGCGTGATGTCCATGTGATTATGGGGGTGATAGATATGATTGGTGCAAAAACTGTTAAGGAAGCAATACTTAAGGAGGTTCCCACAGCTAAAGTTGATGTCATGGAGCTAGATCTTAGTTCTATGACATCTATCCGGAATTTTGCTTCAAAGTTCAATTCATATGGTCTTTCATTGAATATTTTGATGTAAGAATGCATGGGCTACATTGTCAATTTTTTATGTGTGTTCAATATAATTGTACATCTCTCTCTCTCTCTTTAAGTGCACACATCTTATCTCTACCATTCTCACAAACAATTTAATTATAATGTTGTGTAATTTTTTATTTTTTGTAATTCAAAGAAACAATGCAGGAATTTGTGCTGCCCCTTTTGCACTATCCAAGGATAACATTGAACTTCAATTTGCCATAAATTACATAGGTATGTTGAAACTATCTAATTCCATAACAATTTTTTATAAGTATGTCTTGGTTGGGTGGTGTGTGCATTTGTTCATGGATTTGAGTGTCTTATGTAGTAGCATACACATGTGAAACATATTTATTCATGGTATGTGTGTGCATATGTGTGGGTGGTGCATCTCATGAAGTAGCATAGAAACCTAAAATCTCTATTTGTGTGTTTTCTATTAGTGATGCATGCATGCTCATGTATGTTGCTTAATTATGCAAAACCTATCTTTTATATGTGTGTATTTGTACACATGTTGTACCTACACGCATGTGATGTATCTTTAGTAGGTAATGCGCATATTCATATGTGTGTCCGTTTGTGTGTGTCTTAGGAAGAGACATACACATGTGACACCTTTCTTTTTACATGTGTATGTGCACGCATGTGCATGTACATGCATGTATCTTAGTCGTGCGAAAAGGTTATAAATAATTGTTGCATATAATTATGTGCAGAGTATTTACACTAATGATTTTCCATAAATTGTCAAATATTTCTTTTATTATTTAGATTAAAACATAGGCCAAGAAAATGTCAAAATAATTTTAATCTTTTAGTTTTTCTACAACATAATTCCACAGGTCATTTTCTTTTAACAAATGCGTTGTTGGATACTATGAAGAAAACAACAAGTGAAAGTAAGAAACAAGGAAGAATTGTTAATGTCTCATCAATTGGTTATCGATTCACATATCATGAAGGAATCCTTTTTGACAAAATTAATGACCAGTCAAGGTAAAAAATATACCAAATATAATATCTATGATTGTAAATTATTCTACCATATTCTTTTTCATGGAAAAAATGTTTATGAAGCCTCCCTCTTCTAAGAATTTATCAAAAGAACAATTATGCTAGAGACTTCAATTTTTTTACTAACAATTTGGCTCTAATATTTTTGTTCAACTCTTGAAATGATAAATATTATTGTCAAACTTTAGTTTATGATATTATTTATAGATATATGTAATATAAGGTTTTACATAAATATAATGTGTATGAAATGGTCTATCACTCATAATTAGAATGTCAAATTAAGTATCTATACAAAAAATAATTGATAAGATCTGATGCACTTGGATATAAAAGTATGTTGCATTTAGTATTAGATATCTTTAACACAAAAAATCCAACATATCTTTTATTTTATTAATTTATTTTAAGGTTATTATACTAATTGAATGTTTTATTTTAAAAAATGCGTTGATCAAAGACATGTCCACCATTGACTTCCTATTTTAAAAAAGTTAATAAGGCTTCTTTGTTGGATCACGGGTAACCTAGAAGATGAGTGGCCATGGCCAGTAAACAATGTTGGAGAAAAATGAAATAATAGATTTTTTTTAGCACTACACTCCCTCGTGTTGATCGACATTAAATTTTTTTCAAGGTTTTTTTTTTCTCATGCATCAGAAAATCATGTTACAACACCTCCTCTCCCACCACCATGCCAACCGATATGGAGAGAAAGAGATAAAGATGGAGGATCCCATCAATAACATGGAGAGAGAAAGAAAGTTTTGTAACTTATAGAATGAGAGAGGAGAGAAAACATGTGGAATAAGAGAGAGAAATAATTTTTTTATTTTTTATTTAAAAAGTAAATGATAAAGTACAATAAATATTCATAAATTAACTTATAGAAAAAATTGAGTGGGTTATTGAATTTATGATATTAGTTACTGATGCACTAACAAATTTTATATATATATATATAACCAATTATGCATTATAAGTTTTTTATAAAGTATTAAGAATTAACTATATTCCATTCAATACAGGTTTTGTAATTAATATGTAAATAGGAAGAGTCTTATTTCTATTTTTATACTATGGATCAATAAAAAGATAGTATTATTCATACAACAAAAATTCACAAGATATATTATAAACAAAGGGAGACAAATAGGAAAAGAACAGAGAATGTGAGATGAAATGAGATATAGAGAAACAGAGAAAAATTATTTATAATAAATTGTGAAAACATTTTGTAGATGTAATATTTCTATATAAAAAAGGAAAAGTTTAAAAGTTATTATATTTCTCAAGAGAATAAAAACTTAATATAAAAAAGCTATATATTAACTCTAAGTTATAGGAATAGCTTTCTTTTTTAACATCCAATCATTAGAAGAGATTTCATATTCTCTAAGAGAGAATTATGCATATAAACTATGGGAACAGATATGGAACTCACAAATTTCATCACATTCTTCATAGATTTAGTTATCATCTTTATACCTCCCTTTTATTTTAAACAAATGGTACCAATCAAATCCATTTTCTATCAAATCATTAAAAAAATTGTTATGATTGCTTGAGTTTTCTTTAATTTGATTAATAATTTTTGGATTTTAAACTATCTTGTTTCTGAACAATTTTCTAAGTTTAAACTACCTGTTTATGATACATTGAACAAAGATCACTTTCATCCTATTTTATATATATATATATATATATATATATATATATATATATATATATATATATATATATATATGTGTGTATGTATGGAGGATAGTGTTCAAATTATTAGAGTAATGATGACATTTTTTTTAGCGTCTACATGATTGAATAATGATAGATGTGGCCTAAATGGAATTTTTTTAGGCAAAATGGAATTTTGTTTGATATTTATTTAATGACCAGACTTATATAATTAATCAAACATTATAAGTTGTTCCTTTTGAGATGATCTTATAAGGAATTTTTTTATCACTGAAATTGTTGTCATTAATTAGATGATGAGTTTTGTAACAGGGAGACACAAAAAGTCTTATTTTTATGATGTACTAAAATAAAAATAAGAAAAGTTCAAAAGTCGTTACTTTTCATTAAATATTATGTACTTTATAAAAGGGTTGTCATCTTCAAGTTATATAAACGATGCTCTTTTTCCATATTTCATCATAAAAAAATAGAAGAGTCTCTTTATTCTCCGGTATATATTGTGTATAAAAGACTAGCTAGAAGATTAAGAACTTAGAAATTCCAACATCATATTATTCATGAAATCGAATATACTTCCACTTTATTGTTAAATATATTTTGTTGATGACTTAACATAAAAGATCCCATTTTATGATGGTTATCATTTTTAAAATATCTTTATTTTACATATACACAATTAAGAACTATAGCACGTCTGCAAAATCTAATTGTTTTGCATAATTTATTTGCTTCCTTATTTACAGTTACAACAATTGGTGTGCATATGGACAATCAAAGCTTGCTAATATTTTGCATGCCAATGAACTGGCAAGGCGTCTCAAGGTTGCCCCACAACGAGTAATTTATTATTTCATTGTTATGAGTTGGTTAATAATTTTAGACTTTTTTTTTTTACCATAAGGCCATTATAATAAACATTACCACCACTGTTGATTTTTCTAAACCTTACCTTTGGCTAATTACTAAGAGGTCGATATACCTTATCTTACATTTGTTCTTTGCTTTCTCTATCATGCTTCCATTATTTAATTAAGGAACTAGTACTTCTAAATAAATATTTCCAAATTATGGCATGACCTACTTCTATGTTTAATTAGTAAAGGCCATTTAGCGTAGGCTAGATAAGTGGTTAAAACCTAATTGAAACAACCACTCATTGCGAATAAACATAAATTAAGTACAATATATGAGTTTGAATATATTTGCTTTTTTCTAGCAATCTAATTTTACTAGTGTTTATGTTCCTTGGTTCTTGTACTTGACATTTGATTACTGAACTTTAGCACAACTCATGTAATAGTTATATTTTCTTCCTTAATTTATGAAATTCATTTGACCTTTCAAAAAAAAAAAAATATTACTTATTGACATTGCCAATCTTTTTTACTAGATGATTGCAAACAATTATTTAGCAAAATTTTACAATTATTATAGTAGCTACCAAGTTTTACAAGTCCTTGGTTTGAGTAGGGTTTGTAGTCAAATTAGGATTTAGGAGCTAGATGCCTAAACTACGTATTCCTTGTCATATAGTTAATCTTGAAACTTCTAGCAATCACAATCATCAGAAAATTTGAATTATTTTAGAGACAGCATAAAAAATAGTTTTAATTTTAATTACAAAAATACCACTTTATTTTCACTTTGTTTCCTTTTTTAAAAAAAATGTATAAGAAACTATATAAAAAAAGATACAAATTTAAAGATATTAATGTGACATTTTTGTAATTAAAAATGACAATAGAAAATGTTTTCTCAAACTAAACAGCTCTTGTTTCACATTCTTTTCTCTTTATTATGGTGACCTTCCTTCTTTATGCTAATGTGAAAAAATTGTCTTTTAGTTTTGCCTTATTAATTTGTTATATATATATATATATATATATATATATATATATATATATATAATCTCTTAATCTTTAATGCATCTTTGTCAGGAAGATGGAATAGATATTACTGCTAATTCTGTTCATCCAGGAGGCACTAGGTCCACCAATATTCACATTCATAATCGTTTATTGACTGGTGATTACCATGCACATTTATATAAATATATGGTCTATAATGAAATTATATTTGTAAATAATGTAATTTAAGTTATTAAATCTTTAATTATTCTACGTAGCCCTCCATCTTGAATTATCTTCTACAAGTTTCAATGTACTTACAATGCAATAAGCTTCAATTCCTCAGCTAGGAGTTATAATCTTATATTTTGGGTTTATTTAGAAAAACTTTTCTAATTGTATTTATAGTAGAAGAAAATAAGAAAAAAATGAAATAAATTTCTCTATAAGTTAAATTAGTTTATTTATAAGTTAAAAATAAGCTTTCGGAGAAGTTAATGTGAGAGAACTCTTAAAAATCAGTTTATATACATGAACTACTTTTAGTTTATGGAATGCTTATTTCAAATTTTATTTTATTTTCTTCTCCTATAATTTTAGAAAAGTTTATCCGAATACATTTGTACATAAATCTTTATTTAAAAATAATTGTGTTAAATGGATTGGTTGTTCTATATAATAAATTCACCAAACTTAGTAGATAGCATTATTCCTTCAAGCATCTTTCAAAAACTATTTCATGATATCACCTAGAGGCAACCTTTGTAGTTTATATTACTTAATTGCAATATCAACCATCGTGATATCTGTTTATATCACTTAGTTGCAACATTAATGATATGTACCAAGTTTTATGGGCATATCTTTATATGATTTATGTAGGTTTAGTCAAAATTGTAAGGCTATTTGGCGTCGAGAAGATACTGGGACTTATGGCGAAAAATGTGCAGCAAGTAAGTTAAATTAATCACTACATTTCATGAATATAAGTAGATTTAAATATATTTTTGTTGTGAAAAATATGATGTTTTTTCTTTTATCTTTAAAAAACTATATATTCTTTATATTTAACAAAAATAAAGTAACTTTGGTCACTTACCGGTGATTAAAATCATAATTATTTTTGTAATTTTTAAGGATTAAAAACAAAACAAAAACTATAGAGTAAAATTGAGGGGGAAATGGTACATTGTGGGTAAAAAAAATATATTTAATTACACATATACATATATCATGATAATTCCTTTTGTTATTTAATCCAAAGGACTGAAAAGAGGTAAAATAAAAATAAAATAAAATAAACTCATATTTAACATGTGATTCTCCTTATCTTCCGTATATATTCACTTTGTACACCCTGACATGTAGGGAGCATCAACAACATGTTATGTAGCCTTGCACCCCCAAGTGAGTGGAATCAACGGCAAACATTTTGCTGATAATAATCTTGCGGAAGTATACTCACATGGAAGGGACGTGGATTTAGCCAAGAAGTTGTGGGATTTTAGCATAAATTTGACCAAGTAAAATACATGTGGTAATTGTCTATGCGAATTGTATTACTGAATAAAAATACCAATGATATAATGACTGTTAATCTATGTGTTACTAATTTTTTTAAGAGAGTTGTGTTGTTCAAGCTTACAATTTAATTAGTGCCTGTAGTACAAGCATGAAATTTTCTTTTATGAGAAATATTAGTAACATATTTTCAGACATACTTTTTAAAATATATTTTCTTTTTATTGATTGAAATTTATTGAAAATAATAAAAATTTTGTAAATCTTATATCATATTTAATATTTTTTCTTTCTTAATTTTATAAATTTCGATAAATGTAAGCCTATTAGTGAGAGCGTTTGAAAAAATGTGTTTCTAACACTTTTTTACGTCAATTACATGTATATATTTAAATATTGTTGCAAAATCTTGTTGGTATTCAAAATATTATGACATATTAATATAGTCGAAACAAGGAAAAAAGGTTGTGATGATGAGCCATGTTTGCCCATGTTTTATGTTGGCGAAATAATTTGTTTAAGTTTTATAAAAAGAAAAGGCTTTTATTTTATTGGGAAAAAGTACTCACGTAACCTTTTAATTTAATAATCCTTGTGTAATTTTCACATTTTGTAAGATTAGTTTATGGTATTTTAAGTTCGTGTTGATATATGGTTAATTAGATAATGGTATTGTTTGGGCAATCTATTTATTTTTTTTGTCAAAAGGAAGAAACTCATATTATTGTATGAATGCATACAAGATGGACTCAAAATAAAAACATGATTATTTGCATAAAATCTAGACTCCCTTACTAAACAATGAACGACTTGATTAGTTTGTCTTTCAATGAAACTAACTGAATAGTTTTGGACATTAATGAGCTTCAATCTGCACTTGAGGTTAATTTCTGTGTTGTTTGAACTTCCAACAGAGGCCATATGAATAAAGAATGCGTCAATATTGCATTGCATGCTACGTAGCCTTGAGGTTAATTTCTTCCACAAACAAGCATGCATTAGGTCCGCTCCTAGTATTTGGATTATGTTTTAATTCGTCCTTGAGCATATTTCCAATCATAAAGAGCTCGAACAGACACATGGATAGAGATAGGAATTGGCTTTATATATATATATATATATATATATATATATATATATATATATATATATATATATACTCCCAAACAGCTATTCATTTCTCCTTCTCTAAAGACACCATAATTAATATAGTTGCAAATTTCTCCTTTAAATCAATTTGCAAAGTGCCAAGCAAACTGAAAATGCATTCTGTAACTCCTTACTCAGCATTCCTGATTAATTGCCAAATTAAAAACCAGATTCCATCCAGACCAAGACAGCATGATCAGTCACAACGGAAAAAAAAAAGAAAAAAAGTGCCACTCATTTTTAATACCCGTATTGCAAAGTGAAAAATAAATAGGGCATGCATTCTCCCTTGGTCACCCAACTTTTGTCTTGATGGAAGGCTATTTCTACAGATTCTCCAATTAAGAATCTTCATTTTATGAGGGATATTTTTAACATTAATCTTGAAACCCTTTTTAACAAATGACTTCCTTAATTTTTGCCAATTTTTTCCACTAATGGTGCCATGTTTATATATAGGATCTTGCTAATCTTTTAGAAAATATTTATTGGAAAAATCATAAATGAGCGTAAGAAATGTTATATGCAGTGTAATTTTACACATTTTAATAAAAAAAGATTATTCTTTTTGTTTCTTTCTTAACCAATGCCTTAAGAATATTGATTAAAATTCTTTTAGTCCGTGGGATTTTACTGTTATGATATTGCTGAACGTATTGGTTTACACTAACGAGGTTGTTCATATCATCCTTTTTGGTACGTCATGTAAGATTTTGGTATCTTGATACTGTTAGATGACTGTGAATGGCTTCATGTTGGCTTACTAGAATCATGTTGAAAAATTAATTAATGTAATTTCAGGTAAAAGTTCATCTTTGATTTTACATTAAGCAATTGATCGAGTTGAAGTAATTTTATATAATTTTTCTGTCGGATCAAAATTTATACTAAGTTTTAGCATTAACTTGTTTTAAAAATAAATACATCTAAATATAAATTACACTTTAAAATTAATTTTAATCAAAATTAATTTTATCATTGCTTGCTGCAACACACTAAAATCTATATCCACATGAAAATGGAGGTTTGTGATGGAACATCGCAATTCATTGAAAAGGAAAATTGTATTTATTACATTATTTGGCATGGTTTGAGATACATCATTAACACTTATATGTTTATGATCCATAAAAATGAGTTCAGTTTTATTTTTTTGATAAAAAAAAAAAAAAGATTTTTAATCCTCACATTTAGCAGAATTGATATCATTTTAATCTTTTATGAAGATTAAGACCAATATTTTATAATTTTAAGGAATTAAACAACTTAAGTTTTTATTTAGACAATAATCATATCTTTAGAAATTAAATACATTTAAACCTTCAAAGAATAACAAAGATTTAAACCCCCTCACCATTATCCTAATATAGTTAGTGGCTTAACGTACAGCAGGGATATTCTGGGGATCAACCTGCCACAGCAAACTGTTTAATGTCCCAACTACCTAATTAAGTGAGGAGTTGCCAATAGCCTTAAAGTATTTTATAGGAAAAATTCTTGCATCAAAACAATATGTATAGATAAACCAATCAAAAGTTCAAGCTAATAAAATAATTCCAACACAAAATTCACAAGACTTTATGTTCATTTTAATACATCGTGTCCTTTTGATTAATTGTGCCTATAAGCACTGAGCTCATGCATGAATCACTAGGAAAAATAATAATAGAAAGGTTGATCCCATCAGATAAGCACTGCATAAACCGAGAGGATCACAAATCATATATCTTCAATTTTTTACTTCAAATAATAATGTACAAAATAAATCCAGCAGAAGGGTATATAATGACAGTAATACATCTGACCATGCAATCAAGAGATATATGGGTTCCACAAATCCTTGGCTTCTCATCAATAAATGCAGAATCACAATACAGTCTCCCATATTCTGTACAGCAACATCACCTCCCAAAAAATAGTCTAGAAGCTAAATTTTGTACCAATTTCACTTTTTTTTTGGCATCTATATGATGTTCTAAAAGAAACAGTTGTCATTGCATAAATTCTTTAACTGAAGGAACTGCATACATATGATTAGAAGAAGTCATTCCTTGAGTTAATATTAACATTAATCCTATCATTCTCATATCTTAGGTACCAGAGAGAAATCCAAGCTCCCTACTTAGCATGCACTGATGCTGCATCTTGAAAATTCTACATACAAACATAAGCTCCTCTTTTAGCAACCAGTGAGCATTTGCTTCAGTTGATATAGACAAATCAAATGTCAGGAAGTTTCATCGTATGGCTTAGTTTGGTACTTCAACTTAAAGGTTCTGAACTCCACAATGCCTGAGCCTGAAGCCATGCAGAACGGAATTAAGTGCCCCAGCTCCTCTATTCTTAGATCAAAATTTATTTCATCGATTCTCCTATGCTTTGGCTCCTTATTTTACAATTACTTCCTCAGAAATAGAACAATAAATGGATCATTCTGACAAACATCAAAGACTTGCTCAAAAAGTGGGCCAAGGGAAATGCTCCATGTCATAAACCATTAGCCCGGCTGAGCAAAGAGTTGGGACTTAGATCAAGGCATTGGTTAATTTTCACATTATCCCCCAGCAGCTGCCGGCAAACACGGTCAGCCAAGACTGATTGAACATCATACGGCTCATTATGAGGAGTCCGTGCAAACTGCTTCCCCAGAACATCACTTTCACTTGGAACCAGTTCTGATGTAATGTGAGATGTCTGTTGCATTCCTCGAAAAATGTCAACATTCAAGTCATGATGAGCAGGGCCACTAACGTAGACACCATTTGAAGATTTTGGCAAGTTTCCAAGACCCTCTTGAATGTAAACTAAGTGATTACTAAATGGAATGGCACCGCTACCACCATTAAGAGGCGTGGATGCACCAGAAGCAGTCCGAGGGCTAGATATAGGAGAGGGAGACATTCGCCCATTCATGTGTTGTGGTGATCTTGGCCTCAAAAGTGGGCTTCCAATGGGTGAAACAGGGCAAGATATATTCCTTGGAATATGGATTTCACTGGAGATAAATGAATTAATTTCAGACCACCATTGGTAGTGCCAGCAACCTTGTGTGTGCAGTGTGTGTGTGTGTGTGACAGAGAGAGAGAGAGAGAGAGAAAGAAACCTTGCATGGGGATTAGTTTTCAAAAACCTAGAAGAATGAAGAGAAAGTCGATCTGAATCCAACTTGGACGGATTCCTTCCTTGCCCAATGCCCTGAAAATTTATCACAGATGAATTAAATTTCCACAATAATTATAAGAGGGTAGAGGAGAAACAATAAAACAAAACCAACTTCAAAGATCATTCCATTATGCAGGCAAAATTTTCCAGTATCTTACAACTGATAGATACTGGGGAAAAAAAAAAAAAACTTCAAAGATAAGTTTTATACAGCCGGTCATGATATCAAAATAGAAAATTTATTGATGCAGGACAAAGAAAGGTCAATTATATTTTTAGTGATGTTTAATTTTGAATATTTCAGTATTTTTTTTCTAGGAATTTGTTTTTTGGATTTTATTAAAACTTAATTTAGATAATAAAGGTAATTATGATGGTAAATTACAATATGAATTGGGAAGTCCTAGAAGAGTCAACAAAGTTGTATCATGTCTATATAAAGGCCACTATCTGTAAAATGGTTTAGAAATTATTTTTCATCAATAAATATTAGAAATTTCTTTATAATCCAGTGGATTTCAGAGCTGAGGGGGTTCTAAACCTAGAAAGTTTGATCTGTTCTAAATCCCTCAACATTGAATCTGGTCCAAGCTACTGTCCCTGCCCATTCCATCTGATCGTTCATGCTGCCTAACAAAAATATGTAAAATCAATTTCTATGGCAACATAAATGGACAAGGGATGAGAATAAATATCATGCCTTTGTCCCCCAATATTATGGTCTCCAATAGATTCAATTATTCAAGTTTGTATTTCCAAGAGAATGAATTGTCTAATGTTTATAGTCAATACAAAATACATAGCCAGAAAAATGGTTCAGCAATCAAAAGGAATTTGAATGCATGAATTTCACAAAATTCTCATCACATTTTCATGTAGCAGAGCAGATGGCTTCCTAATTTATTCCGCTTCACAGGCTATCCCACTTCACACTAAAGGAGCTTCCTACTTCACACTAAGAATATTTGACACAAGAATGAGATATGCCATGCATGACACAACAGGCTATCCCACTTCACACTAAAGAAGCTTCCTACTTCACACTAAGAATATTTGACACAAGAATGAGATATTCAATGCATGACAAACAGGCTATCCCACTTCACACTAAGAATATAGAAAGACACAAAAAACTTTTTATAAGATTTATGTTTGAAATAGCTTCCTACCGAAGCTGTCGCTCCTTGTGTGATCCCCGATACTGCTGGTGCTGGGTCTGAAGGAGACTCAGGACCCAGAATAGGTCTTTCTAAAGGTGCAGCACATTTTACAAAAGGGTGGTCCAATAATTCACTGGCTGAAGGGCGATTGTGTGGATTACGTTGTAGGCATTTCCTAACAAAATCCTTTCCTTCACTGGAGAGATGATCTGGGATTGTTGGGAGTTCCTTGCTATTACCAATCTTAAACATGGCAGCAACCTGTTACATTAACATGCATAGACAATAATACATCATGTCAAGGCATAAATTAATACAAGAAATAGAATCAGTACTTTATAAATGAAAAGAACAAACTACATAAAATAATAGGAAACAAGAAAAAACTAACAAGTTCCAAATTCCAATATATTGATATAAATTACGAACCCCTTCATACTGACTCCAAGGAGGTTTAGTTGTAGCCATTTCCAAAACTGTGCATCCAAGGCTCCATATATCAACAGCTAGGTTGCAACCATTAGAGTTTTTTATAACCTGAAAAATCAGAAAGCAAAGCTATAAAGTCACAAAACCAAGATGTAATTGAATCTATAAAGGACCAAAACTAACAGAGAAAATATTACAACCTCAGGAGCCATCCAATAAGGGCTTCCCTTGAATGATAATGGACATGATTGCCCTGTTATCTGCAAAATATGCAAGTTAATATTTGGGGAAACAGGATAGATCATGCAATCTTATGATTATTTAAAACAGATGTGATATCATATGGCAATTATGCATGGAAACAATATCTCATGAACTCGATAAAACCAAAAGAACCGAAGGTAGTTATTTGTCTTTTGGATTCATAGTGATCTTTTTTCAAATTGAAGTCATACATGATAAACTGGAAGGAGTTGGGACACGAAAGATATCCTCCAAAAAGGGAAGAGAAAAAATGAGAAAGGAACATGAATAAACCCCACTGAATTAGAAATAGCAACTCCCTTGAGTCAGTGAATTAGTTATTTTTAAACCTTTATTCATAATTTCACTAAGCAACAGAAACCAATTTTCATATCCTACAATTAGCTTAAATGCAAATTAAAAGGATAACTTTTATCTCCAAGCTTACATGCTTTGCCATGCCAAAGTCTGCCAACTTAACCCGGCCATTAGTATCTACCAGTATATTTGCTCCTTTGATGTCCCTTTACAAGAAATGCAATTAAGTGATAGATATATATCAGGACTCTGAAGTATAAAAATTAATCATTATGAGGAAGCAGTAAAATTCAAAGTTTTAAAAATGAACAAGTGACTCTGTCTACCTGTGGACAGTATTTTTAGCATGTAAATAAGCAAGTCCTGACAAAATTTGTTGAGTATAACTACGAATAGCTAGTTCACCAAATTGTCCATATTCTTGAAGAAGTTTATATATGGAGCCTCCAGCAACATACTCCAGATATATGTAAAGCTTGTCGCCTACCTGTTTAAGGGATGATTTGGCAGTTTCTATGAGTAGACTGAAAAGACAAATACTGTAAACAAGTATCTAATATAATGATGACAAGTAAAAATGTAAACCACTAGCAACTAATAATCTTGTAACTATTTGATCATGCAAACATTAGAAATTGGCAGTCTGCAGATAAATCCCAAAATAAATCCATGATCACTCACAAACAGCTAATGTAAACAGGAGACTGAGAAAGAAACAGGAATTGGAGAGCTTACTGTTTCAGAACCATAATACTGCACAATATTTGGATGTCGTAACCGGCTCAACAAGGTAATTTCCTGCCAGAATCTGGGAGTTAGATTTTCAAAGCTACACCAAATTTGAAACAGAAATAGATACTGACATATTGCACAAAGGTCAAAAAGGAAATCTATTCAGTCCCACAAAAAAATTTCAAAGGTCAAAAAGGAAATCTATTTACCTGCATTAATTGCTTAGCACTCTCTTTAGATTTGGCATCATCTGAAAAAAGAGTTACCTCTTTCATAGCACACATTTCACCACTTTCCCTACACATAACAACATTTTAACCAAACAATTTATAAGATGCATACACTAATGGATTTAAAAGTAGAAAAAAGATTTCTTCATAATATAATCAAGAACTTCTGGTCAAAAGCACATACTTATTAAAGCCAACATAGACATGTCCAAATGTGCCTCTGCCAAGCAGCTTTCCTTTTTTCCAACGTGATCCAGGGCTAATTGGATTATCTGCTCTTCCTGGACTTCTTGGCATAGATGGAGAAGTTGCTGCAGAATTTGAATGAGAGAAAGGCAAAGTATTTGTAACTGCTAAGGGAGGAAGGGGCAAACGATGACTCTGTGGTTTTACATCATCAATCCTTCCTGTCTGTGATTCATTGGGTGTTCCCCCAGCTCTTGGATGAATAGGTGTAACAGCTCCACTCTGAATTCTAGAGCTTGGACCAGGGCTAGTCATTCTGGGACTAGGTACGGGGGAATATTCTGGGCTACCCCTGCTAGGTTGCCAAAATAACTGTCCTGACATGTCCCCTCCCATTGAATTATGCCCAGAATTGTGACCAGAACCAGGACTTGAGCAGTGGCCAGATCCACCAAAATTGACCTCTGGATATGGCTTCCCGGCCCAAAAAGCAGAGTTCAACACCTGTTCGGTACCAAATGCTCTCAATGGACTTCTTGATGGACTTGATCTTGAACTGTCAGGCGCACTGAAGAAGGCACCATGAGGAGGAATCTGCAGATTTGTAACATGGTTGCTTAAGGGCCTACGTTTTGGTGAAGTAGAAGACATATGATTACCCAGAATATTTGCCGGTTTTTTGGCTTCCCTTGAGTTTATTTGGGAAACAGTAGATGATTGATCCTTCTGCATCAAGCTTCATGAAAAGGCCAACATCCAAAAATGAGTAAAGTAAATTATTTGCAAGTAATCATAAATGTCATGAACCAACTATCTCAAAAGCTTAAAATTTATGTGAAGATACATGAATGATTTCACATTATATCTCTAATACACACCCTTGGATAAGAGCCCATTGAACTTAAAGTGTGGATAATGCACTGGTCCACCTACCATGTGCTGAAATTTTACTTTTTAAAGAATGGGAACAGCAAGTATTGAACTGAGAGGCTTTGATACCATGCCATGAACCAACTATCCCAAAAGCTTAAGCTTTTAGGTGAAGGCACATTAATGATTTTATATTAAACAATTACATCTCTATTCTCTAACAATAGATAACCTAGGCATGCATATACAACAAAATATGCAATCCTGAAGCACACTATCATGAATACTTGTAGAGTATACCTGGAGGGACTGCCTGCAGCAGTTCTAGTCCCAGTTTCACAGTCAGTTGCCAGAGGACTACGATTGTGAGAGTCCACTGGTTCATCACTATCAGCAGAGCTCTCACTAGAGACTGAAGCCGTGACCAAATCTCCATCCAACTCAGCAGGGTTCAACCTACCACGCATGCACGCTGGTTTTGGTAGTGGAAGAAACAACGATGATTTGGAGCCCTTTCCATGTCTTCTTCTAGATGATGGTATACTAATTTCGGAATCTGCTCGGCTTATATTTGATGGGTGCAAGCCAGGAAGTGGTAGTGGCTGAGCATGAGGCCTTTCAACAAAGCTTTGACACCTTCCCACCTTGGAAGGAGAAGGAGATCTTGATTCAGGAGGAGACTGAGCCCCTTTCTCTGAAATTGAATCATCGCAATGTCTACGAGATCCTCCAGATCTACCGCTTGGTTTACCTTCGGATGGGATTTTAAATTTTCGGTGAAATGCATCAATAAAACTTTCCTTATTTGCTTTCTTCTTGGTTGATGATGATTTTCCCCACCATGAAGGCATAGTTGTACTTTGTATATTGCAATGAGGCAAACAAGTTGCTTAAATGAATGCCATTAATAGTTCGAAATATCTATCATTTCACATCAGTAGGTGGAGCTATAAGCATTATGGTCCTGCCAAAATCCTCACCAAATGAAGAATCCAATAATTCCAAAAGCAGTACTTCAGAGTCAGAGACAGAAATTAGTGACTGGAAATGGCTGCTAAAACCCTGCAACAGAGAATAACACATATATTCAACCGCTAAACAAGATGTGTGTTTGTCACAACCTTACTGTATCCACATTCTTCTACATGAGCATCTATTCTTAACCAGTAAGCCTATGACAATACCATCCTAAACGGTACATTGCAGAAAGATGCAATAATAGCATAAGCTAACAATTCAACAATTCGCTAGTTTACGCTACAACTAGTTATCTACCTTTTTCATAAGTTTGTCAAACAGTGCATGGTAAGAGAAACATCATACACCCGATCCATCACGACTTTGTATTAACCAAGAATAATAATAAAAATCAACAATTCCATCAGCTAACCTTCACATCAGCTCAAATTCCTTATTTTGCAACTTCCAGAAACAAAGTTTAATATATCCCAATTGTTAAGTTCTAACCTAAAAAAGAAAAATAATGCATATAAAATATTAAAAACATAAAAATTAGTACACGGATAGTCAAAACATTAGAAACCCATCTCCCAATCAAACTAATCTCCATATACGGATTACTTTTAGTGTGCTCCAATACCCCCACTAAAAAAGTAAAAAAAAAAACTTTGAACTGCACACCCTTTAACTAAACCAAAATTTCTCTTAACCCCAAGTGGAACCACCACCCCATTGTTAAAAACAATCACATCAAAACACAGATCCACTCATCCACCAACACATAACACTGAACACAGAAAAACAGCCAAATCAACCAACTCGATCATCATTCACTGAAATTAGAGCAAACCCAAATGCAATAAAGGTGAAAACTTACTTCGAATTGCTCCTAGCCGTGAATCTGAGCTCAACCCACACTGTGATATTAGCTAAAATCAGAGTAAGCAAAAAAGGGGGGGATTTTTTTTTCTGAACCACTCAGAACCCCAAAAAGGAAAAAAAAAACCCAGAAACAAAATGTGAAAAAATGGAGAAGGATTTGCAGTGGTGTGTGGTGAAAAATTGGGAATTGGAAGATAGTGAAAAGATCGCGTACGGAAGGAGGAGAGAGAGAGTGTGTGTTTTTCTCCGTGCTAAGACATCGAAAAAGAGGGTCTCTTGAGCGATGATTCTTAATAGTTAATAATAATTATTTAATTAACAAATTGCACACAAAATAATTAAAAATTATGAACCTAATTATTACATTGTGTTTATTGCATTTTTTGCTGTTGGAAAATTATTACAAAGGCACAACACTACAAATAATGTATTGGAGATTATTTCCGAAGAGATTACTGGGTTACACTTTTTTATCATTATTTTTAATAGGGGTGTTAGTGTGTCTCTAAATTTTGTAAATAATAAAAAATAAAAGTTAAATATAGTTAATAAAAAAAATTAATAATATAAAAGTAATGAAAAATTAATGCAAATTAGAAAAAAAATTAAAATTTAAAAAATAATTTAAAGATAAAATTATTCAATAAAATATGTATACCAAATTAAATATTTATGAACATGAACATAGTTATTTGTAACCTGAGTTACTCAAGAGACAGAGACAATGAATGATGGAATGGAACCTTACCTTGAAGGTTACTAGCACAGGTTTAATGGTAAAATAATAAGTATGGCATTGGTTGAATTATTTTTAGAGATAATTTTAATAATTTATTAGAGATATAATTGATGGAGTAAAATAAGTTTTATATTTAGATATATATATTGGATTAACTAAAGTAATTAGTTTTTTATAATAAAATTACAAAACAATGGATATAAAATATTTATAATAATTAATTTTAAATTTAAATTATTCAACTGTTGGGAATAAAAAAATAAAAAAACAAAAGAAAATAATCTATAAACTTTTTATGGGACCTATAAGCTTTTAATCATACTCTAAACCTCCTTATCTTCGATTCTAAGTATAATAAACAAATATTTAATTCATGAGACCATAAAATAATTAATTTTAATTAGTAATATCATAAATTTAAAATTTATTTTAGAAATAACCATAAAATTAAATAGTTTAAGTGGTAGACTGGTAGTTGTAATTAATGAAAATTACTTAGAGTAATATATTTTATGGTATAATTTTTCAACCAATGAACATAATTTATATTAGTTTAATAAGTGGATCCAGTTTCGTTAGAAATGAGTGATTATTTCATAATCACAATAAAATAAGGATATGAAAAATAATTAGTAATTAATTCATTTAAAAGTGATCATATATTTTTTATACTACTTAAGATTATTTTTGTTTGTCTTTCAAGGTTTGTACATAGAAACCAAAAATGTAATACATTAGCTTATTCTAATAAAATAATTACGGGTTTCTTATTTTACTTTTTTCATTAATTTATATTCTACAATATATGTGTAAATTAATTTAAAATTAAGTAAAAAGTAAAGGGATAATTAGCAAAGAGTAATAGGTGTGGTTTTGAACTTTACAAACAATAAATAAATATAAAAAATTCAAAAATTTGACAATTAAAAAGGAACAAAGAAAGTATATAGAAACAAAAAAAAATATTCTCATTTGTTTCTTGGGACACCCTTTAACCCCAAAAGAATTCATTATTATTTAAAAGATATAGTGAAATAAATAAAGAGGATTTTCCAAAAAAAAATTATTTGATAAAAGGCATCACATGCTTCAAATTTGTCTAAAAAAAATGGCATACTTCAAATTTCAAATATCTCATAAAAAGGTAAAAGTAAAACGTAAATAAGATTTTGGCTTTCCAAAGGCCTTACAAATCCAAAACACAATAATAACAAGATTTAAAATGTAATCTCAAGTAAATAAACATGAGGTCTAGCCTCAATATCATAACTTATCACAGTATTAAACCCACAAGTAAAATATAAAATAAGTTACTAATAAACATGAGGTCTAGCATCATTCTTAGCATGGTGTTGAATCAGATTGTGTTCTGCATAATTGCAGGTTGCAATATTTGAAGGAAGAAGCCTCCCACGCTTCACATCTCTTTTCTACTCCAATATTAACATCATATTACATGTAACTATGAAAACTCATTTTCATACTTTATGAAATCACCAAAGTGATCAATTTATCAATCATTCTTAAAGCACAATCCCCTAATTTCAAAAGAACATCAAAAAGAGCAAAACACCATAGCAGACTAATCATCATTACCCTATCAATTAATTAACTCATTCAAGTGTTCTGAGATATTCACAATCCGTCCAAGGTCAATAAACCTAAAGTCATGTGAACTATCCATGGTTCATTGTCATTCATATAAGAGAAAAGGAGAAATTATTTTCCACTACAAAGGATGTGAGCAACTATGACAATGATTATTGCGGTTTTCCTTCACTCCTTCTCTCTAATTTCTCCCTTCTTATATTCTCAAATGACTAGACCTAGACTACATCCCTAAATTCTTTTTTATAACACATAGGTGGGCTAGTCTCTAGTTAGGCATAATTAGTTAGGAGCGGAACTACGTTCAATCCTACAGGGGTCATGCTCCCCCAAAGTTTTCATTTCTCAAAAAGGAAAAAAAGCATGTAGAGTGTATAAGCATGTATCAAGAAGAAACTATTCATACAATAAAACTTGTGTGGACCCGATTAGTTACTTGTTTTGATAATAAAAATTCTCAAATTATTTTTATTTAACCTGTATAACTTTTATTTTGTGGGTTAATTAACAACTTAGCATAACATGTGCTAGATTACTTTTGGTAAAATTGCATTTTTGATTCCCTCAATTTATCTCCAGTTTCGGACTTGGTTCCTCAATAATTTAATTCACGGATTTGGTCCCCCTATAAAAGATGAAATGCATTACTGTCACGTGTTATGATGACTGTCACGTGTCATGTTCTAATTGGATGTCAACTCCATGAAAGATGAAATGCATTGTTGTTTTCATTGATCAATCATAACATGACACGTGGCAGTCATCATCCAATAAGAACGTGACACGTGACAGTCAACATCACTTGTTAACTGTCAATGTCGCCACAATTGGATGTTGACCGTTAACAAGTGATATTGACTGCCACGTGTCACGTTCTTATTGGATGATGACTGTCACGTGTCATGTTCTGAATGAATGTCAACTCCATGAAAGATAAAATGCATTGTTGTTTTCATTTACCAATTAGAATATGACACGTGACAGTCATCATCCAATAAAAACGTGACACGTGACCGTCAACATTACTTGTTAATTGTCAATGTCCAATTGGAGATCAACATTGTACGATTTTACAAAATAGGGGGACCAAATTCGTTAATTAAATTACTAGGGGACCAAATCCAAAATTGGAGATAAACTGAGGGATCAAATTTACAATTTTGTTATTACTTTTTAAGAGCTAAAAAATCTTTTGTCATTCTCTAAAGTATATAGTAGGCTTTCTTCTAGAATCTATAATAACTTTGTGTGAATCATATTTAATTCTTAGTAAAATTACACTTCATTTATACTACTTAATTTTATTAGGATTATCAAATTTTAAAATTTCATAAGAGAGAATAAAAGAATTTATAAAAAAAAAATTTATTCAATGTACGTAAAGTTATTTGATAAATATCTCTCATTGCATATAAGTTATGTCTAATTTCGTTTTTATTTCTATTACACATATATATTCATTTTAAAACTTAATTTTATGTGATTAGACTTTAATTAAATTTTCCAAGCCACTAATTATCTTAGAACATATAGTTTCACTAATTAAAGTCATTACAAACTCATTAGTAAAAAAAATGTTCATTAAAATTCTAATTTTCTATTTTAGACCAAAGTTAAGCATATTTACCATAATATAATTAATGAGTTGACCAAAACCTCTCCTTTTCACTATTTGACCAAAAAAAATTATCTTTGACTTTTCAAATTTTGAACGACTTCACAATTTTTCAATATCTCTACCTAGCTATTTTGAAGTAATATTTATTTTAATTAATTTCCATTATTTTCTTAATTACTCAATTAATCATTAATTATATTTAATTACTCAAAACACATATTTATTTATTTAAAACAAAGAATCTCAATTGTTTCATAATTTAATCGCACAAGCACACAAACTGTAATTTTTAAGATATTACACCAATGTGTTTGGCCTGATGGATGAGTGCCATAACATGTTGAGAGGTGATCATTGCAAGATTTTATCATTCACTAAGAGGGAAGGAAATGGAGTGGCACACTCTCTTGCCTCGTTGACTTTTTTCGTGTACTGGGTAGAAGAGATTCCTAGCCAAATTGAATCTCTTATATAGTTAATGACGTACTCAATCTTGTGTCTTAGTTTAATTAATAGAATTTTCTCAGTATTTACACCTCAACAATGTGAGTACTTTTATTTCTTAGGGCAATAATGTGTAATTTATTCTATATTTTAACATAAAAGCGGTCCTATAATACTCACATTTTTTTCTGTAAAAAATACTCGCATATTTAAAGGATAGAAAATAATTTATGTTAAAAATGTTAAGTTTCTATATAAAAAAGTATTAAGTTTAATAAACTAAATTGTATATATGTTAGCACAAGAGATGATGATGATTGATGATGATGGTGTTAGCTAGTAGTAATACTCGCATTTTTCGAGAGCACTACAATTTACTCTATCTTTTAATATATATATATTACCTCTTTTCATATAGAAACAATTTACGCTAATAGTGTGTTTTTGTATCATGTGGCAAAATGAAAATCCAAGATTTTTGGGACCAAATCTGGAGAACTAGAATTTGTGGTAGTTTTAAATTAAGCTTCCAATTCCAATTTCCAAGTCAAAAGAGAGGTTTCTTGTAGAAGATATATCATATATTTGTATGAATTTGGCATATTTGGTAAAAACTTAAGGAATGGGATAATGAGAAATCTTGCACTTAGCTGTCTAATTAGCTTTTCTATATTTTTATGGAACCGAATTGAAAGAAGTTAGAAGTACACACACACATATATATATACACACACCAACGTACGTAATAACTCAATCAAGGGCATGCTATATTTGCAGTATCAGGGATATATAGCAACCACCATAGGTGTATTCAAGGTTAATGTTAGTAATGCTGCAAATGGAATTTTCACTATTGATAGAGGTTGCAAGTTTAAGGGTGTTACGCAAGCAATCTTCCATGCTCTAGTACATGATGCTACAATCTTACATGATGTTTGCTTCGAATTCAATTGAGGCGTCAACTGTGCCCAAAATTGGTGCCATTGTGTTCCTTAAATTTGTCACACAATCATGTTAAGTTATTCCATTGAGTTTGGACGCAAAACGGGAAAAAAGAAAAATGTTACTTTCTCTTAGAAAATCAATTATAGAGTTTAATTTTTACATGATTTTTTTTTCATATTTTTACTTCAATACAAAACAAATGTATTTTTTCTTACCAGACAATTCTATTAAAGTTGACCAATAAAATTATTATGAATAATTAATAATTGTGTTAATTGATTTAAATTATAAAAAATAGTTTATAACAATAACATGTTATAGGTGTATAAATAACACATATTGCAATAATGTTGAAGAAGGAAAAAAGGAGACACTTTCCAACAAGATCGAAATTAAAATTAGTGGATGTCATAGGTATAGTAGTAGTTAAACAAGGATGAATGACAAACTCTTCTTAATGTTGGATATATGATAATGATAGGAGGAGTTTGATTGCGAAAAGAAACACAAAATAATATAAAGAATTGAGTATATGGAAATTGAAATAACAATAAAGAATTAAGCAATGAGACAAATTAGGCACAATAAGATGTAATCTTGTTGGTTGCAATTTGCATAGTTGCGAATAAGGCAATGGGAGATGTATCGGACATTCCACGGGTTCTTAAGGCAGCCTCCCACGTGCCATATGGTTCCACATTTCCTTCCGTATAATTGTGGGGTCCAATGCCCTACACATAAGTCATAACCATGCACGTGTCTACTTCCTATGTTCAAATTCAATGCCATGCCATGCCATTAATTACGGACAAAAAAACTCTTTATATATATATATACTGATATACACACACCGGCGTATCCACAATAATTTTCATTTTAAAATTATGACAACTATAGTTTTGCAAGTTAGTTAATTGTCGTATAATCAATTAAACAGATTTTTGAATTTTTCGTTTAATCTTCATAATCTCGATATAATTTTCTGTTTTATTAAAAAAATATAAATATAATTTAGTGTCGATATTTATAATTTTTTTTCTGATGATGAATAATGTTATCATTTAATATTATTTAATCATAAATTAAATGAAATAAAAAAATCATATTAGAATTTAAATTATATGATAGATATTACATTATTATTATTATTATTATTATTATTATTATTATTATTATTATTATTATTATTATTATTATTATTATTATTATTATTATTATTATCAATACATATAATAAATTCTTTCAGCCTCGAAACTAAACTCCACGTGTTATCTGGTGCATATTTATCTTCTTCTTTTTTTTCGTTTGCATTTTAAAACGCTGATCACTGTTTTGTTTTTTTTTTTTCCTTACAAAATACGGGTCATTACTCTCGTTATTATTATAAAAGGTTTTATGAATAAGATAAATGATATGTAACATCACCATATTTATTTATTTTTGTGTAAATTTTATCGATTATAGTAATTAAGGTGATTATAATAAATATATATTATGATTAGATTATTAAGTTGAATTTTTAAATCTTAAATGAATTTTGATATATATAATATGATAATTAATTTTATGGAATTTTTTATCATTAGGATAACTTTTTTGTTTATAACGACGATTTTATAATAATTACCATAAATATGCATTATAATGATAAAAATGATAATATATTGTCATATCATCTTAAAATTATATTAATTATATGTATTGATTAATAAAATAAAAAGATAAAATCCCTCTACTAATTAAAAAATGCGACAAATGTCATGCACACCATTAATGAATTAAACCATTTATTAAATTTTTTCTTGATGAATTTAAAATATTCATTTTTTACAAAAAAATATATTTGTTAAATTTAAGACACATAGGTAATAAACTAATATGGCGAAAACTTCAAAATAATAATCCAACGAAGATTGATTGCAAGTACTAATTTTCTATTTAATGATTATTTAGACAGAAAAAAAAAATAAAACATAAATATGATAACTAAATGATGAAAATAATAAAAAAGAAAAAAATTAAATAATAATTTTTAATAGATATGTGATGAAAGTCATGGTGAAAAAGAAAAAGAAAAATATGTGTATATATAATTACAATCAGAATTCTAAACAATTTTTTTTAAGGTAAATCATCTTTATGAATATGAACCAACCACGAATGCAGCTTCCTAATGTGTGTCCAGAGCTTAAGAATAAGATGTCCATGATTTTATAATTTTAATAATTATTAATAATAAAATATATTAAAAAAAGTGTGATAGAAAATATGTTATTAATATTTTTTTTATTAGCATTGGATTTAGTTATTGGGCTATATTTTTTAATTTGTGGCCCGATTCAGTCTACATCTGGGCTTGTTTTTTTCCATTCATCTTTTTTTTTAAAAAAACTTATACTTTCTATATGCATTTTTTGGATTTTTTTAAAGACTAAAATCTGGAATTATATTTTTGGTTACGATAACAAAATTCAGATAAAATATCTTTTTAATCTTTATATTGAATCTTATTTTTAGTCTCTAAACTTTTATACTTTTATATTATGCAATTTAATTCTAAACTTTATAAAAAAACGTGTTTTTAATACTTTCTAACAACCTGAAGCTAAAAATAATACAGAAATTTGAAAGTAAGCTCATGGATTAAAAATACATTTTTCTTTTATAAAATTTAGAGACTAAGTTACATGATATGAAAGTTGGTTCGACAACAACAAATAAGATTCAACCAAGTATATGAAGTAAAAACATATTTTACCCGCAAAATACATTCTGAAATTTGTTTCTACAATGTTAAAATCACATTCTGAAAACTAAATTTTGAAATATAATTTGCCTTCATTTTAGAGCCTTTAGTTTAAAGGTTTCAGATCTGCAGTTGATAATCTTGACTGCTGGGTCCTTATACTCTGCTTACGATCATAAAATATTTTTGGTGAATTCACTAATGAATCCAAGGTGGCATGCACTTATTACCCTCAATAATTCCCGAATTGTTTTTTACTCTTGTTTTTTTGGATCAAGGTTGACTAGTTATGAACTTTTATTTTGTTAATATTGTATTGGCAAATTAAAATTAGCATTGTTAGTAGATACAACAATTGACAATCCACAGATACAGAATGGACATGTTTATCCACACGTTTACTTCGTTTAATCTCTTAAAATATGTTCAAAACCAACCCCCTAACCTTTGATAAGAAGCTTTTCAGATCATGGCAACACGAGGGACATAAAGATGAAAAAGGGTAACATGTGATGTGAGTGCACTAACTAGAGCTATCATAGAGAAAGTTAACTAAGGAACCAAAGCAGTGTATTAGTAATATTTCACATAATTCCTAAACTGACATTTATTTTACAAGTTGAAATTTTAAATAATTCCTAAACAAACTTTTCTAACATAGCCTTAGAATATATTATATACAATAAACCGATTTTTCTGGTGTAAATTTCTCTGATAGGATTCTTAAAAATTTAGTAGGGTTTTTTTTTTTTTATCATTTTATGAGTGTCAACCCAATAGCAGTGACTATAAGAGTGGAAGGAAGGCCAAATTTTAGGTGGGTCCAAAAGGTTAACGTGTATCCAATGTTTGGAGCTTTGCGAGCTTGTTCACACACTACCAAGTTTGCAGCTGATCCTAATAGTGAAAAGTTCCCTGCTATGGTGCTCACCCAAGCCAAGATTAGCCATGCTCTCTTCTCATCTTCTTTGGAAACAGTAGCAGCTGAGGCTGCAACTCGTGCTCCAAGCAATAGAACTAGAAAACATAAAGAGAATGTTTTGATACATCAGATGAAAATGGCTCTTGATAAGGATGAACATCTTATAATTTTAATGAAATCTCAAATTAATTAAAAAAATTGCAACATATTTAGTACTATAACTAATAATGATTAGTAAAACATGGGGAAAATAAATATATCATATTTCCACACCCTCACACATGATTGTAAAATATTTTATTTCATTAATTTAATAAAAAAAAATTCTTATAAACAATATAAATCATAAACAACACAAATCATTTGAAGATTTACCATTTACTAAGGGTCTGTTTGGATACAAGTCACAAGTGCTTTTGAGATCTCTTCTACTAAAAATATAGAGCTTTTTTCAATAGAGAAATTCTTAAAAGAACTTTTAACCTTGTATCCAACTAGGCTTTAAATACTCTTGTTCTGAAAAATATTAGCATCGTTTTTTTTATCGGATGAAATTCATATATATATGAGTGTCACTGAAGTAATGGAACCCTCTTGAATTTCAAATAATAAGAGAAAGTTTGTTTTAAAAACTATTAGAAAGTATGATGGTCGCGATCCTCCTCCCAAATTTGAGTAAGGTAAAATATTATTATATTGCTTCGTATAATTATGCAACAAACATGTAAAATAGATGGGGAACATATAAGTAAGTTCATGGATGGATTTATTGATGAAAATGTATGTGTGCGCACGTTATATTATTCTCTCACAATATATGAAATTTCTAGCTTGATCACTGAGCAAGTCATACGAGAAAAATAATTTATTTTGGCAGGTTATCATCCACTTACCAGTTGGTACATTTGAAGCCAAATTTGATAGAAGAAGTATAACTATAGCCAGTATAGCTATTCCACTAGCATGATCTATTCGAGAATAAGGCTCCATTAAGTCCCAAAGAGCACCTGGAATTCCAGTTTTCTTGAATCCATCTACTGTGATAAACATTCCACAAAAGAATATCAACAGTGAATAAGAGACCTGTTCCAAGAAGAAGAATCACCATAAGTGATTGTTCAAAGTTCAATTGACACAATAATAACAATAGCTTTTCAAACGGAAGAGACATAAAAGGAGGTTTTGTATATAAGTATTACCTTGTCTATGCTTGGCCCTGCATCTTTGAAATCAAGAACCACCAAAGTTATTGCAGCTGCAATTGCAGCCCATGCCATATTTGCACCAAGAAGCATTGCAATCACCATTATCAACGTGATTGCATAAACACAAGATTTCCACACTATCCTTTTCCATTTTTTTCTCAAATAGTCCACCTTTCCTTGTGAAGAGTGCATAACATGTGCTTCTATAGGTTTATCTACTACTATTGCAACAACTTTTGAAGGATTAGTTTCCTCCTTTGCATCATTTGTCCCCATCTTGGATGCATTTGTTGTGGAATCCTTTGTGCTACTAAGAACCATCTGAACTTCAGTTACACTTGGAGTTGTTTGGTTTCTGATAGGATGTACTTGAGAAGGGTTTTGAAGACCATTAGTAGGTTCTAGACTGTCATTGCATTCATGAGAATTAAAGGATGCACAATGTGACATTGTGGCTGGAGAAAACTGATGGGAAACAAACTCCTCTTCAGCAACTTCTGAAATTGGATCCTCTTCATCCTTATGAATAGTTAACACCTTCCAATACATGGCTATAAGAATTACAACATTCACCACAACTCCTACAAGCATAGCTGGAAGAATACCAGTGAGAAAGCTCCCAAATGATATTTTACCTTGAATAGCTATAACTAGATTCTGGGGGTTCCCAATTGGGGTTGCTGAGGATCCAATATTAGCACTTGAAGCTAGTGCAAGAAGGAAAGGGTAAGGTGGGAGGTTATGTTGCCTTGCTATTTTCAACACAAATTCAGTCAATACAACACAAGATGTGTCATTGGTGAAAAAGGCACTTGATATAGCTGAAATTAAACAAATTCTACAGAGTAAGTCCTTTGGTCCTTGGCTTTTCCAAGAGAGCAATTTCCCCAAGTACTTGAACATGTCTGCTCTTTCAAGAAAAACAGTAACAACCATTGTCCCAAAAAGAAGACCAAGAATTGGGAGATCAATTGCAGCAAAAGCTTGATCTGGATTAAGAACTTTGAATATGACCATAAACATTGCACCTAGTAGGGACCCTGCAGTTCTCCCAATGGGTAGAAAAGGCACACATGGGAAAACTGCTAGAACCCAGAAAACTGCAAAGGCTATTGAGCCAAAGACAACTGTTGGAGTAAGAGCCAATGCCATTGTTGTGGTTAAACAAGCAACAATTTCCAAACAAATGTTAATTCAAGCCTCCACTTCTAGGCGAACACAATAGAATTTTGTTTGGTACAATTTCCTGAACATGGAAAGCCAATTGATTAGTAACTTTGTAAGAGTGCATGAAAAACCAATCTATTATATTCCTCTTCTTATTCAATCTACTACTTTGAGACATGAATTAAGTGAATCATTATTATTGAATATTAATGATCAAGCGGGAACGTGGATCGGAGTATGAATATATTGTTTATGGTATTTGACAGAGGTCTGCTACATCACATGAATACAGGTATCGTATACTGTGGGTTAATTAAATTTTTGCAAACAGATAAATAAATTAAATATGGACAAGACATTTGAATTTGATGTACTATAAAACATGCCAGCAGTGTATTAAACATAAAATCACATGACTTTCCAAGCATAGCATAAAAATTAAAGGAAGCAATTATCTTGAAAAACAACTTAATTAGGATAATAAATTAACAAGCTCATAAATTAATATAAATAATCTATAATATAAAAAAAATGGTTATAGCCAACCAACAAACAAGGAATACCAATAATTGAGGAATCACAACATAATAGTAATAATCACTTTTTCAACACACAGTCAACATCGCGGGCCACTGTGTTGATATCTTATTGGAGGAAAATGACCTTTTTGTTTTGTCAACAAAACAATGCTAATTGGTATCAAATTTGTATGGTCCAACAGCATTAAAGATATACCTGAGCTGGCTGAGCAGCGTATCAGCTTTTTGGTAAAAGAAAAAAAAAAACTGGTACATATAAGCCGTACACAAGCTCCATATACCAGTTTCTTTTCTTTTTCATTTTTTAAAAGGCTATTTATCCATATTCAATATCTCAAATGGGTACCTAGCATGTGTATATGCATCATTTAATGGAGTACTGACACAGTAAATATATATAGAATAAAGTACATGCCGTGCATTCCAGCAAAATGGGACTACAATAAGGATTTTATTGAACTCTCAAAATGCATGCATGAAATCTATTAAGTACACAAAGATAATATTAGTGGACGGTTTCAACCACTTCTTTCAGAAAAACCAAGTTTCTATGTTATTTTTATAGCGTGTTTGGGATGTGATTTTCCACGTTTTAGATATGATTTTCAGAAACTAATACTTATAGCTTTCACATCCCAAACGTTATTTCTTAAACGAGTTTCCATAAACACGCTATTAGTAAATCAAAACCACCCATGAAAGCCAGAATTATATTGGAAAACAAAATTGATCCAATTAGAAGCAAAGATATTATATAATATACATATAACAATTAATTCAAAAGAGCTGGAATAGAAAAACAACACAGACACTTATCATGCACACACTTTACTCGCTATTCTTACCTTAATAACTTGAAGGCTCCATGAAAAGCTATATGAACTTTTGTAAGAGTTTTTTTCTGAATTGGATTGAGTATAAAAATGTGAGTTTGCTAGCAAAATGGTGGAAGAGGGAATTGCAACAGAGCTGAAAACTTGTCAAGACACTAATACTTGGTGTGAGAATGAGAAATTAAGGTGACCCTCTATTTATATTTGTGCACACTAATTAAGTACACTTCTTCCATGCTAGCAACCTGGTGAGAAAGGATAAGTCATAAGCGGCAACTGTGTAATACCACTTGGCGAAAAGTGACCCTCTCTTTGCACTTTTCATGTACACTCTTTGAGTATAAAAGTCATAAGAGGCAACTTAACTTGGTACTACTTGGTGAAAGTGGACCCTCTATTTATACGGACACTCTGGATTATAAAAGTCATATGCGGCAACTTTAGTAATAGCTTCCAATCATTATTATTTGAGATATTTTTCAACACATTTTTCTTAATATATTTTTTATTAATAAAATTATAAAATTATGAGTGATATTAATTTTTTAAATAAGAAGTGAAATTTATAAATTTTAATTAATAATAAAGAATATATTTATAAGATTATATATATGTTTGTAAGAAGCTGTTGAAACATGTATTCATATCAAATTAAAGGCATGAGGATTTTGGATAGAGACAAATGTAGGACATACCTATAATTAAAATGTGTTGGATAATCAATCTTCACACGAAAGATTATAAAAACACAATAAAAATTATACCACAAGAAAAATAATAACAAACATACGAATTTAACGCGACATTTTTTGCTTACATTCACATAATCATTTCAAAAGTATTTCACTATCACAAAAATGATTAAAGAGTGTAACTCTTCCCAAATAGTGTATCACCCTATAAAACCGAATACGTTACAAAAAATGATAACATTCTTACACAAAATCATTTTTCTATCAACAAAGTGACTGTTGTTTCACAATCTTTCTTCTCACACACTTTCTCTTCATATACTATTTTTTTTCACGGTAAAAATTATCACCAACTATAATAAATAAATTAAGTTGAAACAAAAATAAACTCTCTTAAAAGTTGAAATAAAAACAACTTCTAATATATTCATTTAAATAATCTTCATTTAGTAAAATATAATATTTTACTTTGCATATAAGTCATCTAAATCTTAATAATAAAAATTTAATTTCCAAAATTCAATTTTTAATGTGCATGTCTGTTGACTTAAAATTCTATAATGTTAAAATACTAGCTACTGTTGTTTGTTAATTTGTTGCCTCCCTGCGCGGTTTTGAGCGTCATGCATATATATTGGAGCATATATCTATTTATTCAGATATTGTTTTTTGAAAATTAAGATTAATCTTTTTAAAATATTAATATTTATTTAAAAAACTAGTCTCTTACAATAAATATTTTCATTTATACTAATTAAAAAATCAAGTTTTTAATCACATACTTAGTTAGGTCAAGTCACTCCACTTTATCAATTTTGAAATAATTAACTACTACATGACAAAGCACTTTTCATTATGACTTAGGTCAAGTCACCCCACTTTATCAATTTTTGAAATAACTATACATTACAAAGCACTTTTCACCAGATATTTATATGATGATAATTAGGATTTGACGAGTTCGAGTTACTCTTAATTTGAATAGGATCATTTGTAAATAAGGTCTGGGTAGGGTATTGTGCGTAGACATGTACCAGCACCGGCATTTACACGGGTAACAACTTCTGATTCTCATTTCTGTATTAGTTTATATCTATACCTGCAAGTCAATAAATCACTAAAAATATTATTGTTAAATTTTTAGAACTAAATCGAAAACTCATCCTGAAATCTTCTAAACATAATCTCATGTGATTAATCTAATTAAGTATGTGATTAAGATTTCATTTCAAACATAAAAAAGTTACATAAATTTCCAACATAGTATAAAACATAATATTTGAATGATCTTTTTTTTTTTGGGTAAAGATTTGAATGATCTATAGTTACTAAGCAAAAGCATATAATTTTTCACCTCAAATATAATTATTTATCAATATAATTAATAAACCCTTTAATTTTTTTTTACTGCAAATAAATCCTATAATCAATCATGATGAATGTTTCTTTGATAACAACTACGTTTTCTCTTCACTTCAGGATATAAGAAATGGTCGACTTCAGAAACAAAAACGATAAGAAATGGTCAAAATTTTAAAACTTTGTAACTGAAACAGTGTCAGCTTTTACATGATATTGATCAACCTTGAGAGGTTTCCACCCAGGCTAATCAAGATTAAATTAAATGCAACCAATATGTGCTGCCAGAATTAATGTGTTCTGAGGTACTTTATTTGATGGGCTATCATAACAGCTTCGCAGGCTTTGTTCTCTCATGTGAAGTTTGAAACAGATTACAAGAAACTGCATGCTACATATGGCAGAGCTCTAGTCGAGGGAGTATATTGGATGAAGGATTTTCCTCACCAAGTTGCCCTCCTGATTCAATCTGATGTAATTTGATTTCTGTTTTGGAATAAAATCAGATGAATTACTCTTAAAAAAAATGTAAAACTTCAAGGAAGTAAAATATCTATTTTAATTTGTACATCGCACAAAATAAATTATATTACAACTAAAATTTGTAATAAATAATATTTTTAAACATATAAATAATATTTTAGATTTATGATAAATAATTTATTTTATTTATTGATATTTTTTAAGAAATATGCAAATTTAATTTAGAATTAAAAATGTTAAAAATGATAAATAAAAGAAATAAAAAATTAAAGTTAAATCATTCAGTTTATATTAAAAACATAAAATAATATACCATATGCATGTTAAGAAAACATTTAAATTTTGAAGATACAATTTATTTGATATTAATTTCTGATTTATTTGATGAGTGAAAAAGGTGGAGGTTTGAGAAAGCAGACTTACACCTTTATATATATTGGGTCCGGGGTTATTAGTATCAGAGATTTGGAAATGTAGTAAGGGGAAGACGTAATTGGTGAAATCAGAAAAACATGAATGACCTGATTTTCATCTAAGGATTGAAATTCATCTACATCTAAGTTGTGATCCAAAATTGTGTATCTCTTTTTAAATTGCTATGTACCCCCACTTGGTACGTGCAAAACTCACAAAATAGAGTAGTGACAGAGTTGAGCAAATTAAACTACATGTGGTGGATTATAGCATAATAGGACTACAATAATACAAAATCTCAATAATAGTACTACAATAATAGATTCTATTAAACTAGATCTTAAAATGCAAAAAAAAAAAACCCTTCGTCCCAAAAGAAAATAAATATTTCAAGAGAATTTATATTTATCAGGAGACAATTTTATTAAAATAATTTTATTTTTTCACTTAATTTTGATAAATGCATTATTAAGTACAATATTAGATGCAAATAAAATGAAAGTGAAAATCCCAACCATTTGCATAATAATAAAATAAAATAAATAAAATGACTTATCAAATTTTAAGTTTTCTATAAGTTTTTAGAATATTTTATTTTTATTGATTAATTATTTTACTAATTTTATTTCACTTTTTTGAAATTGAGTAAAAAACAAAAATAAAAAATCTATATAATTTAATTTTAAACTGGATAAATAATTTGATGAATGAGTCCTTTTTTTTAGCCAATAAGTGCATCTTTTATTGATTTGATTTACATTATATTTTATTTAATCTGTCACCATGTAACTGATGGAGATGGCATCCCCATCTTTGGTTCTAGTCATCACTTATGGATTGACCACAACGACTCACTCTTCAATTGCACTGATGGCCTAATTGGTGCTGTTATGGGCTCCACTGCCATTACCATTTCCAACAACTGCTTCATCCCCTAACTAGGTCGATCTACTAATTAATAGTCCTTTTGGTTAAAATATTTGAAGGAATTCTCTCATCATGTGTTTACTTTGTTTTAACCAAGTAGTACGGCCATAGAGAGTTAGTGTTGAGTTTATTGACTTCAAAATTATTCAGGTTATGCTACTGGCTCAACGTGACTCTTATGTCCACGATCAGCATATGCAAGGAATCAATGCATACAACCATTTCGGGGAGAATCTTAACCAAAGAATGCCCAGGTAATTAACTAACATCTTTTATGTAGTAGTAGTATCTCTAGATATTTTACTTTTTTTTTTCCAATTGTATATGTCATTCCATCTAACATTTTGTTCAATTCTATGATAATAATTTTTATTACTTATTATTTTTAAAAATAGGCTTAGTTACTATTTTGATCTTCTAATTTAATTTTGAAGTTCAATTTGATTCTCTTAATATTAAAAAGTTCAATTTAGTCCTCTGATCTGATTTTTTTTAAATGACTTAATTAGGTCCTTTTACTTTTAGAAGTTTCAATTAAGTCATTTATTTTTTAAAATAGGTTCAATTTGATCTTATTTTTCTTTCATGTGCTCCAAATTTTTTTAAAAAATAAGATCAAATTTGATTTTAAATAGGATAAAGTTGAATTTATTTTAAAAATTAAGGAACCTAATTAAAACTTCTAAAAATAAAAGAACCTAACTGAAACACTTTTAAAAATTAAAGAACCTAATCAAACATTTTAATAATAAGAGGATCAAATTGAACTTCATATTTGAATTAGAAGACAAAAATAATAATTAAGCCTTAAAAATAATTTAACCCCAGTGATTCAAGATCTTAGACCGAGATAGAATTAATTACCACTCCTTTCATTTCATTTTATATGATGTTTAAGATTTTGATACATTATTAAGAAATCTAATTAATATCTTTCTAATATTCTTTTTTATCTCTATAATTAATTAGATATTTTTCTCATTTACTACACTATAATAATTACTCTCACTAAGAGTATCTCATGAAAAAAAAACATTTAATACTTCATTTATTTTGTAAAACGATAACTAAATTAAAATATATTTTTTTTTACTAAATGTTAGTGGCAAGAGGTGTAGTTGGTTATGGTGAAACTCTTATATATGTAAGTAGGGATGACCAAATGGATGAGTCGACTTCACCTAGTCCATCAATTAAGTGAGAAAAAGGACTTAGTTAGACAAGTTCATATTTTATATGAGACTCATTTGTTAAAGTTTGACCAGGCTCGATGGCCCATTAGACTGACTTATATTGATCTATATTTTACTTTTTTATCTAAATTTTTACAGATTCAAAAGAAAAAAATAAAAATTAAAAAAAATATATTATATCAAAATAGGCTCAATTGAATTCACACCAATATTTTTTGAGTCCAATATAACCTGATAGTAGACTAGTCCAAATAGTCACAATTCTATTTGGATTAACATTTTATTAGTCTAACTCGACCTGAATCAATAGGCCAACAGTGAAACTAGCTGATGCGGTCCATTTTGCGAGCTCTATATGGAAGGAGTTTTTTTTTGGCACATATATCATGCATATATGTGTCACTTTCATAGTTCAATAGAAAAAAAGTCAAGTAATTGACAAAATTAAAAACCAATTCATTACTTAAAAGTGGGGTCGTAGTTTGCTGAATGCCCCACGCACAGAAAGTAATTGGAGGAAAGTAAATTCTGCTGCCAAAGATTTCACATAACTCCCAAACTAACATTCATTACTAATTGAAATTTCAAAAGCATTCCTAACAAACTTTTAGCTAGGACCATCACAATCATATACTTATTTGACGATATTAACAACAAAAACAGAGAAAATTCCTTGTTCATCTACCTATATTTTCTAACACAACGTTAAAATACATTACAATTAACTGACTTTGCTTGTGTAAACTTCTACGATAAGATTCTTTGGATTTTTAGTAAACTCTTATCATTTTATGAGTGTCAACCCAATAGCAGTGACTATAAGAGTTGAAGGAAGGCCAACTTTTAGATGAGTCCAAAAGGTTAATGTGTATCCAAGGTTTGGAGCTCGACGAGCTTGTTCACACACTATCAAGTTGGCAGCTGATCCTAATAGTGAAAAGTTCCCTGCTATAGTGCTAACCCAAGCTAAGATTAGCCATGCCCTCTCCTCATCTCCTTTGGAAATTGCAGCAGCTGAGGCTGCAACTCTTGCTCCAAGCAATAGAACTAGAAAACATATGAATAGAAGATTGTGATGCATCAAATGAAAATGGCTCTTGCTAAGTATGGATATAAAAAAAAAAAATACTGGTAGTTTAGACAAGAAATGAATGTGAACCTTCATTATGACTAAATCTAGATTGCATATATGTATTATGACTTAACATTGCATACTTTTTTTTGCCCATGACAATTGAAAATTTTAGGGAAAATATAATCCTAACATATTTCTTTTTGTATGCTACTATAGTTTATATCAAACTTGGTTTAAAAATTTAAAATTGACTAATGTCAAACACATAAATTTAACATTATATCTTATAGCAGTCATGAAAGTTCAAATTAATTAAAAAAATGCTGCATGTTACGTATAACTAATTCTAGGAAACAATATAAGTCATGCATAACAGAAGCCATTTGAAGATTTACCATTCACTAATTGTCATTTAAGCAAGGTAAAAAAAATTAGTAGACCGTCTTTTAATCATGAATCGAACATAAAATAGATGGGTAACATATAAATAAACAAGTTGTACCAGAAAAATAATTATTTTGGCAGGAAGATCATGCACTTACCTGTTGGTACGTTTGAAGCCAAATTTGATAGGACAAGTATAACTATAGCAAGTATAGCTGTTTCACTAGCATGATCTATTCGAGAATAGGGCTCCATTAAGTCCCACATAGCACTAGGAATTCCAGTGGACTTAAAGCCCTCTACTGTGATAAACATTCCACAGAAGAATACCAAAAGTGAATATGAGACCTGTTCCAAGAAGAAAATCACTTTAAGAGATTGTTCGAAGTTCAGTTGGCACAAGAATAACAATAGCTAGCATTTCAAATGGAAAAGAGAGAAAATGAGGTTTTGTACAAGCGGTTGTGTTATATAAGCTTTACCTTGTCTAAGCTTGGCCCTGCATCTTTGAAATCAAGAACCACCAAAGTTATTGCAGCTGCAATTGCAGTCCATGCCATATTCAAACCAATGAGCATTGCAATCAACATTACTAGTGTGATTGCATAAACACAAGATTTCCACAGTACCCTCTTCCATTTTTTGTTCATATAGTCCTTTTCTCCTGAAGAGAGTATAACAAGTGCTTCAATAGGTTTATCCACTACTATTGCAACATTTTTTGAAGGATTAGTTTCCTCCTTTGTATCATTTGTCCCTTCCTTGGATGCATTTGAGTTTGTTGTGAAATCCTTTGTGCCACTATGAACCATCTGAACTTCACTTTCACTTGGAGTTGATTGGTCTCTCATAACATGAACTTGGGAAGAGTTTTGAATACTATTAGCAAGTTCTACACTGCCATTGCATTCTTGAGAATTAAAGGATGTAAAATGAGACATTCTGGCTGGAGAAAACTGATGAGAAACAACCTCCTCATCCACTACAACTTCTGAAACTGGATCCTCTTCATCCTTAGGACAAGATAGTACCTTCCAATACATGGCTATAAGAAATACAACATTCACCACAACTCCTACAAGCATAGCTGGAAGAATACCTATCAGAAACCTCCCAAATGATATTTTACCTTGAATAGCTATAACCAAATTCTGGGGGTTCCCAATTGGGGTTGCTGAGGATCCAATATTAGCACTTGTAGCAAGTGCAAGAAGGAAAGGGTAAGGTGGGAGGTTATGTTGCCTTGCAATTTTCAACACAAATTCAGTCAACACAATGCAAGAAGTGTCATTGGTGAAAAAAGCACTTGAGATAGCAGAAATGAGACAGATTCTACAAAGTAAGTCCTTTGGTCCTCTACTTTTCCAAGAGAGCAATTTCCCCAAGTACTTGAACATGTTTGCTCTTTCAAGAAAAATAGTGACAGCCATAGTCCCAAAAAGAAGACCAAGAATTGGGAGATCAATTGCAGCATAAGCTTGATCTGGACTAAGAACTTTGAATATGACCATAAGCATGGCACCAAGCAGGGACCCTGCAGTTCTCCCAATGGGTAGAAAAGGCACAGCTGGGAAAACTGCTAGTACCCAGAAGATAGCAAAGGCTATTGAACCAAGGACAACTTTTGAAGTAGGAGCTAAAGCCATTGTTGTGATTGAACAAGCAACAATTTCCAAACTTCAAAGCAAATGCTATAAACTTCACCTCTAGGCCAACACAAATGAATTTTGTTTGGTAGGAATTTCCTGAACATGAAAAACCAATTGGTTAGCAACTTAGTAAGAATGCAAGAAAATCAAACCTTTGACTTTGAGACATGAATTAAGTGAATCATTATTATTGAAGAGCATTTAAAGTAGATAAGTTCATGGTATATGACATAGCTAAACTACGTTGCATGATACCGGTAGGCCTATACTTTGTGTTAATATAATTTTTTCGTAATTAAATATGGATAAGACATTTGAATTTGATATTACAAAACATGACAACTTTGTAAAAAATAAAATCACCTGAATTTTCAAGCATAGCATAAAACATGAAAGTTGTAATTATCGTGAAAAATATCTGGAGGATAATAGCGTACCAAGCTCATAAACCAAAAAAAAAAAAAAAAGATGACCCACCAACAAACCAAGCAATAGCAAAATAGAGAATCACAACAATATAAAAAATCGGTAAGTTTTTTTTTTTTTTTTACCAAATATCAAAATAGTATACTTAAAAAAAAATACTTGTATGGTTTAGATCAACTTTTTGAAAGTTAACTGTGATTTTGTAAGAGTAATTTCTGATAGATTTTTAATGTCAGAATTTCTTAGGCACTTTTTAATCTTTTTTTGCGTTCAAACTGTACGACTGATGGAAAAGCTAATTATATTTGTATCAAGTGAACGTGCGTCACTCTTCTTGGATGTCTAAGCAAATACATATTATGGACGACTTTCAGATAATCGACTAATTACACAATACAAGTAAATATTTTTTTTGGAAAATATAAAGAAAAACATATTCTTTTAGCATAAAAAGGCAATAATCACTTTTTTCCCAAACAAAAATGCCTAGTTCTTGTCACAACTATACGGCCAAACCGTATCAAAGACATACCACTACAGCAGAGTTGCATATCAGCTTTTTGGTTAAAAGAAAAATTGGTACTAATAAACCGTACACAAGTTGGGTACTAGTTTCCTTTTGTAACCATTACTTATAAAATCGTATAAAAAATATACTGTGATTGCAGGTAGAATGTTGGAGATTTCACATAAAATAAAGATACGGTAAAATAGAACATATAAATAAAAGATAGTTTCCATCCGTTAAGTTAGATCCTAAATTCAAAATTAAGGTGGTATCGAAATCTATTCTAACAATTACGTTGCACGTATATCAGTCTGTTATGAAATCATCTGCAAATATTATTGATCAAATTCCAGATCCCATATGGACTAACATGTGTATTATGCATTACTTATGGATCACTGACACATATTGAACAAAGTACATGCATGCAGTAGCTAGATTCTAGCAGAATCGGCCTAACTATAATAAGAAATTCTATGACTCTCAAAATGCATGAAATCTGGTAAGTTCACAAAGGAAATATGAGGGGAGGTTCAAGAAATTCTTTTAGAAAAAGCAAGAATTGGAAAACACGTAGAGCATACGTAAAAAACTCATTCAGTTAAGCATATTAGCAGCAAGGATATCATATAATACAGCATTTAATTCAACAGAACTGGAAAAGGAAAACAATAACACAAACATCTATCACACATTTTACGTCCTACTCTTACCTGATAGAGGACTGAAGTAAGAGATTAATGGAGACAAATATGCTAATAGAGATAAGTGTTTTCCTTCTAACAGAATGCTGCTGAGTTTTTCCTTGGCCTGTTATTATTATTGCTTGTTTCAGTTAGAAGGCCCGTGGTGTCATCTTGCGTAAAAAGAAAAATATTTCACGGGGCTAATTACTTGAAAGCTCTATGAAAAGCTACGAACTTTTTGGTTTCCAAATTGGATTCAGAAACATTTTAATTTGTTTGGAAAATGGTGGAAGAGAATTGCAGCATCCTCAGAGCTGAAGACTATTGTTCAAGACACTTCCACTTCATACCACTAGGTGAAAGGTGACCCTCTTTTATATATGTGCACACTGGAAAATATATAAAAGTTCTAAAGGGCAACTTTAATAGCTTCCAATCAGAATTTATCTGACACAATAAACTATTTATGTATTTTTTTTTTAAAAATAAATTATACACTGATAATATAAAATAATTTTATATAATTTAATAATAAATTATCACATAAAATAAGCTGGTTGATCATTATAGTAACTTTTTTGAAACTCTTATTAACTATAATTTCTTGTTGAGGGAGAATATGATTTTTTTTATAACTTATACTACATAATTGTTAATTTTTTTCTTCAGCAATCAAATAAAAAGCACGAGATTTTTTTTTAATACTGACAAATATTTTTATTAAATCTAGGACGTACCACTGTCTTTTTAATTGAAAATGCCACTCACACATATACTTGCACTTACGTCACTTCAAACCACTTTATATTTAATAAGTAATTTTGAAATAACTACCACATGATACCATGTTGCAATTGATACTCTCCACAAAACATTAACATAATGATAATTTGGATAGGATGAATTAATATTTTAACATCGATGTGATATTTGTATTTACATTCAATCTTATCTCTCCGTCTTGCTTCCATCAAAAGGTTGAAATATTTTTGAAGTATTCACGCAAGGGAAGCCTTTGAGAACCTATTACATTAGTACGTTGTATGGGTATAATTTTTTTTTTATATATAAAAAAAATCCATACAAGAAATGAGTATTTGATATACTAAAATACATAAATTTCGACATAGTACAAAACATATGATTGGAATTTATTTCCACTATTAAATAGTTAATATGATATATTAGACAAGAAAGGAATATTTTTTATCCCATTGATAATGATTGTTCTTTTCTTTTCAGTTTGTATAACTAGATCCTGCTATTCAATTAAAAGAAAGGATATAGATTCTAAAACATAAATGAAGTAAAATATTTATAAATTACTATGACAATAACGGAGTATAAAACATGAACAAACTCATAGAAATCAAAGTCAAAATATTAAGAAAAAAATGTTAGCTGGCCAACAAGCATTACCAATAAAAAAGAATCAAAACTATACTAATAATTGCAATCCAGTTGATAATTATATTGTTACCATTGTTTCTTTTTGCTAAAAGCAAGATACCACCACAATTAAAAAGACCCTGAGACTAATTTTTTAAGACGTAGAAATTATTAAAATATTTTTTTTTCTTTCTTAATTAGTAAAGTATTTTCTATGTGTATGAATAAAGAATCAAATTCTCGTCAATATACTCAAGAAATCCAATTATCATAGCAGTAAATTGTTATGCTATTTCTACTATATTGTTATTATGTTCCTTCTTTAGGAGAGAAATGACTCACATAGCATAGGATATAGATTTGGTGTAGTAATTAAGGAAATGGAGTATTGATAAAATAAAAAAAACGTGATTCTTTACCTTTGAGATTAAGAGTAATGATAAAAAAAATTATTGAAAATTAAGAGTATCTCTTATGTTTAATCGATGTGGTCTCAATCATTAGACGATATTTAATAAGATAAGATATTTTCCAACTACATCATGTGCATCCTCCATATAATTACTAAATCCAAATCTCTTGTTATTCAAACACTATAACGACATCAAAGATGTACTCAAGCTATGTATTAGTTTCCTTTTTCTTTTCCCCTTTCAAAAAGAAAATAGTGCATAAGGGCCACTAATTTCTTTTTTAAATTGCTATGTGCCATACTTGGTAGGTGCAAACAAACAAAATAGAGTAGTTACATAGTTAACATGGAGGAAATTAAACTACATATGGGGTAGGTTCTAGCCCGATAGGACTATAAAAACTTAGATAAAACACCATTTTGGTCTGAAAGTGTAAATATAGTCACGTTAAATTCTCAAATTTTCATTTTTTTTAAAGTTCCTAAAATGTCAAATAATTAAGCTCCTAAACGTAACTGTTTCCTTTGTTCTTAAATATATTAATATTATCATTTAAGTAATGATATTCTGAAATTTAAACTATTTTTTGTTTATTGGCTAAGAGCAAACATTATTAATATAAGGAAGAAGATGAAGGGTACAAGGAATACTTGCCCCTTACACAACTAGCTCAATAGTTATGTAAAATGATGAATCCTCTAGCCTAAATATATGCACCCCAAAAATAAACCCTCTATGTAAACTATTACCCTAATCATCAAACCCAGCAAAAATCATTAAACCCTACTCATCTATATAAACTTGGACTAAAATAATTGGCAGATTACACTTTCAGTAATATTTTTTTTAAAAAAAAAATCTTACTTTTATATAATATGACAGTGTCATATACACTTTCAACGACCTAAATGATGTGCTATATCCCAGAAGGTGATCAAAATCTCAAAATGCACGAATATTCACTTCCTTCATAAACAAGCCTACTCTAAGTAAATAAAAGGACCCATAATACAACCCAGAAATGGAAAACAATTAAGAGCTAGCAAACGTAAAAAAATTATTCAGTAAAATCAGCATATATATTAATATTTAAAACAATATATTTACAAATACGTTGCATCTCAAAGATAACGATGAAATCCCATATTCTCTTTATTTCATTTTAATTTATGTGGTCATGCATAGTACGTAAACATATTGTGCAAATAATCATCAAAATAATCATACATAACGTTTAATTTAATAAAACTGCAAAAGGAAAACAGCAAAAACGTTTATCAAACTTTTTTACATCATAGTCTTACCTTATAAAGAAAATTCTTTCATGGGCTTCGATATAACTTGGAATTCCACACCTTGCAGTCCTTGCATTGGATTTACTTCATGAAAAAGCTATAAACGTTTTGTAAGTCTTTTTCGGGATTGAGATTTAGAAATATTTTAATCTATTTGGAAAATAAGAGAAGAGAACTGCAGCATCCTTAAAGCTGAAAACCTATCACGAAAACTTCATACCACATGCTGAAAGGTGACTTTCTATTATATAAGTGCACCTGGAGGATAAGAAGAAAATGGCAACTTCGGTAATAACTTCCAATTTAGAATTACACGAATGAACAATTTTTTCTTCATTTTTAAAAAAGTAATTAAATTTGAGGCACGTGATAATTTCTCGAGACCAACAACTTTTTAATTAAATCGTGGGTATATATATATATACTAGTAGTCCACTACTTATAATTGAAAATGTTAGAGTAAATGATCAATTATATTTTGTTTCTGAAAGCGTGTGATGCACTGTTAATTAATTTAATCCTTGAAAATAATAAAATTCAAAGAAAGTTCGAAAGTGTAATACATCACTCATTTTAGTTTAATATTAAAAAAATTATGACTTAAATGATAATTAATTTTATTAGCATTGAGTTATAAGATTGATTTTTTTTCGCTAATAAAAATTAAATCGTGAGTATATATATGCCACTACTCCACTACGTTATAATTGAAAATGTTAGAATAAATGATCAATTTTATTTTGAGAGTGATGCATTGCTAATTAATATAATTCTTGAAAATAATAAAATTCAAAGAAAGTTCAAAAGTGTAATTCTTCATTCATTTTAGTCTAAAATTAAAAAAATTATGACTTAAGTGATAGTATTATTAGCATGAAGGTATAAGATTAGTTTTCTCTTACTAACAAAAATTAATAAACCAATAAATAATATTTATTTAAAAATAATAATATATATTAACATATTTTTAGAGACTATAATAGTAAATAATTAAATTTAAAGATTAATAAAGTGATAACAGAGAAATATTTAAAGACATTTTTTAATTTTATTATTTTTAATGACTAAATTGACAGCTCATCATACTATAATGGGAAAATTGATCCTTTAACCAAAATAATACTAGCTAACACATAATTTCACTTACCACATGTGACACCACCTTATCATTCTTTTTTTGTTACATATAGAAAAGAACACCACTTTATAATTTACTAATTTATAAATCACTACCACATGATATTAAGGAATGAAAAATGCTGACGAGTACCTTTTTTTTTTGTAATATCTGTACGAACGTGATTTCTGTGAAAGACTTATTTTATATTTTTTTAATTAATGTTTATTTTTAAAAAAAGGAGATTAATCCATGTATATAATCCGTACAATTCGTGCAAGCATAACCCATTAATCCGTACAAAATAGTGTTACGTAACACTATATTGTCAATATGTTTATTAGAAAAATATTAACATCATTATAGAGACTTATATATAAAAAATTTACTTGTAAGAGATGGTTATAGCTGTTAGCTAGTGGAATTATTGGCAGGTAGTCAGGGATTGGATATCATTTTCAGTTAAGACGAATGAGTTTTTTGTTTTTTTTTTTCTTATCAGCTAATTAAGACGAATGAGTGTAACTTTGTATTGTTCTCTCTAACTCATCTTACTATTTTTCTTGCCGTTGAATAGAAGAGGATATAATATATTGATTGTCACTTTATAATTTTATTTATTTATTGTTGAAGTGCAAATGTAAATATAAAGTCTAATATTATATAGTAATTAGTGTATTATTAAGTTTAATTGTCTGGTTTGCTCATCATTCATCGAGGAAATTACTTATTGTTTATTTTTTCTTGTTGGACCATGTGATCCACTTGGACTAGAAAATTCCTTGTATCAAAGTTTTTATGAATGTGTTGAGATCCAAGTATTTATAGTATGTTGGTAATAATGAATAAGCTTCAAGGACCTAATAGCGTGATTATTATTTAGATCATATTGGCATTAATGATTAAACTTTAAGGGTCTATTTAAATACTTGTGGATAGAAAAAAGCTTTCACTTGAGAGAAATTATAGCATGTGTAAGAGACTTTCACTTGAAAGAGACTCTTACAATCTAAGTATAAAGGTAAAATATCATATTGAATAAAAATGAATAAATTGAGTAATATATAATTAAGGAATCGTGAACATAATGTTTTGAGATTTTGAGTTGAATGTAATATCAAATTCATTTGTATAATTAATTTGATAATGAAATCTTTCCAATGTCGTACATTTATTATATTTTAAATACTTATATATTTTATGTACATGTCTTTCATTCCTATGGATAAAAAAAAATATTTCATACATATCTTTATACTCTTCTTTAAGATAAAAAAGAAGAAAATTAATGTAAAGCAAAGGTGTGAAGATATAACTGAAAAATATGGGTGAATAAAACATTATTGTCATATTAAATTAAGATTAATTATTAATGAAAGACTTGAGTAGTTTGTATAAAATCACAAACCGAAACTTTATTACTATCATTGCAAAAAAAATTATATATCTTTGAAATAAATTACAATGGTACTTACTGAACCTTTTTAAAATTACGTATAGCATTACTCTTTTTGTTTTTACACTAATTAATTTTATGTATGAAAATATTACACTCACATCTTTATATATGTTACATTAATAATGCCCTTTTTAATATTTGAAAATATTACACTATATTATTCTAATTAATTGGTTAAAAAAATAGGAAGTCTCTAAATAATTTTACCATATCTCAGGAGTAAATTATGTAATTTACTCTTAATCCAAATATTATTTCTCCAATTCACTTTCATGAAAAGATTGAACATTGAAATTTATTAAAGCAATGACATGACCACACTTCAACTTCTACTTTGACACTCCTCTTCACCTTCTTCAATGGACATCCCCCTTGGACAAAAGTCCAGGAAGTGTAGCCTATAATCATAAAAAAAAGTAATTATTAAGATAAATCAATCCACTAAAAATAATATCGTATGTGAACGAATAGCTGTTAAGTTTGCTCTCATGATATAAATTAACTTAAAATCATTAATATTGATATTATATAAGGTTTAAGTTATAACATATGACAGATCATCTTTTAAGACTAGATTATAATATTTATATTATCAATTAACTTCTTATTTATACTAATAGGAACAAAATGTGAATTTTTTTTTTATTGTCTGATAAAGCAATGCATGAACAACCAAAGATTCACAATTTCCATGGTTTAACATTAAAATTTTCAACCTTGAAATAGATACTTAAATGTCAGTTTCATTGACCCGAAGAAATGAAGATAGAAAATCTCAAAATCACAAGCAGATGTTAAATTGCAATATAAAATGTATTTTTCTTGTTAATGCCAAATCCTCTCGAACTCACAGGACTTTTGAACCACGAGATTCCAGATTTCATATCACCTGATAGAGACTGATCGATTATTTTATTTTCTTATTTTAATGACAACATTTGCATACACATTACCAATATTATATTTGTGTAGAAGTGACTATGAATTTCTTATAAGATTAAGTTTGAGTTTTATATATAAAAGTTATATGAGTAAAATAAAAAAATTCATTAAATTTATTAGTTAAATTTTTTATGGTGATTAATTATTAATAAAATAAATATTTTGTATATGATAAAAAAATATACTCAAAATTATTCTCAAGTCTGTCTGCATGCTGTGTATAAAAGCTTAGATTCGTTCTCCTACATTAAATTATAAAATAGTTAATGGGTTCCTCTTCTTCCCCTTAGTGGGTTGGAAACTTTACACATTAGGGCTCGTGATTATATCCTACCCATGATAAAAAAACAAATTCACCAAAAATAAATCCTACCCATGATAATTTTCTATATTAGTTAAAATTAGGTAGAAGTATATAATATCAGAACAGTGCGTTATCTTAAAACCGCCCCATGAGCAAGATATAAGCAATAAATGCTTTGCCAACGTATGGCCAGAAGCATATTTTTAATGTGAATTTTTTAAGTTTTTTTTTGGTCTTTATATTACCTTTTTATCACTAAAGTGTGGTGTTAAGAAATTTATATATAATTTTATTAAATTTATATATAATTTTATTCGGATGGTAAGAAATTTTAAAAAAATTCAAAAAAACTCATTTTTTATATTTTTATTTTCACTTAATTAATTAGAATGTTGTTATGTGAGAGATAAATATTATTTTTTATTATTAAAAAAAAGTTTCTTGTAAAAGATATATATTTTATTTTAAAGAAAATTTTCTTATTACATAGATTTACTCTAATGTGAAAGAACCTATAAGAGTTTTTTTACTTAAAAAATCCTTCACGATACCCGCATTTGAGATGCTTTTAAGTACGTTTGTCAAAAGCTGTAAATATGTTAATGCAAATATACAATTAAGTGGTAAGTAACCTAATACGAAATGTTAATTCTTAAAACTATGTAACAAATGATAAAGCTTTTATCTGCATGGGGTGCAAAGTGTTGACATTATATATTGACACTCAATTTTGTCCAAACAAAGAAAGATGAGAAAGAATAAATTAAAAAATCGGATAGAAAATATTAATTAAAAAAATGGAGAACGTTAATGCAATAAAGTGGTACGTACTTTAATATTTAACTGGTAAAACATCTTACTACAACAACCTATCAAATTATAAAGTAAAAGTAACGTGCAGGTGCGATGCGAGTGCTAAGTGTGATGACACTGTGTACTAGCACTCAATTTTGTCTAAAGACAAAAGGAAAGAGTTAATAATTAGAAGAAGAAAAGAGACCTTTGTTCAACATGCACACTTGTATTGCATTTTACTTCCACTGTGTTCTATGCTTTAAACTCCCACTTACATGTACATGCACCCTCTCAACATGGACACCTGTATAATTAAATTGCATAGGTGGGATCGATTTGTTTAATTTGCTATATATTTAATTAGGTTAATTTCTTGTTGTCTGGCTGATGAGTGATGACATTATCAGTTGGTGGAAAACACGACAATGGATGATATATGGGTCCCTTATTCTATTTTTTAAAAATACTTATCTACATAAGGTGTTTGACAACAACAAAATTGATCGAGCTCATTTTTTTCCTTTCTAGTTTTATGAATTTCAGCACTTAATTTTGTGATTTTATTCTAGAGGTTCCATCTCGTCTCATTGATTAGCTAGGAATATAATTTTTTTTATTATAAGCCAAAGATATATTATTAAAATCAAACCACCCTCAGCACAAGTTGTGCAAAGATAATGATAGTAAAGTTAGTCCTGAAACCTCATATTAAATAATAATAATAATGGCATCCAAACTTTTATTGAGGCACTTGTAAAAAATTTAAAGATGTTTGTTTTGTCAAATTTTTGTTCAGAGATTAAAAAGAATCTTGATCAGTCAAATTTTTATTCAATGATTAAGAATTAAATTTTAAAAAAATCAAGAACAAAAACTTTTATAATCCATATGAAATTGATGATAAACTAGGTGTTTGCTTCGTTGTGAAAATTCTGCTATCATAACATTCATCGAAAGAAAAAGGAAGGTGGTGCACTTTGGTGGTTTCATCAAGTGAGGTGCTGTCTATTCCAAACAAAACTTGTTTGTGCATCATATGTGTGAGAGACTTACTAAATGCAGGTCAGGCATGGCTTGAAAAAAGGGAGACAGGCTAGGTCTGTTTCACACAAAAGAAGCGTGGCCAATTATTAAAAAGAACTTGATTAGATATGAAGGGTGTGTTAATAAATATCTCTCAGCAGTATGATGCTCTGTCTTGTTAATTTTGTTTTTCTTTTTTAAAGAAAGAGAAAAGGCTTTAGTCTATACGATAAATAAAAAAGAGAAGAAGGTCTTTCTTTGTATCACTTTGAAATCATATAATGACTATCATTTTAATTTTTCTCATCAAGAGAAAACTAAATGCTCAAAAATTTGTTTTTATTTTATTAAAAAGGGTAAATAAATACTATTAATACACATAATGATCCAATCTTACAATTTTGATGAATAATTAACAAAGTCATCAAATGAATAAGAATGGTGAATACTAATTAATGTGTTAATGTAAGTAGTGTACTTGGAAAAAAAGAAAGTGGCAATATCCACTTAAACCAATATATGTATAGTCTAACAAAGATAGTTCTAAAACCATTTGGCATTGAACAATGGATCTATTTTATTTTATGATCATTGGACATTCCTTTTGTGGTAAGTTAAAATGAGACAAAGCATCCAAATCAAAGTTTGAAAGCACAATTTATCTCGAGCATTGTTCCGGACCCAAAAGTGTATATGATAGTGAGTAAATTTGTTTAAATTTATTTGTTGAAATAAATTTTTATTTTAATAAAATAAGTATTTTTTTTCTTTTTAATGTGTTTGTCTAAAATATTTTTGGTTAAATACTTAGTTTAAGAAAAGAATCATATCTACTTCTTTAAAAAAAATACTTATATAAAAAATACTTATTTTGTAATATAACCTTTAAACTAAAATTAATTTTATGTCAACCCCAGCGAAACAAAAGTAACACACTATTATATTATATATGTGACCTTTAATAATATTTTTTTTGTCTGAGACTTAATAAAAATATTATTAAAATTTTTTTATAACATTAAAAAATATCAAAATATCATAAAAACATATTTATAAAGTTTATTTATAATTTAAAGATATTTTTTTTAATATTATCAAAGATATTTAACAAATTTTTTATTAAGTATTAAACTAAAAAAATATTACTAAATATCACATATGTAATATAATATGTAATGAGGACACTTGCAGTCTACATACATGGTGGCAACGTTCGAAATCATCAAATGTACTGTGAATGCATGTGTTTAGCCATATAGAGAGCTATGACTATGTTCTAAGCGATTGTGATAGGTATAAGCAATCAAATGAAGTGAAGAGGACTACGCACCAAGTATTTAAAAAAAAACATAAATTTACGAGAACTGACAGGGTCTGATTTTTAAAATTATGACAATAAATCTACTCAGAAAGCTTATCTAAATGTATTGATTGAATCTTCTTTTTCGCAGGTAGTTTGGCTCTTCCTTTTAGAAATGTGTCAAGACTTCAAAATATTTACTCGATGAACACGGATTAAATGAGTTATGTCATGCTACTTTTAAAGGGTGTTATTAGTAGAGATTTCATGACAATGATCAAAAGAGTAAAAAGATTACAATTATAGGTATCAAAATAAGATATTTTGAACTACAAGTTCTTTATAATTTTAAAATATCTTACAAAACAAAATTAAATCTTATTGTGTTGTATATATTGGCTTGTGACAAGAAGTAGTTTGATGGAATAAGGACAAGAACCTTTCTACTGGTGCACACTAGAGTCTATATGGCTAGTACATTATAGGAATATTGGATATCGTATGTCTTGAATTTGTAGTAGTAAAGTTTGATGGAATGAGGCAATCACCTTTTTCTCTGGTGGTGCGCACTAGAGTCTCGATGGCTAGTACTTTATAGGATTAATAGATCATTCATCTTGAATTTTAGTGTGACAACTGACAAGATTACCATTTTTTGTTTAATCTGTTTCTTTATCAATAGATGAACATAATTTTTATATATAGTTAGTATAACTATCAAGTTTCAACTATTAGAAATTAAACTTTACATTATAACAAGTAATTATTATTATCAGAGTTAATACTATTTTCATAATATATAGCAATCCATTATTAGTGTACAGTATAAAAGATATTTATTTCATTAACATATTTCAATTAAGTTCTTGATAAATAAAGACACACACAAGAATACTCAATTCTTTGATTTTGTTTATAGAATAATGTTGAAAATTTTATGTAATAATTATTGTTGTAATAGAAAAGGTTTTATACACCAATTGAATTTATATATATAATATTTATATTTGATTCTGTACTGATTTAAATTCTAGATTTTTAAGATTGTTTTAACTTTTAACTTTTGCCTTTCATTATTTACGTAAAAAATTTTGCTTTGTAATTAGATATTCAGATAAAGAAGAGAAGGTAAAATAAATTCAGTTGAAACTTTCAATAAAAGTAATGTCTTATTCTGATTATAAACTTACCCATACCATATCGATCCAGTATAGAATTCTTGCAAATTGGCAACTATTGGCAAAATTTTAAGCGTAGAAGTTGGAACCCAAGTCATTATTCAACTTCCACGTGTTAATGAAATTCATGTCACTGAATGACGACAAGATCGTCAAATTAATATTTAATCTATATAATGGGTTAATTTGAAGGAAACATGCCAAATTACAAGCGAAACTAAATGTGTACTCAATATTAGACAAGAGTAAGAGTATTGTATCTGATAGAAGTTCTAGTCTTCAAACTTTCTTCTTTTTTTTTTTTTTTTGCAGTGGTCAATATAAGTTATTACTCAAAATCTGTCTCTTGAACTATAATATATACCATCTCCTTTTTTAAAAATTTTTACTTAAAGGAATTGTTCCGACCAAAAGATGATCAGATACCTTCTCTTTTTTTTTGTGTTTTTTACTTTAATATGTTTTCTTTTAGTATTCGATCGATGAAGTAATACTTTAAAAAATGAGTATCTGTGAAAAAAAAAAAAACATTCTGAATTCAAGTAAGATTCCAGTTCAGAGTAATAAATATCATTAATAAATGAGGGTGAACAGCTACCTTTACCTTAAACATCTCATTTTTATTTAATTATACTAACATTTTTCAACCTTGGCCCTTGAACTTTCGGGTGATTGCCATTTTTAGGTGATATATATGATTCTATGATTAAGGGCTTAATCTTCATTGCTTCTTACTTAGGACTCTTTTTGTCTCGTAGTGAGCCGAACACCTATCCTGCTATTTTGACCGAATATCTATTCAGTATAGAAGTATTCGACAAATTTTCTTTAGATCTCTCTTATGGGTTCCAAAAAAATCACAATTTGATGAAATATAAGTCGCTTGTTGATAGTTATTCAATCACTCATTGTTTTGTTGTAGTTAATGTTTAACCTAGCTAGTTAATAACCTAATAAGTCTATCATCTATATATGTGTCTGGTCTAGTTGATCACTTCCTATCACACTCATCTTCTCACCTTTAGGAGAGGCCGGTTATCATAGCAGACATCCGTATCTTGCTACAACTTTTGAGGGATTGCTCTGTTGGCCATGTTCTTAGAGAGACAAACTTGGGAGCATATTTTTTTGCAAAAATGGGAGTTCATGGTGAGAACAACGTTACCATGTTGGAATTGAAACTCCACCTTCTGACATGAGTCATATATCCTTTTTTTGGTTGATATGATAGGTTGTGTGCATTTGCTCGTATATACGTATCCTTTTGGTTGATATGATAGCTAGGGAGTATGCCATATATTTGTGCTGCTAGTCTTCTTTTCATTTCTGCAATTACTTTCCTGTCTACCAAGAACAATATGTTACATAAAATACAATTTATGCTTTGTGAAATTCTACATGTACATCGGTACTTTTGCACCAAGGAAATAAGGGGAGGGGGATACTTTAAATTTGACAGTTTTGTACTTTTGCTTGATTATTTGTTCATTTGTAAAAAATAATATATATAATGGTACATATTATTTTTTACACCCTATCATTTATAGGTTGAATTTGAAGTATGGCAAGAGCTAGTATGAGTTGCTTATAATTGAGTTTTGTTCCTTTTTTTTTACGTGTTTTGTTCCTTCTAAAATGCTGAAAAGTTTTTTTACTGGTAAACATTATTCTACAGTTGGTCTATGCAGCAGTATGCAATCCAAATTACACATTTATGCTATCAATACATAGAAAGCCTTTTCTTTCTCGCCAACACCAAGTATAACAAATATCTTATATATGAAGTAAAGCTTTTATGTAATAAAGGATATATGCACTATTAATCTAAATATTGTTGGAGTAGAAATGTAAAGTGAAATCTTATCTCAGATAGGAGTGGAAAAGTTGAACAACATATAAGTAAGGAGAACAGTTATACATTTTTTAAGGTTTTAGGTTAAAATGAAGTGTCAAATCTCCTTTTATGATAAATTATAAAAGAAAGATTCGTTGTTAAAATTAATAAAGTAAAAAATTATAATAAGATTTTTACTATTCAAATAATTGTACAAGAAGTTAAGAACATATTCAAAAGAAAATAGCTAAAGAAGAAAAAGAGTTTATTACTTAATGAATAAATTATTTTATTAGCTTTATTATTTGACTAGGCATCATATATCTAGAATATAAAATAAGATATAAATTATAAAAGAAAGGTTGGTTGTTAAAATTAATAAAATAGAAAATTATAATAAAATTTCTACTATTTCAGATCATACAAGAAGTTAAGAACACATCCAAAAGAAAATAACTAAAGAAGAAAAAGAGTTTATTACTTAAATCACAATTTTTAGAAACATTTCGAAATCTTGCTTGCTACATAGCATCGGCTAGTCTGCTCTTACCAAAGCCCAGCCAATGAAGCCTTGCAGATATATATATATATATATATATATATATATATATATATATATATCGATCATTTTATGTATAACATCTTACAATAGTAAATGTCACTATACTTGTTCTAGATCCACTTGAAGCTGTTTTTGTATTTGTGACACTTTAAACTTTCTATCCACTGTAAACACATTATAGGTATTGCATGTGTCTCTTCTTTCTCTTGAATTATAGATAATTAGATTAACAAAATTGGAACCAATTCCCTTCGGGTTTGGCACTTTGGCCCAATAAAATTATGATTTGGTCTCTGCTCTAAAAGAAGAATTTTCAATTCACCAACAAAAAAAAAAAAAAGAGGAGAATTTTCAAGGAATAAGTTGCTCTTGTATTTGACCTCTTCACTGCAGAAAGAAAATCTCTCTTAAACAGTAAAGTCCCAAAAAGGAACAAATATGAATCATCAAAGCAAAGCAAATATCAAGCTTATACATTCCTCAGAAAAATGTTTCTCAGAGATAGCATTGCCTTTGAAGATCTTGGATATTCAGAGATAGACACTGCAAAAATAGCAAAGGCAATTAAATCAGTCAAGAAAATAAATAAATTAAAATTAAATAAACCAACAAATCTTGACACTGAAGAAATCCAAAATCACTAAATCCTGGCATGAAATCTATAATTAAAATACACCCAAATTTGGTTTAATCTCTCAATTTATTTATTTATTTTAACATTTAAAACTTAAGGGGAAATAGAAATAGTAACTGAGTTCAATATATCTAACATATCCAAACTGAAATGCCACCAGACGCAACTTGTGCAATTTTAAAACTTACAGCAAACACACCATAAACAAAGACGCCTCCTGCTAGCATACAAGTCAGATCAAGAAAAATAAAAATTTTATAGATAAAATTGTCAAGAGAAAACACTGTTAGGTGAACCATGCCAACACCAATAAGATCTTAATTGGAAAATGGAAACAAAACAATTATGCTAGTATCCAAAACATGATATGGAGCAAGATAATAGTAGCACAAGCATCTAACTGTAATTAAAGTCAGAAATTAAGAGCACATGCCCATACAACTTGTACGTGTTCCATATGACCTTGAGGGAAGTAATAAACCCTCTCTCCTTCACTCAAAAGAGTGTCAAAGGTTGACACAGACATGCCACAATTCCTTGTATAAAGCATCATTGTGATATATTTTTGCAAACATCTCTGTACAAATTCAAGTGGATAATGGGATCACTAACTTGACACATATCACAAATGCAAACCACTCTCACCTTAAACCTCCACTTCTGTTTACCAAGGTAAACATCCTTCAATTTGTCATACAAGCCAAAGATTTAACTTCAATGAATATTGAAAATAGAACAGAGATGTTTGAGACAAATACTGAACACAGACCTGAAGAACATAACTACAACAAATCCTTTCATATATAGATGTAGATATGAACAACCATCTCATAAAGAACTTTTTTAGCTCTAACTTTCAAATCTAACACACTGTCATGTTTTTTTACACCTTAATGAAATCTGGACAACAAATCAGTGAATGAATCCTTCTACAGACAATGCGGGACACACATCTGTATGGACATCGAAGAGTTCACAATGCTTTTACAGGAAATCAATGCACTAAATCCTGAGTTCAAAACAATGAACGCCTACAAAATAACCAGCAAAACAAATGAATTTCCAAAATCGCATATAGTGTGTGTTTGGATACCACCAAAATCGCGGTGGATCCAATAAATTCACGTAAAATATGTGATTTTTCAGAAGCAACAAGGAGTTACTTCAAAGGCACCGTGATTTTAACCTTGATTTTGTGTGATCGCTCCACCATCCCAAACATACCAATAATAAACAGCAAATTCATTGTCCTAATGCATAAAATGAACACAGTTATATTTAAATTGATTTAGTAAAAAAGCTGCAAGATACACTGAACCTGAGAAGTTAATCTAAAAAACAAGTTCAGTCACCACCTGTGAAGTTTGAAATTTACAGCTGGAAGATCCTATTAGATACTGTTCTAATACTTTGGGATGCAATAGCCATCCATGTATGAATATGGAATTGGATAAAAAATCAAAAGCTCTGCATGATATCGGGCCAATTTTAACTAGCCACAAATTAAAATGAAGTGTTGCAAACAATGTAGCCCAATCACAAAACCGATAGGAGGTAAAAAAAAAACGGAAATAGAATGAACAGTATTAGAGTAACTTGCTACCTCTTCATCATGTGTATTGTTATAGAAAGATTTTAATAGGATATGTAGAATTCTGTCCAAATGAAAAGAAAAAAAATAAACAGGTCCTAAGAGTATCTCCAATCTCCAATAGAAAAGTCATTCATGCATTCTTTAACTTACTTTTAAAGAATACTATACAGCCATATAAGATTTAAGAATTTCAACAAATTTTAATTCAATAGTAGAATTCTTAAAAGCTTCAAACTAGCTTCACAACGTACCTTACATTTATATGTTTTGTGTTAATTCTGACAATCAAAATAATTGTTTATATGTTCTTGGTAGTCACATTATTACAAATCTTAATAGAACTGCTCAGATGTTGTAATTTAATTTTTCATGCAGCAAGTGGACGGAAAAAATTCTTAATTGTTGAAAAGAAAAGACTGATTCAGTAATGAGGGTTACAATAAGAACTCGGTGTCATAATGTTAACTAAGAATGGTTCGACTATATTAACGAATTGGTATATTACAGAAACACAAGTTTAAAAGTTATGGTCTTGAGAACGCAACAAAAGACAGAAAGACTTGATTATTTTCCAAGAAGGGATGCCACTATATTAACTTCAATAGTATAAATTCATAAGCCAGAGTTTTTATTTCTAAGAATCCCTATAAGAATCACAGTTGGAGATGGCCTAAGTACCCAAGTTTAACACTTGTGACCACTCTAATATTCCCATCTACTAAGAAACAGGTCTTAGATTAGCTTTTGCCTTCAAAGTTGAAATAACAAAGCATCCCTTGCCAACTTTCAGAATAATCAGTGATTCTATGTGTAAGTAACATAAATGATTAGAACACAGAAAATCCATTATTGTTACATACATTTTCCCAACTACCCTAAATCACTTTGCACTAAACTTATTTTGCCTTTGTATAAATTTCTACTGTAAGACTATCTGTGTTCAATAAAATTCCAATCATCTTATGAGTGTCAAACCAATAGCAGTGATTATAAGGGTGGAAGGAAGACCAAATTTCAGATGGCTCCAGAAGGTTAATGTGTATGCAATGTTGGGGGCTCGGCGAGCTTGTTCACACACTATCAAGTTAGCAGCTGATCCCAATAGTGAAAGGTTCCCTGCAACTGTGCTGGCCCAAGCCAAGATGAGCCATGCTTTCTTCTCATCCGCTTGGGAAATTGCAGCAGCTGAGGCTGCAACTGGTCCTCCAAGCAATAGAACTGACAAACATAAACACTAGATTGTTAAAGACTGCATCAGATCAAAGTGACAATGTCTACTTAAAAACAATTCTGATACAAAGAGAAATGAAGATAAAGACTTAAAATTTCATTATGAATAATTCTAGAATTTATGGATTTTTCTAATTCTGTAAAGTTTTGAAATTTTCAAAAATAACATAGTTATGATTGAGCAGTTATGAAACTCCATGTTTTGATTCTAAAAGTATCCAAAACTGCACATTTTCAGAAACCTGCAGTTCAAGATTCTTTGCAATTATGCCTCTTATATATGAAAGACAGTAACTTCAATTTTGAGGATCATTTCATCCATTTTCTGTTTGTTCCGAAGCAGAAGAACCTCAACTTATTTATAAATTATAGTGAAAATTGCATTTGTTTATAATACTTTAGTTGATTCTTTATGTTATGTTGAATTATTAAAGAAGTGTTTCCATTGCCAATATTTATACGCTTTGCTATCCTCATTTTTATGCTCCTAAAATGCTCTGTCCTTTTGCCACCCCTTTTCATTAGTGAAAAATATATGAACCTAAAAGCAAAGTCAAAGTCAAATGATAAAATTTCATTAATTAAAAACTATATTATTAAAAGTGAAAATCAAAAAACAAGATTCTCCTATGTATGTTGAAAATCATAAAGTACAAAAACTATTATATTGACAATGTCTAAGCCCTGCTTTGACTTTGGAAAGCCTTAATGAAGACATTGAAGGGCATTAATGATTTCGGCTAACAAGTCAATCAAGCAAGTACCTGTATTTCTTATTTCCTCGAAGAGCAATAAAACTTTCAATCAAGAGCATCTTGAAAACCAACTCAGTGAATACGGAGAAAACAGATTTTACAAAAATATGACATGACTAACAAGAAAGCTAAAATGAAAAACAAAAGTAAATAGAAAAGCGGTGATGCAAACATTTTGACAGAATAATCACACACATACCAGTTGGTACGTTTGAAGCCACATTTGATAGGATTAATATAACTAGAGCAAGTATTGCTACTCCACTAGCTTGATTTACTCGAGAATAAGGCTCCATGACATCCCAAAGAGCACCTGGAATCCCAGTTCTGTTGAAGCCATCTACTGTGATGAACATTCCACAAAAGAATATCAAGAGTGAATAGGAAACCTGTTTCAGGAAAAAGAAAAAAACATTCCAAGAGATAGTTCAAAGTTTGGCAACAAAACAACAATAGCTACTTACTAGTGTTTCAAGAGGAAGAGAAATAAAAAGAAATCTTGAACAAGATGTTGTGTTCATAGGTTTTACCTTCTCTAAGCTTGGCCTAGCATCTTTGAAATCAAGAACTACCAAAGCTAGTGCAGCTGAAATAGCAGTCCATGACATATTCAAACCTAGAAGCATTGCAATCAACATTCCTAATGTGATTATGTATACGCAGGATTTCCACAGTATATATTTCCATCTAACACTTGTATAGTCCTTTTCTTCTAAAGTAAGCAAGACATGTGCTTCTACTGGTTTATCTACTATTCCATCATCTTTTGAAGGACTGCCATTTATTTCCTCCTTTGTTAAAGGAGGCATACCATTTGTCTCCTCCTTTGATGCATTTGAGTTTCTTGTGGAATCTAATGTGTTACTAAGAACCCTGTCAATTTCACCATCAATTGCCGCTGACCGGTTTCTTAGAGTCTGAACTTGAGGGGAATTTGGAATATTAAAACTGTCTATGCGGGCATTCCATTCTTGAGAATTAAGGGAGTTGAAATGAGACATTGTGGCTGGAGAAAACTGGTGGGAATTAACCTCTTCCGCTGCTGCATAATCTGCCACTGGATCCTCTTCGTCCTTCTGAATAGACAACACCTTCCAATACATAGCCATAAGAATTAAAGCATTCACTACAACCCCAACAAGCATAGCTGGAAGAATACCAATTAGAAACTGTCCAAATGATATTCTACCCTGAACAGCTATAACCAGATTTTGGGGGTTACCAATTGGAGTTGCAGCAGACCCAATATTGGAACTTGTAGCAAGTGCAAGTAGTAAAGGATGGGGTGGGAGGTTATGCTGCTTTGCAATTTTCAATATGAATTCTGTCAAAACAACACAAGCGGTATCGTTAGTGAAGAGTGCACTCGAGACAGCAGAAATCACACAGATTCTGCAAAGCAAGTCCTTTGCTCCTCTACTTTTCCAAGAGAGCAATTTCCCAATGTATTTGAACATGTCAGCTCTTTCAAGGTAAACACTGACAACCATTGTGCCAAAAAGAAGACCAAGAATGGGAAGATCAATTGCTTCATATGCTTGATCTGGACTAATAACTCGGAATATGACCATAAGCATTGCACCTAGCAGGGACCCTGCAGTTCTCCCAATGGGAAGAAAAGGCACAGCAGGGAAAACTGCCAACACCCAGAAGATTGCAAAGGCAACTGAACCAAGGACAAGTTTTGGAACCGGTGCTAATGCCATTCTTGTGACTTCAAAAAAAAGAAGCAACAATCAGTTCCTAACTTGCAATCAGAGACTGAAAACTCCACAACTCTAGGCCAATAACAATGCTATTTGTAGAATGAAATTTCCTGAACATGAAAAAGCTAATTGACTGGTTAGTAAGAATGCGTGAAAATTCAAACTTGTGAGATTCCCTTCATGATTATCCAATCTACTACTGTATGACTGTAAAAAATAATGTGAATCACTAATGTGAATAAAGTTTAGTGATCACTGATCAAGCAGGTAGAGCGATTATATATGTTCATGCTTAACAACATTTTATTAATTTTGAAAATCTCACACTTTTCACGAAAATCCTTCCAACCAAATAACATTACTGTTTCAAAATAATGCAAGATTATAATTTTCTTAGTGAGTTATAAAAAATAAAAAAATAAAAACGCTCAAATATAGCATATGGAAAGCATTTAAAGCATATATAGCAAACTCATTCAGCTAAACCAACACTTTCAAATGGGAACGTTCATATATAACCTTAGTTTCATTTTAATTTTAATCAATTTATTTATGTTAAGTACATCGTGCCAATCATTACAAAGGATAAGAAAACTAGCAAAGAGAAACGGCATTAGAGAGAATCACACATCACATATTTTCAATCTCAATTACCTTAAAAAGCAACAATCTATCACGCGCCGAGGTCTAACATATGAACCTTTTCACGAATTTGCTGTCCCTGAATTGGAGTTCATGCAGTCTCCATGAAAAAGCTATATACTTTTGGGAATTAAAGTATCTTTTTTTTCTGGATTGAGATTGAGAAATAAAAAAAATATATATATTTCAATCAGTTAGGAAAATGGTAGATGTGAATTGCGACATGATCAGTGTTCTGAAGACACCTCGTAGCCACATGGAGGAACCTGACACCCTCTGGCTTATATATATACACACATTACGTGCCATGGAGAATGAAAGACTTAAACGACAACTTATTAAATAAAGTGTTGTGGAGCGATATAAACTCCATTTTGTTTTCCTTCTTGTGGGCCATAACTTTATGGGTACAAAATAATTCTTTGATACCGTAAAATTAATTAATATAGGACATAATACGAACTTTATAATTAAAAATTCATACTTGCACGTAGCTGTATTTGGCATTGCGTCAGTATCACACCATATTACTACTTTTTTTTACATAAAATGGAAAGACACTCTTAATAACATTGGGCAAGATGTGAATAACATGTTGGGACTGCCATCCAATAATTATTTAGATAAAAATTATCTAAATATAAGATTATTTAATCTTTTTAGTAAAAGAAAATATTAGAGATGTTAGTATAATAATTTATTAGATAATTGGTTTAAAGATAATAATAGGAAGAGAAAAAATATAAAACATTAATTGGTTTTTAAAATAATAATTAAGATAATAGAAATAATAGATAAAGAAAGATCGGTTAAATAAATTTCAAATTATAATCTTTGTGTAAGGATAAACGGTTCATTTTCTTAAAATCACACATAAAAAAAAAAACCTTTTGATATTGGTGAGTTGCTCAAGGACGGAAAAGAAAGAAGAAATGAGGAAATTACATTAATTCAATTGATATAGAAGATGAAAAATAACACAAAACACAAATGATCTAGAATGATATTTTATAATTATGTGTGAATTGGTCATCATTTCCTAGAAAGTAGTGGCAATATATATTTTATTTCAAAAAATGAATATGCATGAGGTACATTTATCTCTGATGGAGAAGAGATATGAAATACCTCCATCTGGGGTGGGGATGAGATAATTGATACCTTTATCTGGAATGAGGAAGAGATTTTGAATATCTTAATCTATGATAGAAAAGACAATGAAATGTCATTGCATAGATATAATGAGCTCATAAACACTTTGAATAATATGAGATCCACATTGATTCTGAAAACCAAAGAGTATAATGATCATGAAAATTACTGAGTGTCTGTGATGCTTACCTGAATGCATTGAGATGTTGATGTTTATTTATATTTTTTTATTTTATGGGAATAGATTATGATTTTTTCAATTTGAATATCTATTGAGTATATATATATATAATATTTTTTGAAATTTATTGTGGATATTGTGGTTGATTTTTCGAATTACCACAATAGCTGATAACAATACTATTTGCAAACTCTTATTTATAACTTGTTTTATTCATTGTGGTTATCATTTTATTATAAATGTTATTTTCAAAACACGAGAAAAAAAATGTTAAAATTGAAGAGACTTGAAGGCATAATTTTTTTAGTTACATTTACTTTAACTTATTTAGTACTTCAAAATAAAATGTCAGATATGACTACTTAATTAGGTTATATTTTAGTACTCATTTAGTATAAATGTTCATTTTTAAAGATAAGATATTACTTATCTAAAGACACTTTTATTTGATTTTATTTATTATATGAGAGATACTTTTGAACTATTATGATTTTAATAATCCGTTTAATATGTTTTTACTATGAGTTGTTATTGTAACAGAGTAGTTACACTACCGTAGAGATCTACTTAAAAGATTATTGTACAAGTCCGAACGGCAAACAATTACATCCTGTTGTAGTTACTCAATTAGTTCTTAGGCGCCAGAAGATATCCCAGAAAAGGATTGTCCACCAAACAAAAAAGTGATATGCATATGTGGGATTTGACCACGTACGCATCAGGACCATATTAATTACTACATATTAAATAGTTTTTAAGATCAAATTACTGCCCATAAGAAGGTAGTATTTACAATCACACGTAAAGGCAATTTGTACATAATTAATAATATCGGATGGTAATTATCTTAAAACAAACAAGTAGTAATTATTATCTTTGTTAGCTGAATAAGTCAAGTTGTTGAAGTTGTTTTAGGAGTTTCTTTTATATATCCAATGTGTAAGTTTTAATAATCCACCTTAATTTTAGGAATAAGTCATTAAGGGATATTAGGTTGTTATCATGTGGTACGTAGTGCTACTATGAAATTGATGAATTGCAAAACTCATTACAGATCCTTGGGAACAAGATTAAGAGGCAGGAGAAGGAGGAGCAACTGCTTCAGGCTCAAACACAGGCTTTGCAAGGGCATGGATCAGAGAAGAGTATAATTTTCTTAGTGAATTATAAAAGACACAAAACAAAACCCAGCAATGGAAAGCATTTAAAGCATATATATGTAGCAAACTCATTCAACTGAACCAACATTAACATTGAAAAAAGTGACATGCAATCTCATCTAAATGCAAACGCCCATAGGCCATAGCCTTGGTTGATCGTTATAATTTTAATCAAATTGTATGTGAAAGTACATCGTGCAAATCATCACGTACCAAAGATATAATTAAGAAAACTAGCAAAGAGAAATCTCAATTACCTTAAAAAGAAACAATCTATCACGCGCTGAGGTCTAACACAATGAACCTTTCATCGATTTGTTGTCGTCCCTGAATTGGAGTTCATGCAATCTTCATGAAAAGCTATCAACTTTTAGAAATTAAAGTCTCTTTTTTTCTTGATTGAGATTGAGAAATGTAAAAATGTATATTTTTTAATCAGTTAGGAAAATGGTAGATGGGAATTGCGGCATGATCAGTGTTCTCTAGACACCTCATAGCCACATGGAGGAACATGACCCCCTAGCTCTGGCATATATATAGCATTGAGAATAAAAGACTTAAACAACAACTACATTTACTGAACTGTTAAGGAACAATAAATACTTCATCATTTTTTTTCCTCTTGTGGGTCATCACTTTGTGGGCACAAAATAATTTTTTGATATCCTAAATAAATAAATATTAGACATAATACCAACTTTATAATAAAAAATGCATACAAACACGTACTTGATTTGGCATTGCGTCACTACATATTAAATAGTTTTTTAGATGAAATTATTGATTGATAAGAAGGTATTTTTAATCACGCGTTAAGCATAAAGACAATTTGTACATTTGATATAAATTAGGTATTTAATTGATATTTAATAGGGGATGATAACCTTAGTAAATATTTTGCTAACTTTGTGATACGTATCTAAAGAAGGAAAAGGATAAAGAAGCTAAGTATAAAGGTAAATTTTGGAATAATATTCTCTTCAGGATCTATGGAGCATGAACTGTAAACTAATACTCCCCCAGGTTTTACCAATTTGGATGCTGCATCCAGGAGCTCATCCTGAAATTCCTTCAGTTGTTCCATATCCTCCAGATTCCTGTTCCAACGCAAGTCCACTCTGAAGTCCTCCAGGTAAATGGGTTTGTGGGTCACCCTTTTGGGCCTGCTAGTGCTGTTATCCTTGCTGTTATGTGTTGCCCTGTTCTGTGAAGTGCTATCAACACCTCCCCCTTCGAACACAACCTCGTCCTCGAGGTTGTAAGTTTCCCGCAAAGCTGCCCAAGACTCCCACGAAGCATCCTCGGGAGCCAGTCCGGTCCATTGGACCAACACCATCCGTTGAGGAGGGACGACAGTCGTATCCAATTTCCAGTCAAGTATGGTCAAGGGGGTGACCACGGGATGATGATCAACCGCAAGGGGAGGAAGAGGATTTGCAGTGGACGGCAAAGGCCCGTTGTGTGGTTTCAAGAGAGAAACATGGAAGACGTCGTGGATGCGGGAATTACTGGGCAGTGCTAGTTTGTATGCAACCGGGCCGATACGTTCAAGTACCTGATAGGGACCGTAAAAGCGCTTCGCAAGTTTCGAATAAGTCGGGGTCAAGGATCGCTGGCGATATGGCCGGAGACGGAGATATACCCAGTCGCCTTCTGCAAATTGGGTATCACGCCTGTGTTTGTCGGCAGTAGTTTTCATGGAAGATTGAGCCTTGAGGAGGCGGCGTTGCAGTAAGGCGTGAAGCTCAGTGCGATCAGTTAACAGAGTGTCGACGGCGTCGATAGGAGAGGATCCTGAGATGTAGTCTACCAGAGTGGGTGGAGGCCGACCATAAATGACCTCGAACGGAGCAAAGCCGGTGCTAGAATGGACCGTAGTATTGTAACACCATTCTGCCAGGGAAAGATATCGATACCATTGACCGGGCTTATGGTGAACATAAGCTCGGAGATACTGCTCGAGGGTCCGGTTGACAACTTCTGTCTGTCCGTCCGACTGAGGGTGGTATGCGGTACTCATCCGCAGCTGAGTACCACTGAGACGGAAGAGTTCCTTCCAGAAATGGCTGAGGAAAAGAGCGTCGCGGTCGGAGACGAGGCTTCGTGGAAAGCCGTGGTGTTTGCAAACCATGTCAACGAATCGAGCAGCCACCTGGTGCGCGGTGTGTCGGGTTGGAAGAGCTCCGAAATGGGCTCCCTTGGAATAGCGATCTACTACGACCAGAATTACAGTATGGCCGTGGGATTCTGGAAGACCGGTGATAAAATCGATTGATAAGTCCTCCCAAATTCGTGCCGGGATGGGGAGAGGGTGTAAGAGGCCCGAGGGTTTTTTTGTCTCGTACTTAGTTTGTTGGCAAACGGAACAGTGGGAAACGAAGTGGCGTACATCAGTGCGGATGGTTGGCCAATCAAAACTCTGCTGAAGACGGTGCAGGGTCTTGGCGACGCCGGTGTGGCCACCGAGTGGGGAGGAATGAAATTCATCTATCAAGGTGGAGGTAAGTGGTGTCGAAAAAGGAAACCATATACGGCGGTCTTTGAAAATGAGACCATTGCGGATTGATAGAGAAGGGTGATCCTGCGGGTGAGCTTGAACGGCCGCCTTTAATTCCTGATATTGAGTGTCTAATGCCAAAGAAGTACGCAGGGTGGTCATAAATTCATAGTGAGGCACGGTGAATGAGAGGAGTTCGCCCTGGGGAATTCGTGACAAAGCATCAGCTACTACGTTCGAAGCACCAGGTTTGTAGCGGATGTCATAGTCGTATCCGAGGAGCTTGACCAAGTAGGTCTGCTGCTCCGGCGTCTGGATCACTTGGGACATAAGGTCCTTGAGACTCCTATGATCCGTGAGTATGGTGAAAGAAGTACCGAGCAGGTAATGGCGCCACTTACGAACGGCGGCAGTGATGGCATAAAGTTCCCGTACATAAGCCGAAGCCCGTTGTAAGCGCGGGCAAAGCACCTTGCTGAAATAAGCAATGGGATGGGCTTGTTGGATCAACACGGCACCCACAGCGATGGCGGACGCATCTGTTTCCAAAATAAAAGGAAGAGAGAAGTCAGGGGTTGATAGAACAGGTGCGTTAGTCATGTGAGATTTCAATTGGTCAAAGGCGGTGGTTGCGTCCGGTGACCAGTGAAATTGGTCTTTGCGTAGAAGATGATTGAGGGGAGCGGCAAGCGCGGCATAGCCTTTGATAAACTTCCGGTAAAACCCGGTCAATCCCAGGAAACCGCGAAGACTCGTGGGAGACGTGGGGGTGGGCCAATCCACCATGGCGGCGATCTTGTCGGGGTCCGGAGCAATTCCCTCTGAGGATATAATGTGGCCCAAGTAATGAATTTGGGATTGGGCAAACACGCACTTGGATTCGCGCAAGAAAAACCGATGGGTGAGCAATGTGGACAAAACGGAGTCCAGGTGTGTGACGTGGGAAAGGAGGTCATGGCTGTAGACGAGAATGTCGTCAAAGAATACCGCCACAAACTTGCGCAGGTAGGGTCGCAACGTGTCGTTCATGGCAGACTGGAACGTGGAAGGGGCGTTGCAGAGCCCGAAGGGCATGACGCGGAACTCATAATGCCCCTGATGCGTGCGAAATGCCGTTTTGGAAATGTCAGAATCCGCCATCCTGATCTGATGGAATCCCTGACGCAGGTCGAGCTTCGAAAACCATGAAGCCTTGCCCAGATCATCGAGCAATTCGTCCACCGTGGGCATGGGGAATTTGTCCTTGACGGTGATGGTGTTAAGTGCACGGTAATCCACACAACAACGCCAGGACCCGTCCTTTTTTTTTACGAGCAAAATAGGTGAGGAGAAGGGGCTTTGGCTGGGTCGGATAAGGCCGGCCGTGAGCATGGCAGAAATTTGGGCTTCGATTTCGGCTTTCTGGTAGTGAGGGTAACGGTAGGGACGGACGCTAACTGGGGAAGAGTTGGGAAGAAGGGGAATGTGATGTTGAATGGTTCGGGGTGGGGGAAGTTTGGTGGGTTCTGAGAATATGGTGGAGTAACGGGTGAGGAGGGTCGATATGGATTGGGGAATGGGGTTGTGGGAAGAAGACGATGGTGGTGCGGGTGTCTGGGCCGGGAGAGGGGTGATGTGGAATAGGGCCGAAATGCTATGGGTGGTGGTGAATCTTTTTAATTGGTGGGCTGAAGCTGGGGTAGGGGTGGGGGGTACGTCAGCAATTAGGGTGACAGGATGGCCCAAATGTTGAAAGCTCATGGTAAGTGTGGCAAAATCCGTGGTGACTGGGCCGAGTAGCTTGAGCCATTGTACGCCAAGTACAATGTCGGCACCACAGAGAGGGAGATGGAGAAGGTCCAGAGTGAAAGAGTGGTCCTGAATGTAGAGAGTCACGTGGGGTGATATGGTGTCGCAGTCCAGGGTATTCCCGTTACCCACCATGACACGGAGAGGGGTGGTTGGTGAAGTCGGAAGGTTAAGGAAGCGGGCCATGCGGGTTTGGACAAAGTTATGTGAACTGCCGCCGTCTACCAGAATGACGACACGGTGGTGATTGACGGTACCAAAGAGGCGAAAGGTCTGAGGCGTCGGGGAGCCTTCCATCGCGTTGAGACTAATTTGGGAAATTAGGGTTGAAGGAGAATCGGGTTCAACAGGATCCTCAGACAACACATCCTCATCCGCGAGAAAGAGATGCAAGCGGGACTTACAGCGGTGGCCGGGGGACCATTTATCATCACAATGGTAACATAAGCCCTGGTCACGGCGCACGGCTAATTCCTCGGCTGTTAAACGTTTGATCGGAATCTTTGGGGAAGGAAGGGACAATGGAGGTGGGGATTTAGGGTTAAGAGAGGAGGGGGAAGGAGGAAGTGTGTGAGAGGGGTAGGGCGGGTGGGAAGATGGTGGGGGGCGGTGGCCGCGACGGTGGTCCATCAGTTTGTCTTCCTGCAGTCGGGCGAGTTCGATTGCCTGAGGAAGCGAGACGGGGCGGAGCGCCTGAACTTCGCGGCGTAGTTCTGGTATTAACCCAGAAATGAAACAGCTCAACAACGACGGGGGACCAATCCCGATTGTGCGATTAGCAAGGCGTTCAAACGCAGTAAGGTAGTCACTGACCGAACCGGTTTGTTGAAGTTTGAAGAGGTTGCCTTGGGGGTCATCGTAAAATGAAGGGGCAAATCGAGATTCCAAAGCCTGCAACATTGACGACCACGAGGAGAAGAAGCCATTCCTGTGCATCCACTGGTACCAGGAAAGGGCCGGCCCATCCATGTAAAACGAGGCTATTGTAAGACGTTCGAGCTCCGGGATCCCTTGGTAATCGAAAAACTGAGATATTTTGAATATCCAGCCAAGGGGATCGTGACCATCAAACCGCGGGACGTCGAGCTTCAAGTGATGGTGACGCGAAGCAGGAGATGGAGGTAGGGGAGGGGAATTGTGGGGGGTTGGGGAATTGGTGTTCTGCAAGGTGATGGCGGTCAATCGATCAAAGAGAGATTCGATCTGAGAAGTGAGGGAAGAGTGTATCGTGTCGATCTTAGAGTTGAGGGATTGGTGGCCTTGTGACAGAGAAGACTGTGCTTCGGTGAGGCGATGGACAGCTTCTTCAAGCTTGTCGGTGGTGGTCTGGCGGGTGTGGTGGTCAGGCATGGCTGGGAAGGGCAGGTCGGACCAGTTTGATACGTATCTAAAGAAGGAAAAGGATAAAGAAGCTAAGTATAAAGGTAAATTTTGGAATAATATTCTCTTCAGGATCTATGGAGCATGAACTGTAAACTAATACTCCCCCAGGTTTTACCAATTTGGATGCTGCATCCAGGAGCTCATCCTGAAATTCCTTCAGTTGTTCCATATCCTCCAGATTCCTGTTCCAACGCAAGTCCACTCTGAAGTCCTCCAGGTAAATGGGTTTGTGGGTCACCCTTTTGGGCCTGCTAGTGCTGTTATCCTTGCTGTTATGTGTTGCCCTGTTCTGTGAAGTGCTATCACTTTGGCTTTCTTACGTAACTTAACAAAGCTTTAAAATATGATAATGTAATCTGGGGGGAAAGTCCATGATAATTATGTTAGAACTATCTGACAAAATGATCTAGTGTGAGTTACGTGAATCCAGGACTATCATCATTATTCTATGTAACTTTCAAAATGATGCATTTACAAAGAGTATATTAAAAGTGCAATTGCTAGAGCATAAAAGTGTTTTTGGAAGTACAATTTCTTAACGAAATCCTTATGAGTTTTGTTGAAAAAAAGTATAGTCTTTAAGGATTACATTGGCTAGCTGTGACAAAGGAGTGTTATAAAGATGACATGGTTTCTAAATGCAACTGCATGTGTTAATTAAAAAGAGAATTAGAAAGTGCAAAGAATTCTCTTTTAAGTGGTGCATGCAATTTTCAGTGGCCAGTGCTGTTAACAAAGGATTTAAGAGACAAGAATCGATGCAAAACAACTACAAATCATGTCTTTCCAATAAGAGTATTAACATATACGGGAAGATTTGTCTTGTATAGAGAAAAAGAAATGAGATACTATCAGTGCTTGTCTCACACAAAAGTAGCAAATAAGCATCATACTTATCTTTTTTGGAATCACTCAGTCACACTCTTGATGGAACAAATTTCCATTTTTGTGAAATGGGATTGAAACTGTTTGTACTTTTTCTTGATAAACTGATTCTGATGGATCAATATAAAAATTAAAAAATCAATTAGCACTCAACACAGTTATATTTGGGTATCGTAAACATATATGAAGACTATTACAAATACAAAAGAGGGGTTGGTTTCGAGCTATCTTAATATAATTTTCATAAATATACCGCTAGAGAATGTGTGTTTCTCATATTTGTTGTTATAAAATTGGAAAAATTATTTCCAGGCATAAAACATTTTCAAGAAGAGAATGACTTCAATCTTAAGGAATGATGTTTACGGATAAGTTAATTTTTATGAAGTGAGAATATATATATATATATATATATATATATATATATATATATATATATATATAATTCTTTTAACTTACTCTATACTCCATTGTCAAAAAAAGAAAAATCAACAAATATTAGTTCTTAGTTAAAAAAATTTTAAAAAAATACTCATAAATGTCATTCTCACCATTATATTTCTGGAAATCTTATTCTTAGAAGTGAAAGTAGATAGCTTGATTACCATTCCCAAAAAATAATTAAATAAAAAAACTTCCGAAGTTAAAAGAGTAATTAATTGTGTGTGAATGCTTCTTATGTAGTTTAAACAGTACAAGAAAAAACAATTGTTTGGCCATTAATTAAATTCCAGGCGCTAGATTTGACTAGATTAATTACAAAAAATGTAGTTATAACGTAAAAGGATTATTAATTCTAAACATTTATTCTTAAAATATGAGATTGTATATACTAATTATATTTTTTAAATTATGTAGATAAATTTATGTAAACGCCATATTAATTGTGTTTATGTATTTAACTTTATTTTATGTAAATTTAAATCCTAGCCTTTTAAAATTGTGTACCTTTTATGTTTTTTCAATTAAAATCTTTAAATTTTCTATATAAAAAAATCAAAATCTATACTTTATTGCTTTATGATGAGATTCTATAAAGAAAAAAAAAATAGAAGCAATCACTTTCAGTAATGGCTTGGATTGGAAAGAACGTAGGTCTAAACTTGAGAAATTTCAACCCTAACCAAATTCAAACTTGATATCTTGTACTCCAAGTTTTTCCAACCCGTATGGCAAAGTTTTGTCGACAAAACTGAGTCTCTATTCAACGTCAACCTATCTCAATCACAAGCGAGAGAGAAAAAATACATACAATGAACGTCACACTAGTTTGTTAAATCTATAGAATGGATTCGAAGGAAACGTGTCCAATTTACAAGCCAATAAAAAAGCCTACGTATCAGTGATATCGATTCAAATTAAAGATAAATATATAAATTTTCTCTTAGTATCAGCAAGCTAGAAAACATTAGAAATGTGACATCAACTTTGACCCTTCACTATAACAAAATAGTAACATAACTGTGGAATTTAGTATCTACTACCATGTTGATACTAACTTTGTTAATATAATGTCACTTAAATAAACTGACACGAATGGTCACTAGAAACTGATTTTTTTATTTATTTTTTTTGTAATTTAACTTCATCGGTTGATGATAGAAGATTGAATACCCTAGCTAGGGTGACACGCTATTGTTATTTGATAAAAGTTACTGTAGCATTAATCAGCCCAACTAATGTTAAAGGAAACATTTACTTGACCGCAATATATGAAGTTTGAATTGCGATTTGCGATATTTAGCCTCAGCTATAATTTATGTAATGAGAGCCAATACGTACTAATTTAAAAGTAAAATAAACAAGCATGTGCATGTTTTTTTGATAAAAACTTTCAACTACGTATTTTCTTCTCCCATGTGTCCATTACACAATACAAAACCCCAGGATACATTATGCAATATATCCCCAGAAAACAGAACTTGCAAATTTCCATGGTCATTAATGCACCTTTTGCATATAAAGAAAGTTGAACAGGAAAGTTGTTTCAAAGGACATTAATTTTAGGTTGCACGTTCATACTGCATGTGTATGAAAATGTCCAATACATGCATCCAACTTTGACCATGCATATACAAAGTTATCATTTTCGTAAGGAGAAAACTTGATTAAAAAGTGATGTACATGTTAAAGTAAATGCGTTAGGTAAATTTCAACTGCGTAGATTTTGAGCTTAGTAATTATTCTATGGAATGGATCCCTAGTCAGCTCAATTACTAGTGGAGTCTTTGTCTAATTAGATGAAATTTTAATTTTATTAGTAGTTAGATTTATTTATTTGTTTGGTAATCGAATTAAACAACATCGTCAAAAAATGGAAAGAAAAAAAAGACAGTAGGGAGGCTTATCTCAAAAATCACTCATCACCGATCAGGGTTGAGTATCATGCTAGACGAGACATATTCTTTGGGAGAATATTGAAGTTCAAATGCTAGATAAGTAGGTAGATTAGTAGTGTTTTAATTACAATTTTTCTTACATGAATTTTAATTATCATTCATAATACTAAATATTCATCGTAAGCCATGGTTGAAAAATAGTGTCGAGAGAATATTCATAATATCTATAGTCACCTAGATTGTATGATAGAAAGAAGAAAAAAATATAAGAAAAATAGAGTGGATAAAAATAAAGAAAAGAAAAATAGAATGAATGAAAATAAATGAGAAATAAAAGTAAAATAGGAGTATTTTGTTTAAGAGAAATAGGAAAGAGAAAAAAATATATTTTTGAAATGGAGTTTCATGGTTAAATCTTTGATTTAATTGGTTAAATAAAAAAACAATTGAATGTTTTTATTTAATCTATTAAATAAAAAAAACAAAAGATTACATGTATAAAAGATTGATAATCAATTGTCAGTTATTGATAAGTAATTATTAATGATATGAAACGTGTGTACTGTACAATTTTCACATTATTCCACTGCATCTAAATTGGAAGAAAAGAAATAGGTGAAAATGGAGTAAATAAAAACTGAGAAGAGAGAAATAGAGTGAATGAAAATAATTGAAAAATTGAAATAAAATAGAAAGATTAGGAATGTTTGGTTTAAGAGAATAGGAAAGAAAGGGGGAAAATAAAAATAAAGCAGAATTTTAAGTCAAATAATCATTTTTTTTAATTTAAGTAATTAAATTATTTTGATTTAATTGATTAAATAGAAGAAAAAACCAATTTTAAAGATCTAATTGATTAAATAAAAAAAACAAATAAATTTACTTATTAAAAAACTATCCAAGAAATGTGTTTTTTTATGAGTAAATTTTAGTTTTTAATTATTAATTTTGTTAACGAGAGAAATTAAATACATGATTTTTTTCTCTTTTTTCTCCCTTAGTCACAAAATCAACTTTATAACTTCACCTAAAAAAACATATATGCTATGCAATTTTCAGTCTATTTAATTACATCTAAGAGTAAAAATGTTTAAGTGTGAAGCCACAATTTTTTTAATTTCTCTCTTCTCTAATATTTATCATATCAACGAGTCTTTTTTTTAGCTCTATTTTACTTGTATTCCCTCAATTTCTTTTACATTTCTAGCCGGTAAAAATTACCAATAGAAATTATACTTTTCAACTTTCAGTACAATCGGCAACCACACACCTTTGACTTTCAGTACATTTCTACTGAGTCTATGACTCATTCAGACCCATTGCCTTGCTAGAAGTACAGATCTATAGGAATTGGGATGAATTCAACACCTTGTATATTCATATATGATTTTATTAATTAAATGAAATGATATTACTCTTAGTCAATGTGCTGGTGAAGGTTGATCAAGGTAAGGATATAACATTAGTATGAAGAGAAACTAATTAAAGAAGAAAAAAAATTTAGGCTCTAGCTAGGGAGGGGCCTATTGTTGGTTTTAATAAAGTTACAAGGATAATAGACTTTGGATAACCAACTTTGACTGTAGATTAAATTAATGTTAAATTATTGCCACAAGGAAATTGATGAACCAACATTGATATATTCCTCATATAGGTGAAAGCTAGCTCTATTAAATATCCATACGAAAGGTTCTGTTTATGAGCTTGCAGATGGTAGTTGTGGATAATACTATTCAAATTACAGTACAGTACAGTTTCTTATGCCACTAACTATATTGTCATATATAATAAAAGGTAAAATTGTAAAATTGGTCTCTTACTTTATCTCTAATTACGGATTTGATCCTCCTATAATTTAACTCACAAATTTAATTCTCAATTTTATAAATTTCTGCAAAATTGGTCTTGAAAGTTCGATTTAAACGTTAATCGTTAATCTTAGACGTTGACTGCCACGTGTCAATGTCATGTGTCAACGTCTGAGTGGTTCCCTGTAAAGGTTTTATTTTTTTAGGTAAAATTACACTTTTGGTCTCCCAGTTTTACTCCAATTTTAATTTTGGTTCCCCTATAGTTTAATTCACACATTTGGTCCCCGGTTTTATAAATCTCTCTATAAATTGTTCTTGCAAAATTGGTCTTTTAAATGGTTTAGCCACTGGTGCTAGAGACATGGTAGGTCTTGATAAATCTTACACTTCTTTTTCATGGCAAGTTTTTCACTCACTTGGAACCCAGAGAAAAACCACTCTTTGTCTCTCTCCCACTTCTGTGGTTGTTCAACTTGGGAAAGTGGTGCATGAATCCCAACCTGGGTTTGAAATTTTCAGATCTCTTACTTTAACAGATTATGTAATAACCCTCTCTTTTTTTTTTCTCCTTCATGCAATATTATGTGTATACGACTGTTTAAGTGGCCTATGTATGACAATGGTATTTTTGTTTGAAATTTGAAATACAACTTCTCCAGTAATGAAATTTGACTGAATTTATAAAAGGATTTATAAAATTGGGGGACCAAATGTGTGAATTAAATTATAAGGGGACCAAAATCGAAATTGAAGTAAAACTGGGGGACCAAAAATACAATTTTACCTACAAAAAATGAAGTATTTATAGGAAATCACTCAGATGTTGACACATGGCATTGACACCTGGAAGTCACACGTGACATTGACACACGGCAGTCAACGTCTGAAGTTAATGGTCAACGTCCAAATCGGGCTTTCAGGACCAATTTTGCAGGGATTTATAAAACTGGAGGACCAAATTTGTGAATTAAATTTTAAGGGGACCAAATCTCCGAAATTAGAGATAAACTAAGGGACCAAAAGTGTAATTTTGCCTATAATAAAATACTAAAGTACATAATATCCTTCGTACGTAACATTTTCTTTGTGCGGCTGATAGAATTCCTACTTTTGGAAAATAACTTGTACAGTTTGAAATCTTTCTAGCTAGATGTCCATGTAAGAGTTTCTTGATTTGGAGTGTTTTGATTCGTCTTAAAAACATTAGAAGAAACAACTATATATTCAAAGGTCACAAAAAAGTAACTTAACAACATTTTTCGCCTGTAACAAAATAATAAAGAATCTTTTTAGAAGTTGCAAATAATTAGTGAATTAATTAGCAACATTTTAAAAATAGTAATATTTTAAACATTTTGATAATTATATGTTAAAATATTGTTAAACCTTTAAACCGCATGACTTAATACTACAACTAAATTGTGGAAATGTTGCAATTACTGGGGGGAAATAATAATTTTGAAATATTTTTCTATCTCTCAATTATGTTGTTGCGTATAGATCAACTCAATCTATTCTCCTAATCTGTCTAAACACATAAATATTCCGTTTAGTCTCTCTTTGGTTTTCGCCACAAGAGTTTATACGCGTCTTACCCTTTCTCAATCATATTCTCTCTCCATTAGAATAAATCAACATATGGAGTGATAAACAAACTAGAGGCATTAAATTGAAGAACTTCTCCAATACGAATTTTTCATCAAGCAATAACACATTGTTAGGAAAGGCATTACTTCCAATGCAATGAGTCTCACACTCATTATGAGGATAGATACTAGGAAGGACCAAAAAATAATAATACTACTATTTGCGTGTATTTTGTACCTACATAATTTGGGTGCAACTTGCCTTTTAGCTTTGACAACACCAGTTTGGAACACTGCTTTTCCTTTACGCCATTTCTTTTAACATAAACCATCTTCCTTCTCCATCCTCACCCTTGAAGTTTGGAACAACATCCCTCTACCCCGGTCCTAAAACAGTGTAGAGTTGGTCTTGTTTATCAAGAGAGTCTAGTTAACTTGATTAAGCCCATTGCATGAATATTGTAAATTTTCTTGTATTATATTCGATTTCTATGAATAAAAACGATCTTATTTGAATTTAATTAAAATTAATAATAATAATTGCACCTAACTTAAATGCAAACCACAAAATTATTCTTAGTTGAAAAGACAAAATTAATCTTAACTTTCATTTTTTAAACTAATAAGGGTCAAGATCTAATGCACAAAGACTGTTCCAAAAAGGAGAAAAACAAACAACTATAGATGTATGTTTGAATTTCAATTGAGAGTTTTTCTGTCTTGTCTTTAACTCTCCTATTCATTAGGGAAAAGAAATTCTAACTAATTTAAAATTTAATCAGGAAATAAGTAAAGCTTGATCAATAATTGGTTCCACCAAAGATCAAATTTAGATACTGTCTGAACATTCTACCTTAACTTTAACATATTAATTACTTATGTTTAATCACTTGGTTTAATCAAAAGTGTTTTAAAATACTTTTATTTTCAATGGTATGATTTTTTTCTTTTCATTTTATGTATTAAAATTCGTAAAAAGAAATCCAACTTTTAAACAACTAAAACCTAAGTCTATGGATGAATCAACAGAGTTTGAGGAACTTCTTTTCGCACCCTTTTCTCTTTGAATCCTCTTTTTTTTTTCAGAAACTAATGTTTGAAAAGTAAAAAAAAAAGGTGGGGTGTGAAAAAGAAAAAACTAGTTTTCAAAAATATCAATTTTGCCTAATTTCATATACCCTGATCTGTTATCTTACTTGACCAAAATGGACCGGCCCAAATTAACAGTCCTATCAAAGTATTGTGATGTGAACGGAACCAGCAAGGCCCACCCACGAATAGAGAAGGAAAAGTCCGAAAGAATGAGATAAGAGAATGACAAATAAATAAATAGTTGCAATTCCAGATTCAGGTTCAACAATCATATTAAACCCCACCTTAGAGCAACTGAATATCTTAATTATAATTACAAATTATGTAAATAACGTAGGGCGTGTTTGGATTAAAATTAAGATTGTAAATTGAGTTTGTAAAAGCAACCCAAGTTTTGCTTCTAGAAAAATAAGTTTTCAAATAAAATTTTAATGTGCTGACGCACTTTTCAGGATAATCAAATATGTCATAAAATTGAGTTTACTCTCCAAACTGAGTTTGGAGCACCCCAAGTGAAAAACCAAACGTAGCTGTAATTGTTAGTAGTAGATCATGAATCAGGTGAATGAAAGCACCATAGGTTTGGTGGCTAAGAAGGAAAAGAGATGAATTGAGGGAAAATTTTCACTCAAAGTGTGGATCCCACACCTCCTTAGAGTTTAATCAAACATGTCACAAAATTGAGTTTGGAGCAACCCAGATGAAAAACCAAAGTTGTAATTGTTAGGAGAAGATCAGGTGAATGGAAGCACCACAACACTTAGGGTAGGTTTGGTTGCTAAGAAGGGAAGGAGATGAATTGAGGAGAAATTTCACTGATTTCACACCTCTTTCTCTTTTTTTTAATTCCTTCTAAATTTCATTTTTTTTATTGTCAACCAAACCTATCCTTAAAAAGAATTGTGTAAATTTGAATAAAGAAATTTCATGGAAAAAAAAAAACTTCAACCTCAACAAATTTGTAATATAAATAAGAGTTAATGCTATTGTTAGTTTCTAAAAAATTTCAAATTTTAAAACCAATAATTTATGTACTTTTATTTTCTAAAATATCCAAAGTTTTATTTTTATTATTATTATTATTATCAAAGTTTGGTTATTTCAAAAAGTAGAGATTGAAACCGATGTTTTAAAATCAAAAACTAAAACCAATTTTGTTTTTTAAAAAATTGAAACTAAAAACACGTTAACCCTATAAGTACTTATGTACACATAATTATTTGAAGCGAGTATTCAATTTATTTCCAACCTACTAAATACAAGTTAATTACTTATTTATTTTATTATAATTATATTACTAAAAAATTATTCAATTATGTGTATTTTCAAAAGGGTATTTTGCAAAGGTGTCAAAAGGTACTGTAATCTAGGCAAAGGTTAAAAATAGGTTATGGCAACACTATTTTTCAGTTGAGAAACATACTACTGCATATGATCTAACTAGTTTTTAACTGCCACTAGAGGTTATATCCAATGCCTTGTGAATCCACAAAGCTTTTGCCTTTATGGACAAGATCAAGAGAAAAAATTGATCCTGCAGGTGGTTGAATGAAGCAAGGCACCCACCTATGATTGAAGGGGGTTGGACCCGAAAGCGAAACATTTTGTCCAATGGGGGAACTAATCGGTGGACTTAGCAAGACAACAAGACAAGAAGAAACAACTAAGACAAACACTACACAACATAGTGCATGGCACTATAAGGGTCCCCCCTCATATGACAAACATACACTTCTGCCACCATCTGATATGAAAAAATCAAATCACTTTTCTTTCTTTCTTTTCCATTTTTATTATTATTTTTCCTTTGGGTTGAAAACTGAAATGAGGAATCAAACTGAACCAGCCAGCATATGATGAGCCAGAACGACTTGGTTGCAGCCTTTGAACTGCTGCTGCACATTCATGCAAGGGGACCATGCCTCAGTTAGTGGCAGATGAGTACGAAGTTTGTGGTAGCTGAAGTGCAGCTCCCCCATTGAAGCATTGCATTAATTAGAAGGCACAACTACAGGTAAACATGTAGAAACATATAGCTGTATAGGGAACCCACCTATGTGCACCACATGCATTTTTGAAACTACCCCACCTTTGCAACAATTGCAGAGGCATGCAACTAAGACCCCATCAAATGTACAGGTTTTCTATAAATCCAATTGCCCCCCAAAAAGTAGAATAATAAAAATAAAAAGAATAAATAATATAATTTTTTTTCATTATTGCATATGAAATGATACAATAATCCACAACACGAAATACCTGTACTTTGCTATTTCTGTATATTTGAAAGGATGAAATGCAAGAAGTAATGTTTCACAATTATATAAATATAATATAACCCACTATTGGTCCCTACCTACTACCACTATGCTCCCCTTGCATTCTACTTTAGGTCCTCAAGGAATATAACAACTGTTGGTTCATCTGAGTCTTATCCAATCATCAATTTACTACAATTTCCTCAAAGGTATATGATGAACAGCAGCATTCAAGATAAGGTCTTCAAATATTCAAATATACATTTCAGTATACTAAAGGTTCTGCAGAGAAATGGAAAATCCTTTTTGCTTTTATACCATACAGGTTAAGTCATGTTGCAATACACTAAAACCTCAATTCATTTCTGACTGTAACATTGGGAAGAAAGCCCAGCTGTTGGCTGATCTACCTTCCTTCCCAGCAACCTTCCTGTTAGTCCACCACTCATAGCCACTGCCAGTAGTAACAGAAACATCACCTTTCCTGTTGTCAAAATTGAATTCTTTGGAAGAATTTACAGAATTTTGCTTGTGAAGGCATTGCTCTCCTTTTCCTACAGGATTGTCAGGCTTATCGTCAGTTTTCTCTGTACACGCGTTACAGCTACTATTGGTGTCTATTTGCACCCTTTCTCTGTCAACAGGGTCTTTGGTCAGTATACCTTGTGAAGACCCTGACATGTTTCGAAGCAATACCCCAGTTTTATTTGCAAGACACCGGGCAACATCTTCCCCGGTTAATTCAAATGAAACTCTGTGATCAACCAATGTTGCATTGCTTGGATGTCCATTGTCTGAATCTGCAAGAGTTGCTTCCTTAGAAATCTGGTTTTGCACAGAGATGTTGTTTTGATTGGTTGGCCCAGCACTGTCAGGTGTCAAACAGCCAGAACCTAACCTGGATTCCTGCCCCAGACCATCAGGTGTCACACACCCAGAGCCTAATCGCGAAGCAAGCCCAACACCATCAGGAGTCAAGGATCCCGAACCTAGTCTTGAACCTTGCCATGCACTGTCTGGCGTCAATGATCCAGATCCCAGTCTAGAACCCCATCTTCGGGTGGAGAAGTGTTCAACACCCAAGATCTTTGGTGTTTCCCCTTTGGGGAATTCAAGAGTAGGGGGTCTATCAGGGAATGGGGTTGAGGTGCCAGAAGTTGAAAATGCTGATCCGGGTGATATGAGCTGGCCACCTGGGCTTCCAGGATATTGTTGATAAGGATGAAATTCATAATTGTATAATGGAAACTTCTGATGCCCATTACACTTGCGAGCCCGGTCCAGTGAAGATGCCAACAATTGAGCAAATGGAACGTCAGGGGACGAAGGTGTCGTTTGCTGCACAGATTCAGGTGGGGGAGTATATGGAGCAGTGGATGGTTCAGTTGTGAAGGCTGAAAATACAGGTGGAGAAACTAACTGGGTCTCATAGGCATATGGACCAATGGTGAACATGGTTGCAGGACCACCAGAAGAGTAAGCATTGGCCGCAAGAGCAGAGAGTGAAAGTAATCCAGGTGGTGATTGAATACCAGATGGTGGATCAGATTGGAGAAAAGATGCAGGAGAAGATGGAGGGGCAATGAACGGCATTACAATGGCGGTTGAAGGATTTGGTGCAGCTGCAGTAGCAGCAGCAGCTGGACCTGTTGGAGCAGCAGGTTCTGGAACAAGGACGGCATGGCCAATTCGCTTGCTGCTTTTACTGCTCTTACGAGATCCAAAACACCAATATTGGCTCCAGCAGCCTCCCCAACGTTTTTTCTGCAGTTAGTGAAAAAAAATTTATATATCAGAAGTTGTAACAAAATCAAAACATTAGTCACAGTCACTAGCAATATCAATCCATTTACAGAGAAAATTTTTAGGATATACCAAAAATAGTGCTGAATTTCTCTAAATTAGCACCAAATATCGTGATCTGTGACTATTATCATTTTGGCAATTTTGTTACACATTATCCAATTCTCAGGTTTAAGTTATACGTGGTTCAATATTTAAGGACAAAAGAGTGGTGTGGCCAAAACAAAAGATATTACACAGATATGGAATATCCATTAGAATTTTAGTTTCCATAGTAAGCACATCTAATTTCTGATAGCTAATCAACATACACACACATTGACTTTCTTCAAAAAATCTTTTGTAGCAGTCTTCAATTTCCAATAGCCACTAACGAGGACAGGGTGCTACTAAAGCATATAGACTGATTCATCAGCCTACCCATTGCAAAGAAAAGAAGAAAAGTCTAAGTTTTCTATGTCTGTCAACTGTTTGACAGACATAGCTAATTACACCAGAGATATGAAAAATATATGTCAGCAATCAAATCAAAAGAATCAACAAACATTTAAATTTCAAATGAGTGCATAACATTTTTTATAGTACATGGAAAAATCGCATGAAGAAACATCACTAGTAGACATATAAAGAATCCGAATAGCGACACAAAAAGCATGATTTCATTCATTCAACAGAAGGAGGAAAAAACCGCCAATATCAGCCAATCACATTGACAGAACAATCATTGCTGAATAGCGACACGAAAAGCATGACTTCCTTCCTTTAACAGAAGGAGAAAAACCACCAATATCACCCAAATGCATTGCCGGAGCAATCATTACCACCACAATCTATTTTCAAACTCATCCTATTTGCAAATAGCATTCAATGAGAACTAAATTCCATTGTCGCTACTCGGCAGGACAATTTTGTTTTACAGCGCCGCCAATTTCAGACATTGACCAATGACCAAATTCTCACAAATTAACTGAATTGATATGTTTTTGAAACGTAAGTTTGAGTAACCCAGAAGCACCTAGCCATAATAAAACCTGGAAAGCTTATTAAAAGCACAATCGAAGGTCAGCAACATGATAAAAATAGCAGTTTGTCGGACCGATTGTAGACAGTATGTGTAGATAACTGAAGTCAGTCCCCATGATAATATAATCATCAATTCATCAGTTTTAATTCGCATTAGAGTTAGAACCACATAACAGGCCAGAAGAACTCAAAGCACAATGCTCTCAATTTAATCCAAAATTTTCATCATTTGCAAGGAAAGAAAGTTTATGAAATCATCATCATGTCAAGTTGTTAACTCAAAACTATCTCCCAAAAGATGGTATCTCACTTAACCATGCACTACAAAGAGGACATTAACTTGAATTGCAGAACACTAAACTGCAGATTAAATAGCTCAAGAGTTAATTAACACAAATATTATGTACTAAAAATAATGATATTAAACCTCTGATAGATAGGTAAATTAATCATAGCACACACAGAAGGCAGAAAACAGTAAAAACTATGCAAACAAAAAATAAAAATTCAAGGCTGTTTTTGCTTCTTCACTTGCAAACCCTTGTCTCTGATTAATTACGAAACATAAATTCATAAATTAAAAAAAAAAAAAAAGGGAGACACCCCAGGATCCACACTACTAAGTTCCCTTCTTTTTACACTTTTTAAAGCCACAAACGATACAGTTTGAGATGTTCAAAACAAAACGAAAACAGAAAAAGAAAAAGCGATTCACAATTTCAAACCTTTCAACGCCACCACCATATAGTCCAATAATAAAAGACTAGACCAGACCTTCACCATCATGGAAATTTAAAAAAAAAACAAAACAAAAAAATTAACCAAAAAAAACAGAAAAAGAGAGAAACATAAAAACACAAAATACAAAACACGAAACAGCAAACACAGAACACAAGATCCTACTCCTTTCGCACGTTGTTTTCTTTTCTCGGTAACCAAAACGGCATCGAATTTTGAAAATCGAAAAGGAAAAAAAAGCGAGGAATCAGGCGCACGTACACAGACACAAACAAGAGAGAGAAAAGGAGGAGAGAGAAACTCACCGGCGCGTCGGTGGGTTGGACTCTGGATTCGGCGGCGACGATGGCGTTGGCGGCGGCGAAAACCGTCTCGGCGGTGGCGTTGTTGTTGTTGTTGTTGCGGCTTCCCATGGTGGGATTCGGATGCGCGAAAGGGAGCATTTTCGGGTCACCGGAGATCGGGAATCGACGGTGGCGGAACGGTTTCGCAGCGGCGAGATGCAATCATGGATTTGGAAAACGGAGAATTAAAAATGAAAGAAAAAAGCTGAGAATGAAGAGAAAAGTATGCGTTTTGCGAATGATTGAATATTCAACAGAACAGAGAAGTGAAGTGAAGTGAAGATGGAATTGACAATGAAGAGAGTATTACTAAATTATTGCTATTAATTATTATATGGTGTTGATATCATAGTTATGTTATGATAGAAAGAAGAAGAATAGAAAGAGAGTGCATGATTATTTATTCATTCATTCTTTCTTTCTCTCTCTTCTTGTGTTATGTTTGTGTCTTGGTTCACTTCCCCTGCAGTCTATATCCTCCGGTTACCTCCATTTTTGCGCCAAACTATTGCCACCTCACTTATCTAATTATTATTATTAAGAATAAATTATGATATTAAAAAATTTACAAAACTCACCCATCCTCAATTAAACTAGACTTTTTTGATAAATTATTATTATTTACTTGCTTTTTGGGAGAGAATATGACTAGTGTTCAAATCTGAAAATCCTTAAATAACAAATAGTTAATCCATTGGACTTTATCTTTTTAAATTTTATTTAAAAAGATCTAGTTTAAGCTTGTAGATAAAAAAATATTTTAAAAAATCTTATTAAAAATGAATATTCTATATTAATAGCATTGTATTCAAATGAAAGAAATTAAAGTGTCGAGTTAAGAATTTTGTATAGTATGAATCATAGTAAAAAATAAATAAATTTTAATGTCGCACTTGTATAAAAATTATGATGTGGGAAATTATAATATTGTTTTGTAAAAGTAAGAATTTTTTTAAGTTTTTTAGGTGTTCATCAGGATATCTTAAGTTTGTTTGATCGAAGATTAATTTTTTTGAAATATGAAAATTTGTAAGGTTGATGATTTTATATACTTATTTGTTGACCATATTTATAAGTAGATTTTTTTTAATATTTTGACGTGTAAGAGTTGAATATTTTTCAAATATTTTATTTGGTGAATTACGTAATAAAGGAAAGCTTTTTAGTATTTTAGAATATTTCATTTCATTTTTTCTGGAATTCTAGAATACTTTATTTGATTGCATACGTAATACGTTTGTAGTATACAATGGATTGGCTTTGAAGGATATTTGTGGAAATTAAAAAGGAATATAAATTAAAACTGATGAGAATTTTGCATAAAACAAATTACAGTTTTATTTATCAAAGTTTAATAAAACTGTATCTAATATTTTATTTTATTTTTTACATTATTTTGATCTCTTTCATTTTATATATAACTGCATAAAAAAAACAGAAAAAAAAAGTATATTAATAAAATGATATATAATGTTATGTTATATAACTAAATTGAAAGAAATTATGTTATACATAAAAATCAGGTAAATCTTTTATTGAACTGTTGAAAGTTTGATTTGAATATGCGGTAAAATGCTAAATTGATATTCATTTTTTCTCTTTATTTTCATTGCGTCACTTGTCAATTTTTATCTTTTTTTCTGCTTTTTTCTAAGGATGTAAACACATGGCTAGAGTTGTTCATTAATAACATCATTTTCCTATACAGAATTATGAGCTGTAGGATAGATATAGTTTTTTTTTTTTTTTTATATGGAAGATAGATATAGCATTGCTAAGTTGAATTCATACGTATGCATGACCAGTTATCATCTTATCCTATCTCTGAAAAGAGCATTATTAAAAGCGATTATATGTAGATAACCATATAGATTGAGGGTTAATATGTATCAATAAAAAGTGAATGAACAAAGTTTCATAAATAAGATAGAATTAGTTATTTAAACATTGAGTCGGAAAATATATTAATGAATTTTAAAAAAAATTACATCATTATCTAATATATGATTCATTTTTTCTCGCAATATCAAAGATTTTAAACATTCATAAATTTTCACATTATAATTACAATATATGTTTAAATCATTGTAGTCCTATTTTATTAATTATATTCATTTATATCAAATAAAAATAAAGATTTCAGATTCCAAAAGATGTAGAGCCTATCAAAACATCAGTAAACATAAAAGCACTTAAATCAAAAAATAAAAGTGAATTTGTGTAAAACTATAAAATTTAGTCAATGGAGTCTTTTTAATATAAAATCATTTCCTTACACCTTACACTATAAATTTTTAAGATAGCTCTTTGATCCATACAGAAAAATTTGTCTTTCAAGTTTCAAACCCTTCAACTTAGTAGTAATATTAAGTATTTTATTATTTTTGTTTGAACTTGTCTATCATAACTGAGACATTCCCAAAGTACGTAAAACGTTAATTATTTTTCTTCATGTCCCAAAACGAATAGTTAATTTTTGTGAACCGCAACAGAATCAAGTTAATTTGGGATGTAGGGCATACTCAAATTGGTTTGAATATCTCCATCTTTCACTAACTTTTAACAATTCCATTTATTTGTAATTTACTCTTGCCAACTCACTAACAAGAAATATTCTCTTTTATATTTATATATATAGATATAAATGGAAATGGATTGCTTGCTCAAACTTTGAAATTCTTATAACAATGGAAGATTGAAAACTACAGAAAAAAAAAAAAAAATCATTTGTTTAGGTTTAAGCCACTTGTAGTTTCACATCTTCACGTGGCTATAGTATTATATTAATTAGATCTTAATCTCCGCGACAAGTGGAAGTTGAAATGAGGAGATTTAAGAATTTGTAGTACTAAACATTAATAACTAACTATTATCACATGATACGTTTCATGCAACTAAGATTCCTTAATAATTAAGATCTAGCAGGAGCAAGTTAGGGATAAAAATAATAATGATGACAGCGCAGCCTGTGAAACGTGAATGGGGGTTTGAATTTACAGAACTAACCTTTTCCTTTGAGTGGAAATTACCCTTTTGTGCCACTCAGTGAAAAAGGCATGCATGAAATGATGCGGCTATTAAGGGTGGTGTGAGACACACGTGATTCACTGCACTCGGTTGTTCTTGTTGTTTTATGTTGTTGCTTTTTTCTGAGCATTCACGTGACACTTGTGACAGTCATTGTGTGGCCAGGACCACATGCTTCCGGTGGAACTTTTCTGATCAGGAGAATCAGGAGCATTAATTCAGTAGACTGTGTATTCAGATTATTTGTTGACTGCATCTGACTCAGTCATGATCTAATAAGTAATAACAGCCAAGTTTGAGAGAGAGAGAGACAAACGTTGTGAAATTCAAACTTCTGTAAAATATAATGTTGGGTTGTATTAGTTTTTAAATAATGTAATTTAAAAAAAAATTTGGATGGATTTTATTGTTTTAATTAATTTTCAAATATACACTTCTTTGCTTTGCTTTTAAATTTTTAACATTAGGGTTAATTTGATATATAATATAGAGATAGAGAGACTTATAATACATTTTGAATTATTTAAAAATTAATTTAACCGATAGTATATATGTTTTTAGAATTATTTTCTTCAATGATTAATTTAAAGAATATTCTGTAAAAAAAACAATCAAAGAATAATATGGTGTGAATGTAGGATTGTGGTAAATATTTCTCGCATACTAATACACCTTTAATTGAAGAAATTTTTTGAAATGGATGTAATATGAAATTGAATTCGGATGTCTTAAAAAGTAAAGTTTTATGTTTAAATTTTCGGAATGAAAAAACATGATTGCGGAAGAAAATAAAGTTAGTTAGATTTTTTAATTAATTAAGAATTATCGACAAAGTTAATAAACATTGTACATCTATAATGCAATCATCAGAAAAATGTTATATATATATATATATATATATATATATATATATATATATATATATTTGAAAGTAAACAGTCTTTAAAAAAAATTAGTTTACTAATAAGGGATAAATATTTAGATTTGTTTGTCTCTCATATTACAACATTTTATTGTATTCTTTTAAGCATAGGCATTGGATTAAGACAAATGAAAGAATCAAAAATTAAAATTTAAAGATGATTCCTTTGTCTAAGTGTTTGTAGAAAGCAAACCTACCAACACTAACATGTTTCATGTTTGTGAAATTACAATATATTCCGTTTTTAACTTAAAATTGTCAAATTATCATTTATGCAAAACGTTCAGAGATGCCAATTTATGGCAATTTAAAGTTATGGAGTTGTGAAAGAAATAATAATAATAATAATAATAATAATAATAATAATAATAATAATAATAATAATAATAATAATAATAATAATTACAGTTATGGTAATAGATTTTAATTTCTGCTTAACTCTTTTTATTAATTACAATTTGACAATTAATGCAAGTTTTAATATTTATACAAGTAGCTATAACTATAACTATGCATTATTTGCTTTTCAAATAAATAATCTCACTGTTGCAAGTATATTTATTATCTTGTGAATTATACACCTTGGGGTTGCAAAATCTTATCCTAGTTAGGTTATCCATGTCACATCAGAGTTGAATGAAGATTATAATGATCTTGCTTCAATTCTATCATTAGGCCCCACCATTTAAGAAATGTTGTTTTGTAATAATATGTTTCATTCTGATATATATGACTGATTTTGTGATCCTAGCATTTGATTCAATCATGATGTTTTTTTTTTGGTCAAAAACCTTATTATCTTTAATTTGTCTAAATTTGCTAACATATGAGTAACCTTACATGTTATTATTTGTTCAGTACGATTTGCAATACACGACATAAGTAAAGAATAAAGGTGCTGCAAAACAATCGATCAAGATTCATGTGTAAGTTAATAGTATTAATTAACTGACATATTTAACGATTGTCAACTAATGACATGTGATTTATGTCTCTTCTTGGTCATCAACAATCCAATATCAAGTAAATGAATGAAATCTAGTTCAGTATTAAAATAATTAACAATATTTTTTAGAATCAAACTAGTTATTGATTCAGTTGGGATAGCCAAGTCACTAGTTTTTTTAATTTTTAAAAAGCTAAAGTAAGATTTCTTTAAAAAATAAACTAAACATAAGACATGTTTAATTAGTTTGATGGAAAACATGCAATACAAATTGTAATCTTACAAGTAGTACTTTAAAACCAATCCAGTCATACTTCAAAACACAATAACCTTTACACGAACCTTTACTAGTAAACATAAAAGGTTTCACGTACAACTAAGAATATAGAAAATCATACAACATTTCAGCCTCAACTTCATAAAAAGTCAAATACTCTCTTATCAGCCAATCTGAGGAGAAATGACTGGCACCCTCTACGAAGATAGCAAGTCACTACTTGAATCATATGAACCAGTATACATTAAATATATTAATTTTATATGATAGGCATTTTATATGAATAAGTTTTCTCACTTACGGTTGAATTAATATGATTATTTGAAAATGATTAAAAACCTTTTACATACTTCATAAACATGGATTTAAACATTCTCTCGTGTCAATTTGTTTCCTATTTTCAAATTTAAAATGTACTTTCCTCATTTCAAATTTCAACACGATCACTCACTGCGCATGAAAATTTTATCACTTTGAGCATATGAAAATTCAACCAATGAAATTGCATAGTAAACTATGCCAGTTGAGTGTGCACATTGGATAGTGTAAAGAAAACTTTTTTTTTGGATGATGCAACATGTGAAGAGGAAGACATTTTGTTAACTCCAAATCTAGTTGAGTGATCGATTTTGCCTAGTTTGAAGCCGAATCGAGCGAGTCATACGCAATTCTGATATAAAAAGTTAATCGGATCGATCATAAGTTTGATTTTCAATTAAACCAATTCAACCAATCAGTTCAGTCAAGAGTTTTAAAACATCGATAAAATGATAGTATTTCATTTTGTTCTACAATGGTGATAGAGCTACGGTCTTCACCTAGTGAACCATCGAATAAGGTAGTGATATATAATTGTGGCACCACCACCTCCTATTATTTTCTTTTTGGAACAAAATCCTTCGGAACAACATATTAATGTTTATAAAAGAGTTGATAGATTTATTGGCTCCATATTTATTTCTCATGGAATATGAGGATGACAACCATTTACTATCGAAGGTCCACTTGGATGATTGTGTCTCATGAGTTTTGTCATTCAATGTAGGATGCTATTGTTGTCAAATTACTAGAGATGAATGTGGGTTACAATATTTGACGACATGGAAATAAAATGTAATTTTGAAAATAAAATGAGTTTGTTAAAATAGAATTGGAATAATTTTTAATTCATTTTCAAAATGGTTTTACATTTGTTTTCAAAAAAAGATTTTATAAATTTGATTTTTAGTTTTAAAAAAATATAAACTTCTTACATTTGACCGTCATCCTTTTTACTATTACTATTATCTCTATACACATTATCATTATCACTGTTACTATCGCAACCTCCTAATAATATTTTTTTAAAAGCCAAAAAAGAATTTTATTTCAACTTGCCCGCACGAGATGTATGAGACAAGATACACCAACAGGCTTACAAATATATATATATATATATATATATATATATATATATATATATATATATATATATATATATATATATATATATATATATATATATATATATATATATTTTGCAAGATAACCATCACCAATTGACTAATATTATTGGGAAAAGGTAGGATTATCTAAGATTATTGGATTATTTCAAACGATGATATAGTACAATCAAGAAATTTTTCTTTGCGTGTGACATAAAATGGAAATTAAATGGATTCGGAGATGTAAAATAAGAAATTAAAAAATACAGTGAAACGTTAACATGAAAAATATCTCAATGTGAGAAAGAAAAATTCCAAAGCCTAATTCAAAAAAAAAAAAAAAACCCTCTAATATGTAAAAGGATAAAAATACAATGTTATTATTTTTCCAATGATATTTGTCATAAGAGATATATCTCTTTGATATTCTTCTCTCTCTTCTCTTCCGAGCATTACAAGTGTTATTTTCTTTATTCTAAGAAACTTGTTACATTCACTTTGCAACAACAAAATCCATTAATTAAATTTTGAACAATATAATTCTTTAAAACTCGAATTGAGTTGATTTAAAAATAAATACTAGAGAATACATAAGCAAACAATTCAATATATATTTTAAAAAATAAGGTTAGATAAAAGTGTAATAGAATTTATACTCTTTGGATCATCAACACGACCTATGACCAATCCTGAAGTCACACTTGAAATTTTGAGATTTTTTCATTATTTGATTAAAAGTTACAATACATTAAACTTTTTACGTTAAAAAAAAACCACCTTATCAACAACCCCCTTAGATGCTCTTCGCTTCGGCCAACAATCTTTACTTGTGACGTGATTTGAAAAGAATTTGAGAAGTCTGAGAAGAATTATGAGCTCACATGAAAAGATGGCCCAAAGTCAATTATCCATGAACAATCACCATAGACAACCCTTAGGTACATAATTGTCTTATCCAATAAGAAAAATATCATTTTAATTTGTCTAAATAACTATGTTCCAAACTTCTATTATTTCTTCAAGACTTATTATAACCTTACTTGTAATAATAATTAATAAGAGGGGTAATTAAGTCTAAATTGAGATCATGAATTGTTTTTACTTTTGCCCTCACATTTCTTATATATTCATTTCCACTAGTCTCTGTTCATCCTAACCTCTCCACAAGAGGTAATTAAGTCTAAATTGAGGTGAACACTATTTTAATTTCTTAAAAATAAAATACATCAATTCAATCCATCAATTTCATAATTAATGTATGAAAAGGATTATATGAAGGTTAAATTAATTTATTGTTCTTTTGATTTATATTTTTAGATTTGATTTCATCTTTTAATTTTTTTATTCAATTTGAACCTATAATTTAAATTGAACCAATGGTATTAAGAAATCACACTTTATAATTGTTTAAAACCACTTAGTGGTGATTTTAAATCACCACAAAACACACATTTAGACAACAAAATCAAATTTAGATAACATGAATATTTAAATTAATTTAGATGACAAGATCAAATTGAACTAGTTTTAAAAATTAGATAATCAAATTGAACAAAGAAAAATAAAGGATGAAATCAAATGTTAAAAATAAATTAGAGAAAAAAATAATTTAAACTTATATAAAGAATACTATTTTATTTATTAAGTGACAGAAGTAATGTTATCTATATTCAAATTACAGAAATGATGTGGTTGTGAATTAAAAAGAAAAAAGAAACATAAAGATTAGAGAAGCTCCAACCCTATTGTGAAAGTTGGCGTGCACGTGTGCGGAATCCACTAGCATTTTGGTGACATATGTGAATGGGTTTTCGTGCATTGCCCTCGTGTGTGTGTGTGTGAAAAAGAGAGAGAGAGAGAGATTGTGACATTCCCTTAAAGCATCTCTCTCTTTTTTAGACTTCCTCGGTTGGTTCCCCTTCACTCAATTACTCACATTATCCTTCACTCCACATTGATATTGATATCCTAACACCCTCTTTTTTCTATTGCCCTTATTCTCTATCTTTTCTAAAACACTAGCAAAAAGCTACTTTTATTAACTTAACTCCACTTTTTAACCATGTCCGCGACATCAAAAGGTTGAATGCTACATAATTGAACCTATAATTATTCTTAGATGTGGATGATTAGCTCAAAGATACTCAGCTAACCACTAACCGAACAGAAAAGATTAAAAAAGAAATACCCAAAAGATTGTTCTTTTAACGTCAACTTCAGTGTGATTCATCTACTTTATATGTGAATGGCTCACAAGGATTTTTCACTTTTTCACACCACTGGGCATAGTTAAGTGGATATATATAACAATCCAATAATTCTTTATACTTTATCTATATTCTTTTTTAAAACTAACGAAGTAATTGATTTGAGTTATACTAACTCAATACTTTTAGTGGTTAATCAGATTTTTTATATAGATTATGGTGGTAAAAATAATTTTTTTGTAAAAAGTAATATCATATAACTCATTATATTTATAGTTTTTTCTTTCTTATTTCTCTTCCCCCTAATTAATAAGTATACACCCTTTTGAATTTAAATAACTGATTATATATTTATTTTTTGGCCTTTCTATTTTACAATAATTATTTAATAGTAAATCACAATAATTGCTTTAAAGTTATACCTAGTGTAAAAAAAATTTCACTGACCAGAATTAAATTCTAATTTTCCTTACCTTCTATTTTAGTTAATTAATTATATGTGCCTTTTTTAATTTAATATGAAAATATTTTTTTTATAAAAAAATAGGCTGTAATTTTTTTAGAGCAACTTTAATGCTTAATACTTATCTATTTCTTTATCTCAAATTCATTAATAATCATATGAAACTACGCTTACTCATGGAAATAACGTTTTTAAATTAAAAAATGGTTCCTTGTATTTTTCATTCTTTATGGCAAATGCTAATAGTGAAGGAGATAAAGCATCATTTCAAAGATAATATTAACCTTATTCTCATCCTTTTATCTATCATAGACCCAAAGACCTTCAATGTCATTCCTCCCCCCCTCCCTTTTTTTTTTTCAACCAATGTTACTTTCAAAATCTTTTAAGCATATTTCCTATTATTCTCTATACAACCCTCAGGATGGGCTTGGGCTATATCAAGTTTTAAATTATTTGTTTGACTATATAGATTCACTTTCAATGATATGAATACCAAAGAGAAGAAAGGGAGGGGAAAAAAGAGACCAACTTTATTCACTTAGCTAATTCAAAGATTGGTGGGTCCATTAGGAGGTAGAACTACCTGATATTTGACACAACATGACCCTCATATGGGATGGCTTTGTGTGGCCATGGCCCTACCAGTCAAAAGCTAAGCCAGCACACCACATGTTCCAATTTAACAAGTAGGTGGTGGTTCATCTACACATTTTAATATTATACCACACACACAAAAAAAAAAAAAAATTATCAACCAAAATTGTTCCATAAAAGATCAAACTCATATTTGATAATAAGAATATAAGTTTGAATCTCATTATCAATGTCAAAATTATGTGGATGATAATCTATAAATACTTGAATAAACACAATATTTAAATAAGTTCATGTCACATAAAAACATGAATTCAAATTCTATTTTTGATATTAGAATTTTATTGATGAATAATTTATAAATACTTGTATATGCACACAGTTTGAATCTTAAAATTTGTTATGTCTTAATGAATCAGTGAGATCCAATTCACTTAAATTTTTATTAAAGATTTTTTTATAAAAAGAAAATTTTGGCCGTGGAGATTTGTCTAAGTGATGATGATTCTCCTTTATGTAGGCTCTTTTTGCTGTCCTTTAAGGATAAAATGCACCACTCATACTTGTTTGAAAACAGCTTATCTTTAAAGCTGGATATCAAGTAGCCTTTTTAATGAAGGGTCCAAAACTATTTAATTAGCAGGATCTGGCAACTCTGTCCATAATAAAGTATTGGCAAATTTCCTCTCTTGTTTTGTTTTCAAAATTTATGTGACGCTCTTAGATCCAACAAACTGAATTTATAGATACAATAAAGGTGCACGTACACACACGTACACATATATAGAATTAAATTTTAGAGGTTTAATTTAGTAAGAAAATGATAGATGGTACGAAATCTTTCATCAAAGCCACTGCCAGAAATTATGTGGCTTAATTTTCCATCCTTTTTTTTTCTTTAAGAAAGAGATTCAAATTTGTTTTTTTTTTTAGATCAAATTATAAATATGCTACGAAAGACAAAATTTTATTTAAGTTGGATTGGATAAAATATTAGACTGTTGATCTAATTGGTTGAATCATTCTGTTTGATGTGCATATGCTAAGAAAAAAAAAAGGAGAACACAATCACCAATCGGTATAAGAAAATTATAAGATGATAGGGTAAATTATATTCTTTAGTTATTTAAATGGTTAATTAAGTTTTTAGTCCATTAATTTCTGTAGGTTTCAATTTGTAGTTCCTTGAAATTTTTAGTTCTTCGTTAATTTTTTTTAACAATTTTAGTTTTTTTTATTTTTAATCTCTTATTTATTTTTATTGCTCAAAATTATTTTTTGTTTTATCAATTTTTAATTACTTGTTTATTTTATACTTAAAGACTACTTTTGAGAAAAAAAATGAGGGACTAAAAATAAATAATTTTTTTAAAAGTACTAAAAATGATGACGAATAATTAATAAAAGATTAAAAGTTACTAAAAATATTTTAAGAAACCAAGAATTATAATATAAAAAAATAGGGATTAAAAACTTAATTAAACCTTATTTAAATTATTGTATAAGTATTTTCTCTTTTAATTTTTTAAATTACTCTCATCTTTTAAGGAAAATATATTTTATATTTTGGTCTATTTTAATATAAACAAATTGTAGACATTTCTTTCCTCATTGACATCAACATCATGGTCGGTTAATTTAATCGTTATTGGAATTATAGAACTTTAGAAGATGAGATAATAATTTTGAATGAAGTTATAAGCTAATAAAAACGTGTTCAAAACTCCATTTCATCTTTTAAAATTTCAAAGGTTTAATCATATACTTTTGACCTTTCTAGTTTGAATTATTTTACTTTTAGTCCTCCAATTTTTTCATGAGCTATAATTAAATCACTCTAATTTTAAAGCTAACCAATTTCGATCTTCTTAATTACTAATTTCAAACTCTCAAATGTTTATTTAATTTATTAAAAATAGTTACATTTTGAATTGGTTAAATTGTCTTTTATTCAAAATTCACCCATTAAAAGCATAAAAATTTACGGGAAAAAATCTCAAGATTTCTCCTTTCTAAACTCTAATCTCATATATCTTATAAAGTCCTTTAATTTTTTTTAATCAAGTTTCTACTAAAATCATTATTTCTAAGATTTTAGAATTTTTTTTTATATCTCAAAATTCATCACAAAACCTCAAATATTTATATATAAAGAATAAGCTGAGGGTTTTGAGTTGAAAAAATCAACAAGTAATTATATATATATATATATATATATATATATATAAATTCTCTTCTAGCTCGATCATTTTCATCTCACTTTTTATTATATTTTTTTTTCTTTCTATTTTCATTTTTTTCTTTTTCTCTTTCATGGTGAAGTTGATATTTTTTATTCATGTTTTGGCTACAGATCGAAAGGTTAAATAACGTGCACCTCTCCGCGTTGTCTTTTGCTTCCCTACAATAAGCCTGTGCCGTATTTCATGAAATAAAGTAGAATAAGAAGCTACATTTATTGTCATGCGGTGCATATTAATGTTATAATATAATAACTTGATCCGATAATAAATACACCATTTATTACATCAAATATCATAACTTTTCCGCTAGGGGATCCAAACTATAATCACACAAAAAGTCTCGTCTTTCTTCAATTCAAGTAAGAAAAATGTGGTTTTTAAATTAATAAAAAGAGAATAACTTGAATATTATTATTTAGAAAGAGGAGGATAATTTACTCTTAAAATAAAAAAATAAAAAACTTTGTTTGTATTTGGATTTCATGAGCTAGCTTAGTGCGCCAATGCTGGTCACACCTTGATTTTCCTGTCTTTGACCTTGGAGTAAAATCGCATCCAAAGAGTTATTGACAACAACTAGCAGATTTAACGTATGCTTGGAAAACAAATCAATAGTTGTATCCAGATAAGATTCTGGTTTGTTGATATTAGAATGAATGATTGCACGAATCATGCAGCATGATCAAAATGAAATATCAACTTCAAAGGAGCAAATTATTAAATAACAAGTTGGCTTTTAGGTCACAATTGAAAATATGGTAGCAGATAAGTGCTAGAGGGACATTTTTTTTCATTATACATCATCTCAGAGTTTGATCAAGTTGGTAAGGATATGATTTATATTTCACGAGAACGTGAATTCAAATTTATAAATATTTTTATTAAGTATTTTTTAAGATAAAATATATTTTATCTTTAGTGAGTCTCTGAGATTGAATTAAATGTCAAAAATGCTGGTCTTTAACTTAAATAAGTTTAAGACAACTTTTAAGTTTAAAACTCAAATTCGATATATTTAGCTACTATTTATTTTGTGGATGTTTAATTTAGTCTTTATAAAAGTGAGTTCTTTTCCTTAAACAAGGTGAAGACAAGAAAACTCTGAATAAAATAATTACCTTTGTTGAAGGATACACGTGCATTAGATTTTTTTTTTTTAATAATCGTATTATTTATTACGAATTGGGCCTAACAGTAACCATCTTGGCTGTTGTTTTCTACACCTTCAGTTACTTTTTGCACCACTTTTTTGGTTTCGAGAATGATCAATCCTAAATGTAATTTTAGATTTTGGATTGATTACTTATGAAATGATGAATCCGAAAAGGAAAAGAAATATTCCAAAAAAGATTCAGGAAGTAACTTGGAGGTGCAAGAAGCAAAAACACGTGTTCTTGCATTACTTTTTGGTTTGTAAACTTTGGGCCAATAACAGGCCAGCCAGACCGATCCATAAAAACGTAAATAAGAAATAACAAAAAAGGAGCCTATAAAACACAAATAGATACAATTATTACTTTCTGAGTTCTATTTCAACTTTCAAGCTGACTTTGGACTAATAGCAAAATTGCTTGTTTTTGTCACAAAATAAAGGGTTCACGTGGGAAGAGCAAAAATCACAAACTTGATTTTACAAATGAGTGATGGATTTGACAATGAAAGAGGTGCCCAGGGAAGAAAAGATATATGCAAATTGAGAAGTAGGTATGAGTGGATTTTGTGTTGGGTGGGAATTGAATTGCATAAGAAAATTAGGATAACAAAATTGCGTGAAAAGATTAACCGATAAATTGATCCTTAAACATATAGTGAAGGATTTGATCTTAGGTTTATGCATACTAAAAAATACCTAATATAAAAGATCATGCCCAGAGTCAGTTCTAAGATTTTTGGTACGTGAGTGAACAAAAAAAATTATGCCATGATAATAATTTAGATATTGTCCTTCTTGTATTTTTTGTTGCAAAATTCATCATCAAGATTTTTAAAAAAACCATTTTCGATAAAAAAAAAAATCAGAACAAAAGTTTTTAGTCTAACATGTGAAATAGTATATTACAAATATGATTTTAATATTTTCAATTTTAATAAACTTTTTTTTAGTAAAGATTTACATCGATAACATGAATAATTAATATTATTCTATGAGTTTATATATGTATTAGGAAAGCAATTTAATGTCTTCAAAGAATTTAATAACTTTTAATTCTTCAAATAAAATTTTACTACCAAATCATAAGAATCATCATGTTTTAGAGAATTTCAATTTTTATTGTTTTCTTTTATATTTACAACTCATCATTCTTTGAATTCCACAATTGAATTGAAAGAAACAATTCTTGAAGTCCACATTGACATTCATAATATAAAAAAATATTTTAATATTTATATAGACTAAATAAAATTTTGATGTCCTAAAAAATGAGACAATGAATGTCACTTAGCTTTACTGTGCTCAGGACCATCACTAATCACACTCTAAAATATATTTCAATATCTTAAAGAATTAATTCTTGATTCTCGACTAAAAATATCACGAGTTCACCAAGAAAAGAAAAGAAATGACAAGAAATGTTATCCTTCCAAAACAACATACATGAATGTTACCCCTTGGATGCTTAATTCGTAGCTCCTTTCTAAGGAACATTTACTATTTAGACAATAAGAAACCATTCCAAGTTTAGCATACTGTAAGAAATGCACTAACCAATTTAGTGCCTACCTCTTCAAAACAATAAGCTCAAATAATCAATGAATACGTAAAAATATGAAAATGTTCCACAAAACAGAGCGGTGAGTTAATTACAATTTTTTTTATTGAATCTGGATTATGAGAGAATTTATATTTATATTGCAAACAAAAAGTACAAATAATTCTACCATTAATGTGAATCTTAAAAAGTCACCATAAAAGGCTTCAGAAAATACACTCTAGAATTGAAAATCAAAGAACCAAATAAAATGAGCCAAACAAACAAGGGTGGTAATTTAGTCTCAACTCAAATAACTCAAATTTCAGTATTCTTTTTTCTTTTCATTTATCATGTTTTTGTTGTAAGCCTTACACAACACTGGTTTATCATTACCTTTTTACACTTAATGCAACCATCCATACTATTTGCTAAGTCGTCAATCACCGGGTAAACACCCTTGCACATATAATGGAATAGAAGCTCAAGATGCAATAGCCATGATAACCTATGCAAATTAATAAATTGCTTGCCCAACTGAGGATTTTAATTGTAATACAAATGAGATATGACAAACCAGTTAGCAACAACTGCATTGTAGATCCATTATTTTTTTTTAAGGTTAAGATAATGTATGTATATTAATAAACAATAAAGACAAAAATAAGGAGTGAAAATAAAAGAGCAAAGTACATAGTTAAAGCATTTCAATCAGCTAGTGCCTCCCGACTCAGAATTTGGAGAATAATAAAGCAAAAAAGCTATCATGCCCAGTCCCTAAAACGTATAATCGACCACCCCACTATCCAGCAACAGTATTTAACAGCAATAAAACAACATAAAAACTGCTCAGTCCACAGTAATTTTTTTTTTTTTAAATTAATTATATAAAACTATACTCTTTATGCAATTAACAACTATAGTTTGTTTGAGTCAAATTAACAATTATAGTTTGCTTTAGTCAAATTAACAATTATAGTTTTACTCATTATTATTCTTTAAAGTAATAAAAAAAATATAGGACATATGTGCGATAATCAGAATGTAGTAAGTTTATTCTTACGTTTTTTTATCTATAATTTTTATTTAAAAATTATACTCTTTATACCTATAATTTTTAATTAACAATAATGATCAAATTAATTTCTGAAAAAAATATTTAAAATAGTTTTGCTTATTAGTTGTAAAACGAATAAAATAAAAAATATCAAGGGTTTGTCATAAAGAAAAATATATGAGACGAGTCATATCAATTAGTATAATATTCCTCTCGTGAATGGCACGAGTCATAAAACATTTTTTTTTTATATCTTTCTGGGTACTTATTTTCCCCACTGCTATCAAGATTCTACGTCTATACATTATTATATATAGTTTATTTTGGATGCTAATATCACTTTCTCCATAATGTGCACCACTTAAAGGCAACATATGTGAGATTCACAAAATTAACCGAGAATCAGGGGGGGAAGTGTATTTCTCGATGCCAAGGTTGCAGGTTTTATGGTATTCTGTTTGTACTGTGATCTTTAGTTTTTATCTTTTATGCTATTCTAATACTGTCATTAATTATAAACACTTTTCAACTTATGTGTGCAGTCAATTACCATTCAGTGTTTGGAAGCACAGTCTTGGACTAATATAATACATTGTCTTTTTATTTATTTATTTACAAATGTTAATTTGTTAAAATGTTAATTTTTGTTTGTAGAAAAAATCGAAATTAACCTGCAATCTTTTCTCTTTTTTGTCCCCTCTTAACCATCCAACTCAAAATAAATTATATCTCCTGATATAATACATTGTGACTTGAAGCCGGAGAATATTTTGGTTAAAAGCTATAGCAGATGTGAGGTAAAGGTCATTTATTTGTTTCAAAATGGTATGAAGTTTTTCAAACTTTAGCATGTAAAGATTTATATCAAATTTCCTCACTCAACCATGCATGCATGATATAGGTCCTCTTCCAAAATGATTCCCCAGTTGCAACATATTACTTGCTCGGGTGATTGGGATCATTGGCCCAATTGATCAAAGTTTACTTACTAAAGGACGGCATACATAAATTAAGGACTTCACAAAAAAACCATATGCTTTATGAACGGAATCAGGTAAGAATTTTATTTCTATTTTTCTTAATTAAAATTTGAAACAGACTAGCAAGCAATCTGAAATATTGATGTTAAATATGAGACGTAACTTTTCATTTGCTTGTCAACAAGATAGAGAAGTATTTCCTATAATCTCTATATTTATCATATATTTTAGATGGAAGGGTGGCAAATTGATTTGTTGCACATTTGCACTTTAACCACACAATATTTAATAAGCTCTTGCCATGACCTCTTCTGCATTTTACTTTCTTGAAATAGTTTGAGCTACTATTTGTTGGTAATGTTTGTCTTTCCCATTAATGATGTAATTTAACTTGTAAGATATGTGATGTTATGCTGTTGATGTCTTTGCTTTGTTTATCTTGTTAAAAAGGGAATCCTTGAAATATATGTTGGTTGTACATGAACATGATGTGGGATAATTTCATTCAGTCTTTTAGTAGTATTTTTAGCGTGTTTGGTGGGGATGCAATTTTACATGTTTGATCAGAAGTTAGTAGTTATAACTTCTATGTTGGATATGAATGAAATGCATCCCTTTCTGATGGGGTTTCCAAACACGAAGTTTGTGACAGCTTAGATTTGGCAAGGGGTTTGGTGCCACCGTTGGAAGCACCAGTTAAAGCAAAGCTGGTGGCAATGTGAGACTCACTTAGCACGTGCTTTCGTGGGAATTGAGATGCAAATTTTCCTTTGTTCCTATGCTTTGTTTTTTCTATTATTCTCTTCCCTATATTCATGCACCTAGTTGTTTGCTGTTTCCCAAATTTTTCTTCACTAGAATACGCCCCACACGACCCAATATTCTAGATGGCTTCAATGCTTCCAACTTCTATTAAGTTTTTAAATTTGAAATGTAGGAGATCTTGATCAATGTAAATTGCCAAACTCGCAAGATCTGGATTCCCATGAGAGCAGTTATACACATTGATCCATGGCTAACTTATGTGTGAGCACGTTAGCAAATTACATTATTAATATATTTTAAGATAATCTTTAATCTTAATGTATTAATTAACGTATTCATACTAAAAAGATATGCGTGTACATAAAAGGGAGGAATGTAGATACGTCCCTAAGGAGGCCTTAGCGGTCATGTAGAAATTATCACTTTCAACAGATCATACCTGCAAGTTCACCCAATATCATAAATGATCTCCAAAATACCACCACATTGGTAAATTACTTATAAATGATGTCAAGTTTTTCCCTTTTTTGTTTTTCATGTCTAGATATATTCACAAGTATAATTAACTGCGAGACTAACCCTTACAATAGTTAGGCAGAACTCTGCTTCGAGTAATAATGCCAAGGTTGAGAATCCCTAACATATTACAAGTAAAACTCGTGTGGAATCATAGCCAACTTCTATTACAACCAACCCACTTTGGATAAAATGACACCTAGTTTGGTTACATAATCAAGAATTTCTCCCTTGACAAGAAAACGAACGACCCTAGAGATAGAACCTGTACAAGTGCAGATGTGCCCATGTTAATCACTACACGCAGTTGCCTTGAACTCTCACTCTGTCGGTGAATTCTGGGACATCTCGGTGAATTCTGTGTCCCATTATTGCTTACCTACTACGTACAAATGTATGTGTATAGAAGCATTGTCCATAGTCTCCGTATCTCAGTATATTAAAGGCATATATGCATGATGGATGCACCAATTCAATATCCTTTGCCCCAATTGAAGAAACACATTTAATTCTTATAAATATCAAAATATTTAGAATTTCTTTCTATAAAATTTTTGGAGTATTTTTTATTCTTGTAAGATTAAAATGTTATTTTTTATCCAAAGATAGGTTCGATAAGTGTATGCTTTTCTACATCGGTTATTCATGTAACCAATGTAGAAAATGTAATTTTACATTTGTTATATTTATAACCAATGTAAAACTTCACCATTCCAAACATCAAGCAGAGCACCAGTTTCGGCTCTAAAACCACCACCCTAACGGTCACCACAGACATCCATCGGAGCATCAGCTTTCATGGTTATCAAACTCTCGAGTTAATTCGTTAACTCTTAGGAGTTTAGAAATCTACTTATCCTTTGCGAGTTGACTCGTGTGTAAACTTTACAAACTCTAAGTAAACTTTGTAGACTCTTGAGTTTACCATCGAGTCAACGAGTTAACAAATTAAAAAAATTATACCAAAATATATATCATTTTGGATTATTTTTTGTTCATTTAGTCTTTAACATACTTTCATTTAGTATGGTGTTTCCAAATAAAAAAAATTATCACCTTTAATAACATCATATCCTTGTTCTCTAATAGCATCAAACCCTCGATGAGAATGATCTATCAATACTATAACATCTACAAATTTATGATTTGCTATATTATTTTATTATATTGTTGAAATATTTAATTGATATGTTACTTATAAATATTTTGTTATTATTTTTATATGAAGTGGACTCGTACGAGTCTATGAGTCGAATTTATGAAACTCTCACGAGTTTACGTAAATTCTCAAGTTTGATAATCTTGCCAGCTTCTATAACGTGCAATGCCTCCCTCAACAGCATCATCAACAATTATCTTTGTCGTTGCCGATTTCATAACAAAAGAAGCTTAGTTCAGATTGGACAACGCACGAATGGCCTCCCTTGTTCGTCACATGGGGAGCCACAACAATTGATCGTCATGCATCACTATTTCAATTCCAGATCTAAGATCATGGGAATCGTCAAGCGTGCTTGCGATTTGATTTTTTTTTTCTTGTTTGTGTTTTTTAAGTGTGCGTGTTGTATGTTTGTGTTTGTGTTTCTGTTGTTGGTGAAGAAAGAGGAGGTGGTGGCGGCACCAATGCAAGAGAGAAGAAACGAACAAGAAAAAGGAAAAGAGATGGAGAAGGGAGAGAGATAGGGTTGGAGCATTGACATGTGTCAGTGTCTAACTGGATTGACTTATTTGTATAATCATCAACCACATAAGTTTGGATATAATCAAATCTAGTTCCATGTCAAAAAATAATATATTTTAATTTTGCAAGAACAAAAAATATATCAAAATTTTTACAAAGACAAATTTCAAATATTTTAACATTTATAGAGATAAAAAAAAACATATTTTAATCATTTATTTTTTATTTACTAGAGAGAGAGAAAAGAGGACAAGTGATTTGATCCTCTTTTTCTCATCGATTTTCTTTAACAACTCAATATGAATTGATATTTGTATATATATACTTTATTGAAATGTTCCTTACAGTTGTCAGTAAGGCATTGTTTGATTTTCTAAAAAAGTGGAAAAAAATGAGATGATTTTTAGATTGTTTGGTAAGAGAAAATGAAAAAAAAATGTTCATATATTTGATTGAATAAAAGGTAGAAAGAAAGAAAAAAAAATATGTATATAAAATTGCATAAATACTTCTAATAAAAAAATGTAAAGTAATAAAGATAATTTAGTATTTTTATTAAAAAAATGTTGTTTGTGCTTCTTTTCTCTCCATAATGAGAGAAAATCCATTTTTTTTTTGAATGCTTTTCTTCTTTTCAATTAACCAAACGGGAGAACGATTTTTTTTTCCTCTGTCACTGTTCAAACTGACATTAAAAGAATCCATTTGCTTCCCTTTAGTTATTTTCCTGTTATCTTTTCTTTTTCAAATAATTACTTTTGTGTGTTATACATACATACATATATATATATATATATATATATATATATATATATATATATATATATATATATATAATTTAATAATAATAATATAATTTCTCTTTTTTTATAAATATATAACTTATATATTACTATAATTAAAACTCACATTAATAACTCATTTCACTTGTCGATCGATCGTGAACTACAATCATTGACCGTAGATAATTGAACAAACATTAGTAGGTTCAAAATCAATCAAGCGTAGAACCACGTACAAAACATATAAAATCCTAAGACAGCACGACCTTAAATTAAATTGCATGCATGAATCACATCAGAATTCATAATTGGACATTGAAGTCGACCCCTTCAACAATCTGAGTAGTACTGCTTCCAAATTTGCTCCACGTACTTTTCTAGCCACTTTTTTTTTTTTTTTTTATTGCACTTACCCTAGCAATTTCATGCTTCCAAAAGAAAATCCTTGTCTTGCTCCAACCTCTCCATAGCCTCAGGCTCCAAGGTTAGTTCCACATCAATGCTCCTCCCTCCACTCTTCCCCGGGTACAAATAAATCATCCCATCAAACTTGTTATTAGTTCCACTCCTCACATTCTCTGGCTTCCCCCACCCAAAATCAATGTCATAAACCTTAAACCTTGGGGAGCTTCCAACAGCCACACAATTCACCCCAGCATCTTTGAATTGAAAAATTTTGGGTGTACTCTCCCACTCCTTGTTACGTTCATCAATTGCCTTAGCATTGTGGGCTTCAATGGCTTTCTGGATCAATGAAGCCCCAAATTGTGGCGGATGGGCGGCTAATAGCCCAACCGCTGTAACGGTAAAAATAGCTTGAATTAGGTTTCCGAAATAATTCTCCGGCATTGGTGGGTCCACCCGCTTCCGACAATCGGCGAAGACAGTGAACACCGTGTAGTCCTCTGGCTTCAAGTTACGTGCATGGCTTACATGGCGCCAAACGTGGGAGGAAAGAGCCTGAAATGTTGAGAATGGTTTTGAGCCATCGGATGGAGGGTTCTCGTTGACCGTTGACTTGATCTTGTCGATGGCTGACTCGGAGAATTTGAAGATCTTTTCCCTAAGTGCTGGCGCGGGCTTTGCCTCACCGTTGGAAGTTGGTGGGCCGTTGGGCTCAGGAAGCGAGAGGTCCAATTTCACGCGTGTGTTCCGGGCCTTGGTTCGGTCCAGGAAGGGTGGTGCTGACGTGGAGGGTGAACCGCTGCAGATCTCGGCCCATGAGGTCATGAATTGCCAGGTGGCAGTACCGTCCAAGACAGCATGGTTGAATGCTAGGCCCATTGCAAGCCCATCTTTGAGCTTCGTTAACTGTGAGCAAGAATAGAATGCAAATGAAGTGAGAACATGAAAAATAAAAATAAAAAGATATCATATGATTTAGAAAGAGAAAGCGAGAGTGAAAGGTGATAGGTGATAGGTGATAGGTTATAGGTGATAAGTGGGGTGCACAATAATGCCATAACGTGGTGGTTATTGGTTAACAGTGTCCGCCAAGCAATTTAACACACCCTATTTGTCAAATAAATTGACCAGCTACGCATGTGGCTTATAATTACAATTACTAGTGTTATTTACTTTCTATTAAAGTTTGAAAAATTATAATAAAATGGCCTTTAATTTTGGAAATTAAAATTCAGCAATATTTTCAATAGTCAAATTTCCTCATTTGCATTAAAATCTTGTAAAATTTCGTTGTATGAACAACTTACACAGCTTCTTAAACATTACTTTTTTTTTTCTTCATAAAATTTGAAACTTCGGATTAGATTCCCTATTCCTTATGTGCACCTAATTGAAATTGGACGAATCTCTCACTCTTTTTTCTTCTTTTGTTCTCCTTATTTCAGAATCAAAGATATAATGGGGATCTACTAGGATGGATCTAGTAGGGAATTTTGGGTAGATTATACCAAGTTTTAGACTCAGAAATTCAAACTTTATTTTCGTTATTGTAAAAATGAAAACAGGGGATGAGTGGGGACAGGAATTGACTCAATTGAGAGTCACACTCACAAGCTGTTGAGTGGGGACAGGACAGAGACAACTGGCCCTTTATTCAGATTTAGAGTTCAGAGTGTTTTTTAGATAACATTTAGACTTCAGAGTTGAAGTATAGACTTTAAACATATTTCAGAAGAAAAAAAATTAAATGAACCTTTGTCTTGTAACATCTATGAATAGTATATTTATTGGGACAGCAATATAACATGCATAATTTGCATAAACTTGATTTTCATTGTATTATTATTATTTTTCATTTGAGCCACACTCAAATGAACATCTGTTATTTATTTTTTTGACAGAAAAATGAACATTTGTTATAGTTTTGAGTTAATCTTAATTTATAGTAATTATAAAGATTTTATACTATCACCAAACCATGTATTGATATGTTATCAAGGAAAGTCATTTTTTTAAAAACTATTATTATAATGAAACTCATTAAATAATTTACCAATTAAATGATTGTCATGTGCATTATTAGTGGACCAAAATTTAATCTTCGACAATTAAATTATTATTTGTCATTGACAAAATGAGACACGGAAACTGGGAGTAGTGATTTGATGTTTTACCTATATTATTTTGCAAAAAGCAGAAAGTAATCTCTTAATTAATTTATGATTCATTTGTGATTTACAACTTACTAACCTCTTATAGACACCATTCTTAGGGTGGTGGGCTCAGTTCCCCCTGGATCTAAAAAGGTATTTGAGAAAGACATTCATTCACCCAATGTCTTGCATCTAATTTCAAAATTTTAGTATAGCTAGATGGTTTGATCTAAATAGAAGGAACAAAAGAGAGAAAAAGGAAAAAGGAAAAAGAGGTTTTTTGATGACATCAACTCAAATGTTCAATTTAAATAATCTTCTCCCTTTCTTGACTAATAGGTGAAAATAAACCCCCAAAAAAAAGCTCAAAACTAAACATATCAAATAGCTACTAGGTTTTGGAAGTTATGGAAAATGGGGTGCTTTATGAGCCATCCAAAACCTCTTTTAAAATTAGATCTGCTACAAATTAAATTAGTACAACTTTCCCTATATTCATTGTTTTATCCCACCCCCTGTTATGAACTTAGTTATCATTATGCAGTTTCATTAATTTACACAAGAAAAGTTGAAGTTGAATGATATGTTGACCCTTTAATTAGACCATCATGACTTCCAGTATTTAAAAGGCTAATCTAATCAAGAACATAAAAACTAATTAAATCAGCATGCATGGAAATTTGAACAAACTACATATTATATTACCTGAACAGCCAGCAAAGGCCTATGCATGCCTTCCAAATTCAAGATACCACTATAAGGTATCAGCTCCTTCAAATTAGTGTTACTAATTTCAGCCACAGTTAGATCATCCACACCAATCTCATTATCATCAACAACAACAGCTTCAACAACCTCCACACCAAGCATGTCATCATCATACTCCACTCTGAACACCCCCTCTTCATCTTTCCCTAACTTACCAGCAAGTTGGTGAAATTCCTTCAGCACCACACCAAGTCCAACTTTGAGTTTTTGGACCATACCCTCAAAATCTTCACCCTTGTAAAACAGCAGCTTCTGGTTGTAGTAGAAGGCCAAGTAGGGAAGATCAAAAGTGACCAGCTGGTACTCTTTCCTTCCAATTTTCTCCTCAGGTTGAACATGACTCTTGTTAGTGACTTTCAGGTTGAGAGAGTCTTCCTTCTTCACCACCTCGCCTGCCATTGTTTTTGAAGAAAATATATCTGATGGAAGAAATTATTACAAATGTTGATTTGATGTGTGTATGTGAGTTTAGAGGATTATTATAGAGCAGTGTTGTTGGGCAGCATTTATGGAATTCATGAGAGCAGTTGTGACCAATTAATAACGCTTACTGGGTTAGCAGTTTGGTAGGATGTAATTATAGATGCAGAAATGTTTGGTAGTAGATTTTGTTTCTTTAAGCATCAGAAAAACTCATGCTTCAAAGCTATATTTGGCTTCCAAGGAGATAGATTTTGTTCTGTGTAATATACATCAAGTGTCATGCTTAAAGAAACAAAAAAAAAATATAATTAGAAACTAAACATTTATTATATCAAAAATATAAAATCGAGACTAAGATTATGTTAGGTTGAGTTCAATTCACTTAAATTTAAATATTATAAATATAAAAAAATATATAATTAAAAGATGAAATTTTATTTTAAATAATCCGTCAAATTCTTTAATAAAAATTAATTATTAATAAAATTAATAATACATATTTTATGACAAAAAGTACAAAGTTGTTATAAAAGCTTATTTTAACCATGGTTAGACAATTGAAAAATATATGTTAAAAGTTAATTTTTTGAATTAAGGAAAAAATGTTAATTTTTTTTCAAAACTTAATCATATATTTGTATAATCAATACTATATATTTTAAAATATTATTTTTAATTGTCAAAAATAATATTTTTAACTTGGCCTCAATCAAAATAATTTTATCTCAATCTTAGTAAGATCTTGGATGGGACATCTTTCAACTAGCTTCAATGGGACCTTTTTCGGTTGTCCTCGATCAAGAAATTTTTAGTCCAACCTCAAGTCAAAGCGTCTTCTTCTTGGATTCAAGCGGCACATGTTTCATCCAACCTTGATCGGGACTTGTTTTGACCAATCTTGGTTAAGAGATTTTTGACCTAGCCTCAACCATCGCATCTCTTGGTTATCCTCTAGACAAAACTTTAGCTTTAACATTTTTTGGTTAACTTCGATCGAAGCATCTTTAGATTAATCTGAACCATAACATACGGTTTAACCTTAATCAAGATATATTTGGCTACATCTTGATCATAGCATGTCTAACTTTATCTTAGTTGAAATGTCTTTTGATCGACCTCGATCAAGATATCTTTCACCCAACCTTGATAGATACATATTTTGGATGATCATAATCAAGGCATCTTTTGGTTAACCTTGTTCAATATATGTTTTGAGTGAAATATACAAAAGATATATATTCTTTTTAACTAGTGTTTTAAGTATATTACTTAAAGAATCGGCAAGTAATTTTTGTTATATAAGAAAGTTATTGTAAGAATATATTAAACATGATGATAAAATGGATTTATATTCCACATTTAATTACTTTTTTAACTATTTAGTATTGTGATGGTGTAATTTTAATTTTTAGATTCTAATTGTGTTAATTTATTATTTTATGTTTTCTCTCATTTATCGTTAGATTAATTTATTTCTCTTATTTTATTCAATATTTAAGTATTAATTTATTGAGAATAAATTTTTTTTAATCATGTTATTGATATAAAATATTAATCAATTTTCTCGTTGACTAATTAATTTGATTAGTCATCTTTAATTTGATTTTTTCCTTTTAATTAAATAAACTTAAACTCGTAACTTAATTCAAATAGATTAAATTCAGGATCATTCAAAACAACATGTTAGAAAAAGTATTCCTTTTGATTGTTCATTATTATCATAAAGAAAATCATATACCGTCAAATATCATTAACATAGTAATAAAAATATGCTAAAACTAGTATATCGTTAACACTTATCGAACAAAGGATCCCTTAACTAAAAACCAATTACTAATCCCCCTAACTACAAACTCTAGACACAAGGTTATTTATCTATCAACGGTTATTATGTAGACTCATTTTAAAATTTCATGAACATAATTATGTATACTTGTTTATATAATAATGATCAATAAATTAAGATAAGTGATGATGAATAATGTATTAGGTTACAGTTATTAAGTTATTAATAGAGATAATTTCATACTAATATGATTGTGAAAAAAATATATTCATTTTAAAACTTTTTAAATGATGCAATTTCGGAACTGATCGTTTCTATTGCTAGATTTTTATATTTTCTGTCAGGGTATTTATTGCAAGATTAAATGCCAAAGTAAATCGCCTTGAAATTTGTGCGGCTCTACATATGAACTTTCAAAGAATGGGCAAAAGGCGTTAACTAACAGATTTATTATATGATTTCCTTACAATAACATATTAAATGTATGTACGGATGAACCGTTCGTATAATTAATTTTGAATAAAATTATTTTTGATTAAAACTTAATTTTAAAGTGATTTAATTTATATTTAAATATTTTTATTTATAATAAAATTAAAAATAAAATATAAATTTTTTTATTTAACGTAAAAAATTATTTAAAATTATTTTAACTTCAAATTAATTATAGACTTAAAATAAATTTTAAAATTTTCTGTAATTTAAAATAAAATATGTGAAAATTGATGTAAAATAAATTTTAGATTTAAAATTAATTCTTCAATATGAAATCAAAGGCACATAAATTATGTGATTAACAGAAAAAAGTAATCATATTAACGTGAGTGTCTTTTAAGCATTATTTGGGTTATTGACTTAAGTAAAAAAATAAAAATAAAAAAATTTAGTTTAGATTATTAAATTACATAAATTAATAAATTATATTTATCAAATAATGACTTAATAGTATTAATAATTAACTACATTTAAATAATATTACTTACACTTTAACAGAATCAAATTATTATATTTAAACAATAACACATAGGAATAATTATATGATTAAATTATTTATTAAACATTTATTTAATTAATGAATATCTTAGTCATATTTGTGATCAGTTATGAATAAATTATTAATTAAATAACGTTTCATATGATTAAATTTTTTACATGATGTAAAAGGTAATTGGCGCACAGTAGCCTGCAGATAAATTTTCCCTTCTTTATTTATTTTTTGGAAGAGTTCCCTTCTTTATTTAGGATGTACAAAGATCTTTTTATGAAGGGTTTGTTAATATAAAATTTACTTAAAAATTAGAAGGTATACGTTAACAATTAACATTTTTTCAATTCCTTTAAAAAAGAAAAACACCTTTTTAATTGAACAAAACAACCAATTTTCTTTGATCTTATATCAACATCAATCAAAGGGTTATTATGTAATTTCAATTATTTTTATTTTTTAAAACACAAATAATCCAATTTCATCTTTCCTATACTCAGTTACTTCAATAGTATTTTCTCCACCTCTATGTATGTCTCATCCCACAAATATTTAGCCTTGATCGCTCTCAAAAAAGAAAAGTTTTGCCTCAATGTCAACAAGAAAAGGAACCCCTTCTCTATCCCGCAAGAGATTAAGATTATTTTAGTCCCCAATTTGGAAAAAAAAATTGAGATTGGTGTAACTCAATGTTTTTTATATATGGTGGAATTATTGTAGACTCTTATTTGTTCAAGTTATATTTTTTTGATGTTATAGACTCTTGATATCTAATGCTACTCAAAAGGTGATTGTTGCTGCAGGAAGAAATGACCCGTAGTGGTGAATATTTATGTGTTTGCGGCACTTTGTATTCATATTGAGGATTGAAGCATTTATTATATGGTGGAATTATTGTAGCATGCTTATTGTCTATTATCCGTTTTGATACGAGAATGAAAAATAACAGATAATCGATATTCATAGATAATTGTAAATCAATTGTATATGGGTTTTAGGTACCTTGGTTATATTTAATATATTTATTTTGCCGATAAAAAAACCTAACAATTTGCGTTGATAAAAAAATTGTCTTTTTTCTTCCTTTAGGAAAAATTGATCTTTAAAGAAGGGGATTGTGTGTGGGATTTTATTTTACCTTATTTTATATTATGTTTGAATAAAATTTTATTTGATAATCTATTTTTTCAAAATATTTTCTTTAAACTAAAAATTTCAATATATTGCTTAATTAATATACTTGCAATTTATTCTTCAAAACAACAGGTTATTCAACCAATAATTTTTTAAAAGCCACCAACAGTAGTCTAACAAATTATTAGGTTCAAGACAACTTACTTTTTAGTTTCAATGATAGAAAACTAAAGCTGATTAGTTTAAAATTACTTTAGGTCACAAATTACAAAAACTCAATTTAATACTACGTGTATGTGAAATCTAAAATTTCTATCAAACTTAATTGTGTTTGCAGTATATGTTGAATATGTAGCTTAAACTTAACATCACTTTCAGATTATGAATTAAAATCATTTGGACATGCGCCGTCCATTCTGTTAAGCAAATATTGCTTTTTAGTACTAGTCTTGGTCTTAATGTTAATGACATGATATCAATGATGGTCACACAAATTCTCTCACCAATAATGACATAAGTGACATTTTTCCAAATAAAGAAGAAAAATATTTTGATAAAATACTATTTTGTTGGTGAGATTTGGTCTCCTTCGAATTCTTTTACATGACAAACCTCACACAGAGACATAATTAATATTAATTATTCAACATAACAAATTAATACATACACAATATAATTTAATGTAAATTTTAATTGGAACATACCGATAGCATAAACAAATTTTATACTCTTATTCAATTATGGTTATCATATAATTAAAAATTATTAAATTTTATAATAAATACTTTAAAAGAAGTTATAGGAGTGTTTAGAAATTAGTGTTATATTTGTTTCATTGGTTTTTTTTTTTTTGCACACAATCATTTAATTGGGCTGGTCAGGCACATTAATTAACTTTTTGTTTTTCTTTTGGTAGTACACCCGTTAATATTAAATATATCATGAAGCAAGGTTAATACACTATACACCAGAGAATAAAAAGAATAGAGATGGAGAGAGAGGAAGATGACTGAATTAATTCAGAGTAGAAGAAGAAATGAATAAAAAAAATAATAAGTTGAAGAAAGAAATGCCATGAACTAGAAAGGAAGTTGTAAAACATAATCAATTAATCATAAATAGCAAGCCATGTTGGATAACAGTTGCCTTCCTATGTGTTTATGAGCATCGATCATAGTTACTATTTTGGACTCGTTTCTTGGCATAACATAACTCATTAATGAGATCACTGGGGGCCACGTAGAAAATTCCCAGTCAAAATGTTAGACTTGTTGTAGTAGCATTAATTAAAGCTCTCCAAATTAAACTACCATCTACAATCCGTCTTCTAATTAGATGGAAAAAGAGTTTTTCATGGCTTCCATAAAAAGCCGAAAGCCTACGGTGACATTGTCAATTGTTCATGCTAACCAATTGCTTTAAATTAAATTCTAACCGTAAAGCTTTCAAAAATAAATAAAATCTAGATGTACAAAAGGACCCACCCTTTGAAACTCTCGTGGTTCCGTGACAGCGCACTTAGGTACGAGGATTAAACATTTAACTTTAGAAAATTAGATTTTTTTTTTAATTTCAATTTTATAAAATTCAACTGCTAAATAATTGTACTTTGATACTAAAAAATCAAATAAAATTATCTTTAAAAATAATTATTTAGCAGTTATTTGCTCTTAAATATTAAAAAATTGATGTTTTGTTGAGTTTTGGCTGCAGATATAAAAACTGGAGGTGTAAAAAGCAAAAAAAGTCAGAAAAATTAAAGAAGAAAAAAAAAATCTGAAGTAGGCCCAGCCTAATACGTGCGCGTCCCGCACTAAGCGGACCAGGAAACATAGGCGCTAAGCGAGACGTTAAGCTCGAGAGTTGTCATGTGCGCTGAGCGCGCAACAGACGCTAAGCGCACATAACTGAGATAGAACGTGCTAAGCCTGCAAGATGCGCGCTAAGTCCACGATTCAACAGAAACGCGCGCTAAGCGCGCGATCTACACGCGCTGAGCGAGGGGTGTCGCGCTGAAAACTCACTTCAGCACTATAAATAGAGAGTCAGTCCAAGAGGGACAACAACACACCACGGCAGAACCCCCTTTCTTAGGGGTTTCATTTACTCTTTTTTTTTTCTTTCACCCCTTTTCATTGTAAAGCCCTCAATGATCACGAGTGGCTAAACCCTTAGTTAGAGCCTAGCAGACCTAGAAGCCAATGCGATGTATGATGTGCTATTCACTATTTATCAATGCAATACCAGGTTTTTCTTTTCTGTTTTTATCTTGCATACTCATCTTTATATTCTGTTAGGGGTTAGATGCTCGGGAGACGATAACTTTCTAAATAAGATTTAGAGAAGATATGCATGCATTAGTTTTAGGGGTTAGACGCTCAGGAGATGATAACTTATAATAGAACAAGAAGAAAAGATATCATAATAAAATCGTTGCTAGGCATAGAGCGATTGCATTATACCCATGCGTCAAAGCAAACATCTAGAATTAGAACTTCATGCATTTTATCTATTGAGACTTTGCAAAAACATTTGGGAGATAGATATGTAAAATAGACTTGTCATCATGAGGCATCAGGGACAAATAAATGAATAGATGTTGGTAGGATAAGATCACTTGAATTGGTAAAGAAAAAAAATCATAAACTCATACATCCTAAGCAGACAAGGCAAGTTAGTTCTCAACACTATCTTATCTTGAATTTATCTTTTTTTATCTAAATCTTTTATCTTTCTTATCTTTCACTCTTCTAATCTTCTATCTTTTCTTTATCTTTTAATTTTATCTTTAATTCTTTTATCTTTTACTTTATCTTCTAATTTTATCTTTAAATCTTTTATCTTTCCTTTACCTTATCTTCTATCTTTTTCTATTTGTTATTTTAAATTTCTTATCTTTTGCTTGTAAATTAGGTTTGCATTAGTCTAAGTACAAACAAAGTCCCTGTGAATTCGACACTCGGACTTCTGAGTACTGTACTACTTGTGATAATTTGGTGCACTTGTCAACGAGTTAACAATAGCATAGCCAACGATATCATAGGACCTTGAGATTTTCTAAGTTTATGATCTTATTGCTACTACATTATATCATCTATTATATTTATATTTATCTTTTTATCTCTTTAAGTGTCATCTACCATTTAGAACTCCATGCATCACTTTCCAATACAATATAGTGTAGCAAATCCAAATGAAATAAACGTGAGTTGAAATGAGTTTATGTTGTGAAGCAGAAAGCAAGCATGCATCAAAAAGGGTTAGCGGATAAGGAAGAGAAAAATTATAGGATCTAATCCAATTAACATTTATTGATAAAATAATCATACATTAATAAATATGCATTTTTTAGTTTTCTTTTTTCTTTCATTGAGTCCTTGAATCATGACAAGACACTTTGCTTCCATACCCAAAAAAGAAAAAAATAATGCATATAGAACGAACCATGTGAACGCAGTTGAGTAAGCAGACAGACCCTCTTTCAGCTGCAGAGTAAAATGGTTCTGCATTTGGGTTGAATTAGTTTGGAGAAGGGTGAAATAGGTAGTCAGAATAGGTATAATCTATAATTATCATAATAGCAATTATCTTATTTGGTTTACACGTTTTTTTATATGATTTTGTCCTCTAATTAATTATAAAATTACCTCTAAATCAAATGGTTATCATGATAAATAATTCCTTAAATATGCTAGCTCGAGTTGCTTGTTGAAATGAATGTGCTCGAGTCTGACAACACTACTCTTGCAGCTTCCCTATTTCTTTTTTGAGAAGAAATGCTCATGAATTTTAAAAGAAGATTAGCTTTATGAATGAAAACTAATTAACCAAATAAAAAAATCCCTTGGCTGGATCAAACCTGTGACCTTGAAGAATGTAGGTGCCAAACCACTAAACTATCACAACTATTTGATTAATAAATGCAGAAATTAATATTATATATATATATATATATATATATATATATATATATATTAATTATACTAAGTCATTCAAGTCAACTAGTGGGTGATTCGGTTGACTTCTGATCTAGTGACTTACTATGTCCATGATTAATTCGAGTTTTATAATTATACTTCAAGAGGATTTCATTAGAAAATAAATCAATCGGTGAACAGGAGCACTAGATATGCTTGATGTTCTATTTTAAAAATTAGAAAATAAACCAATATGTTTCAGAAAATTTAGTTGTTGCTTTCTTATATCATTTCTTCATATAATATTATTTTTTATATTATTGATACGAAATATTTATTGATTTTGTCGATCATTCATTTTTGTCAAGGAATCTTACTAGTTATCTTGAAGAGATTTTATTTTTTCAATCACATTATTTTTATTTACAAGATAAAAAAATTTATTTAAAAAAATCAAATTCAACCAATAACTTATTAGTCATTGCTTCATAATGTAATATACTTCTTTCCTGTTTGAGACTATTCCTTTTAATACCCTTTCCCCTTTCATTATATGGACACCCCTCCCTTATTGAGCGTAGATAATGGACCTTCCTTTTTTGACGCTATGACCGATTAATTTATTGGAGTTTCTTTTGGGTTGGATATTGGGCAATTGCTTCCTGCACCTCTAATGTTGTTTCATGTACCTTTTTAAGCTTCCAAAGTATTTGAAATGTAAAATAACATTGATTAGATTTTAAAATATATAAGAGATCAAAATCAACTTTTTAATAGTAAATGAACTAAAATGAATAAAATAAATAAAAAGAGACTAAAAATAATACTTTAACAAAAAATACTAATATTGTCAATTACTTAAAATTAAAATTAAAAATTATTTTATTTTATTTGAAAAAATAACAACTACCAACAAAGAAGCTGTCAATAACAATTTGTTGGAATTTTTTTATTTGTTACCGATGACCATTAGTTGTTACTAATTGTCAAAGGCCAAGTTTAATAAATACAATAATTTAGTTATCATCTGTGAACAAACATATGAATTTGGCCGTTAGTTTTTTTATTTTATTAACCCTAACATGCTTATTTCAACAAAAATGTAGTCATCAATTTGCCATTACAAAACCAACAGAGTTGATAAAAAATTTTTTTACCAGTGATGATCGGCTATAAGAAATATAATATTTACAATAATTTATGTATTTTATTTAATCAGATGAATTAAGCTCTCTTATTGATAAAAATATATTTCTTTTTTATCCATAGGAATCAAATACAACTAGTAGAAGATTTACAATGATTTATATACTTTATCCAACCTGATGAACTAAACCCTCTTATTGATAAAAATATTTTTTTTGTAACTAATTAATTAATAATAAAACTAAATATAAAAAATGTATTTAAAAAAATTGACATAAATTTACCTAACTTACCTAAACACATAATTGAAATTTCATTTTTATCATTTCATCACTAATAAGTAATTACATGAGCTTTGCTTTCAATTTCACAAGATATAATTTAGCCTTGACAAACAATCAAAATTAAACTGGCATAATGGAACCCTCCAAGAGAAGACTCCTCGAAAACATCTCTATGCATGTTAAAGTCACAAAGAATACAAGGAGAGAACCCAATCCTATTCTTTACACTTTAGAAAGCTCATGATAGTACGACTGCATTGTTATAGCTCTAATTATTAGTTTCGTTTTATGATTACAGGTGTGATTTGGTTTGATTTTTAGATGAAAAAAAATCATCTAAATTAAATATAAAATAAAATGTATGTTTGATTTGATTTTATCAAAGTATAACATTAAATTCAAATTAAACTAAATTAATTTTTTATAATTTGGTTTGATTTGGTTTCATAATTTTTTATTTTTTAATCTATTATCATAATTTAAATCTATCAATTAAACTTACATAATTATTATATATAAGTTATATTTTTTTAAATTTTATTTTTATTAAATTTTATTAAACATATTTTAGTTAAAAATTATTATATTCACTTCTATTTAAAATTATTATAAAATAATATTATTATTTATTTTTGCAATATAATAATAATTTATGTATCACTTTGATATTTAATTCTATTTTTTAACAATAATATTAGTATATATCCTTCTTAACATACTGGAAGTAAGATGTACATGTTGATTATAAAACAAATGAAAAGTAATAAGTTATTTAATAATTATTATTAATTATCACCATAAAAATCAATATAATTATAATATATAATTTGTTTGGTTTAATTTATATTTTTTATAACCAGATTCAAAAATTGAATCAAACCAAAAAAATATCTCATCTTTTAGATTTTTGGTTTTTACAATTTTTAATTTTTTGGATTGAGTTTACAATTTACAAAATTTACAAACAGTATGATTTGGTTTTCACACGGTATTATACTATACCAAATTTAAAACAATAGCAAGTTCCACACGGTGAATTAGTGAGGGTTGTTTATTTTGAAAAATAAAAATCAATAAAAAATATATTTGGACTAAATTCTCTTACAATTATTTTTAGAATAACTTGATCCCTTATCCACATATGTAAAGATAATAAAGAAAAAAAAATATTAAAATAATAATTTTTTAATATATCATATATGTGTAGAAAAGAAAAGTTTAATTAAAATATTAAATAAAAAATAAGCATTTAAAGAGCATAGAAACTTGTGAGAATAAATTCAAATATATAAAAATTAAAAGAACAAAAATACAAGACTTTAAATTCAGATAATATATAAAGAGATAATATATTATTGATTATAATGTATCACCTAATGATATTTCATATATGATAAATTTATTAATTTTTACTCTAATAAATTTAGTCATATTAATTTTCATCACCATTAAATTCATATATAAATTTACAAACCTAATAAACATATAGGTCTCTTTTGAAGAATTAATCCCTCCCACAAATTAATTCATTTAAGGGTTTGAACACATTTAGTTTCGTCTCAGTAGTAACTCCAAGATGACTCTGATCAAACTCATCGAATTTGCCACTAGCTCACACAGAGACACACATAACACCTTCTGTGGTGGTGCCTCCATTTGTCTCGGTCCAAACATAACTGGGAAAATTAAATGGCTAATACACTTTGTTACACTGGACTTCTTTAAATGCTTCCCAAGAAAAAGTTTCAATGAACCACGAAACATTAATATTGCTTACGATGCATTATCCCGTTACGCTTTTCCCCCCACGAAATTCACATTTCGCAATGTAACGTCCAAACATTCCTTTATTTGTATTCTTTTCGAAGCAACAACCATCCAACAACATATTCCCAGAACAATACCTCGGCCCAAACGATGTAAAAGCTCTTGCAACCTGTTTCATTTTTTTAAAGCAAATAGCTTATATCATATCAATAGAAATGTAATTCTGAATACAAGATGAAATGTAATAATAATAAATAAATAAAAACTGAAAACTAACATGAGCGACCCAATTAACTTGTCTTACCTCTAAGTTTGAAAACTAAGAAAGCCAATTAATGTTTGCAAATACTAGTAATGACTGCTAATTCAGAAAGGGTCGTACACTTTCCTTTAATCCTATCATCCACCTCTTTATTTATAGTCAGTTTCTATAATGGCTCTATAGTATCCTAAATCACCAAGCATATTAACAGCCTCTAAAATAGCCAAGGCTTCAGGTTCAACAGATATGAAATCTTCCTTCTCATCAAGTCTCGCAATTAGAAACCAAAATTTTATCCTAATGTTTTTAGTTTCATCAAATGCTATCAATAATTTCAAGAGTTACTACAAAACATTCGAGGTTTTTCTTATCAACAAATTAATTGTTGAATTTTCAACGCTAGAAAAAGACAACGAAGATAAGCATTGATAAGATTATTTTGATATCATTAATAAAAAGGATATATATATAATAAATATTTTCAACTGAAAATAAAAAAAAAAAAACTTGAAATATTATTGTTCCATTTATTTCCCTCCTCCTGAAACATCACAGAAGTCATCGCCAGAAGTCGTCATCATCATCAGCATGGTCACCAAGATCATCCTCCACTCTTGCTTCCACGTTATCTTGAATCTTGTCCTCAGCACCAAGATCATCCTCCACTCTTTTTTCTTCCGCATCATCTTGATTCTTGTCATCAACATACTCAGCATCTTCCACAGATATTCCACCAAAAACCGCAGCGAGCGTAGCCCATCCCTTCGCCGTCGCATTATAAGGATACCCACTTGGCGTAGCGTAACAATTCGCCTTTTGTGGTGGTGCCCCGTTGGGAGGTGCGTTGTACCCACCCTGCGCACCATAGCTCGACTCCCTGATGGTCACGCTAACCTCAGCCTTCCCTTGCGGCCTCCCCGAGGGACGCTTCAGCGAGAGCGTGCATCTCACGCGCTCACCGATTCCGAAGTCGTTGACAATATCCACCAGCCGGAGCCAAGCCTTGCCGATCAGCGACTTGGTGTCCTCCCCCGAGCCGGCGTGGACCACGTGGATGAACAAATTTTGATCCTCGAGGGGCTTAGCCGGCAACGGAATTGTGAGCGTTTCATTCCAATTCGCGTCGGTGTTGCCGTTCTCGTCCACGGACGTGGAGAGTAAGTAGCTTCGGTCGGCCCAAACGACGACGTAGGGGAGGTTGGGGCCGTGGCGCCAGTTCACGTTCTTGAGCGCGCGTGCTGATAAGGGCTTCACTTCCACTTCGTACCGAGAACCCATTGTTAACGTTGCTGTTGTTCTGTTCGCCGTTTCGTTCACTCGTTGTTCATGGTTTTATAGGTGCATGGGGTTTGGGGGAGAATTACGGGTTTAGCATTGGTGGTGAATTTGACATATGGAAAGGTTCATTGCTACGTGCATGGTGAGTTGATAGTGACTTTGATTCTATTTTGTCTAAAGTAATAAAATTCATTTGAGTTTTGTCGCTTCGTGTTTTCCAAAGAGAATCGTTTAGGTCTCATATTTTGGTTTGTACTCCGGCGTTGGCGTGCATGGCGTCGCGTGTCGGTGGGGCATGTTTTATTTAGTCTTCTTATTTATATATCAAAATTATATTCATATATCTAGTGGGTGCATATTCCTAGTGAAAAAAGTAGTAACATTTATTACAATTTATTTTTATTTTTTAACTAAAATCATATATTATTTACGATTTTAATATAATTTTTTTTTATTTATAACTTCAAAGTCATTAATTTTTATTTTTATTTTACGATTTCAAAATCATAACTACAGTACTTGACCCTGCTCCGGGGGAAGTCACATGGCAAATTGGAGCTATACGTACCTTAAGTCACACAGCACAACCTTTGATATTTTACTTTACTTGTGATGTTTGTTTTTATAGGACAAACAAAACTTTGGATGCATGCAGTTTATTAGGGTGTTTTTTATAGTTATTCTTAAATCAAATTAGAGATTTTTTTTTTTTTATCAATCTGCTTAATAAAGATTTGCATTCAACATGTTATCGAGATGAAACTTCAATTCTGATTAGAGAGCAGCACCAAAAGACTGCAGTTATGTTTTGTGCTTATCTTTATGGAAAGAGAATGGTGCTCAGGAATTGGGTTTTGATTTTGTGTGTTTGTATTTTGCAGCTGGGGTTACCCCTTTTGTGGTGGCAGGGATTGAATTTAGCAAAATAATTGTAAGTCACTTTTTTTGGTTGAGCTGCTAACTCATAAGTTATGAAGCCCGTGTTTCATGTCTTCATTGTTGGATATGTTCCAGATAGCTCAAAAAAGATGTGAGGTGTGTGGAGGGTCAGGGCTTGTTCTTAGGGAAAAGGAAAAGGACTATCTCCGTTGCCCAGAATGTGGTATGATTGCATTCACTTCTCCTTCTCATATCATGTACTCCATTTAACCAATTAAGTATGCAGCTGGGAGAATGTTATTGTATGTCTCTAAAATATTGCTAACTTATGGGACTTTTTGATGTCTCAGTAATTGAACATCATATTCAGTATCTTGAATGTGTGTAGTTATAAATTATTTGGATGTACATTGAACACCTAGGAATTGCAGAAATCCCTGCATTCCCAAGCTAATTTGAATATCTATTGTCAACATGAGAATATTTTGATGTCGAAGAGGAGATATTTTTCATAGATCCTCTTCTTGATATTAGAAAAGATAGAAGGTATGTTGCTGCCTGCTCCTGTTCTTATTTGCTTTTACATTTCTTTTCCAAGAAATTATTAGACACTATGGATTCATCATATGCTTCCTCTTCTTGGTTCTTTTCTGCATTTATGTAATAATATGACTTTTTTACTCTTTCAATTCCAATTAATGTATAGGAGAAATGCTAGTCCAATTTTTACAACTCATTAAGTAAATTAATTTTCATGTTACATTATGTGGTTGTTCCATGTGACATGTAATCATATTTTTCAATATGAAAAAGAGTTAATAATGGTCACATATGTTGGAGAATTGAAGGAAATAAAAATTGAAAAGATTTACACCAATGAATCATGAATAATTATTAAAAAAAATTGACACCACATTTTAATCTAAACCTTTAGGTTTAAATTTATGAGTTTTTTTCTTTACTTATATAGAGTGCTCAGTTTTTTTACTTTCATTTAATGTGTGATTTCACCTCATACTTATATTCTAACAAGATATAAATTAATTCAAAATGAAGATCGGTGAAGAGAATACCATACAATAATTTCTTCACTAATAGAGAGATATCTTAGGTTATTTAGTAAGACCCATCAGATTTTAGCAATAAAAGACAAAATCAGATAATGAATCATGCGTAGCTTCTTTACTATGAAGATAGTCCCTTTTGGACGTCCTTCCATAGCTTTTTCATTCTGCCTGGAAGGCATTGGAAGTTGTCTGCGAGTCCTGATAGAAGACCCTGTCCCTGCCAACTCACTTGAGAGTGCTGTGAGCTCCTTCTCCCCTTCTCTCCTCTTTTTCACCGGCCAGAAAGCCTCCTTTCAGCCGGGTGGGCATAAACCAATGCTTTCCTCCTTTTTGCCAGAAAGCCCTCTTATCACATAATTTTTTAATCATAGGTTCAAAATGCATGCCATGAATGAAATTAATTAGGGATCACATTGAGATACAAATTTTACTCTCCAACGCATATCATATATGTAATGCTATGTGCTTTTTGAAAAAGAAATCGTGTGACATCTGTTTTCTTGATTTCAAATGTAGGAACGTTCGGTTCAGATTTTGATATTGATAAAATAGCTTCTTTTTAGTTTCATATATAATTTGGGCTATAAATTAGATGTAACTTACTTAGCAGTTATGTGAATACTGCTGCTGTCTTTTAATAATAATAATAATAATACGGCTGAAGAACATGAAATTGTTCATGATAAAAATGATTTTGTTTTAATATATACATTCTTTTTTTGGCACACCATTTTGATAGGTGTATCCACAACTTCCACTTGCAGAAGAGAAGTGTGAAGAAGCTGAATCAAGAGTTAGGCAACTAGAACAACATGTAATACATGACGATGTTTGTCAGCTTATTGCCCTACTGCACAAGTGAACCACTAAGAACGTGCTAGTATAACAATTTGGATGTGGTTATAGGTTTAAACATTAGTACCATTGTTTCCCAAAAAAGAAAAGAAAAAAAGAAAATCTAATGCACAAGCATGCATGCGATGTTTACATGTCAGCTGGGGACGCGTAATCTAAGGTTGTGGAACAAAATTTGTAACCGGTTATTTGTCGAAGTAAATATGAATTAGGAAATTGTCATCTGCTACTTCTTTATAATAGAACGATAAAAATGAAATTTGTCTAAGATGTTGGCAATTTTTATGTTAATTGTAACATTTTAGATGCAAAATTATAATGTTATTATAGTACCCTAGGGCAGAGATATTATTAGTTGGTTATGGACTACATAATTCCTAATTAATCATCAAATGACGTGTAATTTTCTAAATACTCTTTTATGTTTATTAATCATTTTAGTCATTTATTTTATGATTCTTTTCCTAGATTAAACTTAATCTGCACAAATTATTGAATCCATTCCAATATATGTTTAAATTTTGAAGAAAATCCATCTAATTAAAATTTGATCAGAATGTTTTTCAAGAAAATTATGTACCGCAGCAGAAAAAATGAAAAAACATTAACAAGAAATCAACACCATAGTAAATTCAAAGTTTTGTATCGGCTAAGTTCTGTTTCTGTCCTAAACCTTGTTGTATTTTGACATGTCTTGTTTGTTTTAATTTATTCGTCACAAAAGAGAGGCGGCATTGAGGTTTATTTTATTTTCCTTCTCCTAACTAACTCTGTCCTTTTCTTTTGCATTATGTATCCCGGTATAATAATTCTTAACAGTAAAAGTAAAATTAGGAAGTCGAATGATGAATATCATGTCCACTTTCTTGCTACTATGAGAAATGCATCACAGACTCATGATGTTGAGGTATATAAAACTTACCTTACATGTTTAATAAGATTGTTTTCAAATTTAGTAATTTTAAGTATGTAAAAGTTATATATGTTTATAGAATTCAATTAAAATTTCTCATCATTTGTGTTAGACCGCGAGGAAAGAGAGCTTGCCTGCTTTACAAGAAGTGAGCCGGAGGATCATCCTGTGGCAGACCATCTCCTCTAATGTATCCATTTCCTACCATCCCCAATTCATAACGCATTGTCTTTAAGGGGTTGAAAAAACATGAATCCCAAGTTAAGTAGGGGTAAGAATGAGCGAATAAAGATTAGTGTTATCCAGGGTGGAGAGGAAGGGGGCGGAACTCTTGTCCTTGACCTTGGTAGCCAATATGAGGTCAGACTCGAATGGTTGCCCGGTCGGGTCAAACTAGGATGTCTGGGGCTCACCTGCCATGGGAAGAGGAGTCGACATAATTTCGGGTTGGCGATGACCCTAAGGAAGGGAGAAGATGAGAAGATTGGTTGGATACCATGATATTCAGTTTCAAACAAACTTGTTAGAATCCTCAATTTTGTTTAGAAGATATATAGGGTTGTTGAAAATCATTTAACTTTTCAAGACGTTGTCTTCATAGACGTTTAAAATCGTCATCAAATATCCATGAAATCATGAAGATGTTTTTTCTAATAGTGATACTATTTGAGCTTATACATCATTCATGTATAAACTAACTATTATAACTATGCTTCTTTAGATCAATTTCAAAGGTCAAGTATTAAGAGTAAACATTCATCTAAGTATAAATAAAACACACACTATCATTAGAATGCTTAGATAAAAACTTAGAAATTGTATTTTATTGTTTATTAAAATGAAACACTACGATGCAGTGTTATCATAGCCATGAAAGGTTATATATAATATTAGATATCACATAATTTCATCAACTTTATCATGAACATCTCATGTTTGTTTGGTTAACTATTGTTTTTGCCATGAAGATGATTGGTTGGAGTCACTTTCCTCATGCTTGTCTTCATCTGTTGGTAAGAGCAAAGATTCATGGTATACTAACTTCCACCTATCCTCACCCAAAGCCTATTTTGTTCATCTAGCACAATAGTCACATCTTTTTTAATTTGTTAGTGCGTCTAAGCATTCCAACGAGTAACTCACGGTTAACGAGTAACTCATAGTTAACCACCAAATCAATGAGGAGTTACACTTAAAAGCCAATTTGATTCCTTGCTCTCTCTATGTTACATGAATATACTCTTGTGAATATTAGTTATTATAAGAAATGAAAACTATAAACATAGGTCATTGAATTATATTTCAATAGTCAAATAATAAAAAAAAGTACATTAGACAGTATACTCAATATTCAATTATACAAACTTGTTTGCACAACTAACTAGTTACTTATTAAATTGCTTATGTATTACCATATCACACAAATTAAGACTCGTCTAATATTTGTGAGAATGATTTCAAAACTCATACAAAATTACTTATTTTGATGATTTCAACTATCCCTTTTCTAATTTAATTTAATTTTAATGATTTGATCTTTATGTAATTTTAGCTTTATTTCATTTGTTCTTACGTTTATCTTTAAATGGTCAAAAATGAAAAAAAAAATACATAAAGGATTCAAACTTCCTACCCATTAGTTTAGCTTATCTTGCACTTTAAACCCTTTCTAACTTCTCTTTTTATATGCAAAAAGAAAAAGAAAAACATAAAATTCATAAGCAAAAGGTTAATATATTCCGCAGCCTAAAGCAATGGATAGTCATGGATAAGGTTCTTGCCAATACTCAAAGCAATGGATAAAGTTATAGAACGATATAGGTTATTCCGTTTTCCACGTCTTGGCATAATGCACACAAACATATGAGTGAAAATAATAAAACAATGCATATATTTTTCACACACAACATTATAATAAAAATAATCATCCGCCAAAAGCCATATCATAAAAAACAAATAATAAAACAGTGCATATACATTTCACAAACACTAATTACACACAAAATGATAATAAAAATAATCATTCGCCAAAAGTCATATGATAAAAAGTTTAAAATATATTTTTTATTCAAGAAAAAAGTGTGACTTTTCGAAGGTATTATGGGAATTTAAGAATTCCTCACTTTGATGAAATTCCCTAAAATGAATAAACTACGCACATAAACGATATCGTCTTATCTCAATCAACTAATATTTCTTCAATTTTATTAAAATGTTTGTTTCTTTTTTAAGAAAATTCTAAAAACCATTATTCCTTCTACAATAATCGTAACAAACACGACAGACAACAAGTGAGGGAATAAGAAAAGAGAAAGAAAGAACATATGCAAAGTGTACATAACCAGATGCATTAACCTTTATCAATTAACCACAGTAACAACAGAGTTAAACAAAGAAAAAATAAAAGCTTCAAGATATTTGTTCATATTTTTTACTCTCTTTTTTCATATTGGAGTACTGAGTCTCTAGAAATCATCTTCATCATAACCAAGATCATCCTCAACCCTCTCTGCCACGTCATCAGTAATCTTGTCCTCAACATACTCAGCACCTTCCACAAGCGCGATTCCACCTAGAACCCCAGCAACCGCGCCCACAGCCAATCCCGTCCCCATGCCCCCAAACTTATTACTCTTCTTCTCTTCTTGATCATAACCGTAACCATAACCACTCCCCTGCCCATACGACGCCGTTTGAGGCCCCGCATATCCCTGTCCATACGATGCCGTTCGAGGCGCAGAATAATAACCATCCTGGACTGGCGCAGAATAATCCCTCTCCCTCACGCCATAAGAAGGTGCGTAGTACCCGCCATGCGCACGATAGCCAGACTCTCTTATAACAACATTTACGTCGACCTTCCCTTGGGGTCTCCCCGAGGGACGCTTCAGCGAGAGCGTGCGATTCACGCTCTCGCCGACTCCGACCTCGTCGAGAATATCGACCAGTTTGAGCCGAGCCGTTCCAATAAGCGGCTCGGTATCTTCCTCGGAGCCGGCGTGGACCGCGTCCACGTAGAGGGTGAGATTCTCGAGGGGCTCCGGGGGGAGAGGAATAAGTAGGGTTTGGTCCCAGGTGGCTTCGGTATCGCCGTCTTCGTCGACACGCGTGGAACACTTGTTCCTGGGGTCCACCCAAACGACGGCGTATGGGCGGTTAGGGCCGTGGCGCCAGTTCACGTTCTTGAGGCCGCGCGCTGATGCGAGCTTCAGCTCGAGTTCGTAGCGAGAAGCCATAGTAAAAGTTGGTTAGTGAATGGTGAGTGAGTGGAAATGATGAAATAGAAAGAACGTTGAGTTGAGAAAACACGAAGGAATGATGAAGAGGGTTGTGGGTTTTATAGGTACGTGGGGATGGGAAGTGGCATGTATTAGCCCTTAGGTTTTAGACTTTTAGGGTAACAAGTAATAGCATATACTGCCACACTATACGATTCTATATAATTTTAATAATTAAATTTTAATGAATAGCCAGCCTATCCATGGGGAAAAAAACCTGCTTGTGTTTATTAGTAGTGTTAATTATTTAATATTCATTATTATTATTGAAAGAAAAGGAAAAGAGACATAAAATATGAGAAAATGAGATATAATAGTTTAAACAGATATGGGAGAGCTAGCCTTGAGAGACAAGAGTCAGAATGAAAAGTGCAAGTATTTGTAGTTAATTGTAAGAATTTAATTAATGATTGCTCTTAAGTTAATTTTTTGGTTTCTGTAAAAAAAAGTTAATTTTTGGTAAATTGATTCGTAATTCAACAATATAATTTTTAGTAATTAAAAATGATCAGCATATATTATGTAATTTACATATAAGGGTAAATATGTTTGTAGTCACTATCAAATATGTAAGTTTTGATTTTAGTTTTTATAAACTATATTTTATTTTCATTTCTTAAAAATATGAAATCATTGTTTGTTATGGCTATTATAATGTGATACTCATTTAGTGTTTGTGTTTAGTGAAAGGCTTCTTAGTGGTAATCTTAAGTGATACTCACTGGTGTTTGTTGTATCATATTAGCATGCGATGCTTATGAAAAGTTTTCTATATTTTTAAAATGAATGTTATTTATCTACTTTATATTAAATGTTAGGAACTAAAAAAGTTTGAATTTAAATTTTGGAGGGATGCAAATAAAAAATATAGGGACCAAAACAAATTATTTAATCATTTTATATGGACCAAAAGTAAGAATTTTAAATTTTGGAGGGATAAAAGACATAATTTTTTTTAATAGAAACCAAAATCAATCTCACTTGTTTTACGTAGAATGAAAATACATTTAAGTTTTATATTTATAACACATTCTTTTTATTTTAATATTTATTACTAAATTAAATTTATTTGGATTAGTGAATTTATATAAGTTTGTTTTTATTTAATATATCTCGAACGAAATTTATAAATTTTAAAGGAGAATAATGAGTGTCAGGAAAAAAATAACAAAAGTGTTAGAGGATTTTATTAACATTTGGTGAGGAGTGGTTTTGACTTTTGCCAACTAAAAAAAGGTGATAGGTATGGTTGGGGACGGACGAATACAACGTGCGAAAGAACATCTTGGGTGGGGAATATATAAAAAAGGAAAAATTACGTATGTAACTGAGGTTGGTGCTTAGAACCTCACTTTTGACTTCATTACAGTTACATCATTATTCTGCAAGATATGGTGATATTTTATAAAAATCTCATGATGATACTTTTGGAATGGATACCCCCCTTATTTGTGATTAAAAATTTAATTGGCATGCATGTTCTTCTAATCATATATGTTAATTGTTTAAAATTAAAAAATATAATGTAGCACCTCCACTTCTTAATGTTATCAAATCATACAAAATAATATGAATTTAACATTCGGTTCATAGGCAAATTATCCTATACGGAATTAACATAATGGCTTGCTCAGCTTTTTAATAACCACACAAATATTAAAAATATATCATGTGCAAAACTTCGATTCGTTTCCCATATCATTTAGTATTATTTAATTAAAAAGTTCGACGAAGAAAATATAAACAACTTAATTATAGTATTATCTTTTGTTATTTGCATTAATCTAATTGAATCCCTGGCATCTAATTTAGTTATAGTCGAACATCGTCAAAAGGATATTTTTCTCATATACGTTGACGACATGGGGCATGGCAAGAGTGAGCATGCGTTTGCATGCCCAGAAGGAATAATAACAATAATAATTGTAAGCATGAAAAAGAAAGATTGGATTAGGCATTCTCTATATAGATTTGGTCCAGTTGCCACACGGAAATAACACGATACGTAGTAGTTGTTTTCTGGGGAAAGAATCACTTGTCAGGTCAATAGAGACTGCATCTGCATCGATTTAAATTAATTAATTCATAGTTTCACCTCTGTTCAGTCAATTTGTTTAATATTTTCTTTAATTCCAACGTAAACGTGGGGCAGCCGAGGAAGAAGTCAGAATATGGATATAAGAAAAAGAATCTTAATAAATTAAACCAAACATATTATTAATTAAATTACTAAGACTTTGTACAATTTCTTTCTGACATTGAAGAAAAAATGTGAGGGTTCATTATATACAATGTCTATTTTTCGTGAACAATTAACTCTAATGTATTTGAATACTATATATAATACCGTAAAATTTTTATAATGTATGATTAAGTAGTTTAATTAATATATATAAAAGGAATTTAATTTAATTTTATGTATTCGAACAAAATTAATTAAAATTTATTTGATGATAAATTATATGTTTATATTTATGTGTTGTTATGGGTTTAATGGTTTTGTAAGACATGGGCATATGGAAGGATGAACTTTTGTTATGAAAGTTGAGAGGGAAGGGCTTAGTAAAAGTTTCCAGCTAGGAGTAAAGAAAAAACATTCTATTAAAAAATCTTCCCCCATCCCTTCACAATTCAAAAATTTGCTCTCACTCAAAGCCTTCCTTCACTCTCCTTCTTCCCATGGATTTCTCTCAAGCTAGGGATTGAATCTTCACATGGCAAGTTGGTTTCCTTCTTTTCTTAAGCTTGGGAGGATTCTATTCATGAAGGGTATAAGCTTCCTTTCTTTTCTCTTTTCCATTCCTTAGGTTGAATCATGCTATTTTTTTATGTAAAAACTACATGAGTGATGTTTGGGTTGTGTTTACATAGATGGTGAGGTGGTGGTGCTTTCAATATGAGGTAGCCCTTTGATTAGGATCAAGATCTTCTTGATTTTAATGGGTTTGTGAATGTGTTTTGTTGTTTTAAATGTTGATTTTCGTTGTTGAATCCAAAAATTGAGTTTATACAAAGTTATTTACGTTTTGGGAACCTTGGGAAGCCATTAAATGGCATGCTTTGTTTTTGTAGTTGCAAGACCCTAGCTAGAGCGAGCCCATCTTGAACCGCTTAAGCTAAAGAAAAAAATTGGGTTTTAGGACTCACAGCCACCGCTTATGTAGACTTCTTTGGGCCCGCTTAAGTGGGCCAAAGATAACAAACTTAACCAAGTTGTGTTCCCAAGCCCACATGTGTAGTTCGATGCTAGCTTAAGCATGCCTAATTGTGGTCACCTTAAGCTAAAGTGATTAAGTGAGACCAGTTATGACCAAAGTTTAAGCCTGGGTAAAATTTTACTTAATCTTGAGCGAGAACAACAACTTGACATTGCAAGAAAAAACATTGTTATGATACAAAATTAGCGTATAAAATGTAAGACTTTTTTTTAAAAAAAAAAAAAATATATATATATATATATATATATATATATATATATATATATATATATATATATATATATATATATATAGCATATTATTTCCTCCTTCGCAGTACAACACAAACCAATTTAATTTCCAAGTTTTTCTCACTGGATGTTGACATATAATACAGAAAGTTAAATTTAAAGACTAGACTAATAATACAGAAAGTTATTTTAAATTGTATTACCTTGAAATATTAACATAACACAGCATCTCGTACTTTTGAAAACCAAGTGAGATATTGAGCCTGCCATTAATAATGTAATGGAAATGATTGCACTTTGCAACAAACAAAAGTTACTGACAATTGGACATAGTGGAGTGGGATTTTTTTTATGAGCCATTCACATTGGAGGGAGGACAGAAAAGGACAAGTAACGCCAACGCAAAATTAGTAACTCAGTACTGTTATTGTACAACATTATCCAATGCTTCAACTAGTGGTGGAGCGCAGCTTCACAGAAAAGAGAAGCATGAATAATTATTGAGGTTTCAAAATTTATTTTGAAACCCTTTTTGAAAACAAAATATTAACACGAATTAGCAGCACAACTAACGTGGCTAAACTCTTATTTTGGCTGTTTAATGTGGTTTGATAAGTTTTCAACACCACCTTTCTCACTTCATTTTCAACTGATCGATCATAATGGCTTTTTCCTATTTACTTATGCAGATTGAAACCTTATCATAATGGCTTCTTCCTTGCTAAATTTTTGTTGTTCGGATTAAAGCCCACCTTCTGCACAAGCACCACAGTTGCTGATGCTAGATGGCATGATCTGAAAAGTGGTTTAAAGCATGTAAAAATATAGGTTTCAAATTAAATATGACGTTTAGAATACTAGTGATTTGGCTATCCTTTACAAAGAACTCTATGCTTTTGACAACATTTTTGCACGAGCTGAATTAATCTCGATCATTTGTTTGTTCTTGTAAAATACTTTGACCCAGTAGTAGTTCTCTTTCTTTCTTTTTTTTAATAAGCAAAAATGTTATTAACAATGATCTTTGAGTGTTTTGCCAAACAAAATTTAGTTGACGATATTGTTTGTTTACTTTTGGTAAGATAATATATCACAATCATTTTTAGAGCAAGATAGTATCAGCTAGCGGCACAGAATATGGGATAAAATCTTAATATTTTTTTCTTATCTTTTAATATTTTAATTTATTTTTTATTTTTTAAACAATAGTTACACACCATAAACAATAACACGTCACCTTTTTATTGTGGAGTAATAATAAGGCAGATTAATTCATGTTTGGTACTCCATCCATTCACACCATGTAGCAGCACTGTTTTGAAAAACGATCAATGCCGGAGCCAAAATAAAAACTTGTTTGGTTTTAGTTTATTTTCTTAGTTGTGAAAATAAAAACAAATTTGAGAGTGGTAAATAAATATATTAAAAAATGAAGCATTGCTCCTTCTCATGTAACATTTCCCATGTCATTCGAGTGGAGGTTGTTGATGCTCCATATTCTCATGCGATGAGCTGTTTGCTCCACCTGCAGTCATATTCCTCATAAGTCACAAGGCATGGATGAGAGAAAGAGAAAGATAAAAAGAAGAAACAAAAAAAAAAGAGAGAGAGAGAGAGAAAAAGTGAATGATATTATAAGAAAGAAAGACATAGATTTACCAAGATATTGTACAATAATTTATAGGGCAAATTATGCTAATGGGGTTATTTTTAAAAACTATTTCCTACAATGGGTCTGTTTCTAAACAATTTATACGATGGGTCTGTTATTTCACTTAAAAGACATGTAAATTGCCAATGATATTGGCGAGAAACTCCTGTGTGTAACACGTGGTAAAAACGCCACTCTCACTGACAATTCCAGCAACAAAAATGCCACTCTCACTGACGATTCCAGTGATTTTGCCACTGCAGCTAGCGATTTGACCAGCAATGGATATTGCCAGTCTCACTGGCGATTTGCACAGCAAGCTAGACACACTTTTATGAAAATTGTTTACAAGGGAATACAAAGCAAGTACCTCTGTTCTGTGGCTAAAGTGATTATGTTATTTTTCATTATTTGATTTAAGTATTTTATATTATTTTTTCATTTACAAATCAAATCAAATTCCTTAAAATTAGTAAAAAAAATATAAAATAATATTAAAAAATATATAATATTAAATAAAATCATATAAAAATATATACAAAATATTAAATAAAATTAAAAAGAAACATGTATTTATTAAATAATTAAATAAAAAATATTTAAATTTTTTTTAAAAAAAAGTAAAACCCATTACGACTTATTCCAAAGAATAATAATTCCCTAAATCGGTAAATTTGGAAAAAATTACACCTAAACAATATTAAAACCCTAAAATCACATGGCGCTTCAAGATGCATATTAAAACAAAAGCGTACGTAATAGTTTATCTTGGTAGAATAATCAGCACAGATAGCATACAAAACATCAATAATGCAAAAATTTGGAATTGAGTGCAAAAAGAAAAAGCTGCTTATTGCAAAAATTCAAGTGAGTACGTACCTCCTTGGACCAGTTGGTCTTCCAAATAATGATTAAGAGGGCTAACATTTGAAGAATCCTGCCACACATGGTGCCTCCCCAGAGACCCTAAGCCACAAAACCATTTAGGTGTGTAAATTTCAAGGGAAATCATAATGGATAAGTCGGAGATCAAATTAATTTGGCAATTTATTACAGTGCAAATTATGTAAATATAAGCAGCCTTTGACATTGGAGTAAAGAAACAATTCCCATAACAAGAACATTATTAATTACCTTGACCCCTAAATGTTGATTGAAACCAAGAAAAATTCCAATAGGGAGTCCAACAACGTAATAACATGCCAGGTTTATGTAACCAACCATAACTTGCCATCCACTCCCAACGGCCACACCTAATGGTAAACATAGCAGAACAATCAAGAGATGGGGCCAATATATTACAAAATGAACTTTACAAGTTGTAAAAGCAAACAATCACCTGACATCACTTGTGAAGCGCTATTGATAACCATCGATACACCAAGAAGGTATGCTAAATCAGCAACAGCTCGTATCATATCCTCACTGTCGGTAAAGATCTTGGCAAACTCATCTTTACTCAAGAAAATGGCAATCATGAAAACAATGCCAAGGAGGAGAGACTGAAACATTGTCACGCAGAAAGAGTATATGGCTGCTCTTGGATGCGACATGCCAAGTGTATTGGAGACACGAATACTGTAGGGCACAGAACCAATAATCGATGTATTGATTGAAAAATATATAAGCAATTTGTTACATTCAGTTTCTTTGTAACCAATAAAAGTTCATAAATTGACATAACATTGCACCCATATGAAATATTTATATGGAGTAAATTACACTAATTAATCATCCCTAAGGTTTCGTGAAAATAAACAAAGACTCCTTACTTTCGTAATATTTACAATAACATCTAGGAAGGGGAAAAAGGTTTAATGCTATTCAAACATTTAAAGGGTTAGTATAGGGGTAAAAAAAGAATATGAAAAGTTTGTATAATTTCATGGAACTTCAATAATGATCCGTGTAATTTACTATTTTCTATATGGTCATTTACCTTATGGCAACACTTATTCCAAGGAGCAGCATCGTGTGCCAACCCTGAACATTGAAGCTAAAAATACAAAAGTAAATATATGAGGAAAACCAAGAAATAACAAGAGGAAAACCAAAAAATGGAGAAAAGTGAGTATTATAGGCAATTTAAACAGCTGCAAATTAGTTCAACATGATAATCTTACCAAATAGAATAGGAACCAACATCAATCACAGGATTGTCTAGTAGACCAGCAAGTAGTATAATGCATGTTCCATACCATTGCTCTAAGCAACTCATAACAGATGATGCAAGGCTTAACTTAGCAAATGACCACAAATCCCTGAATGCCATCCATGAAAATCCAGTCCATTCTTCCTTACACCAACCAATGGTATACACAACCAAAGCCATAGCATAAACCCACCCTGTGATATTAGTCACCATGGCTAAGCCAGTTGTACCCCAACCAAATACATTTATGAAGATGTAAAGCAGCACATTTTGTATGACCAAAACTGCAAGTGCTATGCACGTAATAACTTTAACCTTGATCTGGGCCTGAAGAAATGTCTGGAAGGGAAAAGTTATAGCACAGGAAAACATGTAGGGAATTACTTGTATGGAATATCTTCCAGCAAGATCAGCTATTTCGTGGTCTTGGCCAATAAACTTTAAGATTGGAGTGGCACATACATAAATAGGCAAGAGGATTATACAAGTGGCAGTAAGTATAATCCATGACCTTTGAACATAAATACAAGTTGATTGAATTTGTCCTGCTCCAAAAGCTTGGCCACAAAGTGTTACCAATGCAGATGACATACCAAACTGAAATTTTGCACATTAAAGTTAGATAAGGTATAAAGAGTCCAACAAATCATATCAGGCAAATAATAATAATAAGAAGAAGAGGAACAAGAAATAATTCTTCTTTCATATTGACTAAACACCAAACTTTTCCCCACATGGGAAAATGAAAGAAAATCAGAATTAAATTACTCATTAATGGATTTGGTAACTTCATTTTGTGTTTAAAAGCAAAAGAACAAACAAATAACAAATAACAACTAAGCTTTTGATGAATGAGAGAGGTGCTAACCAACAAGTCAAAATAGATGGCACTGATGACACCTTGGTAAACAGAGATAGAAGAAAGTTCAATGTCTCCAAGATGGCCAGCATAGATGGAAGTTGAGGAGATTGTGAGAAACTGAAGCAGTGCAGACAGTGCCATAGGGAATGCTATTCTCCATATCTTCACTGTCTCTGTCCACAAAACAAACTTCAAATCCTTCAAGCTTTTCACCGGCAAGTAGTCAGATTCTGAAGTGAACTTCTGGATCACTAAAGGTGTCTCCATTTGAGGAGTTCTTCCCTTAACACTCCGTTTGAGACTGAAATGTTTGCTATAAACTTCCTATCCTACAAATAAGGACAAGATTACATTATATGGCGTTAGTGGAGGCTTCTTTTCACTGAAAATGTAATTATCTTTCTTGTTTTATTATGGTCCTCAATGTGGAGCATAAAAACGAGAATTTCATGTGCGCACAGGAATAAATCATTTATATTTTAAATAAAGAATCATAGATGAAAAGTTTAGAGCGTAGTGGAGAATACTTTACTAGTCCACAAAAGTTGGATTGGCAGAAGCTTTGTAACAGTATAAGATTTTTCAATAGTATCTGCACTCGATTTAAAGTAGCAAGAAGCTTTGTTTTGTAACAGTATTTTAGGTAGCCATGAGCCCATGACATACATTGATAAACAGTATTCAGTATGAGAAGGTGGTGGTTGGCTTTAGAAAAAATTTACTACACTATATATATAATTTCCATCAACTTGTTATGATTAACGTTTCATTTTAGTTTTTAATTTGAAGCAATATTTTGTGTCACATACAACGCTGCATTTGACAGAAGTAATAAATAGTTGTCAATTTAAAGGGAGCACTAATTCATGATACAAGGAAATTATATAAAGACATTTACTATCATTTTAAATGAGATATTTTTTCTTTAATTATATTTTTTTTATTCCTAAGATTTAAAATCTTACTTTAGAAATCGAATTCAATATTACTCAAATCAAATCAATAATGTGTTGGATTTATTAATAGTATAAGACACATGAATTAAGAAATAAAAATAAAAATAAAATTCAATAATTTCTTTAGTCAAAATTAAAACAAATTTTTTTAAAAGTATTACAATTTTTATTCCTTTCTCAGTTTATGGGTTATTGCCATGGTTTAACTCGTAAAATCGTCCAATTTTAAGAGTCTACTGTCCCTCCTCGAGTCCAATTGCACACATACTGTTTCTAAGCAAACTCGGACAAACTCAAGTAGACTCAGATTAGAATCGCGAGTCTGGCCCTGAGTCACCGAGTTTGGTGAGACCCCAGATTTAACCAAAACGACAGGTTTGTGGGTTGTTTAATTTTGGCGATTAGGTTTTCCCTTCCCCAACGATCTCGATCCTTCTTCTGCTAGATTCCTGTTGGTCAACCGTGACCGCGAGCGATTGAAGGCTGAAACTTGCTCCTCTGATTTGCGTCGCCCATTTGATTCATGTCGCTTCATAATGCATGCTATAAATAAAACCTTAATTGCTTAATTTGGTAGAATAATTGGTATATAAACATATCTAACCTTGCTATAGGATGATTAGCATACAGAACACCGCTTCAAAAATTGAGAATTCTTTGCTGAAAAATAAATGCTTATTCAATAAATGTTAGTTAATTAGTTAACTCCTTGGTCCAGTTGGTCTTACGGATTATCATTTAAGAGGACTAAAATCTGAAGAAAACTCCCGCACATTGTGCCTCCCCACAGACCCTAATCCACAATCATTTAGGTGTAAATTTGAAGAAAAGGAAAATCATGATAAATAAGTAATGATGACTTAAAATAATGTCTAGATGAGAACTTGAAAAATATGTGTATATATATATATATATATATATATATATATAGAATCTAGTAAGCATTATATTAAACAAAAATTATGCAACCACTTACAATTATTTTCCTTTGTGATCAATAATAGTCCATTGACATGGTATTGCACTGGAATTGCAGTCCCCTGATGAGTTAAATTCAGTAGGATTCCATTTACCTAAAACCGATTTAGTCATGTCTTTACTTTATAGTCACTCACCTTATGGCTGTACTTATTCCAAGAAGCTAAGCAGCATGAAGTGCCAACCCACAACATTGAAGCTAAAAATACAAGAGAGTTCAATGTCTCCAAATGATGAATGAGAGAATATGCTAACCAGCAAGTAAAACTAGATGGAACTGATGACACCTTGGTAAACAGAGATAGAAGAGAGTTCAATGTCTCCAACACGGCCAACATAGATGGAAGTTGAGGAGTTTGTGAGAAACTGAAATAGCTGTGACAGTGCCACTGGCAATGTTATTCTCCGTATCTTCACTATCTCTGTCCACAAAACAAATTTAACATCCTTCAAGCTTTTCACTGGCAAATAGTCAGGTTTTTAAGTATGTGTTTGGATCACTAATGGTGTCTTCATTTGAAAAGGGATTAGTAACAATGAACAAAATTTCTTAGGGACCCAAAATAAAATTTGCTAATTTATCAGGATTAAAAGAAAATATTAAAGATAAAAAAATAAAATTATTATTTTTTAAGAACTCAATGCAAAGAAAAAATTATTAGAAATCTAAAATAAAATTTAATTTATCAAGAACCAAAAACGTACTTTAGCCAAAAAAAAAAATCTGATGTTGTCATGTGTTTATTTTATAGTCACTCACCTTATGACTGTATTTATTCCAAGGAGCAGCATGTAGTCCCAACCCTGAACATTGAAGCTAAAAATATAAAAATAAATATATGACGAATACCAAGAAATGTAAAGAGTCTTATTGAATCATTCAATGGAAAATGAAAATCCTGAAAAAAAGTGTGTAATATAACCAATCTAATAAACAGCTGCAATTTAGTTCATCTTACCAAACAGAATAGGAACCAACAGCAATCACACAGGCTTGTCCAGTAGACCATCAAGGAGCATAATGCATGTAATATACCATTGTTCTAAGCAATTCATTACAGATGATGCAAGGCTTAACTTAGCAAAGGCCCACAAATTCCTAAATGCAATCCAAGAAACACTACTCCAAATTAGATTTTTAGCGACAATTGTTTAATGGTGATACACTAATTGCCAGTATTTTATCATCTAATTAATACTATTTATGGCTAATAGCTAAATGCCGGTAAAAATACCTTTTTAAAAAATACTAATTAGTCTCAACCTCTTAACCAATTACCATGGATTCACGACCAATATTTGAAACCTTGGTCTTGGCCAAGCAACTTTAAGATTGGAGTGGCATATACATAAATAGGCAAGAGGATTATACAAGTAGCAGTAAGTATAATCCATGACTTTTGAACTTAAATACAAGCTGATTGAATTTGCCCTGCTCCATAAGCTTGGCCACAAAGTGTTGTCAATGGACTAAAACACCAGATTTTCCACATACGAGAAAATAAATAAAATCAAAACACACATTTACTTGCTAGTGTTGGTTGTCATTTGGCTAATTTACTCATTAATGGATTTGGTAGATTCAATTTTCTGTTATATAAGTCAAATGAAAAGAAAACCAAGTTAATGATCAATGTGCTAACCAGCAAGTAAAAATAGATGGAATTGATGACACCTTGGTAAACAGCAATAGAAGAGAGTTCAATGTCTCCAATATGACCAGCATAGATGGAAGTTGAGGAGTCCATGAGAACCTGGAACAATGCAAACAGTTCCATTGGGAATAGTCCGGTACTGAAGTATACATTTGGATCACTAATGGTGTCTCCATTTGAGGAGTTCTTTCCTTAACACTCAGTTTGAGACTGAAATTTGTTATAAACTTCCAAGTGGGGCACTGAAACATGAAATATTCTATGACGGCTCTGCAATAAATCATTTTATACATCTGTTAAGTATCACAGGTGTAAAATAGGTGAGTGTTATAATTAGGCTCTGTCAATGTTTTTTGTGAAGAGTTCTTATGTGCTGCCGTGTGCTATTGTAGGTCTTCCTTTTAGTTCACCAAAGGCAGTTCAGTTAAGGGACTATGTTATTGTGATGAGAACCTTGTATTTGGGGTAAACTTTGGCAAGCCTTTATTGTGCATTGTTCAGACGAGGTTTATTCTGTTATTTCACTAGTTACCTTTGTTGTTTGACTGTTCAGGTTGGTACAATGGTTCATGCAAAAATTGATGTTGACTACATTGATCTCATATCAGGTTATTCATAAAATAAATGTGTTTATTTCAGATTCAAGTCCAAATTTGTGGTTACAATGACTTTCATATTGTATGAGAGTGGGGAGAACGTGAAGTTCTTGTGATGCTTTTTCTTAACATTGATTGACATGCATTTTGTATCCATTCCATCAATCTGGTTAGTGAATATATCGGTGCTCCACTGTTTAGCAATTTCAATAAAATTCGCATATATAGGAAAATTTATTAAATTCTTACTAAGTTCATTTTTGTGATTAAAGTGTTTTTGGGTTTTGTAATGGTTTTTTCTCATGAGCAGAGTGTAAAATAGGGGAAAATTTTAGAGTAATAAAGTGGATAATCTAATACAGTTTTGTTCACAAAAGTTTTAGTATTTGCGCTATTATCTGCACACGAGCTAAGGTGAGAGGAGATTTTAAACTTTTTCCGTCAGATGCAATGTACTGAAGTATATTAATTCACAATGGATATGCATTAGATACACATGTTAAGATATCAAACAAGCCACTAAGATTTGAACTATACTTAAATAACTATACTATCAACTATTTCCATCTTTGATAATTAATTACAACTTCTTGGGCAGTTCAAGACTTCCGATGGCCCCCTTTTCCTAGCTACCATCCGTTCTTGGTACTGTGTGCATGAAGGGTAGGTGTGTTAAAGTCCTAAAAAAAAAAAGATGTGGTTGGGTTGTGTAAAAAGTGTATGAGAGGGGGTTACTATTCTCACAACCAAATTGCTATTTGAACCTTATACTTTTTGAAATATTGGTTAAAGGACAAAAATATCCCTGAGGCAGTTCTACGCCACACCCCTTCCCCTTCTCTCTTCCCACACCCCACCTGCTTCTTCTCCTTCTCGGTTTCACTCTTCTATTCCCACACCCACACTCACTTTCTTCTCTTCCTACTTCCCGTCTCTTCTCACTTCTCATTTCCTTCTCTCTTTGCTCCTCCCACTCTGCTTCTGTGTCTCCTTCTCTTCTCCCTTCTCATTTTGCTCAAGTTTGAAGGAGGTAGTTAATGGAAATGTAATATTGTTGTGTATCAATGCACAATGGAATCACATTTCGATTGTGTATATAAAAACACACCACAGAAGTGTATTTTCCTTTTGTATCTTAACAAGATGTACGAAGCTTTACAAAATTATTGTTTGCTTGTCAAATCATCATTATTATGATTATTGTGTAAAATAATAAGCAACGGTCCAAATTCACCTTAAAATATCAATGATTCACATTAAATCGATTTATATGCATTAATTGTTCATGTGTTAGTCAAAAATTTTGTGTCACTCAATAATTACAATATCAACCGTGCATATTCATTTTCTGAACAAAAACCTTTTAAAAAGCAAAAAAAAAATCAAAATGCACAATGAAATCATGATTTTGTTGTGTTATGTACAACAGAAACATAATTTCATTGTGAAAATATGATTTTGTTGTATATAACACAACAAAAATATATTTTTGTTATGCATTGGGGGAGGATTTAATAGACGAAACAAGATTTTGTTGTATGTGCTGCACAACAAAATCATGTTTTCGCAGAAATAGCATTTTGAAAATTAAAAAAAAAATAAAAACCCACATGGATGGTGAGAATAGTAACTATGGGAATAAAATCGATTGTGGTGTTGAATAAGATGGATAACAAAGTCGTGATTTCACTATAATCATTTTTACACCCCTTAACCTTCAACACAACAAAATCATGATCTTTTATTGTATAATATACACTGGGATTACGATTTTGTTGTGTATTATTTTAATCACTCCAGAATTATGATTTCATCGAGATGAGAAAAAAGTAAACAATGGAATCTAGATTTCATTGTACTATTTTTTTTAAAAAAATTAAAAATAAAAATAAAAATACATTTGGTGTTTTTCATTAATTAAACACTACAACATTGTATTTATGACTGAAAACTACTCTTTCTGACATGTTGACTAAATACTATTTTTTAATACACATCAATCGTATAATGTGTAGACACAGGCTAAATCATTTGTATTGTGTGATATGGCTCACGAGGGAAGAGTATATCATCTACTCTAAATAGCAATGAGGATCTAATGCAACTCAATACCTTTGCTTCTTGATATTCAATATATTGCTTAAAACATGAAGAGTGTATCAATCTATTGTTGTGTATTGCAATGGTAACATAATTTTATCATCTGATGGGGTATTATTTGAATGTCTAAAGTAATCAGAATAAATGATGATGACATATGGCTTGATGCTTTAAGGAAAACAACCATGGACATCATCAGAGGTTGCAAATTCTACTTTATCTTTTTTATCATCAACTTGTTTACGTAAGTGATAGTTGTGCTGTTACACAGTGTATGGAGCTTAAACTTACAAATAAAAACTTACCAATGGATAGGGAGTACTAGCACCTGGGCACCGTGGCTGACAAACTTCAGCTTTGGCCACCCCCTGACATATCCATACATGACCAACATAGTGCTCCTTATAAGACCGAATAAAGGACAAATCAACTAGACCTCCTCCAAATGGAAGTCCAATGATCCTATCGTTGTGTCTCTGGCTTTAGTTGTTGTTACTCTCGTCACTGGTCATCAAGGCGCGTGCGTGCACCAACACAGTCATTCTACGATGTCTAGTCCGCACTTCCCCTTCATGTGTGGGGTCTTCATAGGAGATCTGATTGAGCATTTGTAGTTTAGTATTTTTCTATTTTTCTTAACTCAATTGGCATCTATTTGACCTTTATTTTCTCACTTTAACTTAGTTTTGATCTTAGGCAAATTATTAAGCTTAATTAATATTTGTGGCTTATGTTTGGATTTTTGTGTTTACTCGACCTATCTATCTTGTGCAAGGCCTTTAGGACACTACAGAGCTTCAAATGGAGTGTATGAGTAGTCCTTATAAGATCTTTAATTTTGTCAAAAATAAGCTTAGGTCAATTATGTTATTTCGAGGGTCAAATTGGGTTGGGAAGTCAGAACCTCTGCACTTGAATAATTGAATTGTGAGTTTAAGTTTTGTTTTGTGTAATTAGTTTAATTAAGTATATTAGATGGGCTTAATTAAGGCTCATCCCTTCCTTCAGCGTAGTCACTCGATATACTAGTGGAAATTAGTTAGTTAGTTACTTTTATTTTGTAAAAAACAGATTTAATTACTTATTGTGCAAGCTTTAGGACCAATCTCTTTTCTCTCTCTTTTCACTTTTGTTTTTCCTTTCTCTTGTACAAATTTCATGGATTCTCCATTGGTGATGATCATGAAAGGCTAAACACTTAATCAATCCAAGGATCCACTCCAAGCAAGAGTGAATTTGAGTTCTGGTTTGATATTTCTAATCTTTGTGAATGTTCATTGTTTTCTTCAATCCTATTTTTTATTTTCATGATTATGATTATGCTTAGGATTCAAAACTGATTAGGTTATCAATTTATTTCCAAATTTTGAAATTTAATCACAAATTGTTTTAATGATTTTCTAACCTAATTTGCGATATCAAACAATTTATGAATTAATTTTATTGAACAGTCTCTAATGCATTTGACTGAACTTTCACACTCTGAACATCATTCGTAATAATTGTAATAATTCAATTTGCATTGATTTGGTGAACTAGGTTGATGCTATTAAACTTGATTCATATTTTATTCTTGTTATGTTCTGTTTCTACATCTTTGTTTTTGTATTTTTACATTCCTTTACATTTGCCTTTAAACTATTCGTTAAAATTTCTTCTGATATTTATAAATGAATTAAAGTAGAAATCAAAATGAATTGTATCTCTAAGTCGACCTAGGTTAATCCTTTACTCCAGAATTTTAGTTTTATTTATTTTGAAACGATTCGACATCCAATAACGTAGTCGTTATCATGGATCACATTCAATAACGTACAATGTCTGCGTTTTTACTTCTACTTAGTTTTACCTCTACATTTGGCTTATTGAGTAAAATAACGTTCTCTTGTGTCTGACATTCATATATAGAGAGAGAAAATTAATGGTATGCGAAGAACACTTATGAGCTTGAGACAGTATATATTACTTAAATATAAAAAAGAACCCAAATTTGTATTTCACACAGGACTAGTCCCGTTATTGCTCCACATATAATCGCATGCGATGAGCTGTTTGTTCCACCTGCAGTCATACATTCCCCGTAAGATACTAGACATTGAAAAAATAAAGCTGGCTAATGCTAGTGGCAAACACTGTTGCATATTGCAACACTCGAGTGAGTTATAATTATGAGTATTAAATTGCAAATTAGACAGGTTTAAACCAAAAAAATATTTTAAAATATATAGAAAACAAACAAACAAACAACATTTCAATGGCTTCACAAGAGCAACCGATAGATTTGTCCTGTCTTCCCTTTCTTGCTTATATAAAAGTTCTAGCCAAAATCGCATGTTGCTTCCTTTTTGTTTTTTGTTTTTTGTTTTTTAAGCCATGATGCATGTAAAAAAAAAAAAACTTATTAATAGCTTAACTTGGTAGGATAATTAGTATATATACAAATCGAACATTGCTGTTGGATAATTAACATACAGAAAATCACTGCAAAAAATTGGAATTAGTGCCAAAAAAACAGCTGCTTATTGAAAAAATCCTATAGCTTACCTCCTTGGACCAGTTGGTCTTCCAAATAATTGTAAAGAGGACTAAAGTCTGAAGAATACTGCCGCACATTGTGCCTCCCCAGAGACCCTAAACCATAAAACCATTTAAGTATAAATTTGAAGGAAAGAAAACTCATAATTGATAAGTTGGAGATCGATCAAAGATACAAACACAAAAATAGGCAGCATTTGACATTGAAGTAAAGATACATTTCCAATAACAGTAACATTGTTACCTTGACCCCTAAATGCAGCTTGAAACCAAGGAAAATTCCAATAGGGAGTCCAACAATGTAATAACATGCTAGGTTTATATAACCAACCATAACTTGCCATCCACTTCCAATGGCCACACCTATGGAGATGTTAAAAAAAAAAAAAAAAAACTAGAATTAGGGGTACAATATCAGAACACTCATGAGCTGGAGAAAATGTTACAAAAAGAATGTTTCAAGTTGCCAAAGAAAACAATTACCTGACATCACCTGTGAAGCACTATTGAGAACAATTGTTACACCAAGAAGGTATGCTAAATCAGCAGCAGCTAGTATCATATCCTCACTGTCGGTAAAGATTTTGTCAAACTCATCTTTACTAAAGAAAATTACGGTCATGAAAAGAATACCAAGGAGGAGAGACTGGAACATTGTCACACAGAAAGAGTATATGGTTGCTCTTGGATGCGACATGCCAAGCGTATTGGAGACACGAACACTTGGAGGGTATTGAACCAATAGTCAGTGTAAGAATGAAACAAATACATGAAAAATAGATGTCTATGTCTTAGTTCCGATAAATATGGAAATTTTGGTTTTAGTTTATGAAAACTGTTATTAGTTTTGATTCTTATAAATTTAAATTGATCACTATTATCTTTTTTGATGACGTAACATATATCTTGACATGGCATGTCAGTGATTAATCTTAAATGGCATGTGGAGGTTGCATGTCTAGATGCACGTCATATGGCCCAATGAACTATTTTTAAAACTTATTGGCATCCAAACTAACAAAGGAGTGCAATGAAAAAAATTAAAATTCACCATATTTGTTGGAACTACTAAGCATATTAACCAAAAATATATAATCAACCTCTTACATTTAGTTTCCTTTGTAATTGATAACAGTCCATATATTGACATAATATTTCACCAGAATTGTAGTCCCATGATAAATTAAGTAGGATGTCATTTACCCAAAACTGATGTTATCATGTGTTTATTTTATAGTCACTCACCTTATGGCTGTATTTATTCCAAGGAGTAGCATGTCGTCCCAACCCTGAACATTGAAGCTTAAAATACAAAAGTAAATCTATGAGGAATACCAAGAAATGCAAAGAGTTTTACTGAATCAATCAGTAGAAAATAAAAATCATGGAAAAAGTTTGTATTATAACCAATATAAACACCTGCAGATTAGTTCATCTTACCAAATAGAATAGGAGCCAACAGCAATCACAGGATTGTCTAGTAGACCAGCAAGTAGCATAATGCATGTAATATACCATTGCTCTAAGCAATTCATTACAGATGATGCAAGGCTTAACTTAGCAAAGGCCCACAAATCCCTAAATGCCATCCAACAAAATCCACTCCATTCTTCTTTGCACCAACCAATGGTATACACAACCAAAGCCACAGCATACAACCACCCTACGATATTAGTCACTATTGCCAAGCCGGTTATACCCCAACCAAATACATTTATGAATATGTAAAGCAACCCATTTTGTATAAGCAAATCCACAAATGCTATGCACATAATTACTTTAACCTTGCTCTGGGCCTGAAGAAATCTCTGGATGGGAAAAGCTACAGCAAAAGAAAACATGTAGGGAATTACTTGTACAGAATATCTTCCAGCAACTTCAGCTATTCCTTCATCTTGGCCAAGCAACTTTAAGATTGGAGTGGCATATACATAAATAGGCAAGAGGATTATACAAGTGGCAGTAAGTATAATCCATGATCTTTGAACATAAATACAAGTAGATTGAATTTTTCCTGCTCCAAAAGCTTGGCCACAAAGTGTTGCCAGTGCAGATGACATACCAAACTGTAATTTTGCACATGAATCATAGATAAGATAATAAAAAAAAAAATCAAAAAGTCACATATGACAAAATAGCAATGATACAATAATAATTGTTCAATTATACAAGGACTAAAACACCAAATTTTCCACATATGAGAAAATAAATAAAATCAAAACACACATTTACTTGCTAGTTTTTGTTCTTTCTTTTTATAAGCCAAAAAAATTTATTAAAGCCTAACTTAAACACAAGATGTGTCTAACTAAGGCCTCACAAAAAGAATACAGCAGGTTAAGTAGCTGCTTTATGCAAAGCATATCTACTCGTCAAGTTAACCAGACATACACAGTATTGGCCTGAAAGCTACCCCTGGTACCACATAATTTTCCAAAAAATGGCTCTTCCATCTCAATATATCATGAAAACCACCACAAAGTAAAACCCTCCATGGCTGTGCAAAAGATCCCGATAGTACTATGCTTCCTTTTACCCCTGCAGGCCTGCACTACAATGGAATGATGAACTCTGCCATTTCCTCCCCAAAAAACTAATGACAACTAATAACAATTAACAAGTGCATGTTTCTAGACTGTTCTGGGTGACTGGTATGTGAACTGGCTCAAGGCCCTTACCAATTAATCCTTATCCTCTTCAATTCACGAATTGCCTATCTACTGCTTGTGCAAATGTCGGAATCAACCTTGACCCATTTTGTCTGCAACTTAAACTCTCAAATTCCTTCCAGTCCAAATTTCTCATCTCATAGGCTCAAGATGTTCATCTTCCCTTACATTTCCTTCTTTTGAGTTAGAATCTATAAAAACCTGTTCTGCCGAATCTTTAATACTGTTCTTTTTTTGTGAAAGACAATAAATCCTCCACTGCAGCTCATAAATCCTTCTTCCAATCACCACTTTCATCATGTCCATCATAGTTTTCCTCAAAAAGCATACCATACAGTACACTAGCAAAAAAAAGTGGCATTCAAAAAAGAATGTTGGGAACTTTCTTCATCATTATTACAACTTCAGATACTTCCAAAAGTTTACAAGAGATGGAATTACTTGCCAGTGTTAGTTGTCATATGGGCACAAAGACAGATAAATTACTCATTAATGGATTTGGTTACCTATAAGAAAACTGAGGAGATATGCAAGTAACACACAATTGGTGAGGCCAGAGACCGTAGATCTCAAAGAACAAGAGAGGAGTACCATACCATATAAGTAACTCATAGTGTAATTGACTGATTTTGATAAAAGATACAATGACAGTGAGCAAGTACTCTATTTATAGAGCTTATTTCTAACGAGCTAATACTACTACTCTTAACAACAACTTCATTTTTCGGTGTTTAGAAATCAAATGATAAGAAAAATATTAAGTTTATGAAGAATAGAAGAGGTAAAAATGTGCTAACCAGCAAGTAAAAATAGATGGCACCGATGACACCTTGGTAAACACCGATAGAAGAGAGTTCAATGTCTCCAATATGACCAGCATAGATGGAAGTTGAGGAGTCCATGAGAAGCTGAAACAGTGCAAGCAGAGCCATTGGGAGTGCTACTCTCCATATCTTCACTGTCTCCGTTCGCAAAACAAACATAACATCCTTCAAGCTTTTCACCGGCAAATAGTCGGGTTCTGAAGTATGCTTTTGGATCACTAATGGGGTTTCCATTTGAGGAGTTCTTTTTCTTCCCTCAACACTCAGTTTCTTTCTAACTGAAGTTTGTTATAAACTTCCAATCATACAACAAGGAGTCATAAGGATGGCTTGGTTGTTGAATGCAGAAGGGTGAGAGAGATTGCTAACAAAAACTAACAAATTAACAATTAACATTTGTCAATGAAATAAAAATAATAACTTTCAAATCATAAAAGCCAAAATCTTAAACAGATCATGTAAAGCTTTGACGCAAATGAGTAAGCACGAAGGCTTTGCCTTTGATGTGCGACTGTGACAGAAGATTTTAGCTGCTACAGTTAGTAGATGGAATGCAACACAGTCACTTACGTTTTAGGAAGAAGAATGGACTAAATGGAAGGAACATCAATGATGAGTCACCTTCTTCTGTGTTAACTTTGTCCTTTCCTTATTATTTATTATTTATTAAAACAACTACCAATATGTCACCATGACTCAGTACATCCGTTTTCATTTACACAGTCACTCACGTTGATTGTTTTTTGTATTTTACGTCAATAATGTTACTGCTCCATTAATTTTAAAATTTTGAAATACTTAGTTTAAAATAGTGACAACTAATAAGCACTACTACGTGTGTTTTAATAATAAACTACAAAAATAACCTTTGAGATGAACAACGGCATGCTCAATGTCGTTGTGCCTAGAAACAAGGCCAAGGGGGAGAGGAAAAACTTAAACTCTTCTCTGTAATAAAATGTTTGTAATACTGTGAATGAGTTTGTTGGTTCTGCAATTTGAATTTGGCATGTTGATGGAATAGTTCGTACAGTAAAGTGTTTCCCTAGTGCATGAGATTGGTGGCTAATCATGTTTTAGAACTATGAATCTTAAGTTCATAGATAAAGGAAACACTAATAAATAAATAGAAATCAACAAAATTAATATATTAGTTCAAGAAAATAACTTTTATAAATAAGATTGTTATAGTGGTGACAACAAAGTTTAAGACAATTATGGGTTAGAATATTATTATTTATAATAATAGTTTTTAGCTGTTACTATTTTTAAAAATATATTTTAAAATTTTAAAGTTAATGGAGTAATAATGTTATTGATGAAAAACATAAAAAAAAATTAAAATAAAATGTTTGAAAATATAAAAATAAAAAACTAAAATTGAATGTCTTACAATAAATATATCAAAACGAAACAAGTGTAAAACTTAATAAATTAAAAATGGGATTAAATCAAAAAAATTACTATTTAACAAACTGTCTCACAATTCCTTTTATAACTGCATTATGTTTTTTTTAGTCAAACCAGGAAATATTTAAAACATCTTATTTTGAAAACCAACTGATCTTCATTTTACTACGTCAATTCACTTTAAGATCAATTATATTTTTAGTTGTGACTTCATGATCAAGTCAAAGATCAAACTTCAGATCTTAATTAAAAGAGTCAAGTATCAAATTATTTGTGTCAATAACTTTTAATTATCATTACATTATGTTGTCACGTGTGAATTGATATCAATATTATCTAACCAAAGTACACATATGCAAATTTACTTGATATATGTGGGGGATTAGAATATAGAACGTCATTAACAAAAATTTAGAATCAAGTACTGAAATATAACTAATGATGTGTCTCCATTTGAGGAGTTCTTCTTCCCCTAATACTCAGTTTCTGAGACTGAAATTTATGTTTTGAACTTCCAATCATACATATAATTACATGGTGATAGTCTATAACTCTATATGCCCTTGTACGAGGTTTAAGCTTTGTACAAAAGGTACATATCTTTAAGATTCACAGCTGTAAACTTTTAGGTTTAGTGGAGTCTTTACAATTTTGTCCACAAATGTTTGGAAAGGCAACATCAGGGACTACGGTTGCGCTGGTCCACTTGATAATATATATGGTTTATGGTAGTGAAAATGGTAAGAACTGTTAGATTTTATAATAAATAAATAGATGGATGAGATGGACAAATAGTGCTTATTCCCTTGAGTTGTACATTTCACATCTCTTTCAATGTTACCAACAATTTAGCAAAGATGAATGTAATTAAGCCTGTTCCAAAGGGATCAAACGTTGAGTAAGAGTTCAAATTTCAGATTTGCAGTTGATGGGTTTCTTTGTTGAGGGAACTCTTAAGTGAGAAAGAGGATAAGTCCACTTGGTGAACAAACAGAACCGGCCGTGAGCTCAGTCTAGTTTATTCATTAATTACTTATTGGTTTTATGATAAAGAGTGTAAAAAAAGATGAGTTAGATTTTAGAATTCTAGCTGTTGGTTCAAAACATCTGTACAAGTACTTGCTGTTTTTCACTCATTTCCTTTTGAAGTAGGGCAAGTTTTAAACTTAAATGAGAGTAGAGTCGGAGAGACAATAATATAAAATGGTTGATCAATTGATGTGGAGTTATTTTAAGAATAATTTAGAGTTTGAATTCTAAAAATGCAATTGCATGTATTAAATATAGTGAATTTTATGATACATAATACTTGTAAGTACTTATCTAAAGGATATACATGTTCTTTCCACTAAAAATATTATATATCGATCATTACCAAAAAAAAAATTATATCAAAGTTAAGGTAGGATGTCCACTTTAACGATCCCTTTCGTTTTGACATAGTAATCCTTCCTTTTCTTTTGCACTGTGTAATGACCCACTTAGCAATCTATAAACAATAAACACAAAGGCAGGCCTAGATTCTCTAGACGGGGAACGTCTACCTAAAAGTGAAGAATATTGGAATCTCCCACACAAAAATATCCCAACAATATTTAATTTTACACGTACATCACTACAATTTTCAATGTAAGGTAAAATTTTACTTGAAACTTTTTTATCTTTAAAGTTAGTTTAAAATTAATGTTAAAGAAAATACCTTAAAAAATGAAGCAAAAGGCTTTTAGTATTTATTTTATAGATTTTTTTAACTTAAATCTCTATAATCATTCTCCAAATGAGTACTATCAACAATTATCAACGGAATTTTGTATAATTTCCTGTTCCTTGCTGTATGAATCAAGACCCACCATATGCCTAATACCAAATTGTTGCCTACTCATGTAGTTGAAGATGACCACCTGTTATTAAACCTGCATCCTTTGCTTCACCATACCCACCTATTCCACTCTATTATCTCTTTCTTACCGAAGGGCAAAGCTGTTATATAGACATAAGTGATCAACACCACCACAAGTTGCAAATGATGCTGCCTAGCCTATTAAAAACTCGGTGATCGATTCAGAAGTTGTGTTTGGAGATGAGATTGTGGAGGGAGTTAACAATCAGAATGTCTTCAAAACAGAAAAGGAAAAGTTTCTCCAAAATTGAGTAGCTAGGAGTGTGTTTGGATGACAAACTTTGGAGAGAGAATTTTTTATATTTTTTATGCTGAAATTCTTCTTTATTTACTTTTTAATTCCTAAAAAAATGCTCATTTTATTATTTTTCTTGTCCATTACTCCTTTTATTTTTTATGATTTTCTAAAATTTCATTTGAACTAAATTTTTAAAATAAAGAAAAAAAATCTCATGTTCCCCAAGGTCTTTGCATTTCACGTTAATGGATCTCTCCTTTGTTTCAGTGTGTGTTTAGACTTGCTCAAATACTCATCAATGCCTAAACCAGTTGTGGGCAAATATTTTTTGTGCCAACAATTCCTACTTATCATGTATGTTTTTAAAAATTTAGAGTTTAATAATTATTTATTTTTAATATAAAAGTTCTTTATACTTTTAATAAGTAAAATTTATATTTAATACGATTTTAAAGATAATTATTATCCAAACAGTCAACAAACTAATAATTATTTTTTAGTTATCAGGACACATATATACAAAATATCTATTATAATTATTTTTTATCACAAAACTTAAGAAAATATCTCTAGTTTGGTATCTTCTCCTAGTTATATTTTTTTAATTAGAAGACTTTAAATGGGAGACTTAAGGTAATGTAATAACTATCTCCCATGTCTCAGTCAATGTGAGTTTTAGAACCAAATCATGTTCTACAGATTTGCACCTTATTCTCAGCCTTCTTGATAATGAGTCTTAAAAGAGTCTTTGAAAAACATGCACCCTAGATTTCATATAATTTACATTATACATTCTAAATTCTAAAATATTGAAATATTAAGCTATGAAAACATACATAGAAAAGGATTTGAAAGGGAGTAAGGGAGATAAGAATCAGAAAAGGTGCGCAACCTCTTCAATACTTTTTTTTTTATTAATGCGCTTTTGCCAATTAAATTCTATAAATATTATATAGGAAACAAGATATTTGTACTGGAGCATAGTCCAATGCATACCAATGGACAATAGCTTGCAAACAAGAATATAAAGGGATTCCCCCCAAATTCTATCTTGTGATACATAAAAAGTGAATATATTCCATGACTAGCTACTACTCGTGATTTAAGAATTAAGATAAAAATGCTCAAGCTAGTTGCACAATTTGATAATCACTAAAGAGATCGAAGAGAAGGAGAAGAGAGGCTAGGAGGGATACATTACACTTACTATGTGAATTGTGTCAATTAAAATATCTCAGAAGTAGCTCACTAAATTAAGGACCTCGTGATTAACATGTGATGCTTATCATAATTACATATTATACAAAATTAAGTCAGCATGTATCGATATTTTTTCTCTTCAATACATTAGACAATTTACATAAAATCTAATTCTAGGATCGATATCCTTGAATGTATAACAATAACATAAAATGTGAAAGATTCATCGCCCACTCAACGTAACAATATACTATTATAATAATTAAGGTGCAATTTGATATTTCCCTAAAGGTTGTACTTGAGCTTTATATGGATAAAAAAAACGAAGTGTGAAGATATAACGTGCAATACTCATCAACGAGCAAATCATTGGATCTTACGGTCCCTATTTTCTCTAGTTTATATTTATTTGATTCAGTGTATGAATGTATTCGACACTCTTTGCAAGTTGCAATTCGTGTGAATTTGCACACATTTGTTGATAGATTGTTGCTTCTTGCACACCCATCATATTCTAGAATGTAATGGGGTGTTAGAAGAAATTTTTGGAGGTGCATAAAGTTTTAGCCTTATTGATATGAATAGAGCTATTAAAATGAGTCACTCCACCCCACTTGCTCACTCATATTCCACATGGGTTCAAGTAAAAGGCCTATAAAGTCAAAGGGGCATGCTATTGTGACTATCAACTTTTTTTATTGGCACTACCCACATGAACTTTTAAATATTTTTTCCAAAAATATCCTTCCAAAGGAAATACGATTTTGTTGAACAAGTCTATAACATAATTGTATTTCCGTTGCACACATGGGGGTGAAAAAAATAAAGCAATGGAATATGAGGGAGAGGGGTGGCACGAGGGGAGGGGTTTCACGAGGGAGAGAGCAACATGGGGGTTATGGATCTGGGATGCTAGGGTGGGGGAGACAATTTTGAATCTGAGGAGAAAGGAATGGGTGTATGGATTTGGTGAGTGGGCAAAAGAAGAATTTCAAAAAAGTTAGTAGGGCCAATAGCAAATTTGGTAATAGGAATAATTGTTCCCAAAGTCAAAAGCCTAACATTAAAAAAGTCCACAAGCCCAATGAACCTTCACAACCCTATTAGTTAAGGCTAGATCATTGGTTTCACATTTAAAATTTTGGCCTAAGGCTAAGTTGTAGATTTTCTTGCCCAATGTAATCAACAATCTTATTCCCCCCCCACTGTCTCAATTGGTATATTTATCTCTCTAGACATCTTACTAACACAATATTTCATGTTTGCATATAAATGAAAATAAAATTTGAAAAGAAATAAAGTTGTGTCGAGATAAAACAAAATAAGACAACCAAAAATAACTTTTTGGAGCAATATATATCAATTTGTGAAAGTAATTTTTGGAATTACAACACAGTTTAGAAAATTACTTTTCAAAATTGGTATATATTGTTCTGAAAAGTCATTTATGATAGACATAAACAAAAATTGAATTCAAATTATTTGAGCGTACCTTAACAAGTCACACCAATTGTCGATGCACACACTTATTTGAACAATGGAGACCTAAAGTTGATGGGTTGAAAATGCATATTCAAAATTATTGATGGACAAAATAATTTAAGAAATTAAACCACCATCAAAAGCTTTGCTCTGCAATTACAATATGTTTTCTTATTCTATTAGTTTCTATTGTTTTTATTTTATAACAAATGATGTTTAATTCACATTCCATATGAAGTTTGTGATAAACATACCTTGAAGCATTGTACCACATGAAGAAAAACACACAATATTATATTTGATGGAAAACACAGTATTATATAATGAATATGAGGGTGAAAATAAGTTTCAAAATTAGGATTTAAATAGCAATTAAAATATAATGGAAATAAGATTTTAAATAAAAACAAACACGGGAGTGTAAAATAAGGGTTTAAAAGGATATATTTGGTATAAAAATGGGGCAATGGGTGTACTTAGAAGAATAGAGGGTCTAAATAGTGAGCTCCTAGTTTAGGGTTGAAAATACAATTTGTTGGGCTAATTGTGTGGTCTACCAAAAAGTAAGTTCGTTCGTTGGTGGGATTGCACTTTATCTTATACTAGCTATTAAAAGCTTTTTAGATAATAAAAAACTAGCATGAGTCGACAATAATGACTAATGGATATTTAACATTGCTTGACAGATATTTATTTATTCAATTACTTGTCAATATGGTAGCTTGTGAAATTATACTACAAATCTGAAGCGTGGCCTTTACACCATGCATAAGGCCAAACAAGGATATGCAAGAATCTTCTCAAATCCCACTAACTTTTCTCTTCTTCACAGAGTCAAATGAGCTTTTCAACATCAACAAAACCAAGAAACTTTCAAGCTCCACTTCTTTTCAAATTTTCGAAACAATTTTCTCCTAACAGTTATTTTCTTTAGTCAGAAGCTTTCTTCATTTGCTCTTGGCTACATAATTGGAATTTGGAAGACTCTTCTAATAAACAACCTTTCTTTTATTAGTGATTTTGCTTTACTAGTTAAATAACATTTGCTAAAGATAGCTTTATCCAAGAGACACTTCAATTATTAACAATAAAAATCAAGGATAGTGCTTCCTTCTTGTATAAATGTACGTATACATGTTAAAGTGTGTCTGGAATTTGGACTGTTCAATTAAAATAATTTATAATAGCATGACAAGATATTATTTTGTGCCGAGCAATGAGTAAATATTATTTCGTATAATATGATTCAAAACTAAATTAAAGTATAATTAATATTTTCAATTTCTTGCAAAAACTTCTAGAAGCATCAACTATGCCGTCGAGTTTTTATTTTATTTTATTGAGTTGCCAGTCAATATTGTTTTAATCTCTTAAGTTAGGTCTAAATTTTCACCAACCTATGTCTAGCTCTATCATTGTATATAACTTAAGGAATCAAATTAGGCTTTTTGGAAATGTATTTTCTGGGGCGTGTTTTACGGCCAAGTTGCTTTTAAAGGACCCAACTTCCAATTTCATTTTAAAATAAATTTATAATTAAAATGGTTCCAAATTTCATTTGATTTAGTCATATTTCATTATATTTTTTCCATAATCATGTATTAAAGATAAAAATTACTCCTGACGATATATTTTCTTACACAATATCAAACTCATGTTCTTAAACTAACTCATATATCACCAAGTTTGTATATCAAGTATATCAAATAGTGTAAGGTTGTTTCATTTTTATCATTAGTTTCAAATTTGAATTCTAGGTATGAAACTAATCATATTAAAAATTTAGATGGAGAATTTTATCCATCATAATAATTTTATCTGACCAGTGAGATTTGTTTTCAATAAGAGATGTATACATGATTTCTACAAAAATAATCTACACATATATTGTTTATACTAGTCTATAATTGACTTTTTATTACCCCTTGAAAAAAAAAATAAGTATCACTGGTCAAAGTAAAAAAATATTTTAGTACTCTTCAACAAGTATTCTCAAGTGTGAATATATTTATTTTTTATTTAGTTTGCTTTTCATGAATGAGTATTAAAAAGATTTATGAAAAAATATAACATTTTAAACAAGTACTCATTAAATTAATGTAACTACTACAGAAATTAAAATTATTACAACACATGTAGAAGTCCAAATCCGGATCATTTCTAAACTATAAACGTCATGTATGATAATTAATATAACTTAAATCAAAAACTTCATTTTAATTCGTATTCGTAAAGGACCATGTATAGGCACTAGTTACTTTCTACATATCATTGTATGGAATGAAATTATGTTATCTCATCCAATCTTTGTGCAATAGGTTATTATTTTTTATTATAAATTGAAAAAGAGATTGAAAAGAACTGCATAATCCCGGTCATTACACGTAGAACTGTAATTTTATATTGTAATTAATAATTAAAGAGTGTTTTAGCACTCATCCTTTTTCTAACTCCAACCCCTTTGAACTTTTGTTGCATGCTTGGTAGTGTACACCTTTTTTAGGTCAATATCCCACCTCCTTACTCTAACTTCCACGTAAGTCCATTCCCACCCAATGTTACAGTCAATAAATCAGCCCCGCGAAAATATATTTTTTTAGAAAAATCCAAGGAATGCCATATAATTTATAACTGAAACAAAAAATATTACATGAAAACTAAAAATTAAAATAATAATAATCCAGTATTTTACATGTTTGAGAAAATGTTGATAAAAAATTTAAAGGATAAAAACTTGGACATGAATTAAAAAGTCAATACCTACTTGATTTAGATTATATTAAAAGATATTTATTTATTTATACTAGCTAATTTTTTAAAAATTTAATGATCATACATTAATGCTATAAAATAATTTTATCATATGTTACTGTTGATATAAATTTTAAAATAATTATTATAAAAATTAATAAATTTATTATATATAATCAATTATAATTATATAATAATATAAACTAATGCATAGTCTTTTTTTCTTATTATAAATATTTCTTCAAAAACCAATATTTTCAAACACAATTATTAAACCAGAACCAGATATTTGACACCAGTCATGCACAAGCATTTTGAAAAGCACTAGTTGGACGTAGGTAATGTACTAAAATAATTTTCTTCCTATTTTGCATTATAATATAAAAAAGAAAAGAGTAAAGTGATGATTGGATAGTCGAGAAACACGAGCCGTTGATGTTGCTGACCCTGACAATCACAATCACATGCCGTCGTGCCGTTTTGAGGAAGAGCGTCGGTTACGTGTGGTGCCGTCAGCGCGTGTAATGCACTCACCGATGAAGAGCGCGTCGGGAATCTCGGTGTCGGCGCCTAGAGTGATCCGCAGTGAGAACCGATAAACCCCGGTTGCCACCAAACATGGGGCCCACGAAGGGAAATGACCGTACTGTCCTTCTAACTCAGATGAGCTGTTTTCTGTTAGGCGATAACGCTATCAACACACGAATTGCTAGCCTGATTGACGGCTCTTCCTGGATAATATAATGAACCCTGCTAAAAACGATGTTTCTTTATTCTCATAGTAATTTTTAGTGTTTTAAAATACTATTTCAATTTCAAGTAGTTTTCTTTACAGTTTTTTTAAAGTGTTTTGATTGTTTAGAGATAAAAATAAAATTAATAATTCCTAAGTTTTTCAAAATGTAATTTCATGTAACTTTTTGAATTACTAACTTTTAGTTTTAAGTTTTTTATATTTTATTTTTTATCTTTCAAATATTTATTAAAAATTGTCCTTTTTCCAATAAAATATATTCTTATTATTCATCAAATTGTTTAATTTAACTATTGTATTATTTTAAGCATTGTACATTAATATATTTTGCTCGTTGATGTAAGTAAAAATCGTTGAATAAATATTTTACCAACATGTTTTATTTCATATACAATATCAAGATCCCGTTAATTAAAAAACATAAATCATTATCATTTATATCAATCAATATTGATAATATGTAATATAATGATAAGTTTATTTTGTTTTATTTTTGTTATTATATTCTACATTTTCTTATATTACACTATTTTTTAATCAATATGTCATTTATAATATTTAATTTATTATTTTAGCATTATATTTTGTGAAATTGATAATCATAAATCTTATATTCATTTTTATTATTTTCTTTTAATAATTTTATATTAAATAATTTATTTTAACTACTATGCTAATTACATAATAGAAATATAATGTTTACTTAAGTGTTTTTATTTTATTTTAATTTGATTTAAAATATTTTTTCAGTTATAGTATAAGATTAAGAATAGAATTCATAATATGAAAAATTGTAACAATTGAATATAAAATTATAACAGCTCAAAATACATTTTAATCAAATAAAATTGAAATTTATATAAAAATATGTCTAATGTTATTTTATATTTTTTTATTATTTAAGTTAAATTTTTATTAAATATTAATAGTTTAATAAATAAACTTAATAATATTTAGCAATTAACTTCTCAACTTTCTAACTTTTTAAGTTTTCAAATAAAGTAGAGCAGTCAGATTTTTGAAAAAAAAATAAATATCAATCAAACAAATAAATATTTTATATCAACATCATAATAAAAAAAAAAAATACCACATTAATATGCATGATTGAGAGGTTTTCTTTTCCTTCTATGGACAAGCAAGATGCATCGTTCCTTGCTCTGTTTCGTTGCCAGAACGAGGAGATTCGACCTAATCTCTTTCGCAGGTCAAAAATCCGTTTTCTTACGGCGGAGATGCTGAGGGCCCTCAATCACATTAATAAACCAACAGTCAACCCAAAACAAAGCAAATCAACACCAAAACAGTGATCGAGTTCCCTTTGTTAAACTCTTCTTCAGTTTCGTTATTTTCGGTTTCTAGGAACGATTGGAGGGGTTAGGGAAAGGTTTCTTCTGCTTCTAGGCCGCGTTTGTTTCGAGAAAAAGAAAAAGGGTTTAACTTTGTGGGGGTTGGTTATTGGGGAGGAAAGTGTGAGTGTGGTGGCTAACGCAGAGATGGAGTTAATTGCGAGATTCAAACGCTAATTGAAACTATGAATGTGAGATCTGTGGTGGGAACAACGGAATCTACAAACCCTAATTGCTCTGGTGTTATGTGTTGGTGAGTGGAAACGGTGGTAGTGATGGTGGTCTAAAGCGAAGAAGAAAGACAGGGTAAGGGAAAAAGAAAAGGGTAATTCGGGAAAGTCATGAAGAAAAAGAGAAACAGAAAAAAGAAAAAAAAATGTTAACCATCAGATAAAACTTAAATATATCTAACGGTCTAAAATTAACTTTCCCATGGTGGGGAAAAGTTTAACTTTTTCACCGTAGAATTCGTCTATAACCAAAGCACTTTCAGTTATACAAAATTTAATGAACTATTTAGATTTAAGAAAACAAAATTTAATGGGACTGCCTTTTTATTAGAGATAAACGTGTTGTATATAATTTTTTAGGGAGCTTGTAAGTTATGAAAGAAAAATATTAGCCAACCGAATATCTAAGTAGGCAAATACATTAGATATGGTAATTTTAATGATGTGAACTCAGACTTGAGGTGGGAACATTTATTATGTTCAAACGTGATATATACACATACAGTTAATAAATAAGTTATTGGGTATTATTATATAATGTACATCTTATTCTTAATAATTTGGAAAGACCATACTTAATTATGAACGTACGAGAAATAAACTAATGAAGTATAATTTAAAGTTGGGCATGGGTATCCCCAGGCAGTGTTGTGGGTCCCTGTCATGGGGGTTTTCTTAGGGCTGTATACCAATGCAAAAAGGTGTTTAGGTAAATTTGGAATTTGATGTATATTTCGGTAAAGCATGAGAAGAACTATATTGATAATACGATAATTTGGCAAAAGAATAATGAATGGAGGTGGTTGAGTTGGTTAGGCCAAGGTACAAGTGGCACATCACTTCTGCATCTGCCACGTGGCTGATTCCCACGCCAAGACTCAATGTAAAATAAATTTAAAACACGAGAAGAATTTATTCAAAAGAAGAAAAAAAATGGGGTAGATAGCAAGAGACATTTCTTTTGGCACGAGTTTTGGTTAATTAGGAGCATTCTTGTAACGACTAATTTTTCTAGCATATTAGCTGCAACACTAAATTATGATCAAAATAAAAAAGAATGCCAATTTCTTGTATAATTAAAGTTATACGCGTTAGGCCCTAAATAATGCAAAATAAGATATTTTTAAAATAAACTTAACAATTAGGGTTAATCTAAGTATCTAGTTTAATATATATATATATTAGCAGAAGCCAGATCGATCACTTCATGTTTGTGTGAATTGATGAAATTAGAGTATAAATAAATAAAAGATAAAGCAAAGTTAATTATAATCAAACGATAAAACTATATAAGTATAAGATTATGGGCAAGTGTGTGTCAGTGCGTGCACAGTATAATTACTTTTTTTTTATAAAAAAAAGTACACAAGATAACCCTAAATTAAATAAGAGGGTAAGGGGCCGTTTGGATGGTTAAGTTGACAGCTAATTTTTTTTACACGGTACACGCAATCTACATGTGGATCTTTCAATTCATTGGGCTGCCATTATAATAATAGTTATGATATTTCCCAACCATATATTTTATCAAGTTAAATATCTAAAAGGTTTTACTTATTAATTTATTTTCGAATTTGTTCGGTCAAATGCATGCCACAAAATTAATACTACTACAATCTATAGAAAGTATCATGTTCATTGTATAGTACTGTTAATAGTTTTCATAGTGCATCACTGACCCAACTCTTCCAAATAGACGGGACTTTTATTTCATTCCCCCAAAAAATCATCAGTATTATTTTCTTCTTAAGAAAAAAAATTGTGGTTCAGGTATTGCATAATGTATCTAGAAGGTAATTAAGAAGTTGGAAAAGGTGTGAGGAAGTGTATATATATGGTCAAATACTTGGACTGAAGACCAGTAATCCATGCAGTTTATGATACAAAAGAAATTGTATTGAAATTGACAATTAAAAAACGATTATTAAACTATAACCAAATTGGACTGAAGACCAGTAATTCATGCCGTTAATGATAGAAAGAAAGTGAATTGAATTTTTGTCAATAATTAATATTACGGATTATTAAAGTATAACTAAATTAATAAATGTTCCATCATTTTTTAGGGGAAGAATGTGTCTGCATACGTATACGGCAGCAATGACTTGGTCTTAAAGCTAAATGCATGGTGAACTGACACAAACTACGGTTCCCTCATCTCTGTACATACATTGCTTTGAAAAAATGAGTATAATATACAGTAGTTACTTTCAATGTAAAAGTTTTGAAATTTTCAACTAATTAAAAACTATACGATGTTTGATATGACTCTCAATATAAACATTTTTTTTTTCATTAACCCTCTCCATATTTCAAAAAATGGATCTTAACTGATTTACTGATTTTGAAGTTTGACCCAAAAATATAAAAAATTTGTTCCAGAATTGTTTTTGCTAATGATGAAATATTAATATTATACGAATAATTCAACCAACACTTGATTTGAGTGTTCTTTATTTTTAGTTTTAAAAAAAACATAAAATAAGAGTAAAAATATGCTTGTTTAAAATTCTGAAATTTTTTTTTAAAAATTGAACAAAAAAAATCAATGTTTTTAATATTTTTTAAAAAAGTGAAAACATGATGACATCTTAAGATGTTTTTTTCTTGAGAAATATTTTCTAAATTTTAAAAATGAAAAATTATTTTTAGAAAATGAAAACAAAAAATAAGCATTTAAACCAAGCTAACACTTTAATTTCAATATATTATTTACTTGTCAAATGAGTTAGCTAAAAAAATTAAAGTTAATAAATATATCATACAAATAAAATAATTAAATTATTTAACATTTCTTGAGACATATTTAAAAACGGACAAGATTTTATTAATTTTAATTTAAATAAAGAAATCACTAAAGATACAAAAACATGAAAAACTAATACGAGTATTAATATATTTTATTTCTTATATTTGGAGAGAAATTATAAAATTAATATTTCAAGTAGTGTTTTGATGTTTACATTTGATTACGGTATCATTTAAAGTTATGAATTTAAAAATAAATTATGAATTTAATTTAAGAATTATTTGCAATAAAATAGAGTACAGAATGTGAGTCTGTGAGATAATTCGTAAGAATCATATAACGAAAAACAATAGAAAAGAATATGGATATTTGAAAGTCAGCCTTATTTCCTTTCATTTAACATTTTCAATAAAAAATAAGCATATAATGAGTGTAAAATTTAATATCAGACCGCATATAAAGTAAAAGTTGTGCAGTGCATGCTTTAGCAAGTTGTAAGTTTTTAGATTTTTATTCAGACCTATTCTCTTGTTCTCCTTAGTGTTATCCTCTTAATTGCTAATATTTAAAACAAATACTAGACAAATAATTTTGTGTTGATTATTCTTATTGAGCATATCAAACTCACCTTTATTCATATCATATACTCTTTTTTTTTTTTGGGAACATTCATATCTTATATTATGTAATTTGTATTTCTAAGTTTGATGAAATGCCGAAAGTTGATGAGTTATAAATAAATGGTTAAATGAAGATATTGAAGAGCATGAATCAATTTTATGAATGTTGGTCAACTTGCGTCTATTTCCCATAGCAGAAAATCCCTTTTGTCGCCTATAACCAAAAGGCTACAATGATATCAAAGGCAAGGAGACAAGTAGATATTTTTCAACTGATTGTTAAATTAAAGGAGTCACATAGATCTTTTTCGTCAAGTGTTTATTAAAACAGGACACGGAGGATATTTTAGAACTTTGAGAGTACATTATTTCATTAGACCCAATTTTCATTGTTTTTTTCTTCAACATATTTTTTGAATGTTTTTTTTTTTCGACATTTGTTAAGTCACATGATTAAGTTATAAGATGAATTATGATTTTTATTTATTTTGATTATAGGTAAATAAATATTAAAGTTATGTGCACTCATGAAGAATATTATATTTATATTTAAAATTTTAAATGAAAGCAAATAAATGTTATGATCTGATCTGATATTTAAAATTTTATTTAATATTTTGTGTTTGACATTCGTTTTGTAGTAATTGTTTTATATTTCTATATATTATATGCTAATTGTTTTTGGGTTTGAATTTGATATTGTTGTTTGTTGTCAAAATCTACTATCTATTTTTCAAGCTATTTCAAATGATAACTTTGTGTTTGCAAAAAAGGTTTCAAAGTTTTCTAAAATCATAATTGAACTTCATTCCTTGTGATATTTTGGCTTTATAACATTTCATAAAAACTTAGTATGCTTTTAAAACAATGGACAACCATATGGTTGGTGCAATTTGCAAAATAGTGAAAATAATTTGTTTTATCAAGTAGTTTGTAGTGATGCAAATTGATGTGGAGCATATATCCTTCTAACTCATGAGATTTCACAAAATAATTTGTTTTATCAAATAGTTATGCATGTATCCTCCAAATACATCATAAGTTAGCACACTCTAGATGTTTCATTTTTAATTTTTTTAACTGAAATTCCTCTTGGATAGAAAAATTCTTCAGAATTTAACTAAAATGATTCACATCTATAAACAATTGATTAACTTCTAGGTATATCCTCCCATTTTGTGGGATCTCATGTGGTTTTTCAAATATCCCTTTTTTGTCAGTTATCTCATCATCAAAATGATAATGATTTCCAATGATATGAATATGAATACTTTACTTGAAGTCACTTAAGTCATCGTTATCACGTGTCTTACTCTCATAATCTTCATCGTTGAAAGGGTCGTATTCATTATCTGACTACCCATTCGCATTGGGAGGCCCATTGAAAGTTTCAATTGGTCCACAAAGTGATAGACATCTTCATGTGCATAGAACATACCAAATTTGCTCGGGTCCTAGTTGCGAATCACACATGGTTCACCAGGTTTCTTCACAAAATGCCCCAAGATATTCGCGTTTCCTTTGTCCAAGCCCAAATAAGTCAAGTCATCTTCCATGTCAGACATTATCTCCAGCAATCCACCAACAACAACAACTAAAAAAATGCCAAATAAATTGTTAAACAAAACAAAGTAGGAAAGTTTATAAACATCAATAATCCCCCACAATCATTTATTTTGTCCCCCACACACACTGGTCCCTTATAGAAACCCCATACATTTGACCCGTTTTATAAAAAGGGAGAAACCTATAGTAAAACCTAATACATTTGGCAGGAAACACAAAACAAGCAATTAAATCGATCAAATGTTTGGATAAAATTCAATTGTACCCAAATACCTTTGCAAGCAACGATAATGGTACCGCAAAAGGCTTCAAAGGATGAAGGATCAGTCAAACAAGCGACTACAATCCTAGCATCCACAATCACAAATGAAACACCATTATGAGCATGGAGAAGAACATGAAAATGGTTTAGAGACGAGGGAGAAAGGTTTGCCTATCACTACCACGGAGGAGAACACACCTAGCACCACAAGCGTGAAGGAGAAACACACCTAGCACCACCGTAGAGGAGAACAAAAGGCAAAGGAGAAAAGTGAAGCAAACTTGAACGTGCCTAGAACCACCATAGAGGCCAACGTGAACGCAGAGGACAAACGCACAACGAACATGATTGTGCTTAGCACCACCACAAAGGCCAACAAGAAAGCAGAATAGAAATGTGCGGCAACGTTGGCGAACAAGCAACACAAAGAGGACGAAGAACAAGGAGTGTAGACACATGATTCCACCATTGGTTGTGCGGAGAAGACAACCTAACATAGTAGCATGAGATAAAGGACTCTCTCTATTTGGATCATTTAAAAATTAGGGACAATTTCGAGATTTCCTAAAAATGAATTAAAATTTAATATATATATATATATATATATCTTTTAATTTCCAAATATTAGTTTAACACTGTTACAAGTGGGATGTCAAAGTAATGATTTTAAAAGGAAAAAATACATGTGTAAATAGTGCAAACTTCAAAAGAGATTTTTGTAATTTACTTAAAATATTTTTTATAGTCGAAACATAATTTTTTGATCCATATAAATATTTTGATTTAAGTTGATCATAAGTTTAAAATGTTCCATTTTAATATCTTAAAGTGTTTTTATAAGATTAAATTGAACCTTCATCAAAATAAAATGTTAACAATGTTAATTTTAGTTTTCCACTAATAATGTTATTTTTGGTTTACATTACAAACATTCATGTGACAAACATCCCTCAAATTTATAAAATGTTTTGTTAGTCCCTCTTAACTTGTGGCAATCTTTATCGCAAGAGAGACAAAAAAAAAACATTTTACAATTTTGAGGAATTAAGAAAAATAAATTTTAATATGAGAAACTAAAAAGATAGATTCCTAAATTTAAGGGATTAAAACATATTTAAGCCAAAACTAAAATAAACTAAAGGTTAAAATAGAAGTTTAATCTCTTATATACAATTTAGGTAGTTTGATTCCTTAAGTTTAAAATTTTCATTTTGATTTCTTATAATGTCTCTATTAAACTAAATTAATCCTTCCATCAATTGTTGACCGTAACGGCATCAATTCGATTATGTATATAATCATCATACATTTTGATTTATAGAATCATTAATACCATTAAAGAAAATAATAATTATAATATTATTTTTTCATATTATTCGTCGTACAAATGAAATACAATGGTTTAATATTCATAAATTTGAGTGATTAATAATTAATATTTTTGTATCACTATAACATTAATGTGAAGTATATTAATTAATTTTATTAATAATTTTCTTTTTAATTATTTTTTATATATGAGACTAAAATCTAAGATTTTATTTAAGAAAATAAAATTCAGTTTCAGTTAAATGACTTATGACTTATGGGGATTTAATCAATGTGCCACCTGCTTAGGTGTACAAACTGTAGAAATTGAACCGTCGACGTCTTATATGTTCTACCACCACCAGTATTGATAATTTGATACCAAATTTTACATCAAACAAAAAGGAGGAAATGTATAGTGATCAATATGATAAGCATATTTTGGACTAACGTGTTAAAGTGAAAATGTGATGACATAAATGAAAGTGCAATTTCAATTATGGTAGACACCTTAATTCAGATTTTATATCTTTAAAGGATTATTTTTTACAGGACTAAAATAAAACATAAAAACAGTTTATTTTAAAAGGATCAAATAGTTATTTAAGGCTCTAGAAAAATAATGATTCACTAGTGGGTAGTACTCTACAGTCTGCTACAATTTGCAGACATATCACATTTTGCGGTCACTAATTCACTGTTGTTGGACAAACACAATCCAACTTGTGCCCCTGCTTTGAAATTGCCAACTTCATACATACTGAATGTAAGTAATAAATCATATACATTTGATGCAATTTAGCAACTGTTATAGTTCTCGCATCCATACCTGCAACAACTTCATGCATATTTTTCATTTTGCTTCCTTTTTAGCATTTATTATTTTAAATTATTTATTGCTTTCATACAATATTATTTTATTTTTATTTCTGATGTTCATACAGTCTATATAATATTAACTTAAATATATTTTTTATACACTTATAATGCTCCCACAATAGCATTTATGTCATCTCAGATTTTTTATGCATTTACGTCACAGCACAATAACAGAATCCTAAATTTCTTGCATTTGACGCAAGAGAAAGAGAAAATAATACGCAATTTTTTTCTTGGGTTTTTGTTTCGTTCATGCATTTTGTTTATTGGGCATGTGTCAAGCGTACACCAGATCTGAACCATGTTTGTGGCCAGGGATAGCCTGCGAAGGCATCAATCTCTAGGTTCCTTTGTGGCAACCGCCTCGTGTCGGTAACCTCTGCAATCCACCGGGGTTAGTCGGTCGCTCCAAACCAGCTGCTAGAATTTGGAATCCGGTGTACGAGTTTGGGATATCTTACGGCGACACGCAACCAAACCCAACTTCCCTGGCCGCGCGATTTGATTGGGCCACGTGTACACACGTGTTTCTGAACTTTTGATAAGGAAATTTTTGTTTTATAATATTAATTAATGTGTATCATAAGTTTTTCTCCATGGAGGGTCTTTTATTTCTTGATGTGAATGTGAATCCTTTGCATACCCAACCAGTTCAATTGCAGTTTTCAAGGAGATTAGGAGAAGGTTTAATTAAACACGTTCATAATGGTAGATCAAGATTACTATTTAACCTTTAAATTTAATTTAGCAATGTATTTCACATTACTTTTGTTTCAAATATAATCATTCCTCTCCATTTTCTCTCTTTATCTCTTTTAATCATACACCTTGTTGTATATTTTTTTATACAAATATCATTCCTCTAAATTTAACTACTAATATTTTTTTAATATATTATTGATATACAATATTTATTTTTTTCAATAATTAAAATTCCTCGAAAACTAAACTGTTTTCTTTTTAGGAGTTCTCCATTTCCAAACATATGTTTATTAATTCGAAAAATTTGGATCTAAAACTTAATTTACTTAAGAGACAAAATTTATCATGACTCAAATTAATGATGTGTTGATTAATATGTATTGATTTGAGTAAAAGAATTTAGAAGCATGAAGGAGAAGATATATTTGTTGAGAAAAAATACATTTGGGATTTGGAGTTGCTTGAGTAACTGTCCCGTCAGCTGCATCACTTGTCTTCTGAATAAAGATCCATTGATTTCATTCCCAGAGTACAAGACATCATAAAAACCCTCTTTCACGCGCCTTCACGCGCGCCTGGACACTGACTCGCCTCTAAACTCTTTCAGGCTTTTATCCTATTTGGTCCTGCTGTTTCCCAGTTCAAAAGCGCTTTTCAATTCAATCATTTTTACTTTTCAAATTAACTAATTATATAATATTTTATAAAAACAGTGTGCCTGTTCCCATATGATCATATCAATAGTGAAAAACGGCGTTAACTGTATACCGTTTTATGTTTTTTAAATCTGCAGAAGTTTGTGCGTAATTTAAGATGATTTGTTTTGTCTTGTGGGTTAGTTGCATGGATTAAAAAAAAAAGTCAAAAAATGACCTGGTAAATAGTTTTTATATTTTTATGAAATATATTTTTTTTTATGATTTTTACATTTATGAATAACCATTTTACATGAAACCCAACTAATATACAAATAAAAAAAGGGCTGAACATGGTTAAGTTAAGTAAAAAAATGAGTTTCATGAATTTTTTTTTTAAAAATCACTTTTTCATTGTTGATTGGATTAGCTTTTTATTCAATCTTTATAGTTTATATTTTTTTCATTCAAACATTAGTTGGTTTATATATTTTTTATTTAAGCAAATTTAATGAAATAATTTTTGCATCTTGAATTAGTAAAAACAAAAAAGGTTCAAAATCACATCCCAAAATTAATAAAAAATACTCTTGTTTCAAAAAGATCATTTTAACTCATTTTAAAAACAAAAAATAAAACAGTAGCTTTTAAAATATAAAGGATCAAACTGAACAAAAATTAAAACATAAAGGACCAAACATGTTATTTAGTCTTGTTTATTTTTAAAAAATTTAAGCATGTTGGTCAACACAAAGAGTCAGACATATAGCTTATTGAGTGATAAGTTTATGTTTTATTCATGTAACCAAGTCTTACCTAGGCTTTACAAGACCTAACTCATAAGTATTCAAGTGAGACAAATGTAATTTGCTTTCTCCAAGTCATTGTTGATCTTTTTTTACTCATTCCACTTAATTTTGCAATGATAATTTTGAGATTAATTGCTCCATCAATAACCATCATTGCCATCTTGAGATTTCTGAGTGACCGTAATAATTATGCCGAAAGTTGCACTATTACTTAGGTTTATGGTTGATCAATTACTATGGATGCATAAAGACTTGATCCACATATGATTGGATGATTTGATACAGAGAACATTCGACAATCAATCAATAAGGTACACAAATCCTCATCTTCAAGTGTGTAGCATGAAGAGGTTTAAGTTACAGTAGAGAGACAATCAATCAATAAGGTACATAATATCTTAATTTTGAGTGTGTAACAGAAAAAGTCTTAAGTCACAATAGAAAATCGATTGATAATCAACCAATTAGGTGCATGCTTTATTTAGACGGCTTATTACAAAATAGGTTTTTTAACTAAATAATCATGAAGGTAATAAACTTATATCATGTTAACTTACATTAGCTTCAATGATACAAGGGAGTTATTTTTCTGTTGATTGTCTTGAAATATGCAAGCTTTCATTTAGAGACTTTCAAATGACAATCCATCCACAAAGTAACATGTTTGGATCCATGTGGTTTTTTTTTACCATATTCTCAAGTGTAATGGAAGCAATTTCTTGTAGCTTTATGTCCGTATATAGAATGGATGTAGTTCCAAGTGTTATTAACATAAGCTCAAATACACAATATATGATTTTAAGGTTAATCTTTTTCTCATTTTTTATGTAAAACAACTATTTTCAAGCTACTACTTACGTGGTTAATAATTTATATCTTTTTACTTGATTCAATTTTAAGTAAAAATGGTAGAAGTTTTTTTAATTATAATAAATGCAATCAAAATAAGATTTTTTTACCGTGTTATTAAAATAAGATTAGTAATTGATTGTATTGTTGGTACTTACTATATGTTTTAAAATCACAGGATGAACATGAAGAAAGTTATGTTTGTTTTTCATTTTTTAAAGGGAAGTTAATTTAAACTTTTGCTCTAAGAGTTAAAGAGATTATACTAAGATGGTGTGATATGAATAAGAAATAACATTGACTCTTAAGTATATGATAAGAGATTTGAATTTATGCTTATTATAAAAAACATACAGAAAAAAATTATTTGATAATTGGAAGAAAAAAACTAATATACTTTTAATATTAAATCGGATCAACAAGGACAAAAATAAAATATCGGGTCAAATTGCGTAAAAGTAATAACTATGGATATGATCATTACTCTTCTACTGATTTATTTTATAACTAAATTATTCTATTTCACCTCTTAAAAAGAAAAAAAACTTAAATCAAAATATTTAATAGCATTAAAAGAAGTTAATCCCTCAAATCGATCTAAATACCTTGAAGCATTATTCATAGACTTCCCGTCAGAGAATATCCTAAATTCACCCTAAAAGAATTTAAAAGTTTACGAGGAGTTGATTTTTAAACTTATAAAACAATTTATAATTCTATAAGTTAGTTTTAACATATTTTAATATTTTTTAATTTATCAAAATAAACTTTTTAACCTATTATTCTAATAAGTTTCGTACTCAAATTTATAATATAAATTCCCATATAATAAATTTTTATTAAATAAATATTTAATTAATCTATTCACTGAATATAATCATTTTATTTGGTTAAAGATGGATGCAAACGATGTATTGTGAAAGGTATGGAATTTTTCTTTCATTAAATTTGTCTCGGAAAGGCAATTTAGTTGACTTTGGGGGTGAGAAAATGACAAAACATGCCAAAAGTAAATAGGATCAATACAGTGTTAATTATAGTCCATATTTCGAATTAGGTGGAGTTTGAAAAGTTGATTTCACATAAACTTACTTTTGTAAAATTGATCTGTGTAAAAGGTTACAGTAAAAATCATTATGATTGTTCCAAAAAAAAAAACAAACATTATGATAACTAGCATTGATAAAAAAACATTTTTGTATATAACTATATATGAATATGAATATATATTAAAGTGCTATTAAAGTAGTAAAAATCTATTTAGATTATAAAAATATTTTTATTAATATAAATTTAATTGGAGTTTTATTACAAAATCAACAAATTATTGCATTTTATATTTGGGCAATTAAACTAGTTTTAATGTAAGGATTTCGCTATCACGTGTAATTTTGCTCATGTTAATTTTCATTAATAGTTTCAATTAAATAATCAAAATATTAATTTATTATTTTAGTATAACAATAACTATTTTTAATATCTTTTTTCTTTTTCCATTTTCCTATAATTTCTCACATCTTATATATTTTTATTAAGAGACCACTTTTATTTTTTACAAGAGACAACTGTTCACCTCAAATAAAATTAATTCTAAACATTTAAAGGGAGAAAAATTGAAGTGGAGGAAAATAAAAAAAAAACAATGGGAGTAAATTAATGTTTTTTTTAGTTTAGAGTAAATTAATGTTATTCAAAGGAAAAGGATAAATTATTTAACTTACTATTATGGGATTAGTTAACATGTGCATGCAACATGCACATGAGTTTTATTACACTCATAAGTTTAGAAATTTTATTATTTTTGTGTTAATTTTAATTTGATCTTTTTAATTTAAAAAAAAATCTCATTTCATCATTTTTTCTATTGTCTTCTATTTTATTTTCATTTAAATCTTTTGTTATTATTACCGTCTTCATTATTGCTATCTCCCCTCCACCATCACTATTATTGTTGCTTTCGATACGATTAAAAAAAATTTCATCACCAACATCTCTTCTACTTCAATTATATATACCTATTACTTTTTTTTCTTAAAAAAAACTAATATCCTTTGTCACAACTATTTTCATTCTCTCTCTAATTATTATTGTATCCTTCTCTCGGTGACAATAGTAATAATGGAGTTGACAATAATAATGATGATAAACAATAATGACGATGAGAATAATGATAATGAAGGTGATAATAAAGATTGTAATGATGATGATGGTAGAATCGATGATAATAGTGGTGGTATTTACATTAATGATGATTTTTTTTATCAACAAATATTAATTCATTATTTATGTTAGAAATGTAAATTGAGAGGATTCAAAATGTTGATTTCTCCTTCATCCGTTTTCCTTTCATTCTTTCCCAAGGATTATGTCAAACTTATATATATGCAACAATGATGATGGTGATAATGATAATAACAATAATATTTTTTAAATTGAAAATTGTTAATTATTTATTTTTGTTGGCATGAAGAATCAAATCTGATATTTTTCTCTTTCTTAACCACCAAACTTATTTTATATTATAATGATAATAATAATAACAATCCTAACAACAATAAAGGTAGCAACAATAATGTGTTAACGGATGAATTTTTTAAAATAGAAAATAATAAAGAGATATGGTTGGAAAGAAAAAACGATAAAAGAGATGATTTATTTATTTTTAAATTAAAAAGATTAAATTATTTTTTAAAATTAAAACAAAAATAATAAAATTCTTAAACTAACGAGTGTAATAAACGTATAAAGTATATAATACATGCACTCATACCGATTATTTTATTTACACATAAGATTTAATTCAATAGATTCATAATTTATTTTATTTTTGCAATATTTACAATTCATAAATTAATTAAAAGTTATTACTAACTTTTACAATAACAATATTAAAAACATCATATATGTTAAAGCAATATCTAATATCACGTTTCAAAGCAAAACCAAATCAAATAATGTATAAATCCAACGGCACTTACAAATTGTTGTAATTTTAATATGTATTTCAAAATATCTTTTTTTAAAAGATTTAGTTAAAGAATATTATAAATTATTTATAATTTTATATGTTTTTATGTCAGGCTTTCTTTATATTGGTTTAATGCTCATCTGACTCATTCAAATGTTTAGTTAAAACGATGATCATGTACAATTTTGATGACTAACATAATATCATTTAGAATGTTAGGAATTTTGTTCTTCAACTTTGGAAAAAAGAATATTATTGATTATCTTTATTCTTGGGTTGTTTATTTTTGTCTGATCCCCTTGTATCGCTACGAGATTTCGCCTAGACATTCATATTGTATATTAGGAGATTTGTGTGAAACATTATCAATAAATCTTTTAGGTAAATAATTATCATACCTCAACAAGTTTAATGGCGTTGGTATTTTCAACTTCAGCTACAAAACAAATATCGAATATAAAAAATTAAAAAATAAAAAAGAGTGATTGATTAACGCAATCTCCATCTTAAAAAACACAACTAACGCTTTATCAGATGTTTCAATTTACATTGATTTTTTAGAAGTTTCACAACAACAACAATAACGCCACAATTCCAAATCCGCACTTTATCCGTTCTCACACGCGCCCCATAGGTAGCGTGTTCGCTAGTCTCACGCGCCGTGGATTGCCAACAATTCAAGTTCGTTATTAATTATAATAACAACACCACACACACCCTCTCTCTAATCACCGTCCATTCTTGCTGAATCTCGGAATTCAAACCAAATCAACGGCCCGATCTCAATGCGTACAGACTCTGATGCGAAACATTCCACACTCGTATTTTAAACCCCCAAAAGTAGGACTATTATTATAATAATAATTATAATAAAAAAAACCCTTTGCCATGCCATTCCCCGTTATATTCATAGGAATCATTTCAACCCCATAAGAACCACCACATCGCATAACCAAAACAAAACACTCTCTCTCTCTCTCTTTCTCTCTTTCTTTCTTTCTTTTTTTCTCTGATGCGTTTCTACAAAAACACAACCTTTTAACTGTTTTTTCTTCTTCTTTGCTTGCTCCTTATTTCTTCCTTCGCCGAATCCTAGAATGTCCTCGTCGGGGTTCCCTGGCGGCGGTGGTGCGTCGGAGTTTTTCGCCGGGGTAGGTGGTTTCGGCGGCAGATCCATTCCGGCGGCCAGCATGAACAACCCCAACGCCGCCGCCTCCGCCACCAACAACAACCTCCACCCTCTCTACCGAACCCAACAACAACAACAACAACAACAACAACAGAACCTCCCCGCAATGTTTCTAGATCCTTCCTCGCAGATCGCCCAACGGCAAACACCAACCCTAATCGGTAAACGTACCCTAACCGAATTCCAAGCCTACAACCAAACCAACAACAACCCAAACCACGTCCTCTCCAACCTCCTGCTTCGTACCGTTAAGCCCCGAACCACTTTCTCCCATAACCATATGGACTTTCCCGTTCCTGAATTGCAAAGCCAAAACCTTTATGCCAACCAAACGCAGCGTTTTGGTGTTCCGTTACTTCACCAGCTCCGCCCTCAGCCCATTAATCTCCCCAACAACGGGCCCGTGCCCATGACAGGCCCAAATTTCGGCTACCGGAACTCGAATTTGGGTTTTCCACCAAACCAGAACCGGGTTCGTGTTTCTCCTCCTGTTTCTGTTCCGGTTCAGGTTCAGTCATCTGAACCGGAAAAGAAGATCATGGACCACAGGCTTCTTGAATTGGAGAAGCAGCTTCTGGAAGATAACGACGAAGAAGGAGAAGCAGATGCTGCGTCTGTGATAACCACGAGCGAGTGGTCCGAGACTTATCAGAATTTAATCAGTCCCGGTCCGGTTCAGAAACCGGTTTTGACGACCACGTCGCCCACTTCGTCGACGACGTCATCCACGTCATCTTCTTCCTCCGTGGCTTCGCCTGCTTCCGGATGCTCCAAGCAAACTCTCATGGAAGCCGCATCTGCAATTGTTGAAGGAAAACATGATGTTGCAGCGGAGATCCTCAACCGGTTGAACGGTGTGAACCGGAGTGATAGGTTAACGGATTGCATGGTTTCGGCGTTGAAATCGAGGATGAATCCGGGGGAGCATCCTCCGCCGGTGGCGGAGCTTTTCAGAAAGGAGCACGCCGAGTCGTCTCAGCTGCTTTTGGATAACTCAGTGTGCTTCAAGGTAGGGTTCATGGCGGCGAATTACGCGATTCTGGAAGCCGCATTTGAGGAGAAAACGGAGAATAACAGGTTCTGCGTGGTGGATTTTGAGATTGGAAAGGGAAAGCAGTATTTGCACCTCCTCAACGCGCTCTCGGCGCGTGACCAGAACGCGGTGGTGAAGATCGCGGCTGTGGCGGAGAACGGCGGCGAGGAGAGAGTGCGCGCCGTGGGAGACATGCTGAGTCTACTCGCGGAGAAGCTGAGGATCAGGTTCGAGTTCAAGATCGTCGCGACCCAGAAAATCACCGAGTTGACTCGCGAGTCGCTGGGATGCGAAGCGGACGAGGTTCTCATGGTGAACTTCGCGTTCAACCTGAACAAGATTCCCGACGAGAGCGTCTCCACGGAGAATCCTCGGGACGAGCTCCTGCGTCGCGTGAAGCGTCTGGCGCCGCGCGTGGTGACAATTGTGGAGCAGGAGATAAACGCGAACACGGCGCCGTTTTTGGCGCGCGTGGCGGAGACGCTGTCGTATTACGGCGCGTTGTTGGAGTCCATTGAGGCCACCACTGCAGGGAGAGAAAATAACAATAACAACCTAGACCGAGTCAGACTCGAGGAGGGACTGAGTCGAAAATTGCATAACTCGGTGGCGTGCGAAGGAAGAGATCGCGTGGAACGGTGTGAAGTGTTTGGAAAATGGCGCGCGCGTATGAGCATGGCGGGGTTCGAGTTAAAACCACTGAGTCAAAGCATGGCCGAGTCAATAAAATCGCGACTCACCACGGCCAACAACCGAGTCAACTCGGGACTGACTGTAAAAGAAGAGAACGGAGGGATTTGCTTTGGTTGGATGGGAAGAACACTCACGGTCGCATCTGCTTGGCGTTAACTCGGCTCGCTTTTTTTCCTTTTTTTTTTTAATTTGGTTCGGAATATTATTATATATCACATTGTTACTATATTTTAACGTCATCTAGAGATAATGGAAAGGCCATAGATTTGGAAAATGATTATTATTATTACTATTATTATTATTATTATTATAATTATATGATAAGAGGATGAAAAGAAAATCTCAAGGAAAGTCCCTTCTCTTGGTTCTACCAAACTAAAACCAATAAAGAAGTGTTTGGATTCCGAGAAGACTTATGTTACATTTATTGATGATTCGTCTATGTACTAGCTAATATGCTTCTTCTTTTTTATCATTATTTTTTTTTGGTTTATCATCTTCACTTGGGTGTGTGAAATGAGTTGGTTTGTGTTTGGTAGATAGCTGACTTGTGTGTGATACAATGGATTGGTTTGCCCTCGCATTACCGACAAATGAGGGCTCCACTTCTAGGCTGCAGTTTTGGGGGTTTAGTTGGACTTGGAACTTCCCTGTTATCCAATTCTGCTTCTAAATATGTAAGGTGTTCTAAAATATTAAAGATGTTATTTGCAACAAGTGTTTTCTGTAAGCGATTTTCAGTGACGCGATTCTTCCTTCTACAATTCTTTGTTTCGTTTTGGAGTTCACGCTACAGATCTTGTGAGTCCCAAACTTGAAAAGGGAAAAAAAAAAATGGATTCATAACGCGAAACGTTACGTTTTGTACCATGTATTAAAGATTTTGTTTCTACCGGAAAAAGCACCGAGATTATGATGGATACCGAAAAACATAAAGACTATGATGGATGCCCAATGAGCTATTAGGGTATTGGTTTGATCAATTGAGCTTTTTAAATTTTAATCATGTTACTGTTACTGTAATTAAGTGTCATGCTTTCTAAGTTTAATATGAGTTATATAATAATTTTGTATTTGAATTGAATTTTTTAGCATTTGAGTCAATAAACTTTAGACCCATCAATCCAATAAGAATCGAAAGAGTAAAGATCACCTATTTCATATTTGCCTGATGTACTTCAGGTTTTTATTATTATACATTTTAGTGTTACATATAGCGTTCTTGCAATGTTTGACTAAGCATAACTGTAAAAATGGATTGATGTGTATAAAAGGATGTTTTTTTTTCCTTTCTTTCTAAGTATAAGATAGTTGGAAAGTGTATTTTATGGTTGGATATGTAGAGAGGGATTCGAAATTGAGATATCTCTTATGGTGTGTTTGATTTTATCTTGAGTAGAACTAAAATTATGTTAAATATAGACATGCAAAAATTTCTTGTGGTAACGTTTTATTTTCACGTTTATTACGCACGTCATTAAATTGCAAGTTGTAGATGATTTATTCCTCGTAAAATCACGCGTCATACATATGAGAGATTGTATGTTCGAATAATCGTAGTGAAAATATTATTACATGGACATATTTAACATCACTTTTAATATGCTATTAATCTTAAAAAGATTGGTCAAATAGAATAAGATAAAGTCTTTTATACATTAGAGATTGCATGCTGAAATAATCACTTCTCTACAAGTCTTATTTAAACTTAGCAGCTTTTCCTACCTTATACTAGCTAGGGAGTCTTCTTCTGTCCCTGAAATTTTGATTATGAAAAAAAATTGAGATATCACTTTATAAAAACGTCACTTTATAAAAACACCTGTGGGACTGGTTGTCCACATCTCGAGTATGTTTAAATAAATGTCTTTGAGATTTTATACTACTGTAAAAGAAAACTTTTATATATGAAAAAAACTAATCATTATCTGCCTTTTATGATTGGTTAAAAATTTCAGAAAAATGCGTAACAAATGAAAAAGGTGAATTACTATTTATAGAAATCGTTTATTGCACTTGGTGGTGAACTGAACAATGTCTCAGCTACTTTGTGTTCGATCAGTGTTCTTCACTAGTCATGTTGGTTCTACCTTTTTGTCGTATTAGTGAGCTAGCCCTAAGTCCTCACCTTATATTCTCACAATTGCTTTATGTAATTCACAATTTGTTTGTAGTATAAAAAGATAAACTTAATCAAAGGGAAAAAGAAAGGGAATTTTTTTTAGAAAGATAAAAAATGCAGAGTAAGAAAGGTATTACGCTGCATTAGATAAGATGGAATGTCACGAGCATAGGTTTGCTGATTCTGTAACAGTGCAACGTTAAATTTGTTTCCATTGATTTCGCTAGGTAAAATCACCACAAAATTTCGAGTTGCTGGTTCTTGCAATTTGTCAATGCATGATAGAGGGAGACTTACCAAAATAATAGTACTCTTTTAAAAACAAGTTAATAATAATAATAATAATAATAATAATAATAATAATAATAATAATAATGATGATGATGCTTTGAAATTTTTGTATCACAGATGGATCGGATAGAAGGAATACCTATCATTGTGCTGTTGAAGGGTCTTTTATCGTGACAAAGGATTTTCTTTTCTTCCGTATCGAAGGATCTTCTTTCTATAGTTCCTTGTTTAAATCTTGGGTGCCTGATTGTCTGGAAAAATGATAAAAATACCTGTAAAAGATATTTCAATGCTTAAGTGAAAGTTCAACTTAGAGTTATTAAATGTATATAATGAGTATTTTAGAATGGATAAAAGACTTTATCTAGGATTTCACCCCTTTTTATACTGATTTTATTGGGCTTGGAGCCTATAGGCCTACACGTTTTGATTATCAATTGTGTAATATACTTCCTAATCATGTTTAGGTACTTCTAATTCAGTAATTACCCTTTAATAGGTTTATTGATGATAATCATGATTGAATGGTATCCGTTAGTCGCATCTATTACTATCAAGACATATTGTACGACATATGTGCATAATGGCCAAAGGGGGTATTCGGCCTGGGTGCATAGGGAGTATTCAATTTGGGTGTGTCAGGTATATCTCATCGACTTGAGTAGATACCAGTATAGAAATATGTTACTAAAGTAGATTTGTGTTTTTGCAAAAAACATGCATTTTTGTTGTCCTTAACCCCTAGAAGTATATATAGCAGTTAAAATGATTTTCTGACCATTTACAAACATCAAAATAATTTGTAGTAGCTTGCAAAAATTGTTTTTGTCCCAAGTTCAATAGTATTTGTTTTATTTTATTTTGCTACAAGAGATAATCATATTGGAGATGCTATCACATAGTATTAAATATGATGTTCCTCTTAGAAAAAATTTAAATTTAAATTTATCTTATTATGGGATACTAGTTTCATTAGTACCTAATTTAACAGTGCATGTTTTAGAACAACATTATTTTAGTAATTTGATTTTAAAAATATATTATTTTAATAAATCTCCCGCATGATGATACCTTATTTATTTCTTTTAAATTTTTAATAAATCAATTTGTCACTCTTTTAAATGAAATAAATGTTATAGCATGATTTCTTACCTTATAACTATATCCTTATCATTTGACTGGAAATAACGAATGCACAACACCATATTTTTTTTGTTACGAACAGAGAATTTTATTTATTACTAATTATTGGTATCAAAATTTTATTTACCTTTAATCTAAATAGGAGAACACCTTTTTTCTCCCACTGGGATAGGAGAACACTTAAATGTAAAGAAATTTTGGCTTATCATTTTTCGATTGTTGTGAGTACGGTTTACTTTTGAAGTGGAAATACTCCAAAAGGGGTTCTGTTGAAAGTTGAAGCTTCAAAGTTCAAAGTCTTTCTTTAAAAAAAAATAAAAATGCATGGGTTCACCATTCAGACACATGAAAATTTATTAATTTTTTAATGTTGTAAAAGGGAAAAAATTTGTTGATCTTTCTAATCGTTTTTCAGGAATCAATTTTTTCTTAGACGTATCTTTTCAAAGGATTTTCAACCAGGCATTATTACTGTGGGTCTAAAGTTTAAACTTTGTTCAAATTCGAAAAACATATTTCTTCTGGATAGGGGCTCAACTCTTTTAATTAACTGTTTAAACATTAAATAATTAACATCATATTAATATTAAATATCTTTTCTTTCACTTTGTACTTCTTCATATATATGCATTTTATTTTATTTTTCAAAAAATCACAAAGAAAAAAAATTGATTTACTTTTATTTATAAAAAAACATTTCCCTTTAATATATAGTCTTTCTTCTCACACGGGCTATTGAATCCGTTATTATATTAGTGGAATTATGGTAATAAAACTCCAAGATTTCCAAATAAATGGTAGTATATTGAATATCATTTGTGAAAGACAATTCATTCATACAATTATTCTGAGAAGGACAATTTGGTTAAAGTGTAAATTAAATTTCCACTGCCATTGTATCTTTATACAACATGGCTATAAATGCAAAACGATACCGAGGAAGTAATAGTGGGCATAAACAATAATAGCTAAAGGTAAACAATAAATATCAAAAAACCTAAAATTTCAAGAGGGGGGGGCAAATACCACACAATAATAAAAGCTGGCAAAGAAGTGGCGAAGGAGTATAAATATGACATTAATAACACTAGTTAAATGCATTTGATATGGTGGAGGAGAAAAATTGGGTACACTGTGGTGAAGAATAAGATTCGTTTTGATTGAGGTAATCACAAATTAATTAGCTAAAATTATGATGGTACTAGTAAGGTAGGAGCAATGATGGGAAAAAAAATGAGAAAAAAAAAATCAATGATGACCAAAGAATGTTGGATTTGATGGTCTAAAATGATAATGAGCAACATGTCACCCAAAAGCGGGGGAAGAAGCCTACCTGACTACCTCTGTCACTGAAAAAGGGAGGGGACTTCGAAGTTCGATGAGGCAGAAAAGTCAAAACCTTATAAAGATGATGAAATATTAGTATTAACCTACCTTCAACTTCTTTAATGATAATAAAGCTGCAAAGAGTTTTACTTCTCTCCACATAACTTTGTCGGTTTTTAAATGTGAATTTTCTACACATATATTATTATTTCTTACTTATATAATTTATTTGAGTATAATTTTTATTTGATGTGAAATTTTAATATATTCTATTTTTTTCTCAGGACTCTTTTATAATTTGGAATTGATGTGAGACTTTAATATGTTCTATTTCTTTTTTTATGACTCTTTCATCATGTCATATGAGACTTTCACTACAATTTTTTTTATTTTATAGTTTATTTTTCATGAGAGATAATTGTATTTAAACTAGACAAATTTATTATAAATAATAATTAAAAATTTAACACGAATTTATTAATAATTAATTTGGAGAGATTTGATTGATTAATTACGATTTATTTTTATGTTAAAAGTAAATTAAAGGTATTTTAAAATAGTTGTTGCACTTTACTCGGTGAACAAATTTTATATACTTTTGACTATGAACCGTAGAAATTGTTTCGAAAAGCTGTTAACCTTACATGATCAACTTTCCGTCAGAAGAGTCATATTGTTGGGTCACTTCTAAAGACTTTTGATTCTTAGAAGGATTAATTCTAATTTTTATCAAACATCTGTCATATGTTGTTGTTCAGGACAAATTTATGGCTGGAACAACGGAATCTTCTTTTTTTTTAAAAAAAATCTTTACAAAACAAACAGTGGATAGTACAACATAAAAGCATGGGAGAATAGGTGATGCTGATCAATAATAGAATTTTGGAAGAAAAAAAAACATAAAAAATGGCCATATTAGTCACTACCATGTTGCAACGAATAAAAAATATTATTTAAAGTCTGTGTTATACTCCATGTTTGTCTTGTGTTGTTTAAATTATTGATGGTGGCAACAAATAAAAAATATACCCTACACATGAAAGTGGTATAAAATATATTGAGCATATGAATAATTGGTAAACGTTATTCTAATTTAATAGTCTTAGAGTTTGAATTTTAAATATAATTAAAACTATATTAAATATTTAAGTAAAAAAATAAGATTATCTTTAATAAATAATACATGTGATGTGTAAAAAAAAATATTACATTTTTCTGATTTGTGTAGAGACGCTGTCTGTTTATATACAATAGAGCAACATTTAATAAGAGTGATTTAACTGGAAATATAATTGTTTAAATTAAGATATAAGAATCTGCTATGAATAAATTTGTAGTTGGAACAATAAATGCCAACTTGTTTGCGTAAGAAATCTTGGAAGCGCAGAAGAGCGTGTGGTGGTGAAGATATCAACACTTTTCTTTTTATTATCATTGAAGATATCAACACTTTAGTCAGTAGAACACAGAGGAGATAGCTAGGGAACCCAAACATGGTGCCATCAGCAACATCATAAGTTGATAACATACAAAGCCAGAGTTAATCTATGTGTTTTATACAACCTTAGAAATTTTTATTACCGTGTGTGTTTTAGAGTGGTTAATACTTAAGAATAACATTAAAAACTATTTAATTGTGGCATAATTATTAAAGAATTCATGTATATTTTTTAATCTATTAAGAAATTAATAGTTTTATAACTATTCTTGAGGTATGCTTTAATCCTGATAAATTTTTAAGCTGACTCAATTCATTTAATTTTTTTAATTAAAAATATGAGCATTCATAGTAAATATTTCTTGTTTTGCATTCGTAATTTGACCTTATAGGAGGTTTATAATTGCCACCATAACTAATATATATCAAAATAATACAATCAGATGTGTTTATTGTTTTGGGGAAAAATACATCTATCATAAAATTAGAATATATTAAGTGCATGCATGTTTGGTTGCGATTGTCTAACATGTGTATACATACTTTTTCTGCATTCTGCAGAATAAACAAATTGCAATTTTTATTTAAATAAATTCATTTGATATGATTTTAAAGAGAGAGATGCGTAATACACGCACCGAAGCTGTAAGTTTTATTATTTTTTTCCCCCACTTTTGATATGATGTAAAGTGGTGTTGTTTAGGCTAGAAAGACATTTCATCTCCTGGGAAAGACAACCCATCTAAAGCTAAAGTAATAAACATGGATAAAATTTTATTATATATCAAATCTAAGCTAATTAATTTTACATAGACTTATGATTTTTTTATGATTAGAGTTTCTGAAACTCATATAAACAAGAAAATTAAAACTCTTTGATTTGACATCAATATAGAAGTAAAATTTAATATAATACGCGAGGATAAAATTTATAACATGTTTCAAAATATCTTAATGTTTGTAATTCAAAAATTAGAATTAGTTTTTTTTACAAGGTTCTCCTACACATTTGAAATGTAAAGATTAATCTACATATGATTTATTTAGTTGATGTGTTTTCCCACAAACTCTGGCTACTTGTATAATAATATCCTAACTATAAATTCTAGTTTTAATATAATTATTTTAAAATAAAATAGTAGTGTTTTCTCTCAATCCATATTTTTATATTTTTTAATTTATTTTATTTGTAACCTCACATCTTTCAGGTGTAAGATTAATTCTTATATGGGATATGTCCTCCCAACAAAGAACTTTTTATTATCTTGATATTGACATATAGTTTGAAACACTTACGGTAAGATGACATATAGCCTAGATGTGGTACAGGACAACAAGAGAATTCACAGCTAGAGTAATTGTTTTTTCACACCCCTTTTTCAGTCTTTTTTGTAGCTTTTTCATGATATGTTCATGAAACAAATTCTTAAATATATCAAAATAATTTACACTAGGTACTTAGGTAGTACGTAAAATCTACAATATAGTTCATTACACTACAATATATAGTCCATCTACATATTGTCACTTTGTATTATTATTATTATTATTATTATTATTATTATTATTATTATGCCCTCTCTTTTTCTGGTTCATAGGATTGGCCATGAACTACAGTTGATTAGCAGGACATGCAAGGGTATGAAGTTGATAGCTGCAAAAAGAATACTGTGAGCCTTTTCTCCTCAACTTAAGTTGGCTGGTTACTAACTACCAATTTATTTGAGGTAGAGTATGGTAATTAATCAAATCAATTAGAAATGTATTAGGCATATTCATTACGATCGACCATCTAATTATTTAAGCTTTTTTTCTTTTATAAAGAAAAATGAGGGAAAAAGTGATATATATTACAGTAACATCAGCCACATAGCTGGCACTGAGTTTTTTTTTATTTTTTTATTTCACCGTTAATTAGCCTGTCTCATAATGATCAATTTTCCATACAAAAGTATATGCATCTAATTAATCAAGTATGGCATATATAGTTAGACAGATAATTTTGTACTTTAAATAAAAGATCAGAAATTTAATTCTCAGCTTCATATATATGAATAAAACAAAAAATCAATCTCTTTAAGAGATATTCGAAGTTTACATAATAATAGTTGATTACATCATTTTTTTTTCAGATTTTTATTGAATTAAATTAATTTTATATGATTATATCACTTCTAAATTCTAATCTTAACCTTGGTTAGCATCTAACTTATTTTTTTTATATATAAAAAAATACTTGGCCAACGTGGTCATGTAGGCTTTCAGCTCCATAACCTTTCAAACTTTTGGGCCTTTCAACTATATGGGCCTTTACTCTAGATATTGGTCCCACTAAACCACAACCTAAACTCACAAGTGTGTTTTGAAAAGAAAAAACAAAACAGAACCTTTTATTGTTTTGTCCTCTCATTTGTGTGGCCATGTGGGATTTTGCTCTCTGCCCCTTTAATTTTTTTTTTCAAATTAATTCGTATTCTCATTTTTCTTGGATAATTTGTTTTTTTTTAAGTTTTTTATATTTACCGAAACTTATGACTTTCTACTAGTGATGTTTTATGTGTCATAACGGAATATCTTGTGTTCAGATATTTGTGATAAGGAGATATTGAAATAAGTTACATAATTTCTACTGAGTTAATTTTAATTTTTTTTTGTCTGTCACGTAATGTAATATACGGTGATGCATTATTATAATTTATATGACACTTTTCTGTATGTGAATATTTGTAAAAAGATTTACTAAAAAGTGAATCCTTATATATAAAAGGAAGGAAGTGTTGCATAATCATTTTCCCGCCTAAAATGAGGATATGACAGGAAATTTATTATAATGGCTGATAATAAAAAAATTATTTTTTTTAATGAAATCATTTAAGGTGCACACATGTATTGGAATCAAGTACATTTATCTTCTCAATAACTTTGTGACTCTTCATTCTCCATGTTGCATTAATGATGATTGTTAATAACACCCCTAGGGAATGAAAGAAGGAAATAATATCTTTTTAATTCTCTTCTTTTATATATACATATGGTGTAGGTATTGTTATTCATTGAGTATGTATTGGTAACCTTCATTCTGGTATGATTGTTTGCGTTCTACTTTTTTAAAAAATGTGTTCAATGGTAGGCATGAAAAATGTTATATATGTGACTTTTAATACATTTTGGAAAAGTGTCAAATGTTATAATTACATAAAGGAACCAGAAAGACTAATGAGTTGGGTAATAACGAAGAAAAAACAAAATTTTAATATACAATGGAATTTTAATTAAAAAAGTAAAATATATTATTAAAGGAGAAGGAAAAATTCTTGAATTTTAATGAGTAAATTTTATTATTAAATATATAAATATTATTATGACTATTTATGTAACACATTATTAGTATGCATTTTCAAATATTTAAACTAAAATCACTATTTGATTAATTATTTTAAAATTTATTAATTTATTAATGTGAGAAGTTAGTAATTCGTAATTATCCACATCAAAAAAGTAGTTCGTGAATTATAGAATTTTCTATTTTTATGTGTAACCTATTTAGAGATTAAGAGATAAGTAAATGTATAATTGATAAATGAGTAATTAATATAATATGAACTTTGTGAATAATAAATAAATAAATAAAATATTTTTTTTTAAAAAAAATCCGACATTTATTTTATATTTTGGAATCTAGAGTAAAATGTAATCCTCTTAGACACTGCTTGATTCATTTCATCTTTGACTAAATTTGAGTGAAAAATTTTAAAATTTAGTGTGCATCACACACGTCTATATTTTATTTTAATTCAAATATTTTATTTTTTTTTACTTTCATTTCTTATCATTTCACCTCTACCAAAATCACCCTTAATATCTTATATTGAAAAAAAAATGTAATCAATTTAATATCACAATTTATGAATAACTAAACTAATTTATTCGTGTTATTATAATAAGAATAGGATAACCAGTACTTTATGGGAATAATTTATCGAGGAAATATGCATATTAAGATGATAGTCATTTTGAAGTTATTTTACATATAAATTAAAATATTAAATAGTCTTAAAGCAAGTGAAGCCCCTCTTATTTATTTATTTATGAGGTTTGCTAGCTTTTTCCTCTTATTTATCTATTTATGAGGTTTGTCAACATGCATATTTTTTAGAAGTTAAGAATATGTATTTTAAGGAAATTTAGTTAGCAAATCCCTTTATTTATTTATTTATTTTAATAATAATGTTGTAAATAAAACCTCATGAAACCAAAACCTCATCTTGAGTCTCTTTCTCTTTCGCACTCTGCTTCAAAGCCGCAAATGTTGTCTCTCAGGCTGACCTCTTTCACCCACCTCTTCTCCCCGCCCTCTTCCGCCGTCATCTCTCGCCGCTCCCCGGCGATTCTGAGGCGGCGCCACCACCCCCTTCCATGGTCACTCGCGGCGTCGTTCTCGGCCCAGAGCTCGGCGGCGGAGACCCAGGACCGAGTTGAGAACTCGAAGAACCGAGTCACCGAGCGAGTCATAACGCCAAGGTCACAGGACTTTAATGCGTGGTACCTCGATATCATAGCCAATGCTGAGTTGGCCGATTACGGTCCGGTTCGCGGCACCATGGTTATTCGTCCCTACGGTTACGCCATTTGGGAAGCCATTCAGGTTCCTTCTCAAATTCTCGCCACGTGTCCTTTTTCTTTTCAATTTGTGTAGTTTTCATTTATTTGTTTCTGTGTGCGCAGGAGTATTTGAATGTGAAGTTCAAGGAGACCGGACATAGTAACATGTATTTTCCGCAGGTAAAAGTTAACAACCATAATTAATTAATGATTATTTATTGGATTAGGGTGTCTTTGGTTAAACAGTTTAATTAAGGACTTATTGATATAAGCTTATACAAGCTTCACTGCGTGAAGCTTATTGATACGAGCTTATGGAAAATGCGTATTTTTTAAAGAGCTGATGTGAACTTTTTGAAGTGGCTTATGACTTTCCTTAAAGCCCTTTTAAGCGTGAAAGGAGAAGGGAAGGGAGGGCTTAAGGGTGAAGGAAGGGAGGGAGAGGTCATGGGTTCGAATTCCCCACCTACATCTAACAACAACAACAACAACAACAACGCCTTATCCCACTAGGTGGGGTCGGCTACATGGATCAACTTCCGCCATAATGTTCTATCAAGTACCATACTTCTATCCAAACCATTAATTTCGAGATCTTTTTTTATAACCTCTCTTATAGTCTTTTTGGGTCTTCCTCTGCCTCGAATTGTTTGTCTTCTCTCCATTTGGTCTACTCTCCTCACTACAGAGTCTACCGGTCTTCTCTCTACATGCCCAAACCCCCTAAGTTTATTTTCCACCATCTTCTCTACAATAGGCGCTACTCCAACCCTCTCTCTAATAGCTTCGTTTCTAATTTTATCCTGTCGAGTCTTACCACACATCCACCGCAACATCCTCATATCCGCTACACCTACTTTATTCTCATGTTGGCTCTTGACCGCCCAACATTCTGTTCCGTACAAAATCGCCGGTCTTACCGCAGTCCGATAAAACTTTCCCTTTAACTTGATCGATACCTTTGTATCACATAACACCCCCGATGCTTTTCTCCATTTCATCCATCCTGCTTGAATGCGATGATTCACATCCCCTTCAATTTCCCCATCATCCTGTATTACAGACCCAAGATATTTAAACCGTGTGACTTGAGGTAAATTTTTTTTTCCAGAAATAGTTATAAGAAAAGGTAAAATTAAGCTCTTTCCGTAAGTTAAAATTAACTTAAGCATAATTTAAAACCAGCTTTTGGAGAACCTAAAGTGAACGATTTTCTATAGAAGTATATAAGTTGATTTAAGACTTAGTTCATTTTACTTTCATATTTTCTTCTTCTATAAGTGCTTACTGAAAAATTTATCCTAACGCTGCCTAAATTAAATTGTTTACCCCAACGTTTCCCCGTCCTATGCCACTTTCATGAGTCAAAATAAACTCAGTATAAGCTCTTTTAAATGTTTCCTTAGTGATATATTTGTCTAAAATTTATGCAAGTATTTCTATTGTATCATTAATAGTTGAGAGAATGATTGTGAAGGGGTTGGAGTTGGAATGTTTATTACCAGTGTGCCGATATTAAATTTGATGTCAAAAACTAATGGCTCTGCAAAGTGAAATCTTGATAATGGGGCATATAAGAATGTGCCCACAATATGAAATTATTGTACTATCATTTTGATGCTTTTTTTAAATCTGTTCTGCAGTTTATCCCATACTCATTTATAGAGAAAGAAGCAAGTCATGTTGAGGGTTTTAGTCCTGAGTTAGCACTAGTTACAATTGGGGGTGGAAAGGAACTTGAAGAGAAACTCGTGGTATGTATGCTCTTCAGTTGTTTGTTACAACTGCTTTCATGTGTGTGTTTTTCGGTGTTTGTTGTGATATATGAGATGAATTGAAGTGATTAATCATCTGTAATATTGATTGAAAAGCTGTGACCTAAGGTTTTGTCTTTGAATTTTGCACTTGTTGAGGCTGTGGCAGGTTCGGCCTACAAGTGAAACCATTGTGAATCATATGTTTACTCAATGGATCCATAGCTACCGTGATCTTCCTCTCATGATTAATCAGGTAATGCTGTTGAGAGTTTATTTGTGAGCAAGAACTTGCTTTGTTGAATGATGGGACAATTTTTCTAACTTGCTTTCAGTGGGCAAACGTGACAAGATGGGAGATGCGCACTAAACCATTTGTGAGAACTCTTGAATTTCTTTGGCAAGAAGGACATACTGCTCATGCAACTCTAGAAGAGGCAGAAAAAGAGGTCCACATCTTTTCTGTCAAGATGATAAATCTTTACTAGTATAATTGCATAATCTTAGTGACGATATTCTGTTCAACTGCAGGCTATACAGATGATTGACATCTATACCAGATTTGCGTATGAGCAAGCTGCAATACCAGTTATTACAGGTCGAAAATCTAAAGTGGAAACATTTGCCGGTGCTTGCAAGACCTATACGATTGAGGCTATGATGGGTGATAAGAAAGCATTACAAGCAGGAACCAGTCATAACCTTGGGCAAAACTTTGCCCGTGCCTTTGGAACACAGGTCTGATGTACTTATATATATATATATATATTTTTTTTTTTTTTTCTTTTAAATATTAATATAATCCTTTTAATGAGGATGCAGTTGATCAAAATGTGTTCTTGTGCAGTTCACAGATGAAAATGGGTTAAGGGAATATGTTTGGCAGACATCATGGGCAATTAGTACACGTTTTGTTGGTGGTATCATCATGACACATGGAGATGACGCAGGCCTAATGCTTCCCCCAAAGATTGCACCAATACAGGTACATTTGGATGCTATTGATGTCTTAACCTTGATGTGTAGACACCATTAGTTAAATTTTGCTGTTGAAAGTTGGAATACTTTGCTCCTTGGTCAGGCAAATATGAAAATAAAGGGAATGCTTACTTAAAATGAAAAAGACTCTTCTACTCCGAAGTCCAAACTCCTACATGCAGATACAGGATTATGTTCCATGCCTGTACTTTTATATTGTAATTTAAATAAATTATAAGTTTTTCATTTTTGACAAAATCATGGTGTGTGTTGCCTGGTTAGGTGGTAATTGTACCCATTTGGAAGAAGGATGATGAAAAAGAGGCAGTTCTAAATGCAGCATCATCTGTAAAAGATGTTCTTCAAAGATCTGGGATTAAAGTTAAACTTGACGACTCAGATCAAAGAACTCCTGGATGGAAATTCAATTTCTGGGAAATGAAGGTTTGTTTTTAAACTTGAATGGAAATTCAATTTCTGGGACCAAATAATGCGCATTGCTTTGGCTCATGCTGCAGGATCTTATCCTGTTTGAGTGTCTGATTATATTTATATCATTTACTTCATATTTAGGGAGTTCCTCTTAGAATTGAAATTGGTCCTCGTGATGTGGCTAGTGGAAGTGTGGTGATATCCAGGAGAGATATCCCTGGGAAGCAAGGGAAAGTGTTTGGAATCTCTATGGAGCCTTTAAATTTGGAGGCTTATGTTAAAGACAAGTTGGATGAAATACAGTCATCTCTTTTGGAAAGGGCAATTGCATTTCGAGACAGGTTCATTCCTTTAATGCTACTTTTAGCCTGGAACTCCTTAACATAACCTTGTCTAACATGCGTTGAATTGATTTTTTCAAAATAATCTCATTTATTTATTGATAATAGTCACATTAATCATCTTTCCTGAATTGAAGAATGTTAATGGTAGCAAAATGCATAATCTTGGGTTCTGTCAAAACAATGTTGTACTTTGCTTGGATAATTTCCACGGGTAAACTTTTGCCTTGATTTTGGCTTCAGTAACAAATATATGGTTTGAGTTTGGTATGGTTCTAGGCTTCTAGCCAAAGTTCAGATCTTACCTCTAAATAAGATATCTGCACCTTGTATTACTGTACTGACCAAACCAAGTCCCTCTACTAGAACTTCATCAAGAGCTGTTTCTAATGCTTTGGTGTTGACAATAACTATTCTAATCTCTTCTAAATCGGCTACCAATTGGAATGAGGGTTTCCTATATTTATTAAAATGTTCCACTTCCTACAAATGGTTTCCATAAAATCATATAAATTATAGACTAATAAAAGGTTAATGCAGTCAAACTCAATGGCTTCTTGCCTTTCCTTAAGTTATTAAGGTTCATTTTTTTAATTTTTTGTTTTCATGTTATGCTGATTCAATTGCACACATGTTCTTGGCTTCACTGGCAAACAGTCAAATTGATATGCATGGTTTTTCTCTTGCAGTAATATTGTAGATGTGAGCACATATGATGATCTTAAAGCAGCAATATCACAAGGCAAATGGGCAAGGGGCCCTTGGTCTGCAAGGTTGTCCCCCCCCCCCCGCTTAATTTTTTGCTATTAATATGTTTTGATGTTGAAATTGTACCTTCCAAGATGTTTAGACAAGGAACATAATTAATTCACAGCTCTGATATCAAAACTTTACACAATTTTACAGTGATGAAGATGAGTTAACAGTAAAAGAGGAGACTGGAGCAACAATTAGGTGTTTTCCTTTTGAACAGCCACAAGGGGTTAAAAGGTGCTTGATGACCTGCAATCCTGCTGAAGAAGTGGCTATTTTTGCCAAATCTTACTAAATCTGCAAGGTTTCTTATTCTTTGAAGTCCCGAATAATATGATCTGCAAAGCGGGTACTTGTACTTAATTTTTGTTTAAATTTTTACTTTTTTGAATAGTCAATTTCTTGTTTTAACTTAGGCAAGTTAGTACAAAAAACACGTAATATATTGATTCAGAACTTCAATTTATCATTGTTTAGAAAAATAATTGAGATGGTAAATGTTGAAGGATTTCTATTACTTTAGTTTGATGAAATCTCTGTAATCTATGAATGCTTTGTTATAATTTATCTTATTTACTAGTAACTTTCTGCCTCCGTGAAAGAGTATCATCCGCTTATGTTCTTGCAATAAAACTTTAGCTTAATACCTTGACTTGTTGTTTTTAAATAATATCTATATTTTTTGTTGCTTTGTTAAAGGAAATCCACTAAAATGTTGCAAATGGATGGATATAGGCAACTCGGACTTTTCACTTTTGTATCATCCTCATCCTTGTGGCACTTGTATAGGCGTACTTGTTTGATGCAGATATTTTATTCTTGCTGTGATTATCGGGGCAGTCTTCATAACCTTTCATATACTTCCACTGGGTCCAATCACAACAAAATTATCTGGGAAACACATCTCATGTTAAATATAATAGGTCACATGATATTGAAATTTTCATAGTACCAATTTGAAAGTAAGTGTAGAACCATAGGTCATTTAAAATTATTTCAGAACGTAATATTTGACCTATAGAAACTGCTTTCTAATACTATAATGTGATATGGACGAAAAGTAGGAAAGCATCCTCTACAAACATTGAACCAAAGAAATCAAGCTTTATTTAATAAATCAAGTGTTTCTTTAGAACAATGATCAGCCATTATGTAGATTCCATATTTTTTGTATTCAAAATTGTGCTGCAAGCATATTTCATGATAGCTACAGTCCTCATTTTACGCCATGCTGGAAAACAGGAAAGATATATTACTAAAATAGGGATGTGTTTGGAACCCATACTAAAAAAAAATGTATTTCTTGATTTCAAAAGTATAGAACAAAGGAAATAGATCTCCTTCGAGGTTTTCCCTTATCAAAGTGTTTTTTATTTTTTTTTTATTTTTATAATCATCATAGTTAAGATTTTTGACTTTCAGATGGAAAGGATTTTTTTTTTTCTAGTTTCTATAACTAGGTCACTGCAATTATCAAATGGTCCAAACCTCACCAACATAGAACCACTTGCTTTTCTTTTTCCTATCCAAATTATGCGGCACCTAAAGATTCCAGCTAAATTTTCTGCTTAATCACATTTAGTAGTTCTCATTTTTTCCTCACATCATATTTATTAATTGAAGATAAATAAGCATTTTGTTTTTCCTTATAAAAAGCCATCACTCAACCACCAAATAATGGACAAGTAAACGACTTAGTTTTGTTTTTCATAAATGAAAAAAGAAAACTTGAAATTTGTAATCGTATCTTTTTTCTTTTCCTTTTTCAAACTATTCAAATCGTTGATAACTATTTTCACTCTGAAAACACATTTGGTTAAGCAACTTACTCAATAAGGTTTCACTAATTAGAACTTATGGATAAGCTTTACAAAATGTTTTGAAATAATTTGAAAAACAAAAATAATAAGTTTCCTCGTGAAGCATATTAATATAAGTTTTTAAAAAGCTTACATAAAGGTTATAAGCTATTTTTATAAATTCAAATAAACTCTTCTAAATGCCTTCCTTGTCAAAGAAAACATATTCTATAAGGATATGCTATAAGACGCAATAAAATGTATGTACTCAACAGTTTTTATCTTAAGCCTCTAATATAAATTTTATTGAGACCTGGATTTTGTTTTTGACAGAGACCTATGTTTTCGTTTAGAGAACAAATAAATAAATAATAAGAGTGCATACAACTAAACACTACTATCACGTCCCTGATCTACCTTCATACTTAAGAATTCACTATAAAATTACTTAACTTACTCATAAAATGAAATTTCGTTGAAAAGAAACATTTTTAAAATAACTATACAGATGGATTTTATAATTAAACTTATAGTTTAGTGTCTATGTAATGATAGTGTTAAATAATTTTACACTATTATTCAATCACAAATTACCGTTTGAATAACTTTAAGATAATTATTTTAAAAAGTCAATAAATTTATCTTACATAATAAATTATTATTAAATAACCGTGTAAAAAAATTATACGGCAGATTGTTACTTTAAACTTAAACGGCTAAAAGATATCCTAAAGAAAATACTAAAAGCTAACTCAATTGGTAATTGCAATGTTCAAGGGAGAAAGGCAACAAACTAACGTTTGCCAATTAAATTGCAATTGAGTTATCCCTTCTCACTTCAACATAAATTTATGAGTTTAATGTAGATGCATACAGACACTATAAAATAGATTTATATTATCATTCCGTCAATCATAAGTTACATTTTAAATTAAAAATTTAAGATAATTATTTTAAAAATTAACAAATTTATTATTCATATTGATGTGTAATTAAATAATTATATAAAACTTTTTATTATGTCAACATAACCTTTTTTCTCTAAATTGTCCTGATCTTTTTTTCTTTTTTTTAAACTTAATTTAAAAATGAAAAAAATATAGCCTTTCTCTCCTTTAAGACCTCATTCTTAAATATATCTTATTTTTTATTTGCAAATGACATTATTATTAATTATATAAATATTTTCTTTTTTAATGTGAGTTCTTATTTAAAGGGCTTTTAAAGAAAAAAATATCATTTTTTTCTTATTTTCATATTCGTCACAAAACATAAAAGAAAATATTCCAAAATTATTAATAAAAACATCAATTTAAAACGATCTCACACTCAGAATTTTTGAACTCACATAAAATGTTCTGATTCCATTCCATTTAAAATTAATATTCCATCTTAAGGATAAAAAACATACAGAATGTCAAATTAAATTTCAATTTGGAAAATTTCATATGGATAGTATGCCTCCGCAGTAACAATGGCTAATGGCCTAAATTATAAAATAAAATAAAATAAAGGGCTTAACTAAATATGTGAATTCCAATTTAATGGGGACAAACAATTGCAACACATTCAATTTATACGCCATTGAATTATCACTTGATTCTGCATATTATATACTTACAAAATTGACTCAAGAAATATTGTCACTTCGCTTTTGCTTCTTGGACCTTGAACTCCTCCTCTAAGGATTTCAATTTGTTTTTTATAGCAGCTATTTTGGCACTTCGACTTGTTTGTCCCATGGCACCACCACCACCAGTGAGATGCATCTTGTGCCCTTCACCAGCTGCTTTTGTAGAGTTATCAGCTGTTTCCAACATGCACTTTTCGCCAGCAAGACGAACAAACAATGGCCGGCCGCAAGCTAACCTCCCATGCATCTTCTCCTTGGCTAATTCTGCTTCCTGCATTCTCACTTTAACTATGGAAATCAGAAATTGCTAGAAAGTGATGTAACTAATGTATGCAATCAACTTACCTCTTTTGTGTTGTACTGGATAAAAGCAAAACCACGTGGCTCCCCGCGTTTTGGGCCTCGTGTGTGCCATAAGAAGTCCTCAGAAATTATCTTTCCATAAGGAGAAAACATTTTAAGCAGAGCAGCTCTGGAAATTATTGAAAAGAAAAGAGTAAGTATGTCAGTATGTGCATGAAGCACAAAACAAAAATGAAGTTAACTCTTGGTGAGTAGTTAGCAAGTCTCACTCTGTAATTCTAAGATCAAGGTTACCAATATAGAGTCTACTTTCACCCCTATCATCATTGGGATCCTGCATTCAGCCATACATAAAATAAGTGCTAGAAAACAATGACAAGCAAAACATCAAAATCCAAACGACCAATTTTAGGAACTATCATATAAATATTAATTAAGTGGATTCTAAGGGGGTGTATTCAATTAAGATATCGATGAATTTTAAAAGACTCTTTTATGATGAAAAAGTTAAGTGATATTCAATTAAGATTTTTAAATAATAAAAATAAGTCTTTTGGTATTTAATCAAGATTATTATGATTTTTTAAAGAGTACAATAAAATCGGTTGGTATTAAATTAAGATTTTTTACAACTCATAAAAAGTCTTTTAGTATTCAAAAGTATATAAATTTTAATGAATTGTTTTTTATAATAGATTTTGATGGATTTTAATTGACTTTTGAATACAAAATACTCATCAAACAATCTCATCTAAACTCTTGAAATTTTGTTAGACTTTTTCTTTCTTTTGATATCAAACTTTACTTTCTTATATTAATATAAAATTACTCGAGACATAGCCAAAATATGTCCTCACAATTCAATCTGTAGATGCATGTGCTCATGGTTTGGGAATTCAAGTCTTCCCATGCAAAACATTAACATCAATGGCTTTTTTTGGTAGGCAATATCAGATACCAATACCATTTTTTTACACCATGACAAAGAGGCCCTGAGTTATAGAAAGGAAAATAACCCGAGGGAATTCGTTTTCCAGCATAACTCAAGCCTATCCCATAATGAAAACCTTTGGCCACCAAAACTTCAAATGAAACAACTAGCCCATATATTTAAATCTTTCTACACAGCATCTTTAACAAGCTCACAACAACACAAGACCAGACAATATATAATCAAAGTTTCTTTCCACTGTAATTTTGAATATTTTCTAAAAATTGATGGAATTCTTTAAAATCTTGAAAATTCATAAAATTCTTTCAAATCTTATGAATTCATGTTATAAATCCATTAAAATCCAAACTATAAAATCTCAATCACAAAAGTCTTTTAAAAAAAATCTTAAAAGTCATTACGTTTCTATAAAGTCTTTAAAATCCACAAGATTTTTTTATTCTAAAAAAGTCTTTTAAAATCCTAATTCAATAAACCGCCCTAAGAATTCAATATTTGAATTTATTCCTGAATGTGGGATGGGATGTGCTCTTTTGCTGCTGTATTTTAAGGAGGATATCTTTAGTCCCTTTTGTAATACTTTTTTCCAGTTAAATAGATTTTCTTCTTTTATCTACATACTTACATCTTATTTAATTTCCCTTGCACACACACAAAAAAAAAATACATGTGATGCTTCGACAAGGAAAATCATATTGACAAATCGAGAACAATGCAAAACCTTGCCCCCTCAGACAAGCAATTATAACATGAGACATTTCTCCCTCAGACAGAATATAATTAAGTGATTAGACATTGAACATACCATGACAGCAAAGAATACAAGTGAAGGTTCAACCAAAACTCTGAATCATAGAATGTACATCACCCTGCACATGAACAATCCACCATAACATTAAGTTTAAACATTGTACTCAAAACAGCATGTTCTGACATATCATTGACATTATCAACTAATATGGGGTTACTTAGATCTAGTTCACTGAATGCAATTCCATGCTGTACAATCATGAATCATCACTTAGTCAACATAAGAGGCAATACTTTGCAGTGCAGTTACAAATTTGAAATTGAGTTTTAATTTTTATATATTGTCTGTGTAAAGATTTTTTACCCAAATTATCTCATAATATTTGACCAATTTACCACATCATCTTATTTATTAATATGACCCAGTGATAAGATATATTTCTATTAGATGCCAGTAGTGTATATAAATTAAACTCTTTGAAATAACAAGACTGAAAGAGGCAATAAGATAAACAACTCCCAAGTTTTATTAAATAACAACTTGCCACACCCTACACTTTTGAAATTACCCAGGTGCACATAATTTCAGTGGCATTTTCATCTAGACAAAGGCGAAAAATGAATAATTTTTAACGGAATTCATCCATGCTACAAAAGCAAATTTGCAATTTTGCCAAATGGTTTCAAGAGCAAAATTATAGTCTAAATAAAAAAATTAAAAAAAAGGAAAAAGCAAAACCTTGAAAAATCCTCATTTGAATTACACAGGATGACTAACTACCCGATAAATCCACCAATTAATTTCTGTATCCAGCAATTAACAATCCATTTCATTATCCCCAAATTACACATCTAATGTACCTTTTTCCCCCTAACTTGTAGGTGCTAAAGGAATATTATGAAAGTAAAATACGAAGAAAGGGAGAGAGTTACCGTTTTATAAAAAATGGGGGTTTCGATTGTGGTAAATAGAATGAAAGCAACGAATTAGGGTTTTACTCTCTCTCTCTCTCTCTCTCTCTAAGGTGAAGAAGAAGAAACGAACAAGGTCGTGTTGCTTCACCATTCCACAGAACTGGGCTTGATGAAATGGGCTCAGGCCCATAATCCAATGTCCATTTCGTATTGTGCTTCACAATTTATTTATTTATTTCTACATGATTTTGTCTTAAAATTGATTATTAAGTTGAAAATTCCTATTTAAAATTAATTACAATTTACAAGATCACCATACCAATGTTTATCTAAATATAATGAAGTTTAAGATAAGTCATTTCTTAAATAATTTATGAAAATAGTTATAAGTTGATTTTTTTTAAAGCTAGTTATGATTTAATTTCAAATTATATTTTGAGTATTTTGGAATTAAAAATTACTTATTCAACTATTCAAAAAAAATTCTATTTAACCAAAATAGTTATAAGTTGATTTTTTTTAAAGCTAGTTATGATTTAATTTCAAATTATATTTTGAGTATTTTGGAATTAAAAATTACTTATTCAACTATTCAAAAAAAAAAAATCTATTTAACCATTATGTAATAAAGTTAGGTCACTTAATCTCTCTTGACATACTAATGATTTATTGATCTTAGGTGAATTCGAAAAAATTACGAGATTTTGGAACATTGTTAATTTGATTTAATGGATCATTTAGATTGGATAAAACAATAAAATTAATATTTTCAATATGAAAGCAAGAAAATAGAAGTTTTTGCCTCTTAAGATCCTATATAACACTATAGCTTACAATTAAATTCTTAGATATTTATCAATTATTATATACGGCTTCAAAAAATCAATTATTCTGTACAATATAAATGAATGTACCATTGCACATTTAATGAGTGTACATTTGCACATGCATGTTTTTATGCACATAAGGAGTAATTCTTAGCTGTGCTTTCGTCATGCATATGTCATTATACTCAAGTAGAAGCTACATAAGTTTATAATTGGGGATTGCTTTAAGCTTACTTTCCTAATTCAATAAAATTCTTGACTTCTATTTTCAAAATTTTGTTATATTATTTGGTTTAATATAATATATATTTATTTTTATTTAAAATGACACGGCCTCTACATCGCTATAGAAATACATTTTATGAATTAAGAGTACTAATAAATATTATATTAAGATTTAATTTCATTAAACATGTTATTAACTAACTTGTATGTTAATGTAATAGTGAAACGTCACACTAGCACACGTAGAAAAATATTTTATTTAATAAGAGCATTTATGTTTTATTTTTTTATGTATAAAATTTTCTTATATCAGTAAAATTAGTTATTGATTTAGTGATTGATTGAAAACACTCACAATCGCTAACTCAAGATAAAAGAAAATCATGTTATCAATTTTTATTATTATTTAATTAATCTTAAATTTTTTGGTGAATAAAAAAATTATGATAAAATATTTTAGATTATCTTATATAATCTCATGGATTTAAGAATAAAATAGCATGGATAAACATATTTAATGAAATTAAATCTTGATTGAATGCTTCATAATATCTATTTCTATGGTGATGGATATATGTTATGAAAAGGTAGATTGTATCATATTAAATAATAGACAGATATACGTCACACTAAATGAACTAAAATAACAAATTTATGAAAAGAATAGTTGGGAATTTTATTGAATTAGAAAAAGTAATATTAACTTATGCAGTGTGATGCATTTTTCCCCCCACTAAAATTTGTGAACAGTAGTGGAAGGAAGCCAAACCCCCATTACTTGAAATCAAAATTTCTATTAACTTTCTTTTCAACCAATTAAAGATGCCAACCAAACAAGACTCTGGGCCATTAATGATTGCTAAATAGACTAGAAGCAAATAAGCCCACCATACAACTTTCTGTCAATAAAGGTAATTGAATGAACATTCAGTACTATTACAGTGTGCTATTTATCCTTCTTGTAAAGCACTTTTAGCTTTCTAATTGATCGTTCACACTCAAATTGTTCCTACAATATGCCATCTGGAAGGTGATTACTATCCACACCGTCTGTTTGGAAATTAATAGTATTTACTTCCCATAAAATGTAATTAAACTCAAGAAGCAGCACATATTTTTTTTCCCATCTAAATTGTTTACATTTTAGCATATGGTAGCATGTCATCTGATAAAAAAATGGTAGCACGTCAGCGAAATTACACTTTAGAACTTCATGATTGTGTTATAAAAGTATTAAGTTTTATATTTGATTTACTTTATTTTCATTTCTCTTCTTAAAAACGTCAATTTTAAAAAAATAACATTTTTTAATAAACAAAAGCTTGAAAACAGAGTCTTTATAATTTTTTTTTTACTTTAATATAAAAGAAAGGGTTGAAAAATTAACAAAACATCGTTAACTACAAGTTTGTTTATATATATATATAATATAATATAATATGGTGCAAAAGAGGATAAACTTATGATCTTATCAATCTACTAAATTTTTTACCACTAAACCAACCTATATAGGATTACCATTAACTTCAAGTGTATGCGTCTAATATATACTTTTTTGGCTTAAATATACATTTTTAAATCACACGTACCATTTATTTACTAACATTTCACTTATCTTTCTCCCAATTACTAAATTTTCCGGACTCTCATTTAAGACAAGATAATTACTACTTTACTATCCAATTTTTTTTATTAAACTATTAAAATCCTTCCCCTCCCCAAACAATTGAACAATATTTTAAGTATAACCATCCTTCCAATTCCAAAGGCGCACAAGTATCCAAATAAAAATTGGATTTTAGTTTGACAAAAACAAATGATCTCAGCATTTTTAATTACAAATAAACTATGTAATCGTTTCTTTGTTTCACACTTTCTCTTATATTTTATTACTTCATAAAGGACCTGCTAAATCTAAGGACCAGAAACCGAACCAAACAGAATCTAGTACAGTTGGTTTAGTCCAGCATCCAGTAAGAGAAGATACATTTTGTGTGAAGCATCCAAAAATGTTGCTTTTTAAACATAACCATTAAGAAAATGAATAGTTGTGGCAACCCTTTGACTTGATGAGTGACCAAAATTGATGTACATTAATTATCTGTCTCTTCTTTCTTTTTAAAGTCTTCACTGCAAATTTTTTCCCAGCTTCCAGTTCTTCCATGTGAGCTTCAAACTCCTCAAAGACCATATATTCCATCTTCCATGGAGACTCAAAAGCTAATTATACATTTCATTCTTCTTCTTCTTTTCATTTCTTGTTCATCCTCTTTCACTCCCATAGATAACTACCTTCTTAGCTGTGGATCACAGAACAATGCTTCCCTCTTCAACCGCATCTTCGTCAGTGATTCCACCAGCCATGGCTCAATTTTTCTCTCTGCTGACAAATCCATTTCCCTCACCTACCAAGACCCTCCTCCAAATTTGCCTACTTTGTACCACACTGCAAGAGTTTTCCCCATCACTGGGAGCTACAGGTTCAACATGAGGATAAATGGTACCCACTTGGTTCGTTTTCATTTTTCACCTTTTAAGGCTCAAGGATTTGATCTAAAATCTGCCAACTTTAGTGTCTTGGTTGATGGTAATTTGGTGCTGAGAAATTTCAAGCCAATTAATGGTGCACTGCTTAAGGAGTTTATTTTGAAGATAGAGTCAAATTTGCTTGAAATTTTATTTAGACCTGAAGGTAATTCAGGTTTTGGCTTTGTGAATGCTGTAGAGGTGTTTACTGCTCCTGCTGATTTTGTCATAGATTATGGAGCTAGGTTGGTTGGTCCTTCTGGTGTGGTAGAGTACAAGAACCTTTCATCTCAGGTTTTGGAAACTGTGCATAGGATTAATGTTGGGGGTGTGAAAGTAACTCCTTTTAATGACACCCTTTGGAGGACTTGGATTCCTGATGAGGAATTTCTGGTTCTTAAGGATGCTGCTAAGCGTGTGGGGAGCACTCACACACTAAATTACCAGAAGGGAGGCGCGACTCGAGAGATCGCTCCGGATAATGTTTATATGACTGCTCAGGAAATGAATAAGGATCACTCCATTATTGCTTCACAGTTCAACATAACCTGGGATTTTCCAGTGGCTCCAGGTGGTGTTCGGCACTTGGTTCGGCTGCATTTCTGTGATATTGTTAGTCCTGCTCTTAATTTGCTCTACTTTGATGTGTATATCAATGGGTATTATGCTTACAAGGATCTTGATTTGTCATCCCTTACTGTCCATGTGCTTGCATCTCCGTTCTATGTGGATTTTGTTGTAGATTCCAATGAATTGGGTGTTATTCAAATAAGTGTTGGCCCTTCTGAACTGAGTAGTTCTGCAAGGATGAATGCCATTTTGAATGGTGTAGAGATAATGAAGCTAGTGAATGTTGTGGACTCACATGTTGTTCCAAGGAAGAAGAGGTTGTGGGTGTTGGTGAGTTCAATTGTTGGAGGAATTGTTGTTTTGCTTTTTGTTATAGCTGCTTTGCTGCTTTCTCTCAAATGCAGGAAGAAGAAGAAAACGCCAAGACAAAGAACAATGGAAAGTGTAGGATGGACGCCTTTACGCGTGTACGGAGGGAGTTCACTTAGTAGAATGTCTGAAGGGACAGCTTTTCCCTCTCCTGGTTCTTATGGTTATTTTGGCTTGACAATCCCTTTTGCCGATATACAATCAGCAACAAACAATTTTGATAGAAGTCTAATTATAGGGTCTGGTGGGTTTGGTATGGTTTACAAAGGGGTGCTCAAAGACAACGTGAAGGTTGCAGTCAAGAGAGGCATGCCTGGATCCAGACAAGGGCTTCCAGAATTCCAGACCGAAATAACAATCTTTTCCAAAATTCGCCATCGCCATCTTGTTTCACTAGTTGGATATTGTGAAGAAAACTCAGAAATGATACTTGTCTATGAGTATGTGGAAAAAGGTCCACTCAAAAAGCATCTATATGGCTCAGCAGGACATGCACCTTTGTCTTGGAAGCAGCGGCTTGAGATATGCATTGGTGCAGCTAGAGGTCTCCACTATCTACACACTGGTTTCGTGCAAGGAATCATCCACCGTGACATTAAATCAACCAATATTTTGCTTGATGAAAACTATGTGGCCAAGGTTGCAGATTTTGGTCTTTCAAGATCTGGACCTTGTCTCAATGAAACCCATGTGAGCACTGGTGTGAAAGGTAGTTTTGGTTATCTTGATCCGGAGTATTTTCGAAGGCAGCAGCTTACAGATAAGTCAGATGTTTACTCATTTGGGGTGGTGCTTTTTGAGGTTCTTTGTGCCAGACCTGCTGTTGATCCACAACTTGATAGGGAACAGGTGAACTTAGCCGAATGGGGGCTTGAATGGCAGAAAAAGGGCATGCTGGAGCATATTATTGATCCCTATCTTGTTGGGAAGATAAAGCAAAGCTCTTTGAAGAAGTTTGGTGAAACAGCAGAAAAATGTCTGGCTGAATATGGTGTTGATAGGCCAACAATGGGTGCTGTATTGTGGAATTTGGAATATGCACTTCAGCTCCAAGAAAGTGAACAAGAAGGGGAGTCATATGATGATAGCAGTGCTCGGGAAACAGTGAATGTGACAACTACAATAATTCCTGGGAGTCCTTCTAGTAACGTAATAAGAGAGGGAGATAATGGTAATGGTTATTCAGACATAAGTGCTACCGAAGTTTTTTCTCAACTAATGAACAGTGAAGGCAGATAGAGATAGAAATATCCTGCAAATAGAGGCTATTCTTGCTGATGTATAAAAAGTTTCACATGGAAATAAAGGTATCAATCTTTACCTGTGCTTTGATAGTTATTTTCTTTATAATTTTTCTTTTGTTAAAGAAAATTGAACCAAAACCAATATTAACATTTACATATGGAAGGCAGTAATAGGCAAGGCTCATTTATAGTTTCTTACGGATGTTTGTATAATCTTTATTTTCATGATGTCTGACATTGGAGAGATGCAAATATTTATCATAGTATAACCTTATCCGTTTATGCTATGTTACCGCTCTGTATTTATCGAGAGAAGAATTGGTATAAGTTGCAAACTTTATAAGTTTGGTTCTATCATTAATTTCTATTTCTTACGTTTCTGCTTCAGTTGAAAGACCAAGTCTGTCTTCATGATATTGCATGAAGTAAAATAGTTCTCATAATAAATTTTTTTAAATTTTCTGTTATTTACTTGTTTTGGCCTGTTATGAATTCATTTGAGAAAATAATATGAACCATGATCTTCATCTATGGCTTTCACCATTGTGAGGTATGGGAAGGGATAGGTAGGCAATCTTGTCCCCATGAATGACAATGACAGCTTCCACAAGTAAAACCACAGATTGCCACGTCACAAGGCTGCAACTCTTTACCAAAGTCGCAGCTCATTGATAAACTAATGTCATATAACAATATGTAATACTATAATAGCTTTTTTTTAAATGTTTTCATGAGCAGCAAAGATGACTACTGTAGAAGATAGGTTAAATACTAGATACTAAATTTCTTTATTTACCTAATTCTCAAACCTATAATTTTCTACCATATAGGACATGCTAAATTCTTGAACTATTGCTATGGATAAACTCTTATTAACTGGTCCTTTTTAGTTAAAATGCATGCATTTGTATTAAGAGATTGTGATAAGCAAGAAAAAGACTCCCAAGTTGCAAATAATGCATTGGAGGATGATCAATAAATATACATTTCCAAGATCCAAGTTTGATGGATGACCTGAACTTGGTTCAAAGGAATCACTGGCCTGCATTACTTGCATTTTTTTAAGCTGATACCTGCCATAAATAATGAGAAATACTGTACCATTAGCCTAGGCACCATGGTTAGCTATCTCACCGTCCAACTTGCTTGATCAAATAGAAGCTTCTCCAGTGAAGATTTTTTTATCCTCTGATCAGGAGAATGCAAGAACATGAATGGTTTTTATATCTAACACACTCCCTCATGCGGTAGGACTTTGAGCTTGAAGCAGATACAATGCACAGATCCACCTAGTGTTGAAATTTAATTTTTATTTAGAAAAATGAGGGTAGCAAAGATCAATCTCTAAACCACCTGATCATATGCAGACTCTGAAATCATGTTATGAACTAATAACCCCAAAAGTTTAAGCTATTGAGTAGAAGCACTGAAATAGTTTTAAGAGTTTACTTTGCACTTTTACACAGACATTCAATAGGAATTCACTCATGTCCTATTAATTATAGGATAATGCGGCAATAGGGTGAATTCCTATTAGATATCTGTGTAAGGAAATTTTATTTCGGAAGTACGAATAAACTTATCTAATATAGAAACCCAATCTTGTGTTTTCGGATGAGTTATATCATAACTCAAGTAAGTTATTTGCTAAGAGATTTTGTAGGTTCTTCGGATCCGTCTCTTTCAAGACTATGCCAGGAATTTACACTTTGAAGCAGCTAACTGCATATACATTTCACGTGCTTTTGTGTCATTTCTTATTATTTTTTCCAAATATTTCTGAAGCAAGAACATATGAGAAGATCATTTACCATCTGTGAGCATGTTCACGTTTGTCTTGTCAATCGAACTCATTCAACAACCGCCTATAATATTTCTTTAGAAGAATATGTAAAAATTCCTTTTCAGCTGGTAAAAGGGTCAAAGAATACTTATTCAATTCTAGATTTTCTTGAAGTGATTGGCCTGCCCCATTTTTGCTCACTCCACTACTTAACAGAAAGAGAAGGCTCCTTTCAGATAAGATTGGAATTGAATAATGCATAGCAGAATTTACATAAACACGCACACAAATTACTATTACCCCGCAATCATAGGTCCAAGACCAACCTCTTAAAATATAAGATTCCTAATCAAGTAGGACCACATACATGAACAAAATGGGGATACTTAGGTAAGGTTGGTTTCCACCATTTTGCCTTTGCAACCCCTTTAAGAGGTTATTCTATGCATGGATTTCTAAGCTCTCAGTCAAAAAGGCTAATAAACTGCGCACAATCCTGCTAATTTTCGCATTGTGTGGGGGCAATAATAGTTTGTCCTCCGCTCCTCTTTCTGAGCTTCACAATATCAAACAAAAAACTTGTGAATGCTGTGGTCCACTTGTCTATTGAGACACTCTTCTCTATGCTCCCTACTGCTTCTTAGAGCAATAAATTTATTTGTCTGGTGGAACTCGTGTTTTTCTAAACATGCAAGTTAGACATTGTGGCTATGATAAAAAGACATAATCGCAGGCGGGCACATCACTGGAAGTCGTTGAAGAAAAAGTCATTTGTGTGATGTCTAAGCATGAGTTTGGTTACATTAGCCTGTTTGGTTTCACGTTTTGGATGTGATTTTTTTTTATATATTTCAAAATAGTGATTTTCAGTAGCTTTAACATTTTATGACATGTTTATATTTACCTTGCATTTATGTTGAGTGTAAAAGCTTGAGCACACACCTAAACGTGTTTTCTCTATTCGCAACATCTTTCCAAACATGGTAATAGGTTTGGGTGCACATCCAACCCATTATAGATGTGTATGCTACATGACTTCCCGAAGCTATTTGGGAAAAAAGATAATTCATTTATAAAGTTTAATTAAAATAAGTGGTTAAATCATATGTATCAACTACTAATACTTCAATAAAATTTGATGTTCTTGTTGGACAATATTGCTAAATGGGTCTTAGAAAACACATGAAATGTGTTAGACACATTGGTTCCAAAGATAAAAATCTTCAATTGAGAAAATGAGCTAAAAAGTAAGATGATCAAATTGAGATTATGAGAATGCTGACAGATTTCTCTAACACAATTGTATATTTTAGTTCCAGAAGAGCTAAGGTATTTGGAATTAGTGAAAATAAAGAGATCTCATATTTTGTTGTGAATGTAATATGATGAAACCGAAAAAGTCAATGTTGACAATGTATTTACATATAATATAGCGTTAAATGTAATAAATGATAATGATGACGAGGATCAAGAGTAAGTCTATAAAGGATTATAGACAAAGAAATGATTGACCAAAATAGAAAGACTCAAATGAGAAAATATTAGACTCACTTCCCAAAGCGAATAATTTTTGAACCTGTAGTCTATACACCTGAAGATGTAAAACACAACTATGTTTTTGGACATGAAGTCTATTCACCTGAAAATGAAAAACTAGTTCTTTGGACATGTAGTCTATATACTTGAAGACATAAAACTAGTTAGGTTTTTGGACTTGCAATCCATATATTTGAAGATGTAAAATATATTACATTTTTTGGATTCCTGGTTATTCACTTGAAGATGCTAAACCGGTTGGATTCAATAAATTTTTGTGCAAAAAGAAATGAGAACGGTGAAATTGAGAACATGACTTTGACATTAATTTTGAAGATACATATGCACCTGTAATGGATGTGAGTACTTTTCATACTTAATCACTCTAGTAGTACATGAATAACTTAATTTACATATAATGGATGTTGTTACAACTTACTTATATTGGTTATATGACTCTTTTGATAATGACATTTGCATGAAATTCTGTGAAGGATATAATTTGCCTAATAATGCATATTCTCTAGAAGAATACTCTCTATGGACTAAAGCAATCAAGTCGTATGAGGTATAATTGACTTAGTGAGTACTTGCTATGTATTTTTATGAAAATAACTTTTTCATAATTGTTATTTATGTAGGGCACATAAATATTATTGAAAATCTTGAAGAGCTTCCAAAAACTAAAGATTGATTAAAGAAATAATTTGAGATGAATGACCTAGGAAACACAAAATTCTGTTTGGGAAATTGAATATTTAAAGAATATAATTTTCATGTCCTAAAAAGCTTATACAACAAAGGTTCTTAAAAGGTTTTATATGAGAAATCACATTTGTTGTACATTCCAATGATTGAAGGTCTCTAAATGTGAACTGAGATTCTTCTAGATTTTAAGAAAATGATGAAGAAGTATTTGGTCTTGAAGTATCATGTTTTATTGTTGTTGAAATACTAATGTATCTTATTATGCATACACGACCTGATATATCATTTCTCATTAATTTGCTAGCAAAATATAATTCTTCACCAATACAAAGACATTTAAGCATGTAGATTGCTATTTTAGAGGTTATGTATTAGATCCTTATAATGATACATCATAAGTTTACATGAAGTGATACAACAATTCCATGACAATATGTGAAATAAGCCAAAATAGACACATAAGTTAATTATGCATAAATTTTAGCTCAACATGAGAAAAAATGATATCGATGATCACATATAAAGATAATGTTACATGTACTGTTCAATTGAAATAAGGATACATCAAAGGAGATACAACAAAATATATTTTACCAAAGTTCTTCTACATCCATGGTTTCTAAAAAAATGATGATATAAACGTTCAACAAATTTGTTAACGTGAGAATCTAGAAGATTTATTTACAAAGTCATTACTAAGGAAGACTTTTGAGTAACTACCTCACTAGATTGAAATTCGTTGTCTTAAAGATGATTGTTTACATTAGGGGAAGAAATAAATATAGCCTACACTTTTTTTTTCTTTCACCCTGGTTTTATCTCATTGAATTTTTCTAACAAGAATTTTAATGAGACAAAAGATTACGTATTCAAGAATGATATATTCTTTTTCCTTCACTATATTTTTATCTCATAGAATTTTTTTTAGTAAGATTTTAAGAAGGCACATTCTTAAATAATAAACATTTAAAAAGAAAATTATAAATAATTTATTTATGATAAACATTTAAAAAGAAAATTATAAATAATTTATTTATGATTGTCCATGTCTTTTATTATCTTTTATAATCTTTTCTTATTTATATTTACTTTTTTACCTATAAATAAAGTACCCCTATTAAAAAAACATATACATAAATTTCTAAACTCTTATATCCTCTTCTTATTTGTTTTTCTTTTTCAAGTTATATCTTATTTAACAATTCAAAATTTATAATCAGAAAAAACAGAGGACTATCCTGTCATTGCAACTGGATAGCAGCCTGTCTTGTGACCGTTAATAATGAGCATGCGGAGCCCACATTTTCTAACTCCCACTTATCATTAGCCTAACAGGGTCTGAATAGTGGCAACCAGCTGTAAAGACAAGCATTTCTTGTAGTTTTCACAACTTGTGAGGGGCAAAAAAGTCTTTTGATAATCCATTTTTTCTTTTCTTTTCCGTTCTTTTCAATTTTTTCTTTTCTCAGCTTTGGTCTCTTTCTTACATACGCACATGACACAACACTCTCTCTCTCCTTGTTATGTTCCCTCCTCCTAGAATATAAATTCACGAGAGAAACACGAAAATCTTTCGATTCCGGCGAGAAAAAAACTTGGACGGTGAAATTGGAAGGTTTTCCGGGATCCCAAGGCCGAATCTTGGTTCAATTTACGAAAAGAGAAGAGAGAGGAACAACAACACCCGTTGTTGAATCTTCAAGCTGAATCAAATCATATAGAGAGAGAAAGAGAGAGACCCGGATAGGAAAATAGCGTTTAGAGAGAGAAAGGTGAAGTGAGGTTGTTTAAAGTTTGGGTCTTGGTGGGTGAAAGGGAAAGATGACGGATGTGGTACTGCATATATACGATGTGACGAATAGTGGATCCGAGAAAACCAACAACACCATTGTTCAGATCAACAAGATCTTCAAGGATGGGATTGGTCTTGGTGGCATTTTCCACAGCGCCGTGCAGGTCTTGTTCCTCTCTTAAAACTTTGTAGAAATCAATGTTTCTTGTTTGTTGTTGTTTGAGGATTGACACGGTTTATTGGATCTGGTTTTTCTTCCTGTTTTGTGGGGCACTTGATTGGGGGAGTGTAATTGTCCAATGTGTGACTCTACTGTTATATTTAGAGTTTCATTTATTTTACCTTGGTAATTTAGGGTTTTGATCTTTGTTTGGGTGTTGTTTGCATGAAGCGGTGTAATTGATTTTTACCTTGGTGTCTAAGTGATTGTTAGTTATGATGTGAGTTTCAGTTTTTCTGGTATATGTGTAGCTATAAATGTTCATTCATTATTTAGCATGTATGAATTACATGTATGCTGTTGGATTGGGAAGATGGTGAATTGTATGTCAGAGATTTACTAGATGCTGCTTCTAGTTGTTTCTATCTTTATTGAATGAAGTGGGGGTACCTTGGGTAATTATGCAAGAGAAGTGTTTGGGGTGGTTTTTAGGTCCTGTGGAGTGTGTGGTTGTAACTGGCCAACTGCTGTGGTGTGAAAAGTGATCATACTGAAATGAAGAGAGAAATTTGAGATATGGGCACTGGCTAGTAGAGTTTATTTATGATATGGCTGCAACTGACATGATTGGGTATGTGTTTCTGGGAAAAATTAGAATGGAAATCTTTAGTATCATTTGTTGACAATGAATTGACAGGCCTATCTACACCCAGAAAATTTAGGATTTGGCCTATCTACACCCAGAAAATTTAGGATTTGTTCCAGCGTTGAATTACGCTATTCTTCTCTGACTCGGTATGTGCTAGTCATTTGTTATGGCTGGCTTGATCCGGTCATGTGAAATCTTAATTCAGTTATTATGTAGTTTAATAGAAGTCAAATTGCATTACTCTCTGTCTTGCTTGTAAAGATGAATTGTTTGACCTAGAATACTCAAGAGGAATTTAGGACTTCGGAGGAGGTATGAACACATTTATTAGGCATGATTAATGCTCAAAGCAAGGGGACATGTGACAGGAGTAGTTACATATCAGGTTAGTATGCCTTGAAACGATAAATACTGTCTGACATTTTTCTATGAGCATAATTTTGTAAAATAAAACTCGAAGTTATTCTTAGACTTTTAATCTTCTTTATTCTGAGAAGCACAATAAACTAAGAGTGGTGTGAACCTTTGTTTCTGTGACTTGTACCCTTCTTAATTTGGGAATTTTGAATGGCAATTTTAACTCATTTACTTGAAGTACTAAGTGTAGGAAACTTTAAAAATGTGACTCTTTTCATTGTTTATCTGATTATATGTTAATTTGCCACTCCCAGACTCAGATGGCAGAAGGAACTTATCTTTTATTTTTACTGACTTCTGCTTGGTAAATATGCTGATGAAGTCCGTTTGTTTATTTATTTTTTCTCAAACGAAGGAAAAGTGAAGTATCAACATTTGCAGCTTCATTGATATTGTGGTCCTGCTTAAATAGAAACTGTTGCCTTCATAATATTACTTGTTTGTTGTTTATCTGGTCATATTGTATGCTTGCATATTTTGGGTCATTTTTTTTTCTATGACCCACTTCTGCTTCCTTGACATATGGTAGGCCTTCTGTTTTTTCTCGTGCTGACATATTCAAGATTGTTCTGCTGTGACAGGTTTTTGGAGATGATGAATGGTCATTTGGGTTCTGTGAGCAAGGTACTGGGGTTTTTAGTTGCCCTTCTGGAAAGAATCCAATGTATACATATCGTGAATCCATTGTTTTAGGGAAAACAAACTGTTCCATTTTCAAGGTAAATCAAATACTAAGAGAACTCAGTAGAGAGTGGCCAGGGAGTTCATATGATCTGCTGTCCAAAAACTGCAATCACTTTTGTGATGAATTCTGTGAAAGGCTTGGTGTACCAAAACTTCCAGGTAAACATGTAACTATGTTACTATAATGTTGCTTTTATGATGTTCATTGTTATTTTTTTGCTCGATGATGGCCTAGCGGTATATAGGGATGTATCATGTAAATTCTATGGTATGGGTAAGGCCCCAGGAGTTGGTTAGTCTTAGTCCAATCAAACTCAGTCATGTCATGGGCCTTTGGTTTGTAAGTCATATAGCAGAAGAAATAGAAGGGGGCAGGGGCAGGGGAGTGAAATGGGATGTAGAAGTGGAAATTAGAGATCCCATATGTATCTCTATAATATGAATTAGGAAGACAGGTAGTGGAGAGATGGGAGTTAGTTCTTGTGCTTTTCTATAAGTAGTGTGGAGTTGGACTTAGCTCTGTGGGTATTGCGGAATTCACCTCTGTAATACATAGTTCTTTCTGAATACAGTTTTTTCCATCTTTTACTGATTTCGGACAGCATGCTAGATTTTACCTGTAAAGTTTCTCTGTTTGAGATGTTGTTTCTCCCAGTCAACTAGATACTTATCTTTGACGAAACCCAATTCCAGTTAGATAGTTATATGTTCATTATCATACTGTAACCCAAGTTCCATTCTATTGGTTTTCTTACTAATTTTATATGGTAGAAAAAGAACGTATCTATTTAGATCAATATGCATTTTATTTTAAGAAAAAGAAATATTGTTGGCTTGGACTGCAAGTGTCATTTGAATATAGGGAGAGGAAGTTGTGAAATGATATAGTCAAGGCAATTAATGTTATAGGGCAGGGGGATAGATATGCTTATACACGAAGAATGAACTTGGTAGTTTCAGTAGTACTTGCACTCAATGTAATTGGGCTTTAGGGTAGATAAGATAATTTGCCTCTTCTCATTTTAAATTTATATGCTAACTTGCTTAGTGAAGGAGGTTAAAGCATTGATCCATCTTGTAAATTATTGTTTCTGTACAGTACTTTTTTGCTTCCACTGTATATTCTTACGGCTTCCATGACAGGCTGGGTGAATAGGTTTGCCAATGCTGGTGATACTGCCATGGAAGTGGCTGGAAATACAGCATTACGGGTAAGAATCAATTATAGAATTATCTCACCACAACCTGGCCGTTCTTGTACTTTTGGCTTGAACGCTTAAATTATGTAGTTATTAGTATTGCCATATTTTGAGAAACTCTATGATTGCACTGATGATCATACCCTGGTCACTGCAGTTCCGGCAAGCTAAAACTGAGATTGTATCAGCAAGCAAAGTAGCATACCGGTTCCTCTTAGGAGTTACCAATAATGTTACTAATAATGTTAAAAATGGTCCAGAGTCCCCTGACAATTCAAACAGAGGAGGGTCCCCTAGACTTCAAGCATCTTGGTTGAAAAATATTGTTACTAATGGTGCAAAACCGTCTACTAGTTCAGAAGCTGAGAATCAGAACGGAGTTATGCCTCTACCGCCAACACGAGATGACAAGGCATTGCTACATAGTTAATCTTCACATGATAGTTGAGGGATCTTTGTCAAATCTTAGTCATGCTGTGTATTGTAATTTTAAGTCACAAAAAGTATAACGGAATTTTACATGCTATTCATTTGTGTATCAAATGTATAATTTTTCGTTTGTTCAACTCAAATCTTATTGGTGCCTCGTGAGACTATGTTCTTTGAAAGGTAATTGTACTGTTTTTCTCTTTTCTTGTCTGAATCTGACTTGATCAAACTAGATTCACCCAATGGTTCGAGTAGGAGTATGATTTGTCTCAGTCCACTAACCTGTCACAATTCCACATTTTGATGAGTTTCAATTTTTAAAGTGGATTTGATGTATTTTGAAGAGCAGATTGTGTTATACTTCATATCATTCTAGTATGGTTTGAAGGAACAGAATTTCATCAAAACAATATTCACAAATAATATGCTTGTTTTTCAGCAAAATTAAGGCTTATGGTATTGCGATCAAACATACAAATGGCACAAATTGTAATGCGGCATATTTTTAAGATGATGTAGACAACCCTTGAGGTAGTGCTCACTGCTGAGTAATGTATGTTCATTTTTAGTTGTCCTTACTGTGATGCTGGTTTCATTTTTTACGATCTTGCTAACTTTTTTTTTATTCTCAGCAGTCTTAGAATTATTATTTCGCATAATAATAATAATAATAATAAATTCAATTGGGTCGAGTTTAATATGTAAATTTTATTATAATAAATAATTATTAAAAATTATAAAAATATTTATATTATATAATTAAAGTAAATATATATCAAATGACCTCAATAAATTTTAATAACTTTATCTGTCAAAGAACATTAAATATGAGCTCCAGTATAAGGTTTTAAATTTGGTGGCTGGTCCGGTGGACTAAAATTGAATTAGAAAATTTTCAGGGAGCTATGGAGAAAATTCCCTGTAAAATAAAGGTGCATATCAATGAGAAAAGGTTCATTTCTTTGAAGTTGATGATATTTTTTATATTGGAAATCAGAAGAAAAAAAAAATCCATTAACAGTGCACCCCTTCCCATTAAGAGCAGCAAAATGAGCCACTTAAGTAAAACTGCATAAATTAAGCAAAATCTTACCAGGTAAAAATTGCTACGCATATCTTGGGTTCACATAGATGAAACTACATTCAGCATGACCATTCCATATAATCCGTTATCAACAAAATTTTCAGCTACACAATACACAACCAGTGGTGAAACTGTAAAAGTCACCTGAGTAAGAGTTTTACCATGATAGCTGGATGCCAAATAAGATTTCAGAAGGCAGTTATGAGAAGCAACTTCTAGCATTGACATAAAATACTGAGAATTTCCAAATCTAAAATCTCAGTGCAGATTTTACAGCTAAACCCTGAGGAATTAAATGATGGTAAATATTTTTACTTAATAATTTAAAATTTGATTAAAATGTCTTATTTTCTCAGTCGGTTATCTAAAGATAAAAACTGGTACTACCCATTATCTTTTCTAATCCTTCTAATTCCTAATTTATTAGGAATGCTTTTTAACTTAGTCTTTGTTTTATTTATGTTAACAGCTATTTTGCATATTGAAGATTTTTTTGTTGCTTGCACGTTTTTGGCTTTGGTGTCCTTTATATATTTTGCTTCTTGCTGATAAACAAACGAGATACAGCACACAAAGTGAAACACATAAAGAAAATAATTTTTATTGCTACTATTAAAAACATTTTGGAGCATTGGTATTCATTTGTTCCGGAATCCTTCACTATATAGTATTGATCTAATGGGTTGATCTATCTTAAGAGAGCAGTGCATAATATCCTATTCTACCAGTGTGGTGGGTGTTTTCTCTCTAAGGATAGCACATTGCGTGTTTTAAGGTAGGCTATTCTAAACTTCTCCTATATTTGTCTTTTGTACTTGTTGATTATGATAAGTATGCATTGTTTGTAATTTCTTTCCTAGAAGAACTGTTGCTATTTTTCTTTATTTTTCTTCTACATTACTTTTTTATTCTATGTGAAACTATTGTATGTGTTTGTTGATACGGTTTTTCTAGTTTTTATCTAACAATAAAGAGCCAGGAAGCATGGCCTTAAATCACGTAAGTCAGCATGAGAGGTTGAAAATGAGCTTTTATGTACCAAGAAAGCCGTCATAAATCTCTGCCATCAGCCCAGCACTTAGCATTGGCTTCAGTTTTTGTTACTAACCTCTGAATTACTCAGCTAAAGTTTCTGTATTTCACAATTCACGGCAAGTAATGGCCAATCTCATCTTGGTCAAGAAATAGAATACTCTAGTCTAAAAGCAAATGATATTCAACCCTTTTTAAAATTCAGAAGGGCATATCCCTATATCAAACAGAACTGTTCCCATTAGTTATGAACTGAAATACCAATAAATGTTGAGCAAATCGGAATCCTCATTTTCCCTTAAATGCTCAAAGAAAAAATTTAAAAGCAAATAAATTTCATCCTTTTTATCATGATTCTGGTCTCCAGTAAGAAAGGCATGAACTTCACCTCTTACTTCAATCCAACTGCTACCTGGAATCCTCTTCATCCCTTTTTCCTTCATTTCTGTCCTTACGGTTGCCACATCTGACCACTTACCTGCTGCAGAATGAGCATTTGACAACATCACATATGACGATACATCATCAGGATCCAAATCCAAAATCTTTCTTGCTGCAAGCTCTCCCAACCTCATGTTAGAGTGGATTTGACACCCCGCAAGCAATGCCTTCCAAAATCCAAGTCCAGGGTCAAAAGGCACACTCTGAAGAAAATCCTCAGCTTCTGCAAACCGTCCAGAGCGAGCGAGCAAGTTAACCATACAAGCATAATGCTCAGACTTCAGCAAACCGGGGCTCTCAAGCCTGGCCCGATTGAAATATGAGTAGCCCTCATCAACAAGACCAGCATGATTACAAGCCCAGAGTAACCCAAGAAGGGTAACATAATTGGGTTTATAGCCTTCTGAACACATTCTTTCGAAAAAGCTTATTGCTTCAGCACCTCTTCCATTCTGTGCATAACCACATATCATCGCGTTCCATGAAACTATGTTCCTTTTAAAAAGCTTGTCAAACATTAGCAGGCTGTCTTCCATGCTTCCACATTTTGCATAAAAGCTAATAAGTGAATTACCAACAAACTGATCAACCTTGCCCAGAAACTTGATAGCACATGCATGAAAACTTTTCCCAATTCCAAGGGAAGCTATATTTGCAGCTGCACAAATCACACAAGGAAATGTAGATTCATTTGGTATAAATCCTTCTCTAAGCATGCCAATAAAAAAATTCACAGCTTCTTCATTATGGCCTGTTTGGCTGCACCCACCAACCATCGCATTCCATGAGACAACATTCCTCTCAGGCATCTCATGGAAAACCCGCAAAGCATCTTCAAATCTCCCTCTCTTCAAATACCCACAAATTAGAGTTGTATAAGACACCACATTAGGATGTTGAGTATCTCCGAAAGCCTTCTGGGCATCTTCTATAGTACTCTGCTTGAAATACAAATCAAGAAGGGAACTACCAACAAATACATGACAACTAAGGCCAATCTTCATTGCACAAGCATGAAGCTGCTTCCCAACAACAACATTTCCAAGTGCAGCGGAGGAGTTAATCAGAGTTCCAAATGTGAACTCATTGGGTCTAATTTTTGAGGCCAACATCTTGGAGAAAAGGTAGATAGCATCTTCATGGCAGTGCCGCTTAACAAAGCCCTGAATCATGGTCGTTGCCGATGCAACAGTTAGGTCAGACATTTCCTCAAAAAGTTGGCAAGCAACATGGAAAGTGGTTGAATCCAAATTATATGGGTTAATGTCTGAGTGTGCAACTGAGGCTTCATGCTTAGTGGCATTGGCATGATGGGTTTTAGTCATATAGCTAAAAGAAACAACCGGGGGTGTAATCCACGTGTGAGCAATGGAGAGTCTAGAAACTATGTTTCTCATGTGAATCTTCATTCGATGCTGGATTGAAGTTTTCACATTAATGTTGTTCTCTCACAAGTCACAACCTTATGTTGTACCCCAGGAAATGTGCTTTATTTTTCTCAAATCATCATTGTCTTTTCGTATATCTACGTGTTTTGCCATACACATGTAACCACGGTTGATGAATTTGACAAGGAGAAATAGTAACAAGCAAACAAACTCTTTTCCCCATGCACCTTACTATTTGACTGATTTATTAAAAGTTACAAAATTTATGTAGATCAATGAATCTCATTCATTCCTCTAAAAAAATGAATCTCATTCATTATTTCTTAAATTTCAATAAACGTTAATGGAATAATTATGTTTTTTTTTCTTAAACTTTTTACAACTTTCACTTCCAGTTTATAAACAATTTTTTAACGTTTTTATCGATTTACTTATTTTCTTCTGTTAACAACTTTAATCACGTTTTTAAATCTACAACGTTAACTAATCACGCTGACAAACCAACATATGATTTTTTTGATAAACTAACCTGAATTAACTAGTCTGATCTAAACAAATGATGAATTAAAAACATAATTTACTAAAAGTAATTGTACATGATTGTTCCTGTCAAATTATATAGTGATGAGTTACTGAATTTTAAATGTGATTATTATGTAATCAATTAACACTCTTACTTAACAATAGAGATTAAAACTATTTTTAAAAAAATATTTCCTGAAATTTTTGTTTAAGAACTAAAAGTTAAATTTGTAAAAAAAAAAACATAATTTACTCACTTTTAATTAATTTATTAAAAACGTGTTAAAGAATATGTTTTGTTAACCATCCTCATTTAATGAAATAGAAATTATGTCGTTTAAAAATTAAAAAGAAATAATGATAAACCCTCTTATAGAAAAAGGTTTTAAAGACTCAAATTGTTGAATAGTATTAAAAGAACGTTTCAATTCTGTTCTGTCATTTCCCTATAAATAATTTAGAAGATTGAAGATATAATATTCTAGTAATTTAAATAGAGTAATTTTATTTTCAGCTATTTTATTTCGAATAAAATATATTTAGATTTCCTAAGGTTTAACAAAATTATATTTGATATTTAATTTTTTATTCACGTGACTACATAAAAAACTAGAAGAAATCAATGCTATCAAAAAGATTTATAGTGCTGTTATAAATTGAGAGAATTTTATGCAAGGTTTAAAAATATATACATCAGGTATAGTTTTATCATATCTTAATGAATTATGACATAATTTGCCTTTTAATTAACTTACATTAGTGAGACTTTAAATTTTATTGTCGTACAACAAAGTTAAAGATACAAGCTGAAAAAAATAAAATTAAAATATTTATTTAAGTAATTGAAAATATCTAAGAGGATGCATTAAATGCTCTTTAGTTCTATAAGTATTTTAGGTTCTTTAAGTATTTTCCTGTGAAGGCAAAATCCTATACTTAAATGGAAATTAATTCTACAATTAAAAAGTATAAAGATATCTGATGAATGATGAAAGGACAAGCACTCATTTAAAAACTGCTCACTTGTCTGAAACCATGGGGCACTTACTAAGAAATTTCCTAAGAGAGGAATGACCACTAAACGAAACTACCAATGAATAGGGATTCCAATTCGAACAATAGTAAAAGTGACCCTAAAAAGACAAAAGAATGCATGCAATAGGAACAAACTACTTTATTTACACTTTAACGTGTCAATCTCTCCACAGTCCACTCATTAGCTTAGAGTTTCTTTGTAATTGAAAATAGAATTCAAAGGGTGACCCTTCACCAAACAACCCATGAATTATCCGATAATAACTAGTAATTAACAAATGTATTCTATTATTTTATAAACATGTTTTAATTCTTTCAAAAAAAATTTTTTTATCAAAACTAGCCTTAGCTTATATTGGCAAATTTCATCCCTCTTTATAAAACTTAAAATGCTAAAATAAGTGATGAAATAGACCAATTAAAAAAAATGAGAACCAAAATCATCTATTTTAACATATAAAGACTAAATTCAATTTTAACCAAAAAAAAATTAAGAAACACAGAACACATTTTGATGGACTTTCAGGGGGGGTCCATTATCAAATTGCCAATCCTCAAAGTGATGACATAATCCATGAGGCAACCATGATAGTAGTACAAAAATTCTGGGGGGTCCATTAGCTTTATATTATTGGAAATTAGCTGAAAAAGTCACTCAGCACAAGAAATTAGAAGCCTCACATTAACACACAGTTAAAAGATGATCAATAATAAAACATGGTCACACTATGTTACACGTTCAATCACAACTGGAGCAGAAAGTGTTTGACATGGACAAGACTCATAATTATAATTATAATATATATACACGCATATAAATCTTCAATAAAAATAGCAAAAGACTTCATCCAGTCACCACCACAAACAGTTATTCTTCTATCACCTCAGCATGCCCTTAATCAAAAACTTAAAAGAGAATCCTATCTTCATCTGCCTCCTCAGCAATCTGCAGTGATGAAACTGCTTGAGCTGCAATGAGATCAGCAGAGAAATTTGCAGGTCCCCATCCTGCACCTTCATATAATGGTCCATGCACATTCTTTTCAAAAGGCTCTGATGAGAATGACCATTCACCATTTTCAGCAGCACCCCACTTGCAACCATATCTGTATGCATCAGAGACCCAACCCACTCTTTCAAAAGACCATCTGCCACCATCTAGATGAGGGAAGCAAGCACTTTCTCCACCCAAGGAGATGCCGAGAGTTCGGTTGCAGTTCCAGGTCTTGCACCCACCGTCATCGATCACAACCTTACACGACTCGTCCGAGTCTTCCCCAAGTAGCACATGCAGAGCAACAGCCTCAGCAATAGCAGCGCCCTCTTCGTCGAGCCTCTGCTGCTCTTCTTTCTTTTTCTGTTTCTTTTTCTCCAGTTCAGAAATAATGGCGGCAGAAGTAGCCAGTGCTTTTTCCAAGCGCCTCTTTTTCTTCTCAGCCTGTTTAAGACGATCCAACTCGTCTTTCACCTGCTTCTTCTTCGCCTTTCTCACGGTTTGCCCTTTATTACATGCCATGGTATCCATAGAATTTACTACACCTAAATAGTAAATACTAAAGTGACGTCTTTGAGAATTCCTTCAAGTGAATTTCTTTAGAGCTGTATACATTTTTTTTTCTGTAATTCTTTTCCTCTCTTTCCCTAATTGTAATGCTAAATATATTCTAATTAGTTGAAGTATCAAGACTAATACTACTGATATGTTCTGAACCACTACACCCACTCAGGTCTGTAGGAGTACCTCATTTTGCGAACTATGCAATCCCAAACAGAAACAACAGGAGCCAGCATCAGAGAAAATTCATACGCGCTCATATGACTTGGCCTCATTCTTCCTAACTTTCCACAACCCTTGCACTTGCCCATCCTGAAAAAGCCAACAGATCTACAAGACTATTAATAAATCTGTGCGCTGCAATTACACTCTTGTTCAAGTACACCCTTCCCAACTGCAGAGTAAGCTACATAGAGCATGCGAATCATCAAAATCTGAAAGTGCTCACGAAAACAAAAGAGACACGACTCATTTACAAATAGAGAATGACAACCAGGCCCAAACAAATAAATGAAAGAAACCAGAAGACCATAAAGAAACATGCAAATCATCAATTACATGAAAGTACACGTCTCGAGTACAAATCAAATTTTATAAACTTGACATCTGAAAACTAAGATTCACAGAAAGATATGAACACATAATCATGAGCTCAGAAGATATGGAGAAATTTATATGTTCGTATCAAAATTGGAACAAATAATTTTGTATTTTGTCATATTAAACATGGCTGGACTAGAATATTCAGAAACAATGCATTTATATACAGTTTAAGACTAACAAACATCTAAATGTGTCGGTCTTGAATAAACAATAAACAAATTATTCAAAAGCCGGTAAACAGTAAACACACTGTCCTTATCGCATAAATAAAAAATCAAACAGACATCCAGTGTCCACAGTGCTTTAGCCAAACATGCACTTAAGATATTGGCCAATTCTTTTAAATTTCATTTTCACCATCCTCCAATACCATACCCACCTAACAACCTAAATCCAACATTAAATAAGAATCACTAGAACTAATACATATATAATCTGGCTTGATCCGAACAAAAACATTCACCAAACTTGAACCAATATCTTCACTAGAACTAATACCCTATTTTAAATTTCCCTCAATTCTATTTGCAACCAACCCAAAACTAACAAATCCATTATCCCTCTATCGACCAGATCCACCCAATTAAGAAGCAACACATCAATGAACTAAATTCAAGTAGAATCCACAAACACTCCATCAACAAATACCACAAGATCTGCCCAAAACACCCTACTACAAAATCAACCACTCCACCAAAGAATTCAGACCCACATCCAAAATCCCTAAAAATTCTCAATACACACAATTCATCCAAAAAAAGAGAAGAAGAAGAAAACCCCCCACAATCAAAATTACAAGAACAACAATAAAAACGCAAACTTTGAGTCAGAAAACGAAGAATCAAACCTGCGGGAATGGCATAGAGAGCAAAGGAAGGGCTGAACCTTATCAGAGACACAGTTGAAGAGTGAGATAAAGCTGAATAGGCAAAAGGGGTGTTCCTGGTGACGATGGAATTGGTTGGATCTGAAGGAAACGTAGGGTAAGGAAAGAAAGTGAAAAGAAGTTTTGTGCTTTAAGAAAGAGAAAACGGAGGAAAAAGAGAGGAGAAACAGAGAGAGAAACAATAAAATAACCGATTACACGAGAAAGGAAAGGAGGCGGTCATGTGAAGGACGAATGAGAAATCGACACGTGGCACATAATGCCCGAAAGGGAGCTCTAGATTATCTGACTTTTCTCATGGTGACACGTCAGGCTTGGGGAGGAGTCGTGTACATGGACTTTGGATCACGTGGCGCTATCATGTATGTCGTAGTCAAGTGTAGGTCCCTTGTAGTGGACAAGTTGTAAAACTTTTGTTTTCTTTTTCTAGTAACTAGTACTAATAAATCATAATAAATATTATTAATGATGAATGTTTAATTTAATATTCATTAAATAATATTTTTTTAAAATTAAATCTATTTTAAGTTCTTATAAATATTAGCTTTTAGTTTTTACAAAAATAATAATTTTTTTTATTATGTTGACATAAAATATTTAATATTTACTAATTGAATCAATGATTAATTTCAGTTTGAGAACTGAACTTGTATTTTTATCTAAAAATTTATATCACATTTAATAATAATAATAATAATAATAATAATAATAATAATAATAATACATGTGATATATAGGTATTTTATTACTATATGTAGTATCTTGCTAAAACTTCAATTCCAATATTGAAAGCTTTTATAATTATATAACTATTTTTTTAGTTCACAATTATTATGTCTATTATTTTTCATACAAGGGGTGAATTGTAAATATTTTAAGTTACTTAAGAGCCCAACATTTATTATACAATCTAATAGGCCCGTTTTTGTTACTCATTAGTAATCTTAATTTCTTATCTTGTATTATATTTACACATAACATAGATACAGTTATCACACATTCTTATGATGTCCATCAATTTTTTCTTTTTTATCCAAAGTTCATTTTTTTTTTGTTCATGTGTTCCTATCACATGTAAAATGTTTGATGCTACAAATTTCTTCTTCTTTTTTCTCTCTTTTTTTTTTTGAGAGAATTTTTCTTCTCTTAGAAACTCTTATTTCTTCTTTCTTATTTTTTGTGTTACTTTTAAATTTGGTCACCAGGGTCATACCAGTCTAATTCAACTTCTGTTTGATCTAATAACATCATCATCAATTTATGAGAATATCTTATTTGAATACTTGCCTTGATCGGTCCAAGGTCTAGTTCCCAATCAAATTGTTTGGATTGACCAGTCCGATATGAGTTTTAAATATTATTTCTCTTTTTTTTCTTCGGCATTGCATCATTTTTAACCTTTCTATCCTACATTATCTTCCTTATTTTGAAAGCAAAATCACAATGAGTTGTGATTAGATTCAATTAATGTAGCCATGACATATTTTTGTTGTGTAAAACAAACATTTTCTTTTTAAACAAAATCTTACAAAAAAAAATGAAAGTGATATAATTCATTTTCTTTTTAAAGAAAATGAAAAACATAAACATATAAGAGAAGAGATGAATTGACACACCACAAAAAAATGATTGGAAAGTCGATGAGGACTCACCACAATAATCCTAAGATCTTTGACAAGAATATGAAGTTCTATCTCATGAAGTAAAGGATCACAAACTTTCTCAAATTATGTAAAGCTTATAATTCATAATCATTCAAAAGTTTTTTTTCAAAGAGGCAGAACCAATTTATTTATAGTCTTAACTCTAATTAAAGGTCCTAAATATGTTTTTGAGTGTTTGAGTCTCTCTAAAATACAAAATAGGCCCTTTATTGGCTTTATTAAATTCAAAATATGAAAATTCGACTCAAAATGTGTAAATTCAACTTTGGTGTCAAGGACACTAGAGTTAAGCACATGTTAAGTCAAAAGACATTTGTACCTTAAGATGAATCAGAATCCTTAATTATTTTTATTAGAAGTAAACAAATACAAAGGTTAAAAGTTGAGTTTTGTGCACTATCAGAACATGCCTTGCAAAATTTACGTTTGATGTTTCAGACGATAGCCAAATAAAAGCATGATCAGATACAACATTAAAAGTGAAAGTTTAAACTTCATTTAATATTCTATGTCAGATATTTGTTTTGTAAAAACATTCTCCTAGGATCTGTCGAATCTTAGTCCTATGAAGAATAAATGAAATCAAGATTTGAAAGTTCTCAATCACCATCAAGAGAAGAGCTTTGTTGCACATACTTGCTCCAACGAAAAAGTTTCTTGTTGTAGTGTTCGATACGACAACGACAATGAGTGAACTCTCTACATGAAGAAAGGATGTGCATTTAATACAAGTAATAAATGTTTCAACAACCACATTCATCAAATGAAGAACAAGTGAAAAATTCTACTTGTTGTGACACTTGAAAATGAAGCCTATATATACCAAGACCTTTGAAAATATGAACAAAAACTTTTGCATGAAAACATTCATTATTCTTTTTGTAAAAAAAACATTTTTGTGTATTCTTGCAAAGTTAGAAAAAAAACTCTCAAAACACTTTGAACATATTGAGAGAAAATACTAAGTACTGATTGTAAATCCGTCTTTAAGACTATCATTGATTTAGACATTGTGCAACAACTAATAAATCTCCTCTGATTTGTTTAGAGCCAACAATGGTTTGGTACAAACAAAGAATATTTGGTGTTGATCAAGTTTGGGGTAAAGCTTGTTTTGTATAGCTAAAAGTAGTTATGACATAATACTTGTAACTTGTGAAGTTAGTGAAACTTGATCATTTGTCAAGAACTGGATGCTGACTCAGTGGTAGAGATAAACCAGCATAACTCCCTATGTCTGATCTTTATTTGTTTTCTTTTTGCTTTAACTGACCTAGGGTTTGAATTTTCTTTTAGACATTTGAAAATATCTTTTGCTTGGCAAAATTGTTTTTCATTGTTTGACCATGTTTTTGAAAATCTATTATCTATTTACAAAGCTTTTATTTCAAATAAAAACTTTGTTTGATTGCGAAAAGACTTTAAAAAATTTATAAAATCACAATTCAACCATCCTTTTTGTGATATTTGTCTTTATAGCACGAGACATCATTAGTTGAGTGTAAGAGCCCAAATCATGCATTGAGCGTGAATTCTCAAACAAAAATTGATGTTCATTGTAGTGAAAACATTGAGTTCCCAAAAGACTACACTAAGGGCCAACTTCTGGTTGTCTTAACTTCAATTTGGCTCAAATTGTGGCCTGTTTTGTTTTTCCTTCAACCTTGGTAAACATGAATAACCCCTATATTATCCTTTTTGTTCAATTCTTCTTTGATGCTTGCTTTATGCTCTAGTCATAGAGCCTTCCCATCCATGCAAGCTCTCCTTAATTCCCCAATCCATGGTCTCTTTAGATTGGTATTTATCAATTTGTGAAACATAAAAGGAAGAATGTGTCTAAAAAGTAAGAATATCTACAACAAAATACATAAAAGGAAGAATGATTATTCTTGAAATATGTTTCATGAAAATAGTATAGTGGGTGGGTGTGTAAGGACTGAACATGAGCACTAAGGCAAGCAAAAAAAAAGTGAAAGAGTTGAATGTAAGGTTGGTCCAAAGATTTCATGGGCCCTAAGTGAAACACTAAATAAAAGAAATATTATACTCTTAACATAAGCAAGGCCTACAATTCACAATGATTTATAAGTTCCTTAGGAAGAGGGAGTGTAATACCCCATGTGAATTACACCGAAATGTGAGGAATCCATATGCTATGTAGATATGAGACTGTATAATTGAGGATGCATTAAAAGAATTAATTTTTGTACTACCTATACCAGCAAGAGATATCTACTTTTCGATAATTCATCATTTAAGAATTTCATAGTTAAACGTTCTTAGCTTGGAGCAATTATAAGATGACTGACATTTTGGGAAGCTTCCTAGGAAGTGTGTAAGTAAAAACAAAACACATTGAAAAGTCTTATATTGTTTGTAGGGACATCCATTGATTCTGGAAGCAGTCTGCGAAAATTGTGGAGGTCTAGAAAAAGACTACTTATAAAGAATTCTGACCAACAAGGATGTTGAGTGAAATGTCATTGTATGAAACATCATAGAGTGTGAGTAATTGAGATGTCAATACTCAGGGGCATTACAAATAGTATCAGAACAAATCTTTCTCCTAATATGTTGTGGTTCGAGGAAAAATCGGGTGGCAAATGGTGGGCTTGTAACACCCCGTGTAAATCACATCAGAATGAGATGGTTCCAGAGGTTGTGTAGGTATGAGACTATACAATTGATGATGACTCAAAGGAATTAATTTGTACTACCTATACTAATAAGATGCATCTATTTCGGTAGCTCATTACTTAAGAACTCCAAGTTAAACGTGTTTAACTTGGAGCAATTATGAAATGAGTAATCTTTTGGAAAGTTTCCCAAGAAGTGTGTGAGTGAGGACAAAACATACTGAAAAGTCCCATGTTGATTTGTAGGGACAACCATTGGTCCTAGAAGTAGCTTGAGCAAATTGTTGAGGTCTTAGAAAGATTTCCTACGGAGGGTTCTGACCAACAAGGAAGTTGAGTGAAGTATCATCATATGAAGTGTTATAGAGTGCGAGATGTCAATACTCAAGGGCGTTACACCAAAAACCATGTTATTTATAGTCTTGACTCTAATTAAATGTCTTAAACATGTTTATGAGTGTTCGAGCCTCACTAAAACATAAATTTGGCCCATCATTAACTTTAATATATTCCAAACATGAAATCCTACTTCAAATGTGTAAATTCAACTTTATTGTTGGGGACATTGAAACTAAGAGTGAGAAATCTTGAGTTAAGCGCAAGAGTTGTGTTGAGCGTCGCTCATTCTGGATTGACCATAAATTCTTAAACATGATGCTTTTTGTAGTCTTAATGTTGAACACCTAAAAAATTGTGTTGAGTGCTAATTTTTAGCTATATCCTCTTTAATTTGGCTCATATTGACCTCTTTTGGTATACCTTTAATATTGATAAACATGAACTACTCCTAAATGATAATTTGTGTTCAATTTTTGTTTTTTTTTAAACGTTTGCTCCTTGTTGTAGTCATAGAGCTTCCCATCCAATGCAAGCTCTTCTCAAGTCCCCGATGCATGATCTTTCTAGATAGATTTATATCAATTTGTGAAACATAAGAAAAATTGAATAATGTATCTAAATGTAAGAATATTTGCAGTAAAGTACATAAAAGGAAGAATGGTTGCTTTTGAAGTAAGTTTCACGAAAAATTAAAATTTATATCCTTAGTAAGTATATAAAGTATGAACAAGAACACTACAACATACAAGGAGGGACAAAGAGATAAAGTTAAAGTTGAATTATTCAAATAATATTTACGGAAATAATTCTTAGTTAAATATTACTTATTTTTTAATTAAATTTCAAATTAATTAGAGTCCACTTTCTTTAATAAATCAGATAATTAAGAGAAAAAAATATTCTTTTAACATTAGGTAAGTACATTGATTCTTAAAATCTATTAAAGATATGTAATAGAATATAAAACTAATAAAGAACCAAAATTACACAATCATTCAACTATAAAAAACAAAAATAAATTTAAGTCAAATTCTTAAATAGTTATTTTGGGTAAAGAAATTCCTAAATAATTTGGGAATTGTTTTGTTTTTTAAGGGATTATTTTGGGAATCGTTGATATATTAAACTTTGTAGCTCTTTTAAGGTACTTCCTACATTATTAAAAATGTTTATAAACTTGAAAGAAAAAAAAGAAAAAGCTACCCTCAAGCGGAAAGAATCAACCTTCTTCCCTTTCATTTCTCACTTTCAGTGTTCACTCACTCATCCACTGTGCTTCTTCTTCATCATCATTCATCTTCTTCTTCTCCCTCTCCCTCTCTTCCCTTCCCAATGTCCTCTCTCCACCTTCTTCCCGGCGCCACCACCGCCCCCAACTCCGCATTCCTCCTCCGCCCCCATTCTCCCCTCTTCCCCTCCAAAACCCTAACCCCCAAAAAACCCAAACCTCCCTCCGCCCTCCTCCAGTGGAATCGCAAGCCCGAGCTCTCCGGCTCCACCCCCCGCGTCGCCGTCATCACCTCCGGCAAGGGTGGCGTGGGCAAGACCACCACCACCGCCAACATCGGCCTCTCCCTCGCCCGTCTCGGCTTCTCCGTGGTCGCCATCGACGCCGACGTCGGCCTCCGCAACCTCGACCTCCTCCTCGGCCTCGAGAACCGCGTCAACTACACCGTGATCGAGGTCCTGAATGGCGAATGCCGCCTCGACCAAGCCCTCGTCCGCGACAAGCGCTGGTCCAACTTCGAACTCCTCTGCATCTCCAAACCCCGATCCAAACTCCCCCTCGGATTCGGCGGCAAGGCCCTCACCTGGCTCGTGGACGCGCTGAAAGCACGTTCACAGGGCTGCCCCGACTTCATCCTCATCGACTGCCCCGCCGGCATTGACGCCGGCTTCATCACCGCCATCACGCCCGCCAACGAGGCCGTCCTCATCACTACCCCCGACATCACCAGCCTCCGCGACGCCGACCGCGTCACCGGCCTCCTCGAATGCGACGGAATTCGGGACATCAAGATGATCGTCAACCGGGTTCGGACCGACATGATCAAAGGGGAGGACATGATGTCGGTGTTGGACGTGCAAGAGATGTTAGGGTTGCCTTTGCTCGGGGTTATTCCTGAGGATAGTGAGGTTATTAGAAGCACCAATAGAGGTTTCCCTCTTGTGCTCAACAAGCCTCCCACTTTGGCCGGATTGGCGTTCGAACAAGCCGCGTGGAGGCTCGTGGAGCAAGATAGCATGCAGGCCGTGGTGGTGGAAGAACAACCCAAACGTGGGTTTTTCTCCTTTTTTGGTGGGTAGGATTTAAACAAGGTTATGCGTAATGGTGTGTATAGTTAGTTGGTTGGGTTAGAGCATGTTTGGATGAGTGTTGACAAAATTGATTTTGAATTGAATTGATTTGATTTATGTTTGAATGGTTTTTATTATAAAATTAAGTTAGTGGAAAAACTTTGTATAAAATTTTGGATCTTGACGCAAAAGCTCCTTACTCAATCAAATTTGTTACAACCCAGAATCAATTCAGAATTATCCTCTAATGTGAAATCAAACATGTGAAAATTTATCCAAAATTAATTTTAGACTCAAAATCAATTCTCCACCGTAGAACCAAACACGCACTTAATTAGTTACGGTTGTTTGTTTTTGTTTAATTGATTGGTTGAGTAGTGACTAGTGAGTATATTTGTTTTGTTAGTGCCTATAATGGACGGTGTTTGAGTATTTTTTTTAATGCTGTTGATGGTTTTATGAGAATTGAGAGAGTTCTGACTAGTTTGTAGAGCCTGCTGTGGTTTTTGGAGGTGTTGGGATGTTGGAGCTCTGCTGGAATCAACGATTCTTTTGCTTTGTTGATGAGTGAAGTTATGATATGATAGTCGATGAATGAAAATGAACTTTGTTAAGTTATTTATAATAGAGGATATGTTGTGTGCTTCATGTGTTCCCTTTGGTTGTTGTTCTTGCATTTGTACACTCGATGATGATGATGATGATCCTTCTGTTTTGGGTTGGGTTCTGGGAACAAAATTTATATGCTGTTTCTTGAGTGTTTTCAGTTCTATTCTCTTATTAGAATTGAAGTTTCACCTTGCTAATCTTTGTTAATCTTCAGTGTCATCCTTTATTGGGATGATTATTGAGACAAAAATTGATTTCTGATTGAAAAATAACGCCAAAAACATCTGAAGGACAGAACTTAAGTTTTGTCTCCATTATAATTGGCAGGATAAAATCTGCTGCAATGAACAGTTTTTTTGCTAAGTTGAAGTTATACTATAGTAATATGCGAATGAAAATCAACTTTGTTAATTTGTTTATAGAGGATATACTGTGTTCTTGATGTTTGTTTTGGTTGTTGTTACTGTGGCTGTTCACCGAATGATCTTTTTGGGTTGGGTTAACTGCAACAAAACTTAGGTTGTATTGGTTATGTTTTGTAATCAGAATTTAAGCCTTATTTTTGTACCCTATGTTGACCTTTAATGCATAATTTTATTAAGGTGATTACCATATCAAAACTCCTATTCTCATTGTTCTTCCATTTAGATATTTCATGGCATGCCCTTGTATTTGTTTCACCGAATGATTATCTTTTTTTGGAATTGTTAACGGTAACAAAATTTAGATACAATTTCTTAGGTTCTTTTGTTGTTGTTCTTAATTAAAATTAGAGTTTTACCTCAGTGAGTTATGTTGATGTTTAATATAAACTTTTATTAGGATGATTGCCGAGATAAAACTCTAATTCTAATTGGAAAATAACTCTAAAAGCCTTTAGAGAACTACATCTATATTTTTGTTTTAATTATAAATATAGGATAAACTTGCAATAGTGTCTTGGGTTGTGGAAGTATTTCAGTTGCAAGTGCTTATTCTAGACGGAGGAGGAGGAAACTGTGTACAGTATGATTTTTAAGTTTCTTTTGCTATTTCCATTCATCATTGCTAGTAATTTTTTGAGATTAGATTAATGTCTGTACTCTGTATCGTTTGGTTGACACCAGTCAAAGTGAATTGCAGCCATCTAGGTTCATTTTTGTTGCAAATACAGCATTTAGTGATTGCATAGTTTTTCACCCTGCCTTGATTTTATAGTAAAAAGTAAAAGGTTGGACCTTTGTAGATCTTATGAAATTTACTGCTTCGAGTAAAGCTACACCATAAATTGACGGTAAGCTTTCATAAACGCAATTAGATTTTAGCTAGTTTTTGCTGACTTTGATTACTTCCCAAGGTTCCTTGTGAGATGGTGTGATTGGCAGGTCGATTTGAAGCATGCTGGACCTGTAACTTGGAGAGTTGGGGCTGCCCAATGGCCTAATCCGTAACAGATTTATTTGTTTCTCAAACTTGACTTAATCCAACCTAAAACCTGATTGTTGGGATCAATGCAGTTGAATTGGAAGCTAGTTTTGCAACTGTTGAGTTATTTCCAAATTTTAGTGTGTTTGGTTTCACTTTCACTTAAGAGAAGTATTAGAACTGATTTTGCCTTTTATCAAACGTTATTTTTTGAAGATACAAATGTATGGTCATTGTCAGGTAAGATTAATTTTGTCGCAAAACCCTGATTTAACTAAAAGTGATCAAAATATTTATTATTCTAGATTGCAATATACACTAAATTTTACAACCCAAAGGATATGAGTAATGATGTAAGGTCTTGATGTATAAATATGTTGGGAAACGATTTATGTTGTTGTAGATTGTGTTTAATTTTCTAAAATTTTCTCGAGAGTCAGTGACAATTATGTATCAGTGATATTAGTTTTTGATTGGATGGATTGGAAAATACTTAATTTCTGATTCTGGATTAAAAAAATATTATAAATTTTAAATCAAATTTGCTTTTAAGGTAAAAATATCTCACTTTTAAATTTTTTTTTTAATGAAATCAATTTTCATTCATGACTAAATTCAGAAATAATTTTACAAATTTGATAAGTATGTCCCTCCTCCAATTGACTATTGAGATTGTTTTGGTACCACTTTTTGAGAGGGATATCAAGGCTGGTATGAGAACAATTGAAGTTGGAACTATGGCACTGTCAAGCAACTAAAAAAGGAAACACGTACACCAAACAGTACAGTTTAATAAAAATGCAGAATGCAAAGACAAAATCTATTTGAATGGGAAGAAGGAAAAGACAATGATTGACATTTAATAAGTAGGAGTTTTGTTATATTTTTCAACTTTCATCTCCATTTTATTTTCATTAGAGTCATTTGGTTGAAGAGAAAAAATATTATTCAAAAAGAAATTTTTTAAAAAATAGTATGAGTCTCACATTTTTTTTTCTTTATTTTCATTAAAATATTTTTTCTCTAATTCTTTTTTATTTTTTTCTCTTTCACATAATTAATCAACCTCTTAATAAATTTGGATTGGTTTTGCACGTGAGACTTTTAGGGAGTTAGATGTCAACATACTTGACAGTTGACATGCATATGTAACCATATAACCACCATTCTTCTCTAAACACCACCTCCAACCTCCTAAAAGTATCCTTTAAGCTATCACCCTTCATCTACTTATCCATCCAAAATGCAAATTTTCGCCCATCCCCTACCTTTTTATATACTGAATTGTTAAATCAATCACTCACACAACCCTTTTCATCATCATCCACCCCCCATATTTGCTTCCACCAGCAAGATCCCCCTACTAGAATCACACAACTCACCCCTTTAAACACATTACAACCCCACCAAAACCTTACACCATAAACTTTCTTTCTCCACCAACATTCCTCACCTCCACTTGCCCAAAAGAGCTAGATTAAAGGCTCTCAAGTCTATAATACCTAAACCACCCTCTTCTTTTCTCCTACACACTTTTTTCCACTTCACCCAATTTACTTTCCTCCTCAGTCCCTCCCATCCCCATAAAAAGTTTTAAATAAAGATTCTACTGAAGAAATAATACATGCAGGAGCTTTGAAGAAAGAAATGTTGAATTCACATTTTATTATACTGTCATATAAATGATAAGGATGACAAAAAAAAGATATATGGGCGGGCTTATTTGCTAGTGTTTCAGTTATAAATCATAAAGCAAAGATAAGTCTAATATTTAAAATTTTTAACATATAAGAATTTAAAATTTTTGAATAAGGAATTATACTCAAAATAATAATTTTTTTTGTTGTAGATATCATTAATGTATCATAAAGTATAATAATTTTTAAGTTATTAATTACTATTTTGTAATATATATAGTTAGTTGAAGATCCAAATAATTATATTTAAAATAAAATATGTTGAAAATAAAATAAAAGAATTAAATTTTGATTTAATATTGCATATGTATAAAATTTTATATTAAAAAGTTAAATTTCGTTTCATACTATGTGTAATAAATGAACAATTTAATCTGAAAATAATTTAAAGGGAAATTTCATATTTAGGTCAAAATAAAAGGTCTATTTTAAACTAATATTTTTTAGAAAAGTTATCATAAAAATGCTATTAAATTATTTTCAATTTGGCAACATGTGTAATTATTAAATAAATAGAATGACAATAAATAAAATATTTAATATGAAAATAACTTTCAATATAAAATGGAGTAGGATTTTAAATGCTATTTTTATTATTTCCATAAACAAATAAGCATTCCATATTTGATTGATTTATTTCATATTTAATATCATTATGATTATTTCCATTTTAAAATGAATTATTAGTAAAAGTAAATTCCACATTCAAATATTTATATTTCAATGTATTTCCATGATGTTTATATAAATGCATTAATTATAAAAAATCATTAAAATAAATTGAAACTAAACATTTTTTTATATTTTTAATATTATAATATAAAATCTTGAATATATAAAAAATTATTAATTGATTTAATATAATAATTAACATGGGTAAATATTTACGGTCAATCATGTTTACGTGGATCAAATATTTTATTTGAGGTAATGAAAATTTCTCAATAATGGATCAAGAAAAAATGATGAAGATTGAAATATTACACGCGGGCCTGTGTACATATTTAGGTGTTAAATAAGGTAATTTATTTATTGATGTGATTAAAATTTTAACAATATTAAATTGTTTTTTTAATTTCAATTGTAATTTTCATTTCGATCAAGAGTTTGGCGCTAAGTTAATCTTTATGTGCAAAACCTTTTTTTAATGTACATTAATTAACGCAGAAGTTGTAATCAATAAGAATTCTTTTAGAATTTGCATGCAAAGTTTTCTAAACAAGGTAATTAAACGTGTAAATAGAAAAATATTATTGGAATGTATGTCATAATTTCATTCTTTTATAATAATCAAAATTTTAGAATTAATTACATTACAATATGTGTCATAATTACAAATTTTTAAAAGAATCTTGTTAACGAGTATTTTTAGAGCATTGAATAAGAAATTAAAAGGAAAAATTTATAATATAAAACATATGAGAATGTAAAAAAATTATGAAAATTATAATTTTATATGTTTCAATAATTTTTCTTTTAGTTTTTTAATCAATATCTAAAAGCATCAATTAACATTTACCTTTTTAAAATTAGTTACATTCAAATGTGTGTCATAATTACAAATTCCATAACATGTGTTATCATGTGGTGCTTAAATTCATAGTAATCATTGAAATGTGTATTATAATGACAAATTAAATTGATTTTTTTAAAAAAATCTTGTTAACCAACTAAAATTAAAAAGTATTTATTATGTACTCCTTCCTATTCATACCCACGCTTTATACAGTTACTTATATTTGGTTGTTATAGTAGAGATCGATGTGCTATCAGGTTTAGTTATATCTATTGGTGGGTTACAAGATTCTTTGAAGATGGTATCACTCTCGGCACCGTTAGAGTATCTAGAAGGGGTTGAATATGAACACCCTAATACAAGAACATCTATGGTATACATGTTATCTACTGACATCTTGTGGGATCTCCAACAATACTACAAGAAATCTCACAGGATTATCCTACCCACTTTAAAGACCATTGAGGTTCTGTTCAGCAAAAGATATTCCTTAATATGGAGACTCACACTCTAGCTTTCTGTGGTGCTGTTTTGGATTCTCTGTCATTTGAATTGATGGGATCAAAAAATTTATTGAGTTTTAACTTCCAATTTCCCCTTCTCTTCTTATTTCTTTGGAGTTTTCCCCAATTGAAAAAAGACTTTTATCACCCACTATTCTTGGATTTAGTTTTTCTACTGTCTCTTTTCATGCTGGTCATGTATTACTCCTTTAAAATCATACAATTTTCATGATTTTTAATATTAAATATCACCATTAAATATTAACACAACTATTATACAATGTTATTTTGATGAAATAACATAAAAATTAAATTCATTAATCCTAATAACTAAAGAGAAGTCAATCACTCTTAAATATGATGTTTTATGTGCTAATTAATCATGATCAATATCCCTAATTAATGTGTAACTAGTAGTGACCCCACACATAGTAAACAATTCTCACATATAAATATCAATTTTTTGTTTTCCGGTATCCTTTTCTTACCATATATAAAATTGTCCAATCCAAATGTCTTTTGACTTAAGCATTATATTCTTTACAAATATAATCGTATAATTAGTTTTGGTTCATTGCACTTCATCAAAGTCGGTGCAGTCTGATGAACCTTCTATTTTGCGTGCGAGTCAAAATTTGTCAAATAAATATTATAAGAATAGGAATTAAAGAATTAAAAATAAATATATAATGACATAATTTAAGATATTATGTAAGCAATGAAGTGGCCACTTCCTATGTGTTTCTAAAAATTTGACAGGTGTGAATTACAAGGGGAACACCGCCAAACAATTTTAGGAAAATTTGTAATCTCAATCCATTTGAAACAATTGTCTTTTTCTTTCTTTGTCATTCCATTTGTAACAATTTTTCTTTAACTTTCTCGATCCATTTGTAACAATAGACCATTGAGAATGGTAAAGCGTATATGTTCCACTAATGTTGCTTTTCTTTATTGGAACAGAAAAAGCAACTGGAGAAACCAAATGAGTAACGCTATGTATAGCTTGCACGTTTCTTGATTGAATAATCATACATAAATTATTTTTTATTTTAAACATTTTATTAATATCTCTTCCTTTTTATTTCTTTTTTTATTATGTTATAAACTCTATTATATTTATATTTTTTTCTCTCTACCTATTAGATAACATTCGGGTGTTTGTCAAACTTTTTTCTTCTTAATTTGTGTGAAAGGGACCAAAAACAAAAACAAAAATTAGTGTCACTCTACTCTAACGCCCTAGCCCCTAGGAAACTTGGAATGACTTTGCTTGCTTGTGATTGAGTTTGACAGGCTTACAATATTTTGTTTTGATTTTAGCCTTCAAGGTGTATGAGATGCACCCCCTCCTCAATTACTAGATTTGTTTAGTTTTGAAAAATTATAAAACACATTTCAATACAAGGGTGATTTCAAGCTTGTTATATTTATCACGTTTTATAATTTGGCAAATTTTTATAAAAGGGTTCAAATTTAATAGGTCGGTTATCAAGTTATCAACTAAAGGAATGGAAGACACAAATTTATGCATATCGATTTCAATTAATTTGTTTCAATTTAACCCAATTATATCTGGGATACGTTAAGAGAGCTTTTCTCTTGAAAAAAAGATTAGAGAGCTTTTATAGTATCATTTATGTTATTTGTCGATCAAAATTTCGGTAACTTATACTAATGCTTAATATTAACTTTTATTATACAAATTATTAAAATACAACTTCAATTTCTATCATAGAGCATCACTAAAACTAAATTAAAAAGCTACATCTAAATTTTATTTAATTACTCAGTTCGTCTTTTTGGAGTTCATTAATTCAGTCCAAACCAATAAAGTTTCCAAATTGATAGTATGAGACGGGCTAATCCATTAGTTTTGGGTGTTGACTTTCGAGCCCAGCTTAACTTTACGGAAAGTAAAAGAAAAACAAAATGATTAGTGTGCTGAAATATTATCAAATGAATATACACTTAAATTACTTTTCTTTTTTTAAATAATCAGAGATACCTTGATTCCTAAAAAGAAGGAGTTTAAAACCCAAAATTAGATTAATTTCAGATACCTAAGTTTGATTCCGGATAAATCAAGTTACCAATTTAATTGGTACACCTTAGTTAGCAATGATGCTAAAAGATTAGTGGGTGCAAAACCTTTATAGCGATTATGACGTTTTAAAGTGTAAACTGGAGGACCCATTTTTTCTAATTTCTTGCAGGTTAAACGGGGGAGTGTGACACATGGCTAGAATCGTTTGAGTGAAAGTGTGACCTAATTACTCAGTGCTTCCCCAAATATTAAAAAAGATTAAAAATACGAAAAAGGTGGGAGACACTAGTAGCACTAGCTAATGGCGTAGGGTCAAAGGCCAAGTGTCACATGCACACGTACGAATGTGGCACACGTGTCAGCTTGTAGGGTTCCCCAAGTGTTGGACCTATCACCTATTTTGTGTGAGGGACAAAGAACGACATGGAAAAAGTGAAGTAGGGGATGTTGTTGGGAACTATTGAGGTAGGCATCGTGGATGCCTACGACATCGTTATTATCTAATAGTGGAATCCAAACCGCGTTGAATCATGTTCATGTCCATCACAACTACTATTAAATAAGGACACCCAATGAAGAATGTCAATTATGCAAATTTATTATTATTACTATATTGTTTAGGTAACATTCACAAAATAATTGAATTCAAATATGTTTCACTTTTAAAAAAAAATCTAGAAAACTATTTATCTGTGTAAACTATGAATTTAGGGATATTATTATTCATAGTCCAAAACTCTAATATACAGGAGTGAACTAGGTTGTAAAACGAAATGAAACATTATATCATAATTTTGAACCTGATTTTCCCCCTAGAACCTTAAATATGGAATCTTTTGTTTTTGCCAATGATTTATTAAAAATTTAGATAGTAATTATTTTTTAGTGGTTTGTGAAAGTCAAATGGTTAGATCTAAAACTTATTTTTGGACATACTACTTACAATTTATGTGAGTTTAATTTTTGTTTATTTCGTCCATGAAATTCAAAATTGATCGAGGGCTCTCTCTTTTACATATGATGTACCTCTAACTCTAGAAAATCAGAGCAAAACATTTTCTTGGATTGAAAAATTCTTTTGGGGCGGTTTTCATTATAGGTTATAAAATGGCTTTTCGAAAGTATGAGTTTTCTGTCCATAAACAACTGTCATACCTATTTTGTCCATAAAACGTAGTATTGAGCGGATCTAATTTGGTTGAACAGTGTGTATAAATTATTATAAATTTTTTTATATTTGTATTCAATTTCTGTAGATGAGAAAAATATCATACACATTATGAAATGTTTTATGACAATTAATCCGAAAATGAATTGTATTTTTAATAATATACTTTGGATTTTGAGTTTGAAACTTTGTATGGACATTCCTTGATTTGTTGGAATGCCTTGTTGTATTTACTTTTTTTTTCTTTTTATCTATAGGAACAGAAGACAAATATTAAGAGATTGATAATACTCATACCATGCTTAATCAACTCAATTAGATTCTTTTAAGGTTTAAATTCTTTTTAAGGTTTGAACTTTTGATGGAGACTAAACATATATATGTTGAATAGTCACTTTAATTTTGAAGGACATTAGTGATATTTCAAGTTTTCTTAGACATCTAGGTTTATTATAGGTCATGCGACATTCTTAGACTCATAAAGAAATATATTGAAAAGGTTCTCAAATAATTTAATACACATTCTCATTTTCTATGTCATGCCTGCTTATAAAGGTGGAAAACTCTTTAAATCTCAATGTCCTCAAATTGATTTAAAAAAAGAAGGTAGTTGAAAGGTATGATGTCCCAAAAGCCCATGTTATTAATAATTTGATGCGTTAGGAAGTAACTTAGTTTTTGGTCTTAAGAAAGCCAATAAATAATTGCAGGGTAGTAAGAATTATATGTTAACCTATACGAAGTTTGATCAACTTAAGGAATATTTGATACCGGAGAAATTTTCATTTTTCTAGCAATTCTAATTTGGAAAATTTAGTTTTCCAGGTTTAGTACTATTTTTAAATAATATATTTTTAAGAAATTATGATTTTTGGAATCGTTTTTAACTCACATTCTTACAAAATAATATTCTTGTGGTGGGAGATGAAAATTCTACTTTCCTAATAAGTTTAATTTTTGTTTTATAAAAACGTTATGTTACTTTTCTTAAATTATTTAATATGTGATAAATAGTTAAAATTATGGGTAAAAATATTACATAACTCTTTTTTTTCTAAAAAAGTTATCTAAATTTTTTTAATAGAGAACTAAACAAATTTTTTTCATTATTAGGAAACATGATTCTTAATATTTATGATTCTTAAACATGAATTTCTTTTCCTTATCAAACGTCCCCTAAAGGTCATTGGTCTTAAGAATTAAGATGGCTTTTTATAGAGGAATAAAAAATTATTTAGATAATGTATAAGGACTAAACATTATGCATTTTAAAAAATGAACATTTTTTTAAAAAAAGACTAAGGGTGTGTTTGGAACATATGAAATTTAAGGGGTGAAAGTGAAAATGCAATTAAATGAGATAAAAGTTGCAATGAAATGAGATGAAAGTTTTTGATTATATGTGGGCTCCACCTGTAATATTTTTACCTTAAAATGAGATGAAAGTGATCGATGATGTAAGAGCACCCGCATCGGCACCCAAAAAAGCAATTTTGGAGGAAGAAGCACGTTGCTTCTGAAGTAACCCCCAGTGCAACCTAGCCAAAATTATTGCTTCCAAGGCAACAGTTGCCTTCTAAAGTAACGTTCCTAGGCAATCAAAAAGTAAAGAAAAAAGAGTGCAATGTAACAACAAAAAAAAAAAAAACTAAAGAAAAAAGAGTGCAGTGTAATTTTAGCTATTAGAAAAAGTTCTAGAGAACTCAAAATATATGTTACCCAATTCCTAATTACTAGACAAATTAAAGAATAGTTTTTTTCTCACTCCTTACAACTTTGAATGAAAAACGCAGACACACAAACAGATATGATTAAAATTTCTCACTTGACACACGCATTTTGAAACAATTTTTCAATTAAGTTATGTGACAAGAACGTATTAATTAGACCCTTATATCACTACGTGACCAAACTTTACAGTATGATGTTAAAAAGTGTATGCGGTAGGGTTGACATGCAGTTAATGAATTGAATGGTCGACAATTTGGTATTCAACGTCATATTCGTATACTTTGGCGGAATTTTAGTTATGAACCACTTGATTTTCCATCCTTCGCACGAGCATGTTACGAAATGCAGCCACATCTCAGCTTTCAATCCTTTAATTCTTCACTCTTTCTTGAAACAAAAGACAAAAAAAAAATGGTACCCAAAAGCCAGCCAGATACCTGTTGTTTTCCTTTGGATCTTCTATACCCTTTTAGATCTGCATGGGGTGGTAAAGTTGTGTGGCCTTCACTGTTCTGACTTCTGCACCTCTTGAATTGGGACTGCATTCCTAGCTAGTGGAAGCTAGGTTCGATGAATATTTACTTGACTTATATAGCATGTTTGGATTTTGGATGGATATCCTTTAAATTTATGGAAACTATTTCAAAATTACAGTGTTATCATGATTTTTTTAAAGTAACTATACCTTGTTTTATATTCATCTTGATTTCACAATTTATTTTGGTTCACCTCTTAGTCATTCCAAACATGTTTGCTATTAGTTAACAAGGATAATGTATAAATTAAAGTCTATTTTTAATTCAGCCAACAAAATGTGAAAAATATATGGGGGGAGATGTTAGTTTTTTTTCTCTCTTTCTTTTATGGTATCATTGATTTAAAGTATGTATTGACTTTGTTAATAATTAATTTTATTAGAAAACTTAATTAAACATCTTAAGTGGAATTTTTCTTTTTATTTTATCGATTTTATTTTATTATTTACAAGATTCTAACATGAGTTTTATTTATGAGATATTAGTTAAATTCACTTGAACCAATAATGTTGCTAGAAATGTCAGTTTTTTAAATGAACTACTGTACAAGGGCCATTATGTTACAGAAGAGAATTCTTCAAGTTTAATCGAATAAAATAAACATTTATCCAATACATTACATATACTAACGATATTATATCACGATGTTGCCCCGTCCATCCAAATTTTTTAGATTTACAGGTTATTTTGTGAAGAAGGCTTTCATGCAGATTCAATTTCTGCATAATAGCAACGTCTAAAGATGAAACTCTCTAAAAATGCAACATGCATGGTGGCGTTGAAAGTACTCATTTTCCTCACCTCGTTTCTTGGATTGCTATACTCTCGTTGATTAATTTAATTTATTTGGCTTACGAAAGCAAGTCATGAAGTTATAAAATAGTCAACTTACAAATATGATTACATTACAAATTTGACTACATCCACTGATAAAGATGGCACACGGATCATTTTAATATATTATCGTTAACTGAAATTTATTAATATATTAAATGAAATATCATCTCTATATAAATATCAAATTTAGTAAATAAAAATTCACACTCGTTTTATTTATTAAAATTTGTATACTTTTTTTTATCAATTATATATATATATATATATATATATATATATATATATATATATTAATAACATTCTTCTTAAATTAAATGAACAAAATAAGTCGACAGAATTTTTTAATGTGACTCATTAATGTATGACCTACAAATAGATGATTAATGTGAATTAATTTTGAGTATTATAAATAAAAAATAATTAAGGGAGAATATTTTACTAATAATAATTAGTCAATTTTTTAATAAAGATTAATTACCAATAAAAATTGTAAATATTTTACATCAATGTTATAGTGAAAAAAATATTATTAAATATTTTTTAATATATATATATATATATATTGGTATTTATATATTATTAATATATATTAATAAAATAAATTATATATTGTACAATTTTCCTTCATATATCAAATGAACACTTTGACTTGGTGATATGGTAGTGTAGTTTGGGTGAACTGGTGGGGTGTTTATCCCTCATCATCAATCCCAACATCATTTGTGAGCCTTACATTGGTAGAATTTGTTAAATATACAATGGTACTTAGAAAAATCGAAGCAAAATTAACCATACATTTTACATATTTTAAATTAGTCACACCAATGTATATTATTTATTTTCATTTTTTATAACTTAAACAACTATACTCTCTAATATAGTATATCATTTCTTACTTTTAACATAAATGGAAGAATATTGAGCCATATTTAGATTTGTAAAATTTTGAAAAAGTAAACACATAAATTCTCTTGTAGAAAAAAAAACAATTTTTTCACAGAAATGAAAGAATATCAAACCATATTAATATGTGTGTAATTTTTAAAAGAGAAGTATTAGATACATATTCTCTAAGACTCTTCACTTAACACACCTTATGGCATTAAAATTTATAGAAAATTTAACTAATTTTATTATTATTATTTAATGATATTGTTATAAAATATCATTTATTTATTTTTAATAACTCTATTTTATTTATGATATTAAATTTAAATAAAAAGCATTTTAAAAATAACTTTATTTTATTTAAAATTAATAAAATTTAATAATTTCAACTATTTTTTTTAATAAGTGTTAAAGTGATTATTTTTGCATTTTTCATTTCTCTGTGATAGCTGAAAATGACTCCTATAGTGTGGTAATGTTCCACGAGGTTTTTCATTTTGTGTTCACAGTGGCCCCACATAAAAAAACCACCGAAAGAAACAAATTCCACACATAACAAAAAAGTTGTGGTCTCTGTTCATCTCCCTTTTTAAACCTCCACACTTCAAACCTTTCCTCTTCACACAAACATCTCTCTCTCTCTCTCTCTCTCTCTCTCTCTCTCTAAGACACACAAACACAACACATCACAATCTCACATTGTTCTCAAGTTTCAACACTTTCTAGTTCTACCATGGCGGTAGGACTCTCCGCCGCCATAACCATGAAGTCCCTCCTCCGTTTCCACCAACCTCACCTGAACCTCCCCAAATCAATCCCAACAACACTCCCTTTCTCCCCCATGAGAATTTTCCACCACACAGCATCACCAAGAACCCAAAAAGTTTCAACTTTCACCGTTTGTGTCCTCATGCAGGACCCAAAACAAGGCACCCACATGGAAATTGAGCCACAAGAACAACCTCCTCCTCCTCCTCCTCCCGCTCAACAAGTTCTGTCACCAAAGTTGGCTGAGAAATTGGCCAGAAAAGAGTCTGAGAGGTTCACTTACCTCGTTGCTGCTGTCATGTCTAGCTTCGGCATCACATCCATGGCAGTGTTCGCTGTTTATTGCAGATTCTCGTGGCAAATGGAGGTAGGTGGTGCCTTAAAATTGATTCTTTCTTTTTTCTTCTTATTTTTATGCAAGTTTTTTAAAAAACGGCTCTGGTCGTGGTTTTGTCGCGGTTATAAACAAATGCTGCTGATACGACCACAGTTGTGATCTTGGATATCATAGAAAATTATAAACAAACGCTGGTGATGCGGCCACAATTGGAATGACAGACACCACAAAGACTTGACTTTTATTTTGCGGATCGTTTTTTAAAACCTTATTTTTTATGTCCTGACATTGGTGTCATGCATGATTGATTGATGATGATTTGCATATGAAGATAATTTTATAATGAAATTGGGTTTGGTTGGTGTAGGGTGGAGAAGTGCCTTGGTCTGAAATGTTTGGCACATTTGCTCTATCAGTGGGAGCTGCTGTGAGTTATCCTTTAAACTAATTATGATTCCAAACGGGTTTTGAATGGTTTTTGAGTTCAGAATTGGGTGAGTTGTTTGTGAATTTTGAGTGATAGATTCAAGTATTCAACTGGGTATGTCTGATTTTCAGGTGGGTATGGAATTTTGGGCTAGATGGGCTCATAGGGCTCTCTGGCATGCTTCGCTGTGGCACATGCATGAGGTATGCTTTCAGTTGGTTCATCTTTCCTCTGAATCCTGTCTCTTAACCGCTGTTTAAGTCAATTTAATTATATATTTTTTTTCTCTTGCTAAAATGTGTTATGGTCCCCAATTTTTGGTGGAAAATTTTCTTAGTCTGTAGTATATTTTAAAACTAATAATTGTAATATGCCTATTTTTTATTTATTTAAAACAATAGGAGACTTTCATAGGCCATCTTTTTTAAGGTATAAAGACTAAGATCAATTATAATGGAAAACGAACAATCTAAAACACATTTATTTTAATTGTCTAAAGCCACAGTGTCAGAGTCCAAGACCCACTAGAAAAAACTGTTTGGTTTTGGTTAATCCTTGTGATGTCTCAGCAACCAATCACCAGAAACTATTGGATCCTTGCAACACCACAAACTAACAAATTTTTAACTTCAATTGCAGTCCCACCATCGACCAAGAGAAGGACCCTTCGAGCTTAACGATGTATTTGCAATAATCAACGCTGTCCCTGCCATCGCTCTCCTTTCCTATGGTTTCTTTAACAAGGGACTGGTCCCTGGCCTTTGCTTTGGTGCGGTGCGTGTATTCTCAAAAATCCTAATTACAATTAATCTTTTTGTTATTCTATCTCTCTCTCTTAATTAAGAGTTTGATTGGGGTGAGATTCTTAATTACCAGTTTCATTGGCAACTCTCACGGTAGAGGGTTACCAAATACCAATAAAAATAATAATTATTACTTAGACTTTAATGACATTGATCTTGATTGAACACTTTTACTAAGATAGATAGATACCTTCAACTATGAACAGGGTCTTGGAATTACGGTCTTTGGGATGGCCTACATGTTTGTACACGATGGATTGGTTCATAAGAGATTCCCGGTGGGCCCCATTGCAAACGTGCCCTATCTCAGAAGGGTGGCCTCTGCTCACCAAGTAATTTTCATTATTATCATCATTGGGAATTTAGGATAACATTATGCAACAAAATTAACATTTTTTATTGGAAAATGTTCTCATTTTCTAATGTATGTTTAACGTGACACTAATCAGCAATACTCATTACATTATTATTCATTTTCATTTTCTAGAAGAAGCCAAAAAAGGGAAATTTATTTCTGTTCATTTTATTTTAATTTATTTTCACTGTTCTGATACCCGTGATACTGGTGTTGTCTTTATGTCAGCTTCACCATTCGGAAAAATTCAATGGAGTGCCATATGGGCTGTTTTTGGGACCCAAGGTCAGTTGCATTTTCGTTTCTGTATCTTGTTATTATTTAATTGAATATATTTTTTAGGTATTGTTTTTCTTCTTCTTGGATACTTATTAATATTTAGTTGATTGGCTCAAGCTTTTATACATAATTTTTTGTTTGTCACTATAAATAATTAAATATATGGCATGCAGGAAATTGAAGAGGTGGGAGGGCTAGAAGAGCTGGAGAAAGAGATAAGTAGGAGAGCAAGGTCATACAAAATAGCTAATGAGAACAACTAATACAAATCCAGAATGTTTCGAAGAATTATCAGTGTAAATCAGAAATATGAAATAAAATGATCCAAAAATTTTGCTTGCATATATAATAATTATTTACAGCGATATATTATATAAAATATGGATATGAAATAAGACAAATGATAGTTAGATGACGGTTAAGAAAGTAAAAAAGAACAATATTTTGTTAAAATGTGCAAAAATACGCTTACTTAGGACTTTTAAATGTACACACATAATTTTTTTATAATTTCTTAGTTGTGTTATGAAACAAAAGTAAAAAATAGAAGGTGGTGGTGTAACAAATTATTGATGCCTAAAATTTTGATTTTGGCTTGGGAGAGAGAGATAGAGGAAATGAACAATTTTGTTTCCTCCCAGCCCCTAGTGGGATGGGGGTTGTCAGCTACATTCCATTTAGTAATAAGTTGGTTGGTTCCCTTATGTGGGGCATTGAGCTTTGTATGCCACTCAAATGGGGTTTGGCACCATTAGTTAAAGATACCTGAAAGGGTAGGGTGAGGTTTACTAGACTCAAAGATGGCACACAATCTCACTGTGGATAACATTATCAGATTTTTTTTAATGCATAAATCGTAAACATAATCAGATTTGAGGTTTAGTAGACTCAAAGTTGGCACACAATCTCAAGGATTGGCAGAGTGTGTCTAAGCAAGTATTCTCAGATGCCTTGGTTATCTGGGATAAAAACTATATTGTCTAGGTAAACTACTTTATATATTTTTATAAATGCGACAAGTTAAAAGGGAAAACAATCTTTTTTTTTTGTTAAAAAAAGGAATTAACATTCGCTTTTTGTGATGTCTCATTAATTGACATATACACCTTCATTTTTTTAAATGAATATTGACCTACTAATATATTTGCTTTTGGACTCATACAAGAAGTAAAAAATATTACATACATAAGTAAAAAAAATAATTTTATATCTTCGACTTAAATATAATTAAATTTAATTAATTTTTATCTTATTTAATGTTATTATCCTTAAAATATTTTTTATTTAATTTTAATTTTATTTTATTAACTCTTTTTTATTCATGATAATAAGTTTCAATGAAAAATATTTTAGAAATAAGTTTTTTTTTTTTACTTCATGGGATAATGAAATGATATCAATTAATTTTCTTAATTAGTGTGAAATTAGTTATTTTTGTTTGGACATGAGTCTAGAGGGAATACATATCATTAATTCAAGTGAAATTAAGTTTAAATTTTGTGGATGAAAAAAATATAATTAAAAAGAAGACTTAATTAAAAGTGATCAATCGAAATTTTTAATAAAAATTAATCATTAACAAGACACTAATATCATGATAATCCAAACATAAAGACTAATATCATAATGATCCAAACCTAAACACTGATATTTGTTTGTTTCTTTTAAGTGACACAATTTTAATAAGATAACATCCTTTTTCTTTTGCTACGAGAAATGTATTTGTTGACCTAGCTAGGAGTGGTATTATAAAACATAAAGGTTAGTGGACCCTTAATTCTTTGGCCTAGTATAACAATTTCTAAACCTTCTTGCGAATTTACCTAAGACACCATTTGCACTAATTCCTGAAAGAAAAGGGAGAATATTTAACGGACAAAACACTTGTTAAATAGGCTTGATTGGCTCATAGACACCAATTTGACTATTACTAAAGTTCACTTGGATTAGATAATTAAAGAAGAACAGAAGAGGAAAAAAATATTTTAATTTATTCTATTAATAAAAAATAACATTCTAACAAACTAACATATTGATAAAAATAAATAAAAAACTAAAGCTCACTAAACTACTTTGAGCTATGCTAATCTTCAATACCATGTTCTCTAGCATGAACATATAAGAAAAAAAAAAACAACAACAAAGACAGATGGCTATCACACTAAAAACAAAATACCCAAATATTATAGCTAACACACATTTTTCTTTCTTTCTAATCATATATATATATAGAAGATAGATTAAACTATATCAATATAACTTTAAAAACTATTACATTATTCTATAGTTTTTAACCGTATAATATTTTCTTAAAACTCATTGTTGGATCAAAAGTTCCTTTCATATATGAAAATTTTTATGTTAGTTTAAAATCATTTGTTATCTTATTCATATAAATTAAAATCGATGCAATAGAAATATTTTTAAATATATTAAAATATAAATTATTTGATTACTTTCTTATTGCTCTTTAATTTTGATAAAATTTAAACAAACGATATTGATAATATACAGATATAATTCAATAGTTAGATCAATAAAAATCATATTTTATATTAATTTATATAAATGAAATAATAATTGTCAATAATATAATTTGATTTTTTCTCATATATATATGTATACATATATATCTGTGTGTGTGTGATTATACCAGACTTACACCAAATCTCAACAGTTGATCAACTAAAAAAATCTAAAGGATTGATTCAGTTAATTTTTTTTTTCTTTCTAAAATGTTAATTGATAATTGGTATATCATGTGACAAGATTTTGCTATAACTCATTAAGAGAGTTCCGACAGTGCCTCCAATAATTTTAAGGGTTGTGATACTACATGTCATATCTTTATCATTTTTTTTTGTTTTTTTAAATTAGTCCTTGATTATTATTTTTTAAATTAGAAAATATAATTAAAAATAACTTTAGAAGTCTGAACCTTAAAATATTTTTAATTACTTTGAACGCTTTTTATAAAAGATCTATGCTTAAAAAACAATCATAAGAAATTTTTAAACCCTAAACCCCAAAAGTTTTTTTTTTTTTGTAAAAAGTGCTGAAAATAACTATTTTTTTTTAAGATTCAGACTTCTAAAGTTATCTTTAATCATATTTTTTAATTTATAAAGTTATAATTTTAAAAAGTAATAATCAAGGATTAATTTAAAAAAATAAAAAATAATTAAAATATAAAAAATGACATATAATTTGATTGGTTAATAAACTAACACTGTCAAAATCCCCCAACTTATTGGAAGCATTGCAGAACTCTCATCTCATAAATTGAGTAACTGAGATTTGGTGTAAGTCTCAATAATTTTTTTTTATAAATCGCAAACATTTTCTAATTGAACTGGATAAGATTATTAGGAATAACAAGACTCTCCCTTAGCGTATTAATGTTCATTAATCAACGCATAAGTTCTTTTGTATAATTCCTTTCATGACTCTTATTCTGTTATAGACACAATTAAGAGTACGTTGAGTAACGCTACCCAAAAATTAACCTTTCTGAATAATATACTAACTTACAAATTATAATTATGCTATGTCATGATATGAGTTATGTTCTTATTAGAGTCGTGCAGTACTCTTAACACTAATAGTAGATAACGTACGCCTTCTTGAAAAAAAGTGTTAACAATCAAGCAAAATTTCTATTACTATTATTATTAATTGTTTCACGAAAAACTGTTCAAATAGTCCAAGAAAGGAAAAAAAATCTTTTTAAAAATGGCAAGACTTCATGGCACATTCTCATGCACGTAACATTTTTTCCTGTTACTGCCATCCCATGTACCATACTGTGGTTTCCTAACACGTAACTGCATACTTAATATTCCATAATATAGCATTGAAAATCATCACGATCGTGAAATTCTCCGATAATCTCTCCCTAGATTATATATAATCTCCTACAAACTCTTTAGTCTACCATATACTATGCATTAGTAATAATTCTCTTTAAATATATGACTCCTTTGTCTTCTGTGACAGAAACAAACCTCACATTCACACTTAAACTATGAAGCCGTGTCCAAAACTCAGTAACTCCTGTGTAATGTATTTTTTCTTTTCTTTGTGTGTGTTCATTGAGCTTTTTAAACATGCAAACAATGTTCTGTTCTATTTTTCTTAGTATGTTTCAATGTTTTTATCATTTTGGTTTTTGTGCTTGTTCATAGACCCCTCTTTTGCTTTATTCATTTGTATAAATTGATTACCTACCAAGGTTTTAAAATAGCTAGCGGTTAACGTTCTCTAGTAAATCGCATAAAATGTTGGTAATGTGATCGATGCAGCTGCAGTTGCAGTATTGGAAACCTACAAAAATGCAATAATTTGAGTTTTAGGACAGGGAAACTTGTCCTTTGTTGTGTTTTGGTGTTCGATATAAACTATGATTTCTTCTACAGGTTGTGGGGGTTATCTACACAGTTTTGTTATTGGGATTACAAGGAGTGAGGGTTGTTGAATGCAGAGTGGCCAATGGATTGGACTGTTTTGAGTACCCTGCTATCAGCTGCAGAAAACACAGTGCAGTTTTGACTGATTTTGGTGGTGTTGGTGATGGAAAAACATCTAACACAAAGGCCTTTCAATATGCAATTAGCAATCTCAGCCATTATGCATCTGATGGTGGAGCTCTCCTTGTTGTGCCACCAGGGAAATGGTTAACAGGAAGTTTCAATCTCACCAGCCATTTCACACTTTTTCTCCAAAAGGAAGCTACCATTCTTGGATCTCAGGTATTTTAGTCCCTCACCCCTCCTCTTTTTTTTTTATATTATCAGACTATTTTCATGGTTTCACGTTGTAGCACGTGGTCAATTATGTTATGTTTATGTGAGATGTGACACAATCTTAGAAAATTGGATTCATGTATAAGGAAATATATAATAAGATATCTTTTAGGCATGACACATGTGCACTCTATTATAGTGTAAAAATATATTAATCAAAGATACGTAGGAGTTATTTCTTGTTACAGTACATTATTAGAATTTGGTCACCTAACATCAAGTCACTAGCCTTTCTTTTCGCCTTTTTGCCTAACTGTGATTTCTTGGCAGTTAGTTCAGCTGCATTTGACATCATAATCTATAGTTTTTCATTTTAATTTATTTTATGTTGATGTTTTTTGACCATGGACCCACATAAACAGGATGAATCAGAGTGGCCCACACTTCCTGTGCTACCATCATATGGCAGAGGAAGGGATGCTCCTGATGGAAGGCTTAGTAGTCTCATTTTTGGAACTAACCTCACTGATGTAATAATCACTGGTAACTACTAGACCCATCACTAAACAGCTATTAGAGGTTGTTAAGGTCATGTCTCATTGGAAATAACTTTTAATGTCTCTTTTTATTTTTATTTCATTAGGTTACAATGGGACAATTGATGGACAAGGGTGTTATTGGTGGGACAAGTTCCACAAGGGTGAATTGAAACTCACCAGGCCTTACATGATTGAGATTATGTTCTCTGATCACATCCAGATATCTAATCTCACTTTGATCAATTCTCCATCTTGGTTTGTCCATCCAATTTACACAAGGTTTGACAAGAATTTTCATTTGCCTTGATGATTAATCTTAATGCCCAGTATTTTCTTTTATTCTCATTATCCCCTATCTCTGCAGTGACATTATAATTCAAGGGCTGACCATTCTTGCTCCAGTTGACTCTCCAAACACTGATGGAATAGATCCAGGTAAATTATTATTATTATTATTATTTCCACTGGCTTTCAGAGGAAAACATTAGATAAAAAGAAAAAAGGGAAAGAGACCGGTTTGAGAGAAAACGAATGATATTCTGCACTTGTCTGTAATAAGAAATAAAAGTTAGTTCGAATACGTACACCAATAATGTAAATGCTATTTGGATTCGGCACCTCTAAAAGTTAGGGGTACACTTTGGAGGGTAAAATACAACAAAAACCATCAATTCGAAAAATAATGGTGAGATTTGTGATAAAATCTAAAATTACTTATAATATCAACAATTGATTTTTGAATTAACGATTATTGTTCCACTTCTCTAAACTGCTCACAATTAATTGATTTTTGAATTAGTTATAATAACCATTAATTTGAGTTGGATTTATATCGTCACAATCATTACTTCAGAAGTCATTCTAAAGTGATTTCCACATAATCTGTATACAATCTATCAAAATTAAACTCCAAAAAATGTGTTTATTTTCCCCATATTTTGAACTTCTCATCTTAATAATGTGTTTTCAATGAGAAGTAACGGACAAGCTTTATTACAAATTTTCAATTATTAATAAATAATAATACATAGTAAACTAAATTGGTCCAAAATTTAGCCACTGTCTAATTGTTTCCTCCCTTTTTACAGATTCTTGTTCCAACATTAGGATTGAAGATTGCTACATAGTCTCCGGTGATGATTGTGTAGCAATAAAAAGTGGTTGGGATGAGTATGGAATCAAATTTGGAATGCCAAGCCAACACATAATCATTAGAAGGCTTGAATGTGTATCCCCAGATAGTGCTATGATTGCTTTAGGCAGTGAAATGTCTGGTGGAATCCAAGATGTTAGAGCTGAAGACCTCACAGCCATCAACACTCAATCAGCAGTTAGAATCAAAACTGCAGTTGGCAGAGGAGCATATGTGAGAGACATATTTATCAAAGGAATGAACTTAAACACCATGAAGTATGTGTTTTGGATGACAGGTTCTTATAGCTCACACCCTGACAATGGCTTTGATCCAAAAGCACTTCCCAACATTACTGGAATAAACTATAGAGATGTCATTGCAGAGAATGTCACATATTCAGCAAGACTTGAAGGAATTGCTAATGATCCTTTTACAGGAATCTGTATTTCTAATGTGACTATCCATAGTGGATAAAAGAAATTGCAATGGAATTGCACTGACATTGAGGGGGTTACAAGCAATGTCTATCCTAAGCCTTGTGAGTTGCTGCCTTTGAAGCAAGAGAAAATTGAGTGTCCTTATCCAGATGACAAAGTTTCCATTGAAAGTGTGCAGCTGAAGACTTGTTCCTTTAAAAGTGTCTCATTCTTCTGAGAGAATGAGTGTATACGAAATGAAATCAAATCGAAACTATATAATAAATGGTCTGTTTTTCTTAATACCAAAATGATTTTAGTATTCAATAATAGGTATCAAAGCATGTTTTCATTAGCCCACATTGAACCTATTTGTTTCGATCAACATTGTTTTTTGTGAAAAATACATTTGGACTCAAACCAAAAAATCCAAATTTTTGTTAAATTGATTATGGAGTTGCATTAGTCACTGCGATGTTGATGTCAATTCAACCAAAAAAACCCCAAATTTTTGTTAAGTAGATTATTGAATTGCATTGGTCACTCCGAAGTTGATGTCAATTCAATGCATGATTCTGTTACACGGTTACTGAACAATTGTTATACTTTAATTAATAAGGTTATGTTGGATAAAATATTTTAATTAATTTTTAATTTTTTTATTAGTTGAAAAATTTATTTGATGGTTGAATAAATGTTTTTTTTTAGTAACTTTTAGTTTTTTTTTAAATGTTACTTAAAAACACTAATTTATTTGACGGTCTGTACTTTTACCAAAAACTTACAATTTAATATGATAATCTTTCAACCAGCTAATTTGATTAAAGATAGCCTAAATCAAGCAATTAAGGAGAATAGGCATGGAATGTATGACTACTTAACAACCATCTAATTTATGTTTAAGGAATAAAAAGTAGTAGTACAGTCTGGTCGTACTTTAAATTTACGGTTTCCTACAAATATATTATTAATGTGTGGTTTAGTATAAATACACATGATTAGGAGCAAAAAATGGTTGATATATATGTAATTTAATTTCTCACTCGCACATATCTTCATCAGAGGATGAATAGTCGCTTTGCTTAAATCTGTGGTTAGGAAGAATTTTTTTTCAGATCTTAGTACAACAACATTTGACTCTTATGGATAAAGCAAATACTAAAAAATTCTGTCAATTTGGTGTGCCAATAGACTTTAGGAACAATTTTGTTATTTTTTTGCCACTTTCTGATGGCATTTGCTGCTGCTTATTCTTGTATTCCTCTTGGTATCAACTAATTTTGCTGATTTTGTGGAGAGTGATTGTGTTCATAAGTCTCCATGCCAATTTGACGTTCCTTCAGTAAATGAGGAAGAGGGAATTAAAAACAGGTCCAAAGTAGGATTATTTCAAAACAAAATAAATATGCTTTTCATCCCTAAATATATTTTGCTTTAGTCCCAATAATTTTGTTAAGGACTATAAAAGAATGAAACTACGAATTAAAACAAAAAAAATCATCATCTTAATGTTTTCATGACTAAAAACATATTTTACCCAAGAAGGGAGAAATAGTTGTTATTACCTCAAAAAGAAGTAGGTTAGTCTCAAGCATGTAAACCACATCTCTCCCATTATGAGTCTAGGATTCACATCAGGATCTACACATCGTAAAGCAACCCGTTTAAGTACCTTGGAAGCAGGCATTTCAAGCAATTTTGGATCCACCACATTCTCAATTTTTCCATTGGAAATCATTGATTTGAACCAGTCCACTATATAAATGACACTGCAATTTGGAGTCATGTTAAATTCATTATCTGAAAGACAATAAAGCAGGAATGAAAACCAACAACTGATGAATCCAACATTGGTAGTGTTACCTGTGGCTGACTCTGATATGAAGGAATCCTTCCTGATACAATCTCCATGATAAGTAATCCAAAATCATAAATGTCATTACCCTCAGTTAAGGTACTGCTGGAATGACAATCTGGAGCTTCATAACTGTAGCATGTGAAAATAAAAATTAATTTGGAAATTGATTATTAGTTGTATCAAATAAAAATTTAATTTTGAATGTACTAATACTATAAATATTTTACAAGATCATCCAATCATAATTTGTCCAATCATAAATTGTAAATAATTAATAAAAAATTATTTTAAATACTTTTATAGTACATTCAAAATTTATTTTTATTTGATGATAATTTTCCTTTTGGTTAGCCACAAGTTTTTTCTTTCAGTTTTGGTTAAAAATGGATATTAATGTTATTAATACAATTGTTCACTCTCTGAGATGTGGAAACCTATTGACACCATGTATACTATGACACGAGATATAACTTTCCTGTATTGTGTTGGAGACAAGATGGGTCATTTTTTTCATATTGAAAACAAAGATAATTCCACAACAAGAAACTATGAGACTTCAAAGAAGTAAAAATATCAGTTAAGAGACAACTTTTCTTCCCACAAATGTTACTTTATTTGAATAATTAAGAATTGAAATCATTTAAAAAGTTCAAGATACTAGCCACCGGTGTCACACCATTACACATATTGGGCCACTTTGAAACAAATTTGTTAAATAGTGTTTTACTTGTATTTTTCTTTCATCATCTTTAATATTAAAACATGGTCAAGAATAAAATGGTACAACTATCTTTATATTACGTATGTAGGCAATTTTATAAATTAAGACGAAAAGATATTGACATAATTTTTTCTTGGAGCTGCTAAATTGATTGTTAATATTATTAAAAACGACTATGAGAATAAAAAGAAATGACCCTCTTCTGAAAAGAATCTTAAGCGGGAAAATATTTATATTCAATACACATTAAACAGCCGAAAAAGGTGAAGAACATATCTAGAAAACACTTAATCAATCTATTAAACTTTGAATGTTTATATCCTTTCCTAACTACGCCACCATCGTAAATACATAATACAGTGTACTCAATATAGTATCTACAAATCTCTATCTGGTGAACCAATTCTTAACTTGTGATGACACCTCAAATTGAACCACTGAAGCCATCCATACTTTCTTTTTGTTTTGCTTGTATTTCCATTCTTTTGCAACACATAACATCTCAAATTGCCTTTTCTATTGCACTTTCCAGTTTCTTACAAAATCAACCCTATCATACTGAAAGATTATTGACCTCTCCCTTACTTTAATTAAAAATCTTGAACTGCTACGGAAGAATGATACTATAATGGGTAGGGCATAATAGATGCCCAAACAATGAAAGAGGCAGCATTCTCCCAACAGAATATCTCTTCAAAATGACCATGTCATAATACTATTCCCAAAACTCAGTTCAGCTCGCATTCTCCCAAGTGGGTTTCAAAAATTAGAGCAGAAACAGAAAAAATCAATCATGTAAATTTGAAAGGGCTACGCAAGCAAAGCTTCTCAATGATCCCTTCTTCAATTGGTTTGTTTACAGGAGAAACCTTGATTTCATATAGCTTTGGCCACAGTTTTCCAGTCACTGAAAGCAAAACATATTTTTTTGATCATTAAGCAAAACATATGTTGCATAAACTTATTTGAAATGTAAAAGGAAAAGGGGACAAAGCAAGAACGTTAACTTTATTTGTTGATGCACACTAGGGAATTCCTAGATGGAAAGAAGCAGAACATTTAGCCTATTAACTAGAACATCACTTTTGCATTGCATGGTAAAATTAAATTAAAAATAACTAAAAATATTAAATGTCTAATTATTTATTTTAATTTAAAGGAAAATTCTTATAAAAAACATAAAACACAAAATATAAACAATCGTATAATGAAATAATAATTTGTCTACAAATAGATATAAAATGTTAAGATAAAGTGTAAGGGTATTAATAATTAATAATTATAACACAATTAATAAAAAATTATAATTATTAATTTTGAATGAATATTTTATACCATCTTTGTACATGAAAATTTATAACATGATCTTTTAAACTCTTGTCCTAAATAAAAAACTATAGAGACAATTTATTGACAACTTTTTTATCTTATACATAAAATGTATAGGACAAGTAATAAATGAAAATATATTATTTTGAAAAGTTAAATATTTATTATTTACTATTTAATTAATTAAAATATTTATATTTTATAATGTATTTAATGCCCTTTAATTTATGCACTAAATACATGGGTTAAAAAAGTGTTTGGAACGTTTTTCAACTGAAATGCAAACACACTAATAGTTGGATTTTGCAGTAAAATCACTTCCATTTTGACCCCTATTATCAGCAGATGTCATGCCTAATAGAAACCTAAAAGGGGAAAGGAAAATCACGAACGGGTGGAATGGAAATAATATGCTTAAATAACAAAATTCAAGTTAATAATTTAATAAATTAGAAGGCTGAATCTTACCAAATATCCGCTTTTGCTCACCATCCCATGCTATCCCATTCAAAACATTAATATTCTAAAATATAAAAGATTTAAACATAAGTGCAACAACTACTGATAATGACTAATTGATGTCGAAACAGGAATTAAAGATGATTCACAGTTTAAAGCAGCTTGTTTTTATCCTGTTTTTAAATTACAGCTTCGCTATAAAAATGCAACATATATATATCAGGACAAAAATCTTATCTCTAGATATCAAAAAGTTTAGGCTCCTTACATTATTCCCAGCTTCGATAAGTTCTTTCCTGCACATGATAGATAAAATGCAACTTTAAGCAAAAAATGAACTAAGATACTTATTAGAGTAAACCCCTGATTTGCTCCTCAAAATTTTATTAATCAATGTGTTCCTCGAATGATAACTTTTTTCATTTACTAGCATCATCAAATTGATGCCATGCAATGAACGAAAATCATCAAGGATCAATTTGATGTCTACTAATGTTTTCATATGGAGATGGAAAAAAAAGTCAGACCTTAAATTTTGGAGGAGAATCCATCCTAGAACATTGCCATCATGGGGAGAGATTCTTACAATGCAGTCAGTCTACACAAAGAAATATCAAGTTATCAACCTCAAACAAAATCCAGCCTAACAGAGAACCTTGGGCCATAGTCATCATGCATACATGGCTAAAATTAGAATTTTAGGGAAGAAAAGATGCTTTCTCGAACTAAAATCATAATTGATCACAAAAAGACATACCATAAAAACATTTGCCCAGACTTCACCATTTATGTATTCCAATTCATTGAGATTGTGTACTTGATGACCCTTATAGTAGACAACTTGTTTTGATACAACTACAGGAAAGAGGGCAATGTTAAGTTCCATGAAAATGCAAAGCAAACACTAAGTATTGTCAAGTTTGAAAGCTGGACACAAAAAGGTTTAGGAATGAGGTTTTGCACATAAATGGTGAAAGGAAAGGAATAGAACTTCATTGGACAGACAAACCTTTAAACGTTTGAGGATCAATTTGATACAATGTTGAACTGCCATCACTTCCAAACAACAATGTTCCATCAGTTGCCAGACCCCAACCATCTATCATATCATGATTAAATGTCCCAATCTACAGAAATTGTAAAAGTAAGCTTTTGAGATCTGGCTAGCTATGTTAACAGGCACTTTGGGGCATTCACCCCACATCACTGCTAGCATCTCAGGAATGATTATGAAACACAAGAAAAACAAGATTGATATCTGTAAAACCATTCCATGTAAACAACACCATGGGGACCAACTCTAGGATGACACATGCTTAGATTACACCGAACCAGCTTGTATAAACATTCAGTTTTTTTAATGACGCCGACCTACGAAGTTATAACATACATTCTGTACCTCAGATAATTTTTAATAAGATAACATCAGCTGATTTTCAAATTGTAGCTGCCAAGAAGCAAATTAGTTCAAGATAGTAAGAAAACTAAAATTTAAAATGAAATGACATGAAGAGTATACAGTATAAACTTAGAGGAGAATATATTTTTATAATTATGCAGAATAGAAAAGAAAGATTGCAAATATCCTATGGTTTAATTATGCAGTCATTTTCCTTCAGTCTCATTGAATCAAAGCAGTAGGAATTATTCAAACCAGACAAAGACAAAAATTATACGAGGGGGAAGGTAAAGCAAAAACCTTTCTTAAATTTTTCGGGTTGTATATGAAACCAGCTTTCTGCAACCAAGTTACTTGGAACAGCCTACAAAAAGTGCAATGGATAAATGTATTAGACTAAATCCAAACACCAAATGTCAGAGTGAAAATAACTCAATCAATAATGTCTCAATCACAAGTGACTGGAGCCAAAAGGAATACATTATATATGGATAGAATTAAATTAAACATCCCCTACAACATCCAAAAGAAATGACAAAAAATTGCTACACTGCAGAAATGAGAAAACGAGGTAGTCACTTTGCAGGTTTCATGTCTAACTCAAAATACATGGTGGTTTAGAAGTATTACTGATTACTTTCAAAATCAATAGAAACTAAAAGATAGAAAGTCACTTGTTCAGTAATTCATTTATTATCACAAAAAACAACATGAAAGCTCAGCACAGCCACATTCTCTTCTACTCCTGCAGGGGCCCAATGCTAATGAGAATGCCATCAGCATTTCACATTTAGTAGCAAGCAATATGAAACTGTATTTTTCAGCCCTTAATTTCAACATAATTTAATATGCGGCTCCAAAAAATTCTAAATTCCAAAGTGGTCTATAGAAATTGTACAATCCTTTTATTCTATGTTTCTATTGATGCAGTAGAAGCTATTTAGAAGGTAGAAGGAATGTCAAAATGTCTTTCTAAAGGAAACAAAAGATTATATTCACATGGAAACAATTCTTAAGATATGTGGGCATTTCCCCCCTCTCTTTTCCATCTCCTAATTAATTGGCAACAGGACCATCGTTTATGTTTAGTAATCTACATAAAAAAATTAAAAAAATAAAATATAATGCAACATAATTTGCCTCACACATATTATTGAGGAGAGTTAAACCTTCCCCAAATAATGAACTAACCATCTTCTGCACATCCTCAAGCTGCATGTAGCACAAATAACAAATATATAAAATTTACAATTATTTCCAATGCTATAAGAAACATAATGAACATGCTACATTGATATGGACAATAACATATATATTTATAATGCAGAGTAATTAGAGATCCAAATAAACTAAGTACTACAACAGTTCTTGGAAGAGTTGAAGAAACAGGTCTATATGTACCTTCCCAGTATGAAGAGCAACTTTACGGACAGAGGACTGAAACAACAAATAACTAAAAGGTTAAATGCAATACTTCACATTAAAACAAAGATTATAATGTAATTATAAAATAAATCATGATTTATACAAATTTTATAATAAACAAAACTTGAAAGTTGAAAACACTGTGGTCTTATCCATTAGATGACAACTATACTGTACTGGTCTTATCCCAATGAAAACTCACTGCAAGAAGAGATAGCCATGGTTTCTAATGTAAAACATCACATTTTACAAATAATGGGAGACCACTGTTAGGGATGTGGATGGGTGTCTCTTAGGATCAGATGTGCAAAGCCTTCTCCCGGCAGCAAGAAGTTTATTTCTTCTGTGGAAACCCGTGATTACCGGGTCACAATGGAGCAAACTATAGCAGTGCATCAAGATTAACCCTCAAGTAAATTTTATAATTATTTTTTTAACAAATTGAGGTAAATGATAGCAGGTGACTGATGATTTACAATTCAAAAATGCACAAAATTTCTCATCCAACTCCAACTGTGTAATGGAAAAATGGAATGCACAAAGCTAATGAAAATCATTTAAAATAACAGAAAAAAAAGGCAATGGAGGAAAAGATGATTAATATTACCTTCCCATAAAGACCAGTTGACTCAAATAAGGTGTCATTTCCATTGTAAACAAGGCCCTGAAATCAAAACAAGAGACAGAGCCATTTTTCTTCTCCATAAGCGACAAATCAAATAATACCCAAATCAACATCTTGCATTTCATCAATAAAGCAGTGCACACTTCAATAATTTCACAAACTCTCTCTCTCTCTCTCTCTCTCTCTTAGCATAAAGCTCAATATTCACAATATCCAGGAAGACTCTGTGCTACTTGTTCTTGATCATCCAAGAAAGTTCTTGAATCCAACACTGAATTTAGTCTTGCTTTTATATCATTTCTTATCTTCGTTTTGTGCAGAAGCCAACAACTTCTGTCAAATTCAACTGAAAATCCACTAGACTTACAAGTAGCCCATTAATTTCTAATAAAATCTTACAACTTACTATTTTATAAAATCTTACAATTTACTATTTTCCGTATCCTTACGGCTTTTTTCAAGAGGTCTCATATACAATTCGATCCTAGTGTGTTGCTTTGGTAACTAAAAGTGGGCATCTATGCAGATCAGTTTCATTAGAATTTAGTTCGAATACACAGTGTACACTGTAATCCAATCATAGATTGTCAAGTATAATAAAATCATGGAATTTCTTAACAATTGCTTCAAAAGTAATATCTAGACTATAGATTGATTTCTAATTGACCAACAGTATAACAATTTTCACACAATCAGTGTATCAAAATTAAACTCATCGGTTTAAATTATCAAGTTCATCTCTCAAAGAACTAATTTGCATAGACAAAATCGATCAGGTACTAAGCTACAAAAACAAAAGTCAACACTTTCACGGATTAAACTGTACATTAACTCAAACAACGAAGAAAAAAAAGGTTGACCTGGGTGAAGGCTTCTGGGTCGTGAGGGAACACGTTGACGACGGTGATCGTCTCGTACGAAACCCGGCGTTGGAACGCGCGAAACTTGTTCGAAGAAAGGACCAAGGGAGCGATGACGGAGACAACGAGAAAAGCGGAGAGAACTACGGATGCCTTGGCGTAAGAGCGAGGCTTGCGCCGCGGAGGATCCGCGGCGGCCATGGGAGGGTTCTGGGACTCACGAGCTCTCCGTTTCAGTGATTTGGTTCCCATGGAAGCAATGGTTCTTCATGGTCGTGGCAGGTCAGCGATGGTGCTAGCATGCGCCAGAAGCGTGCTTGTCTCTTTCACATGACAGTGACAGACTGACAAGTTACTTGGGTGAATAGGGTGCCATTTGTTGCACAAAATTTTATGTTTCCATCTTTTAAGCATCTAAATATTAACACCTTATAAATTCAAGAATAAAATCGGATATTTTATCCTAATATTTAACTTACAAATACTACATTTTATTGTATTTTTTACTAAAAAAATATTTACTCATTAATTAATTAATTAGCCAATATATATATATATATATATATATATATATATATATATATATATATATATATATATATTGGTATTTACATCAGCTGTTACAATACCAGATATGAAATCCGAGCAGCCATAAAAAATTATAGTCTCTCTTGAGAGGGATAAACCAAACTTAGCCATCTAAAATTTCTAATATAATTTATATATTATATGTATAATAATTCTTACAATAATTCATATAATATTATTTTTTGTTTTTATTTTATTTGTTGTATTATTTATTACATTTACAAATTTTTTCTTTTTCTCTTATTTTTTTTCCGTTTTTTATTTTTTTTAAGATTTGTTGTATAACTTGTTAAACAAGTATTTTCTCTGTGTGAAATTGAACCGTTGTTGTTGGTGTGCGTTGTTCTCGTCAGTGGGAGAGAGAGAAGGAACATTCTAGAGCGCAAAACCCAACAACCGTCTTCATGGAAAGTTCGCGATACTCCGCCGCGAAACTAAAAAAGCAAAACGACGCCGTTTGTTCCCAAGTCACGCGCTTCATTCAAAAAAAGAAAACATAATGCAGAGAGAGGTAGAAGAATCCAGAACCCGTTGTTTGTCTCCCATTCCCGTTCCTATATAAAGCTCCTTCTTTCACAACCTTCACCAACTTCAACTCTCTACAATTCGCTCTGTGCAGTTTCCTCGCTCTCTTTTCTGCAATTTTCTTTTTTGTTCGTTCTCTGCGGTTATCTTTTTGAGCTTCAATGGCGGACGCTGAAACCTTCGCTTTCCAGGCTGAGATCAACCAGCTTCTCAGCCTCATCATCAACACCTTCTACAGCAACAAGGAGATTTTCTTGCGTGAACTCATCAGCAACGCTTCTGATGTAAGCCTCTTTTATTATCCCTCACTCACTCTTCCTAGTCTCTGTTTTTTTTTTTTTTTATGATTCTAATTATAAAGAAATCACCAGTTTTATAGCACATGAAATCATTCAATCAATCAGGTGTTTTTGTTAATGAATGTGACACTGGTTGTACTATGTTGTTTTTGTTCGAGCATTATTGCTTTGGTCTATTAGATTCTCGAACCATGAATTGATTTGATTGATGGAGTACACGATTAACAAGAATTGAAGTTTCTTTCTCATATTATATGTGACCATTAGAATAAGCTTTTATCAGGTGATAGTTGAATTTTGATTAGAGAACAACACAAAAAAACTAACATATTCTTTAAAATTGTGCCTTTCAAGGTTTAATACTAGATAGTACATTATTTAATATCGTCTCTTGAAATAATTGTACCAATATTGCTTAAAATAAGGGTCTTCTTAACTAGAATTCTTAAGACGTTAGTTAAAGGAATTAAATTGATAGAATTTACTATATAAATTATAGGAGAGCATAAAAAATTTCTGCATTTTTATTTTTAAGTTTCTCAACCAATGTCTTTTGGGCATGTTTAACATTTGTCTTTCAAATAATTCAACGTGTTCTTTATTTTTCTAACAGTGTTTGGAATTGTTTTTATTTGGCTTCATGTAGGCTTTGGATAAGATTCGATTTGAGAGTTTAACCGACAAGAGCAAGCTCGATGCTCAGCCAGAGCTCTTCATTCGTCTTGTGCCCGACAAGGCCAACAAGACTCTTTCCATTATTGACAGCGGCATTGGAATGACCAAAGCAGGTAATTCTTCGTTACATTATACGAGCATGTGTTCGGAATTTCGAATGATGATTTGGATTGAATGTGTTTTATTATGTTATGTTTCTGTGACTGAATATTGTGTGTTGTGTTGTAGATTTGGTGAACAACTTGGGTACCATTGCGAGGTCCGGGACCAAGGAGTTCATGGAGGCATTGCAGGCTGGTGCTGATGTAAGCATGATTGGGCAGTTCGGTGTGGGGTTCTACTCTGCTTACCTCGTTGCAGAGAAGGTCATTGTTACCACCAAGCACAATGATGATGAACAGTACATTTGGGAGTCTCAGGCCGGTGGCTCTTTCACTGTTACTAGGGACACCGATGGCGAGCAACTTGGAAGGGGAACCAAGATGACCCTCTTCCTCAAGGAAGATCAGGTAGTCTTGGAATGACAAACTGAAACCCCAATTTGTTGTTTTGTGATTAATTGAATACGTTGTTGTTGTTTTGTTGAGAAATTGGATTTTTTTTATTTGTCCACCCACATTTTGTTGAAAAATTAGCTTTTAGTGTAAGTCGCTATGTTGGTTGTCGGAAATTTTGGTTAGTTGAAAAAATTGTGTTTTTTTTTTTTACTTGACCCGTTTTGTTATTTTTTGGGGGGAAATTGGATTTATTAACCTGAACTGTTTTGTTAGTTATATACTTATATTGAATCTTAGTTTGCTTTTATTTTTTATTTTTATTGAAAAAACTTGATTCATTATCGTATTTTGTTGAAAATTTTGATTTTTTTTACTTAACCATGTTTTGTTGTTTTTAAATTTACTAATGTCCATGACTTGGATTGTGAACAGTTGGAGTACTTGGAGGAGAGAAGGATCAAAGATCTGGTGAAGAAACACTCTGAATTCATTAGCTATCCTATTTACCTATGGACTGAGAAGACCACCGAGAAAGAAATCAGCGATGATGAAGATGATGAGCCAAAGAAGGAGGAAGAAGGGGACGTTGAGGATGTTGACGAAGACAAGGAGAAGGATTCCAAGAAGAAGAAGAAGATCAAGGAGGTTTCTCATGAGTGGCAACTCATCAACAAGCAGAAACCAATTTGGCTGCGAAAGCCAGAAGAGATCACCAAGGATGAATACGCTTCTTTCTACAAGAGCCTCACCAATGACTGGGAAGAACACTTGGCTGTGAAACATTTCTCTGTTGAGGGCCAGCTTGAGTTCAAGGCCATTCTCTTTGTGCCAAAGAGGGCACCCTTTGATTTGTTTGACACCAGGAAGAAGATGAACAACATCAAACTTTATGTCAGGAGGGTGTTCATCATGGACAACTGTGAGGAGCTCATTCCCGAGTACCTCGGATTTGTGAAGGGTGTTGTCGACTCCGATGACTTGCCCCTCAACATTTCTCGTGAGCTGCTGCAGCAGAACAAGATCCTGAAGGTGATCAGGAAGAATCTTGTGAAGAAGTGCATTGAGATGTTCAATGAAATTGCGGAGAACAAGGAAGACTACAACAAGTTCTATGATGCTTTTTCGAAGAATTTGAAGTTGGGTATCCACGAGGATAGCCAGAACAGGTCCAAGTTGGCTGATTTGCTCAGATACCACTCAACAAAGAGTGGAGACGAATTGACAAGCTTGAAGGACTATGTTACACGAATGAAGGAGGGCCAGAAGGACATTTACTACATTACAGGAGAGAGCAAGAAGGCAGTGGAGAACTCTCCTTTCTTGGAGAGACTCAAGAAGAAGGGCTATGAAGTTCTCTTCATGGTGGATGCAATTGATGAGTATGCAGTTGGGCAACTCAAGGAATACGATGGCAAGAAATTGGTTTCAGCCACAAAGGAAGGGTTGAAGCTGGATGATGAGACTGAGGAGGAGAAAAAGAAGAAAGAGGATAAGAAGAAGTCATTTGATGAGCTCTGCAAGGTCATCAAGGAAATTCTGGGAGACAAAGTGGAGAAGGTTGTTGTCTCTGACAGAATTGTTGACTCTCCTTGCTGTTTGGTGACTGGTGAATACGGATGGAGTGCAAACATGGAGAGGATCATGAAGGCTCAGGCTCTAAGAGACAGCAGCATGAGTGGCTACATGTCTAGCAAGAAGACAATGGAGATCAACCCTGACAATGGTATCATGGAGGAGTTGAGGAAGAGGGCTGAAGCTGACAAGAATGATAAGTCTGTGAAGGACCTTGTGTTGCTTCTCTTTGAGACTGCCCTTTTGACTTCAGGTTTCAGCCTTGATGATCCCAACACATTTGCTTCCAGGATTCACAGGATGTTGAAGTTGGGTCTTAGCATTGATGAAGATGACAATGGTGGAGACGATGTTGATATGCCCCCATTGGAAGAGGATGGTGCTGAGGAGAGCAAGATGGAGGAAGTGGACTAAATGCCAAAGGTCGTGTTAAATGAATTGTGGTTCGTGTCTGTTAAATGGTGGTGGATGCAGAAGTCTTTTAGTTTTATCTTTCTTTTTGTTTTGTTTTTTGAGATATATAGGGTTTTTACTTTTTTAGCTTTGGTGATGTGAAAAATGTGTCTGTCAGTCTGTGTGTTGCATCTACCTACTGTCAGTAATTGTTCTGGATATACATCAATGAAGGAGAACAAGTATTACTTCCTCTGACTTCGCCTCTTATACCTTCCTTCTAATGTGCCATTGAAAATATGGTTCAAATACATTATGGTTCACCAAAGTGTTTTTTTTTTTTTTTTTGCCTTTGTCTAAGATGTGTTTATTTTTTTTTATATTTTTATTTTTTGTATTTAATATGTTTTAGACAATATTTTGAATAATAAAAAATATTATTTAACACATTTTAAAAATAAGAAAAAAATATATTTTACAAGAATTAAAACAAAAATAAAATTGTAAGAATAAAATTGAAAAAAATTCTAAATTATAGGAATAAAATTTATATTTAAAATAAATATAAATTTATTTCCTTTGCATGCATCGAAATTATGCAATGATACCATGTCAAAGCCAAAATCCATATTCGACTGAGTAAAACAGAGTGGAGTATTGTTCCCTGCTGCAATTAATTGAGTTGAACCTACTACACGATGCTGCAATAGTTAGATACGTGTAAAAAGAACATAAAAGCAAGAGTTGCTTCAAATGTAGTTTTACAACTCCCTAACCAAACATTTTCTAAAGAATCCAAGACAATCTTTTGGAAAACATAGTTTACCAGAATCACGGTTAGAAAGTCACTCTTCGATTTTTAGGTACTCTTTACCAACTTTTAGTTACTGAATCAATCAAGCCGTTGTTGGATTTCAATTCTGAAGCTTGTTTACCCTCTTTGATTAAGACCCCGTTCAGTTGACAGATGCATTTGTTGCGTTCTGCTACGCTTCCTTGCTAGTATTTAGTTTTGATCATTTTGCAATGCCACGTGATTTTTGTCTTTCTTTGATTTGGATTTCTCACTTTTTTGTGATTATTCCCTTCCGAGCTGTGCGTGTTAATTAACAATTACAAGGCTAGCGTGACATCTCCAAGGATTGCTTAATTTTAATTCCCATTGGTAATCATCGGATTCAATAAAAAAAACTTACCTAACCGCTACATTACCACCAAACCTCTGGTTGGATAGAGCCATTTAAAGATTTCGAGAAATTTGAAAAGCAACGAAATTTAATTCTTCAACTGAGTTCCACTTGGGAAAACTTCTCAAATACAAATATGCTCAAGACTCCCTCTTTTTTACCAGCTTAAGAGAGCCTAAGCTAATTTCACGTTTCTTTTTTTGGCAAATCACCGGTTGATTAAATCAGAACTCTTGACTAAAAGGAAAAGTGCTCCAATTGTTCCTCAAGTTTAGTAGTTTATGTTCTTAACTCGTTATGATTCATTTCCATATCCAGTGCCCACCCAAAACATTTAAACTGGGTAAATTCAATAAGATGTCTACAGACTAGGAATATAGCATTCTTGCTTCAACTATTTGATGCTTGGTTGAATTTAACACACAAATCTAGGTGCTGTACAGACCTACACAAATCTAGAATATATTCCGTTCAAATATTTGTGTTTGCTGAATTTAGTACACAATTATGAGGTTCTGTGCAGACCTACAAAGAACTAGGAAAATAACTATACAATCTCAGATTATTATTTTCTTTTTAATAGGCTGATTCATATATACATGACATAATAATGAATGATGACAATTATGATTTGCATAGCTAAGATGACGAGCAACAGCAATAAAAATCTAGAGCAGAATAAAAATTAGCCGTGACTCAAACGTCTTCAGTTTGTTGCCTTGCCATGACCATCAGTATCTTTATCACATCATGGAAAATAATAGCACCCTGACTGCATCCAATCGGTGGAAAATGAAGCCATTTTCTGCCTCCATCCCATTAGCACTCTTCAACTGCTCATCGTGCATGGGTCTATCCGCGTTGATAGTTATCATCTCTCTCTGGTTCAACTTCATATGATGAAAGCAGCTTTCTCTGCATAAATTATGATGCATGTACATCAGAAAAGAGGATGATCATCATATTATATCAAGTCCCTTATTATTTTTTCTTTCCTCTTAGAGATTTAATTGGGGTGTCTTTTCAGCCAATTAACTCCACAACACAAGTCATACTAGTCACAAATTTTTTAAACACCAAAATAAATTAATATACGATCTGAACATAGATTTTGTGAAATGCGTCTGTTTTAAACAGTAATGATAGCAAACAAATGCATCCATCAAACAAAAAAACCTTGAAGTCAAAACCTTCAGATGTAATAGCAAATATAAGATTCAGTTGAAGTATGGAGGGAAAAAATATGCTGAGTATGAGTCAAATAATAATTAATAGTAGCCTCTGAATTTGATGTTTCTTGATGGATCCCAGCTCAAGGGCAAAATGAATAAGAGTACTATAGGACATTGGTAGTAGGATGAGAAATGAAATGCTATATAACAGGCACTCGACATGCCTTGTATTTCACAAGTACAATGTTGACAGCAACAAAACATTGGAGTTAACCAGTAACTGCTACTGATAATTGTTTTTTTTTTTGTTTTTGCTGATGATAATTGCTTCTAAATACTCTTTTGTTTCCTTTGCTGAGATGATAAAGGAAATTCAATAATAGGAGAGAAGAAAAAAAAATATAGGATAGAAGAAAAGATGTCTTGCAACAGCAACCATGAAAATCTTACTCCAAATGATATGGGCACTAAAAAATGAAATAAAAAGATAGGCACTTTACCAAAATGAACTCTTATGGTGCTTATACAGCATGACAATATGACATGCTAGACATTTATAGCAATCTAAAGATCAGTGCATTAATACTTACATGATCCTCAAAATCTGGGCTAGTTAAATTGATGGACAGGTTTCTCATTAACAGTAGCACCTAAAAACAGCCAAGGACATTTTGTAAGTACTTTTGAACAAGCATAAAGTCATTTATACAATTGTAGTAGACACTAGTCAATAAGTCAGGTTCAAATAAAGCTTTAATGTCAACTTAAGGAGTATCTATAACAGAATCCAATCTAGCTGAGCAGAATAGCAAATATTGGAGTGGAGGAACATAGACATACCGTCTCAACATCTATGCGGTCCATCTTTTTTAGTTTCTGCAGATGCTCAGTTGCATTTGGGTCAAATACACTGCCAATGAAGCCATATACCTGAGTAAAATCTGGAAGAACTGCATTAAGAAAAAAACATTTAACTATTAATTAAAAAATCAAGACAATAATTAATATAAAAGAATCAATAATACTAATATACTATAAAAAGGAAACTTGGATGACAAGAAAAAAATGATTTTTTATAAGGAGTTTTGCAAGTCTGTCTGTAAGTGGGTCAAAGTGGGAGTTTGTAGAAAGCTACTCAAACAGCTTTCAAGACATGATGAATATTTAGATGAAATGAGTCACAAAAAAATTACACTCAGCTTTTCATCCATGAAGCACATAAATTTTAAAATGATATGTCTTGGACACAGGATTCCATCAAATGTAATAATAAATAAATTGAAGATACCAAATGAGAAAATATCAGCAATATACAATTTTTCAGCATTATTTAGAGTACCGTTGAATTCAAATAAAAGCTGGCAGCTTATAATTTTGAGCATTTCAGTTATATCATAATTCAAGTGAAAATTTTGGTGCATAAGACAATCATCCATGTCCAAGATTGAAAATTAAGTTAATTCAACCCCACATAGTGTAGGGTTTATTATACAACTGTCATAAAGTACACACTGAGTATACATTATATGCCACATTCAGCACAACCTATATTTATAACAACACTCCATAAAAATGCCATGCATGCATGTAATCAACAAAGAAAATCAATTTGAAACTACTAAGGAAAACCACTAAAACCTTGCCTCTCAATGGATGGATTTTATTCCCTTGACAATTAGATTCACCAACTGGCCACACTTTAGGAGTGCTTTCACCGCTACTGCAAGGATTATTCACTTTTGTCACTGGAATAAACATTTAATGTTGCAAACACAAGAAAGTAGTTAGTATCTTTTAATTTTTTTTGGCAACAAGTATATTCAATAACCCATGTTTACTTTTCATGAACAAAATTACAGGATCAATATAAGCAAAATTTAAGGTAAAGAAAACTGTAGCATTTAATACCAGGAGATAAATTGGCAGTTTGCAAGGTGTTGTTCGACCAGGACGACGCAACAGTGTTCATAATAGGAGTTTTAAGCATTGGTGGGGCATCATTCTTCAAGATATATCCAGGTTCAAGCAAAGCAGATGAAGACTGAAAACGTCCGGATACTTGTGAGAGTACTGGAGCTGCCAGATGTCAATTATAAATAATTAGATATAAATGCACTTAAGTTGTCTAAAAAATAAATGGTGAAAGATTATGACCATTTTTGGAAGCTTTTTGAGGATATGGATGGGCAGCTTTTCTTTTAGGCCGGGGTGGTGGAAGATGTTCACTTGTCCCACTCTTCTGAACTTTTAGAAAGTATTTCTGTGCATGGCTACGTATCTACAAAGTCAGTAGAAATTATCATTAGTCCTTAAACTAAATTACAGTGTGTTTGGGTGAGGAATTCAAAGAGGCATTCAATTATTAAGCAGATTTAAAATTCCACATATCAATATGACTTATTTGGATATCAAATGCAGAGAATGTTAATGATGGAAATTTTAAAGGGGATTTTTTTGAAGTAAAGTGAAGGGATTTCTACTAACACCTAAAATAAAAGAATTTGGAAATTTCTCTTCTCTGCCATAGTGTCACTGTAAACTCTCTCACCTCCGAATTTTAGTGCATGCTCTGTCTGTGATGCACCTGTCTCACCCTTCTCTTTCTCTTTTGCACCTCTCTTCCTCTCTATCCCTTTTTTAAGCCTCCCTCTATTCCACACCTCTTTTCTCACCTCTCTCCCTCACTCCCCCCTCTCTCTCTTCCACACCTCTGTATATCCAAAGCCATTAGCAAATATGTATTGCTATAGTAATATAAGATACAAATTCACACTTTTATTGTTATTAAATGGTTATCAATATTGACTTTTTTTTCTTCTGGTTAAACAATATTTTCATAATTACAAATTATGTTGAAATCAGAATACCAAGTACTTAATATTTGATTTTGAAGTTATTATGTATGAAAAAAATAGTATAGTTAACCATTTAAAATTTTGCAAATTTTCTAATTTATAAACTATTTAAATTTTTTATTATTTAAAAATTGGCTAATGTTTCTACCTTAAGGCATGGACATTATATCGAAACTTCAACCATTAAAACAACTCATATATTCAGATTTTCAAGCCAGCTCAGCTCCAGACACTTGTCTCAATCAAAACAAACAACCAAGCATTTTCCCACTAAATGGGATTGGAGGCATGGATCAAATTACATTATAATATTCTTTCATAAATAATGTCTAACATAAAATACAGCTCCCTGTTAACACTTTTTCGGTTAATCAAAAGGATCAGCATGTCATCAAAAGCATTTTGCATTATTTTCTTGCCAGAAGCAAAACCATTCCTTACTCTGTACCTAAAAGTATAAAATTTTAGTGCAGTAGATTCTTTATAAAACTTTTATCATGCTTTGCCCATTTTCTGCTCTCACATGCAGAGGCATGTTAAAGATTACAAAAACCATTCCTGGATCTGCATTTAACAGCTACACTTTTAGTATAGTTGGTTGGGTCACATTTTTTCCAAGAATAACAAAGTATGATATAAACAATGGTTATAAACATCTAATAATAGTTTAATAATAAAAGATTAAGTGTCAAATGGTGGGCTAAAATGGGCATTAGCCTATTAGGTTTATTTTTTCTCATAAAAGATACAACCTTTTTATTAATGGACCAGGAAATCGACAAATCACAAATCATCCCTACCAGAAGACCCATCTTTTGACATTTCATTTCCAGCAAGATATAGTGGCAAAATTTGAAAACAGCATAACCAATTAACCACATTTAATTAGTGAATACCCCTTTTCTTGCCATGGCTCTGTTGACTTCCCTCCCAAAACATTGAGAATAAAAACAATTTTAACAAGAAAATGAGAATGGATACTTTCTAGGTGCAGATCTAGACTCAAATTGAGAAAGATTAAAGATAATTCTACACTTCAGGCAAAGAAAGTTTTTTTGTTCAATGAGAATTACCTGTATAACACTCTTTGATCCAACAAATGCTTCAATCTTTTTCCAATCACGATCAAACCTGAAAACAGAAATGAAGGGGAAAAAAAGTGAGGATAGTGGCAAATGGCGACCCCAAGATAAAGAAAGGGGAGAAACAAACACTAGCTTTAATTTGAAACACCAAATTCCTTGTAAGGGATAGGAATTAAGTCTTGACCTTTCAATGGAGCTCTCCACCATAATAATGCGATGATTTACAGCATTCTCAAGTTATTACCAAAATTTTATATAAAAAGCATGATGATTTGAAGAGTATTTTGGCTAAAGAAAACTGCCCAAATTTCCAAGGGTGTCTCTCAACCTTTAAATTTTGTTGTAAATTTTGTTTATGATTTCTCTCTGGTGACCTAATAGATGTTTCAAGGGAAGTTCCATTATGAAAGGCAAAAAGCTTACATAGCTTTGCATTTTTAGTCACTTTGGCTCACTAGCTCCTTCTCCTTTTTTTAAGAAAAAAAAGTGGAGCTCTTGTCTTTCACCTAGATATATTTCCTATTTCTACTTACTATAATATTTTCTTCTACAAAGAGAGGTAATAACTTTCCTAATATGATCATATCAAATAAAACTAAGAGGAATCTACACTAACCTGGCTTTAGGTCATTTTGTGTCATATCATGACTATGTTACTACAATCCCAAGGAGAGAAACATATTGTCAAAATACAGGCATTATTGGTGTAGGAAATCTTATTAACATACTAAATGCTCTTTAGATTAATTAGTCCAATAATTGTTTTCTTTTTTCAGGTCTATTTTTTTTTCCAGTTGTGATTGCCAATGTCTTTGGGCCTATATGCACCTATTCTTCCCAATTTATTTATTATTGTAAGGAAAAAGAAGTTTTAAATTGTGGAAGGATCAGAATGAAAATAGTAAATAGTTCAAACAGCTTAATCCAATTAGTCCGGCTGGTCATATTTGGGAGCCAGGCCTGGTCAGAAGGGAAGCAGAAAGCCATCTTCAACTGCTTAAACCGACAACCACAATTGTATTTGAAGAAATCAAAGGATTAAAATTTATGTGGAATAGAATTTCCCAGTTGAACCAACTTAGTTTTTAGTGCAATTCTGGTTCTGCTGTTCTAGTATTGAAATTATTGAGCATTGTCCTAATGTCCCCAATCCCCATTCTCTCTCCTCAATAATGGACATTCCAACCATGTTTAAGAATTAAGATTCTCACTCTACTATCACTTATCCAATTGATACCTCAAACTCAACTCCTTCAACGTGGCTTGTAAGCCATGCAGGGTTTGAACCAATAGTCCAATAGTGATAATTTGACACCATAAAGAAGAAATAAATAATATCAATTCCAGCTTCTAACAAAAACAATCTAAAATGAATAAGAAACTAGCTCTCAAGATCATTTCTGATATTCTCTCTATCAAAGCATCTCATCACAATCTTTCATACTTTCTAAATTCTAACAAGAAAGCATGCTAAAATAAGCAAAGGGACACTTATGGGCCAGTTCAATTTTTTTTAAAAAATGTTTTCTTTTAATTTCATGTTTTTAACTAATAACTACCATTGGTAAAAAAAAAAAAAAAAACTAACTATCGAAGTACCACTTGTTTTCACTTTGTTTTCTATTTTTCTCCTATTTTCATTAACAATTACACTTTATTTTCACTTGATTTATATTTATTTATTTATTTATTTTCTAGCATTTGTATTTCGTACATAAATGGAAAAGAAAAAAAAGAAAACATTGAAAATGGAAAGCAAAAAGACAAAACATTTTATCACACCAAACACGCCCTCAATTCACCATTGCATTTACTGTGTTAACTCGGCATATAAAATCAAGCTTTACCCTATCCATTAACCATTTCCATTCTAACACATTGACCCTAATAAAAAAACAAATCCCAATTCATCCCCAAAACCCTAAATCTCGCACCCTCACACACAATTCAGCTCGTGCAACTCAGAGAACCGCCACCGAGCACTAAAATTCAACTAACCAAAGCTTCAATCGAACTCTTAACCTCAACCACTGAATTCTCAGAAGCAAACCAAAATTAAAAAGAAAAATAAAAAAAGGAGCGAACATGATTACAGTTGAATTGCTTCGAGGAACTTGTCGTGTTCGGGTTCGGTCCAGTTCTCCCGCGACTTGGTGATGGTGTAGGGCTTGCGGATCTTCTTGGCGGCGTCCTCCGGCGAGTTCGCAGCGGTTGCGGCGGAGACGGAGGCGAAGGGAGGCATCCCAGGAAGAGGCATGCCACCACTGGGATCCAAGTAGAATCCCTCGGGCGGGTTCGGGTTTTTGGATACCATTTTCAAAGATTTTAGAGAGAAAGAGAAAGGGAGAGAGTTAAATGCGGGATTTGTGGCGAAACGTATACCAAATTTATGTGACAACAAATGTTAGGTGCATTGTGCGGAACTGACGCTAAATATAGAGAAATATTCAAATTTAAAAATATAGTACATTTTAATACAGCACTTCAAAATAAATATATATATATATAAAAAGCAGAATAAAAAAGGTTATAATTTGTATTTTTCGTCAATTTAAAAATCAGTAGTTAACTGTCATATCTGACGGAAGAGATTAAAAACGTTGATGATATAAAAGTTTAAGGACCGATTAAATTTCTGTTTAAAGATTAAAAATATAATTTTTTTTATTACATTAAAGAGACTTTTATTAATCATCAAAATACCGATAGTCAACTATTAAAATAACCCAGTCAATATATGCTAAAAATTAAAATTATCAATTTTTAAAAATTTAGGAACTAGAAAAAAATGGGACAACAAAATTATGGATTATTAATTATTGGAAATTAATATGACAATTTATCCGGTGTATGTTTGGTTTCACGTTGAAAAAAAAATGATTTAGAATTTAAATTTGATTTTAAATATATTTTTACACATTTGGTTTTATGTTGGAGAAAAATTCATAATTAATTAAGGAATGAAGTAATTTTGAGTAATTTCCGTTGAATATAAAATTTTGTACTAAATTCTATCCATAACTTGATTTTATAATTAAAACATTCAAATATAAATACATTACTTCAATATCAATTTTACAAAATCAATTTTATTAACGTTCTTTCAAACACACTTAAAAAAAATATGTGGTCCTTATATACAAGTGTGAAAAGCCAATTTGATAAAAAAAAAAAACGAACTGAATCAGTTCTAAATTGTTTTAACTAGTTTAATTTTAAATTCAAATAATAAAACTATTTTAAAAAAATCAGCTTTTAACTAAATTAGTTTTAAATTGATTTTAAGAATGAAACTGATTTCAAACTAAATTTTGAATTTTTTTTTTATAAAAATATCGGATTTGGATGAAAAATGTTTTGGTTAACTAACGAATTTTATAAAAATAATTTGATTAATCGAATCACTTTTATACAACTTTTCATATTTTGTTCAATCCGATATGATTACAAACCGATCCAGTCCAAATCATTTTATTAAAAAATATGACAATTTAAAAACAATTTTTACATAATTTAATCACAAATAATAAATTATCTCTCAGCCTTCCCTCAAATTTATAAGTAATCTACCTTGATTTCTCTCCTTCTCAGCCCAATAAACTAACAGATAATAACACTAAGTCACTCACTTTCTCATTATCTAACATTAACAACTGAGAAAACTAACATAGTCATAAGTTTGAAATTCATTTAATTTGAACAGTTAACAACTAGATATTGGAAATTGAAAACTAAGAAAGACAGACAACATAGTCTTAGGAATTTTTAGACATGTTTATATTATGATCAATATATTGAGATGATCATAATAATCTAAATATATTATAGTTATTATTATAATATATTAATTACCGGATTATTCTTAAGATTTTTAGTGTCTTGAGCAGAGTGAAAATTATATCCTGGAAGGAAATAATATATCATATTTTTCTCTTTAAGTTTAACATTTGTCTTAAATTGCCAATTCTCTTTAAGTTTAACTAATTACTGGTAATTATTTCCATAAATAAATTTCATTAAAAATTATTTATTTTAAAATAAATTTTATATAATTTTAAAATGATTATATGAATTTTTTTCTTAATATTAATATCAACTAAATAATATTTTTTGTGCCCTCTAAAGATGGGACTCAGAACCGTCGCTCGCCTCAATTGTGTCCAGGACCACCATTGATTAATTACTACATAATAATATATTATAATATTATTCTTAATAATTATTATATATGAAATAACCATGTTAATATATATAATATGATTTCATTATAATAACCAAAGTCAATTAATATATACTTCCATAAATTATGATATGACATTTTTCAATATAATATTATTATTCAATGTTATTATAACGTCATTTTTAATATATGATTATATATCATAATTATAATTAATATCGTTAAAGGATATATTAAAAATAATATTCCATTGAATAATAATTATAGGATAAACCATTAGCTGGTAAAAGCTATTATTATAATCTTTCCAATTTGTGATTTGAATTATATCATTGTAAGTCTCTTAACATATATCCATATAAATAATTAATTTATATATATCATAATATTTAATTAAATTCATATTTTTTTATTTATATATTCTCTCTATTTAAGTTTGTAACAAATTATACAAGTGATATATGTTATATTTGCACAATGTTATCATATATCCTATTACAACAAATTTTTCACCATTGATTGAAACATATATAGTGTCCATATGAATCGCATTTAACTTCGCTACGTGTCACAACAAATTTCGCTTAGAACCACAGACACCAAAAGAAAACAAAGTAGTAATACCTTCTTATTCTCTCCTTCAGGGTGATCCGAATAAATCTGAGTTTGAATCTCTTTTTCATGATTTCCTTTCTCCATTCCAACACTTGTGAGTAAAAAATAGTGTAACAACAATCTGAGGGATTGAAGAATCTGAAACAACAACCAAATGTACTATTCTTCCAAGCAACGCATCATCACTTGGTTGATCTTAATCATGATTGTTCTCTACATCCTTTATTCTTCAAATTTTCTTCTCTTAACCAAGGTCAAGAAGGATTGTTCTACCTCCATTCATTTAGATGAAGCCACCCAAGAACATCTTGAGATGAGTGGTAATATATCCTCAACTACAAAAACCATTGAAAGATCAAATGTTGAAGAGGGCAACAATGAAAAGGAGGAGGAAGAAGAAGAAGAAGAAGAAGAAGAAGAAGTATCCCTTGACCAGTTATCTCAAAGACAAGACACGAAGCTCAAACACATTGTTTTTGGGATAGCTGCTTCATCCAATTTGTGGGACATAAGAAAAGAATACATAAAAGTGTGGTGGAAGCCTAATCAAACAAGAGGGGTGGTGTGGTTAGATAGCAAAGTGAGGACTCAAGCAAATGAGGGGTTACCAGAGATTCGAATTTCTGGGGACACCTCTAAATTTAAATATACAAATACACAAGGGCAAAGATCTGCTTTGAGGATTTCAAGGGTGGTAACAGAGACATTGAAGCTTGGAATGGAAGACGTGAGATGGTTCATGATGGGAGATGATGATACAATATTTATTGTGGATAATGTGGTTAGAATTCTTTCTAAGTATGACCACACTCAATTCTATTATGTTGGGAGCTCATCTGAGAGCCACGTTCAAAACATTCATTTCTCTTATGCTATGGCATATGGTGGGGGAGGATTTGCTATAAGCTATCCATTAGCCAAGGAGCTCGCAAAAATGCAAGATCGTTGCATTCAACGCTACCCTGCTCTATATGGAAGTGATGATAGAATGCAAGCTTGCATGGCGGAGCTAGGAGTTCCATTAACTAAGGAACCTGGGTTTCACCAGGTAATTAATTATTCACCTAAATATGTTTTTAGTTTCTCTAAGTTTATTATTTTATTAGTTTTGGTTTCAGTATGAAAAATAAATTTAAGCCTTAATTATTTAATTTTATTGTATGTCAAGTAATAATATCATTATTAGGAGTGCTTGGTGATTTGATTCTTTATTTCTTGAAGAATCTGAAATTTGCATCATCATGTATATTTCTTCCTTGCTTATGCAGTATGATGTGTATGGGGACCTTTTAGGCCTTCTGGGGGCGCATCCTGTGGCTCCACTAGTGACATTGCACCATCTTGATGTGGTGCAACCAATATTCCCAATGATGAATCGAGTGCAATCCTTACAACAACTAATGAAATCTGTTAAGCAAGACTCAGGTAGCGTAATGCAACAATCAATTTGCTATGACAAGAAGAGATATTGGACCATCTCTATTTCATGGGGCTATGTGGTTCAAGTTTTGAGGGGAGTATTATCTCCTAGAGAGTTGGAGATGCCAACACGAACCTTTCTAAATTGGTATAAAAGAGCTGATTACACTGCATACTCATTCAACACAAGACCTGTGACAAATAAAAACCCTTGTCAGAAAGCTTTCCTTTTCTACATGAACAGAACACGATATGATCCAGTTAGGAAGCAAATTATTGGTACATACTATCGTTTCAAATCTAGACCTCCTTACTGCACTTGGAAAATGGAGTCACCAGAGAAAATCAATTCCATTATAATTTCAAAAAGACCAAATCCTCTTCGTTGGCAAATGGTAAGAATGTTTTGAAACTTGCACTATTATAATGAGATATCACCAACATCTCTTGTTTATTTTCATTATACGTATTAAAAAGTGTATACTTTACTAATTTATCAACATATATATTGAAATTAATGAATCCTCTTGTTAACTGAACGTAAATTTGTTTTTGCAGTCACCAAGGAGGGATTGTTGTAGAGTTTTACCATCACGAAAGAACTCAACTATGTATATATGGGTGGGCAAGTGTCAGCAGGGAGAAGTTAGTGAATTGAGTCTTTAAGGTGGAACTGAGATTCCAAACTCCAATTATTATTTATAGCTAGATATAGACGAGCTATAGAGGCATCTTAGTTTTTTTAAATAAAAAAATAATAGTAACAGAATGTACTAAGAAGTATAAAGTTATATAAATACTTGTTTTAAATTTAGAATTTTGTTATACATTTAATTTTATTCGTTATTTAGATTTTTGGTTAGGATCATTTTACTTGAATTTGGTACATACAATTCCAAAATTTTTTCTTAATTTTCACTATATGTAAATTTGCCTCTTATAAGTATGCAAGAATGTGCCGATAACTCAACAAATTAAACCCTTATGAATCTTATTTGGTTCAAGCCAATCCAATGTGTTCTAACATTGTGAATAATAAATTTTAAAAAGTCAAAACTTCTCCAATAATATCGAGATGCACTAAGAATAGAAAACAATATCGTATTAGTCTTTTATCATTATTTTAATTGTTAAAACTCATATGATAAAAAAATATTATTTTCAAACATGTAATACATGTGAAAAAATAGAACAAATTACACAATAATTAGAAGTCCAAAATACGATTTTGAAATGCATTATAATCAACATAGTCATTTTTATGATAAAGGTCTAGTACATTGATGGTTAAGAATTGAAATATATGCACTTGACCCTTTATTAAGTCAAAGAAACTCATTTATTGTAATTTAAATTCATAGAAATCTCATCATTTCTTAATTTTTATGATTAGATTTTGCAAAATATTAATTCTGTATGTGTCTTTCTTATGACATTACTGACAATAATGTATTTTTGAAAGGATGTAGCTATTTTGTTTGTCTTATAGAATAAGTTGACACATTTTATTGATGTTTTGGAAATATTTAAATATGAAATAATATGAAGAGTATGACATTCATTTAACATTACAAAAAATCGAAATTTAACGTCAGTTAAACATGTCACTTACCGGGAGGTTTTGACTAAATTTTTGTAATACACTTAATGACTGTATTAATAACCGACGTTAGTAAACTACTGTTAAGTAGCGATTTTTTTTGTATGTAAACTTATACGCAAGTGTTACTCAATAGACATGGAAAAGAGATAGATTAAAGACAATTGTATATACGATAACAACTTATCCAAAATATTAGAATGAATTAAGAACTGAGATTTCATGCAATTTTATAAAAACGCAGAAGATCTTTTTGCAATTATGAAACAAATGTCCTATAAAGTGTTAAATTAATAAACTAATGTACAATAAATATAACAGACTATATTTCACTAAAAAAAATAACGGACTATACAGTTATATATGTTTTAAAGGAAAATAAAAACTTAAATTATAAACTCACATTAAAAAAAAACTATTTTAAATTTTTAAGAAATCATTATATGCTTTTGTCAAAAAAAAGAAGAAGAAGAAATCATTATATGCTATCTATTAACTGTGCAATAAATGCAGCTCAATAGTTTATTCCACTAATATGTAAGTTAAGTTACCAAACAACACTTATTTTGAGCGAAAAAATAGTATGCTAGTGTACATTACTTTTATAATATAACGATACAGAGTTAGTACCAATATTTATTAATTAGAAAAAAATATATTAAAAAAAGCCTATAAAAAATGGTCCATGAAATCAAATCAAGGTTTGGGAGTAGGTTACGTGTAATGATGGTGTTATCACCTTATAAGGTAACTACCACATTGGTTATACAAATAATAACCTATAATTAAATGTACAATATAAGATAACTTAAAAATATATATTTTACTCCTTTTAAATACATAATTTTTTTTCAAGTAAATGAATAATATTTATTTACAATGAAAATTAAATTATGAAAAAATAAATTTAGTCTGAACTTGGTTCTTGCTTCTATGTATCTTCTAATGTAATGAGAAACCCAAGGTCACATAGTTTGTTTTGGATTTGGATCCTCTCCTTTTTCACTTTTAACAGAAGAATCCTATTAGTAAATCTCACACACTCATAATCATAATGTATAAAGTATCGTATAGGGTTGAAAGAAAAACCCGCAAAAACTTGTGATGCTGGTCGGTGCCGCTATAATTTGGTGGTGCCTCAACTATATATCGCTGTAATTCCCTAAACGCAGTGCAATGGCAATGCAACACATATAAGAGTACAAATGGAGACGAAGAAGAAAGAATAAGATCTGAACAGAACTACAACGGCAATTTTACTCTTGGGCCAGCGACCATGACGGTGATGGTGCATGTTCACACAATGTTATTTGCCTCTCTTTGATGGAAGTTTTATTTTCCCATAATGTATCTTAATTTTTAGTCTAATTTATTTTCAGATGATTGATTTAATCTCATTAAAAAAATATATCTCTTTAAAATATAAGGTTCTATTGTTCCGATGGAGAGAAAAATCATTGGTTTTTCAGCAAATTTCCAAATGAACAATTGACAATATTAACGTAAAAGAAGGGAAAATGAGTTTTTGCGAGTTTTTATTTCAACCGTAGAGTAAACTTTTTTTTAATACTCGCAAAAACCCAAGTTATGTAATTAATTTTATCATATAAAAGATAATTTGTTTTGATAATTTTTTAATTTTTTATATTTACAAAAAAAATGAGTGATCCATGCATTGATAATTGTTTGGTCCGCAACCTATCAAGGGCTAGTCTAAACAAAATTTCAGTCCACTATTAAATTAGAAAACTCAATTCAACCCCAACAACAAAATGTTGATCCGTGATTGATTAGCTCAATAAATCGAACTAGTGCGAATCAACAACTCTAGGTTCCCGTCACGTTTCAGTTGCGACAACCGCATTAAAAAATGAGATGAATTATAAACACTACTTTTGAGTTGTGACAAAATGACAATGACTTAGAAAAGAGAGTACAGAAAGACCACGCTTCCTCGATAGACTTTAATTTGCCACAGAATGGATAAACATTGAAGTACCATATATTATCCATTAAATGATAAAAAAAGAAGACAATCTCTACTTAATTTCTTAAATCAAGCCAACCACTGAGCAAAATACAAATCATATATGTGCATGCAGCATCATGGTGAATCAATGATTTATTGAAAAAAAATTGTGTATTTGTTATTTATTTTGCAGGGATTGAATCAATTTCTGTTGACGTTAAAGACATGAAATTGGTTTTATTGGGTGAGATTGATCCAGTGAGTGCAGTGTCAAAGCTACGAAAGTGGAGAAGAAAAAGGACCCTGCAGAAGTGCATGTTCCTCTCTACAAAGCGTATCCCCTTTATTATCACATGCCACCACCACTCTATCTGTATAGTTAAAATTACTTTTATCTGCTAAAGTTTAGAATATTAGAAAGATTGATAAAAAAAAAAAAAAAGACATCGTAGTAATTTGTGTTGGTTTTATTTCTTTGATGCAAGGTCTATTAGAATATATATTGAAGGTGATCGTGTGTCCAAGGGAGTAAATAAACATGTATGTAGTACTGTAATAGTTAGTAGTGTATGATTGGACTTTGTTTGTCATATTGTAAATGTTGACAAAATTTTGTTGGGTTATTCACGAGTAATAACAAATGATTTGAGTGGAGAACACATTCGAATCTTAATACTTTAATTTTTTCCATTACTTTGAAATTTAAAATCATCTATAGTTATTCGATTTATTACTATTAATATAATAATAAAATTTATTTCACCTGACTAATTATATTATTAAAAATGGATATTGTTCCAATTTACGAAGACTCGAAAATTAATAAAGAATTGTCTAAGTCATATAAGGAGTATCGAATACCCTCTCAAGCTTTATTTGTTGTTTTCTTTTTGCTGGAATGCTTTATTTATTGTTTTGGAGTTATAAGGTTGATTATTGGTTGAATAAGAAGAGTGATAGGGGTGTTTATGGGTCCAAATAATTTGTGTACCCAATCCAACCTAAATAATTGGGGTTTGGGTCAAAATTGATGTGACCTAATTAGATTTATTCATATATAGGATGAATAACAAATTGTATATTTTTTACTCATGACCCAATCCAATAATAATATGAGAAAATTATAAATTTCTTTGTGCAACAAATTTAACATTGTATGTAATTTTATTGTAAATTTTTATAAAAAAAATTCTAAAAAATATGAGAAAAATATGCTTTTGAATTTTAAATTTTACAAAATAATTTTTTTTAAAATATTATGACTCGATTGATCCAACCGTTCATGATCAAATTGATTTTAGCTGTGGTTTGAAGTTAAATTTCTCAAAGTCAACTTATCCTAAAATTCTTTGATTGGATTAAGTGATAAGTTTAGTTAAATATGATCAGTATACACCTAAAGGGGAGGGGGTAGAGGGAGGAAGATGGTATAGGTCATAAGTTCGAATTCATCTCACTAACAAAAATTAGCAAATTAATAATTAATAGCATTTGACAATAAAATTAAAATATCATCTAAAACTTTGAATTGAATATGATGTATGAATTTTGCTGGATAATTGAACATCAATAATGAATAGATTTTGATATCATGTTAAAAATAAGAAAAAAGTGAACACAAAAAAGATGAATTAACAAAATAATGAGATATTTCTAAATAAAAAAATAACAAAAATGACTAGAGGGTTTTCTTACCGTTTGTATTCCTTGAATAAAAAATAACATGGAAGACTAAGCCAAACTTAATTTAGCTCGCGAAGTTTTTTAAGGAGATTTTGATATATAAGAAAATGTCAAATAAGTTGAGGAATAACACTTTGGTCCTTATATTTAACAACAAAAGAGATATTCAGATTTATGTTAATCACAAAGATATAAAAGTGATGAGCGTTATCCTTTTCTTTTAGGATAAATAACAAAATTTATTTATCAAAGTGTGATATGATGATAAATTAATTGATTCTTAAAAGATAAAAAATATAAATTTAATTTCTAAATATATAAAAAGTGAGATAAATTAATTCTATGTTAAATTTATAAAATTATTTTATGATTAAATTATAATAATTAAGCTATTGAAACCAATAATCCAGAGCGGGAGATTGTTAGGTAGTTCTTCACAAGGACTATCTTTAAATAGATATCATATGCATACATAGCACTTCCAAAGGGCTATCAATTTTTTTAAAAAAATTCTATCTTTTTAAACTAGAGGTTGATAGAATGCATCGAAGCAAAGAAAAAGACTTACTCATATGGCTTTTGTGTTTGAGTTCCAAGAGAAGGGTTGTTGTGGACTTTGGAAAAGAAAGTTAATAGCTAGAAATAATTTATATTCAGGCTATACAAAACATGTATGAGGGAATAATTACTAGCTAGTGGGAGAGCACTAAGACGGAGACTAATTAAATATTTTCCTATAGTTGAGAACACTAAGAAGGGATAACTTTCAAAGTCAATTCATTGCCAGCTACCAAAACAATTAATCTCCAAAATTTCCCAACTGCATCATCATTATTAATATTTTCAGAACCCAAAATATGAAAATTGCCTTCAATGATTACAGTTTTTATAATATATGACTGGTTCACTTTCCGTGAAGGAACTATGTATGGCAGACGCAAAACTTGATGACACGGTTTCTGTTATTAAAAAAAAAATGACACGGTTTCTGCCGCGTGAATTACTATAATGTATTTTGAAGACTATACTATTTGAGTTGACTTGGGTTTGACTTGTTGACTTGACCATGTCTCATAACATGCTACTATAGTACTATAAATATAGCTCAATCTCAGCCAAGCATATCACATGTACTACATTTGCAAAACAAAAGCCATAGGTTGTTACTTCTCTTCGCCTTTTGCTTTGCAATTGTCACCAAACAATTCTTGCTTAGCTCTCACAAGCAAGCATTATCAACAATGAAGGTCAGAACTAGACTCATATTTTCCTCTCCTTCCCCTAAGCAATGCATGAATCACATTCTTGAGTTTTCTGAGCTTTGTATTAACTGTTTTCTTTCATGTTTTAGATGTAGAAGCAATTAATTATTGGATCTTAACAGCTCTTCGATATTTGTTGTGTAACAGAAAATTGTGTTAAAGGTGGACTTACATGATGACAGGATCAAGCGAAAAGCTATGAAGACAGCATCTGGCCTTTCGGGTAAATCAAAATTTTCAACCCTACTACAACTTTGCTTTGTTTCAAGAAGCCAAATACATATCATGCTGCAGCATCAAGGAATCAATGATTTCATAACAAAATTGTGTTTGTAATTATCTTGCAGGGGTTCAATCAGTTTCTGTTGACATTAATGACAAGAAAATGACCTTATTGGGGGATGTTGATCCAGTGAGTGCAGTGTCAAAGCTACGAAAGTGGTGTCACACTGAAATAGTCTCAGTTGGACCAGCAAAAGAGGAAAAGGAGAAAGAGAAAGTGGAGCCAGCAAAAGAACCTGTTCCTCTCAAGCTCTATGATGCCTATCCCTTTTATTATCATATGACACCACCACTGTATCTGTATAGTTAAAATTAATAGGTTAGATGTTTAGAAGAGAATCTTATATAGTGGCTGTGTCATCTACTAAATTTTAGAATATTATTAGGATTATTATTTGCAGAGGGTGGTGTAACTTTTTTGATAAATTCAGACAAGTTTCTAGCTACTTGGGTTTTTGATATATAGTATAATGTATACCTTTGTAATTTCATTGGCTTTTCCAGCAACACACATCTTGTTAGTATAGTTTGTTGGAAGTAAGAGCATATTAAGGAATGTGAATGAGTATGACACAAGTTTAATCTACTTCTAGCTGCCATCACGTTTTATAATATATACTTTTTTTTTCTGTTAAATACTACAATAATATAATTATTGTAGTCTTAGGAACTAGTTTATTCTCGCAGGTTATTATCCATAAAAGTTACAGTAGTTATAAAATAGAGAATTTCAAGATAAATTAATACTTTTATAATGTTAACTTCTCTTTAAAAAAAGAGAAAAAATGTTTATATGCACGTCAGGCAGCCATGATAAAAAAGAAAAAGAAAAAAGAAAAAAAATAGGTAGTTACTTTAAAATAAGGGTAATACAATAAATGAAAAGTTGTAATTTATTGTGTTCCGTTCTCTTTCGAAATGATAAAACGGAATATTTGTTCCATTCTTTTGTAAATTATTCAACCAATAAAATGATATTTTTAATTCATTTCAATTCATTCCACTCCATTATCCATTCGGTTGTTTACCATCAATACACAGACAGAGCCTTTGAAAAGAGGTTGTGCGACCCTGTCTGCTGTTCTCAAACAAAGGGCAAGTTACTTTTATCTCCTCACCACCTAACTGATTATTTTCTATAGCATCAAATCAGCAAAATATATGGTTATTTTTATGAAATCAGATTCTTAAGAAACCGAAATTGAAATAAAACAATTGTTGATAAAACAATAAAACCATAATAGTTTTTACTTTTGGCAATTCAATAAATTAGACATTGTTAAATCAAGACACAAACATCAAATGATTGACTGTATTTGGAAGTTAAGTTAAAAAATATATTTCTTAGACAACCTTGAGTTATCTATAACTTGAAAGAAAAAAAATATAAATAATTGATTTGATTGATGATGTAATGTGATAGGAAGAGAAATAAAAAAAAGAATTATTAATTAAATGTTTAAAATTTTGAATTGTCAAAATATAATCAGTCAATTAAAAAACTTTAGATTGTCGACTAATAAATTATCGATGCCTATTGTCATAGGCAAGGGACTTAAAAACTATTTAAGTTTCTTATCATTAAAGAAGATAGATGTGCAGAAAAATCAGAGCCTAATACCTAATAGGATACTTTAAATCTCATCACCCCATTGTCAAATATGACAATTCATATGACCGTATAGCATATTCCTAAGAGAGAAACAAGTATTTGATATATATCAACAGAGATTTTTCATGTCTATATCAGAAAACCTACCAATCTGAAAACAATTTATAGAAGGATGATAAATCAAAGATATATCCTATAATTGACAATTAATTATAAAACTTAAAAATCTTTTATTTCTTGCCAATCGTATCGGATTCTATTGGACGGATGCCTTCTTGCATCACTGGGAACTTGAAGAACAATTCTGCCAATTTTTTTCTTTGGCCAACTTGGAAAGCTTGTTATCCAATTCTTTGCGCATTTAATATATATATATATATATATACAATTAAAAATTATTTAAAATGGTGTAACCTACGAGTTTCTCCGAAATTAATAATACCCGATAGAAATGATAATGGATATTGAAATTCTAAATTTGTCACTTTTAAATCTAAACCCCAATCTGTTCCACTTTTGCGATAGAGAGAACTAGATCCCTACTTGATCCGTCCCATTGTAATGCCCAAATTTTATTTTTCGGGGGTATAACCACAAAGCAAGATGAATGATTATTTTCTCAGTCGGACCCCAAAATATATAAGAAAAGCCTTCAATGATTACACTTATTATTAGATTTCATTATTGGTTCACTTTCCGTAAAGATAATAACACTACAATAGATTTTTACCGCGTGAATTATTGTAAACAAATAATTAAATTTATCAAACTTAAAAGTTTATGTAGACTTGTGAAAGTTTATGAAACTCGATTTGTATACTCAACTTGTAAATTCGTAAAAATTTATTTTACATAAAAATAATAATAAAATATTTATAAATAACATATTAATTAAACATTTCAATAATATAATAAAATAAAGTAGTAAATCATAAAGTTTAGAATATTTAAATAACTAAGTCTATTAATAATACATCACTAGTAGACAATAACTTGTAGAGACCATAGTAATGGTAGATCATTTTTATCGAGGGTTTGATATTATTAAAGGTGGGAATTTTGTATTTGAGAATAACACAAATACATGTTGAATGCTAAACACACACAAAATAATAAAAAATGACTTACATTTTGATCTATTTTTTTTAATTTGCTAACTCATTGACTCGATGGTAAATTCGATAATCTACCGAATTTACTTTTTATAGAATTTATCCAGATTATAGTAAAAAAATAGTTTACTTAAGAGTCAACACGCAGAGGACAAATAGACCCGTAAAAATTAGTGAGTCAACTTGAGTTTGAAAACCATGCAAACAATTGTATTAGCGGATGCATGATTAAAAAGAAATAAGAAAGCCTTAAAGGATTACACTTTTTTATAAAGTTTGGTTGATTCACTTTCTATAAAGGATCTGTAGGATAGTTAGAGAGTGCAACATTTAAAGATCACACGGTTTCCGCGTTAGAGCGTGCAACATTTAAATATCACACGGTTTCCGGCGCGAGTAAACCATATAAACAAACAAAATTGTACTAAAGTTTTGAAGACCCTATACTATATGTTGAATTGGGTTGACTTGACTTGACTATGTCTCCCACGACATGCTACTATAAATGTTGCTCAATCTCAGCCACACTTATCACAACTTCATTTGCAAATTGTCACACCAAAAAATTCTTGCTTAGCTCTCACAAACAATCTTTAACAACAATGAAGGTCAGAATAACTAGACTCTCATGGGATGAAACCCATCTCTTTTATAATATTTCCTCTTCTTCCCCCAATCAATGCATGCATACACGAATTGCATTCATGAGTTTTCTCAGAGCTTTACTCTGTCTAGCTTGTTTCCACTAGCTAGGACTTGTATTTAACTATTTCCTAATTTCATGTTTTAGATGTAGAAGTAATTTTTGAGTCTAAATTAATTAACAGCTCTTTGATATTTGTTCTGTTACAGAAAGTAGTATTAAAGGTGGACTTAAATAATGATAGAATCAAGAAAAAAGCTATGAAGACAGCATCTGGCCTTTCAGGTAAATAAATTTTTTCACTCTAGCTACTATATACAACTTGCTTTAATTAGTTTCAAGAAACAAAATCCATATCACAAAGCGTGAATGATTCATTTGATTTCTGAACAAAATTGCATTTCTAATTATTTTGCAGGGGTTGAATCGATTTCTGTTGACGTTAAGGACATGAAACTAGTCTTATTGGGTGAGATTGATCCAGTGAGTGCAGTGTCAAAGCTACGAAAGTGGTGTCACACTGAACTAATTTCATTTGGACCAGCAAAAGAGGAGAAGGAGAAGGACCCCGCTATTCCTCTCTACGAAGCCTATCCCCTTTATTATCACATGACACCAACATTGTATGGTTCAAATTACTAGGTTAGAGGTTTTGAAGAGAGTCTTAGGGCTGCGTGATCATCTGCTAAATTCTAGAATATTAGAAAGTTTGATAAAAAAAAGACTTCATAGTCATTTTTGTTGGTTTTAGTTATATTTTTCATTATCTAGTTGAAGACCATTGTGTGCCCAATTAAGGGAGTAAACATGCTTCTTGTATATATAGACAAACGTACTTGGTGTATTTGTTTTAGCATCTTGATTTAGGCTTTTTTTGTATTAAGGAGACTTTTATTTTTTTCTAGCTGCGGATATGTCCTGTTTATTGTTGTATCATTTTCGATTTAATATAATTTACATTTTTCAAAATAAAAGAAGGGAGTAAACATGCATTAGACTGGAGTGTTGGACTGATTGTCATTTTGTAATAAAATATACGCATACAACAATTTTTGTTGATTAGGGTGGACTCATTATTATGGGAAGAGTTGTTTAAGGAAATGGAAGTGGTGCTGTTCATTTTATCAGCAAAATTTTTTTATATATCGGTACCAAAAGTACCATAATTTTGTTACATCAATGTATGGTCCAACAAAAATCTCTCCACACCCAACCTGCAAATATGCAAATATAGGGGATAATAATGATTACAAATTAATGCACACCACAATTTGCTCCCATAATTTCTCAAAATCATATCAACAATAGCAAAGTAAATTAATAACCACCTCCCTAGACAACGACTCCCACAATAAAAGTCTCAATTTTCAAGCGACAAATACAATGATCCCCTATTCCACCTGCCATAGTTTTCAAGACCAAACCTGTTAAGCTATTGCAACCAATAATCCACAGCGGGAGATTGTTAGGTGGTTCTTCACAAGGACTATCTTTAAATAGATATCATATGCATACATAGCACTTCCAAAGCGCCATCAATTTTTTTAAAAAAAATTCTATCTATCTTTTTTAACTAGAGGTTGATAGAATGCATCGAAGCAAAGAAAAAGACTTACTCATATGACTTTTGTGTTTGAGTTGCAAGAGAAGTGTTTTTTTGTGGACTTTGGAAAAGAAAGTTAATAGCTAGAAATAATTTATATTCAGGCTATACAAAACATGTATGAGGGAATAATTACTAGCTAGTGGGAGAGCACTAAGACGGAGACTAATTAAATATTTTCCTATAGTTGAGAACACTAAGAAGGGATAACTTTCAAAAGTCAATTCATTGCCAGCTACCAAAACAATTAATCTCCAAAATTTCCCAACTGCATCATCATTATTAATATTTTCAGAACCCAAAATATGAAAATTGCCTTCAATGATTACAGTTTTTGTAATATATCACTGGTTCACTTTCCGTGAAGGAACTATGTAGGGCAGACGCAAAACTTGATGACACGGTTTCTGTTATTAAAAAAAAAAATGACACGGTTTCTGCCGCGTGAATTACTATAATGTATTTTGAAGACTATACTATTTGAGTTGACTTGGGTTTGACTTGTTGACTTGACCATGTCTCATAACATGCTACTATAGTACTATAAATATAGCTCAATCTCAGCCAAGCATATCACAAGTACTACATTTGCAAAACAAAAGCCATAGGTTGTTACTTCTCTTCGCCTTTTGCTTTGCAATTGTCACCAAACAATTCTTGCTTAGCTCTCCCAGGCAAGCATTAACAACAATGAAGGTCAGAACTAGACTCTCATATATTTTCTCAGTCGGACCCCAAAATATACAAGAAAAGCGTTCAATGATTACACTTATTATTAGATTTCACTATTGGTTCACTTTCCGTAAAGATAATAACACTACAATATGTTTCTATCGCGTGAATTATTGTAAACAAATAATTAAGATTATCAACCTCGAGAATTTAGGCAGACTTGTGAGAGTTTATAAACTCGACTCGTAGACTCAACTCGTAAACTCGTAAAAATTTACTTCATATAAAAATAATAACAAAATATCTATAAATAACATGCTAATTAAATATTTCAATAATATAATAAAACAAAGTAGTAAATCATAAAGTTTAGAATATTTAAATAACCAAGTCTAGTAATAATACATCAGTAGTAGACAATAATTTGTAGATGTTATACTAATGGTAGATCATTCTCATCGAGAGTTTGATGTTATTAGAGAATAAGAGTTTGATATTATTAAAGGTGAAAATTTTGTATTTGAGAATAACATACTAAATGAAGATATGCTGAATACTAACACACATAAAACAATAAAAAATGACTTACATTTAGATCTAATTTTTTTAATTTGTTAACTCGTTGACTCAGTGGTAAACTCGAAAGTCTACCGAATTTACTTAAAGTTTATAGAATTTACCCAGAGTATATTGAAAAAAAAATTTATTCAAGAATTAATTTACAGATGACAAATGGATTTGTAAATTCGTAAGAATTGACAAATTAACTCGAGAATTTGATAAGCATGTAAACAATTGAATTAATGTTTTGAAGACCTCATTTTACTATCATTTTTTCCCTACCGGACGCATGATTAAAAAGAAATAAGAAAGCCTTAAAGGATTACACTTTTTTATAAAGTTTGGTTGATTCACTTTCTACAAAGGAACTGTAGGATAGTTAGAGAGTGCAACATTTAAAGATCACACAGTTTCCGCGTTAGAGCGTGCAACATTTAAATATCACACGGTTTCCGGCGCGCGTAAACTATATAAACAAACAAAATTGTACTAAAGTTTTGAGGACCATATACTATATGTTGAATTGGGTTGACTTGACTTGACTATGTCTCCCACGACATGCTACTATAAATGTTGCTCAATCTCAGCCACACTTATCACAACTTCATTTGCAAATTGTCACACCAAGCAATTCTTGCTTAGCTCTCACAAACAATCTTTAACAACAATGAAGGTCAGAATAACTAGACAATGTTTGGTTGGTTCAAGAGATTCAAATAATTGAGCTAATAAAAACAAGTTAGTAGTGAATGGTTTAATAGATTTAGAATAGAAATAACTTTAAAATTAAGGATTTTATTATATAATTTTTTATTTATTCTTATTTATCATTTTTTTTCAACATTTCTCACTCTTTAATTTAGTTTCACTTTATCTATTTCTGCTTATTATTATTATTATTATTATCTTTTCTATTTTTGTCCTTTCTACCGAAAAAAACATAAATAAAGATGATCAGTTACACATTACACATAATAAATGTTTATTTTATATAACTATAATTTATAATATATAATAAATAACTATTTCTAAATATATAATTAAATTCTAAAATAAATAAATACTTTTTAACGTATAATTTTAAATTCAAGTTAGAATTAATTAAAGTTATTGAAAATTCGTGATAGATTGAAAAAAATAAAAAATAATGTTAAACCATTCTTAATATTGAAAGCATAATAGAGTATAATGCAAATCGTGAGAATAAAGTTCACCGCTTTACTAGATGAAAGTACTCAAATTAGAGGAAAGTATAAGAATGGAGACCTGAAAAAATAGATATATAGTCCTAGACACACATGTATTCTCATCTTAATTTTATTTATTATGGCTAATTGGCTATAACTTCTACTTTATTCTCTCTATCTTTATCTTTTGTCTATAAATATTGCTCAATCTCAGCTATATCTATTACAACTTCATTTGCAATTGTCACCAAACAATTATTCCTTGGCTCTCTCAAGCAAGCTTTAATTGCAATGAAGGTCAGAACTAGATTCTCATGGGATGAAATGAATCTCTTTTATTTCCTCTACTTAATTACCTCTTCAACTAATCAATGCATGGATCCCATTTCTTGAGTTTTCTCTACACTGTTCAGTTTCCACTAGGGCTTGCATTTAACTATTCGTTGCATGTTTTAGACGAACAAGTAATTGTTGGTTCTTAACAGCTCTTTGGTCTGTTGTGTAGCAGAAAGTAGTGTTAAAGGTGGATTTACATGACGATAGGATGAAGAAAAAAGCTATGAAGATAGCATCTGGCGTTACAGGTATATATCAAAATCTTCACTCTACTACAACTATGCGTTAATTGTTCCAAGAAACAAAATCCATAGCATACACATAGTCAAGGATTCAATGTTTTTCTAACAAAATTGTATTTGAAATTATTTTCAGGTGTTGAATTAGTTTCTGTTAAAGTGAAAGACAAAAAAATGATTTTATTGGGGGACATTGATCCGGTGAGTGTAGTGTCCAAGCTACGAAAGTGGTGTCATACTGAAATAGTTTCAGTTGGACCAGCAACAGTGGACAACAAGAAGGTTGAGCCAGAAAAAGAGGACAAGAAGATCGAGTCACCAAAAGTAACTTTTCCTCTCGAGCTGATCTCTGAAGGCTATCCCCTTTATAATCAGATGACACCACCTAAGTATAGTTATCAACATTACTATGGTACAAGTTTCGAAGAGGATCATAATGGCTGTGTCATCTGCTAAATTTGTGAATTTTTAGAATGTGTTTGATCAAAAGACATCCTAGTCATTTTGTTGTTTTTGTTTTGTATTTTCCATGATCTAGTATATTGAAGACCACACACACACATATATATATATATATGTGTGTGTGTATATAGTGGGTCCAAGGGAGTGAATATGCTTAATTTACTGCATGTAGTGTGGTGCATGATTAATTGACTTTGACATTTTGTTGGTTTTGTTTGTATTTTTCATGTTCTAGTAGATGGAAGACTATAGTGTGTACAATGGAGTAAATATGGTGTTCTGTGAGTTTGACTTTATCATTTTGTTGGTTTTGTTTGTATTTTTCGTATGCTCTAGTAGATTGAAGACTATATATATAAAGTGTGTCCAAGTGTTAGCCCATATTTTCGACGAGCTAAAATATGTTCTAAGTATGCATTGGATGTCGTCTCGAGGTTCGGAGCGTATTACAGAGCAAGAGTCTGGCCAGGACCTGCTCGAATCGAAAAGAGAGGAGAGTCTTTAAGAAGGAATTCCCAGGTTCAAAGGAGTATTTACGAAGTACAAAGCTAAGACAAGAAAGAGGACTTCGAGTTATTGGGCAATTCGAACTGGTGTATGGACGAGTCGAAGTCGAGGCAGCAAGAGTTTTGGACTTAGCATAATTTCTGAACAAATCTTCACTAAACCAGTTCGACTTCGAGCAAGATGGATAACCGTTCTAAGGAGCAGTTATGTGCATGTAAGATGTACGTGGCAGGACACTTGGCATTCGGATAATGTTCGACCGTTAGGGCAGTTTATTTTCGAATGTCTATATATAGCAGTTTTAGTTAGTTTTTGAGGGTCGCAAATCATTTCTACAGAATCCTTATACACTCAAAGTATCCAGCGCAGAGAGAAACGAGTACACAAGGAGAATGTATGTTTGTTTGTGAACCATTTTAAGTTTTTGTAAACTTTACATTTCGAATGCAATTTACGTTTCGTTTTATAATTCCTGCATTTTAAATGGTTCATTCGATTGAATGAACTCGCTGAGCCTTTACATTCTGCAATTTTCCTTTCCTTGCCTAGTTATTTCCAGCCTTTCGATTTCTGTTAAACAATTTTACTTTCTGCAAATTTCGAACCAGTAAGTGTTTGTTGCAACGATGAACATTCAAAAGCTTTACATTTAAACGCAAAATACACAAGTGACATGCTCCTGAGATTCACTAGTTGATCTCGCAAGCAATTAACTTAGACTAGCGGTTGTTTACCAAATTCCAGTGTAAACAAATTGGCACGCCCAGTGGGACCGGTCAATTGTGTGTTTTGGTTTTAAATTATTTTTAAAGTTTTGTTTGTTGCAGTTGGTTTATTGCCTTCTTAATTGTTTTGATTTTGTATGCATTTAAGAAGTGGGAAATCTGTTCCACACTTAACAGAATTCAAAACTCGTACAAGGATGGCTAGACCACCCCCAAGCAATCGAAACAATGACCTTCCAAATATGGAGGGGCAACCAACGCAAACATCTGTCAGTAATGCCAATATAAATTCTGGTATAGGAGCAATTCCTGACCAAACTGTTGGCACAATTAGTTCAACCGCTTCGACGGTTATGAATCAGACAGGGGTAACCTCTCCCATGACCAACATGACGTTGGCAAGTTCGACCACGTCAGCGTCTGCTTTTGCCCCTTGGAACAATCCTAGTTTAGGGAATCCCAGTGGAAGTCCCTTTCGACCGCCTCAAAATCCTCTATATGGCATGCCTACATCTTTGATGGTAGGGTTGCAAAATTCTCAACCAAACATAGAGAATCTTAATATGGCCTCTCCATCAGGATCTGTAGCGGGCAATCAAGGTAGGGTAATTCCGCAACATTTAACTAATACATCCGTTTTGTCACTCAGACAACAAATGGATGAAAGTAACCATGATATGGTTAACATGTTAACACAACAAATAGGAACTGTTATTAACCCTTTAATTCAAAATACAAATGACAGTTACCAAACGTTAACAAATCAAATAAGTCGAATTGCTGACTTTTTTGGGGCACCACCCATACAGCAACCACCGATTCGACAGATCCAAATACAGGCGCCTGTCCAAGAGATACAGATGCCTAATAACCCCGGGATGCAAATGGCTCAAGCACCACAACCAGCGGCACGCATAGAGCCACCAGTCCAACAGGTCGAACCAAACCCTGGTATAGTATTGGTAAATAGGAACCAAAATGCTGATGAAGTAATAGGGAATATTCAACAAAACCGTTTCGATATGCAGAATAACCTAGCCCAAATGGTCGAAACGATTTTGGTGCAGAATGGTTTGAACTTAGGCTTACATAGGCCTAATTTTGTGTCTCCATTATCTGAGTATGTGTTACAGACAGAATTACCAAGGGGTGTGAAAATCCCTAAGTTTACCAAGTTTGCGGGAGAGACAAATGAGTCCACTGTCGAACACGTTGCTAGATATTTGGTCGAAGCAGGGGATTTGGCTAATAATGAAAATTTAAGAATGAAATTTTTCCCTAGTTCCTTGACTAAAAATGCTTTTACATGGTTTACAACCCTTCCTCCTCATTCCATACATAATTGGAACCAATTGGAAAGGATTTTCCATGAGCAATTTTATATGGGACAGTCTAAGATCAGCCTTAAAGAGTTAGCCAGCGTTCGACGCAAGGCACTTGAATCAATTGATGATTATTTGAACAGATTCAGACTCTTAAAGGCAAGGTGTTTCACCCAAGTCCCTGAACATGAATTAGTCGAAATGGCTGCTGGTGGCCTAGACTATTCGATTAGAAAGAAATTAGATACCCAGTATTTAAGGGATATGGCTCAATTGGCTGATAGAGTTCGACAACTCGAACGGTTGAAGGCCGAAAAGGCTAGAAATTCTAAATTCCACAAGAAGGAAAAGGTTGCATATGTCGAAACCAATGACAGTGACCAGGAGTTCGATATTATTTATGAAGATATCGAAGACAGTGAGGTTGATTTAGCAGAATTAAAACCTGGACCTCCTTATGTTTGTAAACTCCTTAGACCTTCCAATGGAAAAAACCCTGTTGAACCTAAAAATGATAAATTTGTGTCTAAAACTTATACATTTGACATAACTAAATGTGATGAAATATTTGATTTATTAGTCACAGATGGCCAGATTGTTGTTCCTAAGGGCTTGAAAGTACCCCCAATCGAACAACAGAAAAAAAGGGGTTATTGTAAATTTCATAATTTCCTTGGCCATAAAACCTCACGTTGTGTTCTTTTCAGGGATTTGGTTCAAAAGGCTCTTGACGAAGGAAGGCTAAAATTTGGTGAGAAACCAAAGGTTGTTCAGGCAAATGCTGAAACATCCAAAGCTGCCGAAACTCTCTATGCGGAGCCCCAAGAAATAATGATGGTCGAAACAATGGAGGTGTCCCATGTGCAAGTTCAGGATGTATCTGAAGAGGATTACAACGAACAGATGAAGGTTGTTTATCCTCAAGCTGAGGAGGAGTTAATTGATTTCTTGAACAGATGCAAACTCGAAAACAAGATTGTGATGCTCTGCCCTCGCTGCAGTGCAGTATGTGATAAGGAGGCTACTGAGGGCCTCAAGAAATACCAAGTTGTTAACAAGGGGGCAAGGCAGAACCAACGTTTCGATAAAGGCAAAAGAGTTATGGTGCAGTCGAATACTAATCAGAAGTCAGGTCGAAGGAATACTTTCGCTCCTCCTGGTTCAGTGCCGGTCGAAAAATGGATGCACCAGGGACTCATAAGGTTCAACAAAGGGATTATGGAAGTAGGTGGTTCGAGTGGAACGAAGCAAATTGGCCCACAGGAGGCCAATAGGTACTCGTATAGGAACAATTACAAAGGAAAGAATCCTATGACGAGGACCCAATGGCGTAGGTTCCAGCGTCAGAAGAAATTGGCCCAGCAGAACCCGCAAATGGGCCAATATAAAGAAGTATCTAGGAGGCCAGTAAAGGAGAGACTCCTGCCTCCGGTGGATGAAGATAAGATGGAGGATGAGGATCTACTGGATTCTGAGCCAGATTTCGATGTCATCTGTGTGGTATCTATCTTGCCATCTGAATATGATGTCCAATCTGAAGTTACTGAGATCGAAAGTGAGTTCGATCATTTTGATATGGCTGACCCAAAGCCAGTATGTTACTATGTTATGAATAATGGCTGTGTGGAAGAGCAAGTAGCTTATTTCGAAAAGCCAGATTTTCAGATGAAAAGTCATCTCAAACCTCTTTTCATCAGAGCAAAAGTTGAGAATGTTGGAATCAACAAAGTGCTCATTGATGGAGGAGCGGCTGTCAACTTAATGCCTCGATCTATGCTCTACAAGATCGGGAAACATGACACTGATCTATCTGCCCACAACATTGTGCTTTCGAATTATGAGGGTAAAACTGGCTATTCTTTGGGAGCCATTCAAGTAGATGTTGCTGTAGGCAGTATAGTTCGACCAACTCTTTTCCTGGTGATACAGTCTAAGGCTAATTTTAACTTGCTATTAGGAAGGGAGTGGATTCATGGAGTTGGAGCTGTGCCATCTACCCTTCACCAGAAGCTCATTATCTGGAGGGAAGATGGGATTGTGGAAAATATAGAGGCGGATCAAAGCTTCTATAAGTCAGAGGTCGATAATGTTACTGCACAAACCTTTGACAAAAAGTTGGCTAACATAGCGCCTTGTGGTGACAAGGAGGCTGTTGTCGAATCGAGTGACAATGTTGTCCACTCTGTCAAACTCCATCCTACTTATGGGTTTATATGGGAGAGGGAGGAAATTAATGATGTTCCCTCTGAAGATGGAGTCATTCCACCAACTGGGTGGAATATATATGAAGATTAATATGACTGAGGCCGCTGCATGGGCCAGAATTACGGCTTATATGGCCGAAAATAGACTAAATACGGCCTTCGAGGCTGAGTCTCAACAAAATATGGCAGTTGAAGCCAAGATCGAAGATCATGAGAATAAAGAAACAAAGGATCGAAGACTGGATTGCATATATGACGATGAGCCGCTGGGTTTCGAGAAAAATCCCGTAAGTGAGGTGCCAAAGATGCAGGCTCAAGATCCTTTGGAAGAGGTCGATATGGGAGATGGCTCGATTAAAAGGCCAACTTATATCAGTGCCAATATCACCTCAAGTTTAAAAGAAAAGCTGGTGCCTCTTCTTAGAGAGTTTAAAGACTGTTTTGCTTGGGATTACCACGAAATGCCTGGGTTAAGCAGAGAATTGGTCGAAATGAAGTTACCTATCAAGGAGGGAAAAAGACCAGTAAAACAACTACCAAGAAGATTTGCACCAGAAATCATGTCCAAGATCAAGGAAGAAGAAGGGTTTTGGAAGAAGCTGAAGGGGTTTTATCTGTAGTTCTGGCGCTATTTATGGGGTTTCACTTTAAAAAAGGGAAAATAATATAATAAGAATCAAGGGTCAGAAATCAATCACATCAGATTTCCCTTTTTACTCCCCAGCGTGACACGTGTCCCACTCAGCCTAGAAAGGTGGAATTAATGATGGGTAATGGAGATCGAGGCGACGGTTACACAGTGAACGTGCGATCGTGACGTCGTTTCAGGAAAGCTGGTAGAAGAAGAGAAAAAATGTCAACTTCTCATCTTCCTTCGATCTCGAATCGAAGCAGACATTTTTTGGGGGCAATTTGTTAGCCCATATTTTCGACGAGCTAAAATATGTTCTAAGTATGCATTGGATGTCGTCTCGAGGTTCGGAGCGTATTACAGAGCAAGAGTCTGGCCAGGACCTGCTCGAATCGAAAAGAGAGGAGAGTCTTTAAGAAGGAATTCCCAGGTTCAAAGGAGTATTTACGAAGTACAAAGCTAAGACAAGAAAGAGGACTTCGAGTTATTGGGCAATTCGAACTGGTGTATGGACGAGTCGAAGTCGAGGCAGCAAGAGTTCTGGACTTAGCATAATTTCTGAACAAATCTTCACTAAACCAGTTCGACTTCGAGCAAGATGGATAACCGTTCTAAGGAGCAGTTATGTGCATGTAAGATGTACGTGGCAGGACACTTGGCATTCGGATAATGTTCGACCGTTAGGGCAGTTTATTTTCGAATGTCTATATATAGCAGTTTTAGTTAGTTTTTGAGGGTCGCAAATCATTTCTACAGAATCCTTATACACTCAAAGTATCCAGCGCAGAGAGAAACGAGTACACAAGGAGAATGTATGTTTGTTTGTGAACCATTTTAAGTTTTTGTAAACTTTACATTTCGAATGCAATTTACGTTTCGTTTTATAATTCCTGCATTTTAAATGGTTCATTCGATCGAATGAACTCGCTGAGCCTTTACATTCTGCAATTTTCCTTTCCTTGCCTAGTTATTTCCAGCCTTTCGATTTCTGTTAAACAATTTTACTTTCTGCAAATTTCGAACCAGTAAGTGTTTGTTGCAACGATGAACATTCAAAAGTTTTACATTTAAACGCAAAATACACAAGTGACATGCTCCTGAGATTCACTAGTTGATCTCGCAAGCAATTAACTTAGACTAGCGGTTGTTTACCAAATTCCAGTGTAAACACCAAGAGAGTAAATAAGCTGTACTGAAATTAGTGTGGTGTATGATTTGACTTTGTCATTTTGTTGGTATTCTTCATGAAGACTAGTGTGCCCAAGGGAGTAAATATGCTGTACTGTAATTAGTGTGGTATGTGTACTATGACTAGTTAATCTTGTACCTTTTGTATTAAATATTGTAGACAATAAAATGATGGCTGATTCACAAGTAATATAGCAACCAAGATTTGAGAGGAGAATTTTCTCTTCTTAATACTTCTTCCTATCATTGAAAAATTAAAATTATCCATAATTTATCAATTTATTAATATTTATCTATATTATAATTAATTTAAAATTTATTTCACTTTAACAATAATATTATTAGGAATGGATTGATCTAACTCAAGGAAGGATGATATATCGCCTAAGGTTTATAATTTTTTTTAACAACCCTCAAGCTTAAGATTAGACATTTGATGTATGAATTTTGCAGGAATATATACTTTAATTATGTAGATATGCTATGATGCCCTATCAAAAACAATAAAGGTAAAAAAAAATATGAAACTTAAAAAATGAATTAAAACAATAATAAAAGTCATATTTTTAAAAGAAAAATGTTAAAAAATGGCATAGATATAATTTTTTTAAAAGTTTTCATTTAAATTAATGAGATAAAAACTAAAAATATTTACCTTTGTAATTCAATATTAACCTGTTCATGTTTTTCTCTATAGATGATAATAATTTTTACCATGAAAACTTCACATCTTTGCATCTTGTGTATTTTCAATCCCTCGAATTCAAATATATAAGCATTCATTCATCTAAAATTTTCATCATATTATGTATAATTTATATACTTATATTAATTATAATTTTCTCTCTGTCGTATATATATGTTCATTTATCTATTTGATTTAGATAGTAATAATACACTTTTCCTGTAAATTACATGTGTTTATTTGGTCCTTTTCAAATTCTTTGTGCCACCTAAATCCTTGAGCTAGCCATTAAAAAATCTCTAATCATATAAACCTGATGTTAAATTTTAATTATTTAACCATGAAATTTTTAATCTTTAATGTCATATAGGTAATTTGACTATGGTGAATCACTGAATTGTGTTAAGTGTGGTTGATATATGGATATATAAATTAATCAGATGAGAATATGGGTAACCTTAACTTTGTAGGACCTAGCAAGTTTAATTGGGTTAGCCATACTTTAAGAGAAGTGTACGTAATGCGCTTGTTGACTGGAATCTTGCACACTCATTAATTTGCTTATGGTGATTCCCTATCCTCCCCTCCTTTGGGTTGTATACCTTTATTATGGCATGATATAGTGCGTTAGCTTTGAACGTAGAACTTTAGCCTAGTGGCCTTTGGACCTCCCTCAAGGAAAAAAAAATTAAAAATAAAAAGAAGAAAAAAAATGATTATCAAGTGATGAATATATATATATATATATATATATATATATATATATATATATATATATATATATAGAGAGAGAGAGAGAGAGAGAGAGAGAGAGAGAGAGAGGATAATTAAGTATAAATAAGTAATATAACTATGTTTATAATTATAAGATAGATAAATAAAAAATGAATTTCATTTAAATAATTATAAATATTTTATGATAAAACCCATATCTATTATTTGATTTTTATTTTTTTTAATTAATCTGTTACGCACCATACAATTATTTATGTTTTTCATAATATGAACATGTTATTGTTTCTGATTTTTAAGATAATGAGATTTTAGGGGCTTTATGATTGAGATTATTTTTATATTTTTATCATCTTCAGAATATTAAAAATTAAAAAAAATTATATTTTTAGTTTATTAACTTATTAAATTATATTTATAATAATTTCTTTTTGATAGTTAATAAACTTTTATAGAGAGAGAGAGAGATCGAGAGAGAGAGTTGTACCAAAAAATGTACACAGAGAGAGGCCGGGCAAGAAATTATACTGCATTCAATGTAGATAGATTCATATATTTAAACAGATTTGGCTCTTTACTTGAAGCTAAAATACAAGATAATTAATAATTTATTAGATCATGTGAACAAGGCTAATCGACCAAATAGATGTGAACAAAGCATAGCATAAACCTTTCTCGTAAATTAGATCATGTGATTAAGGATTATGTTAGTATCAGTTCTTTGAGCTGATTTTAACTAAATAAAAGTAGAATTTATCAAAAGAATAAAATGTTGATTATATTTTAAAATGTAAAAAGGTATTCTTTTCCTTTTTAATATAAAAAAAAATAATTTCCAGTTTACCTAAAACAATTCACTTTCAATTTCTAAAAATCTACCTTTAAATGATGTTGACAAAACCGTTACGACGAATTCTTTTAATGGTTGGCGTGGAGATATTAGAAAGAAAACCATATTATCTATTATAGAATGAGATTCACCACTAGGTTGAAGCAGGTCATGGTTTCAAAAGAAGTAAAGGAAGAAAAAATTTGTGCACATGGGGAAAGAAAAGTTTAATTAGTACGAATGTAGGACGGTAGGGTCTTCAGTGAAAGAAAGTTTCATATCAGTGATGGTCTTTATAACATTTTGGGGTCTTAGATCAAAAAGTGGTGTGAGTTTCTACGTTCAAATCTTTATACGCACATCCACACACAAAAAAATTATACATATGTAGCAGTAGCATATATCATATAGTGCAAAACATATTCTCACTTATTTCTTATAAAAAGGATCAAAGGTAGTATAATCTTTTGGGGATGTAATTAACCATGAAACACCATCAATTTACTATCATTTTCGAAACGGGACCCCTCTACGTTATGCACTTAACGCGTAATTTGGCTTACTACAAATCAATACAATTGTCCGTCTCTCAATCGTCGCTAGCATCATGTTCTCTTGTTTGTAAATATAAAGTTGATTAAGTGATTAAGAAAGAAGGAGAAAAAATCACAAGTTTGATTCCTTCACCCAATAAAAACTAACAAGCTAATAATTAAAACTTATTAAGAAAAAAAATTGTGCACTTAGCTTTAAAAAGATAAAAGAAAGTAGGCAAACCTGAATAGACGGAAAGTATACCGAGTAAACAAATTAAAGCAAAATCCCATCTGACTGAACTAAAAAGCTGGATGAGAAGAGAGCCTATTGGCAAACGGGCTTAAAAGATCGATCTTCTAGTACTGTCCAAGTTAGTGGAGCGACTCAAGTTTTACACTCTATAATAAGATTTAAATATATTGTTTCACTTTAATTTCTGTGAAGGAACTGTAGCTAGGGTAGTTAGAGGATGCTAATTTAAAAGATGACACGGTTTCTACTTTCCACTACACCGTGTGTAGCCAAACACATCTAATTGTGTAAAGTTTTGAAGACCATAGACTTGACTTGACTTGACTGTGTCTCACGTACGTGTGCATGTGTTGTTTTTAAGAGACGATTTATCTGAGATTCAATAAAATATTAAATGTGGATATTTCACTTAATATAGAATTATACTTTAGTTCGTTTTGTTATAAGAAACTAAGCTTTTCTGCCAGACACAATCTTTATTGTTAACAACATGCATGTTATTATAAGTATTAATTGCTCAATCTAAGCCATGCTTAAAACTCCTATCTCCAAATAATATTAGGTTACATCATCGATTTACCTAGCTAGTAGCTCCTATTTGCCTTTCTTAGCAATTGTCCTCAAACAATTCTTGATTATCTCTCAAATTTTAATTAAATTAGAATTTTAAAAGATTTTTGTTGTAATAAAATGCTTTTGTAGTATTAATAAAAAAATTAAATTAATAATATAAATAATTTTTATGATATTCAATTAAGATATTTCAAATTCTGATGAGTTTAACCGAAAATTATTACAACATACAAACTGAAATTAAAAAAAAAAATAATTTTTTATGGATTATTTTGTAATTAAGATGAATTTTAATATGATTTTTTTGTGAATTTTTAGTAAAATAGTAAGATGTATAAATTTTATAACATCCAACCATTGGATCCAAACCCTTAAAATTTGCTAGACTTTTCTTTTTGCCATCATATATAATTTCTTCTCTTTTTGTTACCAATATATTGATACAGTACTTGATTATTTTTTCCCTATCATACACTCCTTCTCTCCAATTAGGTAAAAGATATTTTTACTTTTTATTTTTGTCTTTAATCAACTTATTTGGATGAATTCATCGTGTATATCACCAAAAAGAATATGTCAAAAATGCATAAAGATACTTGGCTTTTTTTTTTTTTTTTTTCTGTGCTCAGTTAAAAAGCATGCATAAAAACCATCTACTTTATAGGGGTGTATTGTGAATAGATTCTATTTTAGAAACATTGATGCTATTGCGTCTTTATTTGACAGTTACATTGATGTGGATAACCATCCATTTTTCATGCCTTTTTTGTTCTTATTTAATAGATTAGAAATTAAATTTGTGTTGATTTTACGATCTTTGTCTAAACTTTATTATTATTATTATTATTATTTTATCTTTTTATTAATGACTCTTGTAAGTTTGAATGTTAAAAAAAATCAATGGTTACTTTTAATTTAAATCTTATAAATTTATAAAAAAATTAAATTTTATAAATTCTTATGAAATAAATAAGTTTATTAAAATTTAAACTAAAAAATATGATTACATTCCTGCATATACAATCTTTTAAATTCTCTGTAATAATATTTTTATGTCAAAATAATTTTTTAAAATTTTAATCCATACACCTTGAAAACAATATTGAAGCTCAGAACTAGACTACCAATCCCATGGGGATGAAACCAATATATATCTTTTGCGACTGTTTTGCAGGGGTGCGAATCCGTCTCTGTTGACATGAAAGACAAGAAATTGATCTTATCGGTGGAAGTTGATCCAGTGAGTAGTGCAGTGTCCAAGCCACGAAAAGTGATGTCTCACTGTATTAGTTTCAGTTGGACTTGAACCAGCAAAAGAGGATAATGATCAGAGAAGGACCCAACATAAGTACCCTTATCGCATGGCACACACCAACACAGTCTAATTAAAATTACTATATTAGTAGTATTGATCATTGAAGAGATTCCTAGAGAGGCTTCTAAATTTGAGAGTATTACAAAGTTTGATAAAAGACATAATTAATTTGGTTGGTTTTATTTATGTCATTTTCTAGTAGATTGAAGACTGTATGCAATACTGTAATTAGTGGTGTATGACTAGAAATTGTCATTTTGCATGTAAAATCTAGACAAAAATTTGATGGGTTAATGATAAGTAATAACTACCAAGATTTGAGTGGAGAAGGTTCTCTTAATATATATACTTATTTAGATCATTCGAAATTTAAAATCATCTGTATTTTATTACCAATCTATCTATGTAATAATTAGTAATAATGTAAAATTTCTTCCACCTCAATAATTGATTATAAGAAATGGATTGGTGTAACTTATCAGTCCAAAAAGGCCTGAGGGGACGAACATGTGGTAATGTTCCATGTAGACGTCAATGCCAGCCACCAAAACAATCTTTAAAATTTCTCAACAATGTCCATCGTTATTTAACTTTTCTGGATATATATAACCACAAAGCAAAATGTGCAATCCTTTTTCCGAACCGGACCCCTATGTTATTGAAAAGAGAAGAAAAGCCTTCAGTGATTACACCTTTTTTTTTTATAAGATTTCGTTGGTGATCACTTTCCATGAAGAAACTCTCTAGGGTAGGTAAAGATGACACGGTTTGATCCAAAAGATATGACAAATTAAAGTAACAAGTAGTTTGGACCTTTAAACATATTATTGAAAAAAATATAAGTCTCACGTTAACTAAAAATACAGTTAAATTAGAATATATAAATGAGGAACAATTCTCACCCCTTAAGTTAATTTTTAGGGTAATTGAGTTAGGTCTATACTCACCTTCTAAGATGATATCAAAACAAATTTAAGATTAATCCAAAGGGTCACCTACCATTTATTGTTGGAGTAACCCTCACCCCTTAAACTAGCTTTTAAGATTGAGTTAGACCTAAATTTACATTTTTAAGATTCTAAGACATATATCAAGAGTTTGATTTTGCCTATGTGAATAGAACAATTAAGGAGAGGAAATTTTCTTGTTATTCTATTATCGAGAGATTAGTCTTAATTATGACATTAATCGTGAGAATAGCTTGTTATAAAAAAAATTATTTGTACTGAAGTATCGAGAATTACTGTAACGTAAACAAAAATAATTGTAATAGTACTAAAGTTTTGAAGACCATACTATATGATTTGACTTGGGTTGACTCCACTGTGTCTCCCACGCTATGCTACTATATATTGCTCAATCCCAGCCATATTTCTCACAACTTCATTTGCAAAACAAAAAACATCTTCAAATACTCTTGCTTAGCTCTCAAAAGCCAAGCTTTGATAAAGATGAAGGTCAGAACAATACTCTCATGAGATGAAACACTGTTTCTTGAGTTTTCTCAGAGCTTTATACTGTTATGGTTCCACTAGGGCTTGTATTTAACCTTTTCCCTTTCATGTTTAGAAGTAATCGTAGTTGGGTCTTAACAGCTCTTTGATTTGTTGTGTAACAGGAAATAGTGCTAAAGGTGGAGTTGCACGATGATAGAATCAAGCAAAAGGCTATGAAAACAGCCTCTAGCCTTTCAGGTATATCATAATTTTTACCCTACCACCACAAATTCGCTTTTGTTTCAAATAACAAAATACATGTCATGCATCGTCAAGGATTCAATGATTTTTTAACAAACTAAATTGCATGTTGTAATTATTTTTGCAGGGGTTGAATCAGTTTCTGTTGACCTGAAAGACAGGAAAATGATCATATTGGGAAACATTGATCCAGTGAGTGCAGTATCGAAGCTACGAAGGTGTTGTCACACTGAAATAGTTACAGTTGGACCAGCAAAAAAGGAGAAAGAGAAGGAGAAGGTGAAGCCAGCAGAAGTGCCTGTTCCTCTCCATCAAGCCTATCCCTTAATTTATTATCAGATGACACCACCACCATATCCTCAAATTTACTATGTTAAAAGTTACGATGAGAATCCTTGTGGCTGTGTCATATGCTAAATTTAGAAAGTTTGATGAAAAAAGACAAAAACCGAGTTTGATAAAAAAAAAAAAAAAGACAAAGTAGGATCTATTAGATTGAAGATGTCCTTTGATACTTATAAAAATATATTTTTAGAAAAAGATGAAAACATTTGAATATGACAACTAATTGAGCCTCAGGTCGTGGAAGATTAATCACATGATCAACTCAAAAGAACTAAAGTTTAATTATGAGATTCTTCGTCATCCTTTCCAATTCAGAGAGCTAAAGGTTGTTAAAAAAATAGATTGAAGATTATGGTGTTGTCCAAGGTAGTAAATATGCACTCTGCAATTAGTGGTATATATGTTGGTTTGTCATGTTGTAAAATGTAGACAAAAACTTGATGCGTTGTATTTAAGTAATAACTATCAAGATTTGAGTGGAGAATGTTCTCTTAATACTTCCTTCCATCATTCAAATATTAAAGTCACTTCTACATCGTTCTCTTTAAATTAAGTGTGTTTTAAGGTTATTATGTAAAAATCAATAAATCAACAATTTTTTTAAAATTTATGTGAAAGAAAATTTGCACGAAATATACGAATGGACACGTGCAAACATTTTTAAAAAACAGCAAGTGATTATTTGCATTTGACGGTACATCACTCATGTCAAATTAATCTATCAAACACATATATTCGTTTCATTTCGTCCTACAAAACTTGTGCTACGCAATTGAGTATTTTCCTTTAACATAACATACTATTCGTCTAAATAATATAGGGCAATAAAATAGTAATTAATTTTTTTTATTTGATTGACATTTTATAAATTTGGTCTAATTTCTAAAATCTTTTAATTTAATTCTTGGATTATATAATTTTATGTTTTACAAAAATTTAATCGCCTGTGTCGATTAATCTTATCTCTTATTAGGCTTAAATTATTTTTTGATTCATATAAAATATTATTTTTTATTTTGGTCTTTTAATTTTTTTTAATCCTTTAAGATTTTTTTTTTTTTGTCAAATGATAACATTAACCGATACTATAATAATAATATTGATAGTTCATTCACTTGTCATGTTAGCAAACAACCAAAAGTTATTTAAACCTCTAATTTATTAGTTTGACATTATCAAGGCACTACTTTAAATAAATGAAAATTTAAAAACAATAAATTTTTTTTACATAATTGCTTTGTTAGGATGCCGTATGCACTAAACCAATGAATTATCACTAAATTATTATATCTTCATTCAACGTCATTACTTAATATGAAATCCATATCATATATATTATTAAAAATGCATTTCTTTACTTAACTCCCAAAAGGTATTTCAAAGATAAAAAATTGTAGAAGTCTTATTATAAGCAGTGTTTAAACGAACTTGTAATGATAAGCCATGTTGACGTCATACACCAAAACTTATTGCCATGTGCATCAACCATTATTTAATATTAATCTTTTCTAGTTTTTCACTTTTGCTTATGTGGGACTTCAGCTCCTCCATCTTACTCGGATGAGTAGGTTATCAAGTCGAATTATCGACTATAATATCAATTGTTGAACAATTTAAAAGGAGTAAATATTAAGATAAATTTACACTGGTAGATCATTAATCATCATATAAGGGAACTTGACATTACATTTTAATTCAAAATATTAAGGTTCAGGTTTATGAATTTTCTCGTCACTTATATAATGCTCAACTTTTTCACTTTTGCGGATATGAGATTTCATCTCACACTTATAACCCAACAGTATCATTTTACCAAGTAGACTCGTGCGTGATGCTTTTGAAAAATAAAAATTAAAAAAGCCTTTAATGATTGCACTCTTTGTAAGATATGAAGATTTAATTGATTAATTCACTTTCTCTGAAGGAACTGTAGCTAGGGTAGTTAGAGGATGCAAAATTTAAAGATGACACGGTTTCCACTTTCCACTACACCGTGTGTAGCCAAACAAATTGTTTAAGTTTAATTTGAAGACCATATACAATGCGATTTGACTTGGGTTGACTCCACTTGACTTTGTCTCTCACCATATATATACTACTATAAATATTGCTCAATCTATCTTAGCTATATACTTGTCACAACTTCATTTCCAAAATAAAAACCATCTCCTAATTAATATTCCAACAACCCAAGTTACCTGTTGACCCTCCTCAGCCAAACAATTCTTGTTTCTAGCTTTCACAAGCAAGCTCTAACAACAATGAAGGTTAGAAATAAACACTCATGTGATGAGACAAATATCATTTATTAATTTCCCCTCCTTCCATAATCAATGTTTCTTGAATTTCTCAGAGCTTTAAACTTTTTTTGTTTCCACTAGACCTTGTAGTTAACTTTTATCCCTTTCATGTTTAGAAGTAATCGTTGGATCTTAACAGCTCTTTGGTTTGTTCTTTAACAGAAAGTAGTGTTAAAGGTGGACTTACATGGTGATAGAACCAAGCAAAAAGCTATGAAGACAGCATCTGGCCTTTCAGGTAAATCAAAACTTTCACTGCACTGCAACTTTGCTAATTTTGTTTCAAAAGAAATAAAATCCATACCATTAAGTGTCAAGGATTTAATTCAATGATTTTTAACAAATTAAATTGCATTTGTAACTATTTTGCAGGGGTTGAATCAGTTTCTGTGGACATGAAAGATATGAAAATGATCGTAGTGGGGGACATTGATCCAGTGAGTGCAGTGTCCAAGCTACGAAAGTGTTGTCGCACTGAAATAGTTTCAGTTGGACCAGCAAAAGAGGAGAAGGAGACAGAAAAGGAGGAGCCAGCAAAAGTACTTGTTCCTCTCAAGCACCATGAATCCTATCCCCTTTATTATCGGATGACACCACAGTATAGTCAAAGTTACTATGTCACAAGTTACGAAGAGAATCCTAGCGGCTGTGTCATCTGCTAAATTTGAGAATACAGAAAATATATGATATAAAAAAAGACACTCATTTTGTTGCTTTTATTAGTATTTTCATGATCTAATAGATACAAGGGAGTAAATATGTACTTTATTTAGTGTAGTGTATGATTAGACTTTGTCATTTTGTAAAATGTATTAGACAAAATTTGATGGGTTATTCATAAATAATAATAACCAAGATTTGAGTGGAAATGTTCTCTTCCTAATACTTTTTCTATCATTGGTATATTTATAATGTTATTACTAGTTATGTATATCAAATTTAAAATTTATTTCACATCAATAACAATATTATTAGAAATGACCACTTTAGTTGATATGAATAGTTTCTCGAAAAAGGTTGATATGCAGTGCATATTTAGTTTACAGTTGAAAATATTACGACTTGAAAATGAAAATATTACCATTGGTAAAATTATTTTTGCCCAAAATATAATTTTACAACGAATTTCCTAACATGCTTGTAGTTGGGGATTGTAATCCAACTCTTTGTAGAATATCTAGTTGTGAGGTTACGTCCCAACGAGAAAGTGGCCTTCAAATCCTTCGGGATAAATTTTTGTTATTGAAAAACTTGTGCAAATAAGTCGTAAAAAAACAACAAGGTGAGGTATAAGTGACAAGTAACTTGGATCCTTTGTCAGGAATTTGTTTCCTGGCTATGTGAATATATACCAACACATGTGCAAGAAGAAGAATTTTATGTTAACTACTTCCTCAAAGGATTAGTCTTATATAGTTTACTATTGTGATGGGTTACCTTGCTATGAACAGCTGAAATAAGCCGTAAAAAATATTATTAGAAATGGATTGATCTAATTCAAGGAAGAAGATTGTCTAATAGTTAAAAATGTATTAAACAACCCTCAACCTCAAGAGTTATAAAGTTGATTTGGTAGTTGAATGAAAAAAAGAGAAGAGATATTAGGATTTAAATTCCTCTTACTAAAACAAATAACAAATTAAGAACTAATATTGATTAATAATTTTTTTAAGAAAACCAAGCTCAAGATTTGGCATTTGGTGCATGAATTTTGTAGGAATAAATATTTTTGGGTGGATCTATCGGTCATGATACTTTATTAAAAACATAGATTTTAACCAAAAAATGGCATCGATTTTAACAAAAATATAAATTTTTGTTTTTATATGTTAGTATAAATTTAAAGATATTTAATTACTTTTGTAAATTAGTTATAAATCATAGAAAAGAGGAGTGGTGAGCAAGTTTTACTTTGGGGGCTGCGGGTAACTCCAACAGCAATAAGTTCATGAATATAGCTTCTTTTTCTTTTTTAGGGTAAGAATGCAATATCATTCCAAAGAAGAGCCCAAAGGCAGAACATCGGCAGAAACAATGTCCAACAAATGAGGTGGAAAACCTCAAACCAGATCCTATTTCTACCGGTAAATGCAAAACTAGCAAAACTGTCGATCTGCTCCTCTATTACCATCTCTATTAACACAGGTCAAAAAGTTTAAACTTAAAAAAAAATTTAAAATATATTTTTAAAATATTAATAAGAAAATAAAATTTATTTTTTAAAAATAAACAAGAAAAATATTTTTCAAACAGAAACAATTTAAAAAAAATGTTTTTTAATAAATAAATTTATGAACCCATGTCTACACCTAACGATAGGAAGAAAGAACAAAAATTATTAAAACTTGATAGTGATATAAAGTGAATATATATATATATATATATATATATATATATATATATATATATATATATATATATATATATATATGTATATGGTAAAATTGTAAATTTGTTCCTTCAGTTTATTTTCAGTTTCAAATTTGGTACTCCAGTAATTTAATTTATAAATTTGGTGTCCCTATTTTATAAAATCGTGCAATGTTGGTTCTCCATACCACAATTGGACGTTAACTGTTAATAATAAGTGATGTTGACTGTCAACTTCATGAAATATGAAATGAATTGTTGTTTTCATTGACCAATCAGAACATGACACGTATCAATCATCATCCAATAAGATAAGAACGTTACACGTGACAGTCAATATCACGATCAACTTCCAATTGTGACCTAAAAGATCAACATTGCACGATTTTATAAAATAAGAACCAAATTTGTGAATTAAATGACTTGAAGGATCAAATCTGAAACTAAAGATAAACTAGAGACTAAATTTATAATTTTAATATTTGTATTATTTGAACTTTTAAATACCATGACTCAAAAGAAATCTGGTGACTGATGGACGAACAACGTGTGGTATGCCATGTTGACGTCAGTGTTTAATCACCAACAAAACTTCCCAACTTCTTCGTTATTTGTCTTTTGGGATGTAACCACGAAGCAATATGTACTGATGCCCTGTCATTTTCACTAGCGGACGCATGATTAAAATAAAATAAGAAAAACCCTCAATTATTGGTCTTCTATAAAATTTCGTTGATTCACTTTCTGTGAAGGAACTGTAGGGTAGTTATAGGATGCAAAATTTAATGATGACACGGTTTCCACCGCGTAAATTGTGTAACAAAACAATGTTTTGAAGACCATATAGTAGTACTTTATGAGTGGACTTGGGTTGACTTGACTTGACTGGACTAAGTCTCTCACCTCATGCTACTATAAATAATGCTCAATCTCAGCTATACTTATCATCACAACTTCATTTCCAAAATAAAAAGACTTCCTTTTTTGCAATTGTCATTTGTCACCAAACAATTGTTGTTAGCTCTCACAAGCAAGCTTCAGCAACGACAATGAAGGTCAGAACTAGATGAAGAAACCAATCTCTTTTATAATTTCCTCCCTTTCATCCACTAATCAATGTTTCTAATTGAGTTTAATTTTCTCAGGGATAGCCTTACACTGTTTTGTTTCCACTAGATCTTGTATTTAACTATTTCCTTTCATGTTTTAAATGTAGAAGTAATTAACTATTGGGTCTTAACTGCTCTTTGATTTGTTGTGTTACAGAAAGTAGTCTTACAGTTGGACTTACATGGTGATAGAATCAAGCAAAAAGCTATGAAAACAGCATCTGGCCTTTCAGGTACATCTTTGCTTTTGTTTCAAGAAGCACAATTAATACATGTCATGCAGCATCAAGGAATCAATGATTTTTATTAACAAAATTGCTTGTAATTATTTTTGCAGGGGTTGAATCAGTTTCTGTTGATATGAAAGACATGAAAATGATCGTGTTGGGGGACATTGATCCAGTGAGTGCAGTGTCGAAGCTACGAAAGTGTTGTCACACTGAAATAGTTTCAGTTGGACCAGCAAAAGAGGAGAAGAAGGAGAATGTGGAGCCAGCAAAAGTACCAGTTCCTCTAAAGCTCCATGAAGCCTATCCCCTTTATTATCAGATGACACCACATTATGGTCAAAGTCACTATGTCACAAGTTACGAAGAGGATCCTAGTGGCTGTGTCATCTGCTAAATTTCAGAATATTGGAAAGTTTGATAAATAAATAAAAGACCAAGTAGTCATTTTGTTGCTTTTAATATTATTTGTACTAGTATTTTGCATCATCTAGTAGATTGAAGGCTGAGCAAAAAAAAAATCTAGTAGATTGAAGACCGGTGTGTCCAAGAGAGTAAATATATAATGATGTATACATAGTGTGGTGCGTGACAATTGACAAAACTTTGTCATTTTGTAAAATGCAGACAAAAATTTGATGCCTCATTGATCATAAACAAAACTACCAAGATTTTGAGTGAAAAGTGTTTTCTTCTTTTAACGTAGTAACATGTTTTATCTAAAGAAAGGATAGACTAGACCAACATAAGGTGATGGGTTATAAGTGTGAAATAAAATTTTACATAAAATAAAAGTGAAAAAATTGATCACCATATAAATAAGAAAAAGATTCATAAATTTAAATCTTAAAGTTTTGGGTTTAAGTTATATCACCAAGAATAAAATGCACATATTATTATAAAAATTATTTTTTCAAGATGCAAAGTCATTAATTATAACACCAATTTTAATTTTTTTTTTCAATATAAAAAGTTTTAACATATCCTTCTCAATCGAAAACTTTTTTACCCTCTCCTCATTAAAGTTGGTTGGACTCTTTGTTTAAGCTCTCAGGCATGGGCCTTGGGTTTTGCCTGTCGAATGAGTGAAACTTCATATACCTCTGGAGGAAGCAAAAGTCCTCTTGAAATCTACTCTCACGGGAATTACTATTCTCAACTTGTTTTTTGCTATCTCACTTTATTCTTCGTTTAATTTGAAATTTCCAAAAATACCCCTAACAAAAACATGATTCAGTTAATTAAAATAACAAGAAAAATGTGATTATTTTGTGTAAAAAGAGTGACAAGAAATAAACAATGAAAATATGATTATGTTGTATATTTTAATCAACAAAAATTTGTTTTCTTTGTGTACTGATTTTTGCACCAAAACAAAAACATTTTTATTGTGTACTTTTTTCCTTACTTTTATGAATACATAAAAAAACATATTTTTTTTAATATAAAAGTAAGAAAATAAAAGTATTTTCTAGAGACGCAGATAAATAGAAGGATGACAAGAGTCTCTTTCTGTCCATTTTTTAAAATGTAACAGGTGTGAAGGGCAAAATTTAGGGTGGGGATAGAAATAGGCTATCTTAAGTACTCCCATTGAGTCCTAAACTAAATATTAAAAATTGGACTAAAAATGATTTTGTTTCCTGTCCTTTTGGTCAAATTTAGTTTTAGTCTCTATAATTTTAAATTGATGAATTTGGTTCCTATATCTTAAAAATTAGGTAAATTTAGTTCATATTTGATCGTTAGTCATCCATGTGCAAAAACTAAATTCATCTATTTATTTTAAGTATAAGGACCAATTTTATTGATTGGAAACTAAAAAGGATTAAAACTAAATTTGATCAAAAGTATAGAATCAAATACATATTTTATTCTAAAAATTAGAAATAATTATTTCAAATTTTTGAGAAATAAAATCCAAAGTACTGCAGGTTTGTGGTGTGTAGAAAATAGAAACTATAAGGAAGCGCTTTGTAGCCTATTATTGTTTTGACTTCGTAAAGAATGTATGCGTTTAATACGCGTAAGGTGTAAATAAGTGAGGTCGTGTGAGAAGGACCTATAATTTAGTTATATTAGGTTCAGACTAAGTCAAATTTTTCTAGAAAATAGGTAAGCTGAAGAATTTTATAAAAGTTATTTAATTAAACAATGCCTAAGAAACTAGTCTATTTAAAAAATTATAAATAATATTCATTATTAATAATAATATTATATTAAATTTATTGAAACACATTAAAATGTTATATTTATTTCTCTTTTTAAATATAAATCATGTTGATCTATCTATATAAAGATTTTTTTTATTAATTATTATATTGGTACGAAATTGTCAGTACCAAAAAACAATGACAAATGAGTTAAGCTAAAGTTTTTAATTAAGTTCATTAAAAAATAAATTTATATCTTATTATAAAATATATTTTTAAATAAATTTTTATGAATATTATGTTAAATCTTAAAAATATGCTTAAATTGTATAAATAAGTTAGATTTAATTTTTTTTAAACTTTACATTCATAATTTTACTTTTATTTTAATGTTAACTTATTACAAATGAAGCCTATAAACAAACTTGTAGGTTACATCATACCAAACTTTTATGTAGTTGAGACTTAGATCCTTAAAAAATATTTGACTACTAGACCAAAATTGAGACCATGTTCTTGTTACTAGACCAAATATTATTATTATATTTAACTTATTACAAGTTAGATTCAAGCCTAGCAAAACTTAATTCGATTCAGCCTGTTTCCAGCCCTAGGTAAGGGTAAGCCATAGTATGGTCTGCAAATGTTGTGCTGCCTTTTGGGGTTTCTTTGTAATCTTTCATCAACAACACCTTGTGTTGTTGTTGTTATGAATAAAGCTTTATTTTCCTATTTGAAAAAAAAAAGCAGAGAAATAAAAACCAAAAATAAATATTAAGACCAAAATTATTTTATTTTGTAAGGAAAAATTACTATTTCAAGTTTTAGAAAAATGAAACCAAAAAATATTTTAAAAATAAAAAAAATTCACACGTGTTACAAATACTATTTAATCCTTTCTTATCTCATCCAAGTTATCTTAGCATTCGTGGTCGCAAAGTTAGAGTGACTTTTTTAGCATTCGTGGTCGCAATTGGCAAAGACTACATCGATCGTGATCGGGTCAAGGGCCTGAAAATACAACACGGAGTAGCCACTAACGCGGTTTTGGGAAGTGGACTTGAGAAAGAACAAAAAATAATATAAATTTAATATGTTAATATCTTCTTTATTTCTGAATTTCTTCATTTACAAATAAAATAATTAATTGTCCCTCTTTTCTTTTTTTGCTTTCTTGAAAATTATATTTTCAAACATACTTTTGAGTCTGAATCCCTCTCGCGTGGAGACAAGTTTCCACCTGTGGAGGATTTGTCAGTATGCTACTGTTTCACTTAATTAATTAAATTAGTGTGGATGGGCTGAATTGAACTTGAACTAGAACTATTAATCTACAAACTCCAAACAAAGCAAACAACCTTTTCATGATTTCAAACAGGCTCGTAAGGACATCGTTTGGTGTAGAAGAGGGGTGAAGTGTCAAAATGCTAATTCTAACATAGGCTTCAATTGCCAACTAGTACTAGGTGTTTTACATGTATTTTTTTTTTAACTTAGGTAACTTTTTAAAATAAAATAGTGAAAATTGCACACACCCATATATATGAATGTGTCAAATTTGAACCTAAGATATGTTACCACGTTAAATATATTCAAAGGTTCAAATAAAATTGATTCTTATAAAGGATATATATATATATATATATATATATATATATATATATATATATATATATATATATATATATATATATATATATATGTATATATATATATATGTATATATATATGTGGTCTCTACTAATATTTATCTTCTATGTATCTATCTATTTAATTTTCTTCCAATTTAGAAGGATAAATAAAAATTCTATAACCAAAATTATAAAAGAAAAATTTAGAAAAATAATGTACATCATTTATAAAAAAAGAATCAAAGTAAAAACTAAATTACCCTCACAAGAATATATTTGAATTTAATATAGAGATAATTTACAAAAGTTGTGACCACATAAAATGATAAGATCGATTTGGCAGATAGTGAGCTTCAAAGAAATTCAGGAGCCATGATTTGCCAGGACACATCATTCCGGAAGCCATCCGTGATATTTCATTCGTAGCAAATAACAAATCCAAAAGTGAACACTTTTTTATACATTCATATATAATGGCTTTTGGGGTCTAACATAGCTGTATAATGCTGACTAACTGACCCAAACAGACTATAATGTTGGCCTTGACTTCAGTTGACTTTGTCTTTATTGTAGCATTTCTTTCGTTGGCATATAAGTACTTCAGTTGTGCTTCAAGTTCTAACAGTTCAACTAGAACAATCTCTTAACCCTCTCTCAAACTCCTTCAGAATCCCCCTTTCCCAGTTCCCAACTTCATTTCAAATCAATATGAAGGTAAGAATTTGTACCCTCTCTCAAGTTTTCTCTCCTTATGAAACTAAAATTTTGTGACTTTTGATCTGTTTCCATCCTTAATTTGCAAACATGATTTCCAAAATGTTATGAGTTTTGCTCTCCTTAAGTACTGTTTGATACTCAAATTTGAGAACAAGCTAAGTTTTAGTGTGAAAATTACGGCCATGGCTTGCTTCTAACCTTTTTATTCTTTTTCCTTTTACTGTTTAAGTGATCATTAGTTTTGGAATTTTCATGCTTAGAAATGATTATAACTATAGATCCTAAAAGTTCTATAATTTTTGTATGACAGAAAATTGTGCTAAAGTTGGAAATCCATGACGACAAAACCAAGAAAAAGGCCATGAGGGCAGTATCTGGTATTTCAGGTATAAAATCTCAACATCTAATAATCGTTCTCATGTTAGTTACTATATATATGCTTTTTTATGCTTAGTTAATCAAGGGTAAAAAATCATATGTTATACAAAATTGAATTTTTTGGGGTCATTTTTTCAGGGGTGGAGACAGTCTCAGTGGACATGAATGACCTGAAAATGACTATAATTGGGAATGTTGATGCTGTAATAGTAGTTGGCAAGCTTAGAAAATGTTGTGATCATGCTGATATACTATCAGTTGGACCAGCCAAAGAGGAGAAGAAAGAGGAACCAAAGAAAGATGAGAAGAAGCCAGAAGACAAGAAAGATCCAAAGGAGGAATATGCTGAACTTCTGAACGCCTTTTATAATCAGACCAGACAGCAGCAATACCCCCCTTATTATCACAGAACAGTGGAAGAGGATCCAACTAGCTGTGTTATTTGCTAAGTATTGGAATATCATATGGAGTTTGAAATGATGGATAATAAAATGAGATCAAGAAAAGATGGTGGCTGCATGGAGTTGAAGAAGAATTATGTTTCTTTTGGAGTTCCCTTTTTCCTTCTTTTCTTTCTTATGTTTTGGTCTTTCAGGCTTTCCTCTTGTTTTAGTTCATAAAAGAAAAGAAAAAAAAAGGAGTCTAAAACTGAGATATATAATATGTAAATTATTTTGTGGTGTAGTACAATCAATGTATTCAAATTTCTGGCAGTGAGAAATTGGTTTTATTAAATTCAGGTGTTCAATTCTTAGTCTGTGGTTTGTGTTGTTCCTTTTGAGAATTAGACATGGCAAGGAGGCACCAGGGGCAAAACAAAAAGTTCAGAAGACAAAGTAAAGATTTTTGAAAAAAAGGGCAAAAGAAATAAAATTAAAAATTACTAAAGGGGAGGGGGTTGCATGTTTGCATAAGCATTGCTGAAAATGGAATATGTGAATAGATAGAATGACTGTATTCTTTGTTGTTTGGTGCATTAATCTGAATACAATAAAACATTTTTTAATCTGAAAAATCAGTACAGAGGACCAACAAAGAGAATTCACAGTCTAATACAATCCAATAACAAAAACAGTGTACATGATTCTTCAGAAAAAACTGAAAACCAAGATGCTGTACAATACAACCTTTCACAATAGTTGTTGACAATGACAACTTAATTCCTCATTTAACACAACCTAAGGTTCAATTCTAAGCTGATTAGGATGACAATAAATCTTGACCAAGATGATTACGATAACACAGATTTTAGTGGTGGGAAAAAATTGGGACCTTGATGTACATTTTACTGCTATATATTTGATAAAAGTGACATATAGAATATCTGTGAGACTACGTCATTGATGTCGTTAATGCACTTATTCCTATTTAATGTATGTATACAACTTGGAAAAACTGACTATAGCTAATTAGTGTCTGATAGGTAAGAACAGCATATATTTTTCCTGTACACAAGAATTTAGCTAGAGATCATACTCGCATAATTAAATACGTAAGAAGCCTGATAGTATTATTTTTTTTCCCGGTAGAATCAGAAACGGCATCGATCAAGATGTTTATAATAATTTATGCATTATCTAAATTCCCTTAATGTTTAATAATATGTCTAGATAAGTTGTTGCATAAAATATGTCTAGACTTGTAAAATAATATAACTTGTTTCTCGTAAATTGAACCGGAGGTATTATTTTTTTAATACATCTTTTTGTAGTTTTAACATATTATTCCAAGCATTCATTATTATATATTAGTTAAAATTTATTAAAAATATATAATTTTATATCAAATGAATAAATAAAATATTTTTTTTATTTTCTTTCCAACCATTATTTTAATAAAGTTATTTCTTTTTATTTATTTAATTATAAAAACCTCATCATTTTTTAAAAATTATTTATTTTTAAAGAAAAAAATTATTTTTAATTTATTTTATGAAAAATGAGGTGTTTCAAAAATAATTATTAATTCAAAAGTCACAGAATATGTATTCATTTCACCTTTAATAAAATTTGTTTTTATTTATTTTCTTATATTTCTGTGAACTTTTATTTATTTTCTATCTTTATTTCTTTTCTCAATTCTATTTTTATACAATCTCCTTTACCTATTATTATCAAATTCATTGTTGGATTCTCATATATCATATAATTAGAATTGTTATCAAAATTCTTATATAATTAATATAAAAATATTATTATTATTATAAAAAACATGTGTTATTGGAATTTTTATTATATGAATTGTTGGAGAAATTCTTTATATAAAATATTTTAAATGGATCTCATATTTAAACATTTATTTTTTAAAAAGAATCACTAATAAAAATTATTATGTGACACATAAAATTTTCTTTAAAAACTATTTATAATTTTCACGATTAACACCAAGAAAATGAAGTAGCCTTTTGTATTGAGTTCTCCTCATGTATTTAAGTTCTAATAATTGATGTTTCCATTAAAAATTGTGCTATGATAAGAACAACTTATAAGTTGAATTAAGGTGCAAACCAAATAGATAAATGAGTGAAACAGTAATTATTAGAACTCTCCCACCCAAGTCAAAAGATGTGATACTTAAGTAAAAGACTCTCCCACTAGTTTTGACTCTCCCACTAGTTAAACTTTTGAATATACTTTCAAGTCTTAACAATAATGAAAGTATTAGAGAGCTACAACTAGTTAGGCTACTCTAAAATTAGAGAAAACTACCATTAAAAGAGCCATTGAGAAGATAAAAGATAAACTAGTGATATATTTGTATTGATGTCTTACACACTCAAAATCCTAAATTAAATGGATGACAACTATAAGTGTTATCATCTAGTGTTATGGGAATTAAAAATAAAAACTAGATAAATATATGTTAAATTCAATATAAATTTTTCACCATTTAAATTTAACGACATATTTTGGCCTCCTTATACCCATCCTAATTCCTAATTCACATCTTAGCAGTATAAATATTTCATTTATTTCTCTTTATGTATCTCACAAATACGGGGCATAAGAGGAATTAATAAAAAGTTAGATCCCATAACATGAAGGAAAGAACGTGCCATTTTTTCATATAAAAAGGAAGGGCCTTTCCATCTGACAATAGAACATGCTGGATATCCCACCATGGGTTTTCTGATAATGCCATATCCTTTATCGATTATCAAACAGCTGAAAAGGACGAAAGCTATGTGAATTTAACCAAGTGGTTATAAAACAAAATATATAGCTTATTATGTGAATTTAATTAAAATTTTAATGCATCAAACCCCTGCTGGTCCTGGGCCTCCGGAGGTGCGATGGAACATGGCTCAAGGATAAAAGGGGCCCAAAATTTTTAAAAAATTTATATGATTATATAATAAAAAAATTATATTATTTGATGTTATTTTTTATAAATGAACTAAAGTTATTATTTTATTTCACACCTCTCTTTTTACTCAAATTAAGATGTTACACGTAATTAAAAGGTGTTATTATGTTAGTTGTTTGCTTTTGTTTTATTGTATAACATTCTTAGTAAGTCCATTATATAAATTTTTAACTCAGTTTGATATAAACATGTATTGGATTTATGATAATAGATTCAAAATTTTCTTTAAATGATTTTTTTTAAAAAAATAAACATAAAACCAAAAAAAATCAAATTATAAAGGAAATTAAAAAAATCAATATTAATAAAGAACAAAAATATAAGTAAATTTAAATATTATATGATATTTTTTCTATGATGGGTGATAGTGACCAAATTATATTTTTTAGAGACAAATATAAAATTAAATTAAATTATAAATATAAAATTAATATTTTAAAAATATACAAAAAATTAAATTTATAAAAAATAATGTGATTGATTCCTCACAAGTTTAGTCAAATCTAATAAAACTCAATGAAGATGAGAATTGGATTAAAAAATATAAATCATTCTCTTTTGAACCTAAACATATGTTGTCTTCTCCGGGTGAAGATGAGATAATTAAACTTATCTTCAGTTTGTTTCATTATTATGTCTATCTTATACATAAATATTTATATTATGTAATTTTTTTAAAAATAAATTAAATAATAAATGATAACATAAGAGGTTAAATAAAAGATATGATATATCATTTCTGGATCATTAAAGCTATGCTATTTGTGTAATTTAACAAAATATATCTTTTTTTAATGAAATGAGATGTCTATTTTTTAATATATAATATATATTTATATTTATAAATCATGGCGATTCCGATTGTAACATATTCCGATTTATATAATATATATTTGAGTATAAAAGAGGCCAAATTTATTATTTCGCCCAAGACGTATAAAATCTCATGACCGGTCTTGCATCAAACTAAATCGGGAAATTCTGAATGGGTGTAAATATAAAGGTAGTGAACGTAAAAAAACAAAAAAAAAAAGAAAAAAAAAGTTATAAAGGTAGTGGTGTTCGTCTAAAACTCCTGAATATAAAAGTGATGGTGGTGGGAATATGTGACCATAAGGATCGTTGAAAGTTTCTTCCCCCTTTTTGGGTAGAATTGAAAAGAAGTTTAAAGGTGCAAAGTGGTGATAAATGATTGTAACAAAAAAAAAAAAGTGGTGACAAGTAACTAATAATTAAGAAAATATATAACAGTGAGTTCGCACATGCATGTAAATTATTTTTAAGACGATTACACTTGTAACTGGTAGAAGGATGAATTTGTTGAAGGATATGACAGAAATTTATCAAATTAAAAACCATAATACAAATAAAAAAATTTAAAATGGATGCTAGAAAATATCAGTGAAAAAAAACGTGCCATTGTAGAGACTCAATCTTGTGATCTATGTCTAGTATTCAAATAATCACTAAATTTTTTAATTTGTAATGTTTATTACTAGTAGTAAAACTCACGATGAATTCAACCAATTTTTAATAGAATTTGAAACTTAATTCAACAATTAATTTATTGAATTTAGTTCATCAATCAAATGAATTAAACATTAGACAACAGCTAAGCTGGTTAAACACATGAATTGAATTTAAGTTATATAAAATTTAATTTGATTGGTTTATGAGCCAACTTGATTTATATTTATCTATGTACATATCTACCTATTTATGTATGAATCAATCTATTTATGTATTAAATATTTTATATTAATTCATATAATTGGTTTTAAGTACTTTAATATTATTTTTTTATAATCACGTAAACACATATATATTAATTAAAATATTTTATATAATTAAATTGATGTAGTTAAATTTTTTTAATTAATTTCATATTTATTATAGTTAATTATGTTTTCAATTTCTAAATTAAATTATGATTGGTCTTAAACTTTTGTCCCATTAATGAATTTAGTCCCTGTTGTCAAATATCACTGTTAAAATTGGTCGAGTGAAATACTTTTCAAATTTAGTGAAAAACTTTAGTTTATGGAATAAAAGTAAAAAAAATTAAAAATTAAGAGACTAAAAATATAATTAATTTTTAATTTTATTTCTACACTAAATAAATAAATAATCATAATTTTAAATCAAAATGAATTAATTAACAATTTGAATCAAGTTGTTTGCATATTTAAATTAAGTCGAGTTTAAACTAAAAATAAAAATCCAAATTGAACTCTAATCAAACTTTGAACTAATGAGTGAATTTTTCTAGAGTTGAGTCAAATTTAATCAAATTTGGTCCAACTTTACTCATTTTTAACCCTGCCTTACTATGATGTTAATTTCATCTTCTTACTTAAATACTTTGTCCAAACAAAAATAACCTATATATGCCCTTTAATTTGTTTTATGAATGCTCAAGTAACTCTTTGGGCCTTAGTAAAGTAAATTCAGTAAGTTTATGTCTATCTTATACATAAATCATTTTCTTTTGAACCTAAACATATGTTGTCTTCTCCGAGGTGAAAATGAGATAATTAAACTTATCTTCACTTTGTTTCATTATTATGTCTATCTTATACATAAATATTTATTTTATGTAATTTTTTTAAAAATAAATTAAATAATAAATAATAACATAAGAGGTTAAATAAAAGATATGATATAATAAATTAAATAATAAATGATAACATAAGAGGTTAAATAAAAGATATGATATATCATTTCTGGATCATTAAAGCTATGCTATTTGTGTAATTTAATAAAATATATCTTTTTTAATGAAATGAGATATCTATTTTTTAATATATAATATATATTTATATTTATAAATCATGGCGATTCCGATTGTAACATATTCCGATTTATATAATATATATTTGAGTATAAAAGAGGCCAAATTTATTATTTCGCCCAAGACGTATAAAATCTCATGACCGACAATGCATCAACTAAATCGGGTTATTCTGAATGGGTGTAAATATAAAGTTAGTGAACGTAAAAAGAAAAAAAAAAGTATAAAGGTAGTGGTGTTCGTCTAAAACTCCTGAATATAAAAGTGATGGTGATGGGAATATGTGACCATAAGGATCGTTGAAAGTTTCTTCCCCCTTTTTGGGTAGAATTGAAAAGAAGTTTAAAGGTGCAAAGTGGTGATAAATGATTGTAATAAAAAAAAAAAGTGGTGACAAGTAACTAATAATTAAGAAAATATATAACAGTGAGTTCGCACATGTAAATTATTTTTAAGACGATTACACTTGTAACTGGTAGAAGGATGAATTTGTTGAAGGATATGACAGAAATTTATCAAATTAAAAACCATAATACAAATAATTTTTTTTAAAATGGATGCTAGAAAATATCAGTGACAAAAAATGTGCCATTGTAGAGACTCAATCTTGTGATCTATGTCTAATATTCAAATAATCACTAAATTTTTTAATTTGTAATGTTTATTACTAGTAGTAAAACTCACGATGAATTCAACCAATTTTAATAGAATTTGAAACTTAATTCAACAATTAATTTATTGAATTTAGTTCATCAATCAAATGAATTAAACATTAAACAACAGTTAAGCTGGTTAAACACATGAATTGAATTTGAGTTATATAAAATTTAATTAGATTGATTTATGAGCCAACTTGATTTATATTTATCTATGTACATATCTACCTATTTATGTATGAATCAACCTATTTATGTATTAAATATTTTATATTAATTCGTATAATTGGTTGTAAGTACTTTAATATTATTTTTTTATAATCACATAAACACATATATATTAAGTAAAATATTTTATATAATTAAATTGATGTATTTAAATTTTTTAATTAATTTCATATTCATTATGGTTAATTATGTTTTTAATTTCTAATTTAAATTATGATTGGTCTTAAACTTTTGTCCCATTAATGAATTTAGTCCCTGTTGTCAAATATCACTGTTAAAATTGGTTGAGTGAATTACTTTTCAAATTTAGTGAAAAACTTTAGTTTATGGAATAAAAGTAATTTTTTTTAAAAATTAAGAGATTAAAAATATAATTAGTCTTTAATTTTATTTCTACACTAAATAAATAAATAATTTATCATAATTTTAAATTGAAATGAGTTAATTAACAATTTGAATCAAGTTGTTTGCATATTTAAATTAAGTCAAGTTTAAACTAAAAATAAAAATCCAAATTGAACTCTAATCAAATTTTGAACAAATGAGTGAATTTTTCTAGAGTTGAGTCAAGTTTAATCAAATTTGATCCAACTTTACTCATTTCTAACCCTGCCTTACTATGATGTTAATTTCATCTTCTTACTTAAATACTTTGTCCAAACAAAAATAACCTATATATGCTCTTTAATTTGTTTTATGAATGCTCAAGGAACTCTTTGGGCCTTAGTAAAGTAAATTCAGTAAGTTTATGATTTTTTTTTATATTCATGTAAGTGTTTTTTATTTCAAAGACAGTCTTAAGAAAGTTTGTACCAATTTACTTCTTCCTTGATGATTTTTATTTTCAAAAGATTGGAATATGTCACTTTTGCTTAAAATATATGCATGTACATATTCTCATCTTGTGGACCAACATGGTGACCAAAACCAACCCCTCTTGAGCTTAAGCAAGTCTATGATAAGGAGAAGCAATATATAGTTGTGACAGTTGAAAGCTCCATGAAACCATGGATAGGATTGCACCGGCCACTGGTTTACTATCCAAGTCTTCTTCCTATCCAAAAATTAATTTCACGTCTAATCATTTTAGAATTTGTTTTCTTTCAAACACAAAAAAAAAAAAACTATGCATGGCAACGGTTGTGAAGTAAGAAATGTCTTTGATGTCGTTTAATTTAAATATAATTTTATTTTTTTGGCACTCTATTAGTATCTTCTATATGCTCATTAATTTTTTTCTTTTATTTTCATTACATCATTTATCATATTTATTTTTCTTTCGTTTTTTTACATCTCTTTTCTACCCAAAAGGTATATATATGATTACATACACTCTCTCCGGAGAGTGTCCAACACTAATTTTCCTTAAATGCATATAATTAATCTTATCAGTTTCAGTCTTTTTCATATAAATCAAAGCAACTAAAGTAATGTTCAAACGGAGAAGTCTTGTGTAGATATTGTATAATATCACACACTCTGGTTGATATTAATTTGTAAAGTTGAATATATGGGATATATTATATAGGTTATATATTAACAAAGTAGAATCTTCACTTTAACATTATTCAAAAATCTCTTCTTTCCTACATTGTTTTAGTCATTATTTAACATTTTATATTCAAAAAATCAAAATTATTAATTATTTTACTTCTTCTGTGTATGTGTTATGTCGTTTTTCATGATGATATTTTAATGTCTTTTACCCTCAAATAATCGAAATATAAAATGAGGGGGACCCCAATGATTAGCTGGCACCTACTATGGTTGGAGTTGTTAGGGGCATCGAGATTAGCAAGGTGAGTTTTTCTTCTGATATAATATTATGAAGAAGAAACAACACTAAAGTATATCGTTAACCTTTTTTCCTGCAAAATATACTTTTGAAGTTATTATTATATTAATGTTAAACTTTAGCTATTATTTCAACAGAAATTGATTTTGATGTTTTGGCATTTTCAATTTTCAGCTCAATTCTCATTTCAATATATATAGGACCAGTCCTTCTAGGTAAAACCATGCACTTACATAAATAATTTGTATCTAATTGCAAGAAATATGGTACTATATATAATTACTTACTTAGTAATGAAAAGCACACGAATCTCCCAACCCTATAGATATTAGGATAATTATGTCTTTAATATTTTTAAATATTTTGAAAATCAGATTTATTTATTTATATTAAAAATAAGATATTTATAATGTTTACATTTTAACGGAAACATTTATTGTTAGTTCTTGAAAAAAATACTAAAACTATATCATTTTTAATTAATTAAATAAATTAAAAACATATTAATTTTTTATAGAAATTAAAATCAAATTTCGACACATAAAAAAATCAGATTTAAAAATATTATAAATGACTAAAACTAATGGTACTCTTTTTAATACATTATTACTTATTAACTAAAATCCATATGAATTTTATTAATTTAATAATAAGATGCACCAAATAAAGTTGTTTTCAATTCCTTTGAAATTTCTCGGAGAGACACCTATTAACAGGGTCTGATCTTATTCATATTATTTGCTTCATGGAAAAAGAATATATAAAGTTTATTTTTTTATAAATAAATATATAAATTTTTTATTTTGTCTCAATTAATTTTTAATAAGTCTTTCTGTTAAACTGAACCTAATTAAATCATCAATACACAATTTGTCCTTAATTAGTTTAAATTTTATTTTTATTGTTAATCATTTTACATTAGTAGTTTTTTCTATTAATTGTACTTGTACCTACTTAACTAGTTCCTGAACTTGAAAAGATCTCTCTAAAATGAATTGTTCACTTTCAAAGAGAATCAAACTTGCATATAGAAAGATAATAAAAATTAATTTTGAATCTTTAACCACTTATATTAACACACATTAAGTCGCTTTTACTAAGAATTTAACAAATACCCCACGTACATTCTCTAATTGCTGACGATGGGCCTATATATACTAGCTACGTGACAAAGTCATTGATGTTGCAATACACCTTTTTTTTTTCTATTTCTCATTGTTGTAAACACGTAACATTGATAAGTTTTATTATTTTAAGAGATTCCATGACTCAACAAAAAAGAAGGAGTAAGGAGCTTCATATCAGACAATAGATCATTTAGAATATCCACTTTTACATGGAGGAATTTATGATGGCATGACATGAAAATGAAGTTGACAATTCTGATATTTATATGTTATTGAATTGTTTGAAGGTTGTTAAGAATAAGTTTTATTAATTAGCAATTTGTATATCATTTCTCTAAATTGAGTAAGTATAAAAGCTCAATTTTAGTATATAATCAAGGATCCAATTTCTTAAATACAATTGTTACTAATTCAACCATTTCTCTATCTTTATTTTATTTTTATTTTTTTTACTTCAACCACATAGTTAAAGTCTCTTTTTCATTCTCAGACGACCTGTTTAAGGTTTAAGGCATCATCTACGATGAGTTTTTCAGATCATACCATATAGCTCCATACTTTATATATAATATATAGAATGTTCATTATTAATTGACCTAGCACATCAAACAGCAGAAAGCCTGAGAGGACTAATTAAGGAGTAAAAGCCTTCTTAAGCTTCAAGTAAATCTTGATCGTTAACCAAAAAGTACTGTTTGCAAAACTGGAGTTGTTCAATAACGATTAAACGAATTTGATTAAAATTTCAATTAATTCTACTAAATCCGAATATTCATGAGTATAAGTATATAGTCGGTTGGAGTGTTCTAAAACTCTTAAGTATGAAGGTGGTGTAAATATATAAAATAGATGCTAGTAGTGGCACAATGGGTCTTTCAAAGTGCCTTTTTTTATTATTAATAATTGGTACAATAGAAATGCAGCCTTAATTAAAAAGTGTGAAATGGAGACACGCAACACTGTAATAATCAAGATGATTAAACTTTATTTGATTGAAGGATGAATTGTTTATAGGATATGACAGATATTGATCAAATTAAAAACCAAAATAGGGATTATAATTAACGTTAGTTTGATGGTAAAGAAAGAGGGAAAAAAAAGATTATGGGTTCAAATTTTTTAGTTAACCAAAAAATTAATAATTAATATTTGTTAATAAAAAAAATAAATTAAAAACCTAAATATAAATAAATAAAATTGTACCAACATCTTTGAATAGAATTGGACTTGGATTCCTTAATTAAGATATCAAACTCAATACTTTGTTCATGAAAAAGTTAATTAGAGGAAATTTTTTATCGATAAAATCAATTAATACTCTTCACATCAATTTAATGATAAAAAAACCTAAAACTGAATGATGCAATCAAAAGGAAAAATAGCTTGCACATCTAGTTGAATATTATAATTTAGCGTCAATGACCTATGCCTAATCTTCAAACAATCACTAATTGGTGATTGCCTGTTTTTTTAATTTCGATTTGTAATATTTTTACTAAAGAGAATGCCAATTCAACCTTCTCTTATCACTTAAGAAGAGGATTAAGTGACATTGCTTTGTCACATAACAGCACAATACTTTTTTAATATTACCACAACCTGAAAGAAAATAATCTAAATCAATGTACAAATAGAATTTTCCGTTTTGGTCTTTTGAAAGGGTGGGGGGTGACTTTTGTTATGCTGCACGAATATGGCTGTAATTTACTTGGACGGTAAGACGATTAATTAACACATCTTGTGTTTTTAGTCATATTATGAATAAATTTATTTTGGCTCTTACAAAAAACCACAGAAAAAAACTAATCACCAGATTGTAAGGGTGGATACCCCTTATACTCTGTATCCTCTTTTTCAATAATATTATATTAAATGAAAAAAATCTTTCATTTCTTCGGAACAGCAATAATTTTTTTCTTTCATCAAGCTTTTGTGTAGTAAATAAATAGGTTCTTACAAACAAACGTGTATTCTCACAAATAGAACGGATGATTGCATACCTCAGGCTGTTGCTTAATCGATTATCTCCTTTTTGTAAAGTTGTCCTTCATCGATCATATTAAATAAATTTGGTTTGATAAATATTTTTTTCTTCATTTTTAATTAAAAAATTATTCTGTTGTTATTTTGTTTCTTATTTTAAAATTTTTTGAAAAAAATAGTGCAAATAAATTTTTATGAATTTTTTTTTCACTGTCTTAATAATTTTTAAAAAGAAAAAATAAAGTAAAAACAAGGTGATATTTTTTAAAGGTTAAACTAGTTTTTTTTCAACTAACTTAATTTTTAGATTCAATTTAATTTACTAATTTAATTAGAGTTTAATTTGATTCTTTAATTTTTAAAATTAATTCAATATGATCTTATAGTCTAAATTAGGTCAATGATCATACTTTGTGACGATTTAAAATAGTCACTAAGTGATTTTAAATTGTCACAAATCACATAATTTCAAAACATCATTAATTTAATTTAGATGATAGATTTAAATTAAATCGATTTTAAAAATTAAAAAATGAAATTGAATTAAAAAAATTGAGAACTAAAAAAAATTAATTTTACTTTTTTAAATAAAAGAAGTGAAGCAACTCCTGTAATATTTACATTCTTTTGCAAGAGGCAGATTTTGCCTAGTGCTAGTTGTGTCCATAATTTTTTTTTCCCAGGCTTCTTGTCTTTTGGGTTGAACTTAAATTGCATTTATTCCAGGCCAGACCATGTAGCACTAACCAGTGTTGCTTGGTTTCCTTTTCCCCAATATAATCTAATCTCACCAAGTGGAATCTGAAATTTCTAATCATTTTCAAACTCTTTTCTTTCTTTTGAAAGACGTCACTGCTTTCCAAGTGGAGTCTGAAATTTCTTTGATGTCGTCATTTTAAATACATATAGTAATCCTATCAGCTTTGAGTCTTTTTCATATAGATATCTTAAAATATTAAATATCACATAAACTTTATCTTATGCTCGGAAGCACCAACATTAACCCCATAAAGTGACATAAGTAACATTAACCCCATAAAGTGACATAAGTGATAATAATTTGGATCTTTCAAGTATATGATAGGGATTCGCCTAAGTGTGGAGATATAATCTCATGAACTTGGCAAAAAAAGTTACACCTTGACTAGTACTCTATTTTCTTGAGATATAATCTCTTGAATGTGGAGATTATCTCACTTTAAAAAAACACCAACATTAGACCACCTCTAATTTGCAAAGGAGCACCTTAAATGGATCAATTTCAATTTGCGTAAAACCATACTCTGCTATTATATTAAACTTCCATTCACATCAGCAGAGATACACAGGACACATCTACAAAAATTCATCGTGTATTTCATAATGAAAATAACATGTCAATCCTTCTTTTCTGAATTCAGATTTCATATCCTTCTAATAACACCCCTTACATAACTCTCATCGGAGATTTCATATACTGGACAAGACCCCTCAGCTGGGTAAAAATAAAATAACTCCCAAGCCAGCAGAGACAGAACAAGCATGAGTAGTAGGTTCTGTTATCAAAACAGAAATTGAACTTTTTGGCATTGGCATGCGGATCAACATAATACTATATCCACATTTATCTTATGAAAAGTGTAACTCTTACAAATTCTGCATCTGGTAAGCATAAATATGTATCTCTGATTTCAACATCCTATGAAAATCATACAAATATTGAATAAAATTGTCGTATGGCAAGGTAGACCAATACTACAATCTATTTTCACTTAGAAGAGCAATTTTCTTTTATGCAATGATAGCAACAAAGTTTAAACCTAAGACCTAGTACAAACTACTCAAATCTTTCACCACTTATAATAACAACTACAACAATAATTATGGTTCTGACTTCTTATATGGTGCAAAATTACCACTTGGGTATGTTGATGTACAGAACTAATTTATCTCATGCAACATCATGAACCCATTTGGCATTTGCAAAATTATCACTATTAAGCAGGAATTACTACATCCTCGGGGACCATCATAATCTCAACTAATCATCACATAACACATAATTCAATGCTATTAATTCTTTCATATAAATTGAAAAACTCGTGTCATGTGTGCCATGTAGAGATTGGTGGGGGCCATAAACACGTGATGGTGGTCGGAGACTACCTAGCTAATAATTTCTCCTTGATTAGGCTGCCTAGTTTTCATCCTCTTGTTTCTCCTGCCACATCTCTACCCAATTTTTCTGAAGCTGTTCCACCCCAAGAAAAGAACCTTCCTTTTCAGCATCCAAACTTGTGGAAAGTGCTCCATACGCAATCCCAAGAGAGGAAGCTCCAAAAGTCAAGAGTGTTGTCAAAAAGGGTAACCACAGTGGTGCATCCCACACATGCTTTTCCTTGAGCTCTCCAAAAAGGCCCAACAAGGCCAAACCCAACCCCATTGGCACCCCAACAGAGAACAAGATCCTACCTATTAGCCTGTACATAACTTCCTGGGGAAGCTCATCATCATCATCATCATTGTTTTTTCTTCTCATGGGCTTCTTAGTAGTATTGGCATTATCACTTGCAACAGTTGGAGGCCCCGTGGAAGAAAAGCCTTTGGCACTAGCACGTGGCTTTAATGTGGTGAAGGGGTAGTTGAGTTTGTGTGTAGGGTGATGATGATAAGCTTGGAAGTTTGGTTTCCATGGAGAAAGTTTTGAGAGATTGAAGGCTGCGTTTGGTGCACAAATCAGAGTTTTCATGGCTTCTCTGTTGATGTGTTGTTTGGTTGTTCACTATTGTTGGAGTGGGGATATTTTATTGACGTATATCTATCTATATCTTATCCATAAAAGTAAACGGATGGTCGTGAACCTCATTGTTTTATGTCAATATTGCCTGAGATATTTGTTTTAAAAACAGTGACTGATCCAAATATCTTCTGTTAGTTAGTTGAGGTAACATATTTTAAAAAATTAATAATATTAAGATTAAAATATGTATATTGTTATAACAAATATTCAATTTTTATTTATTTTTATACATTAATTATATGTATAACTTGTAATATCTTTTAGATCAGTTATATATGTATAATATACATGCAACTTTGTCTACTTCAATTCTATGTTAACCTTTTCATTTTCTCTCAATTTGTTTGAGTTCTTGATTTCTATCAAAGGATTAATATGTAGTGCAGCACATATATTTTATGAAATTAAAATATTATTGAGATAATGTAAAAAAATGCAAATTATAAACTTAAAAACTATGTAAAGAAAATATTTTTTTAGGCTAATGTAAAGCAAAAGTTATATACTAAATACATAAGTTATGACACTAATATATGATACGAGTTTGACACTAATTAAAATTTCAAATGAAATCTGAATAATAAAATGTAATACAAAAATATAATAATAACTTATAAAATTAGGATGAAACAAAGGACGGATTAATTGATATGGGTTATATTTAACCCTAATTCGTTCCTAAATTTTGACCATACTAATTAGTATGACTTTAATTAGACCATAATCCGTCCTTAGACTAATGAATTCAATAATTTACAGACTATTTTAGGATGGACTGGTTTAGGCCACTAGTTGAGAGTTAAGTCTTACATTGCACTAGATACCATAAAACAAAATAGCTACAACTATTCATTATTTTACCTTACCCTTAAAATTTAAAGTGATGGATTGAATTAGTCAATCTAAAAAGTCTAAACGTGTTGGGACTCTTCTTTGCGTCTTTAATTTCTGCGAACACAATGTTGCATGCATGCATGCATGCATTATACCAGACACACCGTAACACCCAAATGCAGGAACCGATGCTACCCAAATCCATGGTTTTCGAACCGGGCTCCGTAGTGAAAGTCAACATCAACAGCACAAAGTATTACTATTCTATGTGTGGTGGCATAACCTCCCTGTCCCTTTTACCAATATCATTTAGAAAAAAAGAAAGTAAGCAACTTGTATTACTATTCTGTGTGTTGCTATGCCAAGTATTTCTAGGTGTTCACTCCCAAATATGGCCACTGATGCAGCTCCTCTTTTTGGATTATCACGTTCCAAAATTGTTTTCATTAGATAAGATTTTTTAAATAAAAAAAAACACTTTTGACAAGTCATCAATTTCTCAATGATATCTATAAATTAAATATTTGTGTAACTAATTTTGGTTTAGATATCAATTGAAAGAAAAGACGGGGTAAGTTGATGATGAAGATGAAAAGATAGGGGACAAGAGGTAGAGAGGGATACGCAGAGAAATGTGCTTGACTCTGTTCTGCTTCATATGAAATTTATGGAAACAAAAAATGTTTAGCTTTGGTTTCGTACATTAGTTTAAATATTTTTACACTGCTAACCAATTAGAAAATTATTAAAAAAAAACATTATATGACAACCTATTATTGAATGACAATGTAAAAAGGATTTCACTGTCATTGCATTTGAATGAAATTCTATTGACATCTAGAAAAGAAAAATCATATGTTGGAATAAAAGTATCCACACATGATCTTCTGGAATCTTAATGTCACCAAAGACTAAACAAAATAAATATTAGAAAGTTCTTTATGGATGACCAGAGAACCGGAAACCCTCCTGGATGATCTTGATTGTGGCCTTAGTGATTATTACAGCAGGTTAATTCTAATGCTAAAAATAAGAAAAAATGATGGATTGAATTTGTCAATTGCTATCAATTTATTTGGGGGAAACATGAACGCAGTACTAATTAAAATTCAATGTAAATTTACTCACTTCTTTTGAACGTGAACATATATTCATCAGTTTTATCCTGTATGTCTCCCTTGTGAACAAAAAAATAGGTGGCAATCAGCATGGAAATAGAAAAGATGAGTACTGGTGGTGATGAAACATTTCACTAAAATCAAGTTGAATAGTTCTTAGCTAAAAAAATTAACATATTGGAGTGCAAACCAACAATCTGACTCAATTATATCTACCTTACTGAGAATGATCATCAGTTTCCTCAAAGAACGCAATATGTGGTGATTTTCAACATTCAGAAATGGTATTTTAAACTATAAATAAAAACCAAAATTTGGTGGTCAAGAAACTGTCACAGAATCCTTCATTTGACGTTCGGCACTTAGTGACACAAGAACTAAAATGAGTGATCCTTGAAATCATTGGACTAAAAAGAACAAATTTTGAAGAACCAAAAACAAAATCGACCAAATTTGAGTGCTACAGTTTAATATAACCGCAAGTGCTACAGTTTAATCCCTCACCATATACACTTTTCTTATTTTTGTTTGATTTAAAAAATATATCCTTGGTCTTAACATTCATGCAGTTCATACACAAATCTTAATTGTTGCTCCCAATGTAGGCGGAAGGGTCATGTGGGAAATTTTATTTTGGAGATGTAACTATCTGAAAAGATATTTTATATTAAAGATTTGATTTGACTGATTAATCAACAGCACATTGATTTCAAATAAATTCTATTTGCTCTATGCCTTTTGGTTTATACATTCAGCAAAATTGCTGGCTGTGTGTGTGTGTCCGTAGAACTGAAGAAGAGTCAGGCGCATAACAAATATTATGATATGCTACAGAAGTAGGAAGCAGTGCAGCATGAAAAGATAAACATTTCATGGTTTTTTTTTCTCATGTTTATTTCTCTCGATCACACAATATACATTTTACAAGATGGTGCCTAAACCTATGGTTTTCGAACTGGGCTCTGCGGTGGAAGTCAGCATCTACGACGGCTCATGGTTTTCAGGCACCATCATCGGCTGCGATAACTCCGACAGATTCTTGGTCCAGTACCATTGTAATTCGGTTGAGATCGCAGTTGTTAGTCTTCACCATCTCCGACCACTTCCTCCACCAAATAGCCACCAGGAATTCAAGTCCGGCGACAAGGTGGAGGTGTTCCACGACCACTGCTGGCGGGAAGGCCATATCACAGGAGATTTAGTTAATGGAAGGTTCGTTGTTTCTTTCCGATATTCGAAGGAGATGACGTTTCCGAAGGAGCAGCTTAGAGAACACCGGCAGTGGATCAATGACAATTGGGTTTCCTCAAACAGGGACAGGATCAGTGAGTTGCCTGACAACGTTCTTCTTCATATAATGAATTTTGTGGACACAAAAGATGCTGTTAAAACCTGTGTCTTGTCTAAACGATGGAAGGACCTTGGCAAAGGACTAGTTAAACTCACATTCTCTCCAAACCTCTTTGAACTTGGGCTAGTTGGGACAGTTGAAAGTGCTGATCTCTTAAAGGTAAATGGGTTGGTTGAAAGTTTTAAGAAATTCGCATCTTGGGTTTTTTCTAGCCGAGATGACTCTTGTTCCCTGCTTAATCTTACTATTCGCCATACATGGACGGAGCCTGAACACCTAGATAGGATCATTAAATATGCTGTGTTTCACAATGTCCAGCACTTGACATTGCGTATATATTCAGGCTTTAGACCCAACTTTGAGTCCATCCCTTTAATCTTTTTCTCTAAGTCTTTGACATATCTTGAGATTTGGAATGGGTGTGACCTTCCTGAAATAATACTTCCAAAATCTCTTAACCTGCCTGCATTAAAAAGCTTGAAGATTGGATATTTCAAATTTACTGCAACTGACAATGACTGTGCTGAACCCTTTTCAAACTGTCTTGTTTTAAATTCTTTGATGCTTATAGGTTGTTCTTTGCATGATGATGCACAAGTCCTCCGCATATCTAATTCTACCCTTTCTAGATTGACAATATTTGGAGGAAAAACTTATCAAATTGTGCTCTCTACTCCAAATCTTAGTTCTTTTACTATTTTGGATAGTACTGTCAGTCACCAACTCTTCTCCACTTGCAATCTTCCTTTCCTTGGAGAAGTAAATATCGACATGTATAGGGACGGAGGTTCAGATGAAGGTTGGAACGAGAAAAGTTCAATAATCATGAAATGGCTACACGTGCTTGCCAATGTAAAAATGTTGACATTATATCCTCGTGCCTTTGAAATAATACTACGTGTAAGTTATTAGTACTTTTCGCCTCTTCATTTTTTTTTTTTAATGTTCATAACATGTGTGCCCTTCATGTCAAAACTTTTTCTTGTTCTCAATCTTATTTCAAAATAGCAATTTAAATTACTCCAATTGTGTAGGAACTCTCAAATCCCATTTCATTGAGACCTCAACCTCCGAGTTTTGTTAGATTGGAGTCATTGACAGTGAATACACGTTTATATGCAAACATATCAGATGAGGTACTAATAAGCACACTATTGGGGTACTTGCTTCAAAACTCTCCAATGGACAAACTTGATATCATAAATGTTTAAATGATATCCATGATCAATTCTTTAGGCAAAGAATTTTACGGAATGTCCAGTTTTTGTCTATTTTGTACTTACCTTTCTCGTTGTCCTAAATAGTCTTTACTCAGAAAATTATAGGTTTGCTATATTGTAAGTGGCTTGTTTATAGCCTATGTACCCAGAAATACTATTTTTGTTATCTATCGTTGGTCTTTAGTCCCTTTATTTGAATTAATGTATTTTTTAGTGTTAGGCTTTTTTGCCAATATGTTATTTCACTCTCATCTATGGGTTCTAACAAGGATGCAGTGTTACTCAAGCTTGTCCTCAAATGATTTGTATCAAACTCCTTGTTTTTTCAATTGCTTTGTTCTATTAGAAGAGTAATGCCTTATATACATTCTTTTTACACGAGTCTTTAGGGTAGTGCTTAGTTTATCATTCGTAATGTTTGACCAAATTAGTAATTGATCTGAAATTCAGTAATTATGGATTCCTGGATGTTTTGGATGCATATTGCATGATCAGACATGATTTTCAATATTTTGGATAAGCTATATTATTCTATGGGTTCATGTGCTTGTCTGGTTATCATTCAAAGGCAAAGTGAAAGAGCTAAGCCTATTTATAGTGCTTGAAGATTTTGAAATTATTATCTGTGTACTTTGACAAACCATCCAGTGTTCTTGTTCTTGGGATTGGTTGTTTAGAGACATTAATTTATTTGTCGGGGAGAATCAGATTAGGGATTCTATTTTTGCTTATCACAGGTCAGCCATCTATTACTTGGAATTACTACTCAACATTTCATGTTTGGTTTCAGTTCCTTTATTTGCATCATTATGCTTATCAATTGTCTGACTTCCCTTCGGAATTAACTTGTACGGTCTATAAGGACCCCTGATAATATTGCTTGTCTATTTTGTTGTAGACCTGACATAAAGGGTAAATGCATAGCTTGTATTTTTGAGCCTTTACTTTAAAAATTAATTCTATTTTTTTCATTTGGGTCTCTAAACTGATATTATTACTATTATTATTATCACTTAAGTCCTCAAACTAGGGATCAAAATGAGAAAAAAAAAAGGAATTAATACCCGGGACTTAAATGAAACCTACAAAATTTCAGAAAACTTATAGGTATTAGGTATATTTATATCTAATCCTAAGCCGGGAAATAAAAAATAAGTTTTTCTTAGTTTTTAGGGAAGTGCAAAAAAACTGAACCAAAAAGACCAAATCGTTTTGGAGAAAAAACTGAACCACACACCACTTTATAAAAACTTTCAGTTAATCCAGCCATTTTTAAAAAGAGTTTAAGGTTTGGTTCAATTCTTTATAAAAACTGATCCCTATATGGGTGAAAAATGGATATAGCCGAACTAATTAACCTAAAATATTTAAACTAATTTTTATTTTTTTAAAAATGATCCACTTTATAAAAGTGACTCGATTAACCAAACCAATTATATAAAGTGGATTAAAGATGTGTTGGTTTGGATTATAAAAAAAATCCAATTGTTGTCAAGCAAGAGGATTAGAAGTGGATTGAAAATCTTAACTCAGATTCACCTAAAAAGGGCTCAAACAAGTTGGCCCAGTGGATTCAAACCGTATTGTTGCTCCATATGACACAGCAATCCAAACCAAATTAAAAGGAAAAGGGAAAGCTGATTCATATTATAAAATTCAACCTTAAGCTATACCATTTTAGATTTTTATTTTATTTTTTATGTTGTTCGATTCTATAATTTTAATATTGTGTAATTTTATAATTTTGACTTTTGAGACTATCCATCAACTTTCCTCCATTTTGTTATGATTTTTTTTATTCAAATCTTTATTATTATTTTAATAATAGATTCTGACCCTTCCAAATCCAAATATGATCGGATTTTGGTTTGAGTTGTCATTTTTTTAGAAAACAATAACCAATTAATCCAAATGGATCAGACCTTGATTCATCATGAGGAGAAATGGGGCAATGATATTTCCATGGGAATAAGAAAAGTTATTTCCTAAAATATCAATAACTTTGTTTTTATATATTTTTATTTAATTATTTTGATTTTAAAAAATATTAAAATGTAATCAAGTATATTTTTAAATATGTTCGGAAATAAGATTTTTAGTCATAATATTTCAAAGAATATGATTCCTAGGAATATAACATAATAACTTGAAACAAATTCTTTTAGAATTGAGTATTTGGACTTAATCTCAAGTTATCTTATGGGATAAGGTTTGATTCTTGCTTATAATTATTTTAATCATATCATTATTGAATCCATGTGAGATCTTCAACCGTCAACACACTTCCTTTATAATGAAGAACATTTTGGTGTGAAGTTTACAAAGAGATCTATGAATGGTGAATAACAATAATAATCCAATGGATCATATCAATAATTACTAGAATAGATTGCCATGTGGGGGGTTATACTAAATTTGAACTTAGACCTAATTCAATAAAAAAAAAAATAACTTGTGAAGTGATAGTTATTCTCACTATATATTGACCATATCTCTTGCTAAGGTGACATTTCCTTTAAGTCCACCTTGCTTATAGTCTTGGGTTGAAGGTTAAACACTAGAAAATTTTCATTAATATATTTTTCAATCGCAGTAGAACTTTCCACATGGTATGATTCTGAGTTTTTACATTTGAGTCGGTTCAGGCCAACCTTTCTCTAGTGAAAAATGATTTTGAAATGCAAAGCAAAATATTAGCTCCAAGTCCGATGCAACTGTTAAAGTAAATTATTGCGGTTGTGACGTGAGCTTGAAATCCCACAATAATTGAATAAAATTGGTGAAACAAAATCCAAAGCAAGCAAACAAACTATTCTTCGTGACATTTTAGGGGATAGTGATTTTACTTTCCAATAGCTAAATAACTGGATGAATATACAATTTCTTGACACCTTGATGCCTTTATCAAAGGGGAAAGATAAAGTGTCAAAAGAAAAAGAAAAAGGGCGAAGAACTGGCTGGTATATCTACAAGTCCTTTTGCTTTCTTCCCTTCTGCTGGGCCTATTGGATAGTGGGACCAAAATGAATTTTGAACAACATTTTTGCTCGATTTTATTCAAGGATTTGGTGAAAACTAAACATATGAATCATTTGTTCATCTTTCGACTGGTGAGTATGTTTTGCAACAAATGTTGAACGAGCAGAAATAAGCTGTGCACAACTTGGTGAAGTACATTTTTTTTTTCTTTTCCAACGCTGCTTTTGCCGAATTTAATTTGCCAAACAAGAGAAAGAAGAGCTTTTATGAGCTCTTAAAACATAACATGTGACACCAAACCTGAATATCAACATTAACTTTATAATAGCCTAAGGGTGTTGTTATTGTATTACTCTAAATATTCTTCATCAGAATTTCCCCCCAAGAAGTATCCAACACAGAACATCTTTTTTCTTTTCATCCCCACAACACAAGTTTCCCGCTCTTGAATACCCTCCAAAGCAGCAAACTAGTTACCATATATACCTTCAAAGAACAAGACCATCACTATTACTTCACAGTTCATAAAGGTTACAAGTCCAACATGGGAAACTGCTTGTTGGGGGGCATGTCAGATCCTGATACAATAATCAAAGTCACAACATCTAATGGTGGCATCATGGAATTCTATGCTCCTATTACTGTGAGTTTCATCACTAGCGAGTTCCCGGGGCATGGCATATTCCTAAGCCATGACCTATTTTGCAAACCACTTAGCCAATTTGATGAGTTGGTGGCAGGACAGTCATACTACTTACTGCCACTTAACAACCAACCTGAACACCCTTCTGCCTCCGGCCACATCGGTGGCGACAACCGAGCCATTCGGCTAGGCCATGTTCGATCTCATAGTGTTCCTACAACACCCTACCCTCCCCCATATAGAATGTCCTTGGACTACCAACACCATCAAGGAATGAGGTTTCTCAACAAAACCTCCACAGAACCTTTCTCTTGTAGGACTAGTACTATTAAAAGGAGCAAAATTACTACTAGTAGTAAAAGGAGCAAAATTACTAGTAGTAGTAAAAGCAGCAGGTTCTGGAAAGTGAAGCTTGTGATAACTCCTCAACAGTTGATGGACATTTTGTCACAAGAGGCTAGAACCAAGGAGTTGATAGAGAGTGTCAGGATTGTAGCCAAATGTGGTGTTGCTGCAGGTGGCATTTTACCTGTATCTGCTGCAGCAAGCATAGTGTCTGATCAGTGGAGCCTTTCCAGCAGTGGTAGGAGTGCTTGTGATTCCTCCAAGATTGATGCATTAGTGGTTGACATGTAGTACTACAATGTATGAAAAAGATTAACAACCCGTTTTCACTCTTTCTTTCTGTCTCTACTCTCTTCTTATTTGGTTACTTAGCTCTTTTTTTAATTGTCATATATGTTTCTTTTTTGATTTTGTTTGCTTGTAAAAGTTCAGTTTAGACACATTCTGTCATGCAATATTGTATAATGTCTGTGCATTAATTGTATACTAGTGGTGTTGGCAAGTCCAAGGCACTAATGTGTGTATGTATCTTTGCTAATTTTTATTTATTTTTCACTGTTTGGAAGGGTGCCAAATCAACAAGCAGAATTTTGCTACAGAATTTGAGGTTTCATTGTCAACTGATCTATAGCCTATAGCTATTATAGTTCAATTTTGCATAAATGCTGATTATATTTGCACCTAAAATGATTAAGCAACGGGACAACGTTTCTTATTTTTAATTTTAAGAATTGTAACATGATTACTTTAACAGGAATATATAGTCAACATTTTTGTTTTTGAATTTTTTAACACTCTGTTTTATTGAGTCATGTTGCATACTTTTTAACATATTTCTTTTTATATTGATATTTTGATAATAATAGCATTACTTTAAAAAGAATATTAAAAGCACACTACCTTAAACACTAATATTTTAACACTATTTGGGTGACGTCCCACACTTGCTTTGCAAATAATGTGTTGTAAAGAGTAACATGCAATCCAATAAAAAAGTTTTATAAAGAATGCCCTAGTATTCCTCTTTGAACCAAAATGCAATTATTGTGATCAACTGCAATATCACAGAACATTAAAAAATAAAATCATTAATGAGAACTTTGAAGTCTTCATAGACCAAAAAAATCTGAGATGATCAAGTATTAATTATGCCTCGTTATTTTTTTTAAACCTCTATTTTACAATAATAATAATAATAATAATAATAATAATAATAATAATAATATATTAATAAAATTTATTGAAGGGCCGAGATCTCATGTAATAATAGTGTCGATCCTCTTTGCATGAGATCTTTTAATAAATTTTATTAATATAATATATTTTTATTACAAAATAGAGGTTTAAAAAATAAATGGTAAGATCATAAAATTTGATCATCTCATTTTTTTTTCAGGAGAGAAATTCTCTCCTCTCCAAATGACAAATAGATCCTCTATAATAACATTACTAATGTAATTACATTACATCTTGACCCATCAATAAACTTCATTAATATAATGTATTTCTATTGTAAAATAAAGGTATTAAAAAAATTAATGGTGAGCTCGTGACACTTGTCCATCTCAATTTTTTTTCTCAATTGAGAGAATCCCATTTCTAATGGAGAGTAAATACTCTTCCATAACATTACTACTGCATGAATTTTTTTTCAATAAAATAATATATTTCTATTATAAAATGGAGGTTTAGAAAAGATAAATGATGAGATCGTGGCACTTAATCAACTTAATTTTTTTCCCACCAAATAGAATCTCTTCGCCAAAATTTTCAAGTGAGAAAAAAAATCCAAAATAGCCAAGTGTCACAACTTCATTATTAATTTATTGTTTTACAATCGAAATATATTATACAATATGTTAATAAAATTTATTGAAGGGTGAAAATCTCATGCAATAATAATAATGCCACCGGAGAGTATCTATTCATCATTAGAGAGGATCTATTCCTCATTAATGTTGCTAAAGCCTTGTATTAAGGCATGATGAATGACAACATAATTCCTTTGTCTGGACAACCTTGGCGGGGTAGTCCTAATGTAGCATGCAGATTGTAGAACCATTGACCAATCTTTTTCTAATACATTTGGCATGTTTCTTTTAAAAAAAAAATAGTTGTACAAAACAATGAAAGGAATAATCGAATTAGTTTGTTAGGCATATAAACTTCCCCATGCAGATAACCAATACGTGCCACAAGAGTACGTTACCTTCACCATAAACTTTTGAGTCTTAATAGAACGAGTTAACTATTGAGCCACTCTTCAAGTCAACCAACGAATCATACCATGCATACAAAAAGAAAAATTCAATTTGTTTTCTGTCACATTTTTTAAAAAAAGACAGTTCAATTTATTACTGATGTAACTTTGAAAAACAAAACTATACAATGAAAAATTAAATAATTACTTAAATACATACTTTTAAAAGTTTAAAAATTAAATTATAATTTTCTATCAAACACCCTAAATTATAACTTTAAATAGCGCAATCTGAATGGTATATATGTTTAATCTTCTCAATTGTATTGGACAGCACTTTACTAGATACTGAAAAAAAAAATTATTGGACAGCACTTTTATGGGTCAAATTGAATATCTCTTAGAAATCTGTGTCAAATTTTAAAAAAATAGTATACACCTTTCTACTTAATTATGTTGTGTCAGTTGACTTTGCCTCTCAGAAATCTCCGAAGAGTTAGGAATTTATGATTTGGGGCCTTTGATCCTAATGGTGGGGCACCCCACTTATATATATTTAAGGATGCAGGCAATGACATCATGCAGAGAGTTATATACTTGAGTTTTGCCTATAGTCTGCTTTGTAACATGCCATGTTGCAATTCTTGTCATTGACTTTTTCTTTTGCTTCTCCCACTTCCCCCCATCCAAAGAAAAATGAGTTCATATTTTGAGGAAAGGGCACCTTGTTGTGGAAGTCACTTTTGGATTTTACTAAGCATGTGTTGGGCATCTGTGTTATTTGCTGCTATCACATCAGGTCTTGCTCTAGGACTCTTGTCCTTCAGCCAGGTTGATCTTGAGGTTTTTGTTAAAGCTGGGCAGCCAAAAATCCAGAAGAATGCAGGTAGTTGATTTCGTTTTGTTTAGATAATTTTCTTCATTTAAGAGTACCATTAGACTCGAGAAAATAAAAGATTTAGCCATGTACATATTCGGGTACACCAAGTTAGTTAAAAATAAAAGATTTAGCCATGTACATATGAAGCCATCATATGACATCATAAATAAAACACACATCTAACCAAAAACACAATGTTAAACATTTAATTTACACTAATATTGAGGAAAAAGCAGAGAAAAATAAATTCTTATTATCAGCTTAGTCACAACAAGTACAATACAAACTTACATTTATGATAAGTGGGCAAATATCTAAATAAAAACACAATGTTACACTTAATTAGACGCTATTGTTGAAGAGAAAATTTGGGGTATGAAACTATATATGAACTATTTACTGATTCATCTTATTAAGTGATGAAAACAATTTCATTTATCTGCAGCGAAGATTATGTCCATTGCAAAGAATGAGCATTTACTTTTATGCACCCTCCTCATAGCTAAATCAATGGCACTGGAGGTATGTTACACAGATCATTTCAAGAACTTTCATCTGATTTAAAGTAAATTTCTGTATACTAAATGAACACCTCAAGTTTATCTTTGTGACCATATATTACTCCAAATCCAAAGATATCTTTGGCATGATTGCTCTAAAATACCTGAGTGTTTTTATTGATTTACAATTACTAAGAAAAAGGGTATGCCCGTTGAGGATCCAATAACCTGCCTAGTGCCTATACACACATTTTGTAATGCTATATGGTTGAACACTTGAACACTACTGACAATAAAATTTGTGTTATTCGAGGGGGTTTCTGTTTTTATGGAGAAAATGTTCCCAGAATGGCTTTCAGTATTATTAGCAGCCACCATTTTGGCTACCATTGCAGAGGTATAGCAAAATGAACTTTACCGTGAATGTATTTAATTACATGCATACATTTATGTTTATGTCCTTTATTTAATTTCTCATCCAAGACTTTGATCACAGATTATCCCTCTAGCCTTGTGTTCTCGATATGGTTTAAGTGTTGGGGCAACATTGTCTCCCTTTGTTCGAGTTCTTATGATGGTTTTCTTCCCAATTGCATATCCACTTAGTAAGGTAATTCTATCTTTACTGAAACAAGTTGTCTCACTAACTTGGCCATATCTTAGAATCAGAGGCACAAAATTAGAACCTTTAATGAAATGGACAACCTTTGTTGAATTACTAGACAACCTATTCCCAAAAATTATTGATATCATGCTTTTCTCATTGCATACAACATCAAAATTAGGATGTGAATAAATCAGGACTTTTAATTTGTGATCTACATTATCAGGATCATTGATAGGATAGTCAGGCAATATATATAACAATAATGAAGGGGATATCCTTCTTTGGTTAAATTTTTTTTTACCCTTCAATCTTATTATTTTATTTCAACCTCTCATGTGAATTACATAGATACAAAAAAATTGCACTACCTACATATGTAACAAATCCAACTTCAAAAAATAAAAAAATGCAGACAGATAGGCTCATCAGTGTCTGTCTTTCCGCTAGTTATAGGTAACAAGATAAACCAGAGACACCTAGCCTAAATGTTAGCTTTTAATATTTTATTTTTCTGATTTATATGTTGGAAAATCCTGCTATGGTAGTTGTTGGATTGGATTTTTGGCAAGGGGCATACTGCTCTTTTAGGACGAGCAGAGCTGAAGACTTTAGTCCATTTACATGCTAATGAGGTTAGTTGATTTTATCGGTTCAAGAATTTAAGTAACATTTTATTATGATATGCTCAAGTTCATTATCAGGCAGGGAAAGGTGGAGAGTTGTCACTTCATGAAACTACAATAATTGCTGGAGCTTTGGACTTGACACAGAAGACTGCTAAAGATGCTATGACACCGATAAGTGAAACATTTTCTCTTGACATAAACTCCAAACTGGACATGTATGCCCCTCATCTCTATATCTGATGTTTAAGCATACTTTACTATTCCTAAACTTCATTTTTCTTAATTATAGGCATACAATGGGCTTAATAATGAGCAAAGGTCACAGCCGAATACCAGTCTACTCTGGAAAACAGACAAATGTTGTTGGTATTATCTTGGTAATCAATCAATTTGATATGTTCTTGTTTATAGCAAATTCTATTTGGATAATTTTCTAAGGACTTTATTTTATTGAAACATCGAGACATTTTCTTCTAATGTGCAAAATGTTTATCCAATATAAGTACAGTAATTTCAATGATATTGTATGGTTTTACATAGCACTTGAAAGTCCCTTCAAGTACCTACATTTTTCAAATGAAAAAACAGAAAGGCTTTGCTAAAAGTTTCTGAATTATAATCAAACCTTACTTCTTGGTGTATATAACAGAACTGTCTGTCCAACCTTGATTTAGGTCAAGAATTTAATCTTCTGTCATCCTGAAGATGAAACACCAATTAAATATATGACTATCAGGAGAGTTCCCAGGTATGGAGCTTCTTTCCCTATTTTTGCTGATGATAGAGTAGCTTTGAATGGAAAAAGTAAATATATAAGAGATGACAAAGCTGATGATGGTGAAAGTGAAGGCAAACATGAAAAACAAAGAAAGAAACCAAAAAACCAACATAACTATACCATAATGATCATATGCTAAGAACTGACTGATTAATCTCAGTAGTTATCTGTATTTAGCTTATGATCTCTTTGGTTATCAGAGTTGGTGAAGATTGGCCACTATATGATATCTTGAATCAATTCAAGAATGGTCAAAGCCACATGGCTGTTGTCCTCAAGTGTGGAGAGAACATCAGAACTGTAGCAACTCATACCGAAAGCAAAACTCCAGGTCTGGTTCTACACAAATATTCTCATTCAAAAACCAATATCATCAAGAAGCCAAGCACAGCTCCCATTGGAAGTTTGAGTATATGATGCATCAGCTTTCACATTTTTTGCTCAAGCAAAAACTTTTCAGATTACAATGTTTGTCTTGGAATTTGTTAGATATAAAGTGTGTGTTTGGTTCTACATCAAATACACACATTTGATGTTTAAAATTACAGAAGCTACAAATAATTGCTTCTGTTGTAATGCACATCTCATAGATGAAACGTAGAAACAAAAACACACAAAAGCATTTACATTCTAAATAAAATTTGGTATGTGCTACTATGTGTTAATCCACTCTTTGAGCCCAAAGGACTCTTACATGAATAGCTTAAGCTTTTATGATAGTTGGTTCTTGCAAGCATCTAAGGTTGTAGCTGTGGACTTTTTATAGGACATTGCTCTTCAGTTGAACTGGGAGATTATATTCGCATCTCAACCGATGCATCCAATTGGCATTCACAAGAAACAGAATATTATAGTGCAACACTGAAGAGCATCATGCATCGCGAGGGTGACTCAGATCTTCTGCAAAGAAGATCAGAACAACCTGATGCAAGTTCATCCTTTGAGAATTTGGAGTCTCTTCCAACAGCGGATGAGGAAGTGATTGGGATAATCACATTGGAAGATGTTATGGAAGAGTTACTTCAGGTTAATGTTACTCACTATTATAGTTACATAGCTATGTTGTTAAAAACTTAAAAAAAAAAAAACATCCCTCACTAAATCACAAGATAACTTAGTTGCTGGTCTACATTCATCAATGAATCATACACATCCATTCCATGTAAAACATTTAGTAATTTATAATTCACTATGAACGTAATAATGTTAAACATAAAGATGAATTACTCAACTAGTGTTTTTTTTTTCTTTTGATTCCGGTGTTGTAAGATTGCTAATATTTTAGTTGTTTTCATTATTCAAGGAAGATATATTGGATGAAACTGATCAATATGTTGATGTCCATCAAAAGTGAGTACAGTTTCTCTATACTCTTAACTCCATAGACACATTGGACCCCATCAAAGTTTGTACTTTATTGATTGATTGATTGATTATTCAATATCTTGTTTCAGTATCAGAATCAAACTGCAACATGCAAGAAGAGGGTCATCAGGGTCCTCCACAAGGGTTTCAAGCTCTCGTCAAAAACGGAGAAGTTCAGATGCATCTCGAGTTTGCTTTTTAACTCCTACATATGTTTCACCCGTTTCTCCTTAAGCAAAAAAGTCACCTCCCCTGTTTCTCCTTAAGAATTTGTCCTATTTTTTATGTCCATGTAATTTTATCAAGTATTATGACATCGTTTTCTTAAGAGGAGCATCATGACATTTGCCTCTTTATTTTTATTTAAGAGGATGATGATAAATGTGTAAATTCAAATAGATTTATAAATTTGTCGAGTTTAATTTACGCTGTTAGTAAATATTTTTATATTACTAAACCAATCAAAAAACATTTTAGGTATACCTTTTTAAAATAAATAATACAAAATTTAATAAACTTATGGTATATCATAATAAGTAATTGAAGAACTAATGGGAATCGATTTTAACAAAAGGAGTTAACCTTCAATAATGTAGTGAATCAAACTAATAGAAATATTTACTTTCAGTGTTTAATCGTATCTCGAATAAGATTATTATCAAGAAAAATACACATGAAAAACAAAAATAAAACACATGACTAAATAAATAATGGTTTAAAAATTCTCTATATCGTCATTGCATTTTAACAGTTCAATTTTATAGATGTACAGTAGGATTATGATAATTGATTATCATAATTTAGTCAAAAAATCTAAATCTTATCTTTGGATTTTATTTTGTAAGCACTGTAATTAGACAACTTTTGATTTTCTAGTAAAACTCAAAATATTCTTATAAGTTTCAATTCTTTGGATGACTAATTCTTAATTTGGATTCATTTTTAGAATTCTTTTATTAATTATACGAGGAATTGTTGAGAAAAAATATATAGATATCTAATGGTTCCTGATATTAATTTTTTTTTCTTAATTTGGTTAATCTGAGGCTACGGCTAACATGTGTTTTTTAAAAGTTAGTTTAAATCATATATTTATATTGAAAAATGTAAGAATTATTTTTCTAACTTTGAACCAAAGAGGAACATAGTTTAACAAAGAAGTGAATGAATTCATCTAGTACGACTTTTGGGTTGGGCTAACATTTTAAGGCCCGCATTATATCAGGCCGAACCGGTCCATGTAAAATTAGTGAACATGTAAGTTATTTTATTTTATGTCTTCTCTATCCATTTGCTATGTAAGTTATTCTCAACGCATGTTTGGGAAATACTGTAAAAAGGATTTTTGAAATTTGACATTATTTGAAAATAATTGATCTACCACTGAACGGATACCTACCTTACCAGTGAATTGTTCTTTTGGTTTGGAATTTGAATCAAGCCTCAAGAGATTGCAGTTGTGTTAAAATTTAATTACGCTTTATACTTCTATTGCCTTTAGTGATTGTCTGACTCAAATTTGAATAAGGTAAATCAAATTTAAAAAGAAAGCTATTAATTGCATGTTGGTAAATAAATATATCAAATTGGAACGATATAGAGAAGATTAAAGCATCTTTAATACAAGTATTTTCATGAGTATCTTATTCTAAGATACAATATGTTAATTTTTCTTTTCATTAGAGGATGTCTATATAACATGGAGGGTTTATTAGAAATAAGTTCTGCATATTCTATAGGATAAGGTTGTTTAAAAATATTTTAATTTGAAACAAAATTAAGTACAAATAAAAAATTATAAAAGTATGAGTTGCTTAATTTTTTTTACTATGAAATTGAGATATCGTCCAATTCTTTTTCTTTTTTTGATATATAGAAAAGGTCCAAATTTACCTTTTGTAACAGTGTAGGTGTTTAGGTAGGTTGTAAAATAAGCATATTTTGATTATAAAAAAGGTCATAAATTTAGAGAAAAAAATAAGAATCATGTTCAAGATGATTTCAAATGTAATTTGATGACTCAAGTTGAATCAGAAAAGCACCAATTCCATCTACATATTATCTCCTTGAAAATATCCATCCTCGATAGAATAATGACACCTGAAATATCAGTGTTGAAACCATCTACATATTCTTTAATGGCATACTCTAATCCAAGAAATCATCACTAACTTGTACAATCTGTTCACTATACATGGCACTCAATCTACCTTCAAGATATAAACTGATGGCATCTTTGAGCCACCTTTATCTTTTTTATTTAACCTACATCAATCATCGTTAAGTTTTAGAAGCTTTTTTGTTGAGCCTTGGACAACAACTTGACCATAGGAGATGTTGAAGTAGTCTTCCTCTTCAAATCAAGTAATGCACAGATATTCAACTCCATAAGCTACACTAATTCTTAGCATGAGGATCTCCTTTTCCTCCTAATTCTACAGGCAATTCCATCATAACTAAGCATTCAACTTACCAGCTGTAAAGTGACACTAGAAACATTAGTTCGACAACTGGGCAAACTTTGGGTTCCATGGTGCCACTGAATTGACCATAGCACCCAATTAAGTCATGGGATTTTAAAAGTCTGTATTTGGGGCCTTTTATATTCATCCATTCCCCGTGTCTAATGCATCCAGTTGCTTGTACTTGCAGGTTTTAAATTAATCAAGAAAAAAGGATAAATACAAAAGCATAGATAAGTCAGGAGTCAAGAATAAGGAAGCAACTGGGGAAAAAATTACTTCCAACTAAACTAATGATTAAATGCAATTCCAACTTCATAACCTGATTGCCATGTGCATGGGATCTTTTCCCCTGCCTTTCACTTTTATAAACAATCATTGGCCAAAGGCATACAAGCAATACAAAAATTCATGTATGATGACACTCAGATGATTTTAGCATTCATTTTGATGTGTTTGCTTCATTTTTTGCTGCTTTGGGTGAATTCTTGGAAATAGTATATCGTTGAGTTGTCTCTCAGCACTGTACTCGGAAGTGGCCTGCAAATGTAAATTTAATAAGTGCAAATGACTGGGAATAAGATATATAGGACAGTGTAAACCCCCAAACAAATATACATAGGACTGCTTTTATAATCAGGAGACAAGTTGCCAGAAGGCCAAAATTTTAGCACATTGGACACAATACAATGCCAACCTGTGTGTAGAGGAGTTAAGTGGTGTTTGTCAAGCTAAAAAAGTAGGAAGGCCCAAAATCTAAATATAAAGGATCCATTTAAAAACTATATTATTTCATGAAAAGGTGACAACCCCCTCCCCTCCTCAAACTAGCCTGTACTACTCTGAAAAGTTTTTCCACATGGCTTGATTTTGTTAGTGTTTGGAGGTACAATACATAACAGAACTAATATGAAATTTATAGCTATGAAAAACAACTGATGTAATGTACCCTGTTCTTGAATGTAAATCTCAGTGTTTGAATCTGAGTTCCAGAACAAACTCTTAGATCAAAACCAAGGGAGTCTAGACAGATAAGTTGTGCCTCCTGCAATAAATTATAATAAAAGTGATTATTGACTGTAACATATGTGAATGCGCATATGCTTGTACACAAGCACTCTTGAGAAAATGAAACAGATGATAAGGTTTCCCAAATGGTTTATCATCATTTTTTTTCAAGAAACATAGATGTCCTTAGTCACTGTTTCTCAATTATAAAGAGTGTGGTGCACTACCACCATTTCTAAAAGAGATGCATAAACTTCACGTTCTTGTTGAATTGAATACGAAATATCAAAGACTAACCCAAACATGCTAAAATTGTTTACAAAACCATTCATCGAATTGGCAAATGGCAAGCAAGAGTTAGAGAAAACTGCCTAACAGAAGTGCTCTGATGAAATTATTACAAGAGTTTATGTATTACCTCCACTTGAATACCCTTGCATCTCCAACACAGGGACTTAAGGGCTTCCAAGGTCTCTTCTCCATCAGCTTTCAAACGAGATATGATTTTGGAAGCAGAGTGTGCAATAACATCAGGTTGGGCATTCATGTAGTCTTCTAATTCAATGGCAGTCTGCAAAGAATCAGAACAAAAATTTACTTTTCAACCAAAAAAAGTTTAAATGTCATATACTCTAACATATCACACTGCAATTTTCTTAGATTATGCATATTTAAACTTTTACGAATTATTTCTTCCACTAAGCCATCAAATAGGATTTTTGTTTTCCACTAATTAGGGCAATCAAATTATCTATGTCACTATTTGTTTAACAATTCTAAGTTTCTAACCAATATAGTTACAAATTAGAAAAATTACAATTTCATAACTTAACACTATAGAACATGGGGCAGCGAACTCTGATAGATATATCTTGATATTATCTAGGTTTTTTTTTTATCTGATCCATGCCTCCATCAATTATAGAGTTATTCTGCCATGCATTATCTAGAGACTAGAAAGTATAAGTACAAATTAATACTTTCTGATGAGACACCTCTTTTAGTACTGAAGTTGTTCCAGGAAAAAATACCCCTTGTGCCAAATTTCAGGTATTTATAAATTAATGTAGGAATCATGTCATGGCTTTTAGCTTTATTTTACCTTTTTCAATGAAGTATCCATTATTACTTAACTTAATTGGTTAAGTTAGCAAATTGCAAGGTAACCAGCAATAGTGAATATGAGCAAGGTGCATGAATATTTGCATGAGTTCATAGTGGTTGTCTCTAAACAATCACACAAACACTTATAAGTCAGCAAACTTACAGGTTGCCCTTGTGCAGAAAACACTTGAATCTTAATCATCACCAATTTGTAAAATGAAGTCTCGCTAAAGGGGATGACACTATTCCCGTTGTTTTCAACCTGCTGGGCCGCATTATCTCCAGAAGATTCTGAATTAAGCACATGACCATTAATCACACCAATATTTTCCCCTTTACTTTCTATAGATTTACTTTTGTCAGTATCACTGGATTGATTGGCAGATAGATGCTTCTGTATTGTAGAATGTTCATCAACAAAAGCAGGTCTTATAACCCCTTGGATAGCCACACAAGCTGGAGGCTGCTCCATCCAATCAACAGGATCATCTGAAGCAATCTACAATAATAATAATAATAAGAAGAAGAAGAAGAAGAAGGAAGTCAACTGATACCATATACCTAGGGAAATTTGCAATAGAAAGGATTTAGAATGAGGTCTCTCGAAGCCACAAATTAGGTCATTCCAAATGCATTCGTATAATCAACATGTTGACATTAATATCTACCTCAGCTAACTTTTTGGCAAAGTACACCGGATGAGAAGATCGCATAGTCTCCAATTTTGCCCAGTCTGCAAGTGTTTCATCATCGTCTTCTTGCTCATCATCATCTGAAAACACAGCCACCCATTCCTGCAAACAATAATATAGAAATAATGAATAATCTTTTGTACTAATGATGTTTATAGTTCAGAAATGAATATAAGCTTCAGAATGATATAAAAAAAACTGACTGAATCATAATCTTCATTCTCATCTTCATCTTTGTCTTCATCTTCATTGTTGTCATCTACATCCTCGGTATCTTCATCATCAATTTCTTCTATCCCAAAGTCAATTTCTGAAGGACCAGATAAGTCCATCTCGGAGATCATTTCCATGGAGTTAATACCAACAATGACTTGCTACAAAATACAGAACAGACAACCCATAAAGCAAACATTATTACATATCATGAGACAAAATATGCCATTATGCAACAGAACTGGAGACTAGAATGAAAGATGAAAGTTGAGCTGAATAAGTAGCACACAAATGATGCATAAGGATTGATAGTTTATGCTTCAAATAGTATAATGAGACACAGCAAGCAAATAGTGAGAATATAAAAAGATTGTTGAAGCCCAAAAGTTCACAAATTACATTTTCAATGATGTCAACAGAACGACCACGGAGAAAATGAAGGAAATCTTGGTAATGTCTAGTACATAAAAAGACATTCGTAAAGATCAGGTCATCAAGTTTAAGTAAAATGAAGCTTTCCACTAAATGGATGCCTGCATAAACTGCATGTCAGACGACTTAAAGTTAAATGTTAGACATGGCCATACCACAAAATTATTTTCGGAAGTTAGGGATTGCAAAATATCTTCACCGTTCTTCACTTGAAAGTATATATCTGCAATGCTTATAGAATTTAATTAAGTGGATGAACCTTCCCAAGCACAAGAAAATTAATACATAATAAATGACAATCATATAGCCTTCACTTACTTCCATGTTCATCAGTCAAATAAGGCAAATCTGGCCAAATAATATTTTCATGAAACTCATCACTAATCAAACTTGAGAACATCAGAGTTGCTTTGCTGTTAACCTAAAAATGATATACCACAATCCTCATTAGCTAGCATTCGTAGTTGCAATGATAAGAATAAATGCAACTGATAAGCTGCTTGATATAATCTTCCCTCTCAAGTTCACAGTTTTCATTACATGAGTTAAGCCTGTGGATAAAGGATCCAAGGCTCACAGTCTGTTAAAACTTAAGATAACACATAAGTACTACCAAACAGTTTGTTCTATAATTAAAGAATTTAATATAACAGAATATTAAGATATTTTTGGCATTAAGTTTTCAAAGATGAATATAAATTCAGGAATGATGAGTTCAATGCTTATTACTAGAATGAGACCATAATTCCGTTATTAAAGTTATATAACTTCGATAATTTTTTAAAAGAAACTTAGTGGATCATTTTGACTTACACTTGGCAAATCCCAACAAATTTTAAATATTTTTTCGTAACAAAAATTTCCAGCTATTCTTCCGTAGGATTGCAAGAAACCTTGTCAACTTCTGCACCATATGTCAAAACAAACACAGGCAAAGGAAAATTATGGAGCAGTTCTCTCCGAAGGTTAAATTAACACTTGGGTCCGAAAACAAAGAATGATACATCACAAGATAATTTATTCTCTTATTATATGGTAGGTAACTACACACTGAACCGTAAACCTAAAAAAAATTGTCTTCCTTAATTTTTATTTTTTTTTATGAACAAAACTATGTATGTATTATATAAATATAAAAGGACCAGAGGTACTTACATATAAACATCCCAAACTTACTGACCACAAACCTGCTAAGGTAATTAAATATATATCAGCCGACATGATATATATTGACATTACCAAAGCTGATTGCATCTAAGCACAGAGTGGGTAATTCCTCAACAAAAAACAACAAAAAAATCAACCATATCTTCCTTAATTTTATATTTTGTATACATTTTGAAAAACAACTAAACAAGTCATGCTAAATCAATTTTAAACAAGAAGAGAACAGAACACTTTTCTGAAGTGAAATGGAAACACTGGATATTTGTTTTTACATCTATATTTACCATCATTAATTTCTTCATATAAGAACATTGCAGATTTTGGAACATAGGATATTCTCTAGCAATCATTTAATCCAAACAGTAAGCTCTTCTTTCTCTCTGTTGTAAAAATATAGCACTAAAATGAGAAAACCTAAATGTTTGCCAAAAAAAATTTCCTCGTTCTGTGAGGTTACATTACATCATTGATTAGCAAAATTAATACAACTGAGTACCTCAATAATTGTTCTACTTGTTTCTGCTGCAGTAAGTGTAGCATCTTCACTATTCTCTGATGTTGACACGGCAACTTCTTCAAATGGATGATAGGATGGCTTCTCATTTTTCTTTAGAGGATCCTGAGCGGAGCCCAGATGCTCTGATGATGCCCTAATTCTATTTTTTACAAGTTTGTTTCTTCTTGTGAACGGAGTGCCTGAATTTATTTTACTTCTTACCCTGTGTAATTATATTCATCCATTATATATTTCCTCTAACAACATTTAATCTTTCTAGACATGAAAGGTAGCCAAAATTTTCAAAATAAGCATTACAGGTAAAACAAGACATTACAAAATTTACATTTTCTGAATTCATCGACACACTTAGCCAGAAGAAGTCTGTCAGATTAAAGAAAAATATAAATTTTGAAAGTATGCTGTTTTAGGGAACTGCATCTTACATTGATTCAAGACATGCATGCACCCATCAGCTCTCTACAAACAGGTCCAATAACAACAGTTTATATTAGCTTTCTCATGAAAACTATATTTTATCTTCCTTTACATTAATGGACCAACTGTGCTTCCAACTGAAATATTAATAGTTGACATATCATTCGGAACCAAATGTGGAAGTAAAGAATTTTTCAATCCCCATAAAAGTTGGAAAACAAGACTAATTCTTAGATGGGCACCATTAACACAACACATTTGTCCATTCATTATCATTTTCATGTGTCAACTATTGGTTCGAATGCATAGTAAACCCTATCTATTATACCCTACCAAAGAATTCATCAAAAACCAAAAGATTACATCACATTACACCAGTCCTCATTCATTCACTCAAGCATTACTATTGTCTTGTAGTAATACTTAGTGATGCATTTATAAAAAGTAAGAAATTTTCAGTAAAATTGCCCCCTTATAAAATATTAAATACTACTCCTATGTCAAAAAACCTTCAACGTCAATATGAATTGGAGGCAGTACTAGTATTTTTATAATTTTTGCGATCGTAACACAATAAATTTTCCACAATTTCTTTCCATAATCATCAAACACACTTCTTTATGTCATAATAAATAATCACATGAGCATGAATACAGCAAAACGGGCATACCAAGGCGCGTCGAAACCGCAGCTGCATGCGAGCCTGCACGAAGCGGCATAACGCACACCGTTCACGTCATCGGCGCTCCACATTGAACGGTTATTATCTGCCAAAAAGTGCAGACTAGTCAATGAACGAATGCACAACAACAACTACTGTTAGTCCATTCGAACACTGCAAAACGCCGCCGTTTTTTGTTTCGAAACAATCTCCGAAACTTCTCACAACATCACATTCCGTAAGTCAGAATCAAAGCTAAGCCGAGTCAGCGAAAGTAAATGGAAGAAGAAAAAAAAAAGAGAAGTGAGAGAGAGAGTACGAGGTGAAGGTGCGGCGGCGGAGCGAATGGCGGCGGTGGCGTGGAATCTGACGGCGATGGGAGCTTCGATTATGATCATGATGTATTATTGATTGGTTTGGTTATTTTGGTTGGCAGAGAATAATATCATGAGAGATTCTTAGTGCTTTGAGGTATGAGAAGATAGAGGCTTTGTTTTTGGATTGGCTATTGTCCCTGCTGATCGCCTACGGACGAAACCATCGTAAACTTTCTACGCCTGCTCTTGGGTCTTATTTTGACGGCTTTATCCTATTTGATTCCATGAACCAAAAAATATCCTATTTGATTCCTTTCGCTTCAAAATTATCGGGTCGGGTGTTTCGGGTCGGGGATTAAAGAGAGTTCGATGAGCATGAAGGAATGCAAGGTCAAGAATATTTAATATTTATCATTTTTATACAAGATTTCTTGCAATCAAAAAATTAAAAGTAAAAGAGAGAATCTATGGATTAATTTGTTTAAATTTATTTATTTAAAAATATGTATCTAATAAAATAAGTAAATTTCTGTATTTTTAGTGTCTTTGTCAAAATTATTTTTATTTAAAATAAATTTTTTTATTTATTTTAATAAAAAAAATCCTATCTATTTATTTAAAAATATTTGTTTTAAAATTACTTTATATATTTTTAAATATGATCTATGTGTGGCTATGTCAAGTACATGCATGACTGAGGCCATGTTTGTTCTTTCAAAAGTAACAAAAGAATAATTATTTTTGTTTTTGGTGCCTCAAAATGCACAAATGAGCGTTTAGACGCATTAAACTTCGTGCAATCAAGGTTTTAACAAGAAAACAAACATGCTCTCGTTCAGAATAGGGTCCAACCCGTTTTTTTATTAGCTGAACCGGTTCGGGTTAAATACCGAAAATGACCCTATCCAGAGGATCACGTGCTCCGTTCCGCTTTGTTCGAATTCTCCCGACCCGAGTTACAGACACGTGACACCACAGCCCTACCCTACAGTGACAGAACGCCGTCGTTTCGCGTCGAGAAATAAAATATCCTCCTTAGCGGTATTTCAATTTTCACGTTCGTGCTCTGCGCTTAGAGTTTATTCAACACCTGTTTCTTTCTCTGAAATGGTGGAAAAGGGTGAGAGTTCAAAACGCTGAGTTTCGAGTTCACAACACTGAGCTCAATTGTTCTTAAGCCGTGCGTGGTGAGTTTTTCTCTTTCTTTTTCTTTTCCATAATTTCAATTTCAGTGTATTTGCCCACTGTAATGGATGACGGTTGAGTGGGTTTATTTTATGAGGGTTTTCATTGAATTTGTTTCACCTGTTAGCTTATCAATCGTCAATTTGAAAACTCAGTAGCAGTTTTTATTGTGTAAAATAAAATGATGTAGTTTATAACTTTATAGAAGAAAGATGTTCCTATTGTGTACTGTAAACGATACTGAGGGATGGATTTTAGAGAGAGAAAAAAATAAAACACTTTTTTAATATTTCTTGTGTTTGTTTTACTACATGAAATGAGAATGTGGCAATTTAGTAGTATTTTGAATGGTTACCCTTTTCTTCCTGCTTTAAGCTTCCCTTGCGGTATTGATAAGATTTCTTTATTCTTGTTTGAAACTCTGTCTAATGCACTGATATTCTAAAGTTAGTGATGCATCCGTATTTTATTGTGAGTGATTCATGTTCAGTATATCGGTGGGTTTTACTTTGGTTGTCGAGTGCATAACACAATCCTCCTCCTTTGCTTGGGCTGGGGACTGACTATGAAGCCATAGGCTATGTCGTCCTAGTTGCATCGAATCTGTTTCCCATATTGACACTGACACTGACACTCTTACAAAATTTGGAATCTGCAACTAGCTAAATTGCTCTTATCTTCATGATGATTATTATGAAAGCGTTTTCGCTTTAGTATTTGTTGTTATTGCAAAAAAGATTTCCACCAAGACCAAACAGGCATTCAAAAATTTTTTATAAGAAGTTAAAGTATGTTAAAAAGGTAATTGTTGATGTCCTAGTAATTGTTCATGTCCTCGTGATGTTTTGTCTTCTATTTTAGAGTTGTTCAGGTCCTCAAGATGCTTGCGCTGACAGATTCTCCTCTACTTATTGCTAAAACATTTGAAGCAATTAAAATACCAACAAGTACACGAGGCACTGTGGTAAGATCCTTAGGCCTATGTTTATTAGTTTTTGAAAACCAAAATTTTCAGAATGGAATACTTTAAACATCAAATGTTTTAGCTCTAGGAAATGAAACTGTCGGAGAACTTGTCTGAATTTCATTTTCTAATGTCAGTTATGTGCTGCAAAAGGTCAAAGACCAAGATATCCCCGAGTTTGGAAGACCCATAAAAAAATTGGGACCATTTCCAAGGCTGCCAAGCTTGTTAACTCTGTAAGTTTTTCCTCATTGCATTCCCTCTAGTCGTTCCTGACATTAATTTAAGCTTCAATTTTGTTTTCTCTCTGGGAAGTTGTGACATTCTCATTTAATTCAGAAACTTTCGGACTGATTTTTTCTTGGGTGTTTTGCATTTCTAGAAAAGTAATTTTTCTAATGTCTTCTACAGATTAAGGAGCTGTCAAATGTCAAAGAGGAAGTTTATGGAGCTCTTGATTCCTATGTTGCTTGGGAATTAGAGTTCCCTTTAATTACAGTGAAAAAGGCTCTCAAGACCCTAGAATCCGAACAAGAATGGAAGCGGGTAATACAGGTACTTCAAAATCAGTAATGTAACACAATATTTTTAATGTTCTTTATTTTTTTACTTCGTATCTTTCTCCAAAGTTTCATTGGCCCATTGCTTTGATATCTCTAAAGATAGATGTTCATTGTTCAGTCCAAATTTAGTATTTTTTTCTGATTTTATTTATTTATTATTGTTTCCCTATTCTCCCCTATTTGTATCCCTACTCTTCATGGGGATAGCCTGTGAACTAACATCCATTTATGCAAATTACAAATGGCACTGTAGGTAACAAAGTGGATGCTAAGCAAAGGTCAAGGGAAGACAATGGGAAGCTATTTCACATTACTTAATGCTTTAGTAGAGGATGACCGTCTTGATGAAGCTGAAGAGCTTTGGACGAAGTTATTAATGCAGTACATGGAAAGCTTGCCTCGTAGATTTTTTGATAAAATGATATCTATCTACCATAAGAGGGGCATGCATGAGAAGATGTTTGAGGTATTATGATTTGCAACTCGATATCAATTTAAAATATTTACTCGGTAACATTACTGAGTAGTAGTTGTCTACTTAACATGTCCCTGTATTAATATGACTAGATTATACTTTATTTGAAGTTACTTCAGACTTAACATATCATGGATATTCACTTCTTGATTTCTCCTGTAGATATTTGCCGACATGGAGGAGCTTTGTCTTCGACCTAATATTGCTGTTGTCTCGATGATTGGGGATGCCTTCAAAGAGCTGGGTATGCTAGACAAATACCAGAAGTTACATGCAAAATATCCACCACCACAATGGGAATACAGATACATCAGAGGAAAGCGTGTAAAAGTCAAAGTGGAAGTTCAGTCTAATCAGGTCAACACATACATAGAAAGGCATGGGAATGTTGAACCAAACTCAGACTTAAACAAGAATTATAGATTATCTGAAAAGACTTCAGAGATAGTCGATCAACAACTCAGACAGGATGCGAATGTAATATCCATGAAACCTGAACAAATTTCAGGCATAAACAACAATTATAGATCTGAAGAGACTTCAGACATGATTGATGATCAGCAACTTGGACAGGAAGCAGATGTAATATCCATGGAACTTGAACAAATTTCAGATGATTCATATGACAGTATGGAACCTATTTTCAATGTATAATGAAAGAAAGATGATATAACCTCTCTATCAGATGACTTTCTGTTGGCAGTTATTGTTAATCATAGTTGGAATCATTATTTCCATGTGCATCTCCTACAAGTTGTTAGGAGATAAGAGTGAAGACACTCTAGGAATAGGACTAGAAGAACATGTTCTTAAAAATTTCACAAAATGTGAGATTGAGAATCTGGTGATGGCCATTTCATCTACCCAAAAATTTTCATGCTGAAAGAAAGGATGTGGGTATTTAATGAGATTTCTTATGAACAATGTTAGGCTTACTCATTTTTAGTTTAGCCTATATTTTTACATCCATGATCATTTCTACATCCACACTCATACCCTCGTCTTTTAAGTTCAAGATGGTAGCCCAATTTTACAAGAAAATTTAAATATATTAAGAACAGAAAACTAATCCTACTAAAAATTTCATTGACATAGGATTTTCAACATTTTTTATATTGAATATTTAAAAGGCTACTAATTTAACACGTTTTCTTTATAATTAAATGCATATGCATAACAAATTGGTTAATATTGACCATAATTTATATAATTTTTGGTGGACATGTTTAAGCATCTATTTTGTGATAACTTAACACAAATAAAGGTAAAAAAAAATGTATGTTAAGCTTTTAAGGATGAGATTAACTTATTTATACTCTCTCAAGTTCTTTATATAAGACTTAAATTAAAAGCTTTTTAACTTAATAAGTTTCTGCAAAAAAAATTGTTAACTCATTGGCAAGTGTATTAAATTGTCACAAGCAATAAAGTATTAAAAAATCCGAGTGTCGAATCCACAATGATTTTGTATTATACTCATCTTGGATACTTTTCAATTTATAAGGAAAAAATAATAAAAGAAAAGAGTAGAAGACAAAATAAAAGGCAATAATAGTAAATTATAAATAAAAAGCAAAAGAATTAAAAACAGAATAATTAAAGAGAGAATTCAATGGAATGCGATATGAGTACAATACAAAATCCGAGACTACAAAATTTGAATACTTTACTGCTTGAATTAAAATTTGAATACTTTACTGTTTACAAAATTTGAATACTTCAATGGAATGTGACACATTACTATTTCCTTGTGCATTCTCAATATCAAACTAACTCATGAATAACAACTAACAATAGGCTTAACCTATGCCAAAGAATCCAAGACTACAAAATTTGTGGAATAAATCTTGGACTCTGATTTTTGGAAACAATTTTATTGATATTGTGAAGCTTACAAAGTCATTATTAGTTTGTGTGTTATGTATTGTTAACAATGAAGATAAATCTGTCATGGGTTTTCTTTACCAGACTATATATAAGGTCAGAAAGGAGATAGTTATGAGGTTTTAGATAAATAAGAGGAAAGTGGAGCCTTATTTGGAGGTCCTTGATAGGTGTTAGGATTCACAGCTTTGCAAAGATCTACATGTAGTTGGTTATTAGTTGAATCCAACTTGTAGATTCAATGTTGAAGAACTTGAGAAGTATAAGAACACACAATCTGACATTTTGGAACTCGTTGATAGGTATACACATAGAGATCTTGAGTTGCAAGATAAATTAAATGAAGGCATGGGGATATATAAACTTTTCTAAAGGAGATTGTGCAAGACGAGCTGCAATACATGAACGAAACACAATTATGCCAAGTAAATTTAGTGTTTGATACTTTGATAACGTTAATGATTTGTGTTTTGTTTTTGTGAGACATAATATATTCATTATATTGATTTATTTCTTTATATGCATTATTCTAGATCAATGGTAGGATTGTTATGGATTGTAGTGCTATACAAAAATTAATTATTCGTGTTTTAAGTCAAATTTATAATATTTTGGGTTGTAAAAGAAATTGAAGTGTATTTAAACACATCCATTTAGAAAAAAGAATAGGTTAGAGCATCAAAAGCTTAATAATCTTGTTTATGTTTGTTATGACTTGAGGTTACAACATTATGAATATTGTATGTTGATATTATTTGTGTTTTTATTTCAAAACTTATTTATGAACTTTAGTAATTATGTTATTAAATTATTATTTATGGATTTTTGTTATTATTTTTAATACTCCAACCATTATTTTGAAGAATAAATAAATTTTTCTTAATCGAATAATATATATATATATATATATATATTAATTTTTTAATATATATTAAATCATAACGGATCAATTAATTGCCCACAAGTTAATCCGGGTTTGATAACATTACAACTATTTGTTGCTACAATAAAATAAGATGAGTTCAACTCAATCCAAACCTTCATCCGTCAATGCCCGTGGCATGGCTCTGCCGTCCGAGCCTCACCGCCGTCGCCGCCACAACCACAACCACATCTCCACCTTCCTCCAATCCACCGCCTCCAACTTCGCCTCTCTCTTCAACCCCCCAAACCCTCCCTCCCTGACTCTCCCGCACCCGCCCACCTCCGTCTCCCTCCCTCTCTTCTTCGCGCCTCCGCTCTCCGGTTCCTCCACCGTGGACTCAGCCACTTCCAAGCCCGCCCATCCCCCAGCAAAGTCAGTCCGCATCGCGCGGCTTGGTGCCAATGGAAAAGGCGGCGGCGGGCCAGTCTTCTTGGGGGAGGTGTTCAGCTTGTGCGACCTCTCCGGAACGGGGCTCATTGCCGCTTCCAAGCACTTCGGCATTCCCTTCATTTCGGAAAGGTTCATCGCTCTTCTATTCCTAAGGGATTATAATTGTAATCTTTTTTTTTTTTTGGTTTCTTTTGAATTCTTGTGTTTTCAATTTTTGTTACAACAGCGATATCTTCTGTTTTCTGTTTTTAAATACAACAGGAGAAATATAAAAGTTCACCCCATTTTGGGGTGGATTTGATTGGTAGGAAGGGGAAAGAAAGATAGAGAGAAAAAGCGATGACAAAAGGAGAGAGAGAGATAGGAAGAAAATGAGGTAGAAATGAGATATAAGAGAAAGTGAATGCATGAATATAATTACTCTATTAAATAAAGTGAAAAAGTGGCATTTTTATAATTAAAGGTGAAAACATAGAATGGAATTAGAAAACTTTTTTTTGATATTGAAACAGTCTATATGCTTGGATTTGTATAAGTATTTGAAAGAACTTATTTACAGCTTATTTGAGTTTATCTTATGATACAACATACAAATATTTTTATAAGTATTTGGGAATGCTAATGAAAATGGAACTATGATATGTGCACAAGCTTATTTCAACAAGCTCGTTGGATTAACTGAAAACAGCATTCAACTTGTGTCAAAACAGTTTAATCATTTTTTCTCTCTTTGATTTAAAAACAATTTGTACATTAGTATTTATACGAAGTCACTTGTTCAATGAGAGATTAATTAAGTTATTTAGCCAAACCCAACCATATTTGATGGTTGAGTTTGGTTGCACTTAGTAATCTTAGTATCCGAGTGAGATGCTAAGAGTTTATGTGAGATTCCTGTGAGGTAATCTCTTACCAGTTTACCAAACACCAGACATCTTGCTCAGGCTTCAAAGAAGCTTGTGAGTTTCTGAACATTGCAAGGAATTTACACCTAAGATAAAGATAGTTGATTGAAATTGTTACTCATATAGATTAAGCTGTTAGTGGCCTTATTTTTTCTGAAAATGTGAATTTTCACCTACTATCTATCACCTGCAGAACCCCTGAGTGGCTGAAAAAAATATTTGCACCGATCACCAAGAGTGAGAGGAATGGTCCTGTATTTCGCTTTTTTATTGATCTAGAAGATGCAGGTTAGCTATATAAATATTCTGCTTTTCTCTAGTCCTTATATATGCTTGTAAGTTTTAGCCTTACCAATCCATTTGTGTCTTATCATTTGCTTCAAGGTTACTTTGATCAATATTCCTATATAGTCTTTTCTTTAAAACTTGATGATGACATGTATGTTTTTTACAGTATCTAAATATCATTTTTGTGTCCTTTAACTTATACCAAGGCTAACTAATTTTGCTTGCCTTTGAATGCTCATTAGTATTTTAAATAGAAAAAGACATTTCACAGAGTGAAATGAGGAACCTAAAGGTAGGGGTGAATAAGATATCCTCCACAACTAAGAAAAGTAGATACGACAAGGATAAGGAAAAAAATAAACTCAAGCATGCAACAAGGCTGCCCAATCTCTGCATATTCAGAAAAAGGCAACTAAAATTAAAGCTGCCATGTGCTGCACACCAAATAAAAGCCAAAAACAATAGCCAGTGGCAAAGGGGCACCTTCAAAGATGTTAGCATATGGGTCCAATCAAGTGCATCAAAGCGCCTCATATAATGCATACTAACCATAAAATTTCATCTTCCATATTTTTACCATACTTTTGTAGCAAACCAACAAAAGCTGTTCCAAAGTGGAAGGACAAATAAACCCAGAGCATATGCCCCAAGAATCCCAATAGGCTTTTGCCAAACAAATAGCCACCTGCAATTCAAATTAACTGGCCTACTGCATCTGATCAGGATCTGTACAAAAAAAATTCACTTGAACACAGTATATGTTTTGTACTTTTATTCATAATCCAAGTTATCTATGTTAGTTCCCTGCTTGTCCATGAATTTATTCTACTATCATTATTCTTTTGGCTAATGCTAATATCTGATCAATAATTACTTTTCACCTATTCTCTTTAATGGTATTAGTTTCATATGTTGAAAAGCTGAATATTCCAAGTTGCGTGGTGGGTGCCTTTCGTCTTGATCTAGCATATAAACAATTCAAGGTATTGCTTACATTTTCAATTGCTAATTTAAATGAGTTGTGCTGATTTAAGTATGCTCATTGATGGTTCTGTGTGCTTTGATAATGATTTGGTTGTTTAGATAAAGTAATGCATGCAGATGGATGTCCCCAATTATGGAATTTGATATTTTAATATTCTTTCTTACGTTTATATCTTTTGCTTAATTTATTTATAAATTGTACATTACATATCATGCAGGAAAAACCTCACTTGTTCCAGTTTGTTCCAAATGAGAAGCAGGTATTATTAGTTTTTCATTGTTGCATATCTTCTGGTTGTATTTGACTGCCTTCTTATTTATAATAAATACTTTCCCGCCAGGTCAAGGCAGCCAATAAACTGCTGAAGACAATATCAGAGCATGGTGACAAGAAAAAGGTTGATGGGGTGCCTGTGTTTGGTGCCCAGAACTTAGATATTGCAATAGCAACTACAGATGGTATTAAATGGTGTGTGTTGCTCATCTTCCTTGTTTCACGTGAATTATAGTTTTTTTCACAGAACATTTTTATATTTTGTTGATTTTAAATTTAATATCAGTCAAATAATTATTTTGGATTTTCTATGGATGGGTATCTCTCTTTTTCCTTAGAGTAGTAATTCAACAGGAATCTCTCTAATCTTGTTTCTTTTGCAATTTTAGGGACAGTTTTAACTTTTAATATAATTTCTTTTGTGATTTTTTTGGTTGGTTTTTCATATCCTCAGTAGTGGTAGTAAATTTTCTACCAAAGCATGGAAAGTGAATATATTATGCTTACATTATTGCTCTTTGTTCAATCAGGTACACTCCCTACTTCTTTGATAAAAACATGCTTGATAATATTCTTGAAGATGCTGTTGATCAACATTTCCATAACTTAATCCAAACTCGACACATGCAGCGGCGGCGGGATGTGGTTGATGACAACTTAGCTGCAGAAGTGATTGAGGAAATGAGCGATAGGTTAGGGGAGCCTCCAGAGGTATGATCAATTTCAAGTTCATGAAAGATTAATGAAGTACCTGGTAGAGAAAGAAACTTTACCTTTTCTAGTAGTATTGCAAAAAATCTCATGTTGAAGTTTTTTATATGAATCATTTATGACTAATTTGGAATTTATTTAAGCCTTAATGTCATTTTTGGTTCATTATGTTTCGCAGTTGTTTCACAACGTTAAATTTTAAAAGTTTCATTTTGATTCTTTATGTTTTCGAAATGTATCATTTTAGTCTTTTTTTCTATATTCCGTCAGAAACGTTAGTGTTCTATTAGCTTTTAAATTTTAAAAAAGGACCAACATGATACATTTTGAAAACATAAAGTACCAGAATAAAACTTTTAATACTTAATGTACCAAAGCAAAACCATTGCAAAACATAATGGATCAAAAGTGACATTAAGTCTTTATTTAAAATACAAATAAGTGATATGATAATGTTTTATGATATTAATGAAGTGGTTCTGAGAATCACAAGAAAATGGGATTGAATTACTAGTGAAAATATACAATTTTCTTAATACTTTATTCAAATGCAAACTTGAAAATATTGTATTGTTTGAAAAAAAGAGGTTATTAAGCTCAAAACAGTTTTTCTAAAATGATTTATAATAATTTGACAGTTTGTTCAGGAAATAATTTTAAACGAGTTTGTGTTCAGAAGCTTACGAGCTTAAACTTGGTAATGTGAGAGGGAAAGATACTGCACAACTACATCCTAGTTAAGTCTCGAGTCTATATTTGCATTGAGTTTTCTGATATCTCATAGATGATCTTCTGATGCTAGAGACAGTCTTCTGAAAATTTTATATTTATCCAGACTTCAAATCCAGTCTTTCTCAATGCATTCAAGCAAAACTATCAGTAACACAAATTTGAAAGTACTTGAAATGCAATATAGAAGGCTTGTCAATATCAAAATGGTATTCAGGATGGTCTCAAACTCAACAATTAAAGGCACCCAATATGATCTTTGTATATTTGATAAAAAAAAACTTGGCCTGAGATGACTCATATAACTAGTTCCTGAAAATAAAAATGGTGTGCTGTATGTTTCATTTCATTATTTTATTTGTTTAAAAGGGATGAACTACAGAACCAGAGGTATACATATTACATAACATAATCTGTATTCTCTAGTCCTATTTCTCTAAAATAATTGGATAATTTATTGTTGATTTTTCCTGACAGGTTCAGGAATTGCTAGACGAAATGGGCCACCCTAGTATACCATTAAGTGTTATTTCAAAAGCTGCAGGGCTTCAGTTTCAGTATACTGTCGACAAAGTATTACTGGGTAATAGGTGGTTGCGGAAAGCAACAGGCATACAACCAAAATTTCCATATATGGTTGACTCATTTGAGAGAAGGTATATGTTATGTTGCTTCAAGCCTTTGAAACTGAAATTTTCAACTCGTGAAATTTTAACCCCTGACCTTAGTCCACTGGTCTCCTAATCAAGTTTTTCATGCATTAAGAAAAAAATACCAGCAAACCTTGCCCAAGAATAATATTTGTTAATTCAGATAACTTTGGTTCGATAATCTGTTGGAAAGCATTCCATCCAAAACCTCTCCCTCCAATTTGGATGGAATGTTTTCCAACCGATTCTATTCAGTTGTATTTCTATTGTATTTTTAAGTTCAAAAAATCTTAACAATTGAACTAAGTGTCATTCTATTTCAATACATTCATTTTTTTCCATCAACCATAGCCTAAGTACTGGTGTTTGTTGTAATACCTTTCTGAATATCTGAAATAATGTGGAAGGTACCTAATTATGTATGTTTAGAATGCTCTAGTCGTTACACTTACTAAATTCTCCACTTCTTTTCCATGAATTTTAATTTTGTTAGCATTCGAATAGCTTGTGAAACTCTGATCTAATTTTGGTGAACTAGTTGACTCACCTTGTTAGTATATATGTGTTGGAAGCTTTGTTTGACAACTTAAATAAACTTTTCAAATGATCAGATTAATTTATAAATAAGCTCAAGCCATTGGAAATGTTTGATGCTTTATATTTCAATTTTAATATAATATGGTGGACAATATTGAATAGCACTTTTAAAGTTGGATATCTTGAGTAGTGTGTATTGTCTATAGAAATTCAATGATTTGTATTTTGTAACATTGTGTTTGTAATCCTGCAGAAGTGAAGCTTCTCTTCTGAGAGCTACAGAGTCAAGCAGCTGCCTTGAGAACTCTAAAGTGGAAGATGATAGGCAAATTTCTGAATGCTTAGACTCTTCTAATTGCAGTTTGGATGGTAATACTGAAGCAATCAAACAACCTAGTCCAAGCTTAAGTCTACCATTTGGTAATTGGTTTCATCACCTATGGCCGAAACAGTGTCGTGAAAAAGCAAGCTCATCTAGAAAAGGTGTAAATAAGGAAGAAATGAAACCAAGACCCATTCTTCCAAAAGTTACAATGGTTGGTCTCTCTACAGAAGAAGCAGGCCAAACGAGCAAAGCTAATTTAAAGAAGACAATGGACGATTTGACAAGAGAGTTGGAGAAGACAGAACTAGATATTATGACAGATGGTGGCAGTAAAGAGTGCAAAGTAGAAGATAGGGATCCACTATTTGTGGCAAATGGGGGAAATTACTATTCTAGTATGAGGAGAAAACCAGGATCTGGTCGCTAGTTTAGAGTAGGATCCAACTAAAACCTTTTTGTCACAGAATTTTTCATTTGCAGGTTGTTGCGGATATTTATTGATCTCCGAATAAGGTTCAGAATATCGGGTTATCTATTAACACTCATGTTATTTAGTGTTGGAGCTGGAAATAACCTCATTTGCGGTGTATACCGAAAGTGGATGAATAAAGCTTTAGATTATTATTTACGATCAATGTTGTAAATGATTATATATGTAATTCATCACTGATGCCCGTTTTGATTTTGCTTTGGGAAGTTTAATAAAACTGTGATACATAATGCTTAGTAACTATGCATAAACTTGATTCTGGGGAAAGAAAGTGTCATCACTTTTATCTATATTTATTATTGGTCATGGTTTTCTATATTTATATCAAAGCGCTAAATAAAATACTTTAAAGATGAAAAATAAAATAAATATATTTTTTTTAATGACTAAGACGAAAAAATATTTTACAAGAACAGAAACAAAAAAAAATATTAATTTATATTGATAAAAAATATATTTAAGCCTACCTACTTACAACCATTGAAAATGGTGCCTTGTACTCTAGTCACCTCTTGAGAGTTTGCGTATTTTAGATTTAGTAAAATTTGATCTCAATGAAATGTCACTATGTAATGATGTTAAATTAGAATTTTTAACTCAAGTATAGCTGTAATAAAAACCAAAGTATAAGGCATTATTTATTAATTTGACAATACATTGTAGTTTATAATTTTAAACTAACGTATAATAAATATACCTTTCCTTTAAAAAATCCACCTCTGGAAAATCTGGATTGTATAGGATATTAGTCAGCTTTTTAACAAGTTCAATAACTCCATCACCAGAAAGAATTATTCATAGGTTAATATATTAATTTCAATAGTGTTATTAATAGGTAAATTAGTCAATAGTAAACATGCAATTTATTCTGGCCAAAGAAAATAGGATCAAATCTGATTATCTGTGCATTCTGAATGACCAAAATTGGACAAAAATCCTTCTAGATATTCCAGAATTCTTTGAACATGTCTGCATACACATCAAATAAGACACATTCTATCTTTCCCCAACAATAATCAATGGTGAATGTTTTGAACAAAAAAATTAAACTTGAGAAGGATTTGTCATTTAAAATTTAAGAAAATAAATAATAACTTGAATGCTAAGTAGTCCTAGAAATATCAGAAATCATGCTAATCTTCTAAAATGTTAAAAAAATCTTCAAAATGGTTCCTGAATTATACTGAAAAACATCAACTTGGGTACTAATATGATGGATATTCAATACCTCAAAGATTACTTAAATAATTCTATTACTTTAGAGACCACTTGGTAGAGAAGATAATAGTTCAAAGATGAAATTGATGATTTATTCATTAAGATAGTCTTGCACTAAATCAGAAGAAATTATTGCATTGCATTGATTTACTAGCTATAGTGAAGGATGAATGTAACCAACCTGAAGTATCTTCACACATTTGCCTTCACCTTTGAATTGCCATCCATGGTATAGGCACTCGAGCCTTCCATCAATCAACTGGGGTTCTGATAACTTTGCTTACATGATCCAAACCAAACAAAAGATCAAATCCGGCAGCTTGAAAAATATGGAATCGGTATTGAACAGATACTAAGAATTAATGCAAGTTTACTTAGAAAAATAAATTAATAGCAGAAGTCAACATAAGTGACATATCATAAATTCAGGAGTAGCATGAAATCCTAATTATCAATCATAACCAGTGCTTTACTAATAGTTTCTTATTGTGAGTTGTGTTGATATGGAACGGAAGGTGTTGATTTTCTGATAAGAGAAAACATAGTGAAGTATTTATATCTACAACAACAACCACAGTAATCCCTACATTCACTAACTCTTCTCTCCTAACAGGAGCACTAATTCATGCAATTAAGGTACTGATTGAGACAAATTGAGCACAAAATTGATGGAATTAAGAAAGCAGAGAAAATGGATGAGGAAAAGTGATAAAATGTGTATTATTCCCAAGTACTACTTTCTAGTAACAGCCTGAAACGAATCACAAGAGTGCTCAGTGTCTACACTGATCTCTCCTCACTCTCTTAACAATCCAAACCTGAAACCTTTCTAAACTGGTAAGATCCCTCCTCTCTCAACCCCATTTTTTATTTTCAGACAACATGCCTTATTCAAACTATCTCACATTACTAACTCACTGATATGACTAATAAACGGATTACTAACTAACCTACTGTAACAAACTACTAATGGAGTTAGTTACCTAACACAAATCAACGTTTCTCTGATTCAATCAAATTGCATGTGATTTTAGCTTAAGTAGATTATTTATTCCTGGTGTCTGCTTAATCGGTTCTGAACAGAAGGCACTATAAAAGCAAACTCAAACTAAAAATTGTCTCTTAAAAAAGCAAACTCAAATAAACTACAAGTGTAAAGTTGAAACCGCCAGAGCCAGAAACCAAGAAGAATATTGTATCTACCTATGAGGGCATCGATCTTCATAACGTTAAAGCCCACCATTGCCTTCTTTGAACAACAACTATTGCTTATCAAACACTTTAAGACCAAAGGGTGCATCTTCAGAGTCTCCTAATGATTAAGGTAGCAATATTAACAACTAACATTTGTTAATAAAAATAAAATGAGTTAGGTACAAAGGGTACCACTCTTGTGTTCAATCGTAGTCTGCAACCTCCTCCTCATCTTTCAGCTCTTCCTCAGTAAAAGTAGAAGGTGAGGATTGGGAGAGAGTGCCAACATAGTTTGCTATAGCTAGCAGATAATCATGTCATGTCTATTATGTATGTGGTTAATTATAACTTAGGAGTACAAGGAATAGTATTTGTTGAAGGATGGTACGTAGTTTCTAAATAAATAGATTACATTTTATTGATCTCTAAATTCTTATTGCTGCGTCTTATGTAGTATTATTTGTTTTTAAAAAATATTGTTAGATATGATAAGAATAATGGTAAATAAAGATTATTAAAAAAAGAATAATTACTGTTTTTTAATATTGTAAAATAACCAAATTAAAAGATAAACTAAAACTCTTATGACGAGTATAGATTAATTGACATAAAATTTTTATATTAAGTTAACCACCATTTTTTGCTTCAGTTTTGAATATTTAGTTATGTTTGAATCTCAAACCTATTGAACATACTCATATACTCTTGTCGAACTTGAACCAAACACAAAGTTAATTATACAATCTTTCTTCCTTCAGTTAAACTTTGAAATTGACTCAGATTCAATGTAACTTATATTAATTCTCAGTAACACGACATCTAGTTAAATCTAAATCTAATTAATTTTAAAATGAAATCATTTTAAATTAACAAACACAATCGTTAATGTTGGTTATAAATTGTAGAATGCAAATCATTGTAAAAATAAAATGAAATAAATTTTTCTATAAGTTAAAATTACCCGGCTGAACATCAAGAAAATAAAAGGTGAGAAAAGAATAAAATAAATTCCTTCCATAAGCTAATATTAATTTATACATAATTTAAAATGAGATATAACTTCTATAAATTAACTTAAAGATTAGATAATTTTAATTTATAGATTTTTTAAAATTTTATTATTTTTATAAATATTTTTAAGGAAATTTATACAAATAGCATAGTAATAATAATTAATTGGTGACTCAAAAAAGTAAATAATGTATACTTTTACAATGTCAAGGGTTAACTTGGATTTGGAGGAAATAATTGACGGGGATAATATATAATTAAAGAGAAAAAAATATTAAATCACAATTTATCTTTTACAATAAATTTATTAATTTTTATGATAAATAAACAATATTGTAAATTTTTACACTATGCGTATCCATTAAAACCATTAATATCTAATATTAGTATCATAAGAGGACATTCACTTTAAAAGTGTACTGAATCTCATAACCACGTGGGAAAAATGCATGACGTTATGCATACAAACTTACAAATTAATATACACGTACACAAATATTCTTTTATGCATTTTGTTTTTGCATCACACTTTTATGCATCTTACCACACATCAAAGATCCTTTATAAATTAAATTAAGTGATATCAGCGAAATATGCAAACGATTTTATCCTCCACTACTACTCAAATTTTATCTTACTTTATTGAAGTCAATAACCTAAGAAGGATTGAACGAAAAGCTACTGAATCATACATAATCACTTTTCAATTCTTTTACTACTCAAGTGGGTTTTGTCAATTGTCACAAGACAGAATGATACTGAAATAAAGTGAGAGAGCCCCGGGTTTTGTATGCTATTCCAATGGCAAGCCAACCAAATTCAAATGGAATGAAGAACTATCCTTGAAATATCTCATTCTTCTACAACAACAAAAATGAATTTTGGACCCCTCCCACGATTAAGGGTATAAGTTAATGGGTTTGCATCAGATAAGATAGTGGTGGTCGCATATATTTACACAACACTTTTTACACATTTAGTTAGCTTCCTTGATGCACCAACTCTGCTTCATGTCCTTAATATCTTTTTTTTAAATCATTACCTTTATCAATGAAGAACTTTCTGCATGCCCTGTAAATCACATAGATATATAAAAAAGTTTGATCAACTCCTCTCAAAATCATCAAATTAAAGATGCCATAAAAATTGTCAACCCATATTCCCATAGTGCTTTCTAGTGACATTGATACGGATCCGGAGGAGGAATTTTGTTTTTTTTCTTTCCCAAAGGAACCTACCTGTTAGCATTTTTGTAACCCAAGTCATCCACTTAAGTCTCATGAGGAAAATCACGTTGGTAAGAAATATGAACTTCTTAATGAGTGTTTATTTCGGCACCACATATCCATGTCGTAATTTAATTTTGTGTCAAACTCTAAATAAATACCCATAAACAACACCTACCTAATTGCTTCAGTTAAACTTTGGAATTGACTTAGATTCAATACATTTTTTAATTTAGTAACACGACATCTATTTAAATGTAAATCAAATTTAAATATGAAATCATTTTAAATTAACACAAATCATTAAAATTGTTATGACGTTATTGATATTCAAACATTTTTTGCTAATGTAAGTTAATTTTTTCTGGGCTCTTCTTTTTAAAATTTCGTGACACAATGCACGCGTATCCCCTTTTGTTTCTGGAGGTATATTGTTCTTTTAATTCCTCCCCTATCCCCCACCTTTCTGCTTTTACTTCTTTATTCCATGCACGATGAATATTAAAATATTTATGAGAATGATTCTATTCTTTTGTTAAAAGTATATTACAAACCACTTAAGTAGTCTGATTCTTTCCCAGATTTAGCTTGATTTTCCTTTTAAAAACAATATTAATTTCTTTTCAACCAGAACACTTGAAAAGGTTGTTTATATCTTTCTACTACGTTGTCGTCATCGACAATCATGCATTATTGGTTTCAATACACACGAATACTCTCTACAAATTCAAAACAACTTTCCTTTTTATCCACAAAGTTGCTAAAACAGAATTATATATGTTTCATATGTTACAGAAAAAGAAGCATAAAGCAATAATAATTCGACTGTCAAGTGTTAACTATTTGTTGTGTAACATAATTTGATTTCGTCCTAAAAAACAATTACATTTCTAATATTTTTTTCTTCAGTTTTTTTAATTCCTATTTTTTTTAATTATTCAGCCTGATTATTTTTATCTGTTGGCTTTTTTAATTATTCAATTTTCTGGTTTGTGCAACTTGTTTTTTTTTTTTTTTAATTATGCTTAATTCTAAACTAGACTAAAACCTAATCTAGGCTCCTTAGTCCCGATCGAGTATATAAGTATAACTGTAATAATCAAACAAAATTTTATCATCTTCATATATTTATAGAAAAGAAAGATAATAATTTTAGTTTGAACATTTGCATCATCATGAAAAATACATGTAATCTCTAAAAAATTATTAATCTTTTATTCATAATTCAATATCAAACGCAACATAGTGCAGATTTGTGACACTTATATTACTTTACATCATTATTGTTTAGCAACTAGTTCTATAAGATAAGATTAATAAAAGAAAATTACCAAGTATATGAATTTAAACTACTTTACCTCAGGTATTTGTTTGGTAATGATGCCAAAATAAAATCTTCCACCCCGTAATGAAAAATTTTAATATAAAAATCTGTTACCGTTACCGACTTAAAATTTAAAATACACATTTTTTATGACATTAAATAGCCAAACTTCTAGGAAAATTAAATACTCTTCCATATTTTGACACAATCTCATTTATGATGTAAAAAGTAATATAATGAAATTCATGTTTACATTAATTAATTGGATGAACGAAAATAAGAAATTAAGCTTAGTAGTATTAAGTTTTATTTATTTATATTTTGTTCACAAAACCCGAAACACAACATAGGGGTAGAGTGTGCCCCAGTTTGTAGGGCAAACCATACAGAAACATGGCAGTGTCACACTGCAACACTGCTATAAGTTTCCTGGTTTACGCACACTATCCAATCAGAACACGAGTATGGTTCAGGCAACATGCTTGTGGGGGCTAACACAACAAAACAAGGGCATCTAACTAAGGAAGCATCGGAATCATCGTCCTTATTACGTTGCAGCCACCTTAGGTAGGGTCCCCCCTTTGACATAATAGCATAGTCAATCAAAAAGGTAACCAAAGTGCTTTTGTCCTTTTTTAGTTTCAGAAAATTAAAATCTCTCAAACAATAAACTCCTAAATCCAAGAGAGGGAATTAAATATACCAAAACAAAATGCTCTCTCACTAGAAGTTCATTTTTCCCAGTATAAATAATTAAGAATTGGCCAACTGAGTCAGTGCTCCACCACAACATCATTCTCTCTCTCTCTCTCTTACAAGTTTTTTGGTTCATCCAAAAAGTCAGCGCCATCCTTTGTGCCTCTAATCTCACCCTCTGTCTCAGTCTTAATTTGCTCTCTGCCAGTTGTCTCCATCGCTCGGGCATAGCAGAAACTGAAGCTCCACCAATTACAACTGAGATTTTCTTCTGCAAGAATTTCTAGATATATATACCTACAAACCAATTATTCTCTCTCAAAAATGACTCATGAAGATTGGGATCTCTTTGCCATAGTTAGAAGTTGCAAAGCTGCTACCTTTACTGCCACCACAAACACTGAAACCCCACCCACCCCCGCCCCCAACACTACCTCATGCTTGGATTTGAGCCAAGAAAATGGCTCATTCTCTTTTCCCAATCTTGTGCAACCAACAACGAATGGGTTCCAAGAGCTTCAACATCAACAATTGGTAATAAACTTCAACCCCACCAACACCACGAGCACCACTTCTAGCACTAGCACTATCACTAGTGGTCTTGGCATCAATCCCAACTCCACTTTTTCTGAGGTTGCGGGATTCATTGGACAACAGCAAGGTTACCACCACCATCTCCTTCCTGCTCCCACAAATCACACCTCCATTGGAACACCCACCACTACTGGTTTTGACAGATTCCAACACCACCAACAACAGCAACTCCAAAGCCCAGAACAAAACCAACCACCCCTTCAAGCACCCCAAACAAGTCCCATCCTTTCACCAACCACACAACCACAAACACCCAGATCAAGAAAAAGGTAAATAATCACTTCAATTCCCATTTACAAACACACTTTATTCAATTTCATTACATTAACAAAAAAAACTCGAACTTTTCCCATACATAAAACCCCTACATTTTACATCAATATCCATTTTTTTTTTCTACAGAAAAAGCCATCAGAAGAAAATGGTGTGCCATGTAACAGCAGACAATCTGTCATCAGACTTGTGGGCATGGCGAAAATATGGGCAAAAACCCATCAAAGGCTCTCCATATCCAAGGTAAATAAATAAATAATCAAGCACATGTAATTATGCAAAACATTCCCTCATAGTCTCATCACCTTCACAGTAACATATCCATAACATTACACTATTGAATTTCACTCTCATCACGAGAAATTCATTCAGAATACTAAATCCACAACATTACTTTGAACTGTAATTTCTATAGGAACTATTACAGATGCAGTAGCTGCAAAGGCTGCGTCGCGAGAAAGCAAGTAGAACGAAGCACAACCGAACCCAACACGTTCATCGTGACCTACACCGGCGACCACAAACACGCGAAACCTGTTCAGCGGAACTCCCTCGCGGGAAGCACTAGAACCAAACCATCCACGACCCGTTTATCCGAACCCAATGAATCCGTGACTTGCCCAAAAAGAGAAAACGCGTGTTCTTCAAATTCCGAGCTTTCTCCCATGTTGTCAGTTTCCGACACGCCGAAAAACGAGGAAACGGTCTCGGCCGGTGAACCCGATTGCCCTGACATGGAAATTGAGCCCTCCGAAAACGACGACGACGACGTTTTGATACCCAACACGGGTGCCATGTCCGACGCTGTTCTCTTGGGCTTGACCAATGTTGACCGCGACGGCGTTTCGACGCTTGGAATTGATCAGAAAAACACTTCCGGGTCGTGCCAGTCTTATCCGGAACCCGACCCGTTTTCAAAACCCGGTTTATATTCTTCAGCCCTTGGCCCCGCAAAACTCGCCGACCTTCTTGATGACTGTAATTTGTAAGTTCTATAATTCTTTTATAGATCTAATTATATAGTTTTAGTTTCTAATTACAGTTTAAGTTTTAGTAAATATGTATAAATATTTATGTTTGTATTCTACTTTTTTTGTTAGAACTCAACCTTATAATAATGGGATAATGATATTTTTTAAATATAAACTGTCATATGATAAATTTATTTAATTTTATAATAATTATTTAAAAATATATTTATCTTAATATTCCAATATAGTCGATAGTGGATATAAATTAAATGCAATCTTTATCACATTAATTATTTAATAAAATTTTTATCATCTATTATAAATATTTGATAGTAGGAATTTATTTCTTTTATGGTATGTCGTTCTATACTAAAATAGCGTTTTTAAAAAACTCATTATTTGAAAAAGAGAAATTTTATTAACTTATGCGGTTGTTGTCTTGCTGACTATGTCAAAGTTTAAAATCTACACATCATTATCGACATGACACCAAGTACAATGTCAAAACTACCAAATTCATTAAGCATGCAATACAAAGTTTGAGTATTTTATTTATAGTATTCTTATAAGGGAAACTGATAAATAAAATAATTATTTCATTACTATATTTATATTTTTAATAGAGAAAAAGGTCATGCGCAAAAGAAAATGTAAGAATTATTTTATAAAAAAACTTTTGAAAATGAATATGAAATCTCAAATTTTGGAATACACAAGTGGGGTGTGTCATGTGTGGACCGAATGTAAAGAAAGTTTCTGAACTTGCCGTCTCCGGCTGTGATGCCTTTATCACGAGATAGAAACTCTGATTTTATTTTATGTTTTATGTAGTATTTAATTTGTCTTGTACCCTACTAGCAGTTGGCACCGAGGTCAAACATTTTTTTTTCTTAGCAGGATGAGCTGGTCAACTATATTTTATTGTGTGTTCTCATCATTTCAATTATTGAGCAAATAAATTAATGTCGCCATTTAAAGCGGGAAAAGAAACATCTATATTCATGGATTTAGTATTGTTTTGGGCAAGTAATTAACTGGGGGAGTGATACAATGGAGGAGGTAAAATGAAGTTTGCGACTATGGTGGTGCAATGCTAGTGTTGATGGACTTGGTAATGAAAGAGTTTAGTGATGATAATAATAAAGATAAATGAGATAATTATACTAGCGATAATGATAATGGTAATATGATGATGGTGGTGATAATATATTTTTTAAAGCTAAATCAAATTCATAAAATGGTTTTTCTTGATTTTGATATGAATGAAAAATAATTTTAAAATTGAGTTATAAGTATTTCAGGTCCATTTTTTGTTGAACATATTTTGTTTTGAAATTAGCATTTGAAAATTGACAATTACAAACTTACAATCACCCTCAACATGTTTTCAAATGACTTGTTCATGTTGTGATCTGCTTAGTTTAAATATTCACACATCTTTCATAATAAGATCTTTCTTATGAAAGGAAAATGTAATCATATTCTCTCACAAGGAGGCACTACATCAATTATAGGCCCTTCCAAAAATAACTAAGTTTGCATAAAAGGTGGAAATAAGATTAATTCGATGTAAAATTAAAATATTATAATGCAAAAAAATAAAAAGAACTAGGTGCAAGCATAGAGCATTGTGGTGGCTATTATTCAACAACAAAATCTTAAGCATCAACAAAATATTAAAATCAAGGTAGTTGTTGAGAAAATCTATCTTAGTTCATTCATTAAGTAGAGTGAGGGAAACAATTAAGAATATGTGTGTAGCTTACTCATTAGTTAATCATGTCATAAAACTTTTTCTAAAAGATAAAATAAAGTATAAATAAAAGATGATCCTTAACTTACATTATTTTTTGATAGAAAATAGTAGATTCAAGAAAAATAATAAATTCCAATAAAAAGTATAAGGCATGAATAAACAAACACATACAGTACTTAATGTAGGTATTTGGATATTTCATTTTTTTTTTCATTTCTTTCATTGTTAAGCTTCTGAAAATATAAATGCTACTCCCCATAAAATACATATCATCTTTATTTGATTCATATTCTTGAAAGCTTATAAGAATAAAAGAAATGGAGGAAATAGAGACATAAAATATAGAGGATCTTTTCCCTTAATGTAGCTAACACTCTAACGGTAGATTCACACAACTTTTATCTTGTTCTTATTTTTCAAGATCTTGGTACACTAACTTCATCTACATTTTCAAGTATGCTTTCTTCGGACTTCAATATAAGTAAAAAAATAATTTAACCTAAATAAAAGTAAATACTAATTAGTGTACCAAATATTTGGTGAAGGTTTAAAGAAACTCACTATACTTAATAATAATTTGATTAATGAATTGAATATAAACATAAATATTAGTACATATGATGTTCTACAATCACTTGTAAATTTTAACATGTTGCGTTTCTTTTATTTTTTATTGCTCACCAGAATTTTGTATTTTATTTAAATTATGAATGATTACATACACTTACATCTCGTGGGAAACATGTATTCCATTCTTTCTCCACAGTCCAGTCCATTGCAATTATGCACAATAAGTGTAAATCTTTTTTCCCTATAGCAAATTGATGGGTAATACTTAAATGCATAATATTGACACATTAGGGGAGAGAGACACTCCAATTTTTTTTTACATATTTTAAATAAATATAAAAATAAAGAAAAGGAAAAGATTTAGAAGTTAAAATAAAATAATTAACCATATGAGAATGATGGATAGTTATTAGGAAAGAGCAGGAGAAGTTTAAGAAGTGATTTAAAGATAAAGCTATTTAATGAAATGTGGATATCAAATAGAGATATTTCCTTTATTATTAGCATAGATTAATAATTAATAATAATTTATTATTATTTCATAAAACAAAAGGCATGCATAATTTGGAAATTGAACTGATCTCCATATAATTTGAACATATGTATGTGGTCAAATTATTCTGTCCTAATTAAGACTATAGATTCATTCATTCAAAATATGCGCATGCAATTTTCTAATTTCTTTTATTCTTAAAAAAAATAATTAAGAATGGACCCTTATAAAAAATTTTAACTAAATAATGTGTTTGTCAAACCAAAATTTTGATTATAAGAAAGATACACGTACGTAAATTATTGATATAATACATGATAAGTTATATTTCATTTCAATAGCACAACACTAATTAAACTAGTCTTTTTCAAATTATCAAAACATGGTATAAGTATCTCAATTGACAGTGAAAAAATCTAAAGCAATCATAACTTCCAACTAATTGCCTTTTCCAAGCATTAACAAGCTTAGACATTGGAGTTTTCCGATCCAAGAGGGCTAGTGTCTTCAAGGTACTGAAAAAAAAAAAAAGGAAGAAAAGAAAGAAAATATAATCAGAATGTCAGTTTTCAAAATGTGTAACAGAAATTAAATAAAATTCTTATACATGTAAAAAAGAAATTTCTAGAAAATGAAGTAATCAGAATAATATCATCAAGTTAACGATAGAGTAAAATCTCAATAGTTTATAAGAAAAACATTTATAATAATAATAGTGATCATTGATGTTTTAGGCTTATTATACATCAATAATTATGATTTAAATGATTATACAGTAACAACATAATTTTATATTATTAATTAATAACTTATCTAAAATACCATAAATTTATCATATCCATAGTAGTAAATGATAGACTCACAATATGAAATAATATATATATATATATATATATATATATATATATATATATATATATATATTCCATGTATATGTTTTAACTTCAATAAATATATTCATATCATCTCTCAAATAAACTTAATTAGTTAAACCAATAAACTTAATTAGTTTAACTAATAATGTATATAACTCAAGGACTAATATCTATTGACTTGAAATTATCCAATATTTCTTCAAAATTTATTATACTAAAATAGTTAAAAATTATGAAATCTTACTGTCACAATTCCAAATTATAATATATATGGAATCTTTCATGTATATAAACTATATGAAAGCAAAAGAAACTATATATATATGAAAGGGCTGCAATATTATTACCTAGTTAAGCTTCAGCCATGCACCTTTGATATTTTATTAGCAAATATTGCTACCTTGACATAAATATTGTCTGATAGATTGTTCAAGAACTTGAAATAGGCATGTCTCCAAGAAAGCTTGAATAAGATTGAGCCAAACACCACCCAAAAGCTTATAACAAATCCAAATGCCATACTCATGTAAAATTCACGACTGAAAAGTGAAAATTCGTCCTCTTGAACTTCAACATTTGGTTTTTGTGTAGGTCTCCCATCAATACAAAATTTCTCAAGTGGCTGTCCACAAAGATCAAGATTATCTTCATAACTCGAGGCATTGAAACTCTGTAACTGTGTGCTGGTTGGAATTTTTCCAGTTAGATGGTTATGTGACAAATCTAACACGCCGAGGTCATAAATTTGTGTAAGACTCAGAGGAATTGAACCAGTCAACTGGTTTCTTGACAAATCAAGAGATTCAAGTGATGTTAGCTTTCCAATTTTTGAGGGAATTTTCCCTATCAAATTGTTTCTTGATAAATTCAATGAAACCAATCCAAATAAATTCTCTATTTCCTGTGGAATTTCTCCAGAAAAGTGATTGCTTGAGAGATCAATGCTTTTTACAAGTAGTAACACTTTAGTTTTGAATATTCGTTCTGAACCTTTCCACATCAAGAGTGCATTCAAATCATATGTTAGGTTAACCATTTTGTCAGTCATATTGACCTGATATGAATGAAGTTGATAATAATCTCCTGAAGATGTTTTTCGAGTCATTGAAGTAAATTTTTTTATGCATTTAGGAATTTTCCCAGACATGTTATTTATTGAGAGATCCAAGAGTTGAATGTTACTTAGGTAGCAAATTTGCAATGGTAAACTTCCATGGAAATTATTTCTTTCCAAACTTAAAAATTGCAACTCTTGTAATTCACTCCCAATCCAAGCAGGGATGAGCCCTGATAATTTGTTTTCTGCAATATCTAGCATTACTAGATTTGTGCAACTCCTCAAGGAGAAAGGTATCTCATCTGTTAAGTTGTTGTTTCTCAATAGCAATGCTTGAAGATGAAGAAGAGATCCCATGGATGTAGGTATTCTTCCTGAAAAATTATTGTGACTCAAGTCCAAATAAGATAATGACTTGAAATGGCTCCAACAGTCCGGAATTTTTCCAGAGAAACGATTATTTGAAAGGTCTAATTGGTACAAAGTTTCAACTGTATCATTTGCACATAAAAATGAAAGAGAATCTGAGAATTTATTTTTGGATAAATCAAGAAACAGGAAACCTCGAAGAAATGGTGGAATAGGGCCATCAAATTGATTTGATCCAAGAATTAGGGAATGGTAAAGATTCTTTAGTGGAAAATTTGGAATTATACCATGGAGATTATTGTGTGAAATATTCATTGAAATGGATTCTCGAAATGTTAATTTAGCCCAAAACCACTTCGGAACCATATCTTCTATTCCAGAATTTGAAATGTCAATATCCCTAAATTGATTTTGTGTCTCCACCCATTTGGGAAATACTGGACCTAGCTTGCAAGATCGCAATCCTATGTGGCTCAACTGAAACGGTGGAACCCAATTTGGACTAAATGTCAAGGCCAATAAAGAGTTGTCAGATAACTCCAAGGAGTATAAATTAGACATATTAGCGAAATGATAGTCAGTGAGCACACCCTTTAAGGAATTTGATCGCAAATCCAGTTCCTCAAGTTGAGGTGGAAATTTAATATCTTTAGGAATCTCTCCATTTAGCTTGTTTCCATCAAGATATAATTCTCTTAAAGATGAAAATATTGAGAGGTCGGGTAGTGTGCCGTTGATTTGATTCATGCTTAGATCTAATTGTTCCAATGAATATCTAGCACATCCAGACAAGTGATGGATTATCATTGGAAACTCTTCACTCAAGCTATTATAAGACATGTCCAATGAGCGCAAAGCACATGCATTCCCAAATGATTTTGGAATTCCACCTTCTAAAATGTTTGAAGTGATTGACAAAGACTCCAACAGAGGTGGCAATTTGGTACTCTCTAGAATTTTGCCATTTAATTGATTTTTTGAAAGATCCAATCCTTTCAAGGCAGAAAATATTGAAAGGTCAGGAAGCGTACCGTTGATTTGATTTCCTCTTAAGTTCAATTCTTGGAGCGAGAATCTGGCACACCCAGACAGCCACTGGAGTATCATTGATGACGTGAAGCTGTTGAAGGAAAGATGAAGGACGGAAAGGGAACTAGAAAAATTGAATTTAGAGGGCCTCAATGAAAGGATAAAATGATCGGAAAGGCTACAATCAATTAAACTCAGTTCTCTAAGTTTTGGTAGCTTGGCAATCATTTGGAGGAAGCTATGAGAATTGTTGAGATTAGATATGGAGAGCAAGGAAAGATGGGTTAAGGAAATGAGATTAGACAGCCAATGATCTCCATCGTCAATTTTGAGAGTAGGACCTTCAAGATAAAGCTTCTGCAAATTTGAAAGGTTCCCAAGTTGGGACGGTATACTTCCTTCAAAATAATTGCCGCTGAGATCAAGATGCTGCAACTGGGAGAGATTTCCAATTTGAGAGGGTATACTTCCTTCTAAAGAATTCAAACTGAGATCAAGATGCTGCAACTGGGAGAGATTTCCAATTTGAGAGGGTATATTTCCTTCAAAATTATTGCCGCTGAGATCAAGATGCTGCAACTGGGAGAGATTTCCAATTTGAGAGGGTATATTTCCTTCGAAAGTATTCCAATTGAGATCAAGATGCTGCAACTGGGAGAGATTTCCAAGTTGACGTGGGATTGAACCCTCCAGATAATAATTCCCAGCAAGATTTAAGTATTTCAAATGAGAAAGAGAGCCTAACTGAGTTGGAATTTTTCCGCCAAAATCAGAATTTGACAGATCAAGGTGTCTCAGGTTGCTAAGAGAACCAAGAAACTCTGGGATTCCTCTGCCTTGAAAATAATTCGAACCGAGGTTTAAATAGTTTAATTGTTGCAACTCCATCAACGACTTGTGGATCTCTCCTCTGATATAACGTCGCGAGGCAATTCCATATGAATAATAATTAAGCTGACCGTGAAGGTCGAGCATTAGAACATGGCCGGTGAGGTTGGTGCAGCGAATCCCTTCCCACTGGCAGCAATCAGCAGTGGTCCAAGATGATAGCATGCCATAGTCATCCACAAGGGCAGCTTTGAATTGGAGGAGTGCTTCCCTCTCCCTCTCAATGCACATTATTTCCTCTTCAGCACAAACAACCTGCAACATCATCATCATCATCAAACCCACCATTAATATTATTAAGGCTTCTATGAATTTGAAACTATCTGGATTCATGGTTGGCATTTTGGTGGTTATCATCACAAAGAAAAAGTGATTGAACAAATAAACTCAATATTGGAATTAGACTGATACTGCTGAGTTTAGCACTGCCAATAGCCACATATATAATATCCAAAAGATTTCGAACGTTTGGTTGAGATCTACGGTTTGCCAACGAGTTACATGTTGTGATAAGTTTGGTTTTTTTTATATAATATATTTTTTGTCTATAAAAAAAAAAAGTGTTCAAACGTGACAAGACTGACAAAACATGATCGACGACTTCAAAAATAAATAAATAAATACACGAAACACGACTTTCAATTGTGAATACGAAAGTAAAAAAGCTGTTTGCCTACGTCTGCTTGAATACCTTAATAATTATTTAAATTTGGCTTTCATAAAAAAAATTGTCGGAAAGAATAGTATAATCAATCCTTTTATATGTAGAATCAATAAGTAACTTTTTTTTTGTTCTGTTATCAAATAGTTATTTGAATGTAAATATTCTAAAGCAAAGCAGACTAAAATAGAAGCTGGCAAAATTTTGTCATGACCCTAATTAAATCAATTTATCTTATTAATTAGACAACAAAAATCATTTTTAGGATATTTAGTTTTTAAAATGTTGTAATATACAAATCAAATAAAAAATATCTATTCAACAAAATTTATGAAATTAGTTAAAAAAAAATACATATATAAACACACGCTATGATGGGTTCGGCATCCAACTAATGATTTCCAATCAGACCTTTCACAGATCCATGCATTAATTTAATTTTGTGTCAAATTCTAAATAAATACCCAGAAACTAATTGAATTTTCCTTAATTGAATTTTAATGATTTTAATGATTTTTTGAATTTTCCTTAATTGAATTTTCCTTCATCTTACTAGATTTTTTGAATTTTAATGATTTTAATTTTCTTAAAATCATAATTCATAAGCAAGATCAAGAGAATCTAACTGGGTTGATTGAATAATGTGCTTGAGTTGTTGTGAATTCTCTAGTAGGTAACTGAGTTCAGTTTCTACAGATAAAAGAAAAAAATCATAAGCAAGAACGAAGCCTTGTGCTGTGTATTTCTCAGAGGATATTGCAGGAAAGCTTGCTTAGAGAATAGAAACCAACTGGTTTCACTAGTATAAAGTGAAGGGAGTACACTTTAATGATATACGATATATAACTATTTTTTATGCATGTATTTGATTTCATTACCATTTTAAAATGTTATATAGGTATGTAGTTTGTGAGTGTATTTGCATGTCTTCATTTTAAAGAAGACAAATTCAAAAGGGAAGCTGTAGAAATTGTAATTGTTAGTTGTCTGTTGTTTTTTTTTTTAAAGAAACACAAAATCTAACGATACTCTATAAAACCTGTAGCTTTTAAGGATATTTGGGCCTTTGTTAGGCTCTCCCATGGGACGGAGGCTGGGGGATCAAAAATCAAATGTCTATTTACTCAAAAAAGAAACAAATTATCTGAGTGCTAATTATTTATTGTGTAACATACTTTGATTTCGTCCTTACATTTTTTATATTTTTATTTTATTTTTCAGTGTTTTTAATTTCCAAAATGTTTTTTAATTTTTCAACCTGATTATTTTTATTTGTTGGCTTTTTTAATTACTCATTTTTCTGATTTGCGTAACTTGTTTTTTTAATTATGTTTAATTGTAAATTAGACTAAAACCTAATCTAGGCCCCTTAGTCCCGAGCATATAAGTATAACTGTGTAATTCAACCTCTACACAGGTTCAACCTTGAAAACCAAAATCAAGGGGGCAAAAAATATGGTGGTTCAACCTCTAATTCAATCCAAAACACTATGAACCCAAAAAACAATGAACAAAACATAGGAGAATGATCTATTTTAAAAGGAAAAAATGGTGTGAAATTAAAACTGAGAATAAAAATGTAAGGAAATTGAAATTCATTGAAATCAAATGAGATTTGAATTACAATTTTCACATACATTCAAATGAGAAAACACGAACGAACCTGCAACATCATAAACATTAGGGCTTGCATGTATCTGAAACGATCTGGATTCATGGTTGGCGTTTTGGTGGTTATGATGAGAAAGACAAAGTGATTGATGAAATGAATACACTGAATATGAGAATTAGAATGATACTGATGACTTTAGCACTGCCAATAGGCATGCATATATATAACATCGGGATGGTTAATAGAACACACATTTCTCAACGGTTGGGCCACTCAAATTCTTCCAAGTATGTAAAATATATTCAAATAATTTCTTTTGACGCAAATAGTCTTATTAGTTGTGTTTATTTTATAATTATTTCTTTCCCTTTTTTTTTTTAAATTATCACCTCTTTTTATATTATTTATATTATACATGTTATATTCTATATATTTATCTTATAAATATAAAAGCAAAAGAAGTGAGTATTATGACGTTTCTAAAATATAAACAAGTAACTAAAACTATGAATAATGATAAAAATGTTGGAATATAAAAGTGTGTATAACTTTTATTTTGTTATTTAAAAGTTAAAGGGATTTGGATAGCTAAGGGGATTTAGTTTAACTCATTATATTGAATAAGATTTATGAATTATTATATTATCTTTAATTCAGAAGCATAAAAAAAGAGAAAAAAAAGAGGAAATTAGATTAAAAAAAAGCTTGGTATTTAATTTGTTAAAGAGATTTGGAGCATATACGCATGCACGCTATGAGATGGGTTCAACACAGCTAATTTCCAATCAGACCTAGTATTGGTACTACAACATGTCTAAATAATAGTTATGGCTTCTGTGGTCCTGTTTATTTCTACCACAACTATTTTCAGAATAATTAAAACTTTTTAATTTCATCTAAAGTTTCTACTATCAATTAACAATATTTTAAGTAATCGTCCTATACACAACCTAAATCTATGGTGGCAAACACTATGAGTGAGATTTTGTGCACTAATTACTTGACCTATATTTGGTTAAGCATTTTGACTAAACTGTTTTTGAGTTTAAAGATGCTAAAATGTACTTAATCTAGTATATTTTCTTATGAGTGGAAGTGACGATAACCACACAACAACGGCACAATTCCAGCTTAGGTTCCCACTTTTCTTTTTATTTTTCAATTTAATATATAACCAAATAAATAAATAAAAGACTTAAAAAATAATGTAGCATTCTAAAAGATATATATCAAGGGGAGACTTGGAAAAGTCTCCAGTCAACAAGTCACACAAAAGTTGATCGTATATCGAAAGGAAATTTCATATTTAAAATAATTAGAAAATTAATATGCACAAAATTTTCAATTTATGCAAACAAAAAACAGCACTTTGAAAGAAAAATGAACTTTTAAAAAAATTAACTCATCCGCAACGTTTGCACTTTATTTGGATTAGAGATGAAAGAGAAAAAACAAGATAGAAATAAAAGAGAAACGAAGTGGAAAATTTATCTTTTTTTGGATAAATAAAAATGAAAAAAAATGAGTGAATTTTATATTATTTAGGAATCCTAGCCTCCCATAAAATTAATATTGCTTCAAACATAATCCTCCATTTCACCACTGTTTTTTAGGGGTTTTTTTTTTGGACTCCACTAAATTTGTTTTACTTCATTTTCATTTCCATCCCATCTAAACCAAAAGTTTCCATTTCATTTTCCTTCACTTCTTCCCAATTTATTTCCATCCAAATCATCCTAAACAAGTGCACGACTTCAAATTATATGCAATTGACATTAAAATCATACCGTGCTTGAAGTGGCATTCAAATTGGGTTTAGTTGGAAAAAGTGACCATGTTCTTATTGAAGAAGAAAAAATTAAGTTTAAAAACGTATACCATGCTTGAAGAGGACATTCAAATTTAAAGTTAATTAATCTATTTGCCCTAGATATTAATAGACCCATAAATATTTTTTTTTATTAAAGTGAGCATGTTCTTAAGGAAGAAGACTATATATATATATATATATAAAGGAAGAAGAGGATATTGAGAAAAAAACTAAAATATTCAATATATTAAAACAATTCCATTCACACCAAAAATCAATACTTTCTACAATTTTTAAAATTCTTAATTGGCTATAATTTCATTATTACCATACATCAATATATCAAATATCAAATATAGATTAAATTTCTTAATTAATAGGACTTGAAAAAATATATCATCAATTTGTCATGAAAATAATGTATGATTGACAAATATAACTAATAGAATATCATACTTAAAAAGAGTGATGACATTCAAAAATTGGAAAAAGTCACTATACTCTACATGTAAAAAAGTGTATGGTGCCAACATTTTTTTTTTTTGTGTGGGAGAAAGATTCAAAATAAAGTCTATTGTGTGTTTTATTTGTTTAAGTGGAGATGAGTTATATTAGGACCTTAAGAGAAAGGCCAATTTGAAGACTAAAATGGGAACAAAAAATAAAAAATATTGTATTAAGAATTTAATATAATTATTGTCGTTATCTTTGTCATCCCTGTATATGTCATTTTCTCTAGTATGGTTATTATTACTGGTGGCTTCTACTTTTGTTGTTGTAGTTTTTGTTGTCACATTATGGTTGAAATTGGATGATTCTACCTCTACATATATGATAGTTCAACCTTAAAAACCAAAAGCAAGGGACAAAAAATATGGTGGTTCAACCTCTAATTCAATCCGAAACACTATGAACCCAGGAAACAATGAACAAAAACAGAAGAATGATCTATTTTAAGAAGGAGAAAATGACGCAAAAATAAAACTGAGGATAAAAATTTAAGAAAATTTAAATTTATTGATATCAAATCAGATTTGAATTGCGATTTTCACATACATTCAAATCAGAAAACACGAACGAACCGACGACAATTAACCCTGATGAACGAGTGAACTAGTACCTCTTCATATATATGAGTCTTCTTCCATTGGATTTCACTAAAATGTGTTTCTTTTGAGTTTGGTTGGTTAAACAACTCTACAGACCTGCGGATTTCTTGACATGTTTAATAATACCACCTCTTCTTCCATATATAAAAATAAAAGACAACACATTTTTTTGGTTTTAATTATAAGAATCCTAAGACTACTTTATTACTAAATCTGCAATAATATATAATTCGTAAGACAATATTCATTGATCTTGATATATTGCGCTAAAGAAAATCCTAAGTCTTAAAACTCCTTTCTTTTTCTTTTTTTAACCTCCCTTGACATTTTTTTTTTGGAAATATATATACACCTTAATCTCTAAGGAATTACAAATTGAGTACGTGTTCATATTAATATTTTGTGGACTAATATCTGACCCATAAGACTTATCATAGTTACATCATTTATTTTCAAACAGAGAATTGGAAATTAATTTTTATTAAGTGGCATGCCCTTATATGACGACTTACCGGAAACAAAACAAAGAGGGACTTAAGAAGCACTCCAATCAACATCACATTACATAAAACAATTAAGTATGAAAATTTTTATAAAGTAATATGGTCCTTACACGACTCCATTGGAACAAAACAAAGAAAGACGTAGAAAATACTCCAGTCATCGCACTACCTACAAAAATAATAGATGTGAATTTTTTTTATAGTGACATGACCATTTATATGACTATGTAGGAACCAAACAAAACCATAAAGACTTTAGAATTTAAGATTCCAGTCATTGCGCTAAATAACAAATGTGGAAAATTTTGTGAGGTGACATGCATGGCCCATAAATAAACTTTGTACTTAGGAACAAAACAAAAAGACTTAGAAAATTCGCAAGATACCCACATTGACCTTTATCTATATGTTGCTAACGTAATATAGAGACTATTACTTCATTGATTTTGATTGATAATTTCTTTTGAAGGAATTCTGCGTCAACAAAGTGGTGCTTATGTAAGTTCTGTATAATATACTACCTACTTACGGTCTTATATATAAAAAATAAAAGATATATTTTTTTCTTTTAATTATAAGAACGATAAAACTACTTTATTATTAAATCTGCGATAGTATATAATTCGTAATCCAGATAATATTTATTGATCTTCATATCTTGTACCGAAGAAAATCCTAAGGGCCTGTTTAGATAAGTCACAAGTATTTTTAAGATTTTTTCTATTAAAAATATATAATTTTTTTAGTAGAGAAACTCTCAAAAGCATTTTTAACTTTGTATCCGATCAGACTCTAAGTCTTAAACCATTCAAACTTATATGGTTACAATCTTGGTGATAATTAGGGAGAATTGTTTTTGCTTTTGAAAATTATAGTGTTTGCTGAAATGACAACTTGAACCGGAACTAACTTATTGGTTGTATCTTGAAACTTTGGTGCTGTTTCTCTAGGTGTGTATACTGTATACTTGAACGAGGATTTTACTTTAGTTTTGAGTATTTTGATTCTAATCGAATCCAGGTTGAGTTTTGTTTACATTCTGAATTAGAATTTGGTAGTTGTTGGTTTTTTCTTTATTAATGATGCATGAGCCTACTGCCCAAACCTATTGTTATTTATTGATAATCAGTTTTAAGTTGTAGTTTTAAGTTTCATAATTTTTATTTTAAACCAAACCAAACATGGAAGTAACATCTTATCGTTTTTGAATAAAAAATTATAACTTTTTTGTTATATTTTTTTACAACATTTTCCCCTCTTATTTAAAATTTTGAGCATAGGACTCAAAAGTAACATTTTTGTAACTAACACTGAAATCAAGAAATATGAATTTATTCTTTTTTTAAAAAAAAAGAAATATGATTTGTGTTTTCCACTACATATTATTACTATAATTTCTTTTGTAAATAATATTGTGATTGTCGCAATGTGGCGGTCGAGTGAGTTTTCCAAAAGAAAATTGGGGAGTCGTTATCAATGTTTATTTAAGGAAAATGTCAAAAAAAAAAAAAAAATAAGGAATGATTTACAATATGGAAAAAAAAGATTTGGAAGTTATTTAAAGGTATTAACACCTCATGTATCCGTCATGAATATGACAACCTTTAATTCAGTCTAATAAAAATAAAAACGACTTCTTAATTATTTATCTTTCCTTGAGAACATGAATTATGTTTGTTATATTTTGTTTAATTTTAAAAAAAAGATAGCAAATTTTTATTTTTAGTAAAGAAGAAATTTTATGATTTTATTTCGTAGTGTTTTAGGTCGACAAGGGATTTTTCCTCACTCATACATATTCGCTGGTGTAATGAGGAAATCATACTTATGTAGTTCTTTGGGTAAAAAATAACTTGTGTGTTGGTTGATTTTATCTTCTTTTGAATGATTTGTATTTAATTGTGTGAATAAGAGTCGTTAAAATGTTGGACCTTGAAATAATATTAAAATTTTAAAAAAATAATAGAGAGAATCACTTAAGGCATTGAAACGATCTCGAGTAATGTGTAATATTCATTGAGAAAAAAAATTGAATGTTCATTTATTTGAATATTTTTACTCCCTTTTTAAGAAAAGATTTTGGTTGTGATAAACATTACGAAGTCAAGAAAATTGGAGACTTAACACGACATTAGCAAAATTTACTCACATGTTATTAAAACACCATCAAGTAGGTTGAAAACCTAACATGAGGTGCACGAAACATAAAAAAGATAAATTGAGTGATTATTTATTTGAGTATTTTTTCCCTCTTTAGAGAAGATGTTGGGTTTGCTGTAAACTTTGTAAAGTCATGACATTTACAAAATTTACTCATATATTATTGAAATACTACTAAGCAAGTCAAAGACTTAGCATGGAGTGTACAAAACGTAAGTGCATACCAATGAACACTAATGCAAAACTGCAAAGACAAATGAATAATAGTGTTACGAAATCAAATAAATCAAATGAGAATAGAAAAAGATAGAATAAAAGTGAAAAATATACTAAGTAATTAAGGGTACGGGGTTGAAATGCGGGGAAAAATAATATGTGCAGCGGGATATTTAGAGCACATTATAACTTAAACTAACTAATTGGGTAATGAAAAAAACAATCAAATTGACGAATAAGATAAATAATAGAGACAACTAGAAAAATTAAATAAAAATAAAGAGTTGTCTATCAATTTATTTATTATTATTATTATTATATTTATTCATTTATTAATTTAGGGTCAAAGTCAAATTGCATACATTGAGAAGCATACATGGAGAAAGGGGTGTAGCTAGCAATATTTATTTTATCTAAGACTTCTTGAAAACGGACTAGGCCCAAAATGCAAGGGGTGTATGTGTAAAGGCAGCGGGTGTAATTCAACGGACAAAGAGGCTCGCCAATGAAATGAAATGAATCGAACAACAAAACGCCAATGAAAGGCTCTCAACATTCTGAATGAAAACATAGAGAGAAAAGCATTTCTCGTATTCTGTTCTTTATTCTTTTACGTTAACATTCGCTAGCTGTGGAGCATCAGTTTTCGAAACCTTAACATGAGTGATGCATCTTTCCTGATAAATTCGTGATGTTTTTCTGAAGTAAATCAAACAATGACTCTGATAGCATACTTTAATTTGTACTTTTTGTGATTAAAGATAGCTTATTTTGTTATACAAATGTTACTTAGTGCTTATTATGTGCACATAACACTTACTGTTGATTTGTTATCATTCATATTAGTTTTCTGGTTAAACATAGCACTATATTTGAGATTAGAGCGTCACCCTCTTTTAGATGATGGAACAATTGTCGTTTGCACTTTTCTGTGCTTCTTGTCTACTTAAACTTATGTATAGTAATTGCTTGCTTGCAGGAAGTTCTTGAGAAGCGCATAAGACCAGAGCTTATCCATGAAAATGAAATAGGAGTTAGACTTGCAGATGTTGGTGCATTGGATGAGATCAAAGAATCACTTCAAGAGTTGGTACTGCAAATAAAATGCTGGCAAAGGCAATTGCAAATGAAGCTGCTGTGCAAGTTTCATTAATGTCTCAATGTCAACCATCATTCACATTAAAATGGTTCCGAGAGGACCAAATGAACTAGTTAAAAGATTTTTAAAACCTAGAAATTTTATTATTGGATTTGCGACCATTCATCTTCAAAGAACAAGTTCTGCGACACACATTTATTCTCCAAAGGACGTGTAGATCATCATGCACTATGTTTAGGAATGGGTTCTCGGTTTTCGTTTTTGTCTACATACAAATGAGCACCTGTATTAGGGGATTTATGTGTTATGTCATGCATGGTTTTGGAAGATGTAATGGCTTTGTAGGAAGTAGGAATATTTTACACCAAACATTTTAGGTATGCTGTATCATATAATCAGAATTTTGTAAATTGATTGTGCAACTGTACTGCTTAATAGTTAAAATTAGAAAGCTTCTATCTTGGAAGTTTCTTATATATAAGCAACTACAATCAAGATTGTTTAACGATGGAAAAAAATTCAACTAAAAAAAAGATTATTATTGTGTGAGTGGAAAGATAAAATAGGATCTACTAAAAAATAAACAAGAAATCAATTAATTTTTACCATTAATTAGAGTAAAAATTAGTGAGTACTCATCTTAAACAAAGGACTCACTAGTAAAAAAAATCAAGAACTCAATAATTGAGTTCTTACATCAGAAATTTCACAAAAAGTCAAAGCATTAAGGGACAAAATTTTTCTTTTGTCACCAATACTGGAGTCATGAAAATTGTAGTGAGATTTTTTAATAAATTACATATAAATTGATTCATGACTAATTAATGCTAATTTTTCTTTGTACTTTAAAAATGCGTTTGATACATACTTAATTAAGTATAATACAAGGAGAATAAAGTATCACAAACATAAAGTTACAAATGATGCATTGATAACTTTTTATCATGTGCATTATTTGGTGAATAGTGGACAGTAAAAATAAAAATAAATTCTAAAATTATAAATTTAATGAGGATTTGGTCGTTGTGGAAGGGTTGACCCAAGCTTTGACAACTGACAGCCGAGGTCCAGAACCAAATAGTCGGGGTTGATTATCTTATGTTGTTTCACATGACACCACTTCATCATCAAATGACGGCAGCAACTAAAAGTTGTAACTAAATAAAATTTTGAGCACTTTTACAAGTTAAATCTTTATTTAGGAACTGAAATTTAAAATTTAGAAAAATTCAAGGACTTAAAAATTAATTATTCCTTAAAATTGTGAACTTTAGATTCAAGAAGCTTGTGAAGATGCTACCTTGAATTGTGAGAGCATAAAAATAACTTTGAATTGAGAGGAATCAAAGTAAGATAATGGGGTTAGGTTGATATAAATAACTCATAGCAATTAAAGTTCAGCTGTGGAGAAGGCCTTTTATTAGTTTTATATAATTCATTCTTTTGATCCCTTACGTTAATAAGCTTTAATTCATTCAAAAAATGGCTAAATTAAACTTGAACAACAAATAGGTGTGCCAATGTAAAGAACCAATAATCGAAAATATACAGAATTGCAACCTTGAGAATGACAGAGGGAGATGCGTGGTAACCAATAATCAAGGTTTGAACAAAGAATTTAGGACGGTGGGGACGAGGGAGGCTGAAAACAGAGGCACGTGTTTATTAGAATCATTAGATTAAAATTAGATCAAAAGATAAGGATTGATGTAAGTCTCTTAGAATTTTACTACTCTAATTTGATTTTAATTGATTATGTTATTCTGTTAGGAGCAAAGTTGCATGAAATGATCTAGAGTTCAGAGATCCATAATTAATAATATTCAGTATTTCTGTTTGATCTATTCTAATTTCCCCATTTAACACATTAGTTCAGGTTCCTAGGTTCTGAATGACAAACCTTCATCTATGATTAAGTCAGGAATACATCTATCTTAACATTAGATGAGTCGTCAGAATATTAGCTCTTCACAATTATACTTGTTCAGACATCTGCCCGCTCTTAACACTCTTAAAATGATCATAACCAGTCATGTCATGAGTTCGTTAGAAATCCTGCATTCTATCCTCAGGCTATGTAACTTCAACATTTTCTTTGGGTTATATTTTGATTGATGAAAAGGAGTCAAATATAATACTTAGTTCCATTCTTTTTTTTTTAAAAAAAAAATCACTAAGTTCCATAGTTAGACTGATGAAAGGGCCATATTTGGATTGCATCAAAATGTTTTTAACTCGGTCATTAATAGTGCACTAAAAATTTTGGACACTAAAAAGGGTATTTATTTTATTAATAACTAGAGGATAGATCGTGCCTATGTAAATTTTAAATAATAAGTAAAACAATTAAAAAACAGAAGTTAAATACATTTAATAAAAAAAGTGATAGAATAAAAAAATAACAATGTAGATAAGTAGTAGAAAGTTACGTTAGGTGATAAGAAAATTTTCAAACTTTAAGAAGTAATTTTAAAGTAAAATTATCCAATGAAATGTGGATATCAAATGGGGATATTTTCTTTATTATCAGTATAGATTAATAATTAATAATTTAGATTATTATTATTATTATTATTATTATTATTATTATTATTATTATTATTATTATTATTATTATTATTATTTCTTAAAATAAAAGGCATGCATAGTTTGGAAATTGGAGTGATCTCCATATAATTTAAACATATGGGGTCAAATTATTTTGTTCTAATTATGACAAAATGGTGATGTTAGATTCATTCATTCAAAATCTGTGCCTGTATTTTTCTAAGTTTCTTTGATTCTTAAAAAATTGAAAATGAGGCCCTTATCAAAATGTTTAACTCAACAATGTCTTTGTCAAACTGAAATTTTAATTATGAGAGAAAGATACACATAAATTATTGATATAATACATGATAATATATATTTCATTACAAGCACGACGCTAATTAATAAAGCTAGTCTGCTTGAAACCATCCCAATTGACAGCGAAGAAATGTAAAGCAATCATAATGTTCAACTTATTGCCTTTTCCAAGCATTAACAAGCTTAGACATTGCAGTCATCCAAGAGGGCTAAGTGTCTTCAAGGGACTGAAATTTAAAAAAAATTAAAGAAAGAAAGAAAAGAAAACATAATGTTAGTTTTCAAAATGTGTAAATGAGAATAAATAAAAGGCATGAATAAACAACACATACAGTACTTAATGTAGGTATTTGGATATTTCATTTTTTATTCCATTTCTTTCATTGTTAAGCTTCTGAAAATATAAATGCTACTCCCCATAAAATACATATCATCTTTATTTGATTCATATTCTTGAAAGCTTATAAGAATAAAAGATATGGAGGAAATAGAGAGATAAAATATAGAGGATCTTTTCCCTTAATGTAGCTAACACTCTAACGGTAGATTCACACAACTTTTATCTTGTTTTTATTTTTCAAGATCTTGGTACACTAACTTCATCTACATTTTCAAGTATGCTTTCTTCGGACTTCAATATAAGTAAAAAAATAATTTAGCCTAAATAAAAGTAAATAATAATTAGTGTACCAAATATTTGGTGAAGGTTTAAAAAAACTCACTATACTTAATAATAATTTGATTAATGAATTGAATATAAACATAAATATTAGTACATATGATGTTCTACAATCACTTGTAAATTTTAACATTTTCTTTTATTTTTTATTGCTCACGAGAATTTTGTATTTTATTTAAATTATGAATGATTAGATACACTTACATCTCGTGGGAAACACGTATTCCATTCTTTCTCCACAGTCCAGTCCATTGCAATTATGCACAATAAGTGTAAATCTTTTTTCCCTATAGCAAATTGATGGGTAATACTTAAATGCATAATATTGACACATTAGGGGAGAGAGACACTCCAATTTTTTTTACATATTTTAAATAAATATAAAAATAAAGAAAAGGAAAAGATTTAGAAGTTAAAATAAAATAATTAACCATATGAGAATGATGGATAGTTATTAGGAAAGAGCAGGAGAAGTTTAAGAAGTGATTTAAAGATAAAGCTATTTAATGAAATGTGGATATCAAATAGAGATGTTTCCTTTATTATTAGCATAGATTAATAATTAATAATAATTTATTATTATTTCATAAAACAAAAGGCATGCATAATTTGGAAATTGGACTGATCTCCATATAATTTGAACATATGTATGTGGTCAAATTATTCTGTACTAATTATGATTATAAATTCATTCATTCAAAATATGCGCGTGCAATTTTCTAATTTCTTTTATTCTTAAAAAAAATTAAGAATGGACCCCTGTCAAAAATTTTAACTAAATAATGTGTTTGTCAAACCAAAATTTTGATTATGAGAAAGATGTACGTACGTAAATTAATGATATAATACATGATAAGTTATATTTCATTTCAATAGCACAACACTAATTAAACTAGAGTCTTTTTCAAATTATCAAAACATGGTATAAGTATCTCAATTGACAGTGAAGAAATCTAAAGCAATCATAATTTCCAACTAATTGCCTTTTCCAAGCATTAACAAGCTTAGACATTGGAGTTTTCCGATCCAAGAGGGCTAGTGTCTTCAAGGTACTGAAAAAAAAAAGGAAGGAAAGAAAGAAAATATAATCAGAATGTCAGTTTTCAAAATGTGTAACTGAAAATAAATAAAATTCTTATACATGTAAAAAAGAAATTTCTAGAAAATGAAGTAATCAGAATAATATCATCAAGTTAACGATAGAGTAAAATCTCTTATAAGAAAAACATTTATAATAATAATAGAGATCAACGATGTTTCAGGCTTATTATACATCAATAATGATAATTTTAATGATTATACAGTAACAATATAATTTTATATTATTAATTAATCTTAATATAACTTATTCAATATTTCTTCAAAATTTATTATACTAAAATAGTTAAAAATTATGAAATCTTACTGTCACAATTCCAAATTATAATATATATGGAATCTTTCATGTATATAAACTATATGAAAGCAAAAGAAACTATATATATATATATATATATATGAAAGGGCTGCAATATTATTACCTAGTTAAGCTTCAGCCATACACCTTTGACATTTTATTAGCAAATACTGCTACCTTGACATAAATATTGTCTGATAGATTGTTCAAGAACTTGAAATAGGCATGTCTCCAAGAACGCTTGAATAAGATTGAGCCAAACACCATCCAAAAGCTTATAACAAATCCAAATGTCATACTCATGTAAAATTCACGATTGAAAAGTGAAAATTCGTCATGTTGAACTTCAACATTTGGTTTTTGTGTAGGTCTCCCATCAATACAAAATTTCTCAAGTGGCTGTCCACAAAGATCAAGATTATCTTCATAACTCGAGGCATTGAAACTCTGTAACTGTGTGCTGGCTGGAATTTTTCCAGTTAGATGGTTATGTGACAAATCTAACACGCCGAGGCCATAAATTTGTGTAAGACTCGGAGGAATTGAACCAGCCAACTGGTTTCTTGACAAATCAAGAGATTCAAGTGATGTTAGCTTTCCAATTTTTGAGGGAATTTTCCCTATCAAATTGTTTCTTGATAAATTCAATGAAACCAATCCAAATAAATTCTCTATTTCCTGTGGAATTTCTCCAGAAAAGTGATTGCTTGAGAGATCAATGCTTTTTACAAGTAGTAACACTTTAGTTTTGAATATTCGTTCTGAACCTTTCCACATCAAGAGTGCATTCAAATCATATGTTTGGTTAACCCTTGTGTAAGTGGTATTGACCTGATATGAATGAAGTTGATAATCTCCTGAAGATGTTTTTCGAGTCATTGAAGTAAATTTTTTTATGCATTTAGGAATTTTCCCAGACATGTTATTTATTGAGAGATCCAAGAGTTGAATGTTACTTAGGTTACAAATTTGCAATGGTAAACTTCCATGGAAATTATTTCTTTCCAAACTTAAAAATTGCAACTCTTGTAATTCACTCCCAATCCAAGCAGGGATGAGCCCTGATAATTTGTTTTCTGCAATATCTAGCATTACTAGATTTGTGCAACTCCTCAAGGAGAAAGGTATCTCATCTGTTAAGTTGTTGTTTCTCAATAGCAATGCTTGAAGATGAAGAAGAGATCCCATGGATGTAGGTATTCTTCCTGAAAAATTATTGTGACTCAAGTCCAAATAAGATAATGACTTGAAATGGTTCCAACAGTCCGGAATTTTTCCAGAGAAACGATTATTTGAAAGGTCTAATTGGTACAAAGTTTCAACTGTACCATTTGCACATAAAAATGAAAGAGAATCTGAGAATTTATTTTTGGATAAATCAAGAAACAGGAAACCTCGAAGAAATGGTGGAATAGGGCCATCAAATTGATTTGATCCAAGAATTAGGGAATGGTAAAGATTCTTTAGTGGAAAATTTGGAATTATACCATGGAGATTATTGTGTGAAATATTCATTGAAATGGATTCTCGAAATGTTAATTTAGCCCAAAACCACTTTGGAACCATATCTTCTATTCCAGAATTTGAAATGTCAATATCCCCAAATTGATTTTGTGTCTCCAACCATTTGGGAAATACTGGACCTAGTTTGCAAGATCGCAATCCTATGTGGCTCAACTGAAACGGTGGAACCCAATTTGGACTAAATGTCAAGGCCAATAAAGAGTTGTCAGATAACTCCAAGAAGTCTAACTTAGACATGTTAGCGAAATGATAGTCAGTGAGCACACCCTTTAAGGAATTTGATTGCAAATCTAGTTCCTCAAGTTGAGGTGGAAATTTAATATCTTTAGGAATCTCTCCATTTAGCTTGTTTCCAGAAAGATATAATTCTCTTAAAGATGAGAATATTGAGAGGTCGGGTAGTGTACCATTGATTTGATTCTTGCCTAGATATAATCGTTCCAATGAATATCTAGCACATCCAGACAAGTGATGGATTATCATTGGAAACTCTTCACTCAAGCTATTATAAGACATGTCCAATGAGCGCAAAGCACATGCATTCCCAAATGATTTTGGAATTCCACCTTCCAAAATGTTTGAAGTGATTGACAAAGACTCCAACAGAGGTGGCAATTTGGTACTATCTAGAATTTTCCCATTTAATTGATTTTCTGAAAGATCCAATCTTTTCAAGGCAGAAAATATTGAAAGGTCAGGAAGCGTACCGTTGATTTGATTTCCTCTTAAGTTCAATTCTTGAAGCGAGAATCTGGCACACCCAGACAGCCACTGGAGTATCGTTGATGACGTGAAGCTGTTCCAGGTAAGATCAAGGATGGAAAGGGAACTAGAAAAATTGAATTTAGAGGGCTTCAATGAAAGGATAAAATGATCGGAAAGGCTACAATGAATTAAACTCAGTTCTCTAAGTTTTGGTAGCTTGGCAATCATTGGGAGGAAGCTATGAGAAGTGTTGAGATTAGATATGGAGTCCAAGGAAAGATGGGTTAAAGAAATGAGATTAGACAGCCAACGATCTCCATCGTCAATTTTGAGAGCACCACCATAATATGATCGGCCTCCAAGATAAAGCTTCAGCAAATTTGGAAGGTTCCCAAGTCGGGACGGTACACTTCCTCCTCCAAGATAAAGCTTCAGCAAATTTGAAAGGTTCCCAAGTCGGGACGGTACACTTCCTCCTCCAAGATAAAGCTTCAGCAAATTTGAAAGGTTCCCAAGTCGGGACGGTACACTTCCTCCAAGATAAAGCTTCTGCAAATTTGAAAGGTTCCCAAGTTGGGACGGTATACTTCCTTCAAAATAATTGTAGCTGAGATCAAGATGCTGCAACTTGGAGAGATTTCCAATTTGAGAGGGTATATTTCCTTCCAAAGTATTCCAACTGAGATAAAGATGCCGCAACTCAGAGAGATTTCCAATTTGAGAGGGTATATTTCCTTCAAATCTATTTCTGCTGAGATCAAGACGCTGCAACTGGGAGAGATTTCCAATTTGAGAGGGTATATTTCCTTCAAAATAATTGAAGCTGAGATCAAGACGCTGCAACTGGGAGAGATTTCCAAGTTGAGGTGGGATTGAACCCTCCAGATAATAATTCCCAGAAAGATTTAAGTATTTCAAATGAGAAAGAGAGCCTAACTGAGTTGGAATTTTTCCTTCAAAACCAGAATCTGACAGATCTAAATAGTTTAATTGTTGCAACTCCATTAACGACTTGGGGATCTCTCCTCTGAGGTATAAACTGTGAAGGTCGAGCATTAGAATATGGTCAGTGAGGTTGCTGCAGCGAATCCCTTCCCACCGGCAGCAATCAGCAGTGGTCCAAGAAGAGAGCATGCCATAGTCATCCACAAGTGCAGCCTTGAATAAGAGGAGTGCTTCCCTCTCCCTCTCAATGCACATTATTTCCTCTTCAGCACAAACAACCTGCAACATCATCATCATCATCATCAAACACACCATTAATATTATTATGGCTTCTATGAATTTGAAACTATCTGGATTCATGGTTGGCATTTTGGTGGTTATCATCACAAAGAAAAAGTGATTGAACAAATATACTCAATATTGGAATTAGACTGATACTGCTGAGTTTAGCACTGCCAATAGCCACATATATAATATTCAAAAGATTTCGAACGTTTGGTTGAGATCTACTGTTTGCCAACGTGTTACATGTTGTGATAAGTTTGGTTTTTTTTTTATATAATATATTTTTTGTCTATAAAAAAAGTGTTCAAAAGTGACAAGACTGACAAAATATGAAAAACATGATCGACGACTTCAAAAATAAATAAATAAATACACGAAACACGACTTTCAATTGTGAATACGAAAGTAAAAAAGCTGTTTGCCTACGTCTGCTTGAATACCTTAATAATTATTTAAATTTGGCTTTCATAAAAAAAATTGTCGGAAAGAATAGTATAATCAATCCTTTTATATGTAGAATCAATAAGTAGCTTTTTTTTGTTCTGTTATAAAATAGTTATTTGAATGTAAATATTCTAAAGCAAAGCAGACTAAAATAGAAGCTGGCAAAATTTTGTCATGACCCTAATTAAATCAATTTATCTTATAGATTAGACAACAAAAATCATTTTTAGGATATTTAATTTTTAAAATGTTGTAATATACGAATCAAATAAAAAATATCTATTCAACAAAATTTATGAAATTAGTTAAAAAAAAATACATATACAAACACACGCTATGATGGGTTCGGCATCCAACTAATGATTTCCAATCAGACCTTTCACAGATCCATGTATTAAAATATTAAAATATTTTATGAGAATGATTCTATTCTTTTGTTAAAAGTATATTACAAACCACTTAAGTAGTCTGATTCTTTCCCATATTTAGCTTGATTTTCCTTTTAAAAACAATATTAATTTCTTTTCAAGCAGAACACTTGAAAAGGTTGTTTATATCTTCGTACTACGTTGCAGTCATCGACAATCATGTATAGGTTTCAATACACACAAATACTCTACAAATTCAAAAGTTTCCTTTTTATCCACAAAGTTGCCAAAACAGAATTATGTTTCATATGTTATAGAAAAAGAAGGAGTAAATAGACACTTTGGTATGTAACTTTTGATCCTTTATGCAAATTAGTCTGATAGCAGAAAGCTCGATTCGAGACCAGCATCTCCAAAGGAAGAAGAAAAGAGATCTTAGCATAAGTCCTTTAGTCTTGTTAGTTATTAGTTACAAGCAGTTAGCGTTTTCGGTTTTTCTGGTATAACAACCAGCTTTTGCATTACCTTCTTTCTCTTCCTTTGTATAAATACTTTTCACGTAAGCTACGAAATCACGTAAGCTACGAAATATTCATGCAGTCATTTGATCACTCACGTGTGTAAACAGCGTCACCTTCTCTCTCTCTCTCCTTTATGGGCATTAAATGTTTTCACATGGTATCAGAGCTCTTTTCATAAAGAGCTCTGGTGCGCATTCATAACCAAGCTTTATTTCTTCTTTCTCTTCACGTTGTTCACTATGAACGAATCAACACCAAATATTGAGAGTTACCTCTATCTCCATCCAAGCGAGAATCAAGCAGTAGCTCTTGTATCACCAGTTTTAGATTCAAGCAACTATCACTCATGGAGCAGGTCCATGGTCACAGCACTAAGCGCCAAGAACAAAGTAGAGTTTATAAATGGGAACGCACCAGAACCTCTGAGAACTGATAGAACTTACAATGCGTGGAGTCGCTGCAATAATATGGTAGTGTCGTGGATAGTGCATTCAGTATCGGTCGCGATCAGGCAGAGCATCTTGTGGATGAACAGAGCTGAAGAAATATGGAATGACCTGAAGTCACGATATGCGCAAGGAGACCTCTTGAGAATCTCTGATCTTCAACAAGAAGCTTCTTCAATGAAACAAGGAACCCTTTCCGTCACGGAGTACTTCACTAAGCTTCGTATCATATGGGATGAAATTGAGAACTTCAGACCTGACCCCACTTGTTCCTGCACCATCAAGTGTACATGCTTAGTCCTTACCATCATTGCTCAACGGAAATTAGAAGACCGAGCCATGCAATTCCTATGAGGATTAAACGAGCAGTACAACAATGTGAGATCCCACGTGTTGCTCATGGAACCCATGCCCACCATACCAAAGATCTTCTCCTATGTAGCCCAACAAGAACGACAGCTATCAGGTATCAATTCCTTTTCAAATCTCAGTCTTGAATCAAAAGAAAATATTTCCATTAATGCCGTGAAGGTTACCTGTGAATTCTGCGGACGAATTGGTCACACCGAAAGTGTTTGTTACAAGAAACATGGGGTACCCACAAGCTATAAAGGAAGAAGCAAAACCTACAACAGAAACGGGAAAACGTGTACCCATTGTGGGAAAATAGGACACACCATTGATGTGTGTTATAAGAAGCACGGCTACCCCCCAGGATACAAGTTTGGCAACAACAAAGTAGTAAATAACATCATGGAAGGAAAAGCTGCGAGTGATCAAATGCAACGACAAGAGTCTCATGATTTGGTTCATTTTTCACCTGAGCAGTATCAAGCTTTGCTCGCCTTAATACAGCAGCCATCTTCAGGAAGCTCAATCCCTACTCAACCCCAGGTTGCATCCATATCCTCATGCTCCACTAACACCTCACCAGGTATGATTCTTTCTCTCAAAACCACAGACTCTACCTCCTGGATATTAGATTCAGGAGCCACTGACCACGTCTCATCTTCTTTGGCCAACTTTCACTCATATCATCAAGTTAATCCCATTATGGTTAAGTTACCAAATGGACACGAAGTTCATGCTACCCACTCAGGAACAGTACACCTCACCTCTTCCATTATATTGAACGATGTTCTATACATACCTTCTTTTAGCTTTAATCTCATATCCATATCCAAACTTATTTCCACAAACAGCTATGAATTAATCTTCTCCTCTAATACTTGTGTTTTGCAGGATACCAACACCAAAGCAAAGATTGGTACAGTTGAAGTAAGTCATGGGCTTTACCAGTTCACCATAAAACCATCACACTCACGAACCATATGCTCCACCATTATCCACCCAAAATGTAATGTCATCCCTATAGATTTATGGCATTTTCGTATGGGTCATCCCTCTATAGAAAGACTGCAAGTCATGCAAGCTTATTACCCTTCTTTGCATAATAACAATAAGAATTTTGTATGTAATACGTGTCACTATGCAAAGCATAAACGATCATCTTTTTCATCAAGCACTTCACATGCATTAAGCATTTTTGATCTCATACATATAGATATATGGGGACCCTGTTCAAAAGTTTCTATGCATGGGCATCATTATTTTTTAACCATTGTGGACGATCATTCTCACTTTACATGGGTTTATCTAATGAAAACAAAAGCTGAGACTCGAGAACTCATTATCACCTTCGTTACATATGTTCAAACGCAATTTAATAAAACCATTAAAATCATACGTAGTGATAATGGTGCTGAGTTTCTTATGAATGATTTTTATGCTCAAAGGGGAATCATACATCAAACTACTTGTATAGAGACCCCTGAGCAAAACGGCATCGTTGAACGAAAGCACCAACACCTCTTGCATGTTACTCGATCTCTATTATTTCAAGCAAATATTCCTCTTAATTTTTGGTGTTTTGCATTACTTCATGCAACATATTTGATTAACCGCATCCCTACTCCTTTCCTCCATAACAAATCCCCCTATGAACAGCTATATACACGTCCCTGTGATATCTCGAACCTTCGGGTTTTTGGTTGCCTATGCTACATAAGCACTCTCAAATCTCACAGACAAAAGCTCGACCACTGTGCCCACCCATGCATTTTTATAGGATTCAAACCAAACACCAAAGGGTACTTAGTATATGATCTCCATTCCCATAGCATAACCACATCCCGTAACGTTGTCTTCTATGAAGATCACTTTCCTCTCTTCCCAGATACTCCAGAATCATCCCCCTCTTCTACTTCTATATCACCTCTCTCATTTTCCAATAATCCCGACAGCCTTGAACACCCCACTCCACCCAATGACAATCTCTCCTCCCCACATATGCCTTCCCCTTCTCTACGACGTTCCACGAGACTAAAAAAGGCACCCACTTATCTCCAAGATTATCACCATGCACTCACTTCACAAGTTGATACCAATACGCATGGAGTTAGGTATCCTCTACACTCTGTTCTATCCTACTCTAGGCTTTCACCTTCCCATAAACACTTCGTGATGTCAATCTCGATACACACTGAACCTAAATCTTATAATGAGGCTTCCCAATTTGACTGTTGGATTAAGGCTATGCAGACAGAAATACAAGCTCTGCAACAAAATCAAACATGGACCCTTACACCACTACCACCACACAAGACAGCCATCGAGTGTCGTTGGGTCTATAAGATCAAATATAAAGCAGATGGTACTGTTGAACGATACAAGGCACGTCTCGTACCAAAGGATACACACAACTCGAAGGATTGGATTTTCTTGATACATTTTCTCCCGTGGCTAAGCTCACCACTGTGAGAATGCTTCTTGCTCTTGCTGCCCTTCACAATTGGCATCTCCGGCAACTCGACGTCAATAACGCATTTTTTCACGGCGACCTTGACGAAGAGGTATACATGACTCTTCCCCCAGGTCTCCATGTGCATGATCGCAATCTAGTTTGCCGCCTTCAACGTTCATTATATGGTTTGAAACAAGCTAGCCGTCAATGGTTCACACGGCTCTCTTCTTTCCTCATCTCTCATGACTTCCGCCAATCTGCAACAGACCATTCTCTTTTTCTCCACTTCAATAACAGTGATATCACTGCCGTTCTCGTTTACGTTGATGACATAATCATAGCAGGTAACAATCTCGACACCATCACGCATATCACAAACCTTCTTGATATAGCTTTCAGCATCAAGGACCTTGGCACCTTGAAGTTCTTTCTCGGTCTTGAAGTTGCTCGCAATAACAAGGGCATTCACTTATCTCAACGTAAGTACGTCTTGGATATATTATCCAACTCAGGCATGCTTGCCTCACGACCCGCTTCAACTCCCATGGACTACTCCACCCGATTAACAGCCTCGCTAGGCACCCCTCTATCAGAAGCGTCTTCCTCCTCATATCGCCGGTTGATTGGTAGACTCATTTATCTCACCAACACTCGTCCTGATATCACTCATGCTGTTCAACAACTCAGCCAATATATGGCTCACCCTACTTCAGCTCACTCACAAGCAGCATTCCGTGTCTTGTGATACCTCAAAGGCTCACCGGGTTCAAGCATCTTTCTCGCTGCCAACGGCCCTCTGCAACTTAAGGCTTTCAATGACTCCGATTGGGCCGGTTGCCGCGATACAAGGCGTTCTATCACGGGCTTCTCGGTATATCTCGGCTCATCCCTTATCTCTTGGCGTTCGAAGAAACAACCTACTGTTTCGAGAAGCTCCTCAGAAGCGGAATATCGAGCCTTGGCATCTTCAACGTGTGAGCTTCAGTGGCTCACGTACCTTCTGCAAGACTTTCGGGTCTCCTTCATTCAGCCGGCAACGCTGTACTGTGATAATAAGTCCGCCATTCAAATAGCTTGTAACCCCGTCTTCCACGAACGGACCAAACATATAGAAATTGACTATCATATCGTGCGTGATAAGGTGAATCAAGGTTGCCTCAAACTGCTTCCTATCTCCTCGCAACTGCAGCTAGCTGACATTTTTACGAAGCCACTCTCCCCCTCTTTGTTTCAAGGTCTCTGTTCCAAGCTGGGAATGTTGAATATTCATTTCCAGCTTGAGGGGGGCTCTTAGCATAAGTCCGTTAGTCTTGTTAGTTATTAGTTACAAGCAGTTAGCATTTTCGGTTTTTCTGGTATAACAACCAGCTTTTGCATTACCTTCTTTCTCTTCCTTTGTATAAATACTTTTCACGTAAGCTACGAAATATTCATGCAGTCATTTGATCACTCACGTGTGTAAACAGCGTCACCTTCTCTCTCTCTCTCTCTCCTTTATGGGCATTAAATGTTTTCACAAGAGAAGAAGACACAGAAGGAAAGGAAGCTTGTATTTTGTTCATATCTCATCATTTTACAATTGCTTTATTTATATTAGTTTCCTAATAACAGAATTTGTCCCTCAAGGTATATTTTCTAAATCATTGGCTAATTCCATTTATGGTTATGGTGTCCCTGTTGCCACCAATCTGCAATTGTGCATTTCATTTGGCCCATCCTGGTCAGCTTCCTTTCTCACAATAAGCTTCATATGTAATCTATGAGGTAAGAGGGCCTGCCTTGTGGTGACCCTCTTGGATTTTCCTGCGAACTGTACCTCTGTGTGTCCTGTGAATGCACCCCTGTTTCATGCTCTTTGTCTCCTGCTGCTGTATGCTTTGGTATTATAATTCATATTTTTGCATCCGTTATGCAAATAAGTGTCTATCGTTAAAATCTAACTTCCACTGTTAAAATAATAGCCTCCCTATCTTTGTCCTCCCTCACTTCAATTCAATAATAAGGTGCAGGGTGAACGGCAAGGGGGCGGCACGGGTGGCGGAGAATGGTGACTACGTGGCGGTGAGGGAGCTGAAGGAGGTCAAGAAGGTGTTTTGGATTGAGACCAAGAGAGTGTGGGACATTGCGATGCCCATCGTTTTCAACATATGGTGTCAGTTCGGTGTCAACTCCGTCACCAGCATGTTCGTTGGACACCTCGGCCACATTCAGCTCTCTGCTATCTCTCTCATTAACTCCGTCATTGACACTTTTGCCTTTGGTTTCATGGTTAGTGCCTTTGTATTGCTTTTTAGATGTTGTTCTGATTAGAATTTAAGTTTATTTTGATAATTACATTATAAGTGTTTACATTAAAGGCCAGCTTCGGATCTCAAGATGAAAATTCAATTCTGTTCCGAGAACAGCTTGAAAAATTTCCATATAAGTTTCTTCCTTGTTTTAATCTTATGGACTTTACTTGGTTCTAGCTAAATACAAAGGGGGTTCCTTTGTTCTCACAGTCCCTAATTGAATTTTCCTTCATCTTACTAGATTTTTTGAATTTTAATGATTTTAATTTTCTTAAAATCATAATTCATAAGCAAGATCAAGAGAATCTAACTCGGTTGATTGAATAATGTGCTTGAGTTGTTGTGAATTCCCTAGTACGTAACTGAGTTCAATTTCTACAGATAAAAGAAAAAAATCATAAGCAAGAACGAAGCCTTGTGCTGTGTATTTCTCAGAGGATATTGCAGGAAAGCTTGCTTAGAGAATAGAAACCAACTGGTTTCACTAGTATAAAGTGAAGGGAGTACACTTTAATGATATACGATATATAACTATTAATTAAAAAATGGCCAATTAAGATTTGAGCTAATTTTAGAATTTGTCATACATGTATTTGATTTCATTACCATTTTAAAATGTTACATAGGTATGTAGTTTGTGAGTGTATTTGCATGTCTTCATTTTAAAGAAGACAAATTCAATAGGGAAGCTGTAGAAATTGTAATTGTTAGTTGCCTGTTGTTTTTTTAAAAGAAACACAAAATCTAACGATACTCTATAAAAACTGTAGCTTGGGATCGATGGGGAGTGCAACTGAGACACTCTGTGGACAAGATTTCGAAGCTGGGCAGGTTAATATGCTTGGTGTTTATATGCAACGCTCATGGGTGATATTATCCCTGACCAGTATCTTGCTCTTGCCTATATACATTTTTTGCCGCTACAATTTTGAAGCTTCTTGGTCAACAGGAAGATATAGCTGATCCTGCAGGGAGTTTCTCCATTTTAGTAATTCCACAATTTCTTTCACTTCCCTTCAATTTTCCAACGCAAAAGTTCCTTCAAGCTCAGAGCAAGGTTAACGTTATTGGATGGACTGGGTTGGTGGCTTTAATTCTGCACATTGGGATACTCTGGTTCTTAATTTATGTGTTAGATTTTGGCTTAGATGGTGCAACTTTGGCATTTGATATCACGAGTTGGGGATCACAGTGGCTCAACTTGTTTATGTTGTGATCTGGTATAAGGATGGATGGAATGGATTGTCATGGCTGGCTTTAAGGATATTTGAGCCTTTGTTAGGCTCTCCCAAGGGACCGAGAATGCCGATAAATGAAAAATCAGAAATCAAAATATCTATTTACTCGAAAAAAAAGCATAAAACAATAATAATTTGACTGTCCAATGCTAACTATTTGTTGTGTGTAACAATACTTTGATTTCGTTCTTACATTTATAATATTTTTATTTTATTTTTCAGTTTTTTTAATTTCCAAAATGTTTTTTTAATTTTTCAACCTGATTATTTTTATTTGTTGGCTTTTTTAATTACTCATTTTTCTGATTTGCGTAACTTGTCTTTTTAATTATGTTTAATTGTAAATTAGACTAAAACCTAATCTAGGCCCCTTAGTCCCGAGCATATAAGTATAACTGTGTAATACTCAAACAAAATTTTATCATCTTACATATATTTATAGAAAAGATAGATAATAGCATGAAAAATACATGTAATCTCTAAAAAAAATTATTAATCTTTTATTCATAGTTAATTTTTTATTCATAATTAAATATCAAACGCAACATATTGCTGATTGTGATACTTATATTACTTTATATCATCATTGGTTAGCAACTACTACTATAAGATAATATTAATAAAAGAAAATTACCAAGTATATGAATTCAAACTAGTTTACCTCACGTCCTCACACGTCATTGAACTCTTAAACTTTTTTGTAATTGTTTGGTGATGATGCAAAATTAAAATCTTCCAGCCGTAATGCAAATTTTAATATAAAATTTGTTACCGTTACCGACTTAAAAATTAAAATACACATTTTTTAGGACATTATATAACCAAACTTTAAGGGGAATTAAAGATTCTTCCATGTTTAGACATAATCTCATTTATGGTGTAAAAGTAATATAATATGAAATTCCTGTTTACATGGATGAACGAAAATAAAAAGGCTTAGTAGTAATAGTAGTAGTAAGTTTTATTCATAAAACACGAAACGCAGCATAGGGGTAGAGTGTGCCCCAGTTTGTAGGGCAAGCCATGCAGAAACATGGCAGTGACAGTGGACTGAGCAATTTTCAAAGCTTGCCACTGCAACACTGCTATACGTTTCCTAGATTACGCGAACTAACCAATCAGAACACGAGTATGGTTCAGGCAACATGCTTGTGGGGGCTAAGTCTAACACAACAAAACAAAGGCAACTAAGTAAGGAAGCATCGGAATCATCGTCCTTATTACGTTGCTGCCACCTTAGGTAGGGTTCCTCTTTGACATAATAACATAGTCAATCAAAAAGGCAACCAAAGTGCTTTTGTCCTTTTTTAGTTTCAGAAGATTAAAATCTCTCAAACAATAAACTCCTAAATCCAAGAGATGGAATTAAATATATCAAAACAAAATACTCTCACTAGAAGTTCATTTTTCCCTGGATAAATAATTAAGAATTACCCAACTGAGTCAGTGCTCCACCACAACATCACTCTCTCTCTCTCTCTAACAAGTTTTTTGGTTCATCCAAAAAGTCAGCGCCATCCTTTGTGCCTCTAATCTCACCCTCTGTCTCAGTCTTAATTTGCTCTCTACCAGTTGTCTCCATCGGGCATAACAGAAACTGAAGCACCACCAATTACAACTGAGATTTCTTCTGCAAGAATTTCTAGATATATATACCCGCAAACCAATTATTCTCTCTGAAAAATGACTCATGAGGATTGGGATCTCTTTGCCTTAGTTAGAAGTTGCAAAGCTGCTACCTTTACTGCCACCACAAACACAGAAACCCCACCCACCACCACCCCCAACACTACCTCTTGCTTGGATTTGAGCCAAGAAAATGGCTCATTATTCTCTTTTCCCAGTCTTGTGCAACCAACAACAAATGGGTTCCAAGAGCTTCAACATCAACAATTAGTAATAAACTTCAACCCCACCAACACCACCAGCACCACTACTAGCACTAGCACTATCACTAGTGATCTTGGCATCAATCCCAACTCCACTTTGTCTGAGGTTGTGGGATTCATTGGACAACAGCAAGGTTACCACCACCATCTCCTTCCTGCTCCCACAAATCACACCTCCATTGGAACACCCACCACTACTGGTTTTGACAGATTCCAACACCACCAACAACAGCAACTCCAAAGCCCAGAACAAAACCAACCACCCCCTCAAGCACCCCAAACAAGTCCCATCCTTTCACCAACCACACAACCGCAAACACCCAGATCAAGAAAAAGGTAAATAATCACTTCAATTCCCATTTACAAACACACTTTAATCAACTCATTACATTAACAAAAAAAAAAAAAAAACTCGAACTTTTTCCGATACATAAAACCCCAAAACATAAAATCACTACATTTTACATCAATTTCCATTTTTTTCTACAGAAAAAGCCAACAGAAGAAAATGGTGTGCCATGTAACCGCAGACAACCTGTCATCAGACTTGTGGGCATGGCGAAAATATGGACAAAAACCCATCAAAGGCTCTCCATATCCAAGGTAAATAAATAAACCAAACACACACACACATATATATGCAAAACATTCTCTCATAGTCTCATCACCTTCACAGTAACATATCCATAACATTACACTTTTGAATTTCACTCTCATCACGAGAAATTCATTCAGCATACTAAATCCACAACATTACTTTGAACTGTTATTCTATAGGAACTATTACAGATGCAGTAGCTGCAAAGGCTGCGTCGCGAGAAAGCAAGTAGAACGAAGCACCACCGAACCCAACACGTTCATCGTGACCTACACCGGCGACCACAAACACGCGAAACCTGTTCACCGGAACTCCCTCGCGGGAAGCACCAGAACCAAGCCATCCACGACCCGTTTATCCGAACCCAATGAATCCGTGTCTTGCCCAAAAAAAGAAAACGCATGTTCTTCAAATTCCGAGCTTTCTCCAATGTTGTCAGTTTCTGACACGCTGGAAAACGAGGAAACGGTCTCGGCCAGCGAACCCGATTGCCCTGACATGGAAATTGAGCCCTCTGATAACGACGACGTTTTGATACCTAACACGGGTGCCATGTCCGACGCTGTTCTCTTGGGCTTGACCAATGTTGAACGCGACGGCGTTTCGACGTCAGAAAAACACTTCCGGGTCGAGACAGTCTTATCCGGAACCCGACCCGATTTCCAACCCGGTTTAGATTCTTCAGCTCTTCGCCGCACAAAACTCGCCGACCTTCATGATGATTGTAATTTGTAAGTTCTATTTTTCTTTTATAGATATAATTATAGTTTTAGTTTCTAATTACAGTATGTATAAATATTAATGTTTATATTCTATTTTTATTATTAGACCCCAACCTTATATTAATGAGATAATGATATTTTTTTAAATATAAATTATCATATATAATAAATTTATTCAATTTTATAATAATTATCTAAAAATATATTTATCTTAATATTCTAATAGTTGATAGTGCATAGAAATTAAATTAAATTAAATGCAATCTTTATTACATTAATTATTTAATAAATTTTTAAGTATCTATCATATATATTTGATAGTAGGAATTCATTTCTATTATGGTATGTCGTTCGATACTAAAATAGCGTTTCTCAAAAAAATCATTATCGACATGGCACCAAGTACAATGCCAAAAGTACCAAATTTATTAGCCATGCAATATAAAGTTTGAGGGGCTGTAAATTTTATTTATAGTATATTTTCTTATAAGTGACACTGATAAATAAAATAATTAATTTATTACTATATTTATATTTTTAATAGAGAAAAAAAAAAGTCATGCTTAGAAGAAAATGTAAGAATTATTTTATAAAAAAAACTTTTGAAAATGTATATGAAATCTCAAATTTTGGAATACACAAGTGGGGTGTGTCATGTGGACGTGGACCAAATGGAAAGAAAGTTTCAGAATCTTCCCGTCTCCGGCTGTGATGCCTTTATCACGAGATAGAAACTCTGATTTTATTTTATTGTTTATTTTTGTTTTATGTAGTATTTAATTTGTCTCTTACCCTACTAGTAGTTGACATTTTTTATTCTTAGGAGGATGAGCAGGTCAACTATATTTATTGTGTGTTTTCATTATTTCAATTATTGAGCAAATAATTAAATTAATGTCGCCATTTAATGTGGGAAAAGAAACATCTATATTCATGGATTTAGTATTGTTTTGGGCAAGTAATTAATTGGGGCTGAGTGATACACGAAGGTGTGGTTGTTTAATGGTCATTGTAGTATGATGTAAAATGGGTGATGCATGTTGTTTAAATCTAAAACTTTTGTAATGTGGTCAAATTGTCAAACTAATTTAAAAGGGGAATCTGATCTAGGAGTGATCTGGCGTTGGAGTTTGAAGTGGTCTTACAAAGTCATGTTTTGGCAATTGAATTCAACTGTGCTGGTTGGTTATTGGCGTCTGTTTCTTATATACTTTAAACGAAAACTATTAAAGGATTTTTTATAAGATATTTTCATTCACGCAATATTTTGTATTATAAAAAATACATTTGATCAATCCAGATAATGCATAAAGACTATCATGCCAAACTAAGATGGAAGCATGTGCATAAAGAAGCAGTTTTATATGGTTATAAAACAAGCTGGGAAGCTTTCAAATGATTCATGCTGTGATCTACTAGTACTTGAGCTTAAGAAAGACAAACGACACTGCATCCTCTCACATGGACGCACTACATCAATTATGAAGCATTCCAGCATATGTTAAAAACACTTGACTATTCCACGTTAATTAATATCTTTTCAAAACAACCAATTAAGTTTTTTTTTTTATATAATCATAACAACATTGATGTGAAATAATTAGTAACTTTACAACTACTACTATTGATTAAGTTTGAATAAAAAAGGGGTTGGAAATAAGATTAGTTTAATTTAAAACTAAAATATGATGTTGCAAAATGATAGTTAGGTGTGTAAGCATCATTACATAAAAACAAAAACGTGAAAACTCAAACTTTTTCCCGTACATAAAACAATACATTTTACACCAAATTTATTTATTTTCTATAAAAAAGCCAAGAGAAGAAAAATATGTCATGTAACCCAAACAACCTCTTAGTCATGAACTTGTGGGCATGGCAAAAATATGGAGAAAACCCAATCAAAGGCTCTCCATGTCCAAGGTAAATAAATAACTAAACACATACATATGCAAATTCTCTCTTCACCTTGGCAATATGATATCCACAACGTTACGCTTTGAAACACTCTCTCATCACAAGAAATTCATATCGGTACTGAATTGATTTGTGACCAAGAGTCTAAGCATCGTTACTTCATAGAAACCATTACAAATGTAGGAGTTGCAAACGTAATGCCACGAGAAAGCAAGTAGAGAAAAGCAAGCTGGAAAACAAGGCAACAATCGTCGACGATGAACACAACGGCCCACACTATTACTATCTGAAAACGATGACGATGTTTTGATACCCAGCATGGGTGCAATGTCAAATGTTGTTCTCAAGGGATTAACCGATTTAAAATAGATCTATTTTCAAACCCTGTGTAGGCTCTTCAAACAGATCAACTCTTTTGTTGCAAAAATTATCAATCCCCTCTTGCTAATAGTAATAGTCTCATTTTTTCTATAAATATAAATATAGTTCTAGTTTTAAATTATATATACTTTTTGTAAATATATTTAAATTTATATGTGTGTATATTAAATTTGATATTGAAAATCTCAAGTAAGAAATAAGGTTAAATAATTCTATGGAAAATAATTAGACAATTATCTTCTTGTTCATGTTTAATCAACCTTTTTTATACTTGAGGTATGTTAAAGAACCTTTTTATATTACTCTCACAACTTTAGGGTCCATTTAGGGTGATTGTGAGTTTTTGATTTTGGTTTTCATTTTTAAATGTAATTTTCAAAAACAAAATATGTTTGAGAAAAATAAAGCTAAAATGATTTTTAAATCATTTTTAAAACATTTTTACTTATTTTTAAAACAAAAAAAAATTATGAATTTTATTTTTGGTTCAAAAAACATACATTGTCACCACCAAAATTATCAAACTCGAGAGTTTACTAAACTTATGAGAGTTTCATAGACTTGTAAAAATTAACGAGTTAACTCAAGAGTTTGATAATTATAACCACCGTCATCACCACCAATACCACCTCCATTATCGCCACCACCACACCACCAACATCATCATCATTGTGTGTGATGAAAAAAAAAAGAAAAAGAATTATGTGTAAGCATAGATAATTATTGTGGCTATTTTTTAATGACAAAACCTTAAGCATGAAGAAAATATTGAAATCAAGGTAGTTATTGAGATAGTCTAGCTTAGTTCATTAAGTAAGGTGCATGAATTATTATAAATCTCTTGTTACCTACCTATCTTTGATTCTTATAGATAAAAAAAAAATAAAGCAATTCATTTGAAAAATAAAATCAAAATGGTGTTAGAGCATAAGCAAAATGTCACTATCATGAATAATTATTAAATCAAATAATGGAGAAATTATTACTCATAACAAGTTCCGTAGTAAATTAAGGGAAAAAAAATTAAGAATATATATATATATGTCTTACTTGTTAGTTAATGTTGTCACAACTTTGACTAAAAGATAAAACAGAGTATAAATAGAAGAAGATCCTTAACTTATATTATCCTTTTAATAGAAAGGAGTAGATTCAAGAAAAATAATAAATTCCAATAAAAAAATATAAGGACATGAATAAACAAACACATACAATTCTTAATGTAGGTGTTTGGATCATCTATATTTCTTTTTTATCCATTTCTTTCATTGTTAAGCTTTTGAAAATATAAATGTTACTCCCCATAAAATACATATCATCTTCATTTGATTTATATTCCCCAAAGCTTATAAGAATGAAAGAAATGGAGGAAATAGAAAATAAAAGAAAATATAGAGGATCCATTTCCTTAATGTGGCTAGCACTCTAATCTTAGATTCACACTATTTTTCAAGATCTTGCCACACTAACTCTATCTACATTTTCAAGTGTATGTCACAATGTTTTACAAAGCAACCACAAAACCTTTTAAACTAGTTTTGACAACTCAATTAAATACTTTATGGAATTGTCAAGGAGCAGGTCATTAATACTTAGCTCAAATTTAATATGTAAATTGTTATAAGCACAAATTTTGATGCACTCAACTATTTTAGTCAAACATTGACCTATGTGTTTCAGAATACCAGATACTCAACAAATATTTGACAAAGATTTTGAAGTGTTCAATATATTGAGTAGTAATTTGGTCATTGAATTGAATATAAACATAAATATTGGTATACTGAGTATTAACTAGTCATACACTAACCTGTTCACAACAAGTTACGAGAAACTTAATAAAAATCTGATGCAGATTTTAAAGAACTAAATATAGTTAGTAGTAATTTGATCAATGAATTGAATACAAGTATAAATATTAGTACACTGAGCATTGACTAGTTATACAGTGATCTGTCTAATACAAGTTATGAGAAACTCAATGAATATTTGATGTAGATTTTAAAGAACTTGATATACGTAATAATAATTTGTTCTATGATTTGAATATAAGCATAAATATTGGTACATTAAGCATTGACTAGTCATACATTGACCTATCTAGTACAAGTTACGAGAAACTCAATAAATACTTGATGAAGATTTTGAAAAACAATAAGCACAAAATTAGTTATTTTTTTATATCATTTTCATAGCTTTTAATATGAAATATTTTACCATTTCTAAAATAGAAGCTAGCAAGATTTTTTCATGACCCTAAATCAATTTATCTTTTCTATATCTAACTTTTTTTTATCATTTCTACTGATTATTCATCATTTAAATATTATATTTATATTAATTTACTTTTGATCAAATTTTGTTATATATTAAATTTATTTCTGTGTTAATTGCATTTATATTTATTTGTCTTATTATTTTGTATTATTTTTTACATTCATTTTTATATTTAAACTAGTTACATAAAAACATATTTATTTTTTACTTTTAGTAAATAACAGTAAAAAAAAGTTTTAGATGTGCATACTTTTAATAAAAAATCATTTTAGGATATTTAATTTTAAAAATTTTGTAATACACGGATAAAATATAAAAATAACTCTTCAATAAAATTTATGGAAATTAGTTAAAATAATTTTGTATTTCCTCTAAATTTAATAATATAAATTTTACGAAAGTATGTAAAATATATTCAAATAATTTCTTTTGACCCAAATAGTTTGATTGGTTATGTTGATTTTATAATTATTTCTTTCCCGCTTTTTTTAATTTTTTATCAGCTCCTTTTATATTATTTATATTAAACATGTTATATTCTATATATTTATGTCATAAATATAAAAGCAAAAGAAGTAAGTATTAGGACGTTTTAAAAATAGAAACAAGTAACTAAAACTATGAATATTGGTAAAAATGCTGGAATATAAATTTGTGTATAACTTTTATTTTGCCATTTAAAAGTTTAAAGTGATTTGGATAGTCTAGGGTTTTAACTCGGTTAGTTGGACAAAATGTGTGAACTAATATAAATTCTTTGATATTATGTTTGATTCCAATAGATAAAATAAAAATAAAGGAGAAGAAGGGGAGAATTGTATTAAAAAAAAAACTTGGTATTTAATTTGCTAAAAAGATTTGAAGCATATAAACATGGCCGCTATAAGATGGGTTCGGCATACAGCTAATTTCCAATCGGACCTCGTATTGGTACTACAAGACGTCTAAATAATAATTATGACTTCTGTGGTTCTGTTTGCTTCTACCACAACTTCTTCAGAAAAATAATGATTTTAAGGGAAATTTTTGAACCAAAACTTTCATCCAAATGCCATTGAATATTTATTTTAATTTAAAAATAAATTTTGTTCCTAGCTAATATTATTTTTTACAAACATTAACCAATAAAATTGGTATATATTTAAAAGAAAAGTTAGGAGCAAATTTAATTTAGTAGATAATATTATGAAATACTTCAAATATAATTGAATCCATTGGCTTATGTATTTTCAGCTTAATTTCAGTTTTTAACTTTTCAACTTTCAAACTTTTTAATTTCATCTAAAATTTCAACTATCAATTAATAATATTTTAAGTAATCGTCCTAAACACAACCTAAATCTATGGTGACAAATACTATAAGCAAAATTTTGTGTACTAATTAATTTACCAATATTTTATTATGCATTTCGATTGAAAATTTTTTAGTTTAAATATGCTAAAATGCACTTCATATATATATATATATATATATATATATATATATATATATATATATATATATATATATATATATATATTCTCTTATGAGTAAAAGTGACGATAACTACACAACAATGGCACAATTGCTGCTTAGGTTCCCATTTTGCTTTTATTTTTCAATTTAATATCTAACCAATTAAATAATAATAATGTAGCATTCTAAACTATATATATCAAGGGGAGACTAGTGACATTTTAGGGGAGACTTGGAAAAGTCTTCAATCAAGAAGTTAAAAAAAGTTGATAATTAGAAAATTAATAAGCACAAAATTTGTAATTTATAAAAAAAAACTGCACTATGAATTTTTTTTAAAAAAAGATTACTCATCCGTAACTTTTGCGGTTTGTTTGGATTAGAGATGAAATAGAGAAAATGAAAGTGAAAAAAAGAGAAATAAAAGAGGAATGAGGTGGAGAATTTATTTTGTTTGGATAAATAAAAATAATAAAAAATGAGTGGCTTTTTTAGGAATCCTCCCATAAAATTAATATTGCTTCACACAAAATTCTCCCATTTCACCACTGTTTTTGAGGAATCAATTTTTTTTTGGACCCCACTAAATTTGTTTTACTTCATTTTCATTTCCATCCCATCCAAATCCAAAGTTCCCATTTTATTTTCTTTCACTTCTTCCCAATTTATTTCCTTCCAAATGATCCCAATGGAGGACTTCAAATTATATGCAATTGACATTAAAATCATACCGTGCTTGAAGTGGCATTCAAATTGGGTTTAGTTGAAAAAAGTGACCATGTTCTTAATGAAGAAGAGGAAATTGGGTTTAAAAACATATATCATGCTTGAAGAGGACATTTAAATTTAAAGTTAATTAATCTATTTGTCCTAGATATATGACAATAGACCCATAAATGATTTTTTTATTTATTAAAGTGACCATGTTCTTAAGGAAGAAGAAGAATATATATACTTTAAAAAAAAGAAGAAGAGAATATTGAGAAAAATAACTAAAATATTCAATAAATTAAAATAATTCCAATTCAATTCACACCAAAACCCAATACTTTCTATAAATTTTAAAATTCTTAATTGGTTATAATTTCATTATTCCTATACATCAATATATTAAATATCAAAATTTCTTAATTCAATATTCGTATGATAAATGTTTAATATCAATTTTATATTTGTCGTCTTATATATTAACCAAAATATGTACTCCTTAATATAATAAAAAATTAATACAATGACACTTTCATAAATGTTTCTGCCTTGAACTCAAATTGTGTATTTAAAATAAACAGCTTATTCGTTTTCTATAGTTAGTTTGGTTCTTTGGAAGAGATCGAGTAAAAAGAGAGATGATGAAAAGAAGAGACTGAAGTTATGAAACCAGCCTCCCCCAACTGCATTGAGCTCAACAAGTAATATAATGGTAAATGAACTATGTTTCACGAGGAGTAAATTTGACACATATTGTTTTGCTAAATCAAACTAATTGAATGCTATTGGAATTGAAAGACACTATGAATTTAAAATTGTAATATAGTTAGATATTAATAGATATTAAAATGAATTATCAAGAAATTTAGTCCACCTGATCCAAAGAACTTTGCCCAAGTTTAAGATCAGTTTTTGCTGCAGTAATTCACATTCAATTCCTTGACAATTAATCCTTTTAATCTCATATAACTTAATTCCTTGAATGAAATCATGAGACTAATGTACAAAAGCACAACAAAATCCGTAGATCAAACACAGTTTTCTATTTCTACATATCAAAGAGCATGGCCGAAAAATCAAGAAGCAATAACCAAACGTCTCAATTCCGATTATTATGAAGATTCATCAACTTCGTTCATACAAAACAACTAGTTCAGATTTAAAGGCTAAACTACAAACAAAATGCTTAGAAATTAAAAAGGAAAATAAACTAGATCACAATCACAATTGGCTCCCTCAAGCTCTAAAGGCCTTCCTTAATTTTCTCTCCAAAAGCGTCTCTTTGCATTTTCTACCTCAACAAGCTGCCACCTAGAAGTAAAAAAAGAATAAAGAAAAAATTCAAATGCCAAGAAAATTACCAAGACTAATTAAAAGCTATATAAAGAAGTAGAAAATGAGATAGAAAAACTACCTCAAACTTGTATTCTCTATTTTACACTTAATAACTTACAAGGAGGAAAAAGATATATCAGGAAAAAATATACGTTATTATTTTGCGATTAGAAAATAAGTTAAAGTATTTTAATTTTGTTTAATATGAAATGTCAGTGTAACGAAGTTTTATAACCTACATAACAATCATCATTCCTTTAATTTATTTAACTAATACGAAATGGTATGAATATAAATAGAATTAAATATATTAATATTAATAGATGCCCGTGTAAAACTCCAATACATTGAAGTTAATACTAATTAGTAATTGAACTCTTTCAACTTATTATATGCTTTTTAGAAAAACATTTATCAAAAATTGATTATATTACGGGATTAACAGAATCCTAAAAAATGATTTGTAGTCATGTTAAAAGATATTTTGAGATAAGAATATTTAAAATATCAAGATTTAGATTGTTCGAATATATATGTACAACTCATTTAATATATATTTTCAAACATTGTATCATTATTGAATATTAAATTACATTAGCATTTTGTAAACAATCTAATCTAGCTTTCGGAAATGCAAAACAAACATGCATGCACGTTCAACTTTTCTTTTTCATTATCATATAACTGTTGGTTCATCTTTAGTTAAAACTAGTTCATTCAAAGATATATGATATATGGCTTAGCTAGTCTTCTTTTAAGAAGAAAACCGGACTACAACTTGTTTACCTGCAGTGTGATAGTCAACTAAGGTTCGTGTTGATGAATAATTGTTTTTTATTAATTGAGGGCCTAAAGGTCAAAACAAAAGAGAAAAACGCCATCCAATTGTAAACTAAGGTTTGTGACTTATTTATCATATAAAGGAAAAATGAAGTATATTATTACCAGCTATCCTCTATGACGCCACTTGAAAACTTTCACTGCTGCCATGACCTAAATAACGTATGGTAAATTGCTTATGAACTTGAAATAAGCATGTCTCCAAGTACACTTTATTAAGATTGAGCTAAAGACGCCCAGAAGCTTATAACAAATCCAATTGTCATACTCGTGTAAAATTCATGGGTGAAAAGCAATTTTTCAGCTCCAGGAAGTTTAACAATTGGTTCCTATGGCGGTTTCCATCAATACACAATTTCTCTAGTGGCGGTCCATAAAGATCAAGATTATTTTCATAACATGAGGCATTGAAACTCTGTAATTGTGTATCAGTTGAAAGTTTTCCAGATAGATTGTTATGTGACAAATCTAACACAGAGAGTCCATCAATTTGAGTAAGACTGGAAGAAATTGAACCAACTAGCTGTTGAAGTACAAGTGTGAGGTTAAGTCACACATCGAGTAGAAATAAAAAAGTTGAGCACCATATAGGTGAAGAAAAAATTCATAAACCTGTTAGGGACAAATTCAACATATGAATGTTTTTTAGATGACAAATTTGTAATGGTAAACTTTCATATATCTAGACAAGTTATGGATTATCAGTGGAAGATCTCCACTCAAACTGATATTGGATAGCATCAGTGAGCGCAAATAACTTGCATTTTGAAGTGATTTTGGAACTCCACCCTTTAATTGATTCCCTGATACCAATGTTTCCAACTTCAAAAACATTGAGAATTCGGGCAGTATGCCGTGGATTTTATTCCAACCTAGATTCACAGTCAGAACTAGATCCTCTGTTTTTGAATAATAAATTGTAACCTTTTTCTTTTTTGACAACATCGTTTTCACTCATTCAAATTTTTTAGAATAGGACACAGTAACATTTTTGTCTAAGAAGCACGGACGCGGCACTTCAGCGGCGTGTCCCGCGTCGGACTTGCATCGGACACAAATGCGGACACGACTCTGGTGCGACGCGATGTCGGGTACTTCCACTGTCACCGGACACGGTTGGACAGCCGGACATGCACGACTGGATGCAACCCAACAAGTGGACGCGGACACCTTAGCTATTTTTATTATTTATTAAAAAAATGCTTACCAAATACGAACCATTCTCATTCTCATGCACCTTCTTCTTCATCTTCTCCTTGTTGTTTCCTGCAAGTGAACCAAACGTCTCCCTTGCTGCATGTTGTCGCCACCGTTTCCCCGCACAGGTAGGCCCTTGTTTCTCTTTTCTAATTTGCTGGACTGCTCCCTGTTTCTCTTTTTTTTCTTCCGTGGAGAATGGAGATACAAAAGTGTTATTGCTATTTGTTTGTTTTTCGTATGCGTTGCCCTTTCTAGTTTCTTTTGGTATATTGTTTTTTGTTTGTTTTTCACTTGTTTACATTGATTTTTATTTTTTTAAAATTGTTGTAGAGATGAGTGCTTCTAGTCCTAGTCAAGCTAAAGAACAAGATGATGATACCAAACCTTTATGGACCTATGTTACAAAGATAAAAAGTGTAGGTGGTGGTGAAAATTATGAGATAAAATTCAATATTTGTGATGTTACATGGTTAAATCTTGAGATGATGATGAATATGTAAATCTTGATTTTCAATTTAGATCTTTTATGCATATCGTTCATATTTAAGTTTATGTAATTTTAGTTTATTTTATTTTATATATATATATATATATAGTCGTGTCCATGTTCTATATTTTGGACATTACAGGTGTCCACATGTCCGGTGTCTATGTCAGTATTGGTGCTTCATAGATTTTTGTAGTAAAAGTGAAAACAAAAAATCCTCACTTGCTCACAACATACAGCCCTTTATTTGTCTTGCATTCTGCATTCATACAAATATTTATGAAAAGAAAGACAATTGTTAAATGCATACCTTGGAATGTATTTGCATCAATTATTAGAAAATTTGTTAACATATGTTCAATGTATATTTTGGAGTGCAGAGTGGGATCGTTGGGGTGTTCCCAAGCATGTTCCTCTCCCTACAGAATTTCACAAGACGCTAGAGGCACTTACATCTCAATCAGGGAATCATACCGCTGCTGCCAGCTCTAGTGAATCACCATCAAAGGCATGATTTCCACTCACATTAGAGCTTTGGTTTCTCAATTTGAGTATATTTTTATTTTCTTTCTATTGAACTGTTTGCGTGAAATAGTTTCAGACTCGAAGCAGTTTTTGTGGGAGAAAACATGGGCTCCTAAGAATTATTGTTTCACTTTACAAGCACATATTATGCATGAAATGACTTAGTTCACAGGTCCATAATTAGTAATATTCAGAATTTCTGTTTGATCTATTCAAATTTCTCCATCCTATATAATTTAACTCATTAGTTCTGGCTCCTAGTTTCTGAATGACGCACCTTCATCTATGATTAGGTCAGGGATACATCTATCTTAACATTAAATTAGTGGTCAGAATATTAGCTTTTCACAATTATACTTGTTCAGACATCTCCCCACTCTTAACACTTTAAGATGATCAGAACGACTCATGTCAGGAGTTTGTTAGAAATCCTTCATTCTATCCTCAGGCTATGTAACTTCAACATTTTCTTTGGGTTATATTTTGACTGATGAAAAGGAGCAAAAAATAATACTTAGTTCCATTGTTTTTTTTTTTAAATCACTAAGTTTCATTGTTAGACTGATGAAAGGGCCATATTTAGATTGCATCAAAATGTTTTTAACTTGGTTATTAATAGTGCACTATAGTGATGCAGAGTAGCTGTGTCCAGTTACAGAATTTGAATGTTGTTGTGTTATTGAATTGTGGTCATAATGGTGTCAGAGTGTGAATTTTTGTAAAATCTACTTTTGCCCTTAAAATAACATCGTTTTAGGTGCCCAAAATAGATATGGTTTTTCATGCTTCTATCTATTATGCTGATAGAGACAGAGGGTGGGGTAGTGCCTTTGTTCAAGGCAAGGCTCCTCCTAAGAAAGTCTGAAACTGATTCTAAACTTTTCTGCATGCCTTTTATTCATTCATGCAACTCTTACATACTGCAATTATTTACATGTATAACTAATTAAACAAACTAATGGTATTAACAACTAGTTGGTAACTAACCCAACAGATTTAACTAACTATTTACTATGTTTTCTTGGCTGCAATAGCTTCTTCTTAACATTCCCTACCCCATCAAAAACACCTTGTTCTCATGGTGTTGGGTAATGAAAAAAATGGAAATAGGGAAATTCGCAGCAAAAGTCCCACCGGGATAAAAAATGAGAGCATTCTTTGCACCAAAGCTAATGGTCTTTTTGTGGAGTCCATTAGCAATGGCAGCCAACATTCCACTTCTACCTCTAAGAAACTCCTCCACCAGAGGTTTCATCATTCTCTCGTACACTTGAAACTCAGATGAGTCGGAAGAGAAAACACGCGAGAAGCCTCCATAAGTTTCTGATTTGATTCGCTTCGGATCTATCGAGCTTACAGGAGTTGATAGCGTCATCGACTGTGGGTCGTTAACCATTAAGCACGCGGTGGGATTCTTGTTCTTGGAAATTCAGCACCTGGTGGCGCGTTGTTTTTGACGGGGTTCTGAGGCCACGCGCTCTTAGGTCTCTTGCACGGAGCTTGAACGGGCGACAAAAGGAGGGGTCGGATTTGAAGGAAAACTTTTAGATTTTTGTTTTCCGGTTTGGGGAGAGGCGTTGGCGGGGTTTCTAGTGTTTGTGCTGTGGACAAAACGTTGTCGTTTGGGAATGGCGTGATCTTGGGTAAGTGGAAGCTTTGCGGCATCGTTTGGGGAGTGACGCGAGCTCTCCAGGGAACGGTGATTGTGTCGGGGCACCATGGTGAGGTGTTCGGATCCATTGTGTGGTGATGTTCCAGCAGTGCCGTTGGCACTGTGGAATCCATGGAAGGTGGCATGGTTTGCAGAGCTGTGGTACTAAACAAGCTTAACAGACGGTGCCGAGTACTTGCAAAATCAATCCCAATGGATTGAGCTGGATGTACAGAAAGAGAAGGAAGGGATGGCTCCTGCAGGGGTGGTTGTGGGTGGTGTGTTATGGCATGGCCGGGAGTAGAGGTGGAGGCAGTCATGGGCGGCAGGTGGGTGATCGAGAATCGCAGGATATCTAATTTGGCTACATTACGTTGATGGAGGTGAGTGTTGGAATTGAGATGATTATGGTTGGGTGACCGCAGGTGGAGGTGATCGAGAATCGAGTCCACCTTGCCAGAAAGTTCTGCGTATTTGTCATTGAGGGAAGCTTGGCTGTTGGATAGGCGAGCAACTGCGTCTTCAAGTCTTTCCATCGTGGTCTTTCTGGTTGTGTGGTCAGCCATGGCGATACGACAGCGACGACAGGTCGGACCAATTGATAGAGACAGAAGGTGGGGTAGTGCCTTTGTTCGAGGCAAGGCTCCTCCTAAGAAAGTCTTAAACCGATTCTAAGCTTTTCTACATGCCTTTTATTCATTCATGCAACTCTTACATACTACAATTATTTATATGCATAACTAACTAAACAAACTAATGGTATTAACAACTTGTTGGTAACTAACCCAACAGATTTAACTAACTATTTACTATGCTTTCTTGGCTGCAATGGCTTCTTCCTAACATATGCGATGCTTATACTATTTGATTCACACTAACTCATCTTTGGCAATATTTTTCTCTACTCTGAACTCTAATTTGTTTTTGTACTGAGCTCAGAACCTTCAACTTGCTCTACTTTTCATGTGCAACACTCATTTTATATTTGAATGTTTAAGTTGTCTGCATATTTGAAATTGATGACCATGAAGAATTAAGTTTATCTAATTGGATATTTTATACAATATCTTGTTCCATCTCCACCATGTGTGGGTGGGTTTACAATGTGCATTATGGCATCTACTTTTATCATGTATTTTCAGGAGACGGTTGTCTATGCAAACCATATTTTGGTTCAAACATTCTCCGGGAAGTCTCTTGATATACATGATCCATTTATTTGTAAGATAAGAGAATCCTTATGCATATACCATTTTTGTTGATCATTTCACTCAAAAGTTTAAATTTATTATTATTATAATTAGGGGAGAGAGACACTCCCAATCTGTTTACATATTTTAAATAAAAATAAAAATAAAGAAAAGGAAAAGATTTAGAAGTTAAAATAAAATAACTAACAACATGAGAATGATGGATAGTTATTAGGAAAGAGTAGTAGAAGTTTAAAAATTGATAAAATATATAGTTGTCTAAAATTTGTGGAGCTGAAAAGGAGTAGATGGGGCCTCTCCAAATTTTAAATAACAAATCCAACAATTAAAAAAACAAAATTTAAATACATTTAATAAAAAAATGATAGAGTAAAAAAGATTAACAATATAGAAGTAGTGGAAAGTTGCAATAGGTTAGAAGAAAATTTTCAAAATTTAAGAAATGATTTAAAGATAAAATTATCTAATGAAATGTAGATATCCAATGGAGATATTTCCTTTATTATTAATATAGATTAATAATTAATAATATAGATTATTATTATTATTTCTTAAAATAAAAGGCATGCACAGTTTGGAAATTGGAGTGATCTCCATATAGTTTAAACATATGTGATCAAATTATTTTGTTCTAATTATGACAAAATTATGATGATAGATTTATTCATTCAAAATATGTGCCTTCAATTTTCTAATATCTTTGATTCTTAAAAAATTGAAAATAAGGCCCTTATCAAAATATTCAACTCAACAATGTCTTTGACAAACTGAAATTTTGATTATGACAAAGATGCACGTAAATTAATGATATAATACATAGTAATTTATATTTCATTACTAGCACAACGCTAATAAAACTAGAGTCTTCTTGAAATGATCAAAACATGATATAAGTATCTCAATTGCTAGTGAAGAAATGTAAAACAATCATAATTTCCAACTTATTGCCTTTTCCAAGCCTTAACAAGCTTAGACATTGGAGTCATCCAAGAGGGCCAGTGTCTTCAAGGGATTGAATTTTCTAAAAAAAAAAAAAAAAAGAAAGAAAGAAAAGGGAAACAGAATGTTAGATATCAAAATGTGCAAATGAAAACAAATAAAATTCTTATACCTATAAAAAGAAATTTGGAGAAATTAAAGTAATCAGAATAATAACATCAAGTTAATGATAGATTAAAATCACAATAGTTTATAAGAAAAATATTTATGGTAATAATGGAGATCATTAATATTTTAGGATTAAGTATTAAACATCAATAATTATGAGTTTAATGATTATGCAACAATAGTATAATTTTATAGGATAGTTTATGGTAATAATGGAGATCGTTAATATTTTAGGATTAAGTATTGAACATCAATAATTATGAGTTTAATGATTATGCAACGATAATACAATTTTATACCATTAATTAATCTTAATATAATTTTTGTAAAATTCCACAAACTTATCATATACAAAGTTATAAATGATTGGATGACAATATAAATAAATTCTCCGGTATCTCTTCAAAATTAATTATATTAAAAATAGTTCAATGAAATCTTATTGTCACACTTCAAAATTATATTATGTATGAAATCTTTCATGTATATAAACTATATGAAAAGCAAAAGAAAGGACTACAATATTATTACCTGTTAAGCTTCATCCATGCACCTTTGATATTTTATTAGCAAATACTGCTACCTTGACATAAATATTGTCTGATAGATTGTTCAAGAACTTGAAATAAACATGTCTCCAAGAACGCTTTATTAATATTGAGCCAAAGACTCCCCAGAAGCTTGTAACAAATCCAATTGCCATACTAATGTAAAATTCACGGGCAAAAAGCAATTTTTCATCTTCAAGAAGTTTAACAATTGGCTCCTGTGCAGGCTTCCCATCGATACACAATTTCTTCAGTGGCGGTCCACAAAGATATAGATTATCTTCATAACATGAGGCATTGAAACTCTGTAATTGTGTACCAGTTGGAATTTCTCCAGATAGATTGTTATGTGACAAATCTAACATAGAGAGTCGATCAATTTGAGTAAGACTTGAAGGAATTGAACCAACTAGCTGGTTTCTTGACAAATCAAGAAAGTCAAGTGATGTTAACTTCCCAATATTTGAAGGAATTTTTCCAGTCAAATTGTTTCTTGATAAATTTAATGAAACCAATTCAAATAAACTCTCTATTTCTATTGGAATTTCTCCAGAAAAGTGATTGCTTGAAAGATCAATGCCTTTTAAAAGTGATAACACATTCTTTTTGAACATTTGTTCTGAACCTTTCCACATCAAGTGTACATTAAAATCACGTAGTTCAATGAAAAATATTGTTGCAGATGTCTTTTGAGTCATTGAAGTAAAAATTTTTATGCATTTAGGAATTTGCCCAGACATGTTGTTTAGTGAGAGATCCAAGAGTTGAATGTTACTTAGGTAGCAAATTTTCAATGGTAAACTTCCATGGAAATGATTTCTTCTCAAACTTAAAAATTTTAACTCTTGTAATTCGCTCCCAATCCAATCAGGGATAGATCCTGATAACCTATTTTCTGCAATATCTAGCACTACCAGATTTGTGCAACTCCTCAAGGAGAAAGGTATCTCATTTGATAAGTTGTTGTTTCTCAATAGCAATGCTCGAAGATCAACAAGAGATCCCATGGATGTAGGTATCCTTCCTGAAAAATTATTGTGACTTAAGTCCAAATAAGATAATGACTTGAAATGACTCCAACAATCCGGAATTTTTCCAGAGAAATGATTATTTGATATGTCAATATACTCAATTTGATTTTGTGTATTCAGCCATTTGGGAAATACTCGACCTAGCTTGCAAGATCGCAATCCTATGTGGCTCAACTGAAATGGTGGAACCCAATTTTGGCTAAATGCCAAGGCCAATAAAGAGTTCTCAGATAAGTCCAAGATGTCTAACTTAGACATATTAGCGAAATGATAATCAGTGAGCACACCCTTTAAGGAATTTGATTGCATATATAGTACCTCCAGTTGAGGTGGAAATTTAATATCTTTTGAAATCTCTCCATTTAGCTTGTTCCCATAAAGATATAATTCTCTTAAAGATGAGAATATTGAGAGGTCGGGTAGTGTGTCATTGATTTGATTCATGCCTAGATATAATTGTTCCAATGAATATCTAGCACATCCAGACAAGTGATGGATTATCATTGGAAACTCTTCACTCAAGCTATTATTAGACATGTCCAATGAGCGCAAAGCACATGCATTCCCAAATGATTTTGGAATTCCACCTTCTAAAATGTTTGAAGTGATTGACAAAGACTCCAACAGAGATGGCAATTTGGTACTCTCTGGAATTTTGTCATTTAATTGATTTTCTGAAAGATCCAATGTTTTTAAGGCAGAAAATATTGAAAGGTCAGGAAGCGTACCATTGATTTGATTTCCTCTTAAGTTCAATTCTTGCAGCGAGAATCTGGCACACCCAGACAATTGATGGATTATCACCGAAAGCTCTTTATTCAAATTGTTACCAGACATATACAGTGAGCGCAAAGCACATGCATTCCCAAATGATTTTGGAATTCCACCTTCTAAAGTGTTTGATTGGATTGACAGAGATTCCAAATGAATTGGTAAGCGGATTCCTTCAGGTATGTTTCCACTTAATTGATTCATATCGAGAACCAATATTTTTAGAGATGAGAATACTGAAAGGTCAGGTAAAGAGCCAGTGATTTGATTAAATGACAAAACCAAATCTTGTAATGAGTGTCTAACACAACCACTAGACAAATTATGAAGGATTGATGGAAGGTCTTCAGTCAAATGGTTTGCTGGCATGTATAAAGAATGTAAGGTGCATATATTCGCCAAGGATTTCAAATCCTCACCCTTGAATATATTATATGAGAGGTCGAGGTGCTCAAGAGAATTCATTACACGGCCAAAATGGTTTGATGTGGAACCCTCCAAGAGGTTATTACTAAGGTCAAGCTCAACAAGGTTGGAAGTGACGTTGGACAGCCACTGGAGTATCATTGATGACGTGAAGCTGTTCCAGGAAAGATCAAGTCTGGAAAGAGAACTAGAAAAATTGAATTTGGAGGGCCTCAGTGAAAGGATAAAATGATCGGAAAGGCTACAATGAATTAAACTCAGTTCTCTAAGTTTTGGTAGCTTGGCAATCATTTGGAGGAAGCTATGAGAAGTGTTGAGATTAGATATGGAGTCGAAGGAAAGATGGGTTAAGGAAATGAGATTAGACAGCCAATGATCTCCATCGTCAATTTTGAGAGCACCATCATCGTCATAATATGATCCTCCAAGATAAAGCTTCTGCAAATTTGAAAGGTTCCCAAGTTGGGACGGTATACTTCCTTCAAAAGAATTGTAGCTGAGATCAAGATGCTGCAACTGGGAGAGATTTCCAATTTGAGAGGGTATATTTCCTTCAAATTGATTGGCCCTGAGATCAAGATGCTGCAACTGGGAGAGATTTCCAAGTTGACGTGGGATTGAACCCTCCAGATAATAATTCCCAGCAAGATTTAAGTATTTCAAATGAGAAAGAGAGCCAAACTGAGTTGGAATTTTTCCTTCAAAATCAGAATGTGACAGATCAAGGTATCTCAAGTTGGTGAGAGAACCAAGAAACTCTGGGATTCCTCTGCCTTGAAAAGAATTCCAACTGAGGTTTAAATAGTTTAATTGTTGCAACTCCATCAACGACTGGTGGATCTCTCCTCTGAGGCCTAAACTGTGAAGGTCGAGCATTAGAACATGGGCGGTGAGGTTGGAGCAGCGAATCCCTTGCCATTGGCAGCAATCAGAAGTGGTCCAAGAAGAGAGCATGCCATAGTGATCCAGAAGTGCAGCCTTGAATTGGAGGAGTGCTTCTCTCTCAGTCTGAATGCACATAATATGGTCTTGAGCAGAAACAACAACCTGCAACATCATCATCATAAATGTTATTATGCCTTCCATGAATTTCAAACCAACTGGATTAATGGTTGGCATTTTGGTGGTTATGATGAGAAAGGCAAAGTGATTGATGAAATGAATCCACTCAATATGAGAATTAGAATGATACTGATGACTTTAGAATGATAATGATGACTTTAGCACTGCCAATAGCCATGCATATATATATATAATATCCAAAAGTTTTCGAGCGTTTGGTTGAGATTAACTGTTTGCCAACGTGTTACATGTTGTTGTTATAAGTATGGTTTTTTTAATATAATATATTATTTGTCTGTAAAAAAAGTGTTCATAAGTGACAAAACTGACAAAATAAGAAACACATGATGGACGACTTCAAAAAGTCCTCTAATTAAACAAAACAAAATAAAAATAAAAGACGATTTTGAATTGTCAATACGAAAGTAACAAAGCTACTTGCGTACGTCTGCTTGAATACCTTAATAATTATTTTAAATTGGCATTCATCTAAAAGTTTTGTCCCAAAGAATAGCATAATTAATCTTTTTTTTTTATGTAGAATCAATAGCTTTTTTTATGTTTGTTATGCTATAAAAGAGCTATTTGAATGTAAATATTCTAAAGCAAAGCAGACTAAAATAGAAGCTAGCAAAATTTTGTCATGACCCTAATTAAATCAATTTATCTTTTCTAGAGCTAACTTTTTTATTATTTCTACTGATTATTCATCATATAAAATTTTATATTTATATTAATTTACTTTTGATCAATTTTATTAGTTCATACTATTTTTTTTTTATATTAACTAATAAAATCGGTATATATTTAAAAGAGAATTTATGAATAAATTTCACTAGTTGATACTATTAAATACTTCAAATTGAATCCATTAGCTTATTTATTTTCAGCTTTCATTTTTAACTATTCAACTTTTAAACTTTTAAATTTTATTTGAAGTTTCAATTATCAATTAATGATATTTTAAGTAATCGTCCTAAACACAACCTAAATCTATGGTGGCAAACACTTTGAGCAAGATTTTGTGTACTAATTACTTGGCCAATATTTTGTTATGCATTTCAACTGAAAAGTTTTCAGTTTAAAGATGCTAAACGTAGTATATATATTTTCTTATGAGTAAAAGTGACGAAAACTACACAACAACACAACTTTTATTTTATTTTTCAATTTAATATCTAACCAATTAAATAAAAAATAAGACTTGGAAAGATAATTTTAGGAGAGACTCATCAATAATGGAGATATACTGCTGAGTTTAGCAGTGCCAACAGCCACATATATAATATCCAAAAGTTTTCGAACGTTTGGTTGAGATCTACTGTTTGCTAACGTGTTACATGTTGTTATAAGTTTGGTTTTTTTAATATAATATATTATATTATTGGTCTATAAAAAAAAGAAAAAAAGTTTTCAAAAGTTACAAGACTGACAAAATATGAAAAACATGATCGACGACTTCAAAAAGTTCTCTGATTCAAAAATAAATAAATAAACAAAAGACGACTTTGAATTGTGAATACGAAAGGTAAACAAGCTGTTTGCGTACGTCTTCTTGAATACCTGAATAATTATTTAAAATTGGCATTCATAAAAAAAATTGCCCCAAAGAAAAGCATAATTAATCCTTTTGTATGTATAATCAATAAATAGCTTTTTTTATTTGTTGTTCTGTTATAAAAGAGTTATTTGAATGTAAACATTCTAAAGCAAGGCAGACTAAAATAGAATCTGGCAAAATTTTGTCATGACCCTAATTAAATCAATTTATCTTATAAATTAGGCAACAAAAATCATTTTTAGGATATTTAATTTTTTAAATGTTGTAATATACGAATCAAATATAAAAAAAATATATTCAATAAAATTTATGAAATTAGTTATAAAAAAAAAACATTTACACACGCACGCTATGAGAAGGGATACCACTAAAGTCAACTATCAATTAACGATATTAAGTAATCATCCTAAGCACAACCTCAATCTATAGTGATAAACACTTTGAGCAAGATTTTGTGCACTAATTACTTGATCCATATTTTGTTATGCATTTCAACTGAACAATTTTTAGTTTAAAGATGCTAAACGTAGTATATATATTTTCTTATGAGTAAAAGTGACGAAAATTATACAACAACACAACTTTTCTCTTATTTTTCAATTTAATATCTAACTAATTATATAAAAAAATAAGACTTAGAATATAATGTAGTATTCTAAACTATATATATCAGGTGCAGACTAGTAACATTTTAAGAGAGACTCGAAAAAGTCTTCGGTCAAGAAATTACAAAAAAGTTTATAGTATTTCTTCGTAATTAAGGTAATGACATTCATATTTAAAATAATTAGAAAAATAATTAGCACAAAATTTGCAATTTATGAAAACAAAAAACTGCAGTTTGAAAAAAAAAGTGAAAATATAACTCATCCGTAACTTTTACAGTTTGTTTGGATTAGAGGTGAAAGAGAGAAAAATGGAAGAACGAAAAAAAAAAGAGAGAGATAAAAGAGAAACTAGGTGAAAAATTTATATTATTTGAATAAATAGAAATAATAAAAAACTGAATGATTTTTTTTTACCAATCCTCCCATAAGATTAGCATTGCTTCACACAAAATCCTTTCATTTTACCACTGTTTTTTAGGAATCATTTTTTTGGACTCCACTAAATTTATTTTATTTCATTTTCATCCAATCAAAACCAAAAGTTTCTATTTTATTTCCATTCATTTCTTCCCAATTTATTTCCTTTCAAACCATCCTAAACAAGTGGAGGACTTCAAATTATATGTTATTGACATTAAAATGGTGTTGTGCTTTAAGTGACATTCAAATTGAATTTGGCTAAAAAAAGTGACCATGTTCTTAATTAAGAAGAAAAAATTGGGTTTAAAAATGTATACCCTACTTGAAGGGGCTATCAAATTTAAACACAAAAATGTATACCATGCTTGAAGGGGCTATCAAATTCAAACACTCATTTTATAGTTGAATGTTTAAGATGTCTGAATATTTGAAATGAGCATTTTCTTTTTAGTTTGAGCACTTATATGTATATAGTATAAGTTATTTAATATCTAACCAATTAAATAAAAAAACAAGACTTAGAAAATAATGTAGCATTCTAGACGATATATATGAAGTGCAGACTAGTGACATTTTAGGGGAGACTCATCAATAATGGAGATATACTGCTGAGTTTAGCACTGTCAATAGCCACATATATAATATCCAAAAGTTTTCGAACGTTTGGTTGAGATCTACTGTTTTCCAACGTGTTACATGTTGTTATAAGTTTGGTTTTTTTAATATAATATATTATATTATTGGTCTATAAAAAAAAAGTTTTCAAAAGTTACAAGACTGACAAAATATGAAAAACATGATCGACGACTTCAAAAAGTTCTCTGATTCAAAAATAAATAAATAAATAAACAAAAGACGACTTTGAATTGTGAATACGAAAGTAAACAAGCTGTTTGCGTACGTTCATGAAGGACTTGAGAGATCAATACTTTTTAAAAGTGACAACCCATTATTCTCTATTTCTATCGAAGGTCTTCAGTCAAATTGTTAAAAGACATGTATAAAGAATGTAGGGTGCATACATTTATGAAGGACTTGAAAACCTCACCCTTGAATCTATTAAAGGAGAGCTCAAGGTGCTCAAGAGAATTCAAGACCATGCCAAAATGATTTGATGATGTGAAAACCTCCAAGATCCAGCTCAACAAGGTTGGAAGTGATGTTTGACAGCCACTATTCACACTCTTCCCATGCTCTGAACATTGTAAAATATACAATGTCATAATATATATGTAATGTACTATATAAGTCAACAATTCTAAGATACATGTTAAATTATGATTTAATGATAATATAAAATACTATTTTATACTAGGAACATATTTTATTTAAATTTTAATTCACAGACTCTTTTTTATTTTATTTTTTCTTCAAGCTGAGCTCTGGGAAGAATTACATAATACTCTGTTCCAAGAAGAGTTTCTCTGGTTTTAGAAGTTCCATTGCAGATGGATGAAATTTGGGAATAGAAGGCAACTGAACTTTATCCATAAAATTCAGAATAGCAGTGGAGAGTGGATAACTGATATTTCTTAAATTCATCAGGAGATGATAGTATACTTCTTCAAAAAGAAGGTAGTTATGAGCCTTTCTGCTTACAAGGATCTTTCCCCGGGTTTGAAAAGTGCTAGGTTGGAGGAGTTGGGTCGTGATGATGACTAACCAGAGAGTCTAGAGATACATTAATTCTTTTCAAAAGCTTTGACCCATTCCTTGTTTGCAAATCTCTTAAAGAACTAGCTTTACCATGCATCCACCTTATATTGAAACATATCACTCAATGTGAAAATATTAACATGCAAATAAATATTGGAAAATGCTGAATGGTATGAAAACTACGAATGACACCAATCATGTGGTGTCTCATTTACTCTAACCGTTCAGAGTATTATAATATTTTCTTATAGAGGACTAATAAATTTTATTCAAGTGGGGTACAAGGGGTATCATACAACAGATAAGAACCAGCAAAAAAAAGCCTACATACAGGAGTTAGTCCTTTACATTAAAAGTGTTCCTTGTACTCAGCTTCTACTCTAATGCTATAGAGTATGTACTAACCCCGATCCTTCATAAGTTGTATTTTATGAACGCACCTAGAACCTGAAAAAATAAATTAAAAGCCCCAATCCTTCACATGTCTCATAAAAGGGCAAAATGATCTGCAAGTAAGCCAACCATGCATCCTAGATCATAAAAGGGGGTGATTATATCATGGTTCCCTGGTGCAAACTGTAATAATTTTGTTCAACAAAAGGTCTCCTCTGTAGAACTGTTGAGCCAAAATAAGTGATGAAGTCATAGCTAATAAGAAATAAGGAAGTAGTAAAATGTGATTTTAAATTATGAAATCATAGAAAATAAGAGAAATCAAAGAAAAAGTATTGAGGAACTATGCCATGCCAAACTCTCTAATGACTTTACAACAGGGTATGTTGGTCTCTCTAATGACTTTACAACACCGGTCATTGGGGGTTTAGCAAAGACAAACACTTATATGGTTGACGTGCTTATAGTTTGTAAAATGATATAGCCACTGTAATGTAATGACATGCCAGAAAAAAACAAATAATAACCAAACAAATGAGAGAGAAAATAAGAAAAAGTATTGGGGAAGTAGCTAAATACCCAATTTTTTATATAGAAAAACAATTTAGCGAGAAAATAAAAAAGAAAAACCATTCTCACTGTGCCATGAATCTGAAGTGTTGAACAACTCCTCTACGTCTAGAATTCCTAAGGATAAATTTAATTATGAATGCAAAAACTGAATGAAAATCAATTGATTACATTTCCGTAGGAATATGAATTATACCAGAGCTTGTGAAAAAGGCACTATGTCATGCCAAACTCTTTCGAAAATCATACTTTAGCTCTGATTCTAAAGATTACAGGTCCCTTTTCCCCATGTTTGCTTCCTTCATATCCTCAGTTTCCCCATTGATGAATATGGTAAAACCATCAAGCTTCTTTCTCATGTCTGAAGCCAAATCAGGTTTCAACATCATCAGTTATGACAGCAACAAATTCGAACACTTAGTAGGGGGTACTATTTCAAGGCTTAATTCTACATTGAACTATTGCGTGCAGCAGGGTATGAAATTCATTTAAATTTATTTTTAGCTTCTAATGATTCTTACTAATTAAGCATGAGGCGAAAAAATGTAGTAATGATGCGTAAGCCTATTGTTGCACATCTCAGAAATTATATATTATAAATAGATTGTTGCATTTTTTAGTATCAGTATCTGTTGCGTTGGAAACAGGGCAGCTGCAGGAGATGAATGATGCATCTTTCCTGATAAATACGTGGTGTTTTTCTGAATCTGATATCATACTTTAATGTGTAATTTTTGTAATCAAAAGATGGCTTATGTTGTTATACAAATGTTACCTAGTGTGCACGTAACACTTATTGTTGATTTGTTATCATTCATATTAGTTTTCTGGTTAAACATAGCACTATATTTGAGATTAGAGCGTCACCCTCTTTTAGATGATGGAACAATTGTCGTTTGCACTTTTCTATGCTTCTTGTCTACTTAAACATAGTTGATTCTGAGCATATAAATGGTGATCAATAAATCAGCACACCCAAATTCAAACAGAGCTATATTGCTTTTTGGGCCTCCTGGTACTGGAAAAAAATGCTAGCAAAGGCAATTGCTAATGAAGCTAGTGTTCAAGTTTCATTAATGTCTCAATGTCAACCATCATTCACATCAAAATGGTTTGGAGAGGATGAAAAGAACATTCGAGCTCTGTTCACACTGCCTGCTAAGGTTTATAGTATGATTGGACAGAGGACTAGAATAGGAGAGCATGAGGCCATGAGGAAGAGAATGAAAGACATGGTAGCTATTAAACAACTTCTTCTACTCTTTTAAGTTTGACATCTCCATCCATGCAAATTTTGGTATGAGCTGAAGATCTAACTAAATATATGTTGCATCATATTTTAGGAAAAGAAGCAAAGAGAAGAAGAAGGCCAGAGCTCCGAAGATGCTTCAAACAATAAAGACAAGGAAGAACAAGAAATTAAAGCGAGGTCTTTAAACATGGAAGACATGAGACAGGCTAAGAGTCAGGTAGGGTGAACTTTAAATTTCATTCAAATGTATACGGAGTACTTGATTTGGGCATTTGTACAATACTGCACGAACTAGTCAAAAGTGGATTTTTAAAATCTAGAAATTAAAAAACGTTGGTTCGGTTGAATACGGTAATAGATATATGGCACTAGGGTCATCTGATCCATTTTTTTCCACTTAAAATGGTAACTTGTAACCAAAGATTTCATACTAAATATCACACGAGTGGAAGAAGGAAAGTGTTATTTGCAATAGAATATCTTTTCCCATCTACATGAACTTACATATATCTGATTAAATGCAAGTGGATGCAAGTTTTGCATCAGAAGCATCCGTAATGAATGAGTTAAAGCAGTGGAATGATTTGTATGGAGAAGGAGGTTCAAGGAAGAAACAACAGCTGACTCACTTCCTTTAGATTGTGGAATGCTACTTTTATTATTGGATTTGTGACAATTCGTCTTCAATGATACATTTCAACAAAGGAAGGAGTCCTTCACCAGAGATGTTGAACTCAAAGCATGCCTAAATGTCTCACTATATCCCAGATGTCACAGAGATATCATGATTCCCATGCCAGAAAAGCACAAGTTCTGCAACATGCATCTATTCTCTAAAGGACGTGTAGATCATTATGCACTATGTTTAGGAATGGGTTCTCGGTTTTCGTTTGAGTTGTCTACAAACAAATGAGAACCTGTATTAGGGGATTCATGTTATGTCATGCATGGTTTTGGAAGATGCAATGGCTTTGTAGGAAGTAGGAATATTTTACACACAACATTTTAGGTGTGCTGTATTATATATGACAGTAGAATTTTGTAAATTGAATTGTCTTTAAACTGTACTGCTTATACAGTTGTGCAACTGAAATGAATTTTCTTTAAATGGAACTAGTTGAATGCTATTGGAATTGAAAGAAACTCTGAATTTAAATTTGTAATGAAGTTAGATATTAAAAAGAAATTAAAATGAATTACCTAGAAATTTAGTCAACTGATTTAAAGTCTTTTGCAAATGATGAAAGAGGGTTATGTTTTGATTTTTGGGATTTTAAGTAACGACCTAACTTTCACCTAATCCAAACGACTGTGCTCAAGCCTAAGATCATTTTTGGCTAAAGTAGTTCAAGTTCAATTCCTTGACAATGAACCTTTTCAATATCATACAACTTAATTCCTTAAAATGAAATCATACGACTAAGGTAAAAAAGCACAACGAAATTCGTAGCTCAAACACCAATTGTTTCTAATTTCTACATAATCAAAGAGCATGGTCAAAAATCAAGAACCAATAAGCAAACAAATCATTTCCCAATATTATGAAGATTCATCAACTTCATACAAAACAGTAAATTAAGATTTGAAGGACAATCTATCAACAAAATGCTTAGAAAAAAAAATAACTAGATCACAATTCCAATTGGCTCCCTCAAGCCCTAGCCCAAAGAAAATTAGCAACCCATTATTAACTCAAAATACATAAGACATAGGATCCCTTAGTCATCCACTTTTAAAGAAAATAATAAATCTAGAAAAGCCTTCCTTTATTCTCTCTCCAAATCCAACTGTGAGAGATGCCTTCTCACCTTCAAAAGTGGCTCTTTGCATTTTTTCACATCAACAAGCTGGCACCTATAATCCAGAATTTTTCTGCCAAAAATTAAGATATCCTTCAAAAGTTTTCCTCAAATAGATACAACAAGAGAATAAAAAAAAATATGAAATCCCAAGGAGAAAAACTACCCCCCTCAAACTTATGCTCAATTTGACACTAAATAACTTCCAAGGAGAAAAATGATATATAAAAAATGAAGAAAAATAAACATTATTCATATGTAGTTTTTGCGATCAGAAAATAAGTAAAAATTTTATAGCCTACTCCACTACTTAAGTTTTATTACCATCATTGTTTATTACATTTATTTAACTAATACGAAATGATATAAAATTAAATATATTAATATTAATGGATGTCATTTTAAAACTCTAGTAATTGAAGTTAATAATAGTAAAACTCTTTCAACACATTATATACTTTTTAAACAAATAACTTATCAAAAAATGATAATCTTACGTTATTAACATAATCATAAATGATTTGTAGTTTTAAAAGACATTTTGAGATAAGAAAATAGTAAGATTTAGATTGGAGATCTTTCCTTGAATATATATATTATTTTCAAGCATCCTATCATCATTGACTATTAATTAGAAATTAATATTTTGTAAACAATTTAATCTATATTTCAGAAATGCAATAAAATTATTCTTGTTCATTTTTTTATACTTAGATGTTCATCTTTTGTTATTGAATAAATCAAGAAATATGAAACCTCGTAAAAGTGGTGGAATAGGGCCATCAAATTGATTTGATTCAAGAATTGGGGAATATTGAATATACTTTTGTGGAAAATTTGGAAGCATACCCTGTAGATAATTATACCAAAGATCTATTTCCATCCACTTTTCCACAGCTCATTTAGCCAGAACCACTTTGGAACAAAATCTGATACTCCAGTTTTTGAAATGTCAATATAGCTAAAGTCATTTGGGAAATGTCTGACCTAACTTGCAAGATCTCAATCCTATCTAACTCAATGGAAAACATGGGCCCGGTTTTGGCTAATTTCCAGAGCCAATGAGTTATCATATAAATCAATGACTTTAACGTAGACATATTAGCCAAATACAAGTCAGTGATGACACCGTTCAAAGCGTTTGAACTCAAATCTAGTTGTTCTAGGCGAGCTGGAAATCCAACCTCTTCAGAAATTGTCCCATTTAGCTTGTTCCTATAAAGCTACAATCTTCTTAAAGATGGGAACACTGAGAGAGAGTTTGGAAGAGTGCCATTTGATTCATGCCCAAATCTAATTCTTCCAGTGAGTATCCAATATATCTAGATAAGTTATTGATTATCAGTGGAAGATTTCCACTCAAACTGATATTGGATAGCATTGCAAATAACTTGCATTTTGAAGTGATTATGGAACTCCACCCTTTAATTGATTCCCTGATAGAACCAATGTTTCCAACTTCAAAAACATTGAGAATTCAGGCAGTATGCCGTGGATTTTATTCCAACCTAGATTCAGTTCTTGCAATGAGTATCCAAAACACCCAGACAAGTTATTGAATATCACTGTCAGTTCTTCACTAAACTTGTTACCAGAAAGATCCAATGACAACATTGTTTTCACTAGATCCTCTGTTTTTGAATAATAAATTGTAACCTTTTTGGAATCTTTTTTGACAACATGTTTTCACTCATTCAATTTTTTTAGAATAGGAAACAGTAACATTTTTTTAGTAAAAGTGAAAACAAAAAATCCTCACTTGATCACAACAAACAGTCCTTATTTGTCTTGCATTCTGCATTCATACAAATATTTATGGAAAGAAAGACAATTGTTAAATGCATACCTTGGAATGTATTTGCATTAATTATTAGAAAATTTGTTAACATAAGTTCAATGTATATTTTGGAGTGCAGAGTGGGATCGTTGGGGTGTTCCCAAGCATGTTCCTCTCCCTACAGAATTTCACAAGACGTACAGGCACTTACATCTCAATCAGGGAATCATACCGTTGCTGCCAGCTCTAGTGAATCACCGTCAAAGGCATGATTTCCACTCACATTAGAGCTTTGGTTTCTCAATTTGAGTTTATTTTTATTTTCTTTCTATTGAACTGTTTGTGTGAAATAGTTTCAGACTCGAAGTAGTTTTTTGGGAGAAAACATGGGCATAATTGGTTATTAATAGTGCACTATAGTGACACAGAGTAGCCGTGTCCCGTTACAGAATTTGAAGAATGTTGTTGTGTTACTGAATAGTGGTCATAATGGTGTAGGAGTGTGAATTTTCGTAAAATCTACTTTTTCCTTTAAAATAACATCACTTTAGGTGCAGGGGTTGCAATCTTGAGATTTTCCCTGATTTTAAAATTAAAGACATTCCAAAATAGATATGGTTTTTCATGCTATTATGCGATGTTATACTATTTGACTCACACTAACTCATCTTTTGGCAATATTTTTCTCTACTCTGAACTCTAATTCGTTTTTGTACTGAACTCTGAACCTTCAACTTGCTCTACTTTTCATGTGCAACACTCATTTTATATTTGAATGTTTAAGATGACTGCAAATTTGAAATGAGCATTTTTTTTAGTTTGAGCATTTATATGTATATAGTGTAAGTTATTTAATCTCTATAGAGAAGTTTAGAATAGTGATCATCCTGCTATGTGCTATATAAGGATTTTGAGCTGTTATCAGAGACTAACAAATATTGTTTTTAACTGTTAATTCATGTATCTGCATAAGCGTTTGTGGCGTTCAGTGTAAATTGATGAGTCTAGAAGAATTAAGTTTATTCAGTTGGATATTTTATACAATATCTTGGTTCATCTCCACATGTGTGGGTGGATTTACACTGTGCATTATGGCATCTACTTTTATCCTGCATTTTGAGATGATTGTATATGCAACCATATTTTGATTCAAACATTTTCCGGGAAGTCTCTTGATATAACATGACCCATTTATTTGTAAGATAAGAGAATCTTGATGCATATGCCATTTTTGTTGATGATTTCACTCAAAAGTTTGAATTTATTATTGTGAATGTATGAATACATGATTTCGAGATGCCAAAGAATAATCAAACAAAATTATTTTCAAGATTACTTCAACAAACATTCAAAGGTTAAATATTGCTTCAAGATTAATACAAGTTTTCTTCAACAAATAAGTATTGTTTCAAGATTAATTCAAGATCAATTTTTTGTCTCAAAACAAAGTGTTTACTAGAGATTAAGGCTCTGGTAATCGATTACCAGACAGTGTAATCGATTACTAGAAGATAGATTAATTTAAGATCAAGTTTTTGCCTCAAAACAAAGTGTTTACAAGACATCCAAGACTTTGGTAATCGATTACACTGAAGACAATTTTAAAAAATCAGCTTTTAGAAGAATTTTGAAATTTGAAATTAAAAGTTGTAATCGATTACCATTGATGTGTGTAATCGATTACCAGCAACGAAACTCTTGAAATTCAATTTGAAAAGTCTTAACCCTTCAAAATATAATTGTGTAATTGATTATCAAAAACCTGTAATCGATCATCAGTGAAAAATTTCAGAAAAAACTTTTTGAAAAAACACATCCCTTCAAACCATTTTTGAAAAGGCACTATGGATCTATATATGTGTGTCTGACTTCGAAAAAACAAGAAAAAATATTCCAAGAGAACTTAATTATCAAATGCTCTCTCAACAGCTCTTAGTCAAACACTTGCAAATCTATTAAGAATTCATCCAAGAACTTTAAATTGTATTATCATCTCTAAAAGAGAGAAATTTCTTTTGGAACTTCAATTTGTATCATCCACTCTAAAGGAGATAAAATCTTTTTGTTCATCTCAGAAAGTCAATTGTAATCAAGAGATGGGTTGTCTCTTGGAGAATCTTTGAACATAAGGGTGAGAGATCCCAATGCGTGTTGACTGGACGTAAGCACGGGGAGTGGCCGAACCAATATAAATCGACTTTGCATTTTTCTCTTTCATTATCTCATTTATGTTATTGCAATCAATTTTATCTTGCGCACTTAGAAGAACATTGTCAAATTGATTCCTTCTTCTTCTTCGTTATGAGCCTATCAAATATCAGTTAAAGGCGGGGTTAAAATTTGTTAGTGGAAAATTTTATAAGACTTAATTCATCTCTCTCTTAAGTTATTAAAGTCACTTGTCCAACAATTATTATTATTATTATTATTATTATTATTATTATTATTATTATTAGAGAGAGACACTCTGAATCATTTTACATAATTTAAATAAAAATAAAAAATAAAGAAAAGAAAAAGATTTAGAACTTAAAATAAAATAACTAACAACATGATAATGGTGGATAGTTATTAGGAGAGGATAGTAGATGTTTGAAAATTAATAAAGAATATAATCGTCTAAAATTTATGGACACTAAAAAGGATATTTCTTTTATTAATAACTAGATAATAGATTACGTCTTTCTAAATTTTAAATAATAAGTAAAATAATTTAAAAAGTTAAAAAAATACATTTAATAAAAAAAAGTGATAGAATAAAAAAAATTAGCAATATAGAAGTAGTGGAAAGTTACACTAGGTTAGAAGAAAATTTTTAAAATTTAAGAAATGATTTATAGGTGAAATTATCCAATGTAATATGGATATCAAATGGAGATATTTTCTTTAATAATTAATAATATAGATTATTGTTATTATTATTGTTTCTTTCTTAAAATAAAAGGCATGCATAGTTTGAAAATTGGAGTGATCTCCATATAATTGAAACATATGGTGTCAAATTATGTTGGTCTAATTATGACAAAATGATTATCATAGATTCATTCATTCAAAATATGTGCAAGAAATTTTCTAATTTTATTCTTAAAAAATTGAAAATGAAGCCCTTATCAAATGTTTAACTCAATAATGTTTTTGTCAAACCAAAATTTTGATTAAGAGAAAGATGCAAGTAAAGTATTGATATAATACATTGTAATTTATATTTCATTATAAGCATAACTCTAATAAAACTAGAGTCTTCTTAAAACTATCAAAACATTATATAAGTATCTCAATTAACAGTGAAGAAATGTAAAACAATCATAATTTTCAACTTATTGCCTTCTCCAAGCATTAACAAGCTTAGACATTGGGGTCATCCAAGAGGGCTAGTGTCTTTGAGGGACTGAAAATTAAAAAGAGAAAGAAAGAAAAGAAAAACAGAATGTTAGTTTCCAAAATGTGTAAATGAAAACAAATAAAATTCTTATACCTATAAAAAAAATTCTAGAAATTGAAGTAATTAGAATAATAGCATCAAGTTAATGATAGATTAAAATCACAATAGTTTACAAGAAAACAATTTATAGTAATAATGGAGATCATTAATATTTTAGGATTAAGTATTTAACATCAATAATTATGAGTTTAATGATTATATAATGACAATATAGTTTTATACTATTAATTAATCTTAATATAAATTTTGTAAAATTCCACAAACTTATCACATACATACTAGAAAATAATTAGATGACAGTATAAAATAATTTAATATTATTAATACACAACTTATTTTCTATAATTATATCTCTATTTTATTTTATTATCATGAAAACTTTTCATCCAAATTTTTAAAAGATTACATAGGACATAGATTTATTAAAATAAAGTATTGAATATAAACACTAGACCACCCAACCACATTTTCAATACGTTTTAACTTCAGTATATATATATATATATATATATATTCATATCATCTCTCAAATAAACTTAATTAATTTAACTAATCTTGCATATAACTTACGGGTCTAACTTTCTAGTAGCTGTTGACTTGAAATTATCCCATATCTCTTCAAAATTAATTATATTAAAAATAGTTCAAAATTATGAAATCTTACGGTCACAATTCAAAATTATAATATATATGAAATCTGTCATTTATATAAACTATATGAAAAGCAAAAGAAACTATATATATGGAAGGGCTACAATATTATTACCTTGTTAAGCTTCAGCCATGCCCCTTTGATATTTTATTAGCAAATATTGCGACCTTGACATAAATATTGTCTGATAGATTGTTCAAGAACTTGAAATAGGCATGTCTCCAAGAACGCTTGAATAAGATTGAGCCAAACACCACCCAAAAGCTTATAACAAATCCAAATGTCATACTCATGTAAAATTCACGATTGAAAAGTGAATATTCATCCCCTTGAACTTCAACATTTGGTTCTTGTGCTAGCCACTTATCAATACACAATTTCTCAAGTGGCGGTCCACAAAGATCAAGATTATCTTCATAACTCGAGTTGGAATTTTTCCAGTTAGATGGTTATGTGACAAATCTAACACGCCGAGTCCATAAATTTGAGTAAGACTCGGAGGAATTGAACCAACCAACTGGTTTCTTGACAAATCAAGAGATTCAAGTGATGTTAGCTTTCCAATCTTTGAAGGAATTTTCCCTATCAAATTGTTTCTTGATAAATTCAATGAAATCAATTCAAATAAATTATCTATTTCCAGTGGAATTTCCCCAGAGAAGTGATTGCTCGAGAGATCAATGCTTTTTAGAAGTAGTAACACATTATTTTTGAACATTTGTTCTGAACCTTTCCACGTCAAGAGTGCATTCAAATCATATGATTTCACGATCCGATAAGTTCCAGTATTGACCTTATATGAATGACCTTGATAATCTCTTGAAGATGTCTTTTGAGTCATTGAAGTAAAAAATTTTATGCATTTAGGAATTTGCCCAGACATTCTGTTTAGTGAGAGATCCAAGAGTTGAATGTCGCTTAGGTAGCAAATTTGCAATGGTAAACTTCCATGAAAATTATTTATTCCCAAACTTAAAAGTTGCAACTCTTGTAATTCGCTCCCAACCCAAGCAGGGATAAGCCCTGATAATCTGTTTTCTGCAATATCTAGCATTACTAGATTTGTGCAACTCCTCAAGGAGAAAGGTATCTCATCTGTTAAGTTGTTGTTTCTCAATAGCAATGCTTGAAGACGAAGAAGAGATCCCATGGATGTAGGTATCCTTCCTGAAAAATTATTGTGACTTAAGTCCAAATAAGATAATGACTTGAAATGGCTCCAACAATCTGGAATTTTTCCAGAGAACTGATTATTTGAAAGATCTAATTGGTACAAAGTTTCATCTGTACCATTAGCACAAAAAAATGAAAGAGAATCTGAGAATTTATTTTTGGATAAATCAAGAAACAGGGAACCTCGCAGAAATGGTGGAATAGGGCCATCAAATTGATTTGATCCAAGAAATAAGGAATGGTAAAGATTCTTTAGTGGAAAATTTGGAATTATACCATGAATATTATTGTATGAAATATTCATTGAAATGAATTCTCCAAATGCTAATTTAGCCCAAAACCACTTCGGAACCATATCTGCAATTCCAGCATTTGAAATGTCAATATCCAAAAATTGATTTTGTGTTTCCAACCATTTGGGAAATACTGGACCTAGCTTGCAAGATCGCAATCCTAAGTAGCTCAATTGAAATGGTGGGACCCAATTTTGGCTAAATGCCAAGGCCAATAAAGAGTTCTCAGATAACTCCAGGAAGTCTAACTTAGACATATTAGCAAAATGATAGTCAGTGAGCACACCCTTTAAGGAATTTGATTGCATATCTAGTTCCTCCAGTTGAGGTGGAAATTTAATATCTTTAGGAATCTCTCCATTTAGCTTGTTTCCATCAAGATCTAATATTTTTAAAGATGAGAATATTGAAAGGTCAGGAAGTGTACCATTGATTTGATTTCCTTTTAAGTTCAATTCTTGTAGCGAGAATCTAGCACATCCAGACAAGTGATGGATTATCAGTGGAAACTCTTCACTCAAGCTATTATTAGACATGTCCAATGAGCACAAAGCACATGCATTCCCAAATGATTTTGGAATTCCACCTTCTAAAATGTTTGATTTCATTGACAAAGACTCCAACAGAGATGGCAATTTGTTACTCTCTGGAATTTCGCCATTTAATTGATTTCCTGAAAGATCCAATGTTTTCAAGGCAGAAAATATTGAAAGGTCAGGAAGCGTACCATTGATTTGATTTCCTTTTACGTTCAATTCTTCCAGCGAGAATCTAGCACATCCAGACAAGTGATGGATTATCATTGGAAATTCTTCACTCAAGCTATTATCATTGGAATTCCACCTTCTAAAGCGTTTGATCCGATTGATAGAAATTCCAAATGAAAGGGTAAGTTGATGCCTTCAGGTATCTTTCAACTTAATTGATTACTATCAAAAAGCAATGATTTTAGAGACGAGAATACTGAAAGGTCAGGTAAAGAGCCAGTGATTTGATTAAATGCCAAATCCAAATCTTGTAATGAGAGTTTAACACAACCACTGGAAAAATTATGAAGGATTGATGGAAGGTCTTCAGTCAAATGGTTTGCTGGCATGTATAAAGAATGTAAGGTGCATATATTCGCGAAGGATTTCAAATCCTCACCCTTGAATATATATATTATTTGAGAGTTCGAGGTGCTCAAGAGAATTCATTACACGGCCAAAATGGTTTGATGTGGAACCCTCCAAGAGGTTACCACTAAGGTCAAGCTCAACAAGGTTGGAAGTGACGTTGGACAGCCACTGGAGTATCATTGATGACGTGAAGCTGTTCCGGGAAAGATCAAGGAAGGAAAGGGAACTAGAAAAGTTGAATTTGGAGGGCCTCACTGAAAGGATAAAATGATCGGAAAGGCTACAATAACTTAAACTCAGTTCTCTAAGTTTTGGTAGCTTGGCAATCATTTGGAGGAAGCTATGAGAAGTGTTGAGTTTAGATATGGAAAGATGGGTTAAAGAAATGAGATTAGGCAGCCAATGATCTCCATCGTCAATTTTGAGAGCACCACCATGATATGATCCTCCAAGATAAAGCTTCTGCAAATTTGAAAGGTTCCCAAGTTGGGACGGTATTTCCTTCAAAATGATTGAATCTGAGATCAAGATGCTGCAACTGGGAGAGATTTCCAAGTTGATGTGGGATTGAACCCTCCAGATAATCATTCCCAGCAAGATTTAAGTATTTCAAATTAGAAAGAGAGCCAAACTGAGTTGGAATTTTTTTGCCAAAATAGCAATATGACAGATCAAGGTATCTCAAGCAAAGCAGACTAAAATAGAAGCTGGCAAAATTTTGTCATGACCCTAATTGAATCAATTTATCTTATAAATCAGACAACAAAAATCATTTTTTAGGATATTTAATTTTTAAAATGTTGTAATATACGAATCAAATATAAAAAAAAATCTATTCAATAAAATTTATGAAATTAGTTATATAAAAACATATACACACGCAGGCTATGAGATGGGTTCAGCACACAGCTAATTTCCAACCAGACCTCATATAGGTACTACAACGGGTCTAAATAATGATTGACTTATGTGGTCTTGTTTGTTTCTACTAATATAAGACTATTTTTAGAAAAAATAGCGATTTCAAAGGAAATTTAATTTCCGAACGAAAACTTTCATCTAGATGCCATTGAATTTTTATTTTAATTTTAAAATAAAATTTGTTCCTACCTTCTCTTTTAAATATTTACCAATTTTATTAGTTCATATTTTTTTTACAAATATTTACTAATAAAATCGATATATTTTTAAAAGAGAAGTTAGGAGCAGATTTTATTAGTTAATACTATTGATTACTTCAAATTCAATCCATTAGCTTATTTATTTTCAGTTTTCATTTTTTTAACTATTCAACTTTCAATATTTTTAATTTCATCTAAAGTTTCAACTATCAATTAACAATATTTTAAGTTATCGTCCTAAACACAACCTAAATCTATGATGGTAGCAAACACTATGAGCAAGATTTTATGCACTAATTACTTACCCATATTTTGTTATGCATTTCAACTGAGATGCTAAAATGTAATTAATGTAGTATATATTTTTTCTTATTAGTAAAAGTAACGAAAACTAAACAACAACGGTACAATTCCTGCTTCGGTTCTCACTTTTCTTTTATTTTTCAATTTAATATCTAATCAATTAAATTAAAAAAATAAGACTTAAAAATAATGTAGCATTCTAAACGATATATATCAAGGAGAGACTAGTGACATTTTAGGGGAGACTTGGAAGTCTCCCGTCAAGAAGTTCCAAAAAAGTTGATCCTATATCGTAAGAGAGAAAAAGTATGTTAAAATTACAATGTTTTTATTTTTTTCATTCCACCCAACATAACTTTCTTTAGACCCAGTAAGCATAATAAAAAAACTAAAATATCTTTAAGTTAAAAATCAAATATATCATTCCTTTTTCATATTAATCACTCACGTCATTGATGTCTCCTTTTTTTCTTGTTGTACCACGACATCGGACACCATTAACACCTCCTTCTCCTCCTTGTTGCGTCGTGAGTATGTTCCTCCCCTCCTTGTTGTGTTGTGAGTTCGTCCATTTCCTCCGTCGTAATCAACCTACATTCTTTCATTCCATCACACATTCCACCCTGGGTATCCCCTTCCATACATCTTCATTTTTTATTATGTTAAATCATATGAATTGGCAATTCGCATGATGTATGAGGGAATCCGTATGAGCATATGAATTATCCGTAAGGTTCATATGGATTGTCAATCCATATAAAACATACAGATTAACAATCTATATGAAGTAAACAAAGACAATCTATATGGAGGACAACAAAGAACTATCGGAGGAAAAATTAAGGAGGAGTCACGGACGACAAACACACACCGTGAACAATATCAACACTAACTTTGCATAGGAGAAGAAAGAGACCAACAAATGCATAAAAAATTTCAAATGAAAAGTGTCTTGAAAATTGTCAATCCATAGGCTATAGGAATAAAAGAGAAAAAGAAGGGGGGAAAAAGAATAAGTAAAAAATGATGAAGTTAAATTTTTTTAAAATATATTAAATGTAAAAAAAATTGTTGGTATAGGAAGAATAATCCATACTTCACATGTTATTGGATTCCAAAGCACATCCTGAATAGTTCACCTACTTATTCAGTAGGTTTCTTTAGGCCTCTAGGCCTCCAATGCAGAAAAACAAATAAATAAGGGAGAGATCTACATGAATTTTCAAAGCAAAAATATTTATATTTTTATTTTGGCATTTTGAATTTGGTACTAAATTATAATGAAGTAGTATGCAATTTCTCCCCTTAATTTAGCTTTTTATTTATTTTTAAATAAGTTTAAAGATAGCATGACATAGGATTAAGTTGGGACTAGAAAACACGGTCCTAAAGGAATGCAGGGCAGGTCGGATTGCCCATTTTTACTGACAACTCTAGCAATGCGAAAGGAAAATGAAATGAAACGAGATGATAAGTCAGAAAGTAGTGACACTCGAAAGCTTCAAAAAATATTTAAAATTACATAAATCCCCATCAATTTAAGCTCATCTAAAAAAAATGGTATTTTTGTCTAATTGAAAAAGTGTAAGTTGTTAATATAGTCCCACTAAAAGTTTTAGAAGGTGTATATTAGTAACTTTTAAAAAATTTAATTTCATGTTGAAATTAGTTTTTTTAAATATGAATTTGACCCATCCATTTAATTAGATTTAGATTGAATTTTTAAAAATTTAATTCATATCATCCTTATCGAATCCAAAGACATTGGTATCGACCCTTGTGTCCTAACCATTTAGTCATTTACCGCAACATGGACACCTCTACTCAATACTGACCATTGATATAGTGGTATAGTATGAGACTCATCGAGGATAGATGTGTGATTTAAAATGAGACTCTTGCTTAGCATGTCCCTCTTATCGCCTTTAAATACCAACAATTGTCACCTATTGTAAAAAAAAATCATGTTATCACTAAAAAATTAAAGATGATGAGTTTTGATACTATTTTTATTCGATGTTGAACTTCACCACACCTCTTCTCATGTGAGTTTTTTCATGAATTTAGTTCAATCCTATGAAATCGACTTGTAAGGTGAGGATTACTCCCCACTTATTATCTTGACTATCTTCTTCTCGGACTTTACTACACCTTTTCTCACTCTCATCAAAACTACATGCCTAAAACGTGACAATCATGAGGATAATGGAACTTTTACCACACCTTCCCTCACACTCATCAAGACTATTTGCCTAGAGCGTGACAAAGATAGAAATCCTTCCACAATAGCATCTATACATTAATAGTTAAATTTTAATATTATATTACTATTGAAAAGATTGTGACTTTTTTTTATTAAAAAAATCAATAATTTATTTATTTTAATTTTTTGGACTATCATAATATTAATGTGAAATATTTATTAGTTTATCTAATGATAGTCTCTATTAAAAAATCTAATTAATCATTGGTTATGAGATCAAATTTCTTAGTCATATTTTTTCATCACAAAACTGAAATTAAACCTTGAGATGATCAAACCCAATTTCTCTTGGCCAAAGGATAATTGATAGTTTATTTTAATGTTTATCTTTCATGATAGAATGTAGCAATTATTTGTTTTCCCTCACATAAAAATAACCCCGTCACACACCAATTATATTTTAGATGAGTTAGATCAGTATTTTGTAATTTAATTATATTTTATGTCAGTTAGAACGTGTAAACTAATCATATTTTAGATCAGCTCGGCCTGATTCCTGGTTGTCTTCTAATAAATTTTGTCTGATCAATTTAGCTTGAGATTCACACACACAATAATTATATTTTAGAACAGATGTCTAATTAATTTAGCTTGAGATTCCTCTGCGATATCTTGCCCAATTGCATATGGTTTATATGCCAAACATGATTTGATGCTTCTTCGGCCTTTCCATCACCAAATGCAGCATGGTTCCTTATTTGTTGTACGCCCTTAAATCAACGCTTATATACTTAGTTTTTTTAGGTACTAGGCTATGACTTATGAGTGTCTTACAATGTGGATCAATTATTAACTTTGTTTGTGATGTATGATTATAGTTTGATCTATAAAAAAATATACAAGGTAAAAATTAAATAACACATATTCTCATGCATGCTAAAATTATTCTCCCACAAGATGTATACCATTACGTAAAATATAAAATACTATTATGAAAAGGTTTCAATAAAAATAATCTATAATATATATTATAGATTATAGATTATTATTAATGAAACTTTCTGATAGTACTTTATGTTTTATCATCAGGCGATATGGCATTAACACATCACAATACATGATAAAATATTATACTTGTAAGAAAAATACTATATCGAATCTCTATTCTCTCCTTTTCCACCCTCTATACATAATTTCAACATTGGTATATATATATTACTTTTACCAAAAGAAAAACCAGGAGTGGTTTCCTGTGCATTTGGTTGATTATGTAAATGGGTTCTAGGTACCCTTTTACCTATTTATATTATATTAATATTATTTTGTTGATTAAAAAAAACTTTTACCAAAAGAAATAACAAAAGGAACAACCATCATTGACATGCATGACACGTATACCAAACATATCCCATTACTTTTCTTTTTCATAAATTCTTTTCTTCTTCCCTTCAGCCTTGTTATCAAGGGAAGAACCAATACTCTTTGTAAGTTGTCATTTTCTCTTTATGAAGAAAACGTAAACAGCAGATTCAAGAGTTACTTTATGATTGATCGAGTTCATTTTCTCTAGTTTGTTTGAATCTAGTAAATATTAAATATTAGACTTATATTTAATAAAATTATCCAAAAAATTAAAAAAAAATTAACTAATTGAAAGTTAAAAAATTAACCGCACGAATTCTACCTGCAGAGTGAAACATTTTGGCACTGTGCAAAAAAATTTGGAGCCGTCATATCCATTAAATTTTAAATGAATGGTTGGAAATTTTTATTTTCATTTTCCATTTTCTTTATCTTTTTGTCTTTTCCAATTTAACTCTGGCCCTGTCCTCATCTCTCCCACCTGGAAATTACGAACAACACCCCACCTCCTCCGTTCAACAATGGCAGCCAAATTTAAACACAAAAACAAAAACAAAAAAACAGTCAACAAACACCACCGCTTTCTCTTTCACAATCCTCCTCCAATCGTCGGCGCCACCGGAGCCAACACCGATGACGACCTCGATGTCAAAGTCTTCCCTCCTTCTAGTCTCCTCTTCAGACCTCGATTCGTTTCCAGCACTGAGCCAACGACGACGACACCGTTGTGGCCACACCAACGTCATCGAAGGAAACCACCGCAACTTGCCAAGAAACCCACCACTAACCAACACCACAAACCATCGCAAGCCACTACTGTGCCACAACCACGACAACATGTCTCACTCTTTTTCTCAGATTTGGAAGCCACACTCCCTTTCTCGATTTTTTTTTAAAAAAAGACATCTTTCTCAAATCTACAAAAAAATAAAATAAAAACAGAAAAACAGACACACCCAAATAATCAGCGACTCACTTCTCCCTCGACCCCGACCAAGTTACCGGTGTCTTTGTCATCGAGGTCAAACCCGAGATCGAAGACATACCATCACCATCAGCATCCACGCTTAAGAGGAATCATCAACAGCTACAGATCTGTGAGGTAGCCATTGAAACGGAGGAACTCATTCAATTTTGTTTCAATAAACCCCATTATGGTGTTGTTGGCAGTAGTGTGGAGAAAAACAGACTAGGTCTTGTGAGGGAGAGGAGAGATCATCAAAGGGGTTTCCACATCACAAATTGGAAAAAAGAAAAATAAGAAAATCATCAGCCATAGATTTTAACTCTAATAATATCCAATTTCAATGCTCTGTAAATCTTTCCACAGTGCAAAAAGTGTTTTGCTTTCGCACCTAAAATGTATTCCTTAAAATTAGTTACTGAAATAGTTTTAAATATAATTTATTTAAAAATAATAATTAAAAAATTAAATAAATATAATTGAGAATAATCATAGAAAAAAATAAAAATTAAAAACTAACATTTTAAAAATGAATACTTTAATAACATTTTAAAAACCGTTAAAAACTATTTAAAAAATTTATTTATTAAATAATCAAATAAATTTTTATCTAAAAAATTAACTAAAATAGCCTGACAAACATAACCTAAGGAGATTAGTTGTTGGGTTTGACAGTTGGTATAATGTAAAAGCCATCTATGGCCAAGAACGCGCGCTGGTATTTTCGTGGACATTACTCTAATTAATCCCCATGAGTGATATATCGTTAATCTTTTTTAAAAGTGTATATCGTGTATTGAATTTTAAATATTTATTCAGTTCATATTTTAATATTGATATATTAATTATATAAATTATTATTTTTTAAATGTGAGTGCATAACTTTTTTTAGGTTATCACCCTCAAAACTAGTTAAGATAAGAATATGGGTTACACCTAATATAAATTTTTTATAATAAATAATTATAAATAACATATACAATATTTTCATCTAATTATAAATTATTATATAAGATAAATTTATTAATTTTGATAATAATTAACTTAAAATAAGATACTTTTACACCAATTATGTATGTTTATTAAATTCTTTATTTTAATATGATTATGTGTTAGAATTTTGACAAAAGTACCAAATCACTTAATTAATATAGTAGTATGTAAATATCATTTTCACATGGATTTATGCATTAGTTGAATAATCAATCACAATTAATCAGATAGACCACGGAGATTTAAGTAATGAGTGCAAAGAGAATTACAAAAATTAAATGAGTTTACAACAAGAAAACTTTGGGAATTTTGTCAAACAGTTTTTAGTTTTTTTATTGGTTAAAAGTTTTATTTGCATGTTCCATAAACAATTTTTTTAAATAATTTCTTAGTAGTTTTTGGCGTTTTTTTAAAACGTTAGTTTTTAACTTTTAATCTCTAACTCTAATTTTTTATATTTTTTATTTTTATTCTCAATATATTTATTCAATTTCCTTATTATCTTTTTAAGAAAATCATGATTTTTTTTATCATTTTTTAACTATTTCAATAGTTAATTTTACTGAATACTTATAATTTAATAAACTAATTTTTTCAACGTTCCATTAACAACTAGTGACTTTCTACTAGTTTCTCAATTTCTAACTAATTTTTCAGTTAATTTTATCAAACATAATTTAAAAATTTGAGTTGTTATGATCAAATGGAATAGTAATAGTTAAAATCAATTCTAATATTATAATTAAAAGTTTCAACATTTGTAGTCTCAACTCTTATAGTTCTAACATTTGGAGTCTCAATATTAGGAGTATCTAAAGTTAAACTAAATAACTCTAAAAAATTTTATTGGTTCGGTTTAGTTCGATTTTGGTCTGATCTATAAATCTAAATCTGTGACCCAATTCATACATGAACAATTTTTGGTTGGTTAGGTTCGGTTATGACTTAAATACATACATGACTCAACTTAAACTATTCACATAATAGTTTGGGTCAGTTCGGGTTAGTGGGTGACTCATACCCGTAAACACCTGTGGCTAAATCCAATCCAATCCAACATGACTTGTGAACACTCTTGTTCTTAAGTGAGTTCATCGCTTTAAAAAAACTATATTTCTTAAAAATAACCTTCTATCATAATATAAATACTTTATGTATATCTAAAATATAATTTATAAATTACAATAAATTTATTTATTATAAATTTTAATTATTATATATATGATTATAAAATATTCATTTATTTTAAAATTTAATTATGCAAAATAATTCAGATTTACTTGTATGTTTAACAAACTAAAATATTAATAATATCAAGTTATATAAAGATTTTTTTTGTCTTAATCTTTTGATTCATTAGGGGATATGACAGTGACATCCGGAATTCGACCATGAAACTTGGGTAATACCCAAATAATTCAACCTCAACTTCAACACATTAATCATTTATATCCAATCGCTTGATTTAAAAATATCTTTGTAGACCAACTAAATTTTAAAAAGATCATAATCTTAATCAATCTCAATTTAAATTTACTTCTTAAATCTTAAACTTTTGCACACTATATGGGATCAAATTAAAAGTTAATAAATATAGAAATTAACATGCATCTTTATCCAAACAACTTATTCCCATAATTTTATCTTTAATTTCAAAAGAACATATCTCTTAAATTTATTCTTACCTCTTAAATCTCTACTCTTTAATCTCTAATTAAACAAATTCTTAATAATTTTAGATTAAATTACTCATTTGGTCTTTATATATTTATGATTTATACTTTTTATTCCCATGCAAGTGGTATTTTTAGTTTTTTTAATTTATATTTTAATTATCTTTTAGTTTATATAGTTCTAAAAATAATATTTTAAGTTCATGTGATTTGTATTTTTATTCTTTTTTAGTTCTTATACTTTGAAAGTGATCTATTTAGTTTCTATTATTTTAATTATCTTTTACTCCTTATTAAAAAAATATAAAAATAATTAACTACAAATTAGTTATAAATTATTAATTATTTTTTTATAAATTATTTTATAATAAATTAATTATAAATTACTTATTAATATTTTTATAATTAATTGTAATTGATAATACTACTCATGTTTTGATAGTAAGAATTATAAAAGAATTAAAACATAAAGTATAGAAAATAAAAAGATCAATTTTAAATTATAAGGACTAAAAAAAATAAAATACAAATTATAAAAACTAAAAAAATTATTTTTAGACTGCAGGGACTAAAAAAGAATTAAAAATTTACTTAAAAAAATATAATAACTAAAAGATAGAAATCATCAAACTATAAAGATTAAATGATTAATTAAAATATAATTTTATTTGTATTTTCAAAGAAAAATCTTATTACTATTAATTATAAATAATATAATGATTTTGGGAAGACTTGCCAAAGTCTACTCCCTTCCTCTTGCAGAGTTTGCCGGTTCCATTCTCTCTATACCCACTCACCTCTCATTCGTTCTGGTCAATCAATCATTCATTCATTCCTATTCCTTCTTCTTTCTCTTCCAATTCCAAATCACGATCCTTCGTTTTCCCTCTCTAGAACCTTCCTTTTTCCTCTTTCCGTGTCTGTCTGTCTGTCTCTCTCTCCCCCATGGCTTCCGATCTCGAAGCAAAAGCCAAAGAGGCCTTCGTCGAAGACCACTTCGAACTCGCCGTGGACCTTCTTTCTCAGGCCATTCACCTCGAACCCAACAAAGCCGAACTCTACGCCGACCGAGCCCAAGCCAACATCAAACTCAACAACTTCACTGGTACACCATCTCTCCCTCCCTTGAAAAAAGTTTGTGTTTTTCGAATACCCTTTTGCCTGTTCTGTATAAAGCATCGGGTTTTGCTTGCGACGGAATCTGTGTTCAATTGGGTCATCATGGTTGAAGTTGGTTCATTTGACCAAGATGAAATTGTTTTTACTGTCTAATGTCTTGTTTTTTTTTTTTTTTCTGAAGAAAAACAAGAAATTTTGGTATGGTGTTTATTTTGTGTTCATGGCGTCCTGTAGACATGTGGTTGTAATGTTTTACTAATTACTAAATTTTGGGAACTAAATTTTCTTGCTTTTGTGCAGAGGCTGTTGCTGATGCTAACAAAGCAATTGAATTGAATTCTTCTCTACCAAAAGCATATTTGCGGAAAGGGTAAGTACCCCGTCACCTTGTCCTTTCCCTTTCTTAATCATACTATAATTATCACTATTCACTTTGATTTTTTTCTGTATATAAATGATAGGTATGACTTTTAAGATAAGTACTGTAACAGACAACAAACTTATTGTGCATGTCAATTTGTGATTGTAAAAATCTTCTGTTAAGTGTTGTCAAAAGCAGCAACTTAGCTGCCTAGGTATTGAGGTGTGCCTGGGACAAGGAGGGTTGCATGATATATATGTAATGTGGCTGATTTAGCTGCATCATGCAAATTCTGAGGTCTTGCTCAATCAATTTTAATTTGAACACTTAATTATTTTATATGATGGTTAAATGTAATGAGGATATTTGTGGCTAAATTTGATTTAAATTGCTTTCTGTGCGTCATCACACCGCATCCTATTTTATATTTTTACATTGGATGTTCTCAATTCTTTATCCTTGTTCAACTGTGCTATACTTGATTTAATTTTTGCTTTGTTGCATCAATTGCAGTACTGCGTGCATGAAGCTTGAGGAATATGAGACTGCTAAGGCTGCTCTAGAGGTGGGTGCATCATTGTCTCCAGACAACTCAAGGTTTGCTACTTTGATCAAAGAATGTGATAAGCTCATTGCAGGTAAACTCTATTCTTTCTAGTAGTAAAATTCTTTTTATTTGATGAAACTTATTTGTCTTTTGGATTTACTTTCATGTTTTAGAATTTGTTTTATATGTGACCAATGATTGTGTCTTGACTGTTGGAAGGTAAAAATGTGGATTTATGTCATTTTTGGCTTGGAAACTGACATGAGCTTGATGGACATATTGTGTTGAACAGAAGAATCTTATACCATACCTATTATAGAGGAAAAGACCACAACACAGGATGCTACTCCAAAAGATGTTCAGCAACAAGATGATCTTCTAGAGAAGCCAACAGTTGCAGTGACTAAACCTAAATACAGGTCAAACCTGCTTTTACTCTATGGTTGCGTGTATTCATTGTTATGAATATTATTGTATATTTCAAGAGTGCTACTGCTGTTATATTTATTTCACACATCTTTTGATATTTGTTATATGTTGTTAAAAATTAACTTCTCCCAAATGCTTAATTTATTAGATGAAGTTCATGAATGGTTTGCTGTCTAACACTTTTAGGCTTTAGCATGAACAATGCATAGTGCAAACCTTCTGCTGAAATTTAACTTAATGAGGGGAGGAAGGACCTAATTTCTGACTACTTGATTATAGAGACTTTGATACTGTGTTAAGAACTAATCACATCCCAAAAGTTAAGGATTTGGGTAAAGTCAGATGTTTTTTTTAACAATATTTAATTTAGTATCTAATTTATGCAGGCATGAATTCTACCAGAAACCTGATCAGTTGGTTGTGACCATATTTGCAAAGAAAATCCCAAAGGAAAGCATTACTGTTGACTTCGGTGAACAAATAGTATGGGTCACGTTATACTAATATTCAGTCACTGCTTCTTATGCTTGCTTTTGTTACACTTCTGTTCATTTTGGTGATTCTGACTCCCCTGTACCTGCTTTTTCTTCTGTAGCTAAGTGTTAGTATTAATGTCCCTGGAGAAGATGTATATGCTTTTCAACCTCGCTTATTTGGAAAGGTATGAATAAGAGCTTTTTCAGTATAAAAAGCTTGGATCACTGGGACAAATGTATCCAACAGGCTTATAAGCATATACTATAATTTTGGTGGTGTTATAATGTGAATACTAGAAAGATAGTTAAATTTTGGTTATTTCATCTTTATTATTTTTATTTTTTCTGGTCTTAAGCTGTATTGCCGAAGTTGCATTTAAACTCCTTTATATGGTTTATCTTAGTGTTTGTTTTGTTATTCTGTTACTTCTGTATGAGTGTATATTGTGTTGATCTTTGGTTTTCTTCAAACAGATTGTACCTTCCAATTGCCGATATGAAGTTTTGTCCACCAAAATTGAAATTCGCCTTGCGAAAGCAGAACCTATTCACTGGACATCTCTAGAATTCACCACAGATATCGTTGTTCCACAGAGGGTTAATGCTTCTTCAGGTGACTTAAGATTTATCTTGATTCTGGAGTTTCCTTCCTCTGTTTGCTCCTCTATTTCCTGTTTGGTGACTTTGGTAAAATGCTATATCAATGACAGCAGATACAATGCAAATAAAACTTATGTAAAATGCTATATCAATGACAGCAGATACAATGCAAATAAAACTTGGGTAAAATGCTATATCAATGACAACAGATACAATGCAAATGAATCTTTAGCATGCATTTATCATTGATTTAAAGCATAATAGCATAGCAATAAGTCAACGATGACAAACCACAAAAAAACAGAGGTGGGTGTGACCTGCAAAGGCTGAGACAGAGGAATAAACCATGGGAATAGGTTTCAGCTGCTGGGAACTTGCCAAATAGGCTGATTGTGAAAAAGATGTAACCCATGGGCTACTACATCCAATGGTTGGCAAATTTGTATGTTGGCATAATTGTCCTGGATTCTTATCTGTGAGGGATTTGCAAAGAATTGTTCTTGCTGTTGGACCTTATTGTTGGCATATGGATTAAATTGGGTCCCTTCTCTTAATTTTTATCATGAATTTCTTGCAAAAATGTGTTATCCCTTTCCATGAATTTTTGCAGTTACTGGAAGTCAAAGACCTTCTTACCCGTCCTCAAAACAAACAAGAGACTGGGACAAGATTGAAGCTCAAGTCAAGAAAGAGGTTTGCCTGCTATCTTCGTAAAGTGTGTTAATTCTTTGTAATTTAACGGTTGCAACTCTTAGCTCCTAACATTCTTCATTTCAGGAGAAAGACGAAAAGCTTGATGGCGATGCTGCGTTGAACAAATTTTTCCGTGAAATATATCAAGATGCAGATGAGGATACAAGGAGGGCAATGAAAAAGTCTTTTGTAAGTTTTGCACTTGTATCCTTAATTCCTTGTCATAATATATGCCAATTTTTAATTCCTTATTGTGGCATCTTCTCATTTCTTGTTAATTTATATTGAGAATGCCAGCAAATTTTATCTTCACAGCATACTGCAATGTACATTGCACCTGATCTCTTTTCTATTATTTTCTTGTATAGGTTGAGTCTAATGGGACAGTGCTGTCTACAAACTGGAAAGAAGTGGGATCAAAGAAGGTAGAGGGAAGTGCTCCTGATGGCATGGAGTTGAAGAAATGGGAATATTAAGACATTTTCTGGATCAATGTTATACATATTTTGGTGTGAGATTATACTTTGGTTTGTTTTTGTTGGTTAGCTTAACTGCTGAACTAAAGATACTTATTTTCTTTAATTTTTTATTTATTTTCATGAGGTGTGTCCGTCTTCGCTAGGACCTGAATTCATGGTTGTTGGTTGAGAGGACAAGGCTGTTGTCTTTGGTGAATATATTGCAACTTTCTGTTTTACTGTCCCTTTTAAGCTCTGCTTTCTATTAATATAACTGACTATATAATTCATCTATCAAATATTATAATTACTTAAATTGATAGATGCTAAAATTCAAAAACAGTGTAGTTATAAACTAGATGACTTTTCTCCTCTAAACTAGAACAATTCCAAAATCCTGATGTCTTGAAAGATAATATAATTGTACATTGTACCAATTCAATTATTTAAATTTAATCTATTATTAAATCTGGAACTCAACACTACGTGATTGGTTATGGAAATTAACTGTAATCCTGAATGAACTTATGATGTTTAATTCTAAACGAACTTTCGCTATACTGTATAATGTTAAGAGTTTAAATCCTTTATGTGAATGGCGATTTCTTTCAAGTCTCATTTTATGCTAATGATGCTGGAAATTATTTACTATTATTGTGAGCTATTCATTTATTGGCTTAATCTTAACTCATTTGAGTTCATAACCAACTTCTTTGTCCTGTTCACTGTATTGTTGATTAGTATTTTTCTTTGACCCTTTATCTTGTTATTCCAATTAATTAATGAATTAGTACACCTTGCTCCCAACTGTCACCATCAATTTAATCACTAAAAAAAATGGATAAGCACTAGTTATTTATTGAACTTTTAATTCTTTGTTTTCAACTTTCTAGTTATTTCCACTTATTTCTCTTTAATTATTTCTCGCTATCATTCAGGATTTTTTTATCTGAGAATGAATGAAATTATAATTATAATGATATAACTTTAATAATTATTATATTATTTTATATTTTTTAACTTGAATAATATTTTTTAAAATTTTAGTTGGATTAAAAGTTGTTTCATATGGATCACATTTGAAAATTTCCATATAAATATAAAATTATTTGATATTTTATTCATATAAATTAAAATCAACATAATATAAATATTTTTAAATATATGAAAATATGTATCATTTAATTACTTTTTTTATTGTTTAATTTTAATAAAAATTTGACACAAATAATATGTATCTATAATTTAATTATTGAATCAACAAAAATTATATTATATATCAAATTATAAAAATAATATAATAATTGTTAAAACTACATCCATATAATTTTATCTCTTCTCTTTTTCTTTATTATTATTTCACCGTATATCTTTCTCTGTCATAAATGATAATTGATAAGCTATTTAACAAATATACCTCCTCACTTAAGTACTAAGAATATATTGCTACCATTGTTGGTTGGTCCAGAAAAAATAGTAAGTAAAAATAAAAACATTAATGTGTAAAAAAGATTGAAAAAACCTCTATTTGTGGTGTTAATTATTTAAAGAAAGTCGATAAAATTCATCATGTTTTTTTCTCAAAATTGATTGTGTTCACGTACTAATTAAGGTCACGGAAAAATTTAATGGAGCATATATAAGCCATCTTTAATTGTAAGAAAATTAAAGAATGCTACTGCACATAATAAGTCAAAAGTGTTTATATGTAGTTTTTTTTGTTAGGCATTATATGGTGTAGTTTATAAACTTATAACATATTGGCAAATTGATTTTCATATCTTACAATGTAGTTATTTTCAACAAGGGTGGAGTTAATTATTTACTTTAAATTATTTAATATAGGACAAAGATGACGTCATATTCAACAATAGTTTTTAAAAATGGATTAGGAATTGGTAAGAGAAAAACTGTAAATGTGGGAAAAGAGAGATAAATTCTTTTTCTTGAATATTAATGTAGAAATGTTCATATGTAATTATTCAACTAAAAATATAAAACTAGTGATTTAGGAGGAGTACTAGTCATGCATTTTTTCTAACATACTTTATTGTTAATTAAAATTTATAAAACTAGAAAAGAAACTTATTAAATAAAAGGTGATCAATCATAAAAATATAATATTTTATAAATTTCTGATAATAACAAAGAATGGAGTTTGTTATTAATATTTATTTATTTATCAACAAACGTTAATTATTAACTTATGTTAGTAGAAACGTTAAATTCATAATCTTTTTTTTTTCTTTTTTTAACTACTCAACAACCTCTTATATCTCCTATTAATATTTATCTTGATTGAGTATAATTTATAATTCAACATTTAATATTTGATTTGTGCTTGAAATTTATGTAATCGTGATGTACAGTTTGGAGTTCGTTGGTATGTCCTCTCCTTCTCTCTGTTTTTTTTTCTTTCTTCTGAATCATAATATTATTTCTCATGCTTAGAGGATAATAAAATTCAGAAGAAGACAAGGGTTGCATTGAACATAAAGATGTTGATGTTACAACATGCATGGACTTGCCCCCGCTCGTGAATTCAGAGATGCCATTGAGGACCACAAAAGGCATGCTTCCAGAAAATGCTTTGCCAATGTTGCAGATGCAGATGTGTCTTATCTTTCTGGGTCGTCTAGGAGTCCCCAGATTCACTTCCATGGGCGTCGACACATTTTTATGCCACATCCATTTCCCCTACGACTTTGTCAATTTCAAATTATGGCATTGGCAACTCTTACCTGAGTATGAACCAATAATAAAATTAAGGTAACATTAAAGGAACAATAACACGTAATTTCTTGTCCTCTTTATTATTACTGTGTTTTTAATCATGAGAATATCACGATTTTTTGTTTTACTTAAAGTTTTATTCATTTTTAATTCACAATTTTTTAGAATATTATTATTATTATTATTATTATTATTATTATTATTATTATTATTATTATGAGAACATTAAGATTTTTTTTTACTCTCTAAGAGTTTTATTAATTCCTTTTTGTTTCTCTCATTTAATAAAATTATGTAGTTAATCTCTCGTTATCATGGTTCAAAAAAATAGTTGTGAGCGTACTACATCTATCAAGATTTTTAAAATTATTGTACTTGTGATTACATTTGTTCATAATTTCTCACAATAAGATCATGGTGGAATTGCAATCGTGATAACAATTTAAAACTTTTTTTTGTTCTTTTTAAAATTCATGCTTTTATACTGACTAAAACAAAAAATTGTGAGATTTTCAAAAATCAAAAAACATTTAATCCTGATTATTGTAATGCATTTTTAAGCTTTTAATATTGATTGTGTTTATAAAATCATAGACATTGTGTTGCAGCAAGAATTGTTCTTATTACACTAAATATGGTAGCATGTTCCATTGTTACTATTTTGGATGAGTGCTAATATTTTGACTCCCTAATATTTTCAACAATCTATCCACAATTCTCATTTTTTATATATTTTTTTCTTCTCACATCATATCACTTAATTATATATATATATATACACTTTTTTTGTCTATTTGTCTATTAATAATTAGGTGTTAAAATATATTTTTTCTTTCAATATTGACTAACATATGGTGATGGTACGTGTTTTGATCAGGTTGGCCTAATCTTTGCAACTACCTAGCTTCTCTGAAAAATGGACTCAGAAATGTAGGAACTTGTTTTTTTTTTTTTTACTCTGAAGGCAAATTAGTGGTTACTTTCAGTATTTGGCTACATGCTTTTCCTCTTCTATACTGGTGTCAAAACGGACATGAGTGTGGTCCACAGGAGTAGAAGAAATGCCACCAACATAGGGTCTATTGCCATAATGGCACCCTCTCTATGTAGCATATATGGCTTTTGTGCATTTTCACTCATCAAAATACCTACACATTGATCAGGAAACAAAACTTGGAGTTATCTCTGTGGCTTGTTCTCCGTGACCCCTTTCCCAACCATTTGCACAGTTTTAAGTGATCCCAAGATCCTGAATTCGGAGTTTGGGAGATTAGCCCAATCCTCAGCTTTAGTTACTGAGGTGTTCAATTTGTTCCTGATAACAATCCTAACTTTCTCTAAAATTGTGTTTCAGGATTCATCAAGGGCTTGGTTTTCCCTCACTGCTGCAGTTTTGTTTGTGTTATGGGTTGTATTAATCATTCGCCCTGCAATGTTTTGGATCATAAAATAAACCCCAGAGGGTTCACCAGTTAGTGATCACTAGGTCTATTGCATACTTATGTTGGTTTTGTTAGCATCCTATGCCACACATCGAATAGGGCTTTTTGCTCTCTTTGGACCTTTTGTGTTGGGCTTGGCTACCCCAGAGGGGCCTCCATTGGGCACTGCCATCACTAAAAAGATTGACAGTTTTGTTAATTGGGTTTTGATGCCTACTTTTGTGACCACATGTGCAATGAGGGTGGACCTGAGAGACTTCATGAATTGGAGAGAAAAGATGAATGGAGGAATTGGTGAATTCACGGTGCAAACCCTGGTTATTATTTGAGTGACTAGTGTTGTTAAAATAGTTGCAGGCACTTTGCCTCCTTTGTGCAGCAACATGCAAAGGCGTGGTCGAAATGGCTGGATACTCTTTGGTAAGAGATGTCATGGTAAGCATTCTAATCCATAGCTTGTTAATCCAGCTCATAAGTTTGACATAGAAATTGAATCAATTCTGGGGTATAAGAACAAATCTTTAATAAATTCTTGAAAAATTACATTGACAGCATGTAAACTTAGATCAAATTACTTTCAATAACCTAGAGGTTATGTTGCTAACAATGTACATTAATATGACATGATTTATAGAGAGTCTAATCTAGCTCAATTTATTAAGTATAATGTATAAATTATTGTAAATTTTTTATATCTTATTGAATTTTTATGTATAAAAAAATGTAACAAGATTTTATATTTTCTCAAGAAGAAAAGAGTCTGGGGAGTGGGGGCCACATTTATGATGCATTAGGGTCTTATAATAATTTGGATAACATATCTAATTACCTACTGTAATCCTTTGATCCTTGGAGTAATTATTATGATTTTAAAATTTTTAATTATTTTTTAAGCAATTTAAAGGAGAGTGTTGTTTGAAAGAGTATGTCAAGAGACTATGTTACTAGTATTCCTCTTATTCAATTGCTTGTTTATAATGCAAGGCATGCCTGATAACGTGTTCTCCCTGGCAATGGTGTGCATCATCCTAAACGCCACCGCGATGTCAATGCTCTTGACCCACCTCTACGACCCCATGAAGAGATACGCATCTAACTACGATGATATTTACACTTTGGCCCTGACCAAGTTCACTTCGCTCATCGTTCTACCGTTTCATAAGAAATGGTCTTATGATGGGAACTGCATCGAGATAGAAGACGAGACGTTACGAGAGTTGAACTTTCGTGTCATGGAGAGAGCACCATGTTCGGTTGGTACATTAATCGAAAGAGCTAAAATGACGCACGTTTTCTCACCTGAAACGCCTTACACGGTTTGTTTGCTTTTCATTGGAGGGAAAGATGATTGAGAAGCGCTTTTCTTCGCAAAGAGAATAACCAAGAACCCTAATGTGAGGCTCACTGTGGTTAGGTTTCTGGCTTTGAGTGTTGAGTTGAACACAAAGGATTGGCAGGGAATGCTTGACACTGAGATTCTGAATGATATAGAGGAGAAGAAGAAGGTGGGGAGGCTTACGTGAATTACATTGAGAAGAGTGTGATTGGCCTGACATGGCTTTGGTGATTAGGTCTTTGGTGACTGAGTATGATTTGATCATTGGTTGGAGATAAGCTAGGGTTGAAACTCCTCAAACTTGGGGGTTGTTGCAGTGTAGTGAGTATCCAGAACTTTGGGTGTTGGAGGATTTGTTGGCTTCAATAGATGATGTTGGCAAGGCTTCTGTGTTTATCATGCAGCAACAGAGAAGAGAACAGACAAGGATGCTTGAATAATTGGGGAATGTTTGGTTTGGGTTCGTTGGTGCAGATGGGAAATTAAATTGTTTTGTTCTTGAATTGTTGTTGAATTTTTGGTTTTAGGGTGTAGAAAATGTTTTGTAAAGGAGGTATATGTATAGATAGGGTATAATTAAACAAAGGGGTGGAAATTTGTGTTTTAAGTTAGTTGCTTTTCTTTCTCCTTTGGATGTTAGGGATTCAATTCATTATTTTTATGTCCTATGTTATGGTAATTTTATAGGACAGTTTCTGTCAAAAGAAAAAAAAACCCACAAGTTATCCGAGATTGACTGCAAAGGCTATCCTCTTATTATTTATAGTTTTATTAACTCAAATAATTTATACTGTATAATTACTTTTTTTATGCTCTTCATATACATATATCTAAAAAATACTTCTTAAAATCAAAGGGAGCAACAAAAGTTGTTAGGTTCTATATAGGGTGTTCAATGCGGGTTAAATGTGCTCTGAACACTAAAAATCAATTTAAAAAAAACAAAAACTAAAAAAACAAAAAAATCATAAACCAGAAAAATTATTGAATTTTTATTGAGAAAAAAAGGACAATGCCCTCCAATTAAAAATTATTGTTTATCATAAGTTTATGAATTTTTATAAAATTATCTTTAAAATTATATCAATAATGATTATTTATGATTAAATGATAATTATTTTATTCTGATAGTCTATCACCATTAAACTTATTTTTATTATTTGATTGAATCAAATTAGATGTTATATATATATATATATATATATATATATATATATATATATATGTAGAGAGAGATTTAATTATGAAATTGAAATAATGTTCAATTGATTTTTTTCTCTTAATTTTATGCTCAAAATCAACCATCTTTTAGTTTTGAGGGGTACGTCTTTTTATTTTAATGCACTTATAAGATTATTTCTCTAGAATCAATTAAATTTTGTAAACTAGCTAATTCAAACCGACTGTGAACATGCTATACATTTCATATGTATAAGAAAAATATATTTTTTTGTTAGCTATAAGTTGTTCTTCTTGAGTTAGAAAATAAAAATGTTTGATGAACATCAATCATTCTATCCAACATCTAGAAAAGGGTAAAAAGTTAGAGAAAAATATATAATTAATAAGGGTTGAGATATGCAAGAAGAGATAGAGATATAAAAAAAAATAAAAAAAATTCAATAAAGTATTTAAAATAAAAAAGTATTTATGTATCATTAGTTTTATTTTTTATCATTTGTCGTCGCAGTGCAAAATGTCTCCTAGGCACTGCCCAACGCGTTACTTCGGAACTTGTACTTCTTACGTAAAGTTGTTGATTTTTCTTAAATAGTTAAATAATTTCAATGCAATAACAAAGCACAAGGACTCCATGGCCCAATGGATAAGGCGCTGGTCTACGGAACCAGAGATTCTGGGTTCGATCCCCAGTGGAGTCGCTGCTAACATTTTTTTTCTCTTTGGCATTTTCAAAATAGTTACATGAAAAAAAAAAAAAACAGATGCTTTCAACGTTCAAGCCAAATGATGTGCTTGGAACCAAGATCAGGATTTCACCTTTATGTACTCCAGTAGATAACTCACATTGAAGGATTGTGCTTCTTTTTTATCATTTGCTTTCATTTAATTTGTTGAGATGCATGCTCAACGGGTAGGTTAAGATCTGTGTTTAATTTAGAGCTGCACCACTCAGGAAGTGGCCATTTGATTGATCATATTTGACGTGTTTTTGTATCTTGTTGTGACTAAGGTCTAAGGAGCTTGTATTTTATATATATATATATATATATATATATATATATATATATATATATATATATATATATATCCGCAAAGACGAAATGGCACTGATGACATGTAGCTTCTTTAATTTACTAGTCTTCAAACCAATTACCACGTTCAGTTTTGAACATTTTGGGGCATTCATCAGATTGGTATATATGATTCTTGGTTGTTGCTGAACCGTATTACCACAACAAAGAGTGCAACAGAAGCACAACGCAGGTCTCGTCCGTAATGCAAAGTGAAAGCAGAACGTGCATGTATTAAGAATAGTAGGAAATAAAGGGGAACCGTTGAAGGCAAAGGTGTGAGGGATAGTGAGAAAACAAAAATGATGGCGTAGTGATAGTGCGTGCGTGTGTATCATGTCTATACACAAATATAGACATCTAAGTTATGTGTAGTAAAATTAGTACCAAGCGTGAAAAATTAGTTTGAAAGTTGAAAAATTGTTTTATTAAAGGATAAATAGTTATTTTCATTCATAAATGTATAGAGCGTCGATAAATTCGTTCACACAATATAAAAATTTAAATTTTAGTTTCTGAAAGTAAAAAAAATACGACAAATTTATTCATCTGTTAATTTTCGTCCATTATCATTAATAAAAAAGCTTACATGACACAGATGAAAAAAAAATGTCATAAAGATTATTGTCTAACATGACTACTGAATAGATTGAATTAAAATGTTAATAAGACTAATCTTTTAAACTCCAAATTTTGTTTCATTTAAAAATAAAATATAATTCAATCTTTATCTTTTTTTGTTTTTATGGTTGTAAGTATAATATTATAATAAATATTTAAAAAATAGAAAAATATATATAAATTAGAATAAATATAATAATAAGTATAAATATTAATTAATAATTATAACTTGTTTGTTGTTCTGAAATTTTTAATGTGATAACATTATATAATTATAAAATCAAATTGCTTATATTAGATAGTAACATGCTAACATTCTTTATGTTTCTGTTAAACACATTTTTGTATTGATTGAAACTTACTAAAATAACAAGAATTATTGACATGTGTAACATATGTGCTGCTCATGGGGTTGGCACTTGAGGTATCAACGCGGTCGTGCTCTTCATGGAGGTGCTAATTGGCTCTCAAAATTGAGTTTTTAATTTCCTTTTCACATCTAATTAATTTGTTGAGCCCCTACCTAACACAAAAGTAAGTTTTGTCAATAAAAGTATGCCTAAACAGTACAAAATTTGGACAGAAACTCATGACTTCAATATTATATGTTAATATATTATATTAATTGAATGAGTTAATTTAACCTCTTATCTCTTTAAGTCTATCTTTTCTAATATCTTTAGTTTTAACTTGGATTAGAATATTTTTTATTTAAAAATTATCAATAATTAAAAATAATAATATAATATATTACAAAATAAATTATTTATCATAATTCAAAATATAATTTACATGTCCAAAGATGATTTATTTATTACACATTTTAATTATAATATAATTATAAATTTAGAAATGATTATTTATTACAAATTATAATTATATAGCATAAACATTTATTTTATTCAATCCACAAATTACAATACTTGTATTTTTAGGATCCATATATATTCATATTCTTATATGGATGGTATTTGATAAATATCTCGCATTCATTTAAACACATGCTTATTTATGCACTACTAATCAGACTAAAATGTCTTCGCACCCACAATGTTAGAGTTCTTTATATTTAATTCAAATATTATAACTATCACACATAGTCTTTTTTTTTTAAAAGCATCAGTCTTTAAGAAACAGAAAATAAAAAGAAAATGAGAGAAGATAAAATATATGCAGATCTGATTAATTATTTTTCTCTATAACCCTCAGAAGAAAATAAGAGCTAGATTTTTGAATGAAATATAAATTTATCTATTTAATATAAAAATAGTTTTTACTCTTACTTTTGCTTTTAACGAAATAAGAAAAAAATAAGGCATCTAATTTTTTTAATGTCCTCTTCGTCTAAATAATTAAAGAGAAAAAGTATTTTTTTCCTCTTTATATTTTTTACCTGTAAAAAATATACATCTCGTGTTTGTCGACATATGCTACTTTTGAAATAAAATACCTCTTATTTTATTAAATATTTACTATAAAATTAAAAAAAAATAGACAGCTAAAATTATGTTGTCAAACATTTTAGAAAAATAATCTTATCCTAATTAGATAAAAAAAACTGCCAGGGATAAAGCTTTTGAATAAAGAGATTTGATACACATACAACAATATTATTTCTCTTAAATAAATAATAAAGGATAAATTTTAATTTTAATTTCTTTTAATTTTTATTTGTAATTTTATTTATTTTTATTTTTTATTCATGTGATTTAGTCTTGCATTTTAAAAATTTTACAATTTTGGTTAAATTATAAATTTTGTATATATTTATTTTTTTATTTTATTCCAATTAAAACCTATATCTAACATATTTATTTAATGTATAATGAAGAAATAATTTAATTAATTAAGATATAAAAATTAAAAAGTAAACATATACAAAATTGAAGATGAAACAAAAATTGTAATTTTTAAAAAGTAGACACTAAAATTACGGGTTAATATTAATAAAAAAATCAAAATTGTAATTTACCCCATACTTAATTTATGATTCAGTAAAAATTTAAACATTGTTAAAAATAATTAAAATTTAAACATGTTTAAATAATTGCTCAGAAAGCAAACAAAATTTGGGTGAGGGAGGAAGGGGGTTGTTGCCAATCAAGCATATCCATAAGCAGTCATCTTAGAATAAATTATTAGGAATATGTTATCACAAGTATTTAAATATTTATATGCATATTATTTTATATTTATGTAATTTTCACCGTCTTCATGTATTTAATTTATGTAATACTCAGCTTAATTTTCATATTTATCTTTTTTTCTTTAAAAAAGGAAATCAAATAAAATAATTAAAAAATCTCAAAAATAAAAATATCATTTTTAATAAATAATAAATATTTTTTAAATAACAAAGATTCAAAATTTAATTTAGTCTTATTTTCAAATTTTCAATTATATCATGTTCAACAAATATAAATTTCATGAAGTTATTCTCCTAAATTTTTCTAGTGAAAGGTAATTGAAATTAAATTATGGCGGCTATTGCACAATACGGAACCTGTTATTCTCTCTTCTCTGCCCTATCCGAGTTGAGGGGTGCTTATCTTTTTGTTTCTTTTATTCCCAATCATTTTCTTTCTTCTTTTCGTTGATAAAATTTGTTACAATTTTTTTTTCCTTCTAATTTCTTCTTTTGAATGATTAGTTCATATAAATTACCAAATTTGCTTTGGTAATTATTTTATAGCCTTAGCCAGTTAGCCTATAAAAAAAAACTCTTATGTAGTCTTATTTTCCCTTGTTTTTTTCGTGGTGATTTTATTAATTTGTTACTATTGGCACCCCATGCTATCTTCCTCCACATATAATTTTGATTGTTGTTAGTGCTGCAACTGTTGGTGGTTAAAAATCTTCAACAAAAAGGAAGAAAAAAACGCCAAAAATAAACAGAAATCGCGTGTTTTTGTTCCTGAGCTGTGAGCAACTGAACCCCAGTATGACTATCAGATTCAAAATCATAACTTTCAATAATTTAAAGTATTTTTTATTTGAATTTTTCTTCGTTTCTTTCTTTTTGTTTTTGGGCTTATATGTTTAAATTTTTCTGGCATGGGTGTTTTGCCGTGTTTGTTCTGTAAAGGTTGTGTATTCATTAAAGTAACATGCTATTGAGGTATAAATAATTGAATTTCGAAGTGGGTGTGCACTGAGCAGATTCATGTGTTGTAAAGCTTATATTTTATTTGCCAGCAACTCTGAATTGTTATTTGTAAGTAACACTTTAAGCCTTTGATGATACGTGTGATATGTTTTGCATCTTTAAATGGGGGAGCCTCTCTCTGCATGCCTTTTAGCATTTTTGTAACTAGAAAAAGATTATTATGTTGATGTTGGATTAAGGCCAAGTTGTGTTGTTCCTGATTGAAATGGTTCTTTGTGAACTGAACTTGTTTTGATTTTCATGGTTTTGGTTTCGATGTAACGAGTTTGACCCTTTTTAATGGTTGATTGATTTAGTTTGCTTCCATTGAGCAAAGCCTTTCCAATTGCTGAAAGTGATGGTTGCCTTTGGAAAGAAGTTGAAAGACAGACAAATTCAAGAATGGCAAGGGTATGCTGTGTTGGGGGTTATAAACTTCGGAGTTTAATATTAGACATTAGTCCTGCGATAATGGTACTTTAGGCTCATAGGTTTGATTATATTTTTTTGCTCTAGATATTACATAAACTACAAACTCATGAAGAAGCGAGTCAAGCAGTATGCCCAACAAATTCAACTTGGAGCACTAGATCGGCGGCATGTACTCAAGGATTTCTCACGAATGCTGGATAATCAGGTTTTTCTGTTTTCTTTGTTGAATGCTTAATTCTGCAATACTGAATGAGGGTTGAACCTTTCCATTACTTTTAATGCCCAAATTTGATTCTATGAGTGAATCTGATTATCTGAGTAGAATGAATCATAATTGTTATCAAACTGTTTTGTTGATATGTTGTTGGGAATCTTGTATGTTGCACATTTGTTTCAACTTTCAATCACCTCCCTTTGTTGCAATTCAGATTGAGAAGATTGTCCTTTTCTTGTTGGAGCAACAAGGACTCTTGGCATGCCAGATAACAAAGCTTGGAGAACAACGTGATGCTCTTCAGGAGGAGCCTGAAATAAGCAAAATAATTGAATTACGAGAAGCTTATAGAGCATTGGGACAAGATCTATTAAAGCTTCTCTTTTTTGTGGAGATCAATGCTATTGGTTTGCGCAAGATATTGAAGAAGTTTGATAAACGCTTTGGCTATAGATTCACAGATTACTATGTCAAAACTCGTGCAAATCATCCTTACTCCCAGCTGCAACAAGTGTTCAAGCATGTGGTAATATGTTTTGTTCAAGAATGACTTTTTCAGAATTAATTAATTAAATACATAACTGATGAACTCCCATATAGCTGATAGAAAACTGGTGTTTTACTTAAGAAAGAACAAGGGATTTCTCCCCTCAGTCCAGTGCCTAACTTGGTGAACTTTGGGGGTTTGCACCTCCGAATGCCTAAAGGCACCATTTCTCTCACAAATGACAACATGATCTCTCTCTTCACCCCTTCCCCCCCTCTTATTTATAGGGCTAGATGCCTTATTTCTCTAGTTATCCCAGCCCCAAGTAACTAGCTCACCTTCACTGATATGTATAGCTAACAAATAGCTACCTAACAAATCTATTGTAAGTAACTACTAATGGGTTTTAATTAACAGTCTATAGTTTTGAAGTATGAATGTTGACTGGCTGATATGGAATTTGCAGGGATTGGGAGCTGTTGTGGGGGCCTTATCTCGCAATCTTCATGATCTTCAGGACCGTCAAGGGAGTTACTTATCAATTTATGATCAACCTACCCTTCCCCTCCAGGTCTCTTTAGCATTTAGTTTGCTCCAGCATACACTTTGTTTGTTATGTTCTTTGCTAATGTTCTCAGGCAGGCTGCTGGTTAGGTATCCCTGTAGCAGCACATGGTTGGTGGGGATTTTTCATCATATATACTTGGTCTTGTATGCAGGATCCAGTCGTGGATTCAATAAATGCAGCTGTTGATAGGTTAACCAACTCGACAAACTTCCTTAACTTTTTGGGGCAGCATGCACTCATTATGCAAGAAGAGCTGCCTAGCCCTACTGAGGAACATGTTGATGATCAACGATACCATTTTATGTCTCTTCTCCTGAACCTGGCAAACACATTTTTATATATGGTCAATACATATATTATTGTCCCAACAGCAGATGATTACTCTATGAGCCTTGGGGCCGCGCCAACAGTTTGTGGGATTGTGATTGGGGCAATGGCTGTTGCACAAGTGTTTTCATCAGTGTATTTTAGTGCATGGTCAAACAAGTCATACTTTAGGCCTCTTGTATTCAGTAGCATAGTTCTTTTTCTTGGAAATATCTTGTATGCCTTGGCATATGATGTTAGTTCAATATGGATTCTCTTAATTGGTCGGCTGTTATGTGGGTAAGCAATCTTTCATTTCTTAATTCCTCTTGTCATTCATTACTTGATGAACATAATTTATTGTATTGTGTATTAACTTTAGATAAGATTAAATCTCTCACTCAAGTCTCACCACTAGGCTTATTACCATTTTCAGTAATCCAGAATAAGACACATCGTAAATTGAATCCATGCAATGCTAATCCTAATTGGAATTAAAAGAGGTTACAAAATAGATTTTAAAATAGGAATCTTAGTATACCATTATTTCATGGTTTTCACAAATTATGTTCTGTGTTTGAGTTCAAAAGTACTTACATTGATTACCATTATCATTATGCTAAGAATATTATGAGGTACTAGTCACATTAAGACCTTTTATGACTGACAAACACTTGATTATTATTGCAGATTTGGTTCTGCCAGAGCTGTTAACCGGCGATATATCAGTGATTGTGTGCCGTTAAAAATCCGCATGCAAGCATCAGCAGGTTTTGTTAGTGCTAGTGCTCTTGGAATGGCTTGTGGTCCTGCATTAGCTGGCATACTGCAAATTAATTTTAAAATTTCCAAGCTTACATTTAATCAGAATACCTTGCCTGGGTGGGTTATGGCTGTTGCTTGGCTGATATATCTTGTATGGTTGTGGATCACTTTTAAGGAACCTTCTCGTGAAGCTGAAGAGGATCACTCCCCACATCAATCAAATGATGGTACTGAACTTATATTGCATCAGCTTTTTACTTATTGTTTAAGACTTAAAGTATTTGGTTCCTTATGTTTTTGGCTGAAATTTTCTAAAAATCATGAATCTGTCTATCGCACTGATTATTGATTTATTTTGAGAATCTTAAAAATAAATGAAAGTAGTCCATAAACATAATAGATCATACTCTTGTTCATCAAAAGTGAGGGAAAAAAGTTGCTATACAAAAGAGGTTGATTATTGGGACTTTTGGCAACAACGATGTGATGACTACATCAATCAAATAATGTCATTGTCTTATGTCAAAAACTTAAAAAGGCCATTTAGATCCTGGTCCTTTTACTATGGTTTCTCTTAGATTTTTCACTAGTTTTCCTACTCCACCTATTTATTTAGTTATTTTCTGTCTGATCTACTTTTCTTACTGGTCTTCTATTCACCTGTTCAAACCATCTTTTAGGTGAGATTCTGTTTCAATGGGTGCTACTACGTTCTTTCTAATACATTTATTGCTGAATCACTTGAATGGTTGATTTGTTGGGACTTGGAATTTTTAAAAATCATGAAGTATGGGTTCAAAATGGTGATCAGCATGTCAATACTATCACTTGAGTCAATGATCACTTCCTAATTGATTCTATTGAGTTTTATTTTTTAATATATATTGGAAATGGTTGTGGACGAATCAATGACCTCTCCATATCCTAGCTACCTCCTATTATGCTATTCACTGATAACCTCTATTAGATGTTTATGTTGGTATGTATCGTCTTTAGCTCAGAAGGGCTTTGTAAATTTTACCCTTATTTTGTTGAGTCTTGAATCTTGATTGGTATTTGTTGTGAATTTTTCCTTGTGCCACTTTGGTCCTAATACATGTAATGCTAAATTGCTACATATTTTGTTGTCCTTTGATATTCTACACGATACACATCACAGCTACTAAGCAAGTGAAATTAGAAAATTAGACTTAGAATCTTAAAAAGGTGTTATCCATTAATCTCTATATTAGCATCTTTCTTTGGAATGCTATATCTAGCAAGTTAGTAAACTAATGATATTTCTGGCTTCAATGGCCTCTGTCTATCAATCCGATCAATATTTATAAAAATCATCTCTGATTGTATTATTACTTTACTTTATGTGATGGTTACATGTATTTTCTTGTCATGAGTTTTATCATTCTGATGAGCGTCAATACTAGTAATAGAAAATGACACAGTTTTTCATCTGTCCAGAAGTAAACAATGCACTTGAGAAAGGCTTAAAACAACCATTACTGATTAGTTCAGAGAATAAGGTAGATGAAGATGCTGACCAAGATTGTGATGATAGTGAAGAAGCACCAGAGGAATCTCGCCAGCCAGTGAATTCAATTAGAATGGCATACAGACTCCTTACACCTTCTGTAAAGGTTTGTGAGCAACTTCCTGTCACCGCTATTATATTGGATTTCTATCTATAAAAAATTACTTCATTAGATGATTTATAAGCTTTAACTTATTGTTAATCTTAAGATGGAAAACTAATTTATTGATGTAAAAGTGACACGCGTATGTTCCTGTATGAGTATGAAAGACTAGTTATATGTAAAAAAAATTATAAATATAAATTAAACTGCTAATTGCATTTACATATATAATTTCTGACGGCTGAAAACTTGTGAAATAGACTCATGTGCCACTTGCCAGATAACAGATACGATCCTCTTTTGAAGTTGGGATATAGTAATTGTTAAATAATTGTCAAGATCATATGTATCACTGAGCTTATTAAGTACCATTTTGGATTGTATAAGATCTCTTGTGATATTTTTCTGATACAGATAACAGATACGATCCTCTTTTGAAGTTGGGATATAGTAATTGTTAAATAATTGTCAAGATCATATGTATCACTGAGCTTATTAAGTACCATTTTGGATTGTATAAGATCTCTTGTGATATTTTTCTGATATTATAGTTCACCATGTTCCAGTGGAATATGATGGTTAGATAAAAAAAATTAAAAAGTTAAACAATTTACCTGACAAAATTTGTGTAAAATCTCCAGGTTCAATTAATAATATATTTCATGCTCAAATATGTAATGGAGATTTTGCTATCGGAATCTAGTGTCATTACAACATACTACTTCAACTGGTCAACAAGCACAGTTGCAGTTTTTCTTGCTTGCCTTGGCTTGACAGTTCTTCCTGTAAACATTGTTGTTGGAAGCTATATAAGCAACATGTTCCAGGACAGGTAATGTCTAATAAAACCCATACTTCATTTGATTGTGATCCATAATCAGATTAATGCTCTAGCTGGATTTGCTGAAAGATATAGAATGATATTTAGAGCTTCACTCAGTTGATATTTAATAAAATGAGAAGGAAAAAAAATCTAGAGATTTTAGATCCTCACTCAGTCTTAAAGAACCCTTTAGAGCCTTAAAATTGTTGAAATATTTTCCATGTGCATCTGAGATTATTTTTAATCTGTTTTAGGCAAATTCTGTTGGCATCAGAAATTATGGTTCTCATAGGCGTTCTACTGAGTTTCCAAGTAATCATTCCATATTCTGAGCCACAATACATCTGTTCGGGTCTCCTTTTATTTGTTTCTGCCGAAGTACTTGAAGGTAAGATCTTATTTTGCTTTATTATTTTTTATTATGGACAGATTTGTATTGTAGAAATGCAAAGGAACTAGGGAAGCAATGCTTTAAGATATCCTACATTTGGTTAGGAATATGACCATAATGAAGTTAGGCTATAATGTTTTGTCCCATTATGTGAAACCAGGAAATTTCAGTAATAAAAACTGATAAAACATATCTAACTTTTTAGCATCATGAACAGTATTATACTATTATTTCAGGGGCAATAAATAGCATGTGGTTGTCTTTCACTTATGATCTTAGTTCGATTAAATTCCCAAATGTCAATGTTATATGATATTAATTTTCCAACTGAGATTTTTGAATTACATATTTTGACCACCAGGCTGTTTCCCATTCTTTTCTTTGAGCCTTATATCACTTCTTTTGATGGATTCCACCTTTCTGTTTTAAAAACTAAAAGACAAGACATTTCATCAAGGAACATGAAACAAGTTAGGCTTTGTAAGGCTCATTTGTGCCGCTTCTGTATCTGTCCAACTAATATATCAAGCTTCATGAGAATACTGATGGCTTAATTATAACTGCATAACCCATGATCAGATGGTCATTTAGTCATTGTTAGACATGAACTTTTGATGCCAGTGGGATAAGGACACAATGTTATAGCTCCTTGCTGACACAAACATCAAAAGGGTTTTGGTAGTTGCTGATGTATATTGTTTTTCCTTACCAGAGTGTTGTTGATTTGTATAACCTTGCACTTTCATCCATTCCAGGTGTCAACTTGTCACTGCTTTCGCGAGTAATGTCATCGAGGCTTTCTCGTGGAACCTACAACGGTGGACTTTTGTCTACGGAGGCAGGGACACTTGCTAGGGTGGTTGCTGATGCAACTATTACCCTTGCCGGGTACGTTCGTCAGAGTATGCTCCTTAATGTGACCCTCCTTCCTTCACTCTTCATCTGTGTAACTTCCATCCTTGCAACATGTTTTACGTACAATTCTTTATATTGATTTGTCTGAGGCTGAGATTGAGATGAAAAGAGGAGAATGCTCTTCAGCAAAACCTCAGTCTCTTCACCACTTGGCTCTGTATTCTTTCCTACATTCAATATTTTTTATCATTGAAGTTTTCAATGGCTCCATATAGTTGGAAAAGTAGCTAGGCTCAACATGTAGGTAGGCCAAATGTGTATTTCTTTATGGTATGGATTCCTCTTTTGTCATTATCATTTTGCTGTAGAGATGGGTTACTTTGTTGTCTTTTGTTAATAGATCCAGAATGTATGAACGAAATGAAATGCTTATTATTATCCCTTGGCGTGCCATTCATTTTAACTCCGGTATATAGAAAAGCAGGGATGCAAATAAATTGAATTATTTGTTATATTAATTACTGGATCAAGTTAATTTGTTTATATTTTAGACAGATTAGTTAAGTTTGAATCTATATATGATTATATAATGCTTAATTAGATTTAAATACTTTTTTAAGTCCTTGTTATTTAGTGTTTCTTTACTTATCGTTTTTGTAAAAAAAAAAAATAGTACTTTGCAAATTATGTTCATAGTATTTTAGATAACATTTTGCACTGTTCAAAGTGCTTTAATTTTGAAAATTTTAAAAAATAAAAACATAATTTATGAAGATTAAAAAAATAGTTTTATAAAAATGAAAAACATAAATAATATTAAAGACAGGAAATATATATATAAAGACAGGAAAAATAAAGCGCATGTATGTGACCGTCGTATATAACCAAGCCTAAATAATAATTTATTTTTTTATTTCATTTAAGATTTGAAGAATTAATCCAAAGACACACTATTCAATATTCTTTGGTTATTAATCTTCTGTCATATAAGGATTGATAAATATTTTTATGATACATTTATGGAAAAAATCTATTGAAGATCCAATTACTTATTTCAAAAAGTAATATGTATTTAGGGTTGAAAAAATTTCAAAAAGAATCATTATTATTTATTAACTTTATGTTAAACATAATTTATTCTCTAAAGGAGTCGTAAATTTCTCGATTTAGTCTATACTGTTATGTAATATGGAACACAGCTTCTGGACAAAAAAGCAATTTTGTTTTTATGTTGATAAAAAGGTGGTAACGTGCAGGGTTAAATACTAGGAAAATGCGCTTTCTTTGTTTTTCTGACATATGAATCTTTTATGTATTACTATATAATGAATGTTTTTACTCATGAGTAAACTACAATTAGTCTCTCTTTGTTATAAATTCTCAATTTGATTTTTATATGTAAAAATCATTATTAAACTTTCCTTAAATGCTTTAACATTCTAATTTTTTTCTCTATCTATGCTTTAATAATTGACTAGTAGTTTAAAAGAAAGTAATAATTGCTAAATTTGCAAAAACTATATTAAATGACGCAAATCCAATATAACCATAGTTCTCAACTAATTCTCATATTTCCCAAACAAAAAAGAAGACGGTAGCAACTTACATTGCATGTGACTCTGGTCAGACATAACCTGAACTATTAATAAAGAGGAAGCAATATTTTAGTAATATCATAAAATTGTACAATGTAAAGCATGTCTTCATTCATTTAACTGACACACACTTTGTCTCTTTCTTTCCATGACTTGAGAAGTTTGTCTAATGCCACACGCGAAGACCCACCTTCTCTTGTAGCAGCCTTGGCTTCATCCTTCGCAACCCTGACTCGGTTCCTGACTCGCTCACCTCTCTCCGATTCCATCAACTCCCTAACTCGCTTCTCCACCTCAATCGCCGCCACAAAACCCGACTCTGCAGACTCATGCATCCACAGTGCAACCTTCATTTCCTCCACCAACACCACCCTATTGAACCTCTGCTCCGCGTAAAGCGGCCATGCTATCATGGGCACCCCAGCACACACCGCTTCAAGCACCGAGTTCCACCCGCAGTGACTCACAAACCCACCCACCGAGTCATGACTCAGCACCGCCGCTTGTGGGACCCAGTTTTTCACGACTAACCCCTTTTCTTTGGTTCTGTCCAAGAAACCCTTTGGCAGCAAAAACTCCAAATCAGGGTCCTCTTGTGTTCCCAAAGCAAGGTTATGCTTTTGGTCGCTAACGGGGTTTCGCACTACCCATAAAAATCGTTGTTCACTTTTCTCCAACCCGATAGCGATTTCACATAGCTGCTCTCTAGAAAACACACCCAAGCTTCCAAAACAGAGAAACACGACACTCTTACTAGGTTGCAAGTCCAGCCACCTTAAACATTCATGGTCGCTGGAGTTGTTTTGGTTTTGTTCAGTGGTGGTTACTAGAGGACCCAAACAATAAAGGGGTGAGGTTGGGGAATTCGGTAAGCACAAACCGTCACAAATTGCTTTGGTGCTACTTGGTTCAAGAGCTTCGAACGTGTTGACGATAAGGCCTGCGGCTTTGGGTGCTGCAAGACTACAACTCAAAAAGTTTTTGTAAACTTCATCGTTGCGTTCGAGCAAGGGTTTTGGCATGTCCCTCGCTGGCATTGGTGGGACACCGGGAATGTTGAGAAAGGTGTTGTTGAGATCTTTGAAACTCTTGTGGTAGGTTTCATGGAGTGTGCTGTGGTAGAGAAAAGCAGCGAGGAGTGAAGCACTTGCTGGGACGAAAAGGTAACAAGGGAGGTTGAGTTGTGAAGCAACGGAAATAGATTGGGAGGATAAGATGTCTACGATGAGGGCATGGAGGGTGTGGGTTTGGGAGAGGGAAAGTAGGGTTTGGTGGATGTGAGGGTTGTTGTGGTGGAGGACATGGAACAAGAGGGTTTCGTGGTTGAGTGAGGAAGAGAGAAGGGTTTGTGGGGGGGTGAAGGTGGGGAGGGTGTGGAAAGTAATGGAAGGGAGGGTGGTGGAGACGGTGGAGATGTAGTTGGAAGTGGAGGATGTGTCGTAGGGTGCTATGGTTATGAGGATGTGAATAGAGAGGGATGGTTGGTGAGTGAGGATGAACTTGCATAGTTCTATGGTGGAGACTAAGTGACCTATGAGAGGTGCAGGGTAGAAAACTACAGCTTCTTTCATTGCTTTTGCGTTTGGTTGTTAGTCTCCACTGTGGTGTATATATATACTACTATAAACAATGATAGTTGGACTTGCACACTATAAGATTATAAATTAACACCTATGACACCTATTTGGCCATTTTTAATGTAGATTTTTTTTTGGATTATTAAGTAGATCCTACTTATATGTATTATTTATTTTTATGCTCTCTTTTTTTTAAGTTAAGCACCTTATTAGCATCGAGATTTTGCATCAAAAACAGAAAGAGAGGAAGAGGGAGAAATAAGAAAAATCTTGATAAGAACATGTCACAACTAAATAGAATAACCAATGTGAAAATAAAAATCTCAGTACCGATTATTTGTATAGCAGAAGCCAGCAAGAGTGTTGTCAGAGTGAAATGTGAGAGTCTTGTGATTAGAGCAGCACTCGTGGTTGAGAAGAGAAACAAAGGTTTAGTTAAAAGGGATATCAAGAGTCTCGAGTCATAAAAGAGTGGCAAGCTTTTCCATCTGAATTATTGAGATGCCCACGGCTGTTTGGACCCTAAACAACACTTATTAATTACAGGTAATTACAAAACCACAAAGCTAATGAACCGTTTGATTGGCTTAATTTGTATAATGTTAAAAGGATTTGGGGATATAGTAGCGTACTACCAATAGGAGTTGGTTTTAGTAGAAAAGGCTAATCTCTCCGAATATTATAATTTAAATTCTTATTGAAAAAGTTGTCTATATTTAGTGTACAACATTCTCTCAAATAGAACTACAATATTGAAAAAACATACGTGTGGGGAAGAGAAAAAAAAAAGAATTTGGGACATGCAAGGTTCCTGAGCAGCTTAACATTTAGTTCTTGCAAGCTGATAACTCTCCCATATGTATCGAAAAATTGGTTCTGACGGAAATCATATACTGTTTTAGCTAATGTTTTTAAGACCTGATTAAATTGATGAAAACACTATTCGAGATTTAATGATTTAACCATGGCTGAATTGTAGTCAAATCGGTAGTAATTAAATTTTTGTTTAATATTATGTATCATTCTGAGTAATAAAATAATATAAAATTATAAGAAATTAGAACATAATAAATTATAAATGACTAAGTTATATGTTTAATAGGATAAAAATTAATAATAATTGATAAAATAATCAATACTTATGTTTCATGCTCTCAGTCAATGTTTATAATTTATATACTCTATTTCATATTTATTTTTGTTTAAGATTCACTACAGCAAAAAAAACATGACAATTTTAAACAACATATAAATAATGTTGATAGTCTTTAATTTTAGATAGGTTTCAAAAAATCATCTAAAAAAAGTGTCCTTCTAACATGATTTTTCAAAAAAATCATTTTAAAATGTCTTTTTTTAAAAAATAAAAATAAAAATCTAATAAAATAATAGAAAAGAGAAAAATTCTAATAATAGAAAAGATTAATATAGAAGCACCCGTCACACACACCACCTTTCGTGCTTTGTTGTTGCTCATTGATCCTATACCTATTCAACCCAACACACCTTTCATTTCTCTCACCTACCCTTCACCAACAAAGACACTTTCATTCCCCTGCAAAAGCAACCAAAAGTAGACTTCCACATTCTCAACCAAACTAATTAAACTATAAATTCAACTATGTATAGAAAGGGCCTGCATAACATAAATAAATGATTTATGCAGAAAAAATCCCAACTCCATTGAGGACACATATATCTTACAGTTGGTCTTAAGCAGCTTTTCACCTGCAAATAAAACAATATTAATAAAGTAAAAATAAGAAAACCTTAATCCTTAATTTTCAGACTTCAGATTCCCCAGCAGTCAAGATAGAAAGAAGACCTTAATGATTTAAAATGAAAGTAGCTTGGATACTATAACTAGCCACCAAGTGCAAGATGATCATCATACGCAGACAAAATGAGAAATAAAAAAAAATATTTTACAAGCATATATCACCAGCACCATGTTAGTGGGTACCGTTCCTCCAATTCCTTTAAATAAAAAAATATGTTATGGTATGTACCACATTCACGTAATCTTAAGCATGCGTTCGAGAAGATCTTCCAATAAAGGTAATCTTGATTACTTGTTCGTCATGATTAAAGGTTCGTTCTAGAAGAAGCTCTTCTTACAGACCCGCCCCAATCATGCATTCTATTTTGGGACCACCAATCCATCAATAATTATTTCCAGCTATGAAGAACTATGCACGAGGAGGAGAGGGACGTTCAAATTGGAGTCTCACAAATATATTTGAAAAAAATATTTTTAAACATAAAATTAAAGTTTTATTTTTATAATCATTATCGTACTTTAATTTATTGATATTTATTTGAATGAGTTATTGAGCTAAAATCATAATTTTAGTTTAATATATTTTAAATAATTTTAAAGATAATAATTAAGGAATAAATAAATAGAAATTTTGTAAATAAAAATAATATTAAAATTATATTAAAAATGAGAACACATTATAATAATTACTAAAGCACTTATGAAAATTTAACTTTTAGTTAAAGAGTAATACCCAAAAAACTTACAGCTTATTTGGTAATTAGGATATCATATGAGTAGGATATGATAAAATGACAATGAACTTTAACTGTCTAATGTTTGGGGTACAATAAACCCATTATTGTGGCCCAATGGTATTATTGTGTTATCCTGTCTCGTATTTGACATGAATTAGATAATAATAGTATAAGATATAAATTAGGTTCAAATGACAAAATCATTATTTTGTAAAAATTATGTATAATTTTATAAATGTAAATTTAATTTATTTTTTAATTTCACAAATTATAAAAAGTATAATTTAATCTAAATTATAAAAAATATTTTTTGTCATGTTATTACTTTTCTTATTCTTAAAATTAGTAAAAGAATATTTATTTTAAAAATTATGATAATTTGAATTCTAATATTTAATATTTAACATCTTAATTGATAATATAATTTAAATTTACAAGCGAAAATTATTATAAATTTATATTAAATAATATGCTGAATAAAAATTTTATAATATATAGAGAGATTATCTTATTTTATTATTTTTACACTTCAATAATGGGATAAAATAGGCATATGTATAAAGTAAATAAATATTAAGTATCAAATAATATGTATAAAAGTATAAAATACTTAATTATGCATATAGAAATATTTTAAAATAATTCTTATTAGGAGTGGAAAAACACAAACCCGTCATCACATCCACACGTTTTATCAGAGTCCACAATGAGAAGAAAACTTAACATGAATAAACAACGTACTTGAATTCTAGACAAATGACAACAGTCAATCAGTCATTATCTTATTTTATAGAGAAAATAATACTTTCTCGAGATTTCTCAGTGCAGTGTATTTAACTTAATCATTCAGCAAAAAAAAAAAAAAGTGTATTTAACTTAATGTCATTAAGGTAAATTGTCCCGGCCCCTTCCTTAAGGGATGTGTAGTGAGTACGACAGCTTCCTCCTTTCTCATATGGTCAAGGGTCTTAGTAATAAATGTGTTTTTAAGTATAGATTAAAGAATTAAAAGTAAAAAAAATTATTATGAGGATTATAAGAGAGAGAAAAATTATAAATAATATAATTTTATGTATTTTAATATATATATATATATATATATATTAATTCTTTAATTAATGTCCTAAGTGTATTGATTAATATTTATTTATGTTAAAATTTATTAAAAAATTATAAAATCAAGAGAGGCAGTAATTAAATATGATTTGAAATCCATCAAATTTTATCATTTTTAATAAATTTCAATAAATAAAAAGATGTGTTAAAAAATATGTTCCTAGTATTATGTTAACGCTTTCCCTCTTGTATTAAAATATAAAGTTTACTTTATATTTAGATTATTATCCTTAAAAGATATTCTTTAAAAGGCTCTATAGTAATTAACATATATACTAAAAATATATAAATTTAATTTGTATCACTTTATATAAAGTTGGTGTAATAATTTTTGTTTTAATTTACAAAATGTCAATGTATTTTATACTACACCGATTATTAATGAATCAATGCAATAAATGGAGGTGTAGAATAACTTTCGTGTAATAGTAAATGTATATGCATCAATTGATTGGAATCATGTCTCGTGACACTACAGTTCTTCATTATCACTAGAAATAGCATTAGAGCAACTTAAGATGCATATATATAATGGTAAAATTGTATTTTTGGTTTCTCAGTTTATCTTCAGTTTTAAATTTGATCCCCCAATAATTTAATTTACAAATTTAATCCTCTTATTTTGTAAAATCGTGTAATATTGATCCCAGGCCACAATTAGACGTTGACGGTTAACAAATGATGTTGATTGTCACATGTCATGTTTTTAGTAGACGATGACTGTCACGTGTTATGTTCTGATTGGTCAATGAAAATAACAATTCATTTCATCTTTTATGGAGTTGATATCCAATCAGAACATGACACGTGACAGTCATTATCCAATAAGAACGTGACACATGACAATCAACATCACAATGATCAATGTTCAATTGTGGTCTGGGAACAAACATTGCACGATTTTACAAAATGAGAAAATTAAATTTGTGAATTAAATCATTGAGGATCAAATATAAAACTAAAGATAAATTGGGGGATCAAATTTACAATTTTACCATATATAATTAGTTAAACCAATAACTCCCTTGTTAAATAAAGATCAAAAAGTAAAATTTTCTCTTCTTGTTCTTCACTTCTAAATGCATTTGAAAAATACTACTAACATATTTTTTTAATATGATTTAAAATTTATTAAAAATAAAATAAATATGTGTGGATCACTCCTCTTATACTTTTCTCATTCTGAAAGAACAAAAATAATTATAATATATATGAACCACTATCTCATTAAATAATATAAGAAAAATGATATATTTAGACACGTTCTAATCTTATATACTTTATTAATAATTATTATTTTATTTTCTTATTATATCACTTACTATATTTTTATATTTCTCGTAGGTATTAAATAAGTGTTATAATTGTCAAGAAATTATTAAGTAGGTTGAAACTATTGTGTGTTTATAATCCCAACCAATATCTATGAAATACTATATTCATCCTTAAGCACATATAAAACACTTTTAACTTATTCATACATATTAAGAAAATTGATTGTCTAATTAATTAATAACATTAAATTTGTTAATAATTTATATATATATATATATATATATATATATATATATATATATATATATTAATTATCCTTAAATTTGAATAGTTTCAAAATTTCAAGAATCAATTCTACTCCTCAAGATCATAGTGATACCATGAAAAAATATAAATAATAGTTTTGTTTTGTCTTCACCATAAAAAATTGATTATTTCTCATTATAAATCTAATCTAAACATATTAGTCAATTTTTTAGTTATCTTATTAATTTCTAATATTTATGTAAAATAATTAAGAATATTTCGTTAAAAAGAAAACTAATGCAAGAGACAACTAAAAATTTTTTATAAATAGAGATAAACAATTTTAACTAATATATCATGCAGAAAGAATCATAATCCCAAACCATCTAATACTCACTACTTGGTGTCTACTGGTAAGAAATAAGAATATTCTCTTTATAATATGAAGTCATCAAAGTTAGTCCAAAAAATGAGTAATATTTTTTTTTTTTGTCTTTCTTCTTATTGCACCATAAATTTTATTAAATCTCTCTATATTTTTTTTTTCCTTCGATATCCTTAGATGTATCATAGAACAATCGGTGCTCACCAGACATTTTCCTTAAAAAAAAAAAAAATAACAGTAGAGTGGCTCACTGTCCATAAATAGAGCAAGCATCTTTGTTGGAACTAGATCCAATTCCATTTCAAAAACTCATACCTCTTCTCCAACATGAAAGACACCATTGTTCTATACCCTAATCTTGGTAGGGGACACCTAGTTTCCATGGTGGAGTTGGGAAAACTCATACTGACCCACCACCCTTCACTTTCCATCACTATTCTCATCCTCACTCCTCCCACCACCCCTTCCACCACCACCACCTTAGCCTGCAACTCTAATGCTCAATACATCGCCACCGTCACCGCCACCACTCCCTCCATCACGTTCCACCGCGTTCCCCTCGCCGCACTCCCCTTCAACACCCCCTTCCTCCCCCCTCACCTCCTCTCCCTCGAACTCACCCGCCACAGCACGCAAAACATCGCCGTTGCACTCCAAACCCTCGCCAAAGCTTCGAACCTCAAAGCCATCGTCATGGACTTCATGAACTTCAACGACCCCAAAGCCCTCACTGAAAATCTCAACAACAACGTCCCCACTTACTTCTACTACACTTCCGGCGCCTCCCCTCTCGCTTTACTCCTTTACTACCCCCCCATTAACCAAGTCCTTATAGAAAAAAAGGACAAAGACCAACCTTTGCAAATCCAAATCCCTGGATTACCCACAATTACAGCCGATGATTTTCCAAACGAATGCAAAGACCCTTTGAGTTACGTTTGCCAAGTCTTCCTTCAGATAGCGGAAACCATGATGGGTGGTGCCGGGATTATAGTAAACACATTTGAAGCCATTGAAGAAGAAGCCATCAGAGCGTTAAGTGAGGATGCGACAGTACCACCACCCTTGTTTTGTGTCGGACCCGTGATTTCTGCACCGTATGGAGAAGAAGACAAAGGGTGTCTGAGTTGGCTAAACTTGCAACCGAGTCAGAGCGTCGTGTTGCTGTGTTTCGGAAGCATGGGAAGGTTCTCGAGGGCTCAGTTGAAGGAGATAGCTATTGGGTTGGAGAAGAGTGAGCAAAGGTTCTTGTGGGTTGTGAGAACCGAGTTGGGTGGTGCTGATGACTCGGCGGAGGAACTGAGTCTGGACGAGTTGTTGCCAGAAGGGTTTTTGGAGAGGACCAAGGAGAAGGGAATGGTGGTGAGGGACTGGGCCCCACAGGCGGCGATTCTGAGTCACGACTCGGTGGGTGGGTTCGTGACTCACTGCGGTTGGAACTCGGTGTTGGAAGCGGTGTGTGAAGGGGTGCCGATGGTGGCGTGGCCTCTCTACGCGGAGCAGAAGATGAACAGGATGGTTATGGTGAAGGAAATGAAGGTGGCTTTGGCGGTGAAAGAGAACAAGGATGGGTTCGTGAGTTCGACTGAGTTGGGGGACCGAGTTAGGGAACTCATGGAATCAGACAAAGGGAAAGAGATTCGTCAGAGGATTTTCAAGATGAAAATGAGTGCTGCGGAAGCAATGGCTGAAGGCGGAACATCACGTGCTTCGTTGGATAAGTTGGCTAAGCTGTGGAAACAGAGTTGATTCTCAGTTTGACATTGACTTGTCCTCTAAATATTATACCATTTGGTTTCCAAACTTTAAACTTGTAGACTTAATTTTTTAAGTTGAATTTGTTTCAATTAGTGATCCTTGCTCATCTAAAACATTTATGACACCTTTCATTTTTATCTTTTTATTAAATCAAATATTTATTATATTTATAATTTTTTTATCATTTTTAATCTCTTATTTTTCTTTGTTTTAGAAAAATTATTTATGAACATTTAATATGTTATTATACACTTAGTTTGTGAACGAGAGAAAAAATGAAAAAAAGGAAAAAAGAGCAAATAATTTCAGCCTTTGATTTAAAAAGCAATATATCTAACGGTGTAAATTTTGTTTCCCACAGTGTGAAAAACTTACTTCATTTTCTCAGGCCAAAAACCGTCTTGTTAGTCATTGTGCGTCAATATCTTTATTAGTCATTAAAGTCATTTATGAAGTTTAATGTTAGCAGCAGCACGAGACCTGTGCGTGCCAAGAAAGTGCCTCTGCACTTACGTGACTATCACGTGACGGGTTTACCGGGAGGGAATAAAAGCTTGTACATGAAATAATAATAAAGCACGTGATGATAAGAATTAATAGTTACAACAGAATTAGGCAGGGCAGTTATCCTGGCATGTACCACTAGCTATAAAAGGCTGATATACATTATAATATCTTGGATCGAGTGGTCTCAAAATAATTAAGAAGGGAGATTGAATTAATTATTTTTAAACTTTTACCAATTAAAAAATTATTCTTTTAAGGCTTTTACTAAATTGTTAAGAGAATGAGGAGTAGAAGAGAAACTTAACAAAAAGTAAAAGCGAAAATTAAATGCACAGCGGAAAGTAAAAGAGTAGGGAAGAAGGAAACAAACACACACGAGTTTTTATACTGGTTCGGCAACAACTTGTGTCTACATCCAGTCCCCAAGCGACCTGCGGTCCTTGAGCTTTCTTTCAACCTTGTAAAAATTCTTTTACAAGCAAAGATCCACAAGGGATGTATCCTTCCTTGTTCTCTTTGAACCTAGTGGATATACCCTACACTAGAACTGATCCACAAGAGACGTACCATCTCTTGTTCTCAGTCAAACCCAAGTAGATGTACCATCTACTTGTACCACAAAGGATGTACCCTCCAATGTGTTAAGACAAAGATCTCAGGTTGTTAAACCTTTGATACTTTGTGAATGGAGATACAAAAGAATTCTCAGGCGGTTAGTCCTTTGAACACTTTTGTATTAGGGAAAGGAAAGAATCAAAAGAATTCTCAGACTGTGTCGTTTTGAATTCTTTGACAAGGGAGAAGGGAGACACAAAAGAATTCAGGCTGTTAGTCCTTTGTTCTTTTGGAAAAGGGAGAAAAGAGACACAAAAAGAATTCAGGCGGTTAGTCCTTGACGAATTCTTTTTGGCAAAGGGAGAAGAGAATGAAAAGGATGAATAGCACAAGTTTTCAAGGTTTAGAAAACCAGAAAACTTCAGAAAGCTTTTTGGTACAAAGAAGAAGAAGAAGTTCAAAGAGATTTCAAGGCTTGTAAAGGATTGATTGGAAAAGCAAAAAGTATTTTTGATCGTTGAAATGTAAAACAAAGCCTTGCTTTTATAGACTCTTCATGTCTTGTCAAGAAGACCATTCAGAAGAGTTATAACTTTTAGAAAAACTTAAAACCCATTTGAAATAGTCAAAACCTTTTTGAAGAGTTACATCTTTTGATTTTTTCAGAAACAGTCACTGGTAATCGATTACCAAATAAGTGTAATCGATTACACAAAGCTTTTGAGTGAAAAGATGTGACTCTTCACATTTAAATTTGAATTTCAACGTTCAAGAGCATTGGTAATCGATTACCAAAACATTGTAATCGATTACAGCCTTTTGAAAATAATTGGAACGTTGTAAACTCAGTTTGAAAACTTTTTCAAACTCATTTTGCTACTAGTAAACGATTACAATAATATGGTAATCGATTACCAGAGAGTAAAAACTCTTTGGTAAAGGTTTTGTCAAAAAACCATGTACTATTCAAAGTTTTGAAAAAACTTTTTAATACTTATCTTGATTGAGTCTTTTCTTCATTCTTGAATCTTGATCTTGATTCTTGAGATCTTGAATCTTGATTCTTGATTCTAGGCTTTCTTCTTGAGTCTTGAATTCTTCTTAATTCTTGAACTCTTGACTTGTTCTTGATTCACTTGAGATGTTCTTTGATTCACTTGAGTTGTTCTTTGATCTTTGAGCTTTTTGTTCATCACCTTTGTCATCATCTTTTGTTGTCATCATTGTTATCATCAAAACACCTTTGAATCACATTCACCATGAAGCCTTGCTACTACATAATAAAGGCATGAGAAATATACGTTTTACTCAAGAGTTATTCCCTTCCTCGAATAAGGGCGCATCCTTCCCTCTTCACGTCTAGATTCATTCCTCCACCGCGAGCCATCGTGCTCTTCCTTTTCCCTTCGTGCAACACCTAACAACTGGTCCGACCTCCGCCGTCTCCATCTCCATGGCTGACCACGGAACCAGGAAAACAACAACTGATCGCCTTGAAGAAGCCATTGTGAGGCTCTCTAATGGCCATGCTTCTATCAATGAACGTTACAACGACCTTGCGGGCAAGGTAGACTCCATTCTAGAGCACCTTCGTTCCAACGATTCCGGCAACCACACAAACACACCTGCCACAAACCATCATAGCCATCAATGCAACACAGTTAAACTAGATATACCGCGTTTTGATGGACGCGATCCATTAGGCCGAATCTTCAAGATCACGCAGCTTTTCCAATATCAAAATGCACCTGAGGAAGAACGAATCACAGTCGCATCCCTATACCTCGACGGCGCCGCCTTAAACTGGTATCAATGGATGTTCAGCAACGACTTTATCACGTCCTGGGAAGGCTTTCTGCAAGCTCTTGAATCACGATTTGTGCCAACATTTTATGATGATCCTAAAGGAGCATTGTTCAAATTAACGCAAACATGCACGGTGAACGAATACCTAACGGAGTTTGAGAGGTAAGCAAACCGCGTGGTAGGTCATCCACCTCCTTTCCTTTTAAGTTGCTTTATCTCAGGATTAAACCCTGAAGTTCGACGTGAGGTCATGGCTCTTCAACCAATATCCCTACTCCAAGCTACAGCCCTAGCTAAGCTTCAAGAAGAGAAGCTACGTGATCGAACGAACCAGGCACCCCGAAGCTTTCCCCAACCCAGGCCCTTCGTTCCTCAAGCTTCGAATACTTCATCCAAAACTACACCATTTGTGAAGCGCACGCCGGCAGAAATGGCTTTCCGGCGAGAAAAAAGGATTATGCTATAATTGTGATGAAAAATGGAGTGCTAACCACAGGTGCAAGGGTCGAGTGTTACTCTTCATCACTGACGAACAGTCACAAATCAATGAGGCCATTGAACCTGAACCACAAGATGATCAGACAGCAGCTCACGGGAACTCTCCAAAACCGATACCGGAGGCGGTCTGCTCACACATCAGTCTTCACGCTCTTGGTGGACTACCCTCATCGGAAACCTTCCGAATCTTTGGCACCATTAAAAAAGCACGTCTCACAGTCCTGATTGATAGTGGAAGTACTCATAACTTCCTTCAACCACGAATCGCGCAATTCCTTAAACTTCTTCTACAAACTACTCATCCCCTCCAAGTAATGGTGGGCAACGGTTCTACGTTAGCCAGTGACCAGGTTTGTCCTGAAACTCAGGTCACTATCCAAGGTCACCCCTTCGTGGTCTCCTTCCACTTGCTCCAGATAAGTGGTGCAGATGCAGTGTTAGGGATAGATTGGTTGAAACACCTGGGTCCAGTTACGACTGACTACGCAGAATGCATCATGCATTTTAACCACCTGGGTCGAGATATCACACTCAAGGCAGATGTTAATCTTGGGCCCGAACCAGCCTCAGCGGCCGAACTGAAGCACTTCATCCAAACGGGTTCCACTTCGGCCTTATACCAACTACACCTCCTACCCACGGACCAACCCGACCCAACCACGACCCAACACCCTTTCATCTCTGTGGAACACCTCCTTCACCAATATGAGCACGTGTTCCGGACCCTATCTCGACTCCTTTCGCCACGCTAGGTGGTTCACCGTATCACCCTTCATCCCTTCACTACCCCAATATCCGTTCGACCTTACCGCTATCCACACTTCCAAAAGAATGAGATTGAAAGACAAGTCTCGGACCTCCTCGTCGCCAGACTGATCAGATCGAGTACCAGTCCTTATTCTTCCCCCGTACTCTTGGTTAAGAAGAAGGACGCCACTTGGCGGCTATGTGTTGACTACAGAGCCTTAAACTCAGTCACCATTCGCGACCACTTCCCCATTCCGACAATAGATGAATTGCTTGACGAATTGGGCCATGCTTCGTGGTTCTCAAAGCTGGACCTCCGACAGGGGTTCCACCAGATCTTGATGAGTGAACTAGACATCGAGAAAACAGCCTTCCGCACCCATAATGGCCACTTCGAATATTTGGTGATGCCCTTTGGGCTCTGCAATGCACCTTCCGCTCTGCAATGCACCTTCAACATTCCAATCCGCTATGAACCAACTCCTGCAACCATTCCTACGAAGGTTTGCCAGAGTTTTTTTGACGATATATTGGTTTATAGTGATTCGTTATCCTCACATTTATACCACCTGGAGATTATATTTCAAGCCCTCCAACACGCTGAGTTTTACCTTAAGCATTCTAAGTGCCTCTTTGCTCAAGAATCCATTGAATATCTCGGCCACATCGTGTCTGGCAAGGGTGTTACTCCAGAACCCTCCAAGGTCCAAGCTATGTTGCAGTGGCCACCACCAACTTCGGTCCGAGAACTACGTGCATTCTAAGGGCTTACTGGATTTTATAGAAAATTTATTAAAGGGTATGCTTCCATCACGACCTCACTCATGACCTTGCTTTGCAAAGACGCCTTCGATTGGTCCCCGGACTCTCAGCAGGCCTTCGACCAGCTCAAACTCGCCATGACCAATGCACCTGTACTTGCCCTACCTAACTTCTCCGAGCCCTTCGTGGTTGAAACTGATGCATCTGGAACAACTATTAGTGCAGTGCTGTTGCAGAATGGCCACCCCTTGGCGTATTTTAGTAAGCACCTTGGACCTCGGCTACTTCATGCATCCACGTATATACGTGAACTCCACGCCGTCGTGACGGCAGTGAGGAAGTGGAGGCAATACCTCCTGGGCCGGCCATTCACGATCCTCACCGATCACAAAAGTCTCCGAGAGTTAATGACACAAGTCATTCAAACGCCGAAACAACATTATTACCTTTCGAAACTGCTTGGCTATGAGAACTCCATCCAGTACAAGTCCGGCGCAATGAATGTAGTAGTAGATGCCCTTTCGTGAGCTCCAAACCCAGAGGGCCAGTTCCTCATCCTCTCCATACCACAACTTGATTTCCTCCATGATATTAAGTAGTCACTCGCTGATAACCTGAAATTCTAGCAACTCAAGGATGCCATTCAGGAACACCCAACCTCTTACCTTGATTACTCTTTCGGCGATGGATTAATATTGTTCAAGGGACGCATCTGGCTTAATAACAGCAATCCTTATCTCCATATCCTCATTTCGGAGCATCACGCGACCCCACTTGGAGGCCATTTAGGTGTTGCCAAAACAACCCATCGTCTCGCATCAAGTTTTTTCTGGCTCAACCTTCAATAGGATGTTAAGAGGTTTATTAAAGAATGTGTTACCTGCCAACAGAATAAAAATCTCCATAAGCGCCCAGCTGGACTGCTGCAACCCTTGCCGGCACCGGAGGGCGTGTGGGAAGACCTTTCAATGGATTTCATCACCCATTTACCAACCTCTAACGGATTTACTGTCATCATGGTTGTGGTAGATAGGTTCTTGAAGGGGGTGCATTTGGGTGCTCTTCCCACGGGATTCACAGCGTTCAGGGTCGCCGGCCTCTTCATTGACACCGTCTGTAAACAACATGGGTTTCCTAAAAGCATAGTGTCTGACCGCGACCCTATCTTCTTAAGCAAGTTCTGGAAGGAGTTATTCCGATTAAGCGGCACACGATTGCGACTCAGCACGACGTACCACCCTCAGTCCGATGGCCAGACGAAGGTGATGAACCGAATACTTGAGCAATACCTCCGCTGCTTCGTTCATGATCAACCATCCACATGGCACCAGTATCTATCCCTTGCAGAGTGGAGTTACAATACTCACTTCACTCGAGCTTTGGCATGACTCCATTTGAGATCATCTACGGTAAGCCACCACCTACAATCCTCGATTATGTCACGGGCATGACGAATAACGAAGTTGTCCAAACCTTGCTTGAGTCTCGTCAACAATTGCACTCCAAACTTAAGCAACGCTTAAAGAAGGCCCAAGATGCTATGAAGAGGTACGTTGATGTCAAATGCGATGATATCACCTTCGAATAGGGGCAATGGGTATATGTCAAGCTGCGCCCAAGACGACAGACGTCGGTCACCGGACCGTGCCACCCAAAACTCTCTAAGCGCTTCTTTGGCCCATTTCAAATTGTTGAACGCATTGGTCTGGTCGCCTATCGACTCAATCTCCCACCGGACGCACATATCCACCCAGTCTTCCATTGCTCCCTTCTCCGTTCCCATCACGGCCCACCACCGCCCTCTGAATATAACTGGCCCCTACAGGTCCTGAACAACAAGCCACTTTGGCGGCCGCTATGTTTAATATTATGTATCATTCTGAGTAATAAAATAATATAAAATTATAAGAAATTAGAACATAATAAATTATAAATGACTAAGTTATATGTTTAATAGGATAAAAATTAATAATAATTGATAAAATAATCAATACTTATTTTTCATGCTCTCCGTCAATGTTTCGCTCACTTATATATTCTAATGTGTGATTACTTTTAATATATGTGAGACTTAGATTATTTTCAACATACCATCTTAAAATGAATAATATGAGAGACCTAACTGAACCCCAAAAACTAGCTCAACGGGTGAAGGTTGTCCCTCACTTATATATTCTTATTTTTATTTAAAATTCATTACAACAAAAAAGACGTACAATGACAATTCTAAACAACATATAAATAATGTTAATAGTCTATTTTTAAAGATGGTTTCAAAAAAACCATCTTAGAAAAATGTGTTTCTCTAAGGTGATTTTTCAAAAAATCATTTTAAAATGTTTTTTTAAATAAAAATAAAAATATAATAAAATAATAGAAAAAAGAAAATTTCTAATAATAGAAAAGGTTAATATAGAAGCACCCGTCACACACACCACCTTTCGTGCGTTGTTGTTGCTCATTGATCCCATACCTATTCAACCCAACACACCTTTCATTTCTCTCACCTACCCTTCACCAACAAAGACATTTTCATTCCCCTGCAAAAGCAACCAAAAATAGACTTCCACATTCTCAACCAACCAAATTAAACTATAAATTCAACTATGTATAGAAAGGGCCTGCATAACATAAATAAATGATTTATGCAGAAAAAATCCCAACTCCATTGAGGACACATATATCTTACAGTTGGTCTTAAGCAGCTTTTCACCTGCAAATAAAACAATATTAATAAAGTAAAAATAAGAAAACCTTAATCCTTTTCTTGGATCTGATTCCACTCCATGGCTTCATCGCTTAATCCTTTTCGGTCTTCAGATCCCCCATCAGTCAAGATAGAAAGAAGACCTTAATGATTTAAAATGAAAGTTGCTTGGATACTATAACTAGCCACCAAGTGCAAGATGATCATACGCAGACAAAATGAGACAAACAGAATAAAAGACAGATAGCCAGACATCAAGCATAGATATAGATATATTCATGCAACAATAAATCCCTATGAAGACAGGAAGTGTTCATTCACATTATGAGGGCACCATTGACTATGTTTACGGTAAGGATTAATAGTTTATTATTTTACCTTTGCAAACTCCAAAAGCTGAGACCATGTGTCCCTAGATATTGCTTTGTTATGCCGAGCCTGAGTATGTAGTATCAAAATTTATCAATTTGAGTAAAATGATCGAGTATTAGCAGATCCCTCTGAAAGCCATCCTAATAAGAAAGCTTCACAACATAACTCGAGAAAGTTAAAAATGTGTAAATAAATAATAATCAAGTATATTACCTGCAAGAACTGGCACCAATGATCAACCAGCGGCCACATACCAATAGTTGTATCCAATGCAAGAGATCAACCAGCGGCCACATACCTATTATGCCACTTCTTGATGCATACTCTTCACTACACAGCAAGTGGGGATCAACTTCACTTTCATTTAGCCACTCCATATTCTCTAGTTCAGGTAGCTCAAACCACACTTCTACATCGACCTTGAAAGGTTAAGTTGTAAAGAAAAATCTCATTGATGTTGTCCTATGTTATAAAGTTCATAAAAAAAAGAATGTAAGAAAATGCAGCACCAGTTTACTTACTTGTGATGCAGGGATACCAGAGACTTCAATAGTTGATTCACTAACCAGTTTCTCTCCCATTATGCTAACTTGTTTGTCATGTAGTTTTTCTACCTCTTCAATTGGCCACTGCATCAACCACTTCCCACTTTTATGAAGCCAAACTTGCCTTGGAATACTCTACATAGCCAAACAACACACTATCTCAAAATATGTAGATCACTTTATGATGATAATATGGTCCTAAAACAATTTTTAACATGGAGGGTGCTGAAATAATTAAAAGAAAATACCCAACATGGAGATAAAATACCTGTAGACCAGCCCATCCTTTCTCATAATCATCTTGTGTGGTTTCACACTCCTTTGACCATCCCCATAATATCCTTCTGTTCTTGGCATAGTCAAAAAATGAGTTGGAAGCATAAAACATTCCATGGTCCAATAATAAGTTCAGGTTAGTTCCTTCCAAATCTTCAACATCCTCATTGAATGAACTGTTTGCAGGTTTACGAGCTGCTTGTTTTCTCAGCTGCCTTGAGGTTTTACCACCTTTATCCTCCTCACCAGCAATAGAAGATCTTCTGTTCTTCCTTAGAGAGCACGATATTGAGCCATCCTTTTTTCTCTTATTAGAATCTTGACAAGCATGGTAAATGACATGAAAAGATATATACAATCAGATTCACAAATGACATGAATACTATAATAAAACCACCTGACATAAGCATGATGATGAAATTCAAAACGAGTGAAGCACATAATCAAAAGGATCCATGATGCAACTAATTTAGATCGAGTACAGTTGTATCCAAATCTGGAAATAAGAATAAGAATACTGAGCATGGTGCAAACTTGGAATTTAGATTATGATAGCAATTTTAATTTGGCATTCATAGCAGAGGTAGTTAAACTTGAAAACAGTTAATTAATCATCAAAATAACAGTAATTAAATTGGCCAGGAACGAACTCTAGGTCTTCATCTTCAACAATAATACCTTGTTTGGATGAATCTGCATCTTTCTGTAACCAGAAAGGAATGTCTAAGCTTCTAAATAGGATAGTTAGAGACAAGAACCCATTAAGACTACAAAGGTAATATATGATTAGTTTTCCTTTAAATGACTCACCAAGATTTCCACAATCTCCACAAACTTCTTACAAAGGGAAGGCAAAAACCCCATTCAAAAATTTCCAACAAGTGTATTCTTAGAGATGCTGTTTTCAAATTCCTTAATGATGACAGAGATTGTCCTGTTCCATTACAATGAATTCAGAACTAATGATAATGACTGATGACATAATTTTAATGAAATGTCTATAACTTAAATTTTATTCGTTAATTAAGAAAAACAACACAAGCAGCTGACACAAAATTTGGGTGACCAATATAATGCAGTATGCAATTTTGAGTTAATGAAGTTAACCATATGTTCTTTTTATTTATTTTGAGTTCAGTAATCCTGAGTCCAGACAGACATTTACAATATAAATAGATAAAAATAAATGAATAGTATATGCACATAAAACAACGCTACTTGCTTTTCATGAAATAGAAACAGCAAGAGCCAAATTTGGAGTCTGCATATAAAATAAATAAATAAAAAACACATGGGAAAAGAAAGCTGGATAGAATGTTAATAGAATTGGATCATAGTTTTGCTACCCAAAAGAAACATGGCTAAGGCTATTTATATTCTTACATTTATAATGATTCTAGTATGAACTGTAAACTGAAATAGACAAACATGAACAGGAAAAGATACTGAAAGCTACCATTTTTCAGCTTCTCCTACTACCAAAGCATTCAGGACATTTTTAAAAGTCATAGCATTCAATCACAACACACTTCACACATTCATCTGCACATATGCGCCTCCAAAGATCAGAGTCCTTTCCTGGAAATTGAGCTGCCATATCCAGTGCTAAGGGAATCTGCAAATGTAGGCAACAAGTCAATTATATGAACTGGTAACAAACACATGCATATGAAAAAATAAATCTCACACAGACCTTGCTTGCAAGCCGAAACGATGGCCACTGAATTATTTTCAAGCTAGGATCTGATGAGTATGCAATCATAGTTCAGTAATCAAAAGATGAAGGAGAAAGAAAAGAAGCTAGGATTTAGCAGGAAAAGCAACTAAAGAGTTAGGCTCTGAAGCCTTTCCTATCACTTATGATATCTTCCTCACTTAGAGCAGCACTCGTGGTTGAGAAGAGAAACAAGGGTTTAGTTAAAAAGGATATCACACATGGGAGAGTTATCAGCTTGCAAGAACTAAATGTTAAGCTGCTCAGTAACCTTGCATGTCCCAAATTCTTTTTCTTTTCTCCCCCACATGTATGTTTTTTCAATGTAGTTCTATTTGAGAGAATGTTGTACACTAAATATAGACAACTTTTTCAATAAGAATTTAAATTATAATTTGCCACATTTGGAGAGATTAGCCTTTTCGACTAAAACCAATTCCTGTTGGTAGTACCCTACTATACCCCTAAATCCTTTTAACATCATACAAATTAAACCAATCAAAAAGTTCATTAACTTTGTGGTTTTTTAATTAATAAGTGTTGTTTAGGGTCCCAACTGCCGTGGGCATCTGTACAATGTCTCACAATAATTCAGATGAAAAAGGTTGCCACTCTTTTTTGACTCGAGACTCTTGCACGGTTGAAATATTTTTTTTCTTAATGCCTCGTGTTTATGCTCTTGTAGAATGATAAATAGTAATATTTAAGTTATTCTCTCAACCGAAACTGGACACGTCTTAGAAAAGACAATTTAATTAATAAATAATTACTTTTTTCACAAAACGATCTATTTATATTTAATTTAAATATTACACCTATTTTTATGTATTATTTTTATATATTAATACTCTTTTTTTAAATAATTACACATACTTTTTTACTATCAGTGATACATAATTTGCGCAATTAATTATTCTTTAAATTTTTTTAGCAGCCCAAAAAGAATTTTATTAACACTGGCTTTGGATATGACACAAGTCCAATTCTAATTCCCTAACCCACTCTGACGCCCCCATAAAAGAAAAAGTGACAATTACATAAGGTTTATAGTACAATCAGCATGTATAGATTAAAATATCAATCCAACAACTTGATTAAGATAATAATCGTATCTAACAATCCAACCTCCACTTAAGCAATTTCCTTCACGTTAACTTCACTGCCATTACAGTACTGCAGAGCCTCAAGTGATTCTTCAATAATTCTATATATGACTCTGATTCTCTACAACATTTCCTGTCCATGCTCCTCTCCTCATTGAAATTCTGACAATTATTTCTTTATTTAATATAGATATAAACTACTTTCTTAAATAGGCTTAATAGAAATATTAACTGATATTATATTTGACACCTTGATAATATATTCTTTATTAATTATTAAATAAAATTTATATCATTTTTTAATAATAAAAAATATATATTAAAAATGGCAATTGGTGCTTGGCTATTATTTCTTTATTTTGAATGAATATCAAAATTCAGAAAATAGTCTCTTAAATCTATTTAAAAGGTCAATTTCTTTCCATATATATGTTATGTTGTGTACCACATTCACGTAATCTTAAACATGCGTTCGAGAAGATCTTCCAATAAAGATAATCTTGATTACTCGTTCGTCATAAAGGTTCGTTCTAGAAGAAGCTCTTCTTACAGACCCGCCCCAATCATGCATTCTATTTTGGGATCATCAATCCATCAATAATTATTTCCAGCTATGAAGAACTGTTATACACGACGAGGAGAGGGACGTGCAAGTTGGAGTCTCACAAATATATTTGAAAAAAATATTTTTAAACATAAAATTAAACTTTTATTTTGATAATCATTATCGTACTTTAATTTATTGATATTTATTTGAATGAGTTATTGAGCTAAAATCATAATTTTAGTTTAATATATTTTAAAGATAATAATTAAGGAATAAATAAATAGAAATTTTGTAAATAAAAATAATATTAAAAATGAGAACACATTATAAAAAATATAATTTTAATTACTAAAGCACTTATGAAAACTTAACTTTTAGTTAAAGAGTAATACCCAAAAAACTTACAGCTTATTTGGTAATTAGGATATAATTTGAGTAGAATATGATAAGATGAGAATGAACTTTACTTGTCTAATGTTTGGTGTACAATAAACCTATTATTGTGGCCCAATGGTATTATTGTGTTATCCTGTCTCGTATTTGACATGAATTAGATGATAATAGTATAAGATATAAATTAGGTTGAAATGGCAAAATCATCATTTTATAAAAATTATGTATAATTTTATAAATGTAACTTTAATTTATTTTTGAATTTTACAAATTATAAAAAGTATAATTTTATCTAAATTATAAAAAATAATTTTTGTCATGTTATTACTTTTCTTAAAATTAGTAAAAGAATATTTATTTTAAAAATTATGATAATTTGAATTCTAATATTTAATATTTAACATCTTAATCGATAATATAATTTTAATTTACAAGTCAAAATTATTATAAATTTATATTAAATAATATGTTGAATAAAAATTTTATAATATATAGTGAGATTACCTTATTTTATTATTTTTACACTTCACTAATGGGATAAAATAGGAATATGTATAAAGTAAATAAATATTAAGTATTAAATAATATGTATGAAATTATAAAATACTTAATTATGCATATAGAAATATTTTAAAATAGTTCTTATCAGAGTAGAAAAACACAAACCCGTCATCACATCCACACGTTTTATCAGTGTCCACAATGAGAAGAAAACTTAACATGAATAAACAACGTACCTGAATTCTAGACAAATGACAACAGTCAATCAGTCATTATCTTGTTTTATAGAGAAAATAATACTTTCTCGAGATTTCTTGAAAACTATGAATATTATATTATATTTTTTCTTATTATATCTTAACATTGACAATGTAGTGTATTTAACTTAATCATTCAACCAAAAAAAGTGTATTTAACTTAATGTCATTAAGTTAAATTGTCCCGGCCCCTTCCTTAAGGGACGTCTCGTGTGTGCGACAGCTTCCTGCTTTCATATGGTCAAGGGTCTTAGTAATAAGTGTTTTTTTTAAGTATTGATTAAAGAATTAAAAGAAAAAATTATTATGAGAATTACAGGAGAATGTAGAAAAAAAGTTATGTATCATATAATTTTATGTATTTTAATAAAAAAAATTAATTTTTAATCAATATTATAAGGATATTGATTAATATTTGTTTATGTTAAAATATAAAGTTTACTTTATATTTAGATTATTATATATTCTTTAAAAGGCTCTATAGCAATTAATATATATACTTAAAATATATAAATTTAATTTGTATTGATTTATATAAAGTTGGTGTAATATTTTTTGTTTTAATTTACAAAATGTCAATGTATTTTATTTTACACCGATTCTTAATGAATTGAACCGATGCAATAAACGGTGGGGTAGAATAACTTTCGTGTAATAGTGAATGTATATGCATTATAAAATCAATTGATTGCATTGGAACCATATGTCTCATGACACTACAGTTCTTCATTATCACAATAAACAGTATTAGAGCAACTTAAAATGCATATATATAATCAGTTAAACCAATAACTCACTTGTTAAATAAAGATCAAAAAGTAAGATTTTCTCTTCTTGTTCTTGACTTCTAAACCAACTTGATGCATATATGTAATAAGTTGAACCAATAAATCCCTTGTTAAATAAAGATCAAAAAGTAAGATTTCCTCTTCTTGTTCTTCACTTCTAAATACATTTGAAAAATACTAACACCATATTTTTTTTATTTAAAATTTATTAAAAATAAAATAAATGCGTGTGGATCACTCCTCTTATATTTTCCTCTTATATTTTTCTCATTCTGAAAGAACAAAAAATAATTATAATATATATAAACAATTATCTCATTAAATAATATAAGAAAAATTATATATTTAGACACGTTCTAATCTTATATACTTTATTAATACTTATTATTTTATTTTCTTATTATATCACTTACCATATTTTTATGTTTCTCATAGATATTAAATAAGTGTTATGATTGTCAAGAAATTATTTGAAACTATTGTGTGTTTATAATCCCAACCAATATCTATGAAATACTATATTCATCCTTAAACACATATAAAACACTTTTAACTTATTCATACATATTAAGAATTAAGAAAACTAATTACTAATTAGTTAATAACATTTAATTTGTTAATAATTTATATATATATATATATATATTTAATTATCCTTAAATTTAAATAGTTTCAAGATTTCAAGAATCACTTCTACCCCTCAAGATCACTGTGATACCTTGAAATAATAGTGTTGTTTTGTCTTTATCATAAAAAAAAAATCGATTATTTCTTATTATAAATTTAATCTAAACATATTAGTCAATTTTTTAGTTATCTTATTAATTTATAATATTTATGTAAAATAATTAAGAATATTTCGTTAAAAAGAAAACTAATGCAAGAGACAACTAAAAAAAAATTATAAATAGAGATAAACAATTTGTTTTCAAAAAAAAAAATTCTTACATTGAAAGATAAAGATAATATATTCAAAATTTTAATTTATGAGAAGTAATTAGAAACAATTTTAACTAATATATCATGCAGAAAGAATCATAATCCCAAACCATCTAATACTCACTACTTGGTGTCTACTGGTAAGAAATAAGAATATTCTCTTTATAATATGAAGTCATCAAAGTTAGTCCAAAAAATGAGTAATATTTTCTTTTTTTGTCTTTCTTCTTATTGCACCATAAATTTTATTAAATCTCTCTATATTTTTTTTTCTTCGATATCCTTAGATGTATCATAGATCAATCGGTGCTCACCAGACATTTTCCTTAAAAAAAAAAAAAATAACAGTAGGGTGGCTCACTGTCCATAAATAGAGCAAGCATCTTTGTTGGAACTAGATCCAATTCCATTTCAAAAACTCATACCTCTTCTCCAACATGAAAGACACCATTGTTCTATACCCTAATCTTGGTAGGGGACACCTAGTTTCCATGGTGGAGTTGGGAAAACTCATACTGACCCACCACCCTTCACTTTCCATCACTATTCTCATCCTCACTCCTCCCACCACCCCTTCCACCACCACCACCACCTTAGCCTGCGACTCTAATGCTCAATACATCGCCACCGTCACCGCCACCACTCCCTCCATCACGTTCCACCGCGTTCCCCTCGCCGCACTCCCCTTCAACACCCCCTTCCTCCCCCCTCACCTCCTCTCCCTCGAACTCACCCGCCACAGCACGCAAAACATCGCCGTTGCACTCCAAACCCTCGCCAAAGCTTCGAACCTCAAAGCCATCGTCATTGACTTCATGAACTTCAACGACCCCAAAGCCCTCACTGAAAATCTCAACAACAACGTCCCCACTTACTTCTACTACACTTCTGGCGCCTCCACTCTCGCTTTACTCCTTTACTACCCCACCATTCACCCAACCCTCATAGAAAAAAAGGATACAGACCAACCTTTGCAAATCCAAATCCCTGGATTATCCACAATTACAGCCGATGATTTTCCAAACGAATGCAAAGACCCCTTGAGTTACGCTTGCCAAGTCTTCCTTCAGATAGCGGAAACCATGATGGGTGGTGCCGGGATTATAGTAAACACATTTGAAGCCATTGAAGAAGAAGCCATCAGAGCGTTAAGTGAGGATGCGACAGTACCACCACCCTTGTTTTGTGTCGGACCCGTGATTTCTGCACCGTATGGAGAAGAAGACAAAGGGTGTCTGAGTTGGCTAAACTTGCAACCGAGTCAGAGCGTCGTGTTGCTGTGTTTCGGAAGCATGGGAAGGTTCTCGAGGGCTCAGTTGAAGGAGATAGCTATTGGGTTGGAGAAGAGTGAGCAAAGGTTCTTGTGGGTTGTGAGAACCGAGTTGGGTGGTGCTGATGACTCGGCGGAGGAACTGAGTCTGGACGAGTTGCTGCCAGAAGGGTTTTTGGAGAGGACCAAGGAGAAGGGAATGGTGGTGAGGGACTGGGCCCCACAGGCGGCGATTCTGAGTCACGACTCGGTGGGTGGGTTCGTGACTCACTGCGGTTGGAACTCGGTGTTGGAAGCGGTGTGTGAAGGGGTGCCGATGGTGGCGTGGCCTCTCTACGCGGAGCAGAAGATGAACAGGATGGTTATGGTGAAGGAAATGAAGGTGGCTTTGGCGGTGAACGAGAACAAGGATGGGTTCGTGAGTTCGACTGAGTTGGGGGACCGAGTTAGGGAACTCATGGAATCAGACAAAGGGAAAGAGATTCGTCAGAGGATTTTCAAGATGAAAATGAGTGCTGCGGAAGCAATGGCTGAAGGCGGAACATCACGTGCTTCGTTGGATAAGTTGGCTAAGCTGTGGAAACAGAGTTGATTCTCAGTTTGACATTGACTTGTCCTCTAAAAATTCTACCATTTGGTTTCCAAACTTTAAACTTGTAGACTTAATTTTTTAAGTTGAATTTGTTTCAGATTAGTGATCCTTGCTCATCTAAAAATTTATGATGCCTGTTAGCTCTTTGGCAAGTGTACCAAATCGCTCGTAGTAATAATTTCTCGGTAAGCCGAGTGTCGTACCACAGGGATTTTGTTGCAATTATGTGAAGTACTTTTCAGTTTGTAAATTGTAAATTTAGTTAAAATAATCTAAATCTAGCAAGGGATAAGAAATTTAAAATTTAAAATAAAAGATAAGGATAATAGATAAGATAAAGGAAATTTAAAATTTAAAATAAAAGATAAAGATAATAGATAAGATAAGCTAAAAGATTTAAAATTTAAAATAAAAGATAAAGATAATAGATAAGATAAGCTAAAAGATTTAAAGATAGATTAGAGGATAAAATATTTAAATTGCAATAAAGATAACTACTTCTACGAAATTCAAATAATTAAAATCTAAATCTACTAAATATAATTGCTTACTCCTAAAACCCGATAGTAAAATAAGGAATAACTACTTCTAAGAAAGACCAACAATAAAAATAAAGAATAAAATCTATATATTAAAATCGCTAAAACCTGACAAGTCTAATTAGCCTAGATATATGGATTCTGGATTTGTCTGTTATCAATACCAGTGAACTAATTCTGCCCCACATCTATCCATTTACTTGCCCCTGATGCCTCACGATGACAAGCCTACCTTAATTACCTATCTTCCAAATGCCCTTTGCGAAGACTTAATAACTAAGATGCATTAGGATTACATTCTAGATGTTTGCTAAAGCATGGGCATTGGGGCATTAAGTCATGCTAACCCAATAATTTCTTTCTTTAATTGTTCTATTAAGCGTTACCCTCTCCCGAGTGGCCTAACCCTTAAAACCGATTCACACATTCATTCCTTATCCCTAATTAGGCTTTACCCTCTCCCGAGTGGCCTAAAGACTAACAGGAAACAAAGTCCGAGATGCAGAATAAGCAAGAAAGAAAAGCAGATAAAAGATACTGGAAGAAAAACCCTCTAAAAGATAACCCGATAATTTCCTCCTTTTAGTGTTCTCTTAAGCGTTACCCTCTCCCGAGTGGCCTAACCCTTAAAACAGATTCAAGTATTCATTCCTTACCCCTAATTAGGTTTTACCCTCTCCCGAGTGGACTAAACCCTAACAGAAAGCAAGTTCAGAGATACAGGATGTAAAAAGAAAGAACGGTAAATAAATAAAGAACCTGGAGGGAATTCCTCTTTTTATCGATAACTCTTGAAATGCTCCATACATCATTGGCTTTTTAGGCCTGCCAGGCCCTAGCTAGGGGGATTAGCCACTCATGGTCATGAGGGCTTTACAATGAGAGGATGGGGTGAAAGAAAGAGAGTAAATGAAACCCCTAGGAGAGGGGGTTCTGTGGTGGTGTCTTTGTCCCTTGGACTGACTCTCTATTTATAGCTGCTGAAGTGGGCTTTGGGCCTTTGTAGGCACGCTTAGCGTGACACCCTGCGCTTAGCGAGTGTACTTCCTGGCCCGCTTAGCCCGTGACGCGCGCTGAGCGCGCGTATTGGATTGGGCCTTTTTCAAATTTTCTTCTTTTCTTCAATTTTTTTGCCCTTTTTGCTTGTTACACCTCCAATTTTTATATCTGCACCCAAAAATTCAATTTAATTAATTTTCTAACTTTTAATCACAAATAACTACTAAATAATTAATTTCAGGCTAATATTTGACTAATTTTCTACTATCAAAATACAATTATTTAGCAGTTATCAATGCCTTTCATTTTTATCTTTTTAATAAATCAAATATTTATTATATCTATCATTTTTTATTATTTTTAATCTCTTATTTTTCTTTGTTTTAGAAAAATTATTTATGAACATTTAATATGTCATTATACACTTAGTTTGTGAAAGAGAGAAAAAATGAAAAAAATGGAAAAAAGAGCAAATAATTTCTGCCTTTGATTTAAAAAAAATATATCTAACGGTGTAAATTTTGTTTCCCACAGTGTGAAAAACTTACTTCATTTTCTCACGCTAAAAACCGTCTTGTTAGTCATTGTTGGCCAATATCTTTGTTAGCCATTAAAGTCATTTATGAAGTTTAAGTTTGTTACAAGACACCTAGCATCAGAAAGTGGCGTAGGCATGTACCATGGGAATTTTTGTTCAACTTTTGGATACATCAACTCAATGAATCACATTTTTTTTCCTAGTCTCAATTATATAGGGAATTTTTTTTACAAACATTTTTTTCCTAGTCTCAACTGTAGGGATTGTTTTTTACAAACACTTACAAACACAGTATCCCACGCAGTGACTGGTGAGACTGAGATTAAATTTGGACAATACGATCTTTATGTATTTTTTTTCATTGTTGTTCTGTGAGCAGAATCAATTTTATTTCATAAACCTCATCTTTAGCCATAATTCCTGCCATGTCATTGTTTCAAGATTTTCGTCGTGGTTGGTCACTTCAAAGGATCAATTATCATTTTTTATTTTTTTTTAAAAATATATTATAACCTGTAACTCTTGTAGTAGTGATAGGGAAGACTAAGAGCATTGAATGTGAGATAAAAAAATTGAACCTTATATTCTATGTAGATTTCTACCATTCCATTCGGTTGGCAGCATCGACTACACTGATGTTTCTCCCATGCCAACTATGTTCCTATATTGACCTGTTTTTCCTCTTTTAAAAAAAAAATCAAATTTGTTCCATTTTATGCTAAAACTGGATTTTGCATGACTCATTTGGTGATTCTCCTTTTCGTGGTTTTAATTTTGTTGAATATGAAACTGAAAGGGAGTGCAATGGGCATTATGGGACTGCAACATGTTAAAGCTTTGTTTAAATTTAACTTAAGAATGAAGAGTAGCACCTTGTTAGCTTCAAGCATGCAGGGAAACAAGTGAAAGAAGAAAGTTGTTGTTAAGCTAGAGAGAGAAAAAGGATCTCTTTTTAGTCCAGATTTTTTTTTTGGATATCCATGTTCATGGAGTACCGCTAAAACTTTGTAAAAAGTGATTTCTTACGGTTGAGATCAGGATAAGAAGGCGATCCATTGAGTAACAGAGATAAATTCAAAGGCTGAGAAAAATTCCCCATGTTATTACATGACCTATATATCCCTTTTCCATGGTAGAAGGCGTCTTGTTACAAACTTATGCATTTTGTCATGCAAAAGAAAAAGGATATAAAAGTTTGTGCTATTCTAAAAAAGAAATAAAAATATTTCATATTTCCTCAATATTATTTTATTTGATAATTCGCTTTGGAATAAAGGGTGTCACAATGTGTAATTGTTTTTATATCATATATTCAGGCACCATTTTTTACGTACTCTTGTTAGTCAATAATTGTTACGCTTTACAATCTATATTCTTAAATGTGTATGTTACACATTATATATTCTTGACTTGTCTAATATTGTGCTAATTATGATTGATATATTCTAGTTGTTATGTGCGTGTTCTACCTATCTCTATTTTCCATACTTTGAGCATGATGTGGGATGCATATATATCACTCCAATTGTTTCTTTGTGTTCTTCGTATGGCATATATGATGTATAGGTGAAATCTATCAAGACCCTATAAGGAGTGTGGGTTGAAGACGAGGCTTAGGTAGTTAGGTATCATTGGCTTCTCTTTTTGTTTATGATTTGGAATATTGTAAGTTCAAACATTGGGGCATGGGTTATTTAGGGTATGTTTTGGATTGTAGTGAAAATTATATTATTACAATAATAATTTATTATATTTATAATTGATTATAAGTTTTTGTTTAGGTAAATTTGTTGAACAAATATTTTATGGTAATTAATTTCGTTTGGATGTAACAAAATAAATCAACTTTTATACAGTAAAAGAACATGAAAACAACTGACAAGAAATAAAGAAAATTGTTAAAATATAATCATAAGCTACAACTTTTTAGATAAAAAAAAAGATACCTTATTTTTTAGAATTTTTTTTATCACAAATTTCAGCTATTGTACCAAACACAACTTATTTTGGAAACAACGCTTTTGCTCTAAAAACACAACTGTGAAATCTCAAGAATATTTCAGCTATCCTAAACATGCTCTTATTGTCTTATCCATTTGGTTTTTGAACTTTAAACTAGTAGACTTCTTTAAGTTGAATTCTCTTGAAGGGCTTCTAAGGCCAGTTGTGGGTTAATATATTTATTAGCCATTAAAGTCATTTATGAAGTTTAAGTTTGCTACAAGTTATGTATGTGATGCTTTTTGCCGTGCAAAAGAAAAAATTATGAAACTTTGTGTGTGTGTGTGTTTTGTGCAAACAAAGAAAAATCTATCCCATTCCCACAATATTATTTAATTATTAGCTTTGAAGTAGGTTCCAAAATGTATCATTGGTTTTACACCTTATATTCAAGTGTCATTTTTTAGGTGTTATAGTTAGCAAATAATTCTTACGCCTTGCATACTACCTTATCAAATGTGTATTTTAAAGCCTGTATGTTCTTGATTTTTGTAATACTGTCTCCATTGTCATACTTTGAGCATAATATGGGATGTATCTCACTTCATTTGTTTCTGTGTTTCTTTGTATCGTATGATGCACATGTGATGTCCATGAAGACCGTAACGAGTCGGCTAAAGACGAGGCTTAATTAGGCCTCATTGGTTGTCCTTTTCGTTTATAATTAGGAGTGTAAGCTAAAAGATTCCATCAGCATAAATGTAAACTCCAGATGTAAAAAATTTTGAATTGATTTTTGAAATGAGACTTAAAATGTGGTATCACCATTTTTGAAATATTCTTATTACCTATGTGAAAAGGGAAATCAGTCGAAGAAGAAAAAAAAAGGAAAACATCCTAAATTTAATTTAAATGTTTGATCATAAATTTTGTTTCTTTATATTTATTTTAATTCTCATTTATTTAGTTTTTAGTAAAATACGATTGAATTTTTTTTGGACTTCATTCCTATGTGGAGTAAAAACCCAAATAAGAATATTCATTTTATCTCACTTATTTAAGTGAAGAGGAGTCACATTAGAGAGACAGACACATAGTTAGATATAGTAAGAGAAACTCATTCGAGAAAGAAAAAGAGTTACAAATCATTGAGGGAGAAAGAAGGAGAGAGAAAATCATTATGATTTTTGCATACGCACCAGAGAGCATTTTTTAGATTGTAACTGCGAATTCGTTCTTCGTTAGATTAGATTGATTTTTGTACAACAAGTTCTACAAGGGTGATACTTCAAATTTTTTGGTTGGATCGGAAAAAGGATCTTTGTAGAGAGAGATAAGTGTTTTGTATTATCTGCTCTCTATTTTAGGGTTATCTTTTTGTCTTTATTGTACTAATTGAAGATTTGTTTTGATTTGACTGTTTGTAGTACGTGTTAATACACTTGTTGAAGGTTCTCTTGTATCTTCATTGATTATAGTGAAATTATTTCTTTGGTATGAACGACTCGTGGTTTTTACACTTGCATTGAGAAATTTTTCACATTAAACAAATTGTGTTTCTATTTTTTCCTTAATTTCTATATTGCACTCTATATTTTATTGATGTTTCTCACAAGTTCTTGCAAGTTTGGAAAAATTTATTTTCAGTTCTCACTGCTTATTACTCTGTTATAGAGTTTGTTATTGTGTTGGTCTATTTCCCCATCAGAGTGGTATCAGAACTCTTTGGTTATGGGGTTGTTTTTCTACTTGCTTGAATGATGGAGGCACATATGAAGGGTGATATAGACAAAAGCAGAAGCAAGTCTAGGTTTCGATACAAGAATGTTGATTGTTATTATTGTCAAAGAACAAGGCATGTCCAGAGGAATTGTTTTATATGAAAGAAGGAAAATAAAGATATTAAGGGTAAGCAAAAAGAGAAGGATCATGATGATGACCGTGTGACTACTGCTATTAATGATGATCTTGTTATTTCCCATGATCCTGATTCGCTTAATCTTGTATCTGATTAGAGCATGTGAATAATTTGATAGTAGTACTACACTGCATGTTATACTCATGAAGGAGTTCTTCACATCTTACACTCCATGTTATTTTAGAGTCTTGAAGATGGATAATGATGGTGTGTCCATGGTGATTGGTGTTGGTGAATTGGAGGGGACACGTTACTCTAGCTACTTGTGGTACTTGTACTGGCGCTTCAATTTTAATCATATAAAAAAAATAGAAGGTACTAAAAGTTTTTCACAAAGAATAAAAGAAGATAATAGTTGTTGAAGTCTGTGGCATACCATATTTTCCTCCTTCAACCGTTGATTGAAGAAAAGGAAAGGATTGAATTTTTAAAAAAACTCTCCCAAATCGTTAATCGAACCAAAACTTCATGTATCTATATTTTTCTCTATTCATTGAGAGTATCAAAGCCTTACAAGTTACGTCATATTGATACATCTTTCTAAAGGATCGCAAGCCTTGTATTTGTAATTCTAATTATTCTTAATTGTAATCTCACCAAAACTATGAAACAGTATAAAAACTGAATATGTTATCTGTTTCTTAAAAGGCCTCAATGATAGCTTTCATACTGTTAAAGCTCAAATCCTTCTGCTTAATCCTCTTCCATCAATCAACAAAGCTTTATGAAAAATAGTTAGTAATCTTAAATTATTTTACACAATCCAAAAAGGACTAATAAATAAAAAAAATAACAATTTTATAAAATTAATATTATCATTATTAATTCATTTTATTTTATTGTACATATCATCAATATCATAAGATATATAAAGTAAAAAAAATATGATATTAAAAAAATTAAAATAAAAGTCCTTTATTAAGAACATTTTTTTTCAAATAAATTCAATAAATTCAAATTTTGTAAATATTTTGAGAATTTTTTCTTCTTACACTAAATTATAATGAGAACAACAGAGTAATAAAAATCATGCGGACCTCATAATTTCAAATTAATGTCTAAGAATACTCCATAATAACATGTGGAGTAGTATTTTTTATATATATAATATAAATAAACCCATAATCATTTGTGAAAAAGTTAGTGTAATAAAATAGTAAGACTATTAGTCTGTTAGATGGCTCACTCTCCGTCACCATAAATACATAGAGCTAACATCTCCCTTGAACTCCATCCAAAGAACCAAATCCATCTCAAAATCTCATCACTTTTCAAACATGAAAGACACCATTGTTCTATACCCTAATGTTCTAAGGGGACACCTAGTTTCCATGGTGGAGCTAGGCAAACTCATACTAACTCACCACCCTTCACTTTCCATCACTATCCTCATCCTCACTCCAACCACCACCTCTTCCACCACCAGCGTCTCCTGCAACTCTAATGCTCGATACATCGCCACCGTCACCGCCACGACCCCCGCCATCACATTCCACCACGCCCCCTTCGCCACACTCCCCCCCTCCACTCCTTCCCTCCCCTCTCACATCCTCTCCATCGAACTCACCCGCCACAGCACGCAAAACCTCGCCGTTGCCCTCCAAACCCTCGCCAAAGCCTCGAACCTCAAAGCCCTCGTCATTGACTTCATGAACTTCAACGACCCCAAAGCCCTCACTGAAAATCTCAACAACAACGTCCCCACTTACTTCTACTTCGCTTCATGCGCGTCCTTTCTCTCTCTACTCCTTCGTTTACCAACCATTCACCAAACCGTTACTAGAGAGAAGGTCAAAGACCAACCGCTGCAGATTCAAATCCCTGGATTACCCACAATCTCCACCGACGATTTTCCAAACGAGGCCAAAGACCCTTCGAGTGAAAGCTACCAGTCCTTGCTTCAGGTAGCGGAAAACATGAGGTGCAGTGTTGGCATTATAGCAAACACGTTTGAAGCCCTTGAAGAGAAATCCATCAGGGCGTTATGCAAAGATGGGACGTTGCCGCCTTTGTTTTTTATCGGACCGTTGATCTCTGCACCGTATGAAGAAGACAAAGGGTGCCTGAGTTGGCTAGACTCGCAACCGAGTCAGAGCGTCGTGTTGCTGAGTTTCGGAAGCCTCGGAAGGTTTTCTAGGGCTCAGTTGAAGGAGATAGCCATTGGGTTGGAGAAGAGTGAGCAAAGGTTCTTGTGGGTTGTGAGGTCCAGGTTGGATGATGCTGACTCGATGGAGGAACTGAGTCTGGACGAGTTGATGCCAGAAGGGTTTCTGGAGAGGACCAAAGAGAAGGGGCTGATAATGAGAAACTGGGCCCCACAGGTTCAGTTACTGAGTCATGACTCGGTGGGTGGGTTCGTGACTCACTGCGGGTGGAACTCGGTGTTGGAAGCAGTGTGTGAAGGGGTGCCGATGGTGGCGTGGCCCCTCTACGCGGAGCAGAAGATGAATAGGGTGATTATGGTGAAGGAAATGAAGGTGGCTTTGGAGGTGAACGAGAACAAAGATGGGTTGGTGAGTGCAACAGAGTTGGGGGACCGAGTCAGGGAACTGATGGACTCGGTAAAGGGAAAAGAGATTAGACAAAGGGTTTTCGAGATGAAAAAAAGGGCTGAGGAAGCAATGGCTGAAGGTGGAACCTCGTGCGTCACGTTAGATAAGTTGGCTATCAAGTTGTGGAAAGGAAACATGATTGACATCTAACTGTTTGTATTAAATTTATACTGCGTAGGGACTACCCTTAACATGTCTCCTCTAACTAGGGCTCATTATCACAAATTCTGATACCATATTAAATTTATAGTAGAGTATAGATATTCGAAAGATTCCTTTAAAAACCGATTTATAAATGATGATCTATCTAACTATATCAACATTTATCATGTTTATGAATTACATTGTCTCTTCGATCTTTCTTCTGTTTGTACATTTGTTATCTCATTATGTTTCTTTCTCTTTCTTTCCTTTTCATAATTATATGAAATTGCTATATATAGAAGTAAATTGTATAGATAAGTTTCTCTCTAGTTCTTCTCTTCAAAAGAGTAAATTAAGACAATCAATAATTTATTATGCTGTTAATATATATATATATATATATTTTGTTAGTGTTGTTAATATATATTTAATGTACATTACTTGTTTAACATTTAAATTTGTATGTAATTATTTAATGAAACATAATAATGTGTCAAGTATTTATTGCACAATTGTATATAAAATTAAAAAGAGTGTATTTTTTGTATGAGTTAAAAGAGTGTATGTAGTACTGCATTCGATAACAATTAATTTTGTATGTATTTATTATTTTTTCTTATGAAATATCACACGTTATGAGATAACGAGAAGTATCATTTTTTCTTTCTATTTCAGAGTAAATATATACAAATTGTTTTCCATTTCTATTTTTATAATAAATGTATAAGCTGATTAAAACTTAGATAATAGATAAAGGTACGTATAATAAAAAAGAACAATTTTTTTAAAGCACTGACACTCAAAAGAAGAGAAAGTATCAAAATAAAATTTTCTATTAAAAGTAGAAGTGTATTATATAAATATGAGTGTATATAACAAAAAGGATATAAATATGAGTGTTACGTCTCAACACACTTGAAAATATAAAGTTGGTTGAGGAATTAAAAAAGAAATAAAAAATATAAATTTGATCTCTTTTATTAAAAATTAATAATTAGTATTTATCGATAATAAAATATGCTATCATATTTTTTTTACGGGCAGATTGGGTGGATGTGATTATTTAAGTTATATTATTCCCATAATAATTTTGTAATATTATATTTTATTTTATACTTTTATCTCTTTTTTTTATAAAATATGGTATGTACAATATAAATATAATTATACTATTAATTTTACAATATAATTAAATAATGGAAGAAACAAATTAATTATTAATTTTATATCATTAGTTCAGTACCCTTATGATTTAGTTTTGAAGATATTAAATAAATGTAAAATATTTCATAAATTAAATTTTACAAAAATATCTACTTTTAGTTTTGAAAAATTAAAATTATTTTAAAAAAATATTAAATATCCTTTAATTAATATTTTGAAATATTTATTTTAATTAATGAATAATTAATGGTCTCATTTTCGAAACTAAACTAGATCCTTGACACACTCATTTTATCATACTGACTGACTCTTTTATTCTAAAAAAATATTTTTTAAGCCAAAATTATTTTTACATGATGGTAGAAATTAGAGATGTAACTTTTTTATAAAAAAAAATACCAAAAAAATTATAACAAAATAATGGCTAAATTATATTTTTATTTAGCTAGAATATCACTATATATTGTATTATTTTTAAAATATCGACTCTTTCATGTAGTCTGTTGTTAATTTTATCTATTCAGTAGAGCTCCTGTGGGTCTAGACTTACTCTTGCCAGTGGAAATGGCCATGGCTTTTTCTTCTTCTTCTTTTTGAATATTGATTGGGATGGGTCATGGGTTTTCTCTATTAGGTGTGTTCCGTTGAAATTCTGTGTTCCTTTAATTTATTTTCCTTACATACATCACAAAAAGGTAACAAAATTATTAGGCAATGACAAAAAAGCCAAAAATATTCTATCATTGAAATGAGTATGAACCGGGATGGTCTGCAACCTTGGCCCACGTTGTGAGCGACAACCTGCCGTATAATTTTAAAATGGAGAAATATGCCGATCATGATTAGCAGTACCACTAAACTTTGGGAAGTAGCCATCACATAGTGCAAAAATTAAACAAGTATAATTTTGGATTAAAGTTTTGAAGTTAAATTTGCATGCAAATTGAGTATGTAAAAGCATATACCAAGTTTTGCTCTTATAAAACTTTATTTTTTGTTATAACGTGATAGGAATTTAAATGATCAATAAATAAATTATTTAGTCAACAAATAGTATAAAATTGTATCTCAAATGAAATGCTCTTTTAATTAGTATTATCCTCTAATCAGAGTTTGAATTTCACGCTGAGAATCCACTGGAACCTTTAATGTTAACCTTTAGAGCCTGAATTATTAATTATTAAGGTCAAATTCTAATAGTATTAAAAAGAACAACAAAAGTATATTTGATATTACTCGTGAGTTTTATTGTCAATAACATGCCTTTTAAATTGAAAAATATTTTTTATGCTTTTATAAATAATTGGAAAAGAATTGTGTTACACTTATTTTTAAAAGTAATTCATCTTGAATATTCTATTTCTTAGTTTTAATTTAAATTTATATATTCCACTGCTTACATGTAACTAATATTTATAGGAGCAAAATTCAGACTTATTGTTTTGCTTTTGATCAAATATAAATAAGGGAAAAAATAATTTTTCCATATACTTAAATGGAAATTTTAAATAGTGATTAGAAAATTCACTATATTGATCAGACGTTTGGAATTTGACATAATGAATTAGGAAATAAACCAAATTTACTAAAATGTCAATAAATTAGTCAGAAAGTTAGAATAAATAAAATTAAATATTTAATATATTTTAAAATACCTATTAAGTTGATTTTAGCCTAGTGAATCGATTTGTTTGGTAAAAAATATATTACAAACTTTTAAAACACTAATCTCCAAATTTAGATTCTTTTCTCAAATTTTGACTATGAAGAAAAGAAGTCAAAGAATGAATCCCTCAAAATAAATATAAATGTTTCAATTTATGAAATATAAATTAAAGAATTTTGATTTGTTATGATATGCAATAATTTTTCATAAGTAAACTAAATTTATTAAGTGCAATTGCCTAATTTTTCTTTGCAGAATTTTAACCGTATTTTTTATTATAATCAAAGAAAATCAAAATTCAAAATATAACTAATGTATTTCGCTTTTAAAGTTAAATTAACAGAGTAGTTAGTTATAATCAAATTGGTTTATATCTAATTTTTTTTCTGTAAAAAAATTCTTATTTATAAAGAAGAGATATATTTTAATTAATAAGTAATTATGTATTTAAATTTACACTTATAAAAATGAAATTTAAAGATATATATTTCGTGTTTATGTTTAGCTGTTTACATAAATATTTTCATTTTGATTAATTTTTTTTTTAGTTTTTGGTTTGTATTCTTTGTGAAGAAAAAGTTTCTTCAATTAGAAAAATGTCAAAGCCAATATTTTATAATTTTTCAACAGAACATAGAAAAATATCATTCATGTTTTAAAGAATTGTATTGTCTATGTTTTTAACAAATAGATTTTGAAATGATAATGCATATTTTGATTTTGCCATTTTACAACGATTAAGATACTTTTAAATTATTTTATTGATAATTTCTAAATATTTCAAAAAATTATGTATCATGCTATTATTATTTTATTTTTTAGTGGACATTCTTTAACTTGTGCTTCTATTGCTCTCAATAACTTAAAGAATCAATCATTTTAAAATTTGGTTACGAAGGACGAGCTTTTTAGTGTGATTTTTAGTATCTTAAATACATTCCATATTGTGGTATAAATTCAAGGATCTTTATATATTTTGAACTTTGTATAGGTTAAAATGTACATATTAAATTATCTTTCAAAAAAATAATAGACTTAGAAAGAAAAAACTTGATCAACAGATACTAGAAATAACTTGGAAACTTTTTTAGGTATCATCATGTTCATAAATTTATAACTGTTGAGTTTTTTAACTCTCTTCTTATATGGAATAAATGCTCAAATGAAAAGGTTTGTATATCTCACTTATTTTAATGAAGAGAGATCAGATTAAAGAGAGTGAGATACACTCAGAGGAACTCATTTGAGAGGAAAAAAATAGTTACAAATCATTAAGAGAGAAAGAAGAACAGGAAAAATCATTGTGATTTTTGCATACCTATCAAAAAGTGTTTTTAAGATTGCAACTGTGGATTTGTTCACTGTTGGATCGGACTGATTTTTGGCCAGGAGACTCTACACACGTGATATTTCAAGTTGTTCGGTTGGATCGTGAAAAAGATACCTGGAGAGAGAGAGATAAGTGTTTCGTATTATCTGTTCTATATTTTGGAGTTTTATCTTCTTGTCTCTATTGTACCAATTGAAAGTTTATTTTGATTTGACTGCTTGTAGCATGTTTTAGTATACTTGTTGGATGTTTTCTTGTATCTTCATTGATTATAGTGGAGTTATTTTTTTGGTCTAGACGACCTATAGTTTTTATCCTTGCATTGAGGGGTTTTCCACGTTACACAAAATGTGTCTGTTTTCTTTCATTTTTATTTCGCGCTCTATACTTTATTGGTGATCCTCACAAATTCTTGTAAGTTTAACGGAATTTATTTCCACTGTCTATTACTCACTTATAGAATTTGTTATTGTGTTGACCTATTTCCCCATCAGAGTGGTATCACAACTCTTGGTTAAGGGATTGTTTTTCTACTTGTTTGAACAATGGAAGCACATATAAAGGCGATAGAGACAAGAGCAGAAGCAAGTCTAGGTCTTGGTACAAGAATGTTGAGTGTCATTATTGTCACAGAACATAGCATATCGAGAGGAATTATTTTCTACGGAAGAAAGAGAGTAAAGACAAGAAGGGTAAGCAAAAAGAGAAGAATCATGATGATGACCGTATGACTACTACTACCAGTGATGATCTTATTATTCTCCATGACCTTGATTCGCTTAATCTTGTACTTGATGAGAGCGTGTGAATAATTGATAGTGGTGCTACACTACATGTTACAACCAAGAAGGAGTTCTTCACATCTTACACTTCAGGTGATTTTGGAGTCTTCAAGATGGATAATGAAGACATGTCTAAGGTGATTGGTGTTGGTGATGTTTGTTTGCAAACCAACATGGGAATGTAGTTGCTACTTAGAGGAGTGAAACATGATCTAGATGTCCGCTTTAATTTGATCTTTGTGCAAGTACTTGATGATGCTGGTTATGATAACCACTTTGGTTCTGGAAAATGGAAACTCACCAAGGGTAACTTGGTTGTGGCCAAGGGGGAGAAAATTTCAAAGTTGTATTAGACAAAAGTTTTGGTAGCTAGAGACAGTATGGATGCTATGGATATGGAGGCATCTTTGTGGCACCAAAGGCTTAGTCATATAAGTGAGAAGGGGTTAAATTGTTTAGCCAAGAAAGATATGCTTCCAGGATTGAAGAATGTAGATTTGGAAAAATGTTCTCATTGCATGGTTGGTAAGCAAACTAGAGTATCCTTCAAGAAGCATCCTCCCTCCAGAAAATTTGAGTTGCTTGAATTGGTGTATTCAGATGTTTGTGGCCCTTTGAAGGTTAAATCCTTTAGTGATGCTGATATGATGACTAAGGCATTACTAAGATGGAAGTTTGAAGCTTGCTCTGAGATCATCAGTTTGGCAGTTACCTTTACATAGTTGTGAGGGAGAGATTTGTTGGGTTTTTTGGGCTCCCCCTATGTGGAGTAAAGACTCAAGTGAGAAAACTCGTATGTCTCACTTATTTAAGTGAAGAATGGTCAAATTAGAGAGTGAGATACAATGAGAGGAACTCATTTGAGAGGGGAAAAAGTGATAAATCATTGCGAGAGAAAGAATGAGAAGGAAAATCATTGTGATTTTCGCATACCCATGATAGAGTGATTTTCAGATTACAACTATGGATTCGTTGACCGTTGGATCAGACTGATTTTTGGGCAAGGGGTTCTATACACGTTATATTTCAATTTTTTTGGTTGGATCATGAAAAATATATTTGGAGAGAGAGATAATTGTTTTGAGATTTTTTATATTTTGAGATTATCTGTTTTATATTTTGAGATTTTTTCTTCTTGTCTCTATTGTACCAATTGGAGTTTGTTTTGATTTGACTGTTTGTAGCACGTTTTAGTGCATTTGTTAGAGGTTCTCTTGTATCTTCATTGAATATAGTTGAGTTATTTCTTTGGTTTGAATGACCTATGATTTTTTTCCTTGCATTGAGGGGTTTTTCATGTTAAACAAATTGTCTCTCTGTTTTCTTTCATTTTTATTTTGTGCTCTATACTTTATCGATGTTCCTCAGAGATTCTTGCAAGTTTTGGAGAATTTATTTCCGTGGTCTATTACTCTATTATAGAGTTTGTTATTGTGTTAGCCTATTTCTCCATCAATAGCTTGTTACATTTTTTTTAATGATTTTATGTATTTTTTTAATGATTTAACAAATTTTTTATGTCACTAAGTAAAAGTTTAAAATGTAAAAGTTAATAGGAAATGAAATAAAAACTAGGAAATAAAAATACAACTAATCGGCCTGTTATGTTATAATTTTTTTTTAGCTGTTTAGCTCTTTTAACATGAATTTGTAGTTTAAAAAACATAAATGCTCTTTTTTTTCTAATTTTTTTATTTATCTGGTTGAAGGAAATTAAAATCATTAACTTATATGATATGACTAAGTAAAAACTAACCAACGACAATGAATTTGAAGACTTAATTAGACCAATAAATTAATCCCCGTTAAGAAATTGTGAAATTTTAGCCATTTATAAATTGACTTTGATATGAAGGTTGTTTTGGATTCACTAAGCTACAATAAGAAATCAGTTCATGTACAAATATGTGAAATATTCCACGATGGTTTATTGTTCTAGAATTGGACGAACTTGAATTAGTTTTACATAAAACAATGGATGATTAGTTTGTCTAGAATTGTTTAATTATTCTAACCCTATTGCTCATGTTCTAAGACATAGAACATGCCATTCCCCAGTGTTATCGGAATTAAGGGTATTCTTAATTTAGAAGAAAGAAATAGAGATGAGAAAATATATATATTTTTAAAAAAATTAAAGTAGAATTAAAAAAATACGAGTCTCATAAAATAAAGTATAAAAATTTTCTCTTTCAAAAAGCAACCACACTCTAAAGGTGGTGTGAACTTTGTATGACCTTCCCAAATTGTTCGACTTGATTTCTGAGTCAAATGGTCCTAGAAATTTGGGCAATGGGATCCGTTACTAATTTTATGCACCAATGGTATCCACGTGAAATTCGCGACCGTACATGTCCAACAACAGGACCAAACTGATTAGTTGGCTCCGATAATGGTATCCGTAAGTGCATTTTGTAGTATATGATATGATATCTAATATATATAAATTTTGTATGATTATTATTACGAGTATTTTGGGTACGTATCATTTGGAAACAATTTTATTTTTTAAAGTTAGACTTAAGAGTGAATGAGAATGATTCATTTCAACTCTTAATTTTAATACGGATAAAATTAAATGATTTAATTAAACTAACATAATAATCGAAACTTAATTATCACTAAGACATATAAAATTATTACAATCAATAAAAAATTTAATCTGAATTTTTAATACATATTTAGGACTCAAACTCAAAATTAATCTTTTTTTTATCAGTAAATAGGACATATAAACAAAAGATATTGTTACAACAAATACAAAAAAGATGGTCATTGCATTGCTTTCTTACACAATATTAGGTTCACAGACCAATCATAAGGAAAAGGTGCAATCCTTCATCTTAGCACTTAACCATATTGCAATCTAAATTTTATAAGATCCATTACATACAAGGCTTGTGTCTACTCTTCTTGAACGACGATGTTATTTTTATCTAACCATTGCGACCAAACCGTAGCAAACCACACAATCCACTAAGCCTTTTTTTACTTTTTCCATGTGAGATCACAACAATGTTTCACAAAATGATTCTTATTGTCCTCGGATATCACCACTTGAAAGCCAGGCCAATTGTCTATAGCATAGTTTCCAGATGGATGAAGAGAAGAAAACATGTGAGCATAAGATGAGCAGCGCAAAATGGAACACAACACCAATATTGTTCAATGCAATATATCTTCTAATAAGACTATCTTCGGTTTGTATCCTGTTCCATTGAAATTTCCAAGTAAAATTAGATACATTTGAAGTGGCCCTGATGCTCCAAAAGAACTTAAAAAAGGATTAGTCTTTGAAACCTCCTATTCATACAACAATGAGTATGTGTAACTTTTATTGTGTACGCTCTTGCGTTATCACCTTTCATATCCAATAGTCAGAAGATTCGATCCTTGTTTTTTTTTTAATTGTACTTTATTAATCTCCTGCATAAACTTTTGCATTATTTCTGCATAAACTTTTGCATTATTTGGATCTCCCACTCAAACCTAACTTTAATTTCCTCCATCTAAAGCACCATTCCCAACTCGCCCTAACTATCTCTTCATCTCTCCTTTGTGCATTACTTTTGCTCTAAGTTCCCAAATAACACACACACACACACAACTAACTATCTCTTCATCTCTCCTTTGTGCATTACTTTTGCTCTAAGTTCCCAAATAGTTTGTAATATTCTGTACTTATACTTTCTCCTCCCAATCTACACACTTGCTATGAACTACATACCTTATTCCAACATACCCAAATCTTTGGATATGGTTAATCCTATGAGCCAAACCTTTAGGTATTTTGAAAAACGACAAAAATAAAGGAGAAAGGAAAGTACCAAATTAATAAGCCACACTCTCTCTCTGAACAAAAGATGTTTGTGTTTTCATAAAGACATTTTTTCCTTCAAACTTTTGCACAATGAGTTTCCGAGTTGATTCTGTTAGGTGCTGGGTTTGTTTACTGACTTCGAAGGTCAGCACCTCCAGACCAAAGAGAAAGGAGAAGAAGAAGATAAACGCAAGATAAGAAAGAAATTTTATTTCTCATATCCTGCTTATTTATTTACATGACTATATATAGAGGAATTCAAATAACATATTTGTGTCAATTCTATCTAAAAGGAATATTCTAATAACAGATTTTGTTATGCGTGTTTGCCTATGAGGGAGCAAACACCACAAGCATGATTTGGTGCAGATTCTACTAATTTGTTCTTTCAATTCTGCTCCTTAGACGTAATCATCAAGTTACGTTGGTTTCATCACTCTTCTCTTGATCCTTTCTTCTCTTTGCACCTTTGTTGCTTGTACTTCCTCTATTTCTGGGATTATAAGCTTGCTCATATCAGATTCCCTCCTTGGGTTTGCCCCCACGTACCCAAATGCCCAGTTACACAAACATAGCAATCATTGAATGGCAATTTAACAATGCAACATACCTTTGAAGCATCTCAATATGCTCTTTACAATTATGAAATTCTTGACCAATAGTTCACTGTAAAACGAAGTATCATGTGTGAATTAAGAGATATTCCTTCCTTCTGCAAACAAAAGGAAAAGAATTAGGACAATGAGATCACCTTACCTCGATCCTTTTTCGGTCTAGCTTGAACTATATATCTTCCTGAACTTCCATTTACCAAGATTACACATTCCAAATTTTGTACAACCTAATCCACCTAGCCCGTTTGTTGATGAACCCCATTTGATTCATCATGCAATAGCTCGGTATAGTTACAATTAATTATTTTACATTTTAAAGTAATATAATTTGCTTTAGAGCATCTCCAATAAATGTAATTTAAACAATCCACTTTATGTTTCTTATCTTATGTTAATTTTAACTCTCCTAATCATAATTAAGCAACTTATATAAAATTTACTCAAATGGTATAGTTCAAGCGTTGCTTAAATGATCACTTAGTCTTAGATGATAAAAAAAATATTTTTTTAATCATAAGTAACCAATACTTATAGAAACAATGAAGTGTAATTTTAAACCGCCTGACATCACACATAAATATTCTCCAATGATATAAAAAAATCCGAAGCAATTGTATCTTAAAATAAGCAACCGCGCTGCTCTTAGAGAAGCTAGATACAGTAATATTAACAAGACAATCACTGGTAGTGTTGTTGCTTTTTAATTACTTAATTATGAGTAGTTTAGTTGATTTTTATTCAACAAAAAAGTTTATTTGATTTTTAAAAAATATAAATTTATAAGAAAAAAAAAGGGATATAAGAATATAAGATAATTTTTTATAAGTTAAAATTAATTTATATATATCTTAACTTAAAAAAATTATATACCCATTTTAAAAATTAAAATACATAAATAAATTTTAACTTAAAGTTTAATTTGTGTCATTGTATTTCTTATAAATACTTGTGAAGAATTTTAATTATTTAAAACAACTTAAGTCGTTAACAACAAACTAACTTAAACATGAATCTAACATATGATTTTCTTAAAGGGTCTTATTAATTAATATTTTTAGGATATCGATAAAATAATAAAAAAATAAAAATATTTATTAGATAACTTATATGAAAATGTAAATTTTTTTATAAATAACATTATTTTTTATTTTTTAAATAAAAAATATTTTCATTTTAATTTTTTTAACCAATATTCTTAACATGTTATGGATTCTCTTGTAACAATCGAAGCCTGTCATTTACTTTTCAATGGTACAACTGATTAAGGTATTATTTAAAGCAACTTAAGTTGCCAAACGGACAACAAACTTAAACGTTAAGTGAATTAATGATATTGAAAATGTGGCGGTCCTATAATATTACTCCATGCCTAATTACTTTTTTCGCAGCCCTTCATGACAAATGACAAATTGATAGCCAAATAAGTAGTACGTAGCATTAGCATTATGACCATTCAATGCCTACCAACTTGCTTAACAACTAGCACATGCTCCACAGTAGAAATGGGACAAGCCCATAAGTGTAGTGTCACTTGTCACATCTCTATTGGCTCCTTACTTCATTATTTTTAGTTTTAGGCATCACGTTTTGTTCTTAGCTCTCTTTTGATCAATCTTTTTTCTTAGCAGACTCTTCTTTGAATCCTATGCTACCTCAAATTTAAATATTTTGATAATTTTTTACTTTAGTGGTGTAACTAAGTAAAAATAAAAATTGTATTTAATACATTATTCTACATTTTATGCTTTTTATATCTTTATTTTTATTTTAAATTAAATAGTAACCTATTATATTTAAAAAAAATAATGAATAAATGAAAAAGTAAAATTTATCTAAGAATGTCATTACCACAAAATCATCTAAATATTTGGCAGATTTAATATCTCTGCCCGTTACATTTAAATTAAATTTAAGTGTGTAAGTGCATGAGACAAACGCCAATTTAGTACGTGTATGATAATTTTTCATATAAAAAAGAAAATAAAGAGTGCATGCATGTGACTGCTAATTCAGGGAAATTTTGTCACATTAGCAAATGAGTTATTATAGATATATCATCGTACATTATTTACTTTTTTTTATCTTTTTTATTTTTATAAAGAATAAAATGGGGATGGAAATATGATTCTACTGATGATCAACACACAAATATATAAACAGCATAGGCTTGAAGCCCACGACAATGATCACCAAAACAACTCCAACAATTTTTCCTAAGAACTGGCTATAATCTCTGTAGACAGCTTATGTAATATATGCTGATAATAAATATTCTAAAATATAGTGAAATCAAATATTCAACTAGAATATTAATCACAACAAATTAAATCTTGATAATAAAGAGATTATTGGTATATTACTGATTTCTCATGTTGGTACATCATGGAAGGTTCTGAATGCATAATTTTCCAAGAAAGAAAGTCATGATGAATTGCAGGCATGCATATTCCTAAAGCCTTGATAAAAAAAAATATATGTAATTTGCACGCGAGTTGACACGCAAGTTGGTTGAATATGTTTTTGCAGAATCTCAAAAATGTTAGTCCACCTCAATGTATTTTGTATATATGTTCATAAAAGACTGAGTTTTTCCGGCAATGTGTGTAAAGTTGTTTGACAGTCACAGTAAAGGTGTACGTAACTACGTATAGATTAATGAGAATGCATTATACAAATGCAAGAGAGTATATATATATGGACTTGAATATTTTAGCTCACAGGTGGTACTAGCCATGGAACTATATTATGTTTCCACTGAAGGATGAGACACCTGTGTTAGTACTAGCCAATGGTGATTTAATTTCTTTCTCTATCAAATCTTCCTCTTCTTTTATACAAATCTTGATTTGTGAGTTCTTTATCGGTTGGTGCTTATCATTTATATTTGAATGTACATTCTTGATTAATAAGATGTTGAACGCATGATTTGGCATATTCCAATTGGGACTGATAAGATTTGTGATTGTTAATAATTGGTTAATTTGATATAGAATTAGTTTTATTAATAATTAGTTTGGTGTGACATAGAAGGCGAGTGATAATCTAATCCAAATTAATGAAATTCTAGATGCTTAATTCGTTAGCTATTCTTTTGAAATTAAGTGTGGCTCTATTAGTTATCTTTGGGGTCATACAATAATTAAATTAAGAATTCGGATTATTAGATATGTAGAACTGATGATAGATCTAATTATTTTAATTAACCAGTAACCCCGCCTTATTAATGGTCGGTTTAGAATGGATGACAGTAGAAGGAAAGAACAACATTATTCTACATTAATTTTAAATTTGTATGGTTGAAGTAAAAATGAAAGAAAAATAAGAATAATAGCTGACTTCTAAAAACAAAACCTTTTGATTAATTTGAGTTTTTATTTTTAAAAAAATAATTATATTTTAAAATTTTTAAGATTTAGAAAACATAGGTATTATCGTGTGTTTTAGTTCTTTAGAAAAGACTGAAAATATTAACTTATTATTTTTAGTTTTGATCTTATTTATTAAAATATTTTTAGAAAAAAAAATATTTTTTAAATTTAAGTAAACATATTATCACTCTTATTTTTTATTTTTTTAAAAAAATAAAAAAATTCTAATCTAGAGAAACCTAAACTTTTGTTTCCTTCCACTGTTTTAATTCTCCTAATAATGTTTAAAACTTTTCTTTGTTTTTTCATTTTGTTTCCCCTCCACCAAATATATAGGGTAAATGGAGGTGTTTTAGTTTTTCATATGACAATACATTCGCTGCCCTTCATTTCAATGCCTAACTAACTACTAGAGAATGTTAGAGAAGCAACTAGCATGCACCTGCTCCCATCTAAATCGAGCCATCATTATCGTCACTTCTCATTGACTCCTTCAATTCATAGTTTTCATTTTTTCTATACATGCACATTTAGCCATTACTTTTGAAAGATTCAAGAGCATGCATCTCTTTATGCTCCGAATAACTTCTTAGTTTTTAATTCACTTTTCTTATAATAATTTTGACAACCTTTTGCGCCAATAATAGCAGCTTAAATTGTATTTTACCCATTAATTACTACTTTATACTTTTATTTCTTTTCTTTAATTTATTCCAAAACAATAACTTATTCATATTTTAATTTTCAAATAAATAAACAAATAAAGAGAAGATTATATTAAATTAAAATATGACAAATTTAATATCTCTGCCCATTACATTTCAATAAGAAAATATATATGTTTAAAATAATTATTTCAATTAATTATTTTCCTATTTTTCGTTTTCCGTTCTTCTTCAATTCCTTTTAGCTTCCTATAATAATATATATAAAAGAATTAGAAAATATATATTTCTGCGACTCTGCCCCATCGTTTAACGGAGTAGCTGTTTGTATTTTTCTCTTTCTTTTTTGTAACTTGCCCATCAATCTATTTTGGCTCTCAAATTATTTAAAAGAAAAAAAGATAAAAATCTAATCCATTTTAAAATAGATTTAGGGTAGAACAATAGATAAATAATAAGAAACTAAAAGAAAGAATACAAAATATATAATAATTAATACAATAGAAAGAGAAGAAAAAAATAAATAGAAATGAGTTTTAAAAAGTGTAACTAATGCATGCACATTTGTTACACTGTCATATATATATCATAAATGACTGTATTTGACAAGTTTATTGATTCTATATAATAATTATATTAAAATCTATATCAATAATATTTTCTAATTAATAGGTAGTATATATTTTTTGTATCAAGAATGCAGAAAAATTAAATTCACAAAAATAATTATATACCCTTATTTTAAAATTGAAAAACTTCATTTTAAGACTGGATTGAAGAAGAAGCAAGTTGAGGATGGTTAGTTCCCAAGTGGTCAACGACGACGTGTTCCACCGTCTTTTGAAACTCGCGCAGCTTCTGCCTAATTAAAAAACATGATCTAGCGTACAAAGTGTTCCTTCTAGATGTGAGTTTGTTCACGACTCTGCAACTAGCTTCGTGTGAGAGCCATTGAAGAAGTGGTCACTTTCCCATCATATTGGATATATGGTTCAAAAATAAAATCATATATAGATTTCATTTCTTTTCTTAATAAATTAATAATTAATATTTATTTCTGGTTGAAATCACTTGTCAATTTTTCTGACGTGATGATCCAGAACTGATTTATCGTATATATGTAGTATCTACAATATTTAATTAGACTAGTATAACGGGTCATATATTAATTAATATAATATACTATCGGTTCCTTCATATATGATAAAATATGTTTTTCTTTTTTTAAGTTTTAAAATTTAATTTTAGGTTTTAAAATTTAATTTTAGGTTTTCAAAAGTATTTTAATCCCTTTAGAAAAAAGCATTTTAACCTATTCTCATTCTTCTAATTTAGAAATATTTCACTTTTTTTTTTACTGAAACTTCACTCTTTTTTTTTTTTTGGGTGTGTGTGATTTATAACTGTCATTCAATGTTAGCTACAATCACTTTGAGCATTAAAAATGAAGTATTTCTAAATTAGATAAAAAAAAATAAGACAAAAAAACTTGAAGGACTAAATAAAATTTAATTTTTTTAAAGAAAAAAAATATATTTTACTCTTTTAGATTTTATAGAGGTTATAAGAACCGCAGTTTTTTATATATATAAAAAAAAAATACCTTTTCTTGTAGTGATATAGTCCTTTTGTATAGAACTTTTTTATAAATGAGTCTTCAACCTTTTCTCATAGGAGGATATATAGATAACACAATTTAGTCTCTTCTTAAAGGTCATCGGTCTTATGTTTTATTCGTGATTATTAAAATTGAGGGCCTAACCATCTTCCTAATAAAATGGGATCGATAAACAAGTATTATAAACATATGTATATAATCATAGCAAAATAGAAATGGTAAGTAAGGATGATTTCTCGATCAAGTTATCGATAAATTTAATCTGTCCCATAAAAGAAGTTAACCTAGACTCATTATTTCTAACTTCAATCAGATTTATTAAATCAACACAATGCACCATCACTTCATCATTTCGATGCTAATAATCATATTTGGATTATTGCATGCCATATAATGAAACTAATAAGACCAACAAATCGATATGTTTATGGTGCATCTTCAATTACTGTGGTGAAAGAACATAATTTACCAACTTTTCTATGTTGTAATTTAAAAAAATAAAAATCGTCGTAGTTTTATTACGTTGCAGACTTATTTTTTTAACCGCTAACGGCCAATTCCCGTGACATGTGTAGCAGAAGAAAATGTCTTCGTCTTCCATCAAATCAGCGAAATGACAAATTAACAGTGTCCAAAAGATCCAAAGTTCATATTTATTATATTAATTTTAGTCATTAATTAAACAAAAAAGTCCAATTAAGGAATGCGTGAAAAGGGTTATGAAAATGAACACTAGTATCTTAATAATTCTAAATGAACATTACCCTAAACCATTCACACATGCACTACATGTCGTCTTAATTAGAAGTTAGATCAATCAGATACCATTTTTCTCATTAATCATTCGTTAATTTCTTAATTAATTTAAGTACAAAAATGATACGAAAAAAACAGTTTAATATACATTCTTAATTTGTTCAACAAACTAAAGACATGAGAAGTGACATTTAATTTTAAAAATCATAAAAATTGTATGATTTTAAAAAGACATGAGAAGTGACAACCAAATCCGTAACTTAGACGCAATTCATAATTAATCTTGCAAACATGCATTCGTAATTAACAACAACTGATCTCGTGCTCGTTGTTTATTTGAGAAAGACATTAAGCTTTTTATAATGAATCACACTTTTTTCTGAACTTAATAATATTCTATCGATCTCTAATTCTATACTACTAGTGCTCCCTCCATAGCTCCACTAACTTATTCAAAGCCATGATTGAAGATCCACCTTTCGCCATTGCTTCCGTGGCACTGATTTTCATTTTAAAAATCCTCTGTCTAATCTCCTTCCCTTTGTCCGAGTCCATGAGTTCCATCACTCGGTCCCCCAACTCGGTGGAACTCACTAACCCGTCTTTGTTCTGCTTCACCGCCAAACCCACCTTCATTTCCTCCACCAAGATCACCTTATTCAGCTTCTGCTCTGCGTAGAGAGGCCACGCCACCATTGGCACACCTTCACACACCGCCTCCAACACCGAGTTCCACCCGCAGTGAGTCACGAACCCACCCACCGAGTCATGACTCAGTATCGCCGCCTGTGGGGCCCAGTCCCTCACCACTAACCCCTTTTCCTTGGTCCTCTCCAAAAACCCTTCTGGCAACAACTCGTCCAAACTCGGTGGCTCCCCCGAGTCACCCTCTTCGAACTCGCTCCTCACGACCCACAAGAACCTTTGCTCACTCTTCTCCAACCCAATAGCAATCTCTCTCAACTGAGTCCTCGAGAATCTCCCCATGCTTCCGAAACTCAGAAACACAACACTATGACTCGGTTGTGAATCGAGCCAACTCAAACACCCGTTATCATCCTTTCTACAAGGAGCAGAAGAAATCACGGGTCCAATGCAAAACACTTTCGGCGTGGTTCCTTCCATCAACCCTTCGGAAAAAGCTTCTACAACCCTACCTTCCATGGCTTCATAAGTATTTACTATAACCCCGTCACTGTCCCTCATGCACGTGGCGATGTCGATAAAAACCTGGTAACCTTCGTTCGCACGATCCTGCATCTGCTCCGGCAAGTCATCGGTGTGAATCTTGGGTAACCCTGGGATTACGAGGTGCATGTTGAGGTCCTTGAAGGACTTGGGGCTGTTTTCGTGAATGATGATTTGCTGAAGGAAAATGGCGAGGGTGGAGGCGCCGGAAGTGTAGTAGAAGTAAGTGGGGATTTGAAGCGCGTTGGTGACACGTGCGGCGCTGTAGTTCATGAAGTCCAAGACTATTGCTTTGAGGTTTGAGGTTTGGGAGATGGAGTTGAGGATGCGACGGAGGTGGTGGCCGGTGGCGCGGCAGAGCTCGAAGGTGAGGGCCATGGGAGGGAGAACGGTGGGGACGGAGATCTGGGGGATGCGGTGGAAGGTGATGGAGGGGGTGGAGGCGGTGACGGCGGCGATGTATTTGGCGGTGGCGTCGCAGGTGAAGGCGGTGGGGGAGGTGGGGGTGTCTTGGTTGGGGGGTGGGGTTAGGAAAAGAATGGTGATGGAAAGTGAAGGGTGGTGGCTTAGTATGAGTTTACCTAGTTCCACCATTGAAACAAGGTGTCCTCTTCCCAAAGCTGAATATAGAACTATGGAGTCTTTCATGGTCATGATGATTAAGAGAAAGTCTTTCTTTTTCTTTTTCCTTCTCTTTCTCTCGTGGTGATTGTAAGGAGAATTGGTGTGTGTGAAGGGGAAGAGTTTCTTGCTCTATTTATGGCCAACGTAGAGTCCCCAAGCTTCATCATATGTGGCTGATCTAGAATTTTTTTTATTTAAATAATAGCAAGTGTGTTTTATTAAATATAATTTTTCTGTTACATAACACTTTTTTGTTATTATTGAAGTGAGTATTTATTACTTTTGTTGGTGGTAATTTTTTATTAAAAAATTCAGTCGATTAATTTTAGTAGGTCTTTTTTTAATTATATTTTTTTATTCATATGATTTTTAATGTTGAGATTAAGAGATCAAATTCGATTCAACTGTATCAACAACTTGTTAATTACAGTTATATGTTTAAATTTAAAATCTAAATTATTATTAAATTAGAATAATTTTGCACCGTTAATTAATTTTAGTATTCTAATTATTATTATGATAAAGTTAAAAAAATACATATATAACGGAGTAGGTAATATAATTTGATACAAAAAGTTAGATAAATAAATAAAAAAGTGTAAAATAAATAAGGGTGTAAACGACTTTAAGTCATCATTATTGTTATTAGTTATTATTTTAAAATAAACTAAAAGTAGGGGTCAAGATGTAATGATATTTTATTGTTATGCATGCCTATGCTTCTAGATGTTGAATATTTAATGGTTAATCACTTGAGTGTGTTCACTTGGAGCTGTGTGGTGTGATACGGTGATCTGTGATCTGTCAGTATTTGAATGCACATGTATATTAATATTTTAATGAGAGGAATTTCAAGGAATCTTTAAAAAAAAATTCACATTTTTTATATGTTATACTCATTAAATCATGTCCTTAAAAAAAAAACAAGTATATTAAAATCAACTCTCTTATAATTATTTACTATACTACATTTCTACTACAGTTTCTTTTTATTTATTTTTTCTATAATTCCCATCACAACATTCATTGCATCTATAATTTTTTTTTATCTCTTTTCTTATTCTAAAGTGATGTTAAATACACATCACTATATATCAAACATTTCATCGGATTCTTATTATTTCTCTTTATCATCTTTATATCTATTTTTTTATTCATTTTTTTCTTTAGTTGTTAACATTTACTGTCAACATATTTCCCACTCAAAAATGGAGTGTAGGTTACAAGTGTTCTCTTAACATTTTTTTCTAATAATTAAATTTTTTATTATTAACTAAAATTTACTTGAAGATTATAAAATAAGTGAAATTCATTAAACAATAAATGGAAAATTTATAAAATTAAATATTTTAGCATGTTTTAAATAATAAGAAAGAATATATTTTAAAAAATGTGTCAGAATATTCCCAGCATTTCTCGGACGGTGATATTTTTCCATTTTAAAATGAACCAAAACTATGAAATATCAATAAATGTTTATTTTATGCTTATATGTGCATGTGTTTTTAGAAGATTTAATATTTAATGACTATATTGTGTTCGCTTGGAGTGGTGTGGTTTATGGTTTGTCATTATTTGAACTCATATATGTGTTGATTTTAATATTATTGTAATTATACTTTGTACGGCTACTAAGAATATTTTTAATGGAATTTTTTTGAAAAAAATTTTAGTGAAAAATTTATTTTTTATCGTTTGTTCCACATTGGAACAAATTTATCTAATAAGGAGGAAGAATTTCTTAAAAATGAGATATGTATTTTCTACCAGAAATAATTTTTTAACGATAAAAAATAAAATTCATCTTGACACATAAGAACGCCATAATTAAATCATCACTAAATAGAAATAAAAATGCTCAAAGCAATTCAGAAAACGGGTTTTCGTTCGGTTGGATTTAAATGCTTCATATGATTATATTAAATTCAATCTTTTTTGGAGTGTACAATAATTTTTTACTTGAGACAATCTCAAGTTGAGTAAAACTATTATGATCAATAAAAGAATTCTTGAAAGTAGCAGCATGTTTGGATTTGAACTTCAAATTACTGATTAAACTGAAGCAAAAAGATGAAATATACAAGAATAGAATAAGAATAAATCCTAAATTAATAGATAAATTCCTCTAATTATTAATTTTTATCTAAAAATAATACATATTTTTTTACAATGATAATCCATTATAATATCAAGTTGTATTGAATCTCTTATTCTTAATGATATATATAAGATTCTTTCTGTCAAAAAAATAAACGTAAAACTTATTTAACCCTAAATCATAAATGTAATATAATTAAATTACATATCCAATTCAAAATAAATATACAATCTAGAAGATTATAATGGTTATATTACATATATAACTGTATTTACTCTCCTTTTTCCAATCTAAGGAATTTTTTGGTGAAAAGTTAGGAAGTAGTAGATGAAAGTATTAAGATTTGTTCAAGAAGATGACATATTCCATATGGTTAGTCATGCGTATATCGTGAAGTCTTTTTAATCTTCAGTGCCTTGTCTCTTTTTCTAGCTATCCTGGTATGGAAAATTTGTGACAAATTGAAGGGTGTTAACTAGGGAACCTTTGTTCAGTTACTATATGAGCATATATATATATAGCTAGCCTTTGAAGACTGGTTTCCCATGGCGTGTAATTTTCTTTTTTCTTTTTTACTTACGAGTATATAATTCTGGAACTAAAAGATGCTTTAGTTTTTTGTCTTGTATTTGGTGTTTGTTTGTTTTTACTTATATTTCTTGTGATATTTGCTAACAATGTTGGGCTATAAGCTCCAGTGCGCTGGCAATGACAGTGAGCAGAGATCTGTAGCTTTTTTCTTTTTGGTATAAAAAATGTTTAGATGTGTTGAATTTTGGGAGTTCACAAGATTCAAAAAATACTTGTAAAAAAATTTATAAATTACTTATCAATAATATTTTTATATTAAAAATGAGAATTGAACTACATCGAATATGTAAATTTATTTTTTTATCAATTGAATCAATTTTTATTGATAATTCTGTACCTTTTATCTCCACGGAGGAATCAATGCACCTGTTTTTGGTGGTCCTTGTTCGTCTTCAATTGGAAATTAACTATTATACCTAAGTACTTTGGTAGAATCACAAATATTATCTCTAATGCTTGTTTACGACGCTTATTTAATCTCATGTGATGTTGGATCTGTCATTAATTATTTGAACCCATATGTGATATTTTCAATATTGATTTCACTTTGTTTAGCTCAACTACTTATAGAAACTTGCTCATGGTTGGTTCGGTTTACATGGACTTCACACTAATACCAAATTCAACTTAATTTAATTTGATCTTTATAAAGGATAAACTATAAGTGTTGTTATTTTTAGTGTTATTCTTTAATCAATATTAAAGTTTGAGTTATTCTGTATATATGGATGCAAACGTAAGTTTTAGTTATTTGCCACTAACTCACTAAGTGTATAAATCAAGTCAATTATTCAAATTTAATAAGGATTTTAAGTTTATATTTTAGATATATAATTACATTAAATATTTGAATAAATTTTTTTGTCATCCATCCACTAAAAATACATATGATCCGAAAAAAAAAAGACATAAGGTGTTATATTTAGCCACAATTAATTAAAAATTTACACTTGGGAGATGTTAAACAAAGTATATAATAGTCGGATATCGGTAGATTTTTCATTATATTTCAACTCTGATAAACTCACTTAGATTTAGGCTTCTACGCTTCGGCTTGAGTGACAGAGTTTATGCATGAACAATTTTTGTTTTAGAAATCTGATGAACAATTAATTCTAAAATAAATTAATTCAACGTGCACGCGCAAATCATCATTTTGATGCAACAAAAAATGCTGGCTATCCCAGTTTAATGGTACATGTGATGCAAGAAAGATCCAAGTTCATGTGACACTAACAATCCTTTACTGTGTACTGATGACAATATACTTATAAATAATATATCAATGAAAAAAAATATTTTTTCTATGTACCTATATAAGTACTATAAGATACATCCGAAACTCAATTTTGTACTAGCAAATATAAGTTTATTGGGGGTGTTGTTGGGTCATTGAAGCCTAAAAATATGGGTCATGTCTCGTAATTGAATGATGCCATTATTTTGTAATTTCAATCAAGTTATCATATGCAGTTAATTAGGGCCTAAATTAATTGAACATTTTAACTCATGCATCAAGCTTAAATTAATTAGTACCTATTCTCGATCAGCAACTAGTTGCTACTTGCTCGGCAATGTTTGCATGAAATTGGGGTGGGATAATGTGTGTATGGTAAAATTAATTTATAAAGGTAAATACCTTTTCATTATCTTTTTAATAAATTAAATTCACTTTCATCTTTTATCTTTGAAATTTTTATTTTTAAAATTAGGGTTAATATTGCTTATGTGCGTGGTGCTGCTGCATCATACTCATCCTAACTTAAAGTCGTGCTTGCTTGCTGAAATTTTAGGAGTGACTTTCACCAACAAATTTTAAAAAAAATATTAGGAAATAAAAACAAAATTCAATCTCTTATCAAAAGGCAAAAACATATTTAAGTCAAATGAAAAAAGAAGAAGAAAAGTAGTAGACTTTAAAATGATAGTTAGAGTAGCATATGAAATTAAGTTAATTAGAATTGAATCTACTAAAATAAGTTCATATATAAATAAATTTATTATGATCAAATCAATTTATAATTTTTTTTACTGGAATCAATTTATAATTTAGTTGATCTAGTTTATAAGCTACTAAAATGACTTACTAATATGCACATTTTAAGTTATAAACTTTAAGAAGAAAAAAAAATCAAAATTTTAACTTAATTAGTTAAATTGGAGTAGCTAGTTATAATTATTTTTTTTTATAATATTACCCCAATTAAAACTATCATCTCATATTAGTGCAAACTCAATTATTGTATTTTCTTTTCATCACAAATATGACTTTACTATAATTTTATACAGATAAAAGAATTGGAAAATCAATATGGTATATACGAATCTTTGTGGCATGTAACGACAATTTTGTTTTTTTTTTAATGCAAACTTATACAATTACAAAATCAAATCAAGCAGAGTTAATTAAATTCATCGTACTAAGAACTGTTTTAATCGTGAAACGATATTATGAATTGCTTATAAATGTATAATATTGGGACTTGCTTTCTTAATTCTGTAAAAAGGACGCCAAAATCTCTTCTTTTTTCCCCCTTGAAAATAACATTATATCTGAATGTAACGGTAACTACACGTAGATACCAAATCGAGGTAAAATACGAACCTAAGATTGTTCTTTTTTTAAACATTGTTACTTCTGATATATAAGGGAAACAATGTTAAAATAGTTTAATTTTATATCACAATATGATAGAATAGAAGTGGATCAGCGTCAGAAAAATTGGCAACTCATTCTGAGCTTTCTTCAACCTCAATTATGAATCTTACATATGACACTGACTACAGAATCGTGTCCAATAACTCGCGCATCTAGAAAGAAAGGGGGTTGAAATTTGTTATTTCAATAATTAATGTATTATTTATTATTAAGGCTTTTATTTTATGTTATTAGATTAAATTAAATGAATCAGATAAAAAATTAAATAAAATAATATGAATTTAAATAAATAATATCGAATCTAACATGGGATAATGGAAATATAAAGTTTCTTTTTTATTTATTTGCAAAGTTACAAAAATTTCATTGAAAAATAAAGAGATTCCAATTGAGAAAAAACTATAATGATTTTGTTATTGTGATTGATAACGGTAAAGATCTTATAACAAATGTCAAAGAACTTATTATAGATCATAAGAATTTTGGTGAATTGTCCTAGATTATAAACATGTGAATTTTTAGTTTTTGAATAAAAAATAAATATTAAAAATATTCCAAGAAATGATATTAGAGCATGTCTTCCTTGTTTGATTATTAAAATTCAAATTTTTCTATATAAAACATTATGTGTCATTGGGAATCCTTTTGATGTAATTGCCTTGATGCTACGTACATGCCAATTATTTTTTTAAGAATATGTGTCTTGTGCTTCCTTGATATATGGATCGGTGATGATATAATAAATTATCACGATTAAGTAATTGGAGTTGGTTACTAGAAAAGTTATTTAAGTAAGTTACTCAAATTATTGTTAGTTACTCAAGTTAGTTATTTTCTGTCTTTGTGTAAATAAACCAATTTTATAATATTTTATGAATGTATCCTAAAATTGTTTTTCATCTATCTTTCATTTCTGATATAAATTTAATATAACGTGATAAAATTATTTATGGATGCGATATTTATCTGCCGTAATTTAAGTGTAAATTAATTATAGACTTAAATATAATTTAAGAATATAATATTTCCTTGTTATGATTAATATTTTTATATTTATTGCTATCATTAGGTGCAAATTTAGTAGCTACGAATTCTTTCCATTTATTTATATGTCTGGTAAATTAAATTGATCAACACAATATATCATCAAAATAATTTCTATTGTGAAAATTAATTTTATTAAAATTACATAGATATTTGTATGAGATTATTTTTGTAAATTGTGTTCGACTTAAAGAAAGACACAATTTAACCAAATAATAGCATACATGTGATGATAATTACGTGACAATAATAAATATTATCATATGAATAATGGTGAGTCCAAAGAAGGATTATTATTTGACACAACTAATTGTCAATATTTGATTTTGAGAGTACTAATTACAAATTATTTTTTCTATTCAAAGACTAAGAATTAATGTTGTGCTGAGTATCTTGTGATGATTTATTATTTGAAATATTTGCATGTCTCATTATATATATAACTTGCTTGTTATTTGTAAACATGTTATATATTAGAAATGATTTTTGTTATTGACTATATGATTTATTGTTGATACAAGATCAATGAAATATTGATTTGGATACAATATTAGTATATATCACAATACACATAAGTGCAAGTGGTTTGGAAATTAACATGATTCCATTCTATGCTGTGACGAGTAATTTATCGAACTATTACACATAATTTTTCTTTTTCGTATAAGAATAATTACGAAAGTCTCATTAAAGAATAAAGATATTTTGGTTGAGAAAGAATTATAATATCATTATTCGTAATCGTGATGGATAATCGTAAAAATCTTACAATAAATGTCAAAAAATACTTAAATAAAAAATCAGAAATCAATTATGGATTCTGATATTTTATTTATCCTTAATAATTGAATATATTATAAATCCTATGACTTTTTGTGAATTATCCTAAATTATGCATTTGTGAATTTTTACCTTTCACATAAAAATAAAGATTAAAGATAAAAAATATTCCAAACAAAAAATCTCATAAGCTTATACATTATTAGTTACTAGTTAGCCGAACTTCTTTAACAACACTTGCTAATTAATGTCGGTCTAATAACGGACAAATTGAGTAGTTTAGTACTACTGGCATACAAAAATAAGGAGCATATTCCCAAACTATACTAACTTTATGATGGATAATGGATTTTAAGGTGGACCATTGTAGGTGTCGCATAAGGGGGCAAGCACAGCCTCGGCTTTTCTCAGCTCCCTCTTTCCAATAATTGATCCTTTGTGTGTATATATAAGAAAAAATAGAAAAATTAAAAGGAAAAAATATATCTATATCTCTATATATATAATATGTTTTAGAATTGATGTTTGTTTACTTTTTTTAATAGTAGGTTATATATATCTTTAATTTTATTCATAAATTTAATAATATATTCTTTAAAAATTATTATTTATTAGAACTTAAATATTTAAAAAATTATGTAAAAAAAATCCTACCCCTTTTAATACAATGCTGGAGTCGTTCTGCTCAGATCCTTCACAATTATATTGTTTTTCTCACTCAACTCTTACTCCAATAACCCTAGTTGTCCACTAGCATGGTGGTAGACATTTTATTTTATCAACAAATATAAGACGCTAGTATTATTAATTTTTTGTTATTGAAAAAATTAGAATTTATGAACTCTTTATCTTTTTCTTCTCCCTTCATCACTATATTTATCTTATATCTCTATATTTGTTGTTTTTGTTATCATAATTATGATTAAACATGAATCTCTCACTAATCACAATCTATTATATTTCCAATTTGAAAACTTTTTTTATTTTTGTGAATATTTTAAAACTTATTTGATCACAAACAAAAGTAGCTTGAGACACAATAATATTATCACTGTTCTCAAAGTCTTGTCCATATGATGTACAAGTCCTTCAAGATTTAATATGGGTTCTTCCCAATAATAATTGGAGAAACAAAACTAAAAAAATGTAAATAACATATGAAATTTATTTATTTTTTATTTAATTACACTATCAAGGTAAAAAATAATAATCTGTCAAAAAAAAAGTAAAAAATAATAAAAAATTTAAAATTTGATGTATTTTTTTTCAGTCAACAAAATAAAATATATAATTGTAGGTACAAGACTAGATAAATACAGAGTATTCAAATGTAGCGAACTGCCCCCAGCATATGGAAATACTATTCCCAGATAAATTTGATGTAGTATTGATGCATTCATAAAAGTGAATTAAGAACAAAAATAATGCCTGAATCAGTAGAGCACCATTGAAAATACACTTACATAATCTTCCATAACATGATGCCTAAATTTACACAGAGAAAAAAAAAACTCCAATAATGAATGAAGAAGCCAATAGATGAATTACAGTGTCACGAGCAGCATGTGCTCGTTGAAAGACAAAGTAGTCAGGCATGGAAAGTAAATGATTTTTATTGGCTGTCAATTTGTCATACAAAAATCAAAGGCTGCAAATGTAATATAATAGGATAGGATAGGAAAACCACTTGTTCAGTTCACTTTTAAGTTTGTTGTTTAACGACTTAAGTTGTTTTAAATAAAATTCTTCACGAGAGTTTATAAAAACATAAATAAAGCAATAAAAATAAAATAAACATTAAGATAAAATTAAATTATATATTTTAATTTTTTTATAACTCATTTAATTTTTTTAAAATAGATTAAGATGTAAATATTAAGTTTAACTTATGAAATAAAAATTTAATATATCTTATATATATTGTCTCTCATGCCCCATCGTAAGAAATATATAAATCGGTTGCAACAATGATGAAGTAGAATGTGATCTCTTTTCTAGTTAGATGCATGGCCCAAATATTCCTAAATGACCATGATTTTACAAATTGCATGCAATCCTTTGAATAATGTGTGAATTTGAATGAATAAAAAGAGAATTTTCTAAAATTGAGAGACTAAAAAAATAAACTTAAATATGAAAGGTAAAAAATAAAAGTAATCTACATTTAAGAGACAAAAAATATATTTAGATTATGATTGTAGGTCAAAATCTTCTAGAAAAAAGGTCCAGAACTATTTATTGGTCATGTATATTATATTTTCACAATTCTTAAATTTTACATTATTTTCCATGAACATGTATTAATTTAAGTAAACATTTATATACTATTTATTAAGATATATTTTATAAATGAGAAAGTAAAAAAATATTAAACATTTATAATATATACATTTATAAATTATAAACTTACCCGTGATAAGGATTAATAAACCAGTTAATTATTATGAAAAATAAGCTTGAATTATATTGAAGTTAATAATATTTTAGGAAGCATTTCCATCACAAAGTGAATTAGTTAATATGAATCATATGGGTTCAAATAATGACAAATCACACGTCATATCACTCCGAGTGGACACAGCTTTAAGTGATGACTATTAAACAATTAATTAATCTTCTAGAAGCATGAAATAAACATTACTCAGTGTCCTCGTAGATTTTTAATTTTCATCACAAGTATAATAGTTAATTAATTAAATTTATATTATTATTTTTATTGTATCTTCAAATAAATATGGGATTATTTATGAGGAGATGTAATATTTTAGATAAATTTTGTGGTTAGTTAATACTTTATCTACCATGTATTGTTCTTCAGAAGAAAAGTAATCACCAGAAAAAAAAATCACGCACAGCATATCCATAAGAATAAAATATCACTTCTTCATTGATCCCTTATAGTTTATAATTTATTAATGCAGAAACACTTACGCAGCCTGCTACTAATAACAACGCCTTTGAATCAGGAGAGTAATGGAAAAAGAAAATACAAAGACGACTTTCTCTTGAAACTTCATGATCAATCAAAACAATGACTCCTATACTTCTATGGTCCCCTTGAGGTTGCGTCCTTAAAATATTGTTTTTTTAGTAGTGGCAGCCGACTCCTCCCCACCACGTTGACCATAAATTAAATAAGAAACACTTTTATTTCCTTGCACACATTAATCACTTTTAGAATCAGAAAAGTAAAAAGAAACAGAAAATTAAGTATACAAAATAGTAGTAAGACTTGACTAATAGGATTGATTAGTTAGTAGTTGAAATGGAAATTGAAAAGTAAAATGTTATGGATTCAAATCTTTTCTGTTAATAAAATCTAATAAATTAATAATTAATATTTACTAAAAGATAAAAAATAAAAAATAGAATAGTCAGGCTTAGTATTTTTATTTTATGAATTTTATCATTTTTGCTGCAAATTTTACTATTAAAATTTTTAGCTTTTGCATATTTTTCTAATGTTGGAGTGTCACTGAAAAAACTTACCGGATTTTTTCAAAATAATATTATTTTGTTATTAATATGATAGTAAAATGTGTAGAAATAAAATTTTAATAATAAAATTTATGAAATAATGATAAGTTTGGTAATAAAATCTGCAATTAAGGGTATGTTTGTTCTAGAGGTTTGAAAAGGAATAAAAATAGATGAAGGAAAAGGGAAAGATAGTGTTAAGTTAGGTTGTTTGATTGAAATGAAAGAGAGTGTAAATAAGAGGAAAGTTTTGAATTAAAGTAATAAATAAATAAGAAAAAGAAAAAGTAAGAAAAAAATGAGACAAATGTCCATTTACTTCCCATACAAAAACATGTTTCCTGATTAGGTGAGACCGAAACAAAATCCAAAATTATTGAGAAATAAACGTCTATACGTTGCACATATTTGATTATTGGTGAGAGTTGCAACCTGGCACCCTTTGTTTGATCACCTATTGATTATTGTAGATGTATAAATGATTATCAGCTACAACGAGGCGCCATTAGACCACTTGAGTGAGAGGGGCAATTTTAACAATAGAGATAAAAATATATTGTGTTTCGTATACTTTTCACATTCACTCCATTTTATCACAATTTGAGATGAAAGTAAAAGCATGGGGAGCCCATGTTTTTTTTCTTTCAAATCTTGCAGCTTCATTTCATATGTAACAGATATTCAATTCATCTACTTTCATTCCAACTGAACACATTTTACTTTCAATAATGCTATTTCAACCATTTAAACCAAACACTACCAAAGTTATATAGTAACCTAAAATTAAAATCAATACATGTGGGTTAAAAATGATGACAGATGGCATATCACTGATCTCTCCTCAAGTGAACAAACTTGAGTGATAATAGCCATAAAATATACAATCTTCTAGAAACGCGGCATGTATAACTCTATAAGCATAAAATAATGATTTCGTGCTTCCCTCATTGTTTCTAGTTAATCTAAAATATACCCACACACTGATAATCCAATACACTTGCCAACTTGCATGGCTCGCTGCTCCACACACACAAATCCTCCTTTGAATCAGGAAAGATAGAGACAAAAGAAAAGACAAGAAAAGATAGACTACCTCTTGAATCAACTTTGAGGAGGGACACCTGGTCTTCATGGTGAAACTAGGCAAACTCATACTCATTCTAAATATTAACTACATAGAGAGATAATTAATATTGGATTATTAACTTGACTTGTTTCATATTTTCTCCGATTCGGCACTTTTAAAAAGTGAGTTTTGGACTAAATTTAACCCAAAAAAACTAGCTCAAAGGGTGAGGGTTATTCCTAATGTAGGATTACTTTTAGTCGATGTGTGACTTACATTATTTTCAACACACGCCCTCACGTCAAACACTTTCTGGACTTGAAACGTGAACAACAAATGATGGGTGTTTGTTACCACAAAACGGGGACTATTAGGAACATAGTCTCATGATTAGAACAGACTCTGATACCATCTTAAAAAGTGAATTTTGAATCTAACTTAATCCCAAAAGGTAATTCAAGGGGTGAGGATTACCCCTAATATAGAATTATTTTTAGTCGATGTAAGACTTGGATTATTTCCAATACACATAAATATCGAATACTCAAATCCTTTTAGAAATACATAGATAAATGTAACTTGTTAGAGTTTCTCGTCTCATACACATGTGAAAGTATATAAGTGATATCGCCATTAAATACTTAATCTTCTAGATCGAAGCACATGCATGTATAGGCATAAAATAAAAATTACGTAGTCTCTTTATAGATTTTTAATTTTCATCACAAGTGAAAGGGCACTCTGCAATACATGTGGTCCAAACAGCGACAGATCGCATGTAGTATAAGCCGACACAACAGTCAACAGCACTCCAAGACCCTTAACATGTGGGTTCACTCTTCTAGAAGCACATGGATGTATGATACAGCAAATAAAAATAAATTTAAAATTAATTTTAAACTCAAATCAATTCTTTAACATTAAATCAAACAAGGCTTAATATTATATTTTGTAACCATCCTAATTAATATATTTTGAGATATATTTTTATAAATTTCAGTCCTTTCTGCGTAGAACCCTCCTTAAAAAAATTGTATTTAATAGGAATAATGGAATTCATGTCCTTCCCACAACCTGTGTTACCAGCAGAGTTATAAGAAAATAAAAAATAAACCAGCCAAGCCGACATATAATTCAAGACACTTAATTACGCGGTCTTCATTCACCTTCCAACGCTGCCAATAAATAGAGCAAGAAAAACACTTTCCCTCCACACACAAATCACCCTCCTTAGAATCAGAACAGAAAGAGAAAGAGAAAAGGCAAAAAGAAAAAAAAGACTTTCTCTTGAATCATCATGACCATGAAAGATTCCATTGTTCTATATTCAGCTTTGGGAAGAGGACACCTTGTTTCAATGGTGGAACTAGGTAAACTCATACTAAGCCACCACCCTTCACTTTCCATCACCATTCTTTTCCTAACCCCACCCCCCAACCAAGACACCCCCACCTCCCCCACCGCCTTCACCTGCGACGCCACCGCCAAATACATCGCCGCCGTCACCGCCGCCACTCCCTCCATTGCCTTCCACCGCATCCCTCAGATCTCAATTCCCACCGTCCTCCATCCCCATGCCCTCAACTTCGAGCTCTGCCGCGCCACCGGCCACCACCTCCGCCGCATCCTCAACTCCATCTCCCAAACCTCAAACCTCAAAGCAATAGTCTTGGACTTCATGAACTACAGTGCCGCACGTGTCACCAACACGCTTCAAATCCCCACTTACTTCTACTACACTTCCGGCGCCTCCACCCTCGCCGTTTTCCTTCAGCAAATCATCATTCACGAAAACAACACCAAGTCCATCAAGGAACTCATCATACCAGGGTTACCGAAAATTCACACCGATGATTTGCCAGAGCAAGGGAAGGACCAGGTTTTTATTGACATTGCCACGTGCATGAGGGACAGTTACGGGGTTATAGTAAACACCTTTGATGCTATCGAAAGTAGGGTTATAGAAGCGTTCAACGAAGGGTTGATGGAAGGAACTACGCCACCAGTGTTTTGCATTGGACCGGTGGTTTCGGCTCCTTGTAGAGGCGATGATAACGGGTGTTTGAGTTGGCTCGATTCACAACCGAGTCACAGCGTTGTTTTCTTGAGTTTCGGAAGCATGGGGAGATTCTCGAGGACTCAGTTGAGAGAGATTGCTATTGGGTTGGAGAAGAGTGAGCAAAGGTTCTTGTGGGTCGTGAGGAGCGAGTTCGAAGAGGGTGACTCGGCGGAGCCACCGAGCTTGGACGAGTTGTTGCCAGAAGGGTTTTTGGAGAGGACCAAGGAGAAGGGCTTAGTGGTGAGGGACTGGGCCCCACAGGCGGCGATACTGAGTCATGACTCGGTGGGAGGGTTTGTGACTCACTGCGGGTGGAACTCGGTGTTGGAGGCGGTGTGTGAAGGTGTGCCAATGGTGGCGTGGCCTCTCTACGCGGAGCAGAAGCTGAATAGGGTGATATTGGAGGAGGAAATGAAGGTGGGTTTGGCGGTGAAGCAGAACAAAGACGGGTTAGTGAGTTCCACCGAGTTGGGGGACCGAGTGATGGAACTCATGGACTCGGACAGAGGGAAGGAGATTAGACAGAGGATTTTTAAGATGAAAATCAGTGCCACCGAAGCAATGTCTGAAGGTGGATCTTCTGTCGTTACTTTGAATCGGTTGGTAGATATATGGAGGGAGCACTAATTAATGTAATGTTTATGCAGCTAAGCATAATTTATTTGGTAGAGAATTACTGTGAGAGAATAATTAAGCTTTGAAAAGTGTGATTTAGTTCAGAAGGGAAGTTCCTCCTCGATAAAGAATGAGCACGAGTTAATTTGTTGTGCTCAAGACTGTGTAACTAGGTTAAAATATCAAAAGTTTGACTGTGCAATGCTGTTTGGAATGTTACAAAACTTTTAAAAAAATAAAATAGCTTAATTTTTATTGTTAGTTGTAAAATAATTTTATATTGTTATTTAATTATAAATCATTATTTAAATTATTTTAAAACTATTATTTTAGAAATTAATAAACTTATTATATATGATAAATTTTTATTAAATAATTATATAAATGTTTTATTCAATAATTGTATAAATTTTTTTATAATATCTTGACTTTTTCTGAAATAAAATTTTAATTCTTTTTACATAACTAGGACAAAAAATTGTAAAAATGATGAAAACAAATAAAACTCTGGTAAAATTTATATAATAGTAGATATTGGATATGAAAAAAGATGAAAACATCTGTATGACGGCAACAACTTAAATAATGTAATAACTACCTACCAAAATTTTAGAAAAATTATGTAAGCAATATTTTTAAGTAAATAATAATATTAATGTTAGTTAATTTTAGTAATTTTAAAATCAAATAATTACTTTAGATAACTGTTACAATTATTTAATAAAATAACATAACATAAATACAAATATAAATTTTAAAAATTAAAATTAATTTTTGGGCTATCCTTTTTATATGGGCTAGACGTATAAACCAAGGCCCTGTATAGTGACACAGATCTAAAAATATTTTTAATGAGGGGAAATAAATAATTTATCATGTTTGCATAGAAGAAAATTAAATATTACAAGTTTTACAAAATTCATAACGTCATCATAAAAAATTCAAAATATTTATGATTTTACCAATCATAATTGTTCTTTACATTTTTATATTGTTAAAATATTGTCTGATTTTTTCATTTTTAATTCTATAAAAAAAATTGTAAAAGTACGTAAACGGGTAAAATTGATATCAATTTATTTTTTCTTTTATCTATTATAATTTTAGAATTTATTTTTTTAAAAATATCTTACAGGAAAATACTAAATATTTTTATGGGAGTAAAATTAGAAGTGATTGAACATATTGAGAAAAAAAAAATCTTGTATGGACAATTATCCCATACATGAAACCCAACTCAAATTAACAAAATAATGGTGAAATTAATTCTTCGTTAATCAAGTAAAAGTGTAATTACAAACAGGTCCAATATTACATATCGATCTATTTCCACTTAGCTAAATATATTGTATGTATCACTCTATGGAGAGGCCTAAGACATTACTCTTGTTAAAAAAGAGGATCAAATCCTATCCACCGAACTTGTATAGTTAATAAACAAACAAAACACGATACAAAAGTAAACCATAAAGTATTAGCCTCTTAGGCTTACACTAACAAAAAGTAAAGTTACTCCTGCCTTCTATTTAGTTTTTTAAATTTAAAAGATAGCCTTGATCATGGGCAATGCTAATAATATTAAAAAAAAACATTGGTGTTAGCCTAATTGACGCTAACTAATTATCTTTAAAAATTTCATCTTAGCCCGAAATGTAGAACTATTCTCACCTTGTATTTTTAAAAATTTAAAAGGAAGCGACGGCCTCCTAATATATTAGAAAAAGTTGTTTTTAAGCATTAGTTTGGCTGGCGCTACTAATATTAAAAAATGTAAATTTTTAACGTTGGTTTGGCCATCACTTATATTCTCTATTTCATCTCCAATCTTTCCTCTTGTTTGCTTTCTTTTAATTTCTTAGACTTATTGAAGAGGTTCTTTTCTCTGTATTGTAGGTGGTTTTGGAGACGGTGGATATTGGCAATAGAGATGGCAGTTTAAGTTTTGGGGTGGTGGTGTGGTTGCATGCAATGGTAGTGAATTTTCCTTTTCTTTTTTTTTTTTTCCTATTGATGGTTTCTTTTTTGTAAGTAGTGGTAGCTAGCTCTATGTTTGTAGCTGTGGTAGTTTTAGGTTTTGGGTGGCGACGTGCGATGGTGGTTTGGGAAAAAAATGGAGAACATTAAATTGCAAACAATGACAATACTTTTTTAATTTTGTTCAATTTTTACGATTTTGCGTCATTTTAAACGATGGTCAGGCTCACACTAGTAAGCATTGGTCTTGTTTGGCTAATTAACGCAATCCAGTTAGTGTCAAACTTATTAGTGTTGGCTTTTGGCCTTTTTTTTTTACAATTTTTTTGTAGATTTCTATTTTAAAATCTTAAATGAATAAAGTTTATAAATAATTCCAAATTTTGATAAGTAGATATTTTTACTTTGACATGCATGTGGATGTGTTATTTACTTTATTTTGTAATTTTGTTGTTAACTTTTAGGCCGCTATGAGCTTTTAGTGGAGTGCATGCAATTAATGAGGCATGTAGTATTATTTTATGCCTACTTGAAAACCCCATATGTATTTTTTGAAGTTTAATTCGATGTGTTGGCCATGGGCTATCTTTAGAATTGATAAAATTTTAATAATTATGCTATTTGTGGTGGAATTCAATGTAACATTTTTTATATCAGAGTATTCGATCGTACTCTTGGATAGAATAAGAAATTTAAGAGTGATTAAATTTTAAACTAAAAATTAATTTTATAGTTATCATAAAGTATAAAACTTATGAAAATATTTGAAGATGTATGTTAGTTTACTCTTTCTACCTTTATTTTTATAATAAAAAAAGAAAAAGAAAAAGTATATTGATAATGACATGAAAGAAAAGTAGACTCCGCGACATTTAGCAAAAAGGAAAGAAGAGACTTTTTGACATTTGATGTTAGTTTATATTCAATCCTTTTTATCATCTACATTTATTAGAACGTAACGTAACAAGCCACATACTTTAAAAAACCAAGTCATTTTCAAGCGTTTCAAAGTCAAATTATTTAATGTTATTTGGCATGTATATGCATATCTATCATGTCACTTTGATTAAACATTTATAAAGTATTACAGGGAAAATAAATTTTTGTGAAGAGATTAATTGTGTTTTAGTCAACTAAAGCATGTGAGAGGCGTCGGCAATACCATAAAAATATTACAGGGAAAATAAATTTTTGTGAAGAAGTATTAACGAATTTTAAAATAAAATTTTGCAAATTCAACTTATTAATTATAAAAAATTCACTTCTATGATTAAATTAATGAAATTTAAAATTCAAAAAATATTAATAAATATCTAAAAAAATTAATTAATAAATACTAAAAGCAAATTAAGGGAGAATTATTACATAGAGTAGTTCCATTTAGTAGGAAAATTTTCAGTACGAATTTATATGAAATGGAGGTGCAGATATGTTATTAATTGATAAATGATTAAATAACAATAAAAAATTAAAAAAATAAATCATTTCGCTCGTGCATCATCAATCGTCTCAAATTTTTGGTACTTCCAGTCTTTCCCTAATACAAAAATGAAATAAACTAACATTAATAATTTGATTTTATATTAAATAAGTAGGAGTAATGATACGTGATACTTTTATTAGAAACACCCATTGTCACTTGTCACACGGGTTAATGCTTCATGTATATATATGGAAGACATAAATGGTAAATGAAATTAGAAATATGATAAAACAAGAAGATAAAAAAAGATGGAAATATAAAATAGTGTTTGAAATGAGAGTTCAGTAGTGAAGTACGTACATTAGCCAAAAGTAATTTCACGTTCTAGCTAGTTAATATCCAAATAGCTTCTACGAACAATTTATATATTAGTGGCATATCAATATACACAGACAAAAGAAGATTGTCACCATATCTCGCATATAGGAGTATATAAAATCCAGTAATGTGAATACAAACGCGCCTTTCTTCAATTCCCCTCTAAGAGAAAGTACGTTTCTGAACCATAAAAGACGAATGAGATTGCTGATTAACCAAACAACTTGCTACAATTTCTCATTTTTATATATATGCATGTTGATTTCAAAAGCCAATAGTCACTTGACATGAGGTAGACATATATGATAAATTTTGTATTTAATTAATTACGGAATGAATATATATGTTGTTCGTTATCGAAAAGTTCAAATCAATAACTTTTTTTTTTATCTTTTTCTTCTCTATTTGTCATTAAGTCAATTTTATAAAAAAAATTAATAATTAACTAACTATTTAACATTTAACCAATTAAAAAAATATGTTAATTTAATGGTTTTTGTGTGCGGCAAGAGAAACGATGACAAGCAAATGAAAAAAGAAATAACGTCATTAGTGGTGAGATTATTGCCTTATATTGACATCAATAGAACGCATGAAGCTATCGAGAAGCAAAACAATGAAGAGATGCCATGTATCAGTGCATACAGGTTGGTACGGATTAAAATTAAAGTATATATATCAAGTATACGATACCATGAGGATGCTTCAAAATAAGTTGAATAGCTGTTAAATATTGTTCGAATTCCTATGATCTGCAGGGTATATGGTACAAATTAAATAAGAATTCAATGCTCATTTTTTTTTTTTGTTTTTCACATATTATTTCCTTCCAGAGTCAATTATGTTCGAATACGATTGAATTTTAAATGGTGACACATTTTTCTAACAGAAATTCAAATATTTATTAAGTTATGTGAGATTAGTTTCTTCCATTATACTCAACCCCTATTAATAATTCAATGCTCATATTTTCAAGTTATATTAATTAACATAAATGCATCATGTAAGTAATACTATCTTTTTACCAAACTTCTGGTAATGGCAACATACATACTAAATTAAAGACCTACAGTTTTCTATCCCATAAAAAAATCAAAAACAAAAAACCGATTGGAAAAGTAATCCAATAGAAAAACTACAAATTCACAACATCCAAAATCCCACCTGGTTCCAATTCCATCAAAATAAATATATAGTGTTTATAGTCTACAAATAGTACAAAAGCTACTTAATTACTATGAAACCCCTCAGAGTACCTATCAAAGGTGATATATTCTGCCTTATTAATTGTATTTCTACATTGGAAAATCCAATGGAATCAATGGTTTAATATTATATAGTTGGCCATGGTTAAACTAATTTGGATCTACATACCACCACAAATTCATAGGGCCCAGAACAGTAAAAGTGAATTTATGTCATGTACTGCAATGACAGCATTGCAGATAATTTTCTAAACCATGTACATCTTGATATCGAATTCTCAAACTTCTTTTAAAAAAACCATAGATAAATGCAATGCAGCTTGTTACAATTCCTCATCTCATATATGTGTGTGTTTGAAAGTATATATATAAAATCCAATAATATGAAGACAAATGCAACTTGCTACAATTTCTAGGAGAGAAAGTATGTTGTTGAACCATAATGACAAATGACATGGCCGATTAATCAAAAACCTTGCCTCAACAAAATGTAAGACTAAGAACAATAAACACACTATGCTTCTCAATGATAGACATGTACAGGAAGAACAGTAATGCATTGCATGCAGCACAAACCAGAAAGGAAAATTTTATTAGCTCGTTCCGATGTCAAGCTAACAATCCTAAGGAATTCAGCTTCTCTTCTATCCTTCACTCTTTTTTTTTCATTTTAATTATTTCTTTATTTATTTGTTATCAACGTACTCACTTGTCACATCTATAATTTCTCTCTCAGATTTTATTTTATTTATCTATTTCTCTTTTCCTTTCAACTGCTCGTTCCAAAATTAGGATGCACAATTAACTTTTTCCTTGTTGGTAATACGCACTATGTCAAGCATGATGCATGTGTTAAGTTAAAATATTTTTCTTTTATTGATTTCATGGGTTAAAATATTAAGAACCGTGCAGATCGACTGCAGAAGCACGTGCAACCAACAAATGCAGTTGCTAATTACAAAATAGTGGCACGGTTCAATTACCAGTCATTGACCCATATTCTGAGGCTACAATGATGCCAACACTCCTGGTATTTTTTTTTTATTATTATAGGAATTAAAAATAATGTTAAGATTCATAATAATTATATCAAGGTCAATTAATTGAGTTAAAAGTTCTTAGTCACTCCAGTATAATTAAGCATTCTGTGCTCCAAAAACAGAAAGAAACAGAAAAAAATTACAACACATAATGTGATAAAGTATTAAGAAAAACAGTATAAACATTAAAATCCTTGTCATTATTCAGGAATGATACTGGTGGGGTGAATGTTAATTTATCAGTTAACTAGTATTTTATTCTTTACATTGAATGTAATAAATGTTTTTTAAATAATTAAAATTTGTTATAAATAAATATTTTTAAATATAAATTATATTTTAGATCTATAATGAATAATTTAAATTCTGATATAATATTATTTTAAAATTTTAAAGTAATACTACTAAAAATTATTTTAGAAATAAAGACAATAAACATTAAATTGAAAAGGATAGACACTGGAGAATATCAAATATCACATATAAATAACATGCAAGGAAACGTAACCTACACGACGTGCAACTTATTTTCATGCCATAATGGAGGACAGAAAACATATATATTGCCCTGGCTCAAGTCAGCTTTCCCTCTTATTCGTTCATAGTTAATTTAATTAAGCTAGCATTTCAATCCACGAGATAATTTGAATAGAGAAACTATTTTCCTTGTTACAATTGGATGTACATGCTTTTGTCTTCTAATCAAATATAATCCACCTTTTCTGTCGTAAAAAAAAGGAATAAGACAAAAGTTGATGTAATAAATTTAATTTAAATTATTATGAAAAACTTGCAAGATTGAATTAGGCTGAATTTGATAATATTTTAGCAAGCATTTAAATCCAGCTAATTCAAAGTGAATAATATATGTGATCGAGTTCCAATAATTAATGACAAATCACATATCACATTAATCCAAGTAAACACAGTTTTAAGTGATATAGCCATTAAATATTTAATCTTCTAGAAGCATATGCACGTATAAGCATAAGATAAACATAATCTCCTTATAGATTTATAATTTTCATCCCAAGTATTAAGTATACTAAATTTATATTAACTTTTCAATTGTATACATCTTTAAATGAATTTGAAATTATTTTAATTTATAATTTGACATTTATCATTTTCTTTTACTTATATTTATACCCTAAATTTATGATATCATGAGAAGGCTTAAAAAAAGGTTGAACCGCTGGCATGTTATTTTGGCGTAATTTTAAAATAAGTCACATGTGTGTTATATATTATTTGATCAAATAATGTTATGTGATTTATTTCATCATCAAACTTTCAAGTTTAATTTTTTATTTTTTTTTTCAATTAAAACCTAAGGACTTTTAACAAATTTAATATTTTTATTTTTAATTTATATATTTTAAAAAGACACTTTAATCCTCAATTAATTCTCAATCTTCTTCATTTTAGATCTAATTTTTCCTGTGTTCTATCAATCTTTACCCGGATGTACCTAGTTGTTTGTTAGGTCAGTGATTGATGTTTATGTCATACCAAATTCAAACTTAATTATTTGCGAAACCTGTTTCATAGTCTTAGATGTGTCATATCCAATTTGTCATCTTGCAACATGTGTTTATGTTAAAGTTAGATTTAATTCCACTGAATAATTTCTAAGCAAAGTATTTTGATTGTGAATGCGATGATTCTGAAGGCCAATTCTCTCGACATTGAAATATAAAGGAGAAGGACTAATTAAGCCCAAAAGCTAGAGAGAAATAATTTTCTAATAATGTCTAATTGCAACTATATCTATTAGATGCATTGTGGCCTTGGCCATATCCTAGGTCTTACAAGTTTAGGAATAACCATTGAACAAATTCCAATTGAAATTAATTGACAAGAACTATATATAGGTAACCTTAAGCTGGTTTGACCTATTTCACTTGGTTGATTGGATTGACAAACATCGATTAATTATTTTTGGGAAGGCTAGGTTTATAATCTAAAAGATTAGGAATTAATTATGGATTAAAGTATCTTTTTAAAATACATTAAATTTAAAATAAAAATATCAAATTTGTGAAAAGATTCTTAGGTTTTAATTGCAAAATAAACCTTTGGTTTTAATTGCAAAAATCAAAACATTAAACTTAATTATGTGATAAAATAAATCAAGTGACATTATATGATTGGACAATATATAATAATATAACTTATTTTAAAATCAGACTAAAATAAGGGCCCTAAATGTATTCCTATGATTTCTGTATGGTACGAATAAGAATTCAACACTCATATATATTTTAGTTATATTAACTAACAAAAATGAATCAAGTAAGTAATATAATATCTTTGCCCAACTTCTGGTAATGCATGGCAACACAGATACTAAATAATAGACCTTAAGGTTTCGATATTTTAAGAATAAAAAACAAAAACCCTATTGTTGGACGAGTAATCCAATAGCAAAAGTACAAATCCACAACATCCAAAATCCCATTTGGTAATTAAATATGTCTACACATAGTATACAAAGCTACTTCCAGAAAATCTCGACAGTGTCCCAAGCAAAGGTGTACGCTACCTTATTAATATAATATATTTATACGTTGGAAAAACCATTGGAATCAATGACTTAATATTATAGTTAGACAAGGTTAAATTAATCTGGATTTTGTATCTACCACCAAAAGTTCATATGGCTCAGAACAGTCGTCGTGAATGTCATGTACTGCAAGTGCAATGACAGCATTGTAAATAATTTTCTAATTATATGACATTGCAATGACAGCATTGTAGTAATATAATTTTCTAAACCATGCAAGTCTTGATATCGAATTCTCAAACTTCTTTTTAAAGCACAAGCAAATGCGATGCAACTTGTTACAATTCCTCATCTCCCATACATGTAAAAGTATATAAAATCCAATAATGCATGTGAAGAAAAATCCCACTTGCTGCAATTTGGCTCCAAGTGAAAGTATATGTTTCTGAACCATGAAGACACATGACATGGCTAATTAATCAAAACACGTTGCTACAACAAAATAAAAGAACAATAAACACACGACGCTTCTCAATGATAGACAGGACGAATAATAATACAAAACAGAAAAGCTTGCATGCAGCAAAACCAGTAAAAATTCATGTTAATTAAGGGAGATGTTTCGCACAGTAAATTAAGAAATAGCATGCAAAGGAAAAATTATATGCTGCTACTGCGTGTGGACCGAGAATAGAAACAATAGATCCGAAGCAATCAATCAGTAACATGCAATGGAAAAATTGTATGCTTCTTACGCACATCATGTTGCAGATGACACATATAAGCCAAGTATATATTATACATGACGCACTCCTCAAACAAAATAATACAGGGTTATCATATTTGCATTTTGCAGACTTATCTTTAATCTCATTTTCCATATCTATCATCTCTCTTTTATTTTTTTTCTTCTTTCTCTCACACGTTTCTTCCTTTCACCCATGCATGTCATCATTAGGCATGAATCATGCAGAAGCACTACGACAAATGCTGCTGATATTTAGATTAAATTCGTTACAAAATAATGGCACGGTTCAATTACGTGATGTTGACCCATATTCTGAGGCTTCAATGATGCCAATATCCCCAATATAAGCATATGGTTCTCAAGAAAAGAGAAAAAGAAAAAAATTGTTATAAATAACTTGATAAAAAATATACCTATAAAAAAGTGAGTATAAAAACTAAAATCCTTGACATACTATTCTGGAGTATTTTACTGTTTACATTACCCATAATAAATGTTTATTTTCGTGTAATTAAAATTTTTAATAAATAAATATTTTTAAATATATAAATTATATTTTAGATTTATAAATAATTTAAATTATAATATAATATTTTTAATTACTGAAATTATTAAAAAAATTATTGAAATATATTTTAATTATCGAAATAAAAGATAATTAAATTAAAAATCGTAGACGATTAGAAATATCAAGTGCATACATAAATAACATATTTACAATACAGCCAAGGAAACGTAAATCGACACGAGGTGAGACTTATTTTGAGGCTATAATTGAGACTGCAAACATATGACCCTGGTTCTAAAGTCAGTTTCCCACTTAATTAGTTAACCCTCTTATTGTCCTTGTTATAATTGGATGCACTGAATTTTTTTGTTTTTTTTTTTCTACTGATGAAATATAATCCACCATTTTTGTGGTAAAAAAGAAGAAATAAGACATAAAAATTTATATAATCAATTTTATTTAAATTATTAAAAACTAAAAAGCTTGAATAAGGCTGAATTTGATATTATTTTAGGAAGCATTTAAATCCAACTAATATATACAAAGCGAATAAATATATTAATTCATGAGTTCAAACAATGACAAACCACAGATCACGTCAATTATATCCCAGTGAACACAGTTTTAAGTGATATATAGCCATTTAGTATTTAATCTTCCAGAAATACATGGATGTATAATAATTAAGCATAAAATAAACATTACTCAACCTTCTTATAGATTTTTAATTTTCATCACAAGTATACTAATATACATTAACCTTTCTATTGTATCTTCATATAAATTTGAGACTATTTTAATTTATATTGTAATATAGATTACATTAATTATAGGTTGAGGAGGTATAATATTTTAGATAATTTTTTATGTTCAGTCAATATTTTATCTATATGGATTGTTCTTTAAAAGAAAATTTCTTGTATTAACTTGCTACGCTCAATTTTTTTAGACCAACGGTCAAATGAATTTTAAATATAGTAAAGAAATTAAGTCCCAATAACATGACAACTCCAAAACTTTTAATTTTAAAAGATATATACCATAGAATTTATCGTACTAAAACAAAGATTTTTATTCATCCGCATAAACTTTTCTTATATTTTATTCACCCAATTTTATTTTATTTTTTAATAATTTCTTATCATATCATTCGGTGCACCTTGACTGTTTTTCTGAAATCAATAAATGTGGGTTATATTGACTCAACTACTGACATATAATTATTTCAATAAGTGTGGGTTTAAATAGCAACGCATCCATATCACGGTACCACACCACACCGCTCCAAGCGATAATAGTATAACATCCTTGACTTGAATAACCATCGTATATTCAACTTCTAGAAACACAGCCTTGTATATCCATAGGTAAAATATTACACTTTTTTTATCCCTTCTAGTTTAAGAATATACCTCCCAAACCAACAAATTAAGTCGATCTAGCTGATAATCATGAGATTAATTCATGTCTCACAAGGAAGGAAGTGAGTTTCACAGCATGAGAAGTATGTAAACAGTAAGTATTTCTTGAGCACTTATTTAATCTTGAGATTTATCATCATTTGGTGGACTTTCATGACCTAATTCTCTTAAATTTTCTACTTATAAAAGAATAAAAAAACAATATTAATTACACATACACTTACTTATTTTAAAGACTTCATTAATATCTTTTATTTTTTTAAATTACATCATAATTTTTATAATATTTATATTTATTTTGAGTAATAATACATAAATATCCTCTAATTTTAAATATTTTAATAACAATTCTTATTTATATTAATCTCTCTTTTTCTATCATACTTATTATTTTTATATTTTTTTATTTTCTCTCCAATGTTTGATAATATTGTGAGTATTGATCAAATATTTTTTATATAATTTTTTCCTTTTTTTCTTCCTCTCTCTCTCCTCCACATAATAATGAGACCCTACAAAACATTTTTCTAAATGAAATATTCCAGCCGACATATAATCCAAGACACGTACGTAGCCTGCACCTCCCAAAGTTGCTAATAAATAGACCATGCAAAATACTTTCCCTCCACACCAATTCACCCTCCTAAGAATCACCACAGCAAGAGCAAGAAAAAAAAGGAAAAAAAAAAAGACTTTCTCTTGAATCATCATGACCATGAAGGACTCCATAGTTCTATATTCAGCTTTGGGAAGAGGACACCTTGTTTCAATGGTGGAACTAGGTAAACTCATACTAAGCCACCACCCTTCACTTTCCATCACCATTCTTTTCCTAACCCCACCCCCCAACCAAGACACCCCCACCTCCCCCACCGCCTTCACCTGCGACGCCACCGCCAAATACATCGCCGCCGTCACCGCCTCCACCCCCTCCATCACCTTCCACCGCATCCCTCAGATCTCCATCCTCACCGTCCTCCCTCCCATGGCCCTCACCTTCGAGCTCTGCCGCGCCACCGGCCACCACCTCCGCCGCATCCTCAGCTACATCTCCCAAACCTCAAACCTCAAAGCAATAGTCTTGGACTTCATGAACTACAGCGCCGCACGTGTCACCAACACGCTTCAAATCCCCACTTACTTCTACTACACTTCCGGCGCCTCCACCCTCGCCGCTCTTCTTTATCAAACCATCTTTCACGAAACCTGCACCAAGTCCCTCAAGGACCTCAACACGCACGTTGTAATCCCAGGGTTACCGAAAATTCACACTGATGACATGCCAGACGGAGCGAAAGATCGTGAAAACGAAGCTTACGGGGTTTTTTTTGACATAGCCACGTGCATGAGGGGCAGTTACGGGATTATAGTAAACACGTGTGAAGCCATCGAAGAGAGTGTGTTGGAAGCGTTCAACGAAGGGTTGATGGAAGGAACCACGCCGAAAGTGTTTTGCATTGGACCCGTGATTTCTTCTGCTCCTTGTAGAAAGGATGATAACGGGTGTCTGAGTTGGTTAAACTCGCAACCGAGTCAGAGTGTTGTGTTTTTGAGTTTTGGAAGCATGGGAAGATTCTCGAGGACTCAGTTGAGAGAGATTGCTATTGGGTTGGAGAAGAGTGAACAAAGGTTTCTGTGGGTCGTGAGGAGCGAGTTCGAAGAGGGTGAGTCGGCGGAGCCACCGAGTTTGGAGGAGTTGTTACCAGAAGGGTTTTTGGATAGGACTAAGGAGAAGGGAATGGTGGTGAGGGACTGGGCCCCACAGGCGGCGATTCTGAGTCATGACTCGGTGGGTGGGTTCGTGACTCACTGCGGGTGGAACTCGGTGTTGGAAGCGATTTGTGAAGGGGTTCCAATGGTGGCGTGGCCTTTGTACGCGGAGCAGAAGCTGAATAGGGTGATTTTGGTGGAGGAAATGAAGGTGGGGTTGGCGGTGGAGCAGAACAATAACGGGTTAGTGAGTTCCACCGAGTTGGGTGACCGAGTCAAGGAGCTCATGAACTCGGATAGGGGAAAAGAGATTAGACAGAGGATTTTCAAAATGAAAAACAGTGCCACCGAAGCAATGACTGAAGGTGGATCCTCAGTAGTTGCATTGAATAGGTTGGTAGAAATATGGAGGGAGCATTAATGGTATAGAACTTGAGAATGAGAGAATGATTTAGAAATGTGCATGAGATTCAGTATAAGAACTGAATTTCTTTCTCAATAAAGAATGAGCACGAGTTAAGTTGTTGTAAATTATCGATGTTCTGAATATGAATTCGGTCGTGATATTTATTACTATCTAGACATGTTCCACTTTTTTTTATTCACCTCTTTTTTTTTCATATTATAGGAGTACTATAATCAACTATTTTAATTACTTCTCTATTTCTTTCTCTTAAGAGTTAAAGTATTAATGCCTCTACACCAGAAAAAATGTCCCATCGTACCAAAATTTTCCTTTTTTCTTAATTGTTGTTGTTAAGCATACGAATGAATTAATTAGGAGTTATAAATTTGGAACAAGTTCAGCAGAACACGCCACGGAACCATTGCGTACGAATAAACTTGCATGATATATCTTAGAAACTAATTTGATGAGTCATGTCAAATTAAACATGTCCGTGTAATATACCTCAGATCTATTTCGTTTAGGAGAGAGTCCTGGTTTTTGGACAACCAAAAACATCTTATAAACATCCCAAAAATCAGGACTCAATGTATATTTTCCGTCTAATAATCCTTCATATTAATCGGTGCCTGACGGAAGACGAAGATATTTAGTATATCTTAATTGGTTGCGTTTCAATAATGCATAAGTTGACAAAATCCATGAAATTAACGTAGAAATTAAAGCTATTTTGATGATTTCCTTCAACGAAATTCACGTCAATCTTCTTTGACATATATATATGAACCAAACTGATAATTGTTTCTGCTTATACATCCATACGTTAAAAATAAAAAGTAACAAAGTACAACATAATTTATGTCCTTTTAACTATAGATGTACCACAACATGCCTGTGGTTTTAGTTGGCATATTGTTATATGGCATGCAGTCATCTGATATGATTGCTTTGAACTAAGGTGATATTCATCAGGTATGCTGTGGATTTTGTATATATAATTAATTTGGTTAAATGAAAGTTAGAGCTTCAGCCCGGTTCTCTTCTTATATGGGCAAATTACTATAATTCTTGTGTGGTGTATTAATCTTATGGAGTGTCAAGGGGAGTGGGAAAGGGATGGGGGTGTCTCATCACTTGTATTGGGTTACCTAGAAGTGGTAATGTGGTACCTCTTTTTGTCATAATAGCCTTGTGGTTGGAGTAACTTCTTGTGCCTCCACCTCCTTAAAAAAATATGTACAATGTAACATGTTCTATTTATCTTACAAGATAATTTTATTCCATTTTCATCTTTATAGAGTCATACATGTTCTTTATTATTGGATTTGAGTTCGTACAGTTTTGTTGATTAATTTATGTTCTAGAGTGTATCTCCTACCTAATTTTTATGTATGAGTTAAAGTATTCCCTATATTCCTTTTGTTATAATATTTGATTTATAAAAATATTTGGATCCACACTTCAAATGAGTGAAATCAGCTCAATCTTTGTCCTTTTAGTAAAGTCTATTTTAAAGTGATTTTTTTTATTTATTTATATAAGAAAATTAAATTTTAGCAATTGATCCTAAATATTAAAGCATATAATACCTTACTATAAAATAAATACGTATAAAGATAAAATTTGTTATAATAAAATTGAGTGGCAAATAATAAAAGTTAGTAAGAAACTAGTATGTTTTTGTCCGAATAAAACTGAATTCAAACTCATTAAAATAATTAATTAATTATGATAATCAAGAACTAAAAATCATAACATAATATTAGTTAGGACTAAGATAATTTACACTAAAAAAAGTACTACGACAATTTATTATCTTTTTATACTGTTTTTATTTATTTATAATATGTTATCTTCTTTAAAATATTTTTTTCGCTCTTATATAGTTTGTTTTAAATATTTTTATTTAGGTTTGGTGGACACACACCATCGATTATAGTGGTTGTCGCGAGCCAACTGACTTAGCTAATTTATTTACGAATTTATGAGACCAAGTCTATGCAAACCAAACTACCGCATTGAAAATGTTAAATTGAGAAAATGAAGTAAATTCGAACAACCCTTTATATTTTAATTTATAATATAAGATTTGTGTAATTGACACAAGGTAAAAATGAGATTAAACAATTCCCATCTTTAATGACCAATAAAATTTAGATAGATATCTTGTTTTCAATTTTACCATTAATAAATTTAAAGAAAATCTACGATTAACTATTGCAATTACTAATTTACAATCATATTTAATGCTTCATTCTTTTTTCTCATGAAGGTAAAACCACATGTATAATACTCATAATACATGTCATACATTTTATTTCCACACACTCTGTTTTTTTTTTATTCATTTTGTAACATACAGGTATAATTTTAAATTTTTTTATAACATTTTGATTATCACGTACATGTAATATTATTTATTACTTAAATAGATAAATAATTAATTATATTTTTTAATTAAAATTTAATAATTAGATTAATCACACTAAAATGCATAAATATATGTAATAAAATATACAAATATTAAATCTTAGTAATTATTTTTTAATGAATTATAAAGAGCTATACTCTTTATTCACTCTAGATCAATAATTTCATTTATTTTAAAATTAGAAAAATTAATTTTAATTTATTAATCTAAATTAAATATGTAAAATTAACTTTAATAAAATTGAACACCTCAAAACTTTAAGGACCACACTAATAATTTACTCATGAATAATTCTTTAAATTAATAGTGTCCTTCGCCTCCTTGGAAGCATATGTAAATCCTACCTGCTGGGGACCCGTTTTCTGTGGTGCGAAGTCGAGCTATACAAACTGCCAAAGTCAAATAATATCATTAAAGTCAATACATATGCATGGGTTCAAACAATGACAGATCACATTACACCACTTCAAGGGAACACAAAGGCATGTTTGCATTAATTATTCAATCTTCTACCAGCACAGACACATGCAAATTTACTAGTAGTAGTATGTTTTAAAATAAGAATTTTAATAATAAATAATAGATACAATAAATGATATGATGAAAATAAAAAATAAAAAGTAAAAAACTATTATATAATTTGAAACTATCATATATCTATATATGATTATTGCAACTAATTAATATTTATATTAATTATATATAGTTTAGCTTTTTAATTTATAAAAAATTAATAAAATTCAGTTATATATCACATAAAATGAACTACTACTATACAGTAACATCACTAATACGTACGTGACGTGACATTATGAGATGATATATAATAATTTTTACGGTGCATGCTACTTCCCACATTGGCGACGATAAATTTAGCGAGGAACATTTGGCTCCACACGCTATTCCTCCAAATAATTACTTTGAATCAGGGGAGGAGAAAACAAAAAAACAGACTTTCTCTTGAATCACCATGACTAGTCTAGAAGGATTCCATAATTCTATACTCAGCTTTTGGGAGGTGATACGTAGTCTCCATGGTTGACTCCAATTAAATGAATAAAAGTGTTACATGAGTTTGAAATGTCCACTAGACTTTTTATCACTATTGCTTTAACAGCTGAACCAACCTTTGGAACGCAACAAGTTAAGAGCTTCCATCCACTCTCTCTTTTCCCTTGTCCGAGTCCATGAGTTCCCTAACTCAGTCCCACTCACAAACCCATCTATGTCCTCATTCACCGCCAAAACCACCTTCATGCATGTTCTCCACCATAATCACCCTATTCAGCCTGGTGGGTTAGTAACTTAGTATGAGTTTGCCGGGTATAGAACTATGGTGTCCTTCATTGTTTGATGAATGGTTTCTTGGAATGAAGAAATGAAATGTGTTGTGAGATTAAGAGTAAGAGGGTGCATCTATTTAAGGGCAGGGTGCAACATCAGGCTAGACAACAATGCTGTGCTCATATTTACTGGAAAAAAAGATTCTTGGACATATGGTAGCCAAGAAATATGTGTAGGATCGAGCCACTCATTAAATATGATTAAGATATTTGGGATAACTTGTTTTTCTCAATTTCAGCTGGTTTTTTTTTTTGTTCCATTTAAGTTGTTTATGAAATAAGCTATATGTTTGTGAATGGTAGATTAAAATAGGATTTTTCTTATAAGAAAATAAGTTGTTTTTGTAACATCTTGAGTGCCCCTGTCAGATTATCCTGAAACATTTTATTTCATATCTAAGATTGTATTTCCAAAATTACAAATGCCCCCATTCATAACTCTGTCTGTCATGAAGACTAGTTCTGAAAAGGGTCCACGTTCCTAGCTACATGCATAACTTTCGGTCCTTTTTCGTAATTTAACATGTAAAAGTTAATTATTGCTAATATTTTTTATTCAAAAGAAATTAAGTTGATATTTTTTCTTTTCATCTAAACTAAGCCGTATTTGAGTGGAAAGATTTCCCGCGGTTGCAATTAATTAGTTTTAATTCTTTTTATGACGTTTCATGATTGCTCAGATTTAACTGTAAGTGCATATTGTAGAAGCTTTTATTCTCTTTGGCAGGTTGAAGGCTAGATAACACTTTCTTTCAGCCCCAGTGAAATGATTTCTACTAGCTATAGGTTCTAATGGATTTATGCTTGTTTCAACATGTTCGTAGAGGAAATGGCCATAATAAAACAGATGCTGAGCTAACATTAAATTATTTTTTACCTTCCTTTTTTGTTCCCCACGTGGATTAATCAATCAATTGTGAGGAAAAGATGAAAAGAACGAAGCGGATGTGTTTTTTTTTTCTTTTGATTTGGAAGTTAATTTACTTTGTCATGTTATTAAATTTTATTATGCTTTAGTTGCACGAGCTTCAACTTTTAACTCTCCTATATTATTAGCACAGTTCCATGGCTTCAATTATCAATGAGATTGAAAAAAGGTTAATCTTCCACAACATCTTTAAAAACATTTATTTAATCTAAAACTTAATAAAAATATTACTAAAAACTTTTAGTAACATTTAAAAATATCAAAAAATATAAATAAATGTTACTATTTTTTGTAATATTTTATTAAATATTATGTATAATTTAAACTTTAATAATATTTTTACTAAGTGTTAGATAAAAATATATATATATGTTATTAATAGTCCTTGTAGTGGTATCCCAAACAGAAAATCTAAGCTTTCCACTCTAGCCAAAAAAGTAATATCAAACATAATTTTTAAGATTTGTTTTAAGCTAGGTCTATGAATATGATCTCAGTTTTTATCATTATTTCTTATATATATATATATACTGTAGTACGTGGGTGCACCAAGTTGGTCCTAGCTAGTGTATGTATTGAGGCTGGTGATCATATCTGGGCTTTTAGGTACATCCTCGAGGTAATTCATTTTGCCTACTTTTTGGATTAATTCTATACGCGCGCGCACATCTTTGGACCATTTGATACTAAAATGTTAAACTTTTGAAAGAACCAGTTATTAAAGAATGCCAAAGTATCTAAATTCTGCAGAGGTTTTTGGTTCAATATAATGTCTTATTAAGGCTTTGGCTTTGTGTGGTTTTTATTCATGACTTAATGTTCAGCTTCCTGTTAACGATGAAATTCAATTTTGGTTATGTTTCTTTGTTAACTTATGTTGAAAGTGTTTTGAGTTTTAATGCCAATCTTTCAACATCTTCAAAATGGATGCTAAAAGCTTCTTTTTTTTACCTGATGTTAAGGCTTTTTTGAAGTAGAGGGATAAGACTTCTTATAGTTTTATAAATCACTTTAATTTTATTTTTCTTTTTATCTCTCTTTATTGTTATTTTTCATTGCAAATCACATTTTACATTTCATCTAATTTAATTTTTTTTCCTTTCTTGTTTTAATTTCCCTTCTAAGTGCACCCCAAAATGCGGTGAACGTGTACAATTTCTATTCTCGTAAAGCATTGGTACAGTATATATGAAGCAAAAACAAAAGCTGTTTCACGAAATTATAGAAACTCATCACAATCACATCACAATATATACAATTCAAGATAATGTTTGGACTTTAATGGCACTAAAAGTCAAAGGAGAAGGAGACACCTCTGATAGAACATCAACAAGTTGGCCCAATTTTCCAGAATAGACAAACCCATAATCCAGCAATGACCTAAATACATACATATATACAAACAAAAACCATAAATAATGGCAAGGAAGATGGAAATCAGATAACAACCCTTGTAGGACACATAAATATATTATCATCCTTCCCATATATACTAACTAGTAGAAAACTGCCAAGTTATTATTTTATTCATTGAATCATTGGACATAAAGTCATCAAGTGGCTAGCTAGTAGACATGCTAGTAAACCCGAGCTGCCCCCCATTTAATCACCACAACTTTTAGTGGACAAAATAAATGCAACAAATGACATCGTAACGAAGTATGATCAAAGGAAGTTAACTTAATGATATAGTACGTGATCCCTTCCAGATTGATCTCAACTTCTCTCAAGTTTAAGTGCAAGTTTGGCTCGGGGTTATAAAATGCTATTTAATATCATGTTCGTGGCAATTTACATGTAAAACAGGTTCTTCTAGAATGTGCTGTTGTGATGATATCCTTGGTGGTCTACTAATTAAGATCAAAACAAGCAAATTAGTTAACTAGCCGACTATATTTAATATCATAAAGTCAAATCAAATGCTAGTATGAACACTTCATCAATTATTAATAAAGGTGGGTTCATTGAACCATAAGAACAATGCCGTCAGAGCAAGACCCCAAATTAATCCTATCAATGGGAAGAAATAATTATTGAGTTTAACAATGATATATACTATAACAGTTTTAAAACAATTTTATAAAAATTAATAAATTTATCTTACTAATTTGTGATTAGATGACAAATTTATAGTATAAACACTAGATAACTTTTTTCTTATGATGATCTACACATTTGATGAAAGTATAATAATAATCTCCGTACGATGAAACTCAACAACAATAATCCCAGTACGGGTACAGCTTCAATGCAAACAACTAAGCCCTGAGAAGTTCTTGCGAAAACGATCTCAGAAATTTTCTGAGAAAATGGTAGGCCCATTATGCAAGTGTACAGAAGAAAGGAAAGAAGGTCCACGGAAATGGTAATGGGCCTAAGATGTAGCCCGCGAGTGTATGAGAGGAGAAGAAAACATGTTGCACAAGGATAATTAGAGGGAGAGGAAAGAGGAAAACATAATACTACCTCCATCCAAAATAAGTGTGGTATTTAAAAGAAAAAATATTTTAAAATAAATATGATATTTGAATATTAGTTATTTTTTTACTAATATTTATTGGGTTTTCTAGCCTCCCTTTTTATGTAGAGTAAATTTTCAAATAAGAAACCTCATTTTGTCTAATTTATTTAAGTGGAGAGGAGTCAGATTATGGTGTATGAGATAAACTCATTTGTGAGGAAAAAATAATTATAAAACATTGAGAGAGAAATGAGAGAAAAAATCATCGTGATTTTTTCACACCCACTAGAAAATGTTTTTCATACTGTAACTGCAAATTCATTCATCGTTGGATTGAGCTGATCTTTGGACAATAGGTTTTACATACGTGATACCTCAAATTGTCCGGTTTGATTGTCAAAACAATATCTGGAGAGGGAGATAAGTGATTCACATTTCCTATTTTGCATTTGGTGTTTTCATCTTCTTGTTTATATATTTTAAGCATTGGTGTTTGATTTTGGTTTGGCTGTTTGTAGCACATTTCAATACACTTATTGAAGACTCTCTTTTACCTTTATTGATTATAGTAGAATTATTTCTTTGGTATGGACAACTCATGATTTTTACCCTTGCATCGAGAAATTTTCCATATTGAACAAATTGTATCTTTTTTATGCTCTTGATTTCTATTTTGTGCTCTATATTGTATAGGTGCTCTCGTAGGTTCTTGTAAGCTTGAGGTAATTTATTTCCACTACCCATTGTTCTGTTATTGAGTTCGTTATTGTGTTGGTCTTAGTATGTTTTTCCCATCAGAGTGGTATCAGAGCTCTTTGGTTAAGGGGTTATTTTTCTATTTGCTTGAACAATGGAAGCACATATGAAGATGATATCTTTGAGTGAAACAAACTATCACTTTTGGAAGGGCAAGATGAAGGACTTGCTATTTGTGAAGAATATGCATCTTCCGATTTTTGGCACACAAAAGTCAGATTCTATGTCTGATGATGAAAGAGGTTTTGAACATGAACTTGTATGTGTTTTTATTACACTTTGTAGATGAAGTCATTTATAAGAGACACATGCAAGAACTATGTGGCAAACACTTGTGCTTCTAAATTCGGGAGCAACAAATTATACCTTGATAACTGTAAAATTTGAATTTAATTGATAGTCAATTTTAAAATGATTAGAATTTTTTACTTTAATATTATTGTGTTTAATGAAATAATGAGCAATTTAATATCATGTAGAACTGGAATAGAATCTGATTTTTTTTTTAATATTATTGTGTTAAATGAAATAATGATTAGAATTTTTATTACTACTACACTATATTTTTGATACTGGAATAGAACCTGAAAAATTATCTTTTTTTTTGCTGAGGCTGATATATATCTAATTATCTATATATATTTCTGTAGCTAATATTCTGGCCGAGTAATTAGGATATGCATTAATGCATCGCTTGCTTTAGTTGCTGGTATTAATTAATTTTTTTATACTTTAAATCTACATAGATGTGTGAATACTTAATGAGGTTATATATATATATATATATATATATATATATATATATATATATATATATATATATATATATATATTGATATGAATTAAAAATAGTGATATGTGAGCTCTATGTTTAATTTAATTAATGATTGATATGTATGAAATTTGTGATTCGTAGAAAGAATAATAAAATTGTCATATATATTTTGTTTTATACAATAAAAGCACAGATCATACCAATTCTAAATATAATCAATATAGGAAAAAAACTTATTATATTTATTATCGAATAAAATTGAGTGAATCATATCTTAATTTTAGTTAGAATGAATATAAATAATTTTATTTATCTATACTTTTTACATATTTTCTACATCTATTATATTTATAATTGACATTAAAAGTTATTTTTCACATCATTTGTTAACTTATGTTGAAAGTGTTTGAGTGTTAATATCATTCTTTCAACATGTTCAAAATGGATGCTAAAAGCTTTTTTTTTTTTACCAGATGTTAAGGCTTTTTTGAAGTAGAGGGATAAGAATTCCTATAATTGTATAAATCACTTTAATTTTATTTTTCTTTTTATCTCTCTTTATAGTTATTTTTCATTGCAAATCACATTTTACATTTCATCTAATTTATTTATTTTTTCCTTTCTTGTTTTAATTTCCCTTCTAAGTGCACCCCAAAATGAGGTGAACGTGTACAATTTCTATTCTCGTAAAGCATTGGTACAGTATATATGAAGCAAAAACAAAAGCTGTTTCACGAAATTATAGAAACTCATCACAATCACATCACAATATATACAATTCAAGATAATGTTTGGACTTTCATGGCACTAAAAGTCAAAGGAGAAGGAGACACCTCTGATAGAACATCAACAAGTTGGACCAATTTTCCAGAATAGACAAACGTACCCATAATCCAGCAATGACCTAAATACATACATATATACAAACAAAAACCATAAATAATAGCAAGGAAGATGGAAATCAGATAACAATCCTTGTAGGACACATAAATATATTATCATCCTTCCCATATATACTAACTAGTAGAAAACTGCCAAGTTATTATTTTATTCATTGAATCATTGGACATAAAGTCATCAAGTGGCTAGCTAGTAGACATGCTAGTAAACCCGAGCTGCCCCCATTTAATCACCACGACTTTTAGTGGACAAAATAAATGCAACAAATGACATCTTAACGAAGTATGATCAAAGGAAATTCACTTAATGATATAGTGATCCCTTCCAGATTGATCTCAAACTCTCTCAAGTTTAAGTGCAAGTTTGGCTCGGGGTTCATAACAGAGGACGTGGATCAACTTGAAGAAAAACCACAACTTGCTTCTACATCCTTGAATGATTTTAGACCTATATAAGAAAATGCGGAGCACAACCTCATACTCAAACACACTCGGGCCATGATTTTAAATGGGACGTTCCTACGTGCACCCAACAATTGTGCGCAATACCTGTTTTGTCCTTTCGTAAAATTCATGTATATAAATATATTAATTATTATATCAAAATTAATTGTTACAAAATTTATTATTTAAATTTATATGCGCATTATATATATATTAGAAATTTTAATAGTCCATATAACAACATTAATTATTTTGTAACATATTAGACCTATTAGTTCAGCTGATTAGAGCGTCGTACAAACAACAAAAAATTCTCAGGTTTCACTCTTGTTTGAGCTATTTAATTTGTAAAACATATTTTTGACAATGATATATTGTAAAACAGTTTTAAAACAATTTTATAAAAATTAATAAATTTATAGTATAAACAGTAGATAACTTTTTTCTTATGATGATCTACACATTTGATGAAAGTCAATTATAATAATAATAATCTCCATACGATGAAAATCGACAACAACAATCCCAGTACGGGTCCAGCTTCAATGCAAACAACTTCATGAGTTGAATACTTCCTACGTACCCTGAGAAGTTCTTGCCAAAATGATCTCAGAAATTTTCTGAGAAAATAGTAGGCCCATTATGCAAGTGTACAGAAGAAAGGAAAGAGGATACAGGGAAATGGTAATGGGCCTAAGATGTAGCCTATGAGTGAGGAGAAGAACACATGTTGCACAAGGAGAATTAGAGGGAGAGGAAAGAGGAAAACATAATGCTACCTTCATCCAAAATAAGTGTGGTATTTAAAAGAAAAAATATTTTAAAATAAATGTGATATTAGACTATTTAATATTAGTTTTTTTATTAATATTTGTTAGATTTTTTAGACTCTTTTCCTATGTAAAGTAAAAGTCTAAATGAAAAGCTTCATTTTGTCTCATTTATTTAAGTAGAGAGGATCAAATTAAAGTGTATGAGATAGACTCATTTGAGAGAAAAACAGTTATAAAAATATTGAGAGAGAAAGGAGAGAAAAATCATTGTGATTTTCGCACACCCACCAAAAAGTGTTTTTCATATTACAATTACAAATTTGTTCATCGTTGAATCACTAATTGTTGGACAATAGGTTTTACACACATGATACCTCAAGATTGTCAAAACGATATTTGAAAATGGAGATTAGTGCTTCACCCCCTGTTGTTTGAGAAAATTCATTTTTGATGTCTATTATTCTGTTATTGAGTTTGTTATTATATTAACCTGTTTTTTCATCAATATTATTATTCTAATTTTTCAATGTAATATTAATATTAACGTCAATTTTATAAAATGATTATTCATTTATCTATTAATTTTTTTAATAAAATAACCTAGAACTATATTTGTTTTGGAATGGAGGGAATAATAGAATTGATACGTGCCAACAAGGGAACGATAAAGAGGTATATGAGAATAAAAACGATAGAACGAGAATCACAAATTAAAATGGTAACCATGTTTTGTTTGTTTTTTTCTTTTGAATGAGGCAACTTTGTTTTTTAATAATATAGGTTTTTGGTTTATTAAATAAATCTAGGTTTATTCTTCCCCAGTCCTCTGCCAACAAACCAATCAGTCACCACTCATCGTTGTCGGAGACCATTTTCGGCAGCAAATTTCTTTAATAATCTTTCCTTGCTACCGTCGCCGCTTCGTCTATGCAATAACCCTTCCTCTAGCGAGGGACACAACCATCATCAAAGTTGAAGACATGCACTATTTGTCTCATTCTGCATCCCCAAAGGTGAAGTCAATGTATGGTGGAAGATGCACTTGCCATTAAGGATGGCATAGGTGAAGGCAATGGTGCCCATATATGAAATCAAGGCCATTGGCGATGGTGATGATGAGAGTGGCCAAAAGGAAGAATATAACTGAAGAATAGGGATAAAGGAAACAACATAAATCAACACACACACACAAAAATCAACGTTATAATTTTGTGTGCTCCCTAAAACAAACAAATGAAAATAAGAAATAACTGGTGCAAATCAAAGTTCTATGAGCACATTCAAAGCATAAACGAAAAAAAAAAAAATAGGAGCCAACTAACAATTTCTCTTAAAAAAAATACAATGAAAAAAAGTAATAACTAACCAAATAAACTTAAGAACACAATGCTTTATCAACCCACTTCATCTCAAGAGTTTAGAAGAGCATGAAGTAAAAAAAAAAAAAAAAAGACTTTAGAAGAAGAACATGGACATTTAGAAGCAATCAAGAACAAAGGCAAATGAAACAGTATCAATAATAATGGGAAAAAAATAGTGTTAGGAAGATGGTACAACCCACATTGGTAAAAAGAAAAAATAAACTTAACTCAATGTACTCGAAAAAATTAGAGAAAACATATAAAATAGATATAAAATACAAATCAGTAATTCCCTCCAAGAATGAGGTTAAGTGGATGCAGACACGAATTGAAGCGAATGCAAAAATGAGGCAGCATTGTATATCTTACTAAATCCTATGCTCTCTTTTTATACTGATTATTTTATTTTCATGATGATATGTCATTAACTTATATAATTGGATTGAAATTCCTTTATAATTAATACTGACAATTATAATAATTGTTAATCATTATAATTATGACATCAATAAATTTTGACCATCATTATTTAGATTACATAATAAATGAATATTTCAATCAAATTAGTTTATTTTGAGAATGTTAATCTCCTAATTTTTTATTTGAAAATAATTTATTTTATGGAACTCTTGAGACAGAGTCACATGTCAATTTTATTTTCTACAACATTTTTTATATAGCATATAGATAGATTTTAATATTAAGATATTATTTTATATGAGGAGTGTTATTTTTTACTTTTGACTAAATACTTTATGATAAAAAAGATTATACATTAATTATGTAAAAAAATCTAGATCATCATTCAATCACAATCTATTATATATATATATATATATAAAATAAAAATTATATTAATTTGAATTATGATTAAACAACAATATAACAATATTTTACAAATGATCATTAAATTTCTATTTTATCATCTTTTTATATTATTTATTACAATGATAATGATATTTTTTGTTCAATAAATGTTTATTTCTGTTTTTATAGTGTCTGTTGTTAAGATAGTTGCATTTTTTTCTTGTTTTTTATTTAACAAAAATTTGAATATAAATTATTTTATTTTTTTAATAGTTTACTTTCAGAATATATTATTATTAGTTTAAAGGTTATAAGCGATCACATTTTCAATCAAATGATTTTATTAGTCTTTCCTTTATATTGATTTGATTAATTATAATTAATTTTGTTTATTTATTCATGGATAAATTTACAAACCTGATAGTATTTATTAATTTTAGTGATGATTGATTTTTTTTATAGAAAATCTCACCAATTATCTTTAGTGTTGTCTTTTTTCTCCATTAAGTTTAAAGAGATAGAGTCTAATGTTACTTGGGCACTAACATGTTAGTTGACTTAATTGCATAGTCCAAAAACAAGAGGACTATTTCTAATAAATAAGCTGACCAATTAGGTAATTAAGCTAAAAAATTTCATTATCAATATATTCTAATTAAATGAAATAGTAATTGGTGCAATAATTTTTCTTTATACATGATGTATGAAATGCCAAGTTTAGTCATTTATAATAAAGAGTTATAGATGAATCTCAATTGTTGTAAACTTTTAATATTGGAGTTCAACTCCATAGTTTAAATAAAAAAAATACTCATTTATTGTTAAATTAAATATCTTTTTAGTTATCACAATTTAATAATTTTTTTAGTTTTTATAAATTATGTTTGTTTTTATAACACCTTTTTTTAATGTTTAAAGTGTTATTTAAAGTATTTTAAGGACTAAAAATAAAACAAAAATAATTTATCATGACTAAAAATAAAAAAATTATATGTAGTAAAAAAAAATGTTATAAAAAGTACTTAAGTGTTGTCTCTTAAGCCTGATGCACTATGATGTGTGCTCAGCGCACATATATAGGCTTAGCACATAATGATTTTTCAAAAAACATAATAGTGTTGTGTTTTGAAGGATTTAAAAAAAAAATGTTTTTTGGAGGAAGTTCGTTTAGAGCATGCTTTGAACAAAAAACATCCACTTTGGGAGTTCTTTTCTTTCATTTTCTTCCAATTCTTTGTTTTATCTTCTTGTTTTGTATCTCTCGTGACTATGAGAGGCTAGCCTTCCCATATTGATGGCTTGGGTACTAATGACTCTTTGATGTAATGATTTCTACTATCAATTTAATGTTAGTTCAGTGTTATCACTTCCTTTATGTGTTTATTGCCTTGATTATGGATTGATTACCATTTACATGTATGTTATAAGATTTTAACCATTGAAAAAAGTTTTTACTCTAAGAACAGGAAGAGACTTTTAAGTAACCCTTGTTAAATGACGAAATGATGTTATTTAGTCTTATTTATGCATCTATGTTCTTAAAGGAAGTTACCTTGCTTAATTCTCTAAGGAGTTCAAGTGAAGTTAAAGTAATTTAGGTTCTTTCACATGAGAAATAATGATTATAGTAGTTTAATTGACAAAGATAATAGTTGAAATAATTTTAAATGATGAAAAATTATAAACATACATCACGAACATTTTCGGTAGACCAAACAACTAACACTTCTAAAAATATCTGCACTAAATATCATCTTGTACACCTAAGTGTTTTTTTTTTCTTGTTTCTTGCACCTTGCTTTGCTTTTATTTCATTTACTATTGTTAAAATTTACATTTCTGTGCTTTAATTCTGAAATGAAATATATTTGCTTTAGTCATTTTGCTTAAAATTCGATATACACAAATTCTAAACACAACCATAATCCATGTAGATTCGACATTCGATTCTATCGTTTAATGATAACTGCTAAATAATTGTATTTTGATAGTAGAAAATTAGTCAAATATTAGCCTGAAATTAATTATTTAGCAGTTATTTGTGATTAAAAGTTAGAAAATTAATTAAATTGAATTTTTGGGTGCAGATATAAAAATTGGAGGTGTAATAAGCAAAAAGGGCAGAAAAATTGAAGAAAAGAAGAAAATTTGAAGAAGGCCCAATCCAATACGCGCGCTCAGCGCGCGTCACGGGCTAAGCGGGCCAGGAAGTACACGCGCTAAGCGCAGGGTGTCACGCTAAGCGTGCCTACAAAGGCCCAAAGCCCACTTCAGCAGCTATAAATAGAGAGTCAGTCCAAGGGACAGGACTACCACCACAGAACCCCCTCTCCTAGGGGTTTCATTTACTCTATTTCTTTCACCCCATTCTCATTGTAAAGCCCTCATGACCATGAGTGGCTAACCCCCTAGCTAGGGCCTGGCAGGCCTAAAAAGCCAATGATGTATGGAGCATTTCAAGAGTTATCAATAAAAAGAGGAATTCCCTCCAGGTTCTTTATTTATTTACCGTTCTTTCTTTTTACATCTTGTATCTCTGAACTTGCTTTCTGTTAGGGTTTAGTCCACTCGGGAGAGGGTAAAGCCTAATTAGGGGTAAGGAATGAATACTTGAATCTGTTTTAAGGGTTAGGCCACTCGGGAGAGGGTAACGCTTAAGAGAACACTAAAAGGAGGAAATTATCGGGTTATCTTTTAGAGGGTTTTTCCTTCCAGTTTCTTTTATCTGCTTTTCTTTCTTGCTTATTCTGCATCTCGGACTTTGTTTTCTGTTAGTCTTTAGGCCACTCGGGAGAGGGTAAAGCCTAATTAGGGATAAGGAATGAATGCGTGAATCGGTTTTAAGGGTTAGGCCACTCGGGAGAGGGTAACGCTTAATAGAACACTAAAAGAAAGAAATTATTGGGTTAGCATGACTTAATGCCCCAATGCCCATGCTTTAGCAAACATCTAGAATGTAATCCTAATGCATCTTAGTTATTGAGTCTTCGCAAAGGGCATTTGGAAGATAGGTAATTAAGGTAGGCTTGTCATCGTGAGGCATCAGGGGCAAGTAGATGGATAGATGTGGGGCAGAATTAGTTCACTGGTATTGATAACAGACAAATCCTGAATCCATATATCTAGGCTGATTAGACTGGTTAGGTTTTAGCAATTTTATTATATAGATTTTATTTCTCCTTTATTTGAATTTCGTAGAAGTAGTTATCTTTATCATATCGCAATTTAAATATTTTATCTTCTGTTTTGATCCTTCAATCTTTTATCTTTTCTTTTATCTTCTAATTTTATCTTTAAGTATCTTATCTTTTCTTTTCTCTTTTAAGTTTATCTATAAATATCTTATCTTTTCTTTACTTTATCTTCTATCTTTCTTTATCTTTTATTTTAAATTCTTATCTCTTGCTTTTAAATTGGGTTTGCATTAATCCAAGTACAAACAAAGTCCCTGTGGATTCGACACTCGGACTTCCGAGAACTTTACTACTTGTAACGATTTGGTACACTTGCCAAAGAGCTAACAAGTTTTTGGCGCCGTTGCCGGGGACTTTGTTTTCCGTACTTAATTATTTGCATATTCCAATTTTAAAGCAATTAGTTTTCACTTTTTATTTTTTTTATTTTACTTTTTTTTGTATCTATTATTTTTTTTAGTTGCTTCATTTTATTTTTCAATTTTTTTTCTCTTTATTCTCATCTTTTTTTTTTTTTGAAAAAAATATAAAATAAAAAAAATAAAAAATAATAATAATAAAAAAAGATATTTAAGTTTAATTTTTATTCTGTGATAACGTGCACGGTAGTTGTTTCTTTTGTGAACAGTGCACATTCCTTCTTTAACGAACGAATCATGTCAGAAGATTGTCCAAAGAGGATGACGCTAGAGGATTACTCTAGTCCTATTATACCTCAATACTTCACCAGCATAGCCATACCAGAGGTGCAGGCGGCCAACTTCTTATATCCATATTCCTTGATCCAGCTGATTCAAGGGAATCTATTTCACGGCCTACCAAGTGAAGATCCATACGCACACCTGGCCACATACATCGACATTTGCAGCACGGTGAAGATAGCCGGGGTTCCTGAAAATGCAACACGCCTCAATCTTTTCTCTTTTTCACTAGCAGGTAAAGCAAAATTATGGCTTCGCTCGTTTAAGGGGAATAGCCTGCGGACATGGGAAGAAGTTGTAGAGAAATTCTTAAAGAAATACTTTCCAGAATCAAAGACTGTTGAAGGGAAGAGGGAAATCTCTTCCTTCCATCAATTTCTCGATGAATCCCTTAGCGAGGCACTTGACCGCTTCCGCGGACTGCTAAGGAAGACGCCTACACATGGGTACAGTGAACCGGTGCAACTAAACATCTTCATAGATGGCCTGCAACCACAATCAAAGCAATTACTAGATGCATCCGCAGGAGGGAAGATCAAGCTAAAGACACCGGAGGAGGCAATGGAACTCATAGAAAACATGGCAGCTAGTGATCACGCCATTCTTCGTGATCACACATATGCACCAACAAAGAGAAGCCTTCTAGAACTAACCACTCAAGATGCAATCTTGGCTCAAAAGAAGTTGTTGTCCCAACAATTAGAAGCCCTGACAGAGACCCTCTACAAACTTCCACAGCAACTACAAGTGGTAAGTCCTTCTCACTCTTCTATTATGCAGGTAAGGGGATGTCACATATGTGGAGGAACACATGAGTCAGGCTTATGCATGGTCAAAGATGAAGTATCCAATGAAGTTAACTACATGGGCAGCCATAATCATCAAGGATTCCATCAAAGAGGACCACCAGGATTCTATCAGAGCGATAATTTTTTGCAGGACCACGATTGGAGATATTATCCAAGTAATAACTTCAACCAAAGGGGTTCACCCTATCAACATCCTAGCCAGGGTCCGAGTCATCAAGAGAAGCCGCCTATCAGTATAGAGGAAAAGCTATTAAGCTTCATCCAAGAAACAAGGGCAAACACTCAAGAGACAAAGGCATTCATCCAGGAGACGAGATCACACCAAAAGAGCACAGATGCAGCCATCAGAAACCTGGAGATACAAATAGGCCAACTAGCTGAGTCAATTGCTGAAAAGCCCACTGAAACCTTTGCGGTAAATACTGAGATGAAGCCCAAAGAGGATTACAAGGTAATTTTCATTGAGAAAGAAGAGAAAGAAAAGAAAACTGAGGAAGATGTGCGTGATGAGGAAGGAGAAAAGAAGGAAGAAACAGAAAGAAATGAGGAGAAAGCACAACAATGGGAGAAGTACTCACAAGTAGAAATTCAGCAAGAAAGTATTCTCCAAGTCAATACCCCTCCTCATCAACTAATTGTCAAGGAAGAAAGGCATGGAAAACATGAGAAAACCTTAAGTGTCATTCTTTCCTTGATCGCTACCACTTCTCTTGCAATAATGTGGAAGGTGCTTCCAGAATACACGAATTTCATGGCGTCTCTAACTAAGAGGCGAAAATGCAAGGAAGATGTGTTCTACGTGACCTTCATGCCACCTTGAAGACATTTGACTCGTCCAGCTAATGACGTTAAAGAAGCGCTTACTGGGAGGCAACCCAGGATTTCTTACTTTATCTCTCTTTTAGTTAATCACATTTTGTTTTTTTTAGGATAGTTGTGTTATTTCTTTTCTTTATTTTGATTTTATGCATTTGGATTCCAGCAATTTAATTTCAGTAGTTTAAATTTATGCGTGAATAAATAAATTGCATGATAACTTGAGAAATAGCAATTCTGAGTTTGTTCTGAAAGGTCCAACACTTGAAAGGCTACTAGTCATTGGAAAACACTGGTCTTGGAAGCAAACGTTAGATCAAGGAATGAAACATGATTCACGGAAAAGGAAAGGTTAGCTTGATGGAATGAAGACACATCTGGTACGCTAATACTGAATTTATCCCGGTGAGAGTGTGACCTTAATTGTGAGAGAAAACGCCTGTTTTTAAACTCTTAGTTTTGCATCATTCTTGGACTGTTAAAATTAGTTACTTGAGGTGGATATGATCAAGGCCATGTTTGTTTTATTTTACCCACTCAGCCAAAAAGCCAACCCAACGTAATTTTATCCCTTGCACCCATATTGAGCCAAAAGAATTATAATGATTTATTCTGAGTAGAACCCTAAGCCAAGAAATTGATATTCCTGACCTTGTGTAGGATTCTAAGAGAGCAGTAGGGTTCCAAATGATAATAAGGCCTTAATTTGGGGGATTTTGAACAAATGGGTAAAGTAGCCAAGGAAATAGCACACACTAGAACACCTCTAAATAATTGTGAGCCCATTGTCATTATGCTTATTATTGAAAAAAAAAAGAAAAAAAAAAGAGAGAAAAAAGAAAAAAAAAAGAAATATATATATATATATATATATATATATAATAAATAAAAAGGGCAAGAATGAAAAAGAGAGGTGTCAGTGGAAAGTGCTAAAGGCAAAAGGGGCTAAAAGTGGGAAATAGGGCTTGGCAAGAAATCAAGTCTTTGGAATGCATGCTCTCTTATAATCTTATATTTTGAATTTCCAAGAAAAACCATGATTCTTTGTTAGCCAGGCCCCATTACAAGCCATAAAAGTCCTTAGTGATCCACCGAAGGTAATTAAGGCTAACCTTAACCGAGATGAAGTACAAAACTCTTGAGTTTTATTTATAGGTTGTTAAAATTGCAAACACTTGACCAGACACTTGTGAGCAGAGAGAAACACCAGCTTTGTAAGGAAGTAAGGCAAGCCGGACCTGTTGGAACTCCAGATAATTGACCTGTTTCTGCTCTTGTGTTTATGCTTTTATTTTAAGATCATGACAGATGCAAAGAGACCAGTCAGAGGATCAAGGAATTGAAGTCATGGAGAGTGTTGGAATGCTTGGAACTTACTTGAGAAAATTTTTGCTTAAGAATGGAATAAATTTATTTGCTTGGGGACAAGCAAAGTTTAATTTGGGGGATTTTGATAACTGCTAAATAATTGTATTTTGATAGTAGAAAATTAGTCAAATATTAGCCTGAAATTAATTATTTAGCAGTTATTTGTGATTAAAAGTTAGAAAATTAATTAAATTGAATTTTTGGGTGCAGATATAAAAATTGGAGGTGTAATAAGCAAAAAGGGCAGAAAAATTGAAGAAAAGAAGAAAATTTGAAGAAGGCCCAATCCAATACGCGCGCTCAGCGCGCGTCACGGGCTAAGCGGGCCAGGAAGTACACGCGCTAAGCGCAGGGTGTCACGCTAAGCGTGCCTACAAAGGCCCAAAGCCCACTTCAGCAGCTATAAATAGAGAGTCAGTCCAAGGGACAGGACTACCACCACAGAACCCCCTCTCCTAGGGGTTTCATTTACTCTATTTCTTTCACCCCATTCTCATTGTAAAGCCCTCATGACCATGAGTGGCTAACCCCCTAGCTAGGGCCTGGCAGGCCTAAAAAGCCAATGATGTATGGAGCATTTCAAGAGTTATCAATAAAAAGAGGAATTCCCTCCAGGTTCTTTATTTATTTACCGTTCTTTCTTTTTACATCTTGTATCTCTGAACTTGCTTTCTGTTAGGGTTTAGTCCACTCGGGAGAGGGTAAAGCCTAATTAGGGGTAAGGAATGAATACTTGAATCTGTTTTAAGGGTTAGGCCACTCGGGAGAGGGTAACGCTTAAGAGAACACTAAAAGGAGGAAATTATCGGGTTATCTTTTAGAGGGTTTTTCCTTCCAGTTTCTTTTATCTGCTTTTCTTTCTTGCTTATTCTGCATCTCGGACTTTGTTTTCTGTTAGTCTTTAGGCCACTCGGGAGAGGGTAAAGCCTAATTAGGGATAAGGAATGAATGCGTGAATCGGTTTTAAGGGTTAGGCCACTCGGGAGAGGGTAACGCTTAATAGAACACTAAAAGAAAGAAATTATTGGGTTAGCATGACTTAATGCCCCAATGCCCATGCTTTAGCAAACATCTAGAATGTAATCCTAATGCATCTTAGTTATTGAGTCTTCGCAAAGGGCATTTGGAAGATAGGTAATTAAGGTAGGCTTGTCATCGTGAGGCATCAGGGGCAAGTAGATGGATAGATGTGGGGCAGAATTAGTTCACTGGTATTGATAACAGACAAATCCTGAATCCATATATCTAGGCTGATTAGACTGGTTAGGTTTTAGCAATTTTATTATATAGATTTTATTTCTCCTTTATTTGAATTTCGTAGAAGTAGTTATCTTTATCATATCGCAATTTAAATATTTTATCTTCTGTTTTGATCCTTCAATCTTTTATCTTTTCTTTTATCTTCTAATTTTATCTTTAAGTATCTTATCTTTTCTTTTCTCTTTTAAGTTTATCTATAAATATCTTATCTTTTCTTTACTTTATCTTCTATCTTTCTTTATCTTTTATTTTAAATTCTTATCTCTTGCTTTTAAATTGGGTTTGCATTAATCCAAGTACAAACAAAGTCCCTGTGGATTCGACACTCGGACTTCCGAGAACTTTACTACTTGTAACGATTTGGTACACTTGCCAAAGAGCTAACATTTAATATAACTTTGAAAAATTGGTATACTTATCAAGAAATTAACATTAACCTTATAAATTATGTTTGTTTTGTTTCTTGTCCTTCTAGCATTTCAGATAATATTTTTCATTGTTAAAAGTATTCTCTAAATTACTTCAAGGACTAAAAATAAAATAAATATAATTTACAATAATTAAAAATAATTTTTTTACTAGAACGGAAATACAAAAAAAAAAAACATTAAATTACAAAAACTAAAAAAATAGTTAAACCTTTATCAATGTCTTGCGAATTTTCTACGTCTTTTTGTTTTGTTCCTACGTACAAAGTCTATTTAAGGCTATGTCACTTCACAATTTTTTCCACATTTACTGTTTAGCCCATTGACTGGAATCTTATAATTCTAAGTCTTTCTGTTTTGTTCTTACATAGTCATATAAATCGTCATGTCACTTAAGAAAATTTTCCACATCTATTATTTTTGTAGGTAGTGCGATGACTGGAGTATTTTCTAAGTCTTTCTTTGTTTTGTTCTAATGAAGTCGTGTAAGGATCATATATATTACTTTATAAAAATTTCCATACTTGATTGTTTTATGTAATGTGATTTTGATTGGAGTGCTTCTCAAGTCTTTCTTTGTTTTGTTTCCGGAAAGTCATATAAGAGCTTGTCACTTAACAAAAATTAATTTCCAATTCTTTTTTTGGAAAGCCAATAAATTTATTCAAGATGAAGATATATATTCACAGAACATTTTGGAAAGCTACACAAATGGATGAGAGGATTTAGAAGTTGTTGCGGAAGATGCTGTAAAGGAAATTAAAATACTTGAGGAAGCTCTGTTATGAATTAAAATTAAAATGAAAACAAAAAAATTCAGACACCACATAGGTCTCTCTTGGTATTTTTTAATTTGTTAAATATAAGGACTATTTTCAAATTAACATATTCTGAATCCAACATATAACTGGTAAATAAATCTGACTGTTGATTAAAATTTATTATATTTAATTGTATATTTTAGCGGTTCAGTTGTGCACCACTTGTAAAGTGATTTACCCTAACTTCACAGCTAGATAGTTTGCACATTTTTATCTTTGCTTTCATATAGTAACTCAGAAGTATGTTCTAGAAAAATAATAGCACAGATGTATTAGTACCTCGTAAAGCAAAAATTCCACCCTGAAACTTAATAGAACTGCAAATGATGTAACTATGATAAGTCTTATGGGTCAGATATTAGTCCACAAGCAAAATATTAATATGAACTACGTACTCAATTTGTAATTCCTCAGAGATTAAGGTGTATATATATTTCCAAAAAAAATGTCAAGGGAGGTTAAAAAAAAGAAAAAGAAAAAGAAAGGGATTTTATGACTTAGGATTTTCTTTAGTGTAAGATATGAAGATCAATAAATATTGTCTTACGAATTATATACTATTGCAGATATAGTAATGAAGTAATCTTGTGATTCTTATAATTAAAACCCAAAAAATGTATTGCCTTTTGTTTTATATATACATAACTGGAGGTAGTATTACTAAACATCTCAAAAGAAATCCGCATGTTTGTAGAGTTGTTTAATCAACCAAATAGAAAGAAACACATTTCAGCGAAATCCAAGGGAGGAAGACTCATATAGATGAAGAGGTACCAGTTCGTTCGTTCATCTCAGCAAATTGTCATAGGTTCGTTTGTGTTTTCTTATTTGCATGTGCGTGAAAATGGCAAATCAAATCTCATTTGATTTCAATGAATTTCAATTCCCTTAAATTTTTATTCTTATTTTAATTAAATTTCATGTCATTTTTTATTTTTTAGAATAGACCATTCTCATGTTTTTTTTCATTGTTTTCTGGGTTCATAATGCTTGGGATTGAATTAGAAGTTGAACCATCATATTTTCTGATTATCTATCTCCTTGCTTTTTTGGTTTTCAAGGTTGAAGCATCATATATGTAGAGGTTAAACCATTAAATTTTAATGATAATGACTACAACAACAACTATAATAACAAAATTAGAAACTAGCTTATAGTAATAATAATGACAACAACAACATAAATAATGGTTATAATAATAATAATAATATTATATTATATGTTTATACTTAAGTTTTAATCTCAATAATATGTTTTTTTAATTTTAATCCAATAATTGTTATTATTTATCTTCATTTGAGTATTCAAATTAGACTTTCTCTTGAGGTCTCAATATAACTCATCTCCACTTAAATAAATAAAACACAAAATAAACTTTATTTTCATTCTTTCTCCACACACAAAAAAAAAACTCACCATATCTCCTCACGGAACAAATCCAAGAGATAGCGCCGAGATGCATGCTTTTTGCAGATGACATAGTCCTCCTTGGAGAGTCGAGGGAGGAGTTGAATGAAAGGTTGGAAACTTGGAGACGAGCTCTAGAAACACATGGCTTTCGCCTAAGCAGAAGCAAATCGGAGTATATGGAATGTAAGTTCAACAAAAGAAGGAGGGTTTCTAACTCAGAGGTGAAAATAGGAGACCATATTATCCCTCAAGTCACACGGTTTAAATATCTTGGGTCTGTAATACAGGATGATGGGGAAATTGAAGGGGATGTGAATTATCGCATTCAAGCAGGATGGATGAAATGGAGAAAAGCATCGGGGGTGTTATGTGATGCAAAGGTACCGATCAAGCTAAAGGGAAAGTTTTATCGGACTGCGGTAAGACCGACGATTTTGTACGGAACAGAATGTTGGGCGGTCAAGAGCCAACATGAGAATAAAGTAGGTGTAGCGGAGATGAGGATGTTGCGGTGGATGTGTGGTAAGACTCGACAGGATAAAATTAGAAACGAAGCTATTAGAGAGAGGGTTGGAGTAGCGCCTATTGTAGAGAAGATGGTGGAAAATAGACTTAGGTGGTTTAGGCATGTAGAGAGAAGACCGGTAGACTCTGTAGTGAGGAGAGTAGACCAGATGGAGAGAAGACAAACAATTCGAGGCAGAGGAAGACCCAAAAAGACTATAAGAGAGGTTATAAAAAAGGATCTCGAAATTAATGGTTTGGATAGAAGTATGGTACTTGATAGAACATTATGGCGGAAGTTGATCCATGTAGCCGACCCCACCTAGTGGGATAAGGCGTTGTTGTTATTGTTGTATACTTTATTTCGTGTAGAATATGGTGGCTTTTTCCAATTTTTGAATGTCATTATCATTTAAGTATGATTTTCTATTAATTATATTGGTCAATCATATATTATTTCCATGACAGATTCACTATGTATTTTTCCAAGTCATCCCTTGAAAGTGCCATTGTATTTTTTTTTATTATATTAAGGATTACATATTTTGGCTAATATATATGACAAATATAAAATTGATATTAAACATTTATTATACCATTATTGAATTAATAAAGAAATTTATTCTATATTTCATATTTGATATATTGATGTATAGTAATAATGAAATTATAGCCAATTAAAAATTTTAAAAATTGCAGAAAGTATTGATTTTTGATGTGAATTGAATTGTTTTAATTTATTGAATATTTTAATTTTTTTCTGCTCAAGACCATATTATGTGCATTCAGACTGAGAGGGAAGCACTCCTCCAATTCAAGGCTGCCATTGAGGATCCCTATGGCATGCTCTCTTCTTGGACCACTTCTGATTGCTGCCAATGGCAAGGGATTCGCTGCACCAACCTCACCGGCCATGTCCTAGTGCTCGACCTTCACGGTCAGATTAAATTTTCATATGCCTTCAATCGTTTCACTGGAATTCTCTCGCAACGTTTCATCGGAGGAGAGATCCACAAATCGTTGATGGAGTTGCAACAATTAAAGTATTTAAACCTCAGTTGGAATTCTTTTCAAGGCAGAGGAATCCCAGAGTTTCTTGGTTCTCTCACCAACTTGAGATACCTTGATCTGTCAAATTCTGATTTTGGCGGAAAAATTCCAACTCAGTTTGGCTCTCTTTCTCATTTGAAATACTTAAATCTTGCTTGGAATAATTATCTGGAGGGTTCAATCTCACGTCAACTTGGAAATCTCTCCCAGTTGCAGCATCTTGATCTCAGCTACAATTCTTTTGAAGGAAATATACCCTCTCAAATTGGAAATCTCTCCCAGTTGCAGCATCTTGATCTCAGCTTCAATCAATTTGAAGGAAATATACCCTCTCAAATTGGAAATCTCTCCCAGTTGCAGCATCTTGATCTCTTGGGCAATCGATTTGAAGGAAATATACCCTCTCAAATTGGAAATCTCTCCCAGTTGCTGCATCTTGATCTCAGGTACAATTATTTTGAAGGAAGTATACCGTCCCAACTTGGGAACCTTTCAAATTTGCAGAAGCTTTATCTTGGAGGATATTATTATCATGATGGTGTTGCTCTCAAAATTGACGATGGAGATCATTGGCTGTCTAATCTCATTTCCTTAACCCATCTTTCCTTGGTCTCAATATCTAATCTCAACATTTCTCATAGCTTCCTCCAAATGATTGCCAAGCTACCAAAACTTAGAGAACTGAGTTTAAGTAATTGTAGCCTTTCCGATCATTTTATCCTTCCATTGAGGCCCTCAAAATTCAATTTCTCTAGTTCCCTTTCCGTCCTTGATCTTTACATGAACAGATTCACGTCATCAATGATACTCCAGTGGCTGTCCAACGTCACTTCCAACCTTGTTGAGCTCGACCTCTCAGATAATATATTCAAGGGTGAGGATTTGAAATCCTTGGCGAATATATGCACCTTGCATTCTTTATACATGCCAGCAAACCATTTGACTGAAGACCTTCCATCAATCCTTCATAATTTGTCTAGTGGTTGTGTTAAACACTCATTACAAGAATTGGATTTTACATATAATCAAATCACTGGCTCTTTACCCGACCTTTCAGTATTCTCATCTCTAAGATCATTGTTTCTTGATGGAAATAAATTAAGTGGAAAGATACCTGAAGGCATCCGCTTACCATTTCATTTGAAATCTCTGTCAATCCGATCAAACTCTTTAGAAGGTGGAATTCCCAAATCATTTGGGAACTCATGTGCTTTGAGCTCACTGGATATGTCTGCTAACAGTTTGAATAAAGAGCTTTCGGTGATAATTCATCAATTGTCTGGGTGTGCCAGATTCTCGCTGCAAGAATTGAACATAAGAGGAAATCAAATCAATGGTACGCTTTCTGACCTTTCAATATTCTCTGCCTTGAAAACATTGGATCTTTCAGAAAATCAATTAAATGGAAAAATTCCAGAGAGTACCAAATTGCCATCTCTGTTAGAGTCTTTGTCAATTGGATCAAACTCTTTAAAAGGTGGAATTCCCAAATCATTTGGGGATGCATGTGCTTTGCGCTCATTGGACATGTCTAATAATAGCTTGAGTGAAGAGTTTCCAATGATAATCCATCACTTGTCTGGATGTGCTAGATATTCATTGGAAGGATTAGATCTACGCATGAATCAAATCAACGGCACACTACCCGACCTCTCAATATTCTCATCTTTAAGAGAATTATATCTTTATGGAAACATGCTAAATGGAGAGATTCCTAAAGATATTAAATTTCCACCTCAACTGGAGAGACTAGATATGCAATCAAATTCCTTAAAGGGTGTGCTCACTGACTATCATTTCGCTAATATGTCTAAGTTATACGACTTGGAGTTATCTCACAACTCTTTATTGGCCTTGGCATTTAGTCCAAATTGGGCTCCACCGTTTCAGTTGAGCTACATAGGATTGCGATCTTGCAAGCTAGGTCCAGTATTTCCCAAATGGTTGGAGACACAAAATCAATTTGAGCATATTGACATTTCAAATTCTGGAATAGCAGATATGGTTCCAAAGTGGTTTTGGGATAATTTAGCATTCCGAGAATGGATTTCTATGAATATTTCATACAATAATCTCCATGGTATAATTCCAAATTTCCCAATAAAGAATATTCAATATTCCCTAATTCTTGGATCAAATCAATTTGACGGCCCTATTCCACCATTTCTGCGAGGTTTCCTGTTTCTTGATTTATCCAAAAATAAATTCTCAGATTCTCATTCCTTTTTATGTGTGAATGATACTGTTGAAACTTTATACCAATTAGACCTTTCAAGTAATCGTTTCTCTGGAAAAATTCCAGACTGTTGGAGCCATTTCAAGTCATTATCTTATTTGGACTTAAGTCACAATAATTTTTCAGGAAGGATACCAACATCCATGGGATCTCTTCTTCATCTTCAAGCATTGCTATTGAGAAACAACAACTTAACAGATGATATACCTTTCTCTATGAGGAGTTGTACAAATCTAGTAATGCTAGATATTGCAGAAAACAGATTATCAGGGCTTATCCCTGCTTGGATTGGGAGCGAATTACAAGAGTTGCAATTTTTAAGTTTGGGAAGAAATAATTTCCATGGAAGTTTACCATTGCAAATTTGCTACCTAAGCGACATTCAACTCTTGGATGTCTCACTAAACAGCATGTCTGGGCAAATTCCTAAATGCATAAAAATTTTTACTTCAATGACTCAAAAGACATCTTCACAAGGTCATTCATATTATGTCAATGACAATGGCTTGATTACTAATCAAACATATGATTTGAATGCATTCTTGATGTGGAAAGGTTCAGAACAAATGTTCAAAAATAATGGGTTACTACTTCTAAAAAGCATTGATCTCTCAAGCAATCACTTTTCTGGAGAAATTCCACTGGAAATAGAGAATTTATTTGGATTGGTTTCATTGAATTTATCAAGAAACCATTTGACCGGAGCGATTCCTTCAAATATTGGAAAGTTAACATCACTTGACTTTCTTGATTTGTCAAGAAACCATCTAGTTGGTTCAATTCCATGGAGTCTTACTCAAATTGATCGACTCGGCGTGTTAGATTTGTCACATAACAATCTATCTGGAGAAATTCCAACTGGTACACAATTACAAAGTTTCAATGCCTCATGTTTTGAAGATAATCTTGATCTTTGTGGACCGCCACTAGAGAAATTGTGTATTGATGGGAAGCCTGCACAGGAACCAATTGTTAAACTTCCTGAAGATGAAAAATTGCTCTTCACCCGTGAATTTTACATGAGTATGGCAATTGGATTTGTTATAAGCTTCTGGGGCGTCTTTGGCTCAATCTTAATAAAGCGTTCTTGGAGACATGCTTATTTCAAGTTCATAAGCAATTTATCAGACGCTATTTATGTCATGGTAGCAGTGAAAGTTTCCAAGTGGCGTCACAGAGGATAGCTGGTAACAATATTTTAGTCTTCGTATATATACTTCATTTTCCTTTATATGATAAATAGCAGTCACAAACCATTGTTTACAACTAGATGGCGTTTTTCTCTTTTGTTTTAACCTTTAGATCCTCAATTAATAAAAAAAACAATTATTCATCAACACGAACCTTAGTTTACTATTACACAGTAGGTAAACAAGTTGTAGTCCGGTTTTCTTCTTAAAAGAAGACTAGCTAGAACATATATGATATATCTTTGAATGAACTAGTTTTAACTAAAGATGAACAAGCAGTTGTAATGAGAAAGAAAAGTAGGACGCGCATGCATGTTTGTTTTGTATTTCTGAAATCTAGATTAGATTGTTTATAAAATACTAATTTGTAATTTAATATTCAATAATGATACGATGCTTGAAAATATACATTAAATGAGTTGTATATATATATTCGAGTAATCTAAATCTTGATATTTTAAATATTCTTATCTCAAAATGTTTTTTAACATGACTACAAATCATCTTTTGGGATTTTTTTAATCCCGTAATATAAATGTTTTTCTAAAAAGCATATAATAAGTTCAAATAGTTCAATGTATTGGATTTTTACATGGGATTTATTAAAATTAATATATTTAATTTTATTTATTTTCATGTCATTTCGGGGTATTAGTTAAATAAATTAAAGGAATGATGATTGTTATGTAGGTTATAAAACTTCTTTACACTAGCATTTCATATTAAACAAATTAAAATACTTTAACCTATTTTCTAATCGCTAAATAATAACTCAATATAAATTATATATATTTTTTTCTTGATATATCTTTTTCCTCGTAAGTTATTAAGTGTAAAATAGAAAATAAGTTTGAGGTAGTTTTTCTATCTCATTTTCTACTTCTTTATATAGCTTTTAGTCATGGTGCTTTTGTTGGCATTTCAATGTTTTCTTTATTCTTTTGTTACTTCTGGTTGAGGACAAATTTTGAAGGATCGATATTTTAATTTTTGGCAGAAAAATTCTGAATTCTAGGTGCCAGCTTGAGGAGGTGGAAAATGCAAAGAGATACTTTTGGAGGTGAGAAGGCATCTCTCACAGTTGGATTTGGATACCGAGAGAGAATTAAGGAAGGCTTCTAGAGTTTGAGGGAGCGAATTGTGATTGTGATCTAGTTTATTTTCCTTTTTAATTTCTGAGCATTTTGTTTGTACTTTAGCCCTTAAATCTGAACTGGTTGTTTTGTATGAAGTTGATGAATCTTCACAATAATGAGAATTGAGATGTTTGGTTATTGTTTCTGGATTTTTGGGTCATGCTCTTTGATTATGTAGAAATAGTAAACTGTGTTTGATCTAGGGATTTTGTTGTGCTTTTGTACATTAGTCTCATGATTTAATTTAAGGAATTAAGTTATATGAGATTAAAAGGATTCATTGCCAAGGAATTGAATGTGAATTACTGCAGCAAAAACTGATCTTAAACTTGGGCAAAGATGTTTGGAGAATGAAGAGCTATGATGCTTGCCAGATGGGTAATGCTAATTGCACCCTCTGGTAGAGTGGTGTGAGCAGCGGTGATTGGCAAAGTTGGCACTGATGGAGGAGTGGTGATTGAAGTGCTCATCACGCTTGAGATACATCTCATAGTTCTGCAATTTAACAAATATCTCATCAAAAGAGGGCAAGGTGTTTTGCCAATTTAATTATTAAGCAGTACAGGTTCACAATCAATTTACAAATTTCTGATTATATAATACAGCATACCTAAAATGTTTGGTGTAAAATATTCCTACTTCCTACAAAGCCATTGCATCTTCCAAAACCATGCATGACATAATATAAATCCCCTAATACAGGTGCTCATTTGTTTGTAGACAACCCAAACGAAAACCTAGAACCCATTCCCAAACATAGTGCATGACGATCCACACGTCCTTTAGAGAATAGATATGTGTGGTAGAACTTGTGCTTTTCTGGGAATCATGATATCTCTATGACATTTGGGCATGCTTTGAGTTCAACATCTCTGATGAAGGAATCCTTGCTTTGTTAAAGGTATATATCATTGAGGAGGAATGGTCACAAATCCAAAAATAAAAGTAGCATTCCACAATTTAAAGGAAGTAAGTGAGCAGTTGTTTCTTCCTTGAACCTCCTTCACCATACAAATCATTCCAGTGCTTCAACTCATTCATTACAGATCCTTCTGATGCAAAACTTGCAGCCACCTGCATTTAATCAGATATCTGTAAGTTCATGTACATGGGAAAAGATATTCTATTGGAAATACACACTTTCCTTCTTCCACTTGTGTGAAATTGTTAGTATGAAATCCTTGGTTACAACTTGCATGTACAAGTTACCATTTTAAGTGGAAATAAAAATGGATCAGATGACTCTAGTGCCATATATCCATCACCGTATTCAATTGTACCAGCATTTTTGAATTCCTGGATTTTAACAAATATCCACTTTTAAATACTTCATGCAGTATTGTACAAATGCCCAAATCAAGTACTCCATAGCCATTTGAGTGAAATTTTTAATTCACCCTACCTGAGTCTTAGCCTCTCTCATGTCTTCCATGTTTAAAGGCCTCAGGGTAATTTCTTGTTCTTCCTTATCTTTATTGTTTGAAGCATCTTCAGAACTTTGGCCTTCTGCTTCTCTTTTCTTCTTTTCCTAATATATCGTGCAATAGATATTTAGTTAAGCTCATACCAAAGTTTGCATGGACATAGATGTTAAACTTAAAATAGTAGAAGTTGTTTAACAACTACCATGTCTGATACGGATGTCACCAGGGGGTACGAATGACAAGGGGGGTCTGCAGGAAGTAACCAAAGGTCCAAGAGGAAGGAACATACAGCATGATTGGCATCATGCATCATGCATACATGCACCGTACGTAGGAAAAGCGCAAACCATATGATAGCATCGTGTCTTCTAGAAGATGCCTGGGTAGTGGAATAAAGGCATATTTTCTGTTAGGATATTTCTGATTGCGTTTATGTTTTCCATTTATAATCCAGTGAATTTGCTATTCATTTATTGTTTCTTATCTCTGTTACTACATGGGTAGAATTTGATAGGTAAGATTAAGGAGCATTTTACAGTTTAGCCTGAGAAAATTTATCTTACCGCTTAATGGTGTGTTTGACAATCTGTTCACATCCAAGATCAGTAACTAGAAAATCTGGTCTCGTAATTAATGGTGTGTTTACATAGTCATTGGACAAGTATTTACCTATTGGCTGATATAACTAGCTTTCCATTTCCAGTTCGTTTGAAATTAATGGTGTGTGTATAATAAATTGTTTAATATTACTTTTGATTTCAAATAATTAATATATATATATATATATATATATATATATATATATATATATATATATATATATATATATATATATATTAAAAGAGATATTATTTTTGTGATACAATGGCTAAGTTGCTTTCATAAATTATAAAAGAAATATGAGATTTATTACCAATGAATAACTAAATGTGTAAATGTAGCATGCTAATTAAGTAGGGTCACGATTTCTTGCTTGGTTGAGTGGTCGGGTGATCTAGTGTTTATATTCAATATTTTATTTTAATAAAACTATGTCCTATGTAATCTTTTAAAAATTTGGATGAAAAGTTTTCATGATAATAAAATAAAATAGAGATATAATTAGAGAAAATAAGTTGTGTATTAATAATGTTAAATTATTTTATATTGTCATTCAATTATTTACTAATGTGAATATGATAAGTTTGTGAAGTTTTACAAAAATTATATTAAAATTAGTTAATAGTATTAAACTATATTGCCATTGTATAATCATTAAATTAATAATTATTGATGTTCAATACTTAATCCAAAAATATTGGTGATCTCCATTATTACTATAAATGGTTTTCTTATAAACTATTGTGATTTCAATCTATCATTAACTTTATGTTATTATTCTTATTGCTTCAATCTCTAGAAATTTCTTTTTATAGGTATAAGAATTTTATTTATTTTCATTTACACATTTTGGAAACTAACATTCTATTTTTCTTTTCTTTTCTTTCCTTCTTTATTTTTTTTTATTTTAATTTTCAGTCCCTACACTAGCCCTCTTGGATGACTCCAATGTATAAGCTTGTTAATGCTTCGAAAAGACAATAAGTTAGAAAGTATGATTGTTTTACATTTCTTCAGTCTCAATTGAGATACTTATATCATCTCAATTGAGATACTTATATCATGTTTCGATAATTTTAAGAAGACTCTAGTTTATTAGCATTATGCTTGTAATGAAATATAAATTACAATGTATTATATCAATAATTTACCTGCATCTTTCTCTTAATCAAAATTTCGGTTTGACAAAAATATTATTGAGTTAAACATTTGATAAGGCCCTCATTTTCAATTTTTTAAGAATAAAAAAATTAAAAAATTTCTTGCACATATTTTGAATGAATGAATCTATCATAATCATTTTTTCATAACCAAAATAATTTGACACCATATGTTTCAATTATATGGAGATCACTCCAATTTTCAAACTATGCATGCCTTTTATTTTAAGAAAGAAACAATAATAATAATCTATATTATTAATTATTAATCTATACTAATAATAAACAAAATATCTTCATTTGGTATCCATATTACATTGGATAATTTTACCTTCAACTTATTTCTTATTTTGGAATGTCTTTAATTTTAAAACCAAGGAAAATCTCAAGATTGCAACCACTGCACCTAAAAGGATGTTATTTTAAAGGCAAAAGTAGATTTTATGAAAATTCACACTATTATGACCACTATTCAAAAACACAACATTCAAATTCTGTAACGGGCCACAGCTACTCTGTATCACTATAGTGCACTATTAGTAACCAAGTTAAAAACATTTTGATGCAATTCAAATATGTCCCTTTCATCAGTGTAACGATGGAACTTGGTGATCTAAAAAAAAAAAAACAATGGAACTAAGTATTATATTTTGCTCCTTTTCATCAATCAAAATATAACCCAAAGAAAATGCTGAAGCTACATAACCCGAGGATAGAATGCAGGATTTCTAAAAACTCCTTACATGACTCCTTATGATCATTTTAAAGTGTTAAGAGCGGGGAGATGTCTGAACAAGTATAATTGTGAAAAGTTAATATTGTGACTACTCATTTGATGTTGTGATAGATGTATCCTTGACCTAATCATAGATGAAGGTGCGTCATTTAGAAACTAGGAACCTGAACTAATGTGTTAATTATATAGGATGGGGAAGCCCATTTTTTCTCCCATAATAATTGCTTCGAGTCTGAAACTGCTACACGCAAACAGTTCAATACAAAGAAAATAAAAATATACTCAGATTGAGAAACCAAAGCTCTAATGTGAGTGGAAATCAAATTCTGTGGATAGGAACAAAATATACTCAAATTTTGTTGTGAGCAAGTGAGGATTTTTTGTTTTCACTTTTACAACAAAAATGTTACTGCGTCCAATTCTCAAAAATTTGAATGAGTGAAAACGATGTTCTCAAAAAAGATTCCAAAAAGGTCACAATTTATTATTCAAAAACAGAGGATCTAGTGAAAACAATGTTGTCATTGGATATTTCTGGTAACAAGTTTAGTGAAGAACTGACAGTGATATTCAATAACTTGTCTGAGTGTCCTAGATACTCATAGCAAGAACTGAATCTAGGTTGGAATAAAATCCACGGCATACTGCCTGAATTCTTAATGTTTTTTGAAGTTGGAAACATTGGTCCTATCAGGGAATCAATTAAAGGGTGGAGTTCCAAAATCACTTCAAAATGCAAGTTATTTGCTCTCACTGATGCTATCCAATATCAGTTTGAGTGGAGATCCTCCACTGATAATCAATAACTTATCTAGATATATTGGATACTCATTGGAAGAATTAGATTTGGGCATGAATCAAATGGCACTCTTCCAAACACTCTCTCAGTGTTCCCATCTTTAAGAAGATTGTACCTTTATAGGAACAAGCTAAATGGGACAATTTCTGAAGATGTTGGATTTCCAGCTCGCCTAGAACAACTAGATTTGAGTTCAAACGCTTTATCTGATAACTCATTGGCTCTGGAATTTAGCCAAAACTGGGGCCCATGTTTTCAATTGAATTAGATAGGATTGAGATCTTGAAAGTTAGGTCAGACATTTCCCAAATGACTTTAGCTATATTGACTTTAGCTATCTTGAATCAAATCAATTTGATGGTCCCATTCCACCACTTGTACGAGGTTTCATATTTCTTGATTTATTCCATAACAAAAGATGAACATCCCTGTATAAAAAAATGAACAAGAATAATTTTATTACATTTCTGTAATATAGATTAAATTGTTTATAAAATATTAATTTCTAATTAATAGTCAAATAATGATAGGATGCTTGAATGTGCATATATATATATATATATATATATATATATATATATATATATATATATATTCGAGGAAAGATCTTCAATCTAAATCTTGATATTTTCTTATCTCAAAATGTCTTTTAAAACTACAAATCATTTATGATTATATTAATAACGTAATATTATCATTTTTTGATAAATTATTTGTTTAAAAAGTATATAATGCGTTGAAAGAGTTTTACTATTATTAACTTCAATTACTAGAGTTTTAAAATGACATCCATTAATATTAATATATTTAATTTTATATCATTTCGTATTAGTTAAACAAATGTAATAAACAATGATGGTAATAAAACTTAAGTAGCGGAGTAGGCTATACAACTTTTACTTATTTTCTGATCGCAAAACTATATTTTTCTTCCTTTTTTATATATCATTTTTCTCCTTGGAAGTTATTTAGTGTCAAATTGAGCATAAGTTTGAGGGGTAGTTTTTCTATCTCATTGTCTATTTCTTAAGCTTTTAGTCTTTATAATTTTCTTGGGATTTCATATTTTCTTCATTCTCTTATTATATCTATTTAAGGAACACTTTTGAAGGATATCTTAATTTTTGGGAGAAAAAATCTGGATTATAGGTGCCAGCTTGTTGATGTGGAAAAATGCAAAGGCATCTCTCACGGTTGGATTTGGAGAGAGAATAAAGGAAGCCTTTTCTAGATTTATTATTTTCTTTAAAAGTGGATGACTAAGGAATCTTATGTCTTATATATTTTGAGTTAATAATGGGTTGCTAATTTTCGGGCTTGAGGGAGCCAATTGGAATTGTGATCTAGTTATTTTTGTATGATATTAAAAAGGTTCATTGTCAAGGAATTGAACTTGAACTACTTTAGTAAAAAATGATCTTAGATTCGAGCACAGTTGTTTGGATTAGGTGGAAGTTAGGTGGTTACTTAAACAATCCCAAAAATCAAAACATAACCTTCCTTCATCATTTGCGAAAGAATTTAAATCAGTTGACTAAATTTCTAGCTAATTCATTTTAATTTATTTTTAATATCTAACTTCATTACAAATTTAAATTCAGAGTTTCTTTCAAATCCAATAGCATTCAACTTGTTCGATTTAAAGAAAAATAATTTCAGTTGCACAACTGTAAAAGCAGTACAGTTTAAAGACAATTCAATTTACAAAATTCTACTGTCATATATAATACAGCACACCTAAAATGTTTGGTGTAAAATATTCCTACTTCCTACAAAGCCATTGCATCTTCCAAAACCATGCATGACATAACATGAATCCCCTAATACAGGTGCTCATTTGTTTGTAGACAACTCAAACGAAAACCAAGAACCCATTCCAAAACATAGTGCATAATGATCTACACGTCCTTTAGAGAATAGATGCATGTTGCAGAACTTGTGCTTTTCTGGCATGGGAATCATGATATCTCCGTGACATTTGGGATATAGTGAGACATTTAGGCATGCTTTGAGTTCAACATCTCTGGTGAAGGACTCCTTCCTTTGTTGAAACGTATCATTGAAGATGAATTGTAACAAATCCAATAATAAAGTAGCATTCCACAATCTAAAGGAAGTGAGTCAGCTATTGTTATCACTGCTTTAACGTTCACCCTACCTGACTCTTAGCCTGTCTCATGTCTTCCATGTTTAAAGGCCTCGCTTTAATTTCTTGTTCTTCCTTGTCTTTATTGTTTGAAGCATCTTCGGAGCTTTGGCCTTCTGCTTCTCTTTGCTTCTTTTCCTAACATATTGCAACATATATTTAGTTAGATCTTCAGCTCATACCAAAGTTTGCATGGATGGAGATGTCAAACTTAAAACAGTAGAAGAAGTTGTTTAATAGCTACCATGTCTTTCATTCTCTTCCTCATGGCCTCATGCTCTCCTATTCTAGTCCTCTGTCCAATCATACTATCAACCTTAGCAGGCAGTGCGAACAGAGCTCGAATGTTCTTTTCATCCTCTCCAAACCATTTTGATGTGAATGATGGTTGACATTGAGACATTAATGAAACTTGAACATTTGCAATTGCCTTTGCTAGCATTTTTTTCCAGTACCAGGAGGCCCAAAAAGCAATATAGCTCTGTTTGAATTTGGGTCGCTGATTTATTGATCACCATTTATATGCTCTGAATCAACTATGTTTAAGTAGACAAGAAGCATAGAAAAGTGCAAACGACATTTGTTCCATCATCTAAAAGAGGGAGACGCTCTAATCTCAAATATAATGCCATGTTTAACCAGAAAACTAATATGAATGATAACAAATCAACAATAAGTGTTACGTGCACATAATTAGCACTAGGTAACATTTGTATAACAACATAAGCCATATTTTGATTACAAAAAGTACACATTAAAGTATGATATCAGGAAAACACCACACATTTATCAGGAAAGATGCATCATTCATCTCCTGCTGCTGCCCTGTTTCCAACACAAGATACTGATACTAAAAAAATGCAACAATCTATTTATAATATATAATTTCTGAGATGTGCAACAATAGGCTTACACATCATTACTATATTTTTTCGCATCATGCTTAATTAGTAAGAATCATTAGAAGCTAAAAATAAATTTTAAAAAAGCTGAATTTCATACCCTGCTGCGCGCAATAGTTCAACGTAGAATTAAGCCTTTAAATAGTACCCCCTACTAAGTGTTCGAATTTGTTGCTGTCATAACTGAGTATGTTGAAACCTGATTTGGCTTCAGATATGAGAAAGAAGCTTGATGGTTTTACCATATTCATCAATGGGGAAACTGAGGATATGAAGGAAGCAAACATGGGGAAAAGGGACCTGTAATCTTTAGAATCAGAGCTGAAGTATGATTTTCTAAAGATTTTAGCATGGCATAGTGCCTTTTTGACAAGCTCTGGTATAATTCGTATTCCTACGGAAATGTATTCAATTGATTTTCATTCATTTTTTGTATTCATGACTATATTTATCCTAAGGAATTCTAGAAGTAGAGGAGTTGTTCAATACTTCAGATTCATGGCACACTAAGAATGGTTTTTCTTTTTTATTTTCTCGCTAAACTGTTTTCTATATAAAAAATTGGGTATTTAGCTACTTCCCCAATACTTTTTCTTATTTTCTCTCTCATTTTTTTGGTTATTATTTGTTCCATTTTTTCTGGCGTGCCATTACATTGCAGTGACTATATCTTTTAAAAACTGTAAGCACTTCAACCATATAAGTGTTTGTCTTTGCTAAACCCCAATGACCGGTGTTGTAAAGTTATTAAAGAGACCAACATGCCCTGTTGATTCAGGAATCTCTCACAAAAGTTGGATATGTAGCTACTTCCTCAATACTTTTTCTTTGATTTCTCTTATTTTCTATGATTTCATAATTTAAAATCACATTTTACTACTTCCTTATTTCTTATTAGCTATGACTTCATCACTTATTTTTGCTCAACAGTTCTACAGAGGAGACCTTTTGTTGAACAAAATTATTGCACTTTGCACCAGGGAACAGAGAGGATTAGGCGCAATCCCCCTTTCTTATTAGGCGCTATGACTTCATCACTTATACTCATTAATCAAATTATTACTAAGTACATTAAGTTCTTCGAAATCTCCATCAGATATTTATTGAGTTTCTCGTAACTTATACTATATAGGTTAATGTATGACTAGTCAATGTTCACAATACCAACATTTATGCTTATATTCAATTCATAGATCAAATTATTATTAACCAGATTGAGTTATTCAAAATCTACATAAGATATTCATTGAGTTCCTCATAACTTAGTATTAGACAAATCGGTGTATGACTAGTCAATGCTTAGTGTACTAATATTTATACTTGTATTCAAATCATTGATCAAATTGCTATTAAGAATATTGAGTTTTTTAAAATCTCCATCAAATATTTATTAAGTTTCTCGTAACTTGTATTGAACAGGTTAGTGTATGACTAGTCAACACTCAATGTACCAATATTTATATTTGTATTCAATTCATTGACCAAATTACTACTAAATATATTGAGCACTTGAAAATCTTTGTCAAATATTTGTGGAGTTTCTCCTATTCAGGATTAGACATATCAATGTTTGACCAAAATAGTTGAGCTAGTGCATCAAAATTTGTGCCTATATTTAGTTTTATCTTCTGGTAAAAAGTTTGGGGCAAGATTAACTAATGAGTAAGCTATATGTATGCTTAATTGTTTCCCTTAATTTACTATGGAACTTGTTATAACTAATAATTTCTCTATTATTTGATTTAACAATTATTCATGACAGTAACATTTTGTTTATGTCTAACACCATTTTGATTTTATTTTTCATTTGACTTGCTTTTTTTTTTTTTTTTTTATCTATAAGTATCAAAGATAAGTACCAAGAGATTTATAATAATTCACGCATCCTACTTAATGAACTAAGATAGACTCTCTCAATAACTACCTTGATTTCAATATTTTGTTCATGCTTAAGATTTTGTCGTTAAAAAATAGCCATAATAATTCTCTATGCTCACACCTAATAATTTTTTTTTTGCATTATAATATTTTAATTTTAAATCAAATTAATCTTATTTTTACTTTTTTTATCCAAACCTCGTAACTTTGGAAGGGGTATAATTGATGTAGTGACGCCTGCCTTTTATAAGAAAGGTCTTATTGTGAAACATGTGTGAATATTTAAACTGGTTTTCAGTTTTCAAATATAATTTTCAAAAAAACACACATTCAACAAAATTGGATCTAAAATAATTTTTAACTCAATTTCAAAATGATATTAATGTAATTTTTACTATTGTACCATACTACCGTCGTCACTATCATCATCACATTTTTACCACCACCTCCACCATCATCGTCACTATCATTCCACCGCATCACCATTGTCATCATCACTTGGATCCTGCTACTTTCATCGGCACCATTATTTTATAATGGAGCAAAATAAGGTAAAATAATTGATTCATTTTATTTATTTTCAATTTACAACATCATTTTAAAAACTAAAAACAAAGAATAAACCGAAATTCAAAACTAAAGCTGGTTTTAATTTTAAAAAATTTTAAAACTAAAACCGAGAAACTCAATAATGAAAATTTAGCTCTAGAAAAGATAAATTGATTTAAATAGGGTCATGACAAAATTTTGCTAGCTTCTATTTTAGTCTGCTTTGCTTTAGAATATTTACATTCAAATAACTGTTTTATAACAAAACAAAAAATAAAAAAGCTATTTATTGATTCTACATATAAAAAGATTAAGTATGCTATTTTTTCGGACAAAATTATGGTGTGTTTGATGATGATGTTGCAGGTTGTTTGTGCTGAAGAGGAAATTATGTGCATTGAGAGGGAGAGGGAAGCACTCCTCCAATTCAAGGCTGCCCTTCTGGATCGCTATGGCATGCTCTCTTCTTCGCTGCAGCAACCTCACCTCCCATAATCTAATGCTCGACCTTCACAATTAATGGAACTATAAGTATTATATTTTTCTCCTGTTCATCAATCAAAACATAACCCAAAGAAAATGTTGAAGTTACATAGCCTGATGAGGATAGAATGCAGGATTTCTAACAAACTCATGACATGACTCGTTATGACATTATAAAGTGTTAAGAGCGGGGAGATGTCTGAACAAGTATAATTGTGAAAAGCTAATATATATTCTGACTACTCATCTAATGTTAAGATAGACGTATCCCTGACCTAATCATAGATGAAGGTTTGTCATTCAGAAACTAGGAATCTGAACTAATCCGTCAAATTATATAGGATGGGGAAATTTGAATAGATCAAACATAAATTCTGAATATTATTAACTATGGATCTAGGTCATTTCATGCAACTTTATTCCTGACAGAATAACATAATCAATTCAAAATTTGAATCAACGTTTAATGAAACTTAAAAATATGCATATGAAACTATGCGGAGGATGCTTTTCGTTAATTCGAATTTAATCTACCTTTACAATACGTTTTGTTAACAATATATATGAGAAAGAGATTAAATCACAGTATACATATATAATTCTAAGAGAGTTACATAAATCCTTATGCGTTGATCTAATTTTAATCTAATAATTCTAATTAAAATATTTTACTCAATCACGTGCCTCTGATTTCAGCCTCCCTCATCCCCACCGTCCTAAAATTCTTTGTTCAAAACCTTGATTGGTTACCACGCATCTCCCTCTGTCGTTCTCAAGGTTCCCATTCTGCATATTTTCGATTATTGGTTCTTTACAATTCATATATATTTTTCTCTCATTTTTTTTATGATTCACAGTCGTCCACCTCCGTCTACCACTTACTTTGTCTTTTGGAGATTCGTCCCCTATCTTTCTTTTTTACAATTTCTGTCTGGTTTTCATTGGCACACCTACTTCTTGTTCAAGAGTTTAGCCATTTTTGAATGAATTAAAGCTTATTAACGTAAGGGATCAAAAGAATGAATTACATAAAACTAATAAAAGGCCTTCTCCACAGCTGAATTTTAATTTGTATGTGCTATTTATATCAATCTAACTCCATTCTCTTAATTTGATTCCTCTCAATTCAAGGTTATTTTTATGCTCTCACAATTCAAGGTAGCATCTTCACAAGCAAGTATGCTTCTTCAATTAATAATTTTAAGGAATAATTAAGTTTTAGTCCTTCAATTTTTTTTAATTATAGATTTTAGTTCTTAAATAAATATTTAACTTGTCAAATTCCTCAAAATTTTGTTTAGTTATGACTTTTAGTTCCTGTCATATGATGAAGTGGTGTCCTGGGAAACTGACACCTGTCATTTTTCCCATTATTATTTTATGAAGTTGATATGCTTGCAGCTTTTAACAGCTAGAAATGGCTTCCTCACCCAACCATGGCTCTGGACTGATAAAAACAAAACCACTTATTCGGTGACAAAAATCCAGATCTGGACCTCCCTCGTGGCTTTACCTTGTTAATATTCGCGTTGATTTTAACATTCAGGCACATCCATCATCGCTCTCAATTTTATTTTATTTTTTCTCTCAACGGACACACCTCTCCAATTCTCACTACCCTCTCTCATAATTTTGGTAGCAGACATATGTTCATCAGACGCACATGCTGCTCTCACATTCTAGCTATATGTATCATTTTTAGTAATTTGACCAACATTATTGAACACCCTTTGATGTATATATCATACCTTGAGAGTGATAAGAACAGAGACAAAGAGATATTTGATTGATGATATGATAAAGAAACATTGATGTAAATAAGTTTTTTTGTGTTTTTCATTTTGGATTTTTTTTAAAAGTCTTATTTTAGTGTTTTATGTTTAGGAGTGAACCATTTTAGTCCTTTCATTAATTTATCATTAACCTTCTTTATGTTTTAAATTTTAAAATAATTAATTTTAAAGCAAAAACACAAAAAATAATAAAAAACAAAAACAAAAATTACCAAGTTCGATCTTATCCTAATCTTCCATAATCAATTACACAAATTAAATGATTTTGCACCCCTAGCAAGGGTGCGGGGAGAAATGGTATCGGTGGAACAACATATTTCTTCTGCCTTAAAGTTGTTTCAAATACAGAAAAAACATATAAGATAATCAACCCCGACTCCTCCAAGTGGCTTCTCAGTTGTCAAAGCTTGGCTCAATCCTTCCACAACGACCACTTCATCCTCATAAATTTTATAATTTTTTTTTTATATTTGTAGTGTCCACTATTCACCAAATAACGCACATGATAAAAAGTTATCAATGTAACATTTGTAACTTTATGTTTGTGATGTTTTATTCTCCTTGTATTATACTTAAGTATGTATATCAAACTCATTTTTAAAGTACAAGAAAATCAGCATTAGTCATGACTCAATTTATATGTAATTTATCAAAAAAATCTCACTAAAATTTTCATGACTCAAGTATTAGTGACAAAAAAAAAATTTTGTCCCTTAATGCTTTGACTTTTGTGGCATTTCTAATGTAAGAACTCTATTATTGAGTTCTTAATTAATTTTTTATTAGTGAGTCCTTTAAGATCGAGTACTCAGTACTAATTTTACTCTAATTAATGGTAAAACTTAATTGATTTCTTAATTTATTTTTTAGTAGATACTATTTTATCTTTCCACTCACACAAGAATAATCTCTTTTAGTTTCAAAATTATTATTATTTTTAGTTAAACAATCTTAATTGTAGTTGCTTATATAAGAAACTTCTATACAAACTCCATTAATCGTAGGCTAGCTTTTTGGTGTTTTGTCTACAAAGTCGTACAAGGAGCCACCGACTCTATAAAAATTTCCACATTTATTGTTTTAAATAATATTGTGATGACAATGTCTTTTCTAAATTAAAGGAGCCACGCCGGCCACTTCATAAAAATTTCCACAATTATTATCTTAAATAATGCGATGACTGGACTCTTTTTCAAGTTTTCCACAATTATTATCTTAAATAATGCGATGACGGAGGCCAAGTTACTTTTATAGAAATTTCCAATTATCTGTTTTCCAGGGCCAACAAATTCATATATTCAAGATGTAGATATTCACAAAACATCAGAAAATCAACACAAAATCCATGACATCTATGAAGATTAAATTATTATCAACAAAATCCATGACTTATACGGACCATGCATATGCATTGAATACTACTTATACATGCGTAGAAGTTACATGTTTAGCTTGATATCATCAAGAAATTTTGGGTGGATAATTTTTTTAAAAGATGTTTAGCTTCATAGAAAAGGAGGAGCTCTGACAACAAAAATGAAAGAAAAGACGAGTCTGTATGGGTAACAAGTGTGAGTAAAAGAAGCTCTACCAAAAAAAATGAATAAAAAAGGTTTATTATCTTTTTTAGTTTTTAATGAAAGAAAAGACGAGTCTGTATGAATAAACCTTTTTATATTTTTGCTTTTAATTTTTAATAAATGTTTTAGTGTTTTTGGTCATTCTAATTTTTCTCTGTTACCAGTTTTGGTCTTTATTAACAAGTAACAATTACTTACCTAGCTTATAAATTAAAATAAGCTAACTAATAAGTTATTAATTTGTGTTGTCTTAATTTTACCCTTTGTAAGAGACTAAATCCTTTTCCTGTACCTAACTTTTCTTGGTATTTTTTAATTTATATTTAATTCACATATTACAAATTAAAATTAAAAAATTATGTTTGATATATAATAGTTCGTCATATTTTTTTACAACAAAATAAGAAATAAATATATCAAATACTTAGATCTTGCTTGGAATTTTCTCCATGGTTCAATCCCTTCTCAACTTGCAGCATCTTGATCTCAGCCTCAATACTTTTAAGGGAAATATACCATCCCAACTCGGAAATCTTTTCAAGTTGCAGTATCTTGATCTCAGGTACTATTCTTTTGAAGGAAATATATACCATCTCAGCTAGGGAAATATTCAAGATTTGAAATTTTTAAGTATGCGAAGGAATCATTTCAATGAATTTTACCACTACAAATTTGTTATCTCAGAAGCATTCAACTCTTGGATCTCTCACTAAACAACTTGTCCGGACAAATTCCTAAGTGCATAAATTTTTTTGCTTCAATGGCTCAAAAGATATTTTCAAGAGATTATCAAGGTCATTTGTATAATGCCAATGCCAGTGGTTTTTCAGGCGATTCGTCATATTATTTGAATGCATTCTTGATGTGAAAAGGTTCAGAACAAATGTTCAATGATAATGACTTTTCACTTTTAAAACGTATTGATTTGTCGAACAATAATTTTTTAGAAGAAACCCCAGTGAAAACAGAGAATTTATTTGCATTGGTCTCATTAAATTTATCAAGAAACAAATTGACTGGAAAAATTCCTTCAAATATTAGAAACCTAAGGTCGCTTGAATTTTTTGATTTGTTAACATACCTGCTAGATGGTTCAATTCCTGAAAGTCTTACTCAAAGTAATCGACTCTTCATGTTAGATATTTCAAGGAACCATTTAAGAGGAGAAATTCCAACTGGCACACAATCACAAAGTTTTCGATGCCTTAAGTTCAATATTCACTTTTTAGTCGTGAAGTTTACATGAGTATGGGCATTCGGATTTATTATAAGCTTTTGGATGACGCTTGGCGGAATCTTATTCAAGCTTTCTTGGCAACATGCCTATTTCAGGTTCTTGAACAGTTTACGACACAATATTTGTGCCAAGGTAGCAATGTTCCCTAATAAAATATCAAAGGCAGCTAAAGGTTAGCATGCATGTAATAATATTATAAAATATTAATTGGTAACGTATATTTAATAACTGATAAGGATCTAGTGTTTATAATAATAATAATGAGGATAATGATTTCTTGCTCGTTGGAATGTTGGGTACATCTAGTGTTTATAATGACAATAATAATAATTTTAAAGTGCAGTTTTTTGTTTTCATAAATTAGAAATTTTGTGTTTATTATTTTTCTAATATTTTAAATGTGAATGTCATTGCCTTACGATATACGATTAAGTTTTCCAAGTCATAATTTCTTGACCGGAGACTTTTCCAAGTCTTCCCCACTGATGAGGTAGTGAAGAAGACCCTTTGGATACTTGCAATAAATTATGAGTGCCCCAACTGTTGAGAAAGTGCCTTCCATTAACCATCCCGGTGTTATATATATGCATGCCTATTGCCACTGCTAAACTCACCAAAATCATTCTAATTCTCATATTCAGTGGATTCATTTCATCAATCACTTTGCCTTTCTCATCATAACCACCAAAATGCCAACCATTAATCCAGTTCGTTTCAAATTCATGGAAGGCATAATAACATTTATGATGATGATGTTGCAGGTTGTTGTTTCTGCTCAAGACCATATTATGTGCATTCAGACTGAGAGGGAAGCACTCCTCCAATTCAAGGCTGCACTTGTGGATGACTATGGCATGCTCTCTTCTTGGACCACTGCTGATTGCTGCCAATGGCAAGGGATTCACTGCAGCAACCTCACCGGCCATGTTCTAATGCTCGACCTTCATGGTGATCTGTTTAATGATGTCCCGCAACGTTATATGAGAGGAGAGATCCACAAGTCGTTGATGGAGTTGCAACAATTAAACTATTTAAACCTCAGTTGGAATTCTTTTCAAGGCAGAGGAACCCTGGAGTTTCTTGCTTCTCTCAGCAACTTGAGATACCTTGATTTGTCATATTCTGATTTTGACGGAAAAATTCCAACTCAGTTTGGCTCTCTTTCTAATTTGAAATACTTAAATCTTGCTAGGAATAATCTGGAGGGTTCAATCCCACGTCAACTTGGAAATCTCTCCCAGTTGCAGCATCTTGATCTCAGTTGGAATTCTTTTGAAGGAAATATACCCTCTCAAATTGGAAATCTCTCCCAGTTGCTGCATCTTGATCTCAGCTTCAATCAATTTGAAGGAAATATACCCTCTCAAATTGGAAATCTCTCCCAGTTGCAGCATCTTGATCTCAGGTTGAATTCTTTAGAAGGAAGTATACCCTCTCAAATTGGAAATCTCTCCCAGTTGCAGCATCTTGATCTCAGTTTGAATTCTTTAGAAGGAAGTATACCCTCTCAAATTGGAAATCTCTCCCAGTTGCAGCATCTTGATCTCAGTTGGAATACTTTCGAAGAAAGTATACCGTCCCAACTTGGGAACCTTTCAAATTTGCAGAAGCTTTATCTTGGAGAATCATATGATGGTGGTGCTCTCAAAATTGACGATGGAGATCATTGGCTGTCTAATCTCATTTCTTTAACCCATCTTTCCTTCCACTCCATATCTAATCTCAACACTTCTCATAGCTTCCTCCAAATGATTGCCAAGCTACCAAAACTTATAGAACTAAGATTATTTCATTGTAGCCTTTCCGATAATTTTATCCTTTCATTAGGGCCCTCAAAATTCAATTTTTCAAGTTCCTTTTCAGTCCTTGATCTTTCCTTCAACAGCTTCACGTCATCAATGATACTCCAGTGGCTGTCCAACGTCACTTCCAACCTTGTTGAGCTTGACCTTAGTCATAACCTCTTGGAGGGTTCCACATCATCAAATCATTTTGGCATGGTCTTGAATTCACTTCAGCACCTTGACCTCTCCTATAACAATTTGAATAAAGAGCTTTCAGTGATAATCCATCAATTGTCTGGGTGTGCCAGATTCTCGTTGCAAGAACTGAACTTAGAAGGAAATCAAATCAATGGTACGTTTACGCTTTCTGACCTTTCAATATTTTCTTCCTTGAAAACATTGGATCTTTCAGAAAATCAATTAAACGGAAAAATTCCAGAGAGTAACAAATTGCCATCTCTGTTGGAGTCTTTGTCAATCAGATCAAACTCTTTAGAAGGTGGAATTCCCAAATCATTTGGGAATGCATGTGCTTTGCGCTTGTTGGACATGTCTTATAATAGCTTGAGTGAAGAGTTTCCAATGATAATCCATCACTTGTCTGGATGTGCTAGATATTCATTGGAACGATTATTTCTAGGCATGAATCAAATCAATGGTACACTTCCTGACCTTTCAATATTCTCATCTTTAAGAGGATTATATCTTGAGGGAAACAAGCTAAATGGAGAGATTCCTAAAGATTATAAATTTCCACCTCAACTGGAGAGACTAGATATGCAATCAAATTCCTTAAAGGGTGTGCTCACTGACTATCATTTCGCTAATATGTCTAAGTTAGACCACTTGGATTTATCTGACAACTCCTTACTGGCCTTGGCATTTAGCCAAAATTGGGTCCCACCATTTCAGTTGAGCCACATAGGATTGCGATCTTGCAAGCTAGGTCCAGTATTTCCCAAATGGTTGGAGACACAAAATCAATTTGATGATATTGATATTTCAAATGCTGGAATTGCAGATATGGTTCCGAAGTGGTTTTGGGCTAATTTAGCATTCCAAGAATGGATTTCAATGAATATTTCATACAATAATCTCCGTGGTATAATTCCAAATTTTCCCACAAAGAATATTCAATATTCCCTAACTCTTGGACCAAATCAATTTAATGGCCCTATTCCACCATTTCTGAGAGGTTCCCAGATTCTTGATTTATCCCATAACAAATTCTCAGACTCTCTTTCATTTTTATGTGTGAATCGTACAATTGAAACTTTATACCAATTAGACCTTTCAAATAATCATTTCTCTGAAAAAATTCCGGATTGTTGGAACCATTTCAAGTCATTATCTTATTTGGACTTAAGTCACAATAATTTTTCAGGAAGGATACCTACATCCATGGGATCTCTTCTTCATCTTCAAGCATTGCTATTGAGAAACAACAACTTAACAGATGAGCTACCTTTCTCCTTAAGGAGTTGCACAAATCTAGTAATGCTAGATATTGCAGAAAACAGATTATCAGGGCTCATCCCTGCTTGGATTGGGAGCGAATTACAAGAGTTGTAATTTTTAAGTTTGGGAAGAAATAATTTCCATGGAAGTTTACCATTGAAAATTTGCTACCTAAGTAACATTCAACTCTTGGATCTCTCACTAAACAGTATGTCTGGGAAAATTCCTAAATGCATAAAAAATTTTACTTCAATGACTCAAAAGAAATCTTCAAGAGATTATCAAGTTCTTTCATATTATATCAAAACCAGTCGCTATCCAAGTTATCAAAAATATGATTTGAATGCATTCTTGATGTGGAAAGGTTCAGAACAAATGTTCAAAAATAATGGGTTACTACTTCTAAAAAGCATTGATCTCTCAAGCAATCACTTTTCTGGAGAAATTCCACTGGAAATAGAGAATTTATTTGGATTGGTTTCATTGAATTTATCAAGAAACCATTTGACCAGAGCGATTCCTTCAAATATTGGAAAGTTAACATCACTTGACTTTCTTGATTTGTCAAGAAACCATCTAGTTGGTTCAATTCCATGGAGTCTTACTCGAATTGATCGACTCGGCGTGTTAGATTTGTCACATAACAATCTATCTGGAGAAATTCCAACTGGTACACAATTACAGGGTTTCAATGCCTCATGTTATGAAGATAATCTTGATCTTTGTGGACCGCCACTAGAGAAATTGTGTATTGATTGGAAGCCTGCACAGGAACCAATTGTTAAACTTCCTGAAGATGAAAGATTGCTCTTCACCCGTGAATTTTACATGAGCATGGCAATTGGATTTGTTATAAGCTTCTGGGGCGTCTTTGGCTCAATCTTAATAAAGCGTTCTTGGAGACATGCTTATTTCAAGTTCATAAGCAATTTATCAGACGCTATTTATGTCATGGTAGCAGTGAAAGTTTCCAAGTGGCGTCACAGGATAGCCGGTAATAATATTTTAGTCTTCGTATATATACTTCATTTTCCTTTATATGATAAATAGCAGTCACAAACCATTGTTTACAACTAGATGGCGTTTTTCTCTTTTGTTTTAACCTTTAGATCCTCAATTAATAAAAAAAACAATTATTCATCAACACGAACCTTAGTTTACTATTACACCGTAGGTAAACAAGTTGTAGTCCGGTTTTCTTCTTAAAAGAAGACTAGCTAGAACATATATGATATATCTTTGAATGAACTAGTTTTAACTAAAGATGAACAAGCAGTTGTAATGAGAAAGAAAAGTTGGACGTGCATGCATGTTTGTTTTGTATTTCTGAAATCTAGATTAGATTGTTTATAAAATACTAATTTGTAATTTAATATTCAATAATGATACGATGCTTGAAAATATACATTAAATGAGTTGTATATATATATTCGAGTAATCTAAATCTTGATATTTTAAATATTCTTATCTCAAAATGTTTTTTAACATGACAACAAATCATCTTTTGGGATTTTTTTAATCCCGTAATATAAATATTTTTCTAAAAAGCATATAATAAGTTCAAATAGTTCAATGTATTGGATTTTTACATGGGATTTATTAAAATTAATATATTTAATTTTATTTATTTTCATGTCATTTCGGGGTATTAGTTAAATAAATTAAAGGAATGATGATTGTTATGTAGGTTATAAAACTTCTTTACACTAACATTTCATATTAAACAAATTAAAATACTTTAACCTATTTTCTAATCGCTAAATAATAACTCAATATAAATTATATATATATTTTTCTTGATATATCTTTTTCCTCGTAAGTTATTAAGTGTAAAATAGAAAATAAGTTTGAGGTAGTTTTTCTATCTCATTTTCTACTTCTTTATATAGCTTTTAGTCATGGTGCTTTTCTTGGCATTTCAATGTTTTCTTTATTCTTTTGTTACTTCTGGTTGAGGACAAATTTTGAAGGATCGATATTTTAATTTTTGGCAGAAAAATTCTGAATTCTAGGTGCCAGCTTGTGGAGGTGGAAAATGCAAAGAGATACTTTTGGAGGTGAGAAGGCATCTCTCGCAGTTGGATTTGGAGACCGAGAGAGAATTAAGGAAGGCTTCTAGAGCTTGAGGGAGCCTGTTAGGGAACCAGTGTCAAGCTAGAAGAAGAGGTCTAGCACCTCCAGAAATTAAGGACGGAACAGAGCACACAGAAGGAGGAGAAGGCTGTAATCATTCTTATTGCCTTTGCTTGTTATTACATGGTTTTTATAGAATTCCTAATATGGAATAATCCTAGGAATATTACAATAACCGTTTTATTGATAAGAATTGCTCAGCAGGATCACAATTCCAAGCAAGGCGATCCGGGGAAAGATCTGCAGAAGCTTCTGTTTTGGCAGGATTCTTCAAACGAATTCATCCAGGTAAGTGGGCCTCTTTATCTTGCGTTTGGGCTTGACTTCTTGCTGCACCTCCTGTTTTGCGATTTCCACCTCTGAGTTTGCATTTTGGTCTTCTTCTTCTCCTGATATCGTATCATCCCTGGGCCCTTGTAAAATCACCTTGTCCTCAAGGTGATATTCTTCTTGCAATTCATTCCAATCTTCCCATGAAGTCTCGTCCGGAGATAGTCCGCGCCATTGAACTAAGACCTCCCAAGGAGCTTTCGGAGAGGTTCGTCGGTGATTTAATATAGCCAAGGGTGAAATCAGGGGCTGGTCATTGATGAAAGTTTGTGGAAGTGACTCAGGGGATGGTGATGTCAGTGGTCCTCGAAAGGGTTTAAGCTTCGAACAATGGAATACCGGGTGTATTTTTGCCTCATCAGGTAGCTTGAGCTTATAAGCAACTGGGCCAATGCGTTCAATGACTTGGAACGGACCGTAGAAGCGTTTTGCTAGCTTGGCGCAAACTGAGGAATTCCCCTTGGTTGAAGATTGTCGGTAAGGGCGTAACCGGAGAAGAACCCAATCACCGACCTGGTAATGGACCTCTCTTCTTTTCTGGTCAGCTTGTTGCTTCATCTGGGCCTGAGCCTTCAATAGTTTCTTACGAATGTCCTGAAAAGTAGTGTCTCGGTCAGTTAACAAGTCCTCAACAGCTTCAATGTTTGTCGTGCCTGAGAGGTATTCCGGAAAATTGAATGGTTTCCGGCCAAATGTCACTTCGTAAGGGGTTGACCCGGTTCCTGCAGTCCACGAGGTATTGTGGGACCACTCTACCCAGGGAAGAAGCTTACCCCATCGCTGAGGGCGTCGGTGCACGAAGGCACGCAGGTATTGCTCTACGATTCTGTTGATGACCTCTGTTTGTCCATCACTTTGGGGATGGTAAGCAGAGCTCATCTTCAGGTGAGTACCGCTGGCCCTGAATAATTCTTGCCAAAAGTGGCTGAGGAAGAGAGGATCTCGGTCAGAAACGAGGCTCCTTGGAACGCCGTGAATTTTAACCACTATATTGATGAAAAGTGTGGCGACCATGTAAGCGGTGTGAGCTGTTGGAAGTGTACCCAAGTGTATGCCCTTTGAGAAACGATCCACCACGACGAGAATGGTGGTGTGGCCCTGGCATGGTGGTAATCCGACAATAAAATCAAGGGAGAGGTCCTCCCATGGCCGGCAAGGAATCGGAAGAGGACACAGCAACCCAGCTGCCTTTCGGGCTTCGTACTTGGTCATCTGACAATCCAAGCAATTAGAAACAACCCTTCTGACATCCTCACGAAGGCCGGACCAGGTGAAGTTCTCCGATATCCTTGCTAGTGTTTTCGCGATTCCAGCGTGGCCCCCTGTTGGTGTGTTGTGATATTCCAAAAGGAGTGTGGAGGTGATGGGTAATTCCCGAGGCAGCCATATGCGGCCCTTCTGCAGAATTAAGTCTTGTGAGATCGTGAAGGTGGGAAAATTAGATGGATTCTGCTGGAGTTCTTGTCGGCGCTGTATGTATTCTGGGTGGTTATGGAGTTGTCGACGAAGCTCCTCGAGAAATGTTAATGAAGGCACGGAAAGAATCAGCAGGAGTGAAGGCCCTTGTTCTGGTAGTCGTGACAATGCATCTGCAGCTTGGTTGTGCTTACCGGCCCGGTATTGAATTGTATAATCGTAGCCCATAAGGCGAGCTAAATACATGTGCTGTTCCGGTGTTTGTATCACCTGCGTGAGGAGTTCCTTGAGGCTGCGATGATCAGTCAAAATCGTGAAACGTTGACCGAGGAGATATTGCCGCCATTTCTTAATTGCGGCGGTGATAGCAAACAGCTCACGAATGTAAGCGGAGGCCCTGAGAAGCTTGGGACTGAAGGGCTTACTGAAATATGCAATCGGGTGGCCTCCCTGAGAAAGTACGGCACCCATTCCGACACCGGATGCGTCTGTCTCCACCGTGAATGGCATCTGAAAATTTGGAAGAGTGAGTACCGGAGCTGAGGATAAGGCTGCTTTGAGGTCTTCAAAAGCGGATTGGGCCTGAGGAGTCCACTGAAAGGGGTCTTTGGTGGTAAGCTTTACTAAGGGAGCAGCGATGGTAGCGTAGCCCCTTATGAAACGCCGATAGAATCCGGCAAGGCCCAAAAAACCACGAACGGCCCTGGAAGAGTGAGGTGTGGGCCAATGCAGAACGGCCTCTACCTTCGAAGCTACTGGTTCTACCCCCCTCTTCGAAACCATATGGCCCAAATATTCAACCTGCAGCTGTGCAAAAAAACATTTTGATAATTTCAACACAAAGTGGTTATCAAGGAGGACCTGGAACGCTGTGGTTAGGTGTTGGATATGGGCCTCAAATGTATTGCTGTAAATTAATATGTCATCGAAGAACACTATGATGAAGTGACGGAGATGGTGCCGGAAGACGCTATTCATTGTTGCTTGAAACGACGATGGGGCGTTACAAAGACCAAACGGCATTACTTTGAATTCGTAATGACCGTGGTGGGTTCTGAATGCCGTTTTCGGAATATCTGGACCATGCATCCGTATCTGGTGATAACCTTGCAATAGGTCGAGTTTGGAGAAATATTGGGCGCCTCCGAGTTCATCTAAGAGCTCATCTATTGTGGGAATTGGAAATCGGTCTCGAACCGTGACAGCATTGAGGGCTCTGTAGTCGACACAGAACCTCCAGCTTCCATCATGTTTCTTTACGAGGAGGACGGGTGATGAGAAAGGGCTGGTACTGGGTTGGATCAAGCCCTTTTGGAGCATAAGGTGGACCTGGTGTTCGATTTCATTTTTCTGATAATGGGGATATCGGTACGGACGCACATTCACTGGGTCTGATTGGGGTAGTAAGTGAATGTGATGATCGGTCTCTCGAGCTGGGGGAAGACCCTGAGGATCTTGGAACAAGGTGGAGAACTGGGCTAATAAGTGTTGTATGGGTGGGGGTAGTGGGGTGGGGCTCGTGGGAGAAGAGGGTTCAGTGAGGACGGCAATATGAAAATAAGTGACTGGTTCGTGTGTCTGATGAAGACGACGAAGCTGATGATGGTTCAAAAGGCCCAATTGAGCTGCACTTTCCCCTTTTAATTGGACCAAGCGGTGCTGATAGAAAAATTGCATACTTAAGGAATTATAGTCCGTGAGAATGGGGCCCAATGTTTTGAGCCATTGGACACCCAACACGATGTTGGCACCGGCGATGGGAAGGACATAGAGATCCACCAAAAATTCAATGTTCTGAATGGAAATAGGAACAGCTTCACAGACTGTAGTGCATTCCAAGTGATGACCGTTGCCTACCAAGACGCGCAGTGGCGGTGTGGGGCGGCAAGGAAGTCCCAATTGAGAGACCAGTGGCTGCTGCACGAAGTTATGGGTGCTCCCTCCATCAACGAGGAGCACCAGAGGATGAGCTCGTATAGTCCCTTCAAAACGCAACGTTTCTGGAGCAAGATGGCCCGATAAGGAGTGGAGACTTATATGGGCCGGGTACGGGTCGGGTAAGTCAGGTGGGTCGGTTATAGGTTCGGGTTGTGGGTTATTAGGGTCTATATTAGCCAAGGGGGGTTCCTCTTCCTCAGTGATGAGTAGGAAGACACGAGAAGCGCAGCGGTGGCCCCGATGGTAACGCTCGTCACAGTTGAAGCATAACCCACGCTCGCGGCGTGAGGTTATCTCCTCCGGTGACAAGCGTTTCATCACAGGGGGAGGCTGACGTGGTGGCGCTGGTAATAAGGGTGGGAGGGAGGCGGCGCGAGAGGGTTGGGAATTAGGGTTCGTGTGAGGGATAATTTGTGGTGGAGGTGGGGGTCTTGGTCGAGGGGAAGGACGGATATCAGCCAATTTCTCCTCCTGCAGCCGCGCTAGCCCTGCGGCTTGCACCAGTGTGCTCATCACGCTTAATAATCACGCTTGAGATACATCTCATAGTTCTGCAATTTAACAAATATCTCATCAAAAGAGGGCAAGGTGTTTTGCCAATTTAATTATTAAGCAGTACAGTTGCACAATCAATTTACAAATTTCTGATTATATAATACAGCATACCTAAAATGTTTGGTGTAAAATATTTCTACTTCCTACAAAGCCATTGCATCTTCCAAAACCATGCATGACATAATATAAATCCCCTAATACAGGTGCTCATTTGTTTGTAGACAACCGGAAAACCGAGAACCCATTCCCAAACATAGTGCATGACGATCCACACGTCCTTTAGAGAATAGATATGTGTGGTAGAACTTGTGCTTTTCTGGGAATCATGATATCTCTATGACATTTGGGCATGCTTTGAGTTCAACATCTCTGATAGTCCTTGAATTTTTTGATTTGTTAAGAAACCTGCTAGATGGTTCAATTCCTCAAAGTCTTACTCAAGTTAATCGACTCTTCATGTTAGATATTTCAAGGCATGCCTTAAGTTCAATATTCACTTTTTAGTCGTGAAGTTTACATGAGTATGGGCATTCGGATTTATTATAAGGTTTTGGATGACGCTTGGCGGAATCTTATTCAAGCGTTCTTGGCAACATGCCTATTTCAGGTTCTTGAACAATTTACGAGACAATGTTTGTGCCAAGGTAGCAATGTTCCCTAATAAAATATCAAAGGTAGCTAAAGGTTAGCATGCATGTAATAATATTATAGCCCTTCCATTTCTTTTGCTTTTCATATAGTTTATGTAAGCAACTTGTCAGATTTTTTTTATAAAAAAATATAACTATAAATAAAAGCAGCTTTCTACGTATTTTTTTTTTTATCGTTATTATGCAATGATTTCTAGTAAATTGTTTATAAAATATTAATTGGTAACGTATATTTAATAACTGATAAAGTAATATTATATAGTGAATTGTAACGGTAAGATTTGATGACTTTTAACTATTTTTAGTATAATTAGACGCTATTTATGTCATGGTAGCAGTGAAAGTTTCCAAGTGGCGTCACAGGATAGCTGGTAATAATATTTTAGTCTTCGTGTATATACTTCATTTTCCTTTATATGATAAATAGCAGTCACAAACCTTAGTTTACAACTAGATGCCGTTTTTCTCTTTTGTTTTGACCTTTAGACCCTCAATTAATAAAAAAACAATTATTCATCAACACGAACCTTTGTTTACTATCACACTGCAGGTAAACAAGTTGTAGTCCTGTTTTCTTCTTAAAAGAAGACTAGCTAGAACATATATGGTATCTTTTAATGAACTCGTTTTAAAAGGATTCATTGCCAAGGAATTGAATGTCAATTACTGCAGCAAAAACTGATCTTAAACTTGGGCAAAGTTGTTTGGACTAGGTGGAAATAGGGTTGTTACTTCAACAATCCGTAAAATCAAAACTTAACTGTCACAGGTGTGAGCACTATGTCCCTTCTTTGAGCAGAGTTGGCAAATAGTGTTGGAGTAGGAAGAGATAAGATGCTTGCCAGATGGGTAATGCTCATCACGCTTGAGATACATCTCATAGTTCTGCAATTTAACAAATACCTCATCAAAAGAGTGCAAGGTGTTTTGCCAATGACATAGCCTTCAAGGTCACGAATAAGCTTAGACGAATACCATATAGAGAATGAATAAGTTGTTTATTTTAAACACAATTTGAATACAAGGCAGCAACATTTATAAAGTTGTCTGTTACAATTAGATAAGATAGAAGTTTTCTAATTTTAATTATTAAGCAGTACAGTTGCACAATCAATTTACAAAATTCTGATTATATAATAAAGCATACCTAAAATGTTTGGTGTAAAATATTCCTACTTCCTACAAAGCCATTGCATCTTCCAAAACCATGCATGACATAATATAAATCCCCTAACACAGGTGCTCATTTGTTTGTAGACAACCCAAACGAAAACTGAGAACCCATTCCCAAACATAGTGCATGACGATCCACACGTCCTTTAGAGAAGATGTGTGTGGTAGAACTTGTGCTTTTCTGGGAATCATGATATCCCTGTGACATTTGGGATATAGTGAGACATTTGGGCATGCTTTGAGTTCAACATCTCTGATGAAGGACTCCTTTCTTTGTTAAAGGTATCATTGAGGATGAATGGTCACAAATCAAAATATAAATGTAGCATTCCATAATCTAAAGGAAGTAAGTGAGCTGTTGTTTCTTCCTCGAACCTCCTTCACCATACAAATCATTCCAGTGCTTCAACTCATTCATTACAGATCCTTCTGATGCAAAACTTGCAGCCTCCTGCATTTAATCAGATATCTCTAAGTTCATGTAAATGGGAAAAGCTATTCTATATTGGAAATGCACACTTTCCTTCTTCCACTTGTGTGACATTGTTAGTATGAAATCCTTGGTAACATCTTACATGTACAAGTTACCATTTTAAGTGGAAATAAAAATGGATCAGATGACCGTAGTGCCATATATCCATCACCGTATCAATTGAACCAGCATTTTTTAATTCCTCAATTTTAACAAATATCCACTTTTAAATACTTCATGCTGTGTTGTACAAATGCCCAAATCAAGTACTCCATAGCCATTGGAGTGAAATTTTAAATTCACCCTACCTGACTCTTAGCCTGTCTCATGTCTTCCATGTTTAGAGTCCTCAGGGCAATTTCTTGTTCTTCCTTATCTTTATTGTTTGAAGCATCTTCAGAGCTTTGGCCTTCTGCTTCTCTTTTCTTCTTTTCCTAATATATCATGCAATAGATATTTAGTTAAGCTCATACCAAAGTTTGCATGGATATAGATGCTAAACTTAAAATAGTAGAAGTTGTTTGATAACTACCATGTCCTTCATTCTTTCCTGCTTTATTATCTCTCTAACAGGTCGATAAGCCACAGTGATGCACAAGTTCTGTTCACAGAAATTAACATCAATTTATTTTCCCCAAAAAAATAATACGAGTAAATCGTCACCATAATTCACCTTAACCGCGTATGACAAATTTTTTAAAATTAAATATCCTAAAAGGATTTTTTTATTAAAAGTATGAATATCTAAAACTTTTTTTTACTGTTATTTATTAAAAGTAAAAAATAAACTCCTTTTGGTTTGAAATTCATGGAAGGCATAATAACATTTATGATGATGATGTTGCAGGTTGTTGTTTCTGCTCAAGACCATATTATGTGCATTCAGACTGAGAGGGAAGCACTCCTCCAATTCAAGGCTGCACTTCTGGATGACTATGGCATGCTCTCTTCTTGGACCACTTCTGATTGCTGCCAATGGCAAGGGATTCGCTGCTCCAACCTCACCGCCCATGTTCTAATGCTCGACCTTCACGGTCAGGTTAATTATTCATATGCCTTCAATCGTTTCACTGGATTTGCCTCGGAACGTTATATGAGAGGAGAGATCCACAAGTCGTTGATGGAGTTGCAACAATTAAACTATTTAAACCTCAGTTGGAATTCTTTTTCAAACATAGGAATCCCAGAGTTTCTTGGTTCTCTGAGCAACTTGAGATACCTTGATCTGTCAGATTGTTATTTTGGCGGAAAAATTCCAACTCAGTTTGGCTCTCTTTCTCATTTGAAATACTTAAATCTTGCTCGGAATTCTCTGGAGGGTTCAATCCCACGTCAACTTGAAAATCTCTCCCAGTTGCAGCATCTTGATCTAGGTGGCAATTCTTTAGAAGGAAATATACCCTCTCAAATTGGAAATCTCTCCCAGTTGCAGCATCTTGATCTCAGGTACAATTCTTTTGAAGGAAGTATACCTTCCCAACTTGGGAACCTTTCAAATTTGCAGAAGCTTTATCTTGGCAGATATAATGATGATGGTGCTCTCAAAATTGACGATGGAGATCATTGGCTGTCTAATCTCATTTCCTTAACCCATCTTTCCTTCCACTCCATATCTAATCTCAACACTTCTCATAGCTTCCTCCATATGATTGCCAAGCTACCAAAACTTAGAGAACTGAGTTTAATTCATTGTAGCCTTTCCGATCATTTTATCCTTTCACTGAGGCCCTCCAAATTCAATTTTTCTAGTTCCCTTTCCACCCTTGATCTTTCTGGGAATACCTTCACGTCATCAATGATACTACAGTGGCTGTCCAACGTCACTTCCAACCTTGTTGAGCTTGACCTTAGTCATAACCTCTTGGAGGGTTCCACATCAAACCATTTTGGCCGTGTAATGAATTCTCTTGAGCACCTCGACCTCTCATATAATATATTCAAGGCTGAGGATTTGAAATCCTTCGCGAATATATACACCTTACATTCTTTATACATGCCAGAAAACCATTTGACTGAAGACCTTCCATCAATCCTTTATAATTTGTCTAGTGGTTGTGTTAGACACTCATTACAAGATTTGGATTTGTCACATAATCAAATCACTGGCTCTTTACCTGACCTTTCAGTATTCTCGTCTCTAAAATCATTGTTTCTTGATGAAAATCAATTAAGTGGAAACATACCTGAAGACATCAGCTTACCGTTTCATTTGGAATTTCTGTCAATCGGATCAAACTCTTTAGAAGGTGGAATTCCCAAATCATTTGGGAATGCATGTGCTTTGCGCTCATTGGACATGTCTGATAATAGCTTCAGTGAAGAGTTTCCAATGACAATCCATCACTTGTCTGGATGTGCTAGATATTCATTGGAACGATTATATCTAGGCATGAATCAAATCAACGGCACACTACCCGACCTCTCAATATTCTCATCTTTAAGAAAATTATATCTTGATGGAAACAAGCTAAATGGAGAGATTCCTAAAGATATTAAATTTCAAACTCAACTTGAGGAACTAGATATGCAATCAAATTCCTTAACGGGTGTGCTCACTGACTATCATTTCGCTGATATGTCTAAGTTAGACTTCTTTGAGTTATCTAACAACTCTTTATTGGTCTTGGCATTTAGTCCAAATTGGGTTCCACCGTTTCAGTTGAAGCACATAAGATTGGGATCTTGCAAGCTAGGTCCAGTATTTCCCAAATGGTTGGAGACACAAAATCAATTTGAGGATATTGACATTTCAAATGCTGGAATAGCATATATGGTTCCAAAGTGGTTTTGGGCTAATTTAGCATTCCGAGAATAAATTTCAATGGATATTTCATACAATAATCTCCATGGTATTATTCCAAATTTTCCAATAAAGAATATTCAATATTCCCTAATTCTTGGACCAAATCAATTTGATGGCCCTATTCCACCATTTCTGCAACGTTCCATGTTTCTTGATTTATCCAAAAATAAATTCTCAGATTCTCTTTCATTTTTATGTGCGAATGGTACATTTGAAACTTTGTACAAATTAGACCTTTCAAATAATCGTTTCTCTGGAAAAATTCCGGACTGTTGGAGCCATTTCAAGTCATTAACTTATTTGGACTTAAGTCACAATAATTTTTCAGGAAGGATACCCACATCCATGGGATCTCTTCTTCATCTTCAAGCATTGCTATTGAGAAACAACAACTTAACAGATGAGATACCTTTCTCCTTGAGGAGTTGCACAAATCTAGTAATGCTGGATATTGCAGAAAACAGATTATCAGGGCTCATCCCTGCTTGGATTGGGAGTGAATTACAAGAGTTGCAATTTTTAAGTGAGCTGTTGTTTCTTCCTTGAACCTCCTTCACCATACAAATCATTCCAGTGCTTCAACTCATTCATTACAGATCCTTCTGATGCAAAACTTGCAGCCACCTGCATTTAATCAGATATCTGTAAGTTCATGTACATGGGAAAAGATATTCTATTGGAAATACACACTTTCCTTCTTCCACTTGTGTGACACTGTTAGTATGAAATCCTTGGTTACAACTTACATGTACAAGTTACCATTTTAAGTTGAAATAAAAATGGTTCAGATGACTCTAGTGCCATATATCCATCACCGTATTCAATTGAACCAGCATTTTTTAATTCCTCGATTTTAACAAATATCCACTTTTAAATACTTCATGAAGTATTGTACAAATGCCCAAATCAAGTACTCCATAGCCATTTGAGTGAAATTTTAAATTCACCCTACCTGACTCTTAGCCTGTCACATGTCTTCCATGTTTAAAGGCCTCTGGGTAATTTCTTGTTCTTCCTTATCTTTATTGTTTGAAGCATCTTCAGAACTTTGGCCTTCTGCTTCTCTTTTCTTTTTTTCCTAATATATCGTGCAATAGATATTTAGTTGAGCTCATACCAAAGTTTGCATGGACATAGATATTAAACTTAAAATAGTAGAAGTTGTTTAACAACTACCATTTCCTTCATTCTCTCCTGCTGTATTAGCTCTCTAACAGGTCGATAAGCCGCAGTGATGCACAAATTCTGTTCACAGAAATTAACATCAATATATTTTCCCCCAAAAAATAAAACCAGTAAATCGTCACCATAATTCACCTTAAGATCACTTCCAGTATATCCTTCTGTCATGGTTGCCAGCTCTTTGAAGTCTAAGTTTTCATGTTTTTCTTTAGCCAAAAGAATCTTCAAGATCATTTCCCTGTTCTCAACAGATGGAAGACCAACCAAGATCCTGCTCAACAATAAAAAGGTAAGAGAGATTCACAATTTACAAGAGCAATAATAGTTGAACTAAAAAGCTTTAAATATTGATATTGCACAGTTGAAAACACTTGATTTTATTGTATCCATAAAAGACATCTGGCAGACTCAATTTGTGAACAATTTAAATGCCAAAGAGGCGAGAACTGTTGCTAAAAGAGTTGAGGCAAGCTACAGAAAGATATCTGTCTTCAAGGGGGGGCATATGGTATTGTCAGCTATATAGAAAATAAGAATAGACACCTCAAAAGGAAATTGATGAAATGACCACTTGTTATGAATTTTCTTGTTTTCTTATGGTCAAACATATGCTCATCATAATGATAGAGAAATCCAGTCTTTGTTCTGATTGCAAAAAATGTTGTTGCTGAATAGAAGCAACACATGATCATGCAAACAATAAGACAAAGGTGTGGTCCTACCTTTTGAGAGCCAAACTGAGTTGTTTCCCAGAGTTTCTTGGTTCTCTCAGCAACTTGAGATACCTTGATCTTTCATTTTCTCATTTTGGCGGAAAAATTCCAACTCAGTTTGGCTCTCTTTCTCATTTGGAATACTTAAATCTTGCTGGGAATTTTTATCTGCAGGGTTCAATCCAACGTCAACTTGGAAATCTCTCCCAGTTGCAGCATCTTGATCTAAGTGACAATCTACTTGAAGGAAATATACCCCGTCAAATTGGAAATCTCTACCAGTTGCACCATCTTGATATCAGGTACAATTCATTTGAAGGAAGTATACCGTCCCAACTTGGGAACCTTTCAAATTTGCAGAAGCTTTATCTCAGCGACAATTTTTTGAATAAAGAGCTTTCAGTGATAATCCATCAATTGTCTGTGTGCACCAGATTCTCGCTGCAAGATTTGGACTTGAGAGGAAATCAAATCAATGGTACGCTTCCTAACCTTTCAATATTTTCTGCCATGAAAACATTGGATCTTTCAGAAAATCCATTAAATGGCAAAATTCCAGAGAGTACCAAATTGCCATCTCTGTTGGAGTCTTCGACAATCGGATCAAACATTTTAGAAGGTGGAATTCCCAAATCATTTGGGAATGCATGTGCTTTGCGCTCATTGGACATGTCTAATAATAGCTTGAGTGAAGAGTTTCCAATGATAATCCATCACTTGTCTGGATGTACTAGATTCTCGCTGCAAGAATTGAACTTAAAAGGAAATCAAATCAATGGTACACTTCCTGACCTTTCAATATTCTCATCTTTAAGAGAATTATATCTTGATGGAAACAAGCTAAATGGAGAGATTCCTAAAGATATTAAATTTCCACCTCAATTGGAGGAACTACATATGCAATCAAATTCCTTAAAGGGTGTGCTCATATCGCTAATATGTCTAAGTTGGATTACTTGGAGTTATCTGACAACTCATTATTGGCATTGGCATTTAGCCAAAATAGGGTCCCACCATTTCAGTTGAGCTACATATATAGGATTATGATCTTGCAAGCTAGGTCCAGTATTTCCCAAATGGTTGGAGACACAAAATCAATTTGGGGATATTGACATTTCAAATGTTGGTATAGAAGATATGGTTCCAAAGTGGTTTTGGGCTAAATTAGCATTTCGAGAATGGATTTCAATGAATATTTCTTACAATAATCTGTGGTATAATTCCAAATTTTCCAATAAAGAATATTTAATATTCGCTAATTCTCGAAACAAATCAATTTGAGGGTCCTATTCCACCATTTCTGCGAGGTTCCCTGTTTCTTGATTTATCCAAAAATAAATTCTCAGATTCTGTTTCATTTTTATGTGTGAATGATACAGTTGAAACTTTGTACCCATTAGACCTTTCAAATAATCGTTTCTCTGGAAAAAATTCCGGACTGTTGGAGCCATTTCAAGTCATTATCTTATTTGGACTTAAGTCACAATAATTTTTCAGGAAAGATACCCACATCCATGGGATCTCTTCTTCATCTTCAAGCATTGCTGTTGAGAAACAACAACTTAACAAATGAGATACCTTTTTCCTTGACGAGTTGCACAAATCTAGTAATGCTAGATATTGCAGAAAACAAATTATCAGGGCTTATCCCTGCTTGGATTGGGAGTGAATTACAAGAGTTGCAATTTTTAAGTTTGGGAAGAAATAATTTCCATGGAAGTTTACCATTGAAAATTTGCTACCTAAGTAACATTCAACTCTGGGATCTCTCACTAAACAGCATGTCTGCGAAAATTCCTAAATGCATAAAAAAATTTACTTCAATGACTCAAAGGACATCTTCAAGAGATTATCGTGGTCATTCATATCTTGTCAATACCAGTTACACGATAAGTGGTCAAACATGATTTGAATGCACTCTTAATGTGGAAAGGTTCAGAACAAAAGTTCAAAAATAATGTGTTACTACTTCTAAAAAGTATTGATCTCTTAAGCAATCACTCTTCCGGAGAAATTCTACTGGAAATAAAGAATTTATTTGGATTGGTTTCATTGAATTTATCAAGAAATAATTTGACGGGGAAAATTCCCTAAAAAATTGGAAGCTAGCATCACTTGAATGTCTTGATTTGTCAAGAAACTAGTTGGTTGGTTCAATTCCTCCGAGTCTTACTCAAATTTATTGGCTCAGCTTGTTAGATTTGTCACATAACCATCTAACTGGAAAAATTCCAACCAGCACACAGTTATAGAGTTTGAATGCCTCGAGTTATGAAGATAATCTTGATCTTTGTGGACTGCCACTTGAGAAATTTTGTATTGATGGTAGACCAACACAAAAACCAAATGTTAAAGTTCAAGAGGATGAATATTCACTTTTCAATCGTGAATTTTACATGAGTATGGCATTTGGATTTGTTATAAGCTTCTGGGCAGTGTTTGGCTCAATCTTATTCAAGCGTTCTGGGATACACACCTATTTCAAGTTCTTGAACAATCTATCGGACAACATTTATGTTAAGGTAGCAGAATTTGCTAATAAAATATCAAAGGTGCATAACTGAAGCTTAACAGGTAATAATAATATTGTATCCCTCCCATATATATAGTTTATTTTCCTTTCCATATAGTTTATATATATGAAAGATTTCATATATATTATAATTTTGAATTGTGATAGTAAGATTTCATAAATTTTAAATATTTTTAATATAATTAATTTTGAAGAGATATGGGATAATTTCAAGTCAATAGCTACTAGAAAGTTTGATCCCTAACTTATATGCAAGATTAGTTAAACTAATTAAGATTATTTGAGAGATGATATGAATATATATATATAAGGGGACATATCATGAGTGGAATAAATAGATCCAAATAGCAGTCCTTAGATCAAAATAAAAGATCCAGATTTAATTGTTAATTAAAACAACACATGTATTTAATTCATATCTAATATTGCAATTGGGAATCCAAGAGTGAGAAAAACACTATGCTGTGAGAGAGTAAATATATGATAAGTTTGTGGAATTTTACAAAAGTTATATTAAGATTAACTAATAGTATAAAACTATATTGTCATTGGATAATCATTAAACTAATAATTATTGATGTTCAATACTTAATCCTAAAATATTGATGATCTTCATTATTACTATAAATGTTTTTTTCTGTGTTTTTAATCTATCATTAACTTTATGTTATTATTCTTATTACTTCAATTTCTAGAAATTTCTTTTTATAGGCATAAGAATTTTATTTATTTTCATTTACACATTTTGGAAACTAACATTCTGTTTTTTCTTTCTTTCTTTTTTTAAATTTTCAGTCCCTTGAAGACACTAGGCCTCTTGGATGACTCCAATGTCTAAGCTTGTTAATGCTTGGAAAAGGCAATAAGTTGAAAATTGTGATTGTTTTACATTTCTTCACTGTCAATTGAGATACTTATATCTTGTTTTGATAGTTTTAAGAAGACTCTAGTTTTATTAGCATTATGCTTGTAATGAAATATAAATTACAATGTATTACATCAATAATTTAGGTGCATCTTTCTCGTAATCAAAATTTCGATTTGACAAAAATATTATTGAGCTAAACATTTTGATAAGGGCCTCATTTTCAATTTTTTAAGAATAAAAAAATTAGAAAATTCCATGCACATATTTTCAATGAATGAATCTATCATCATCATTTTGTCATAATTAGACCAAAATAATTTGACAACATATGTTTCAATTACACGGGGATCGCTCCAATTTTCAAACTATGCATGCCTTTTATTTTAAGAAAGAAACAATAATAATAAAATATATTATTAATTATTAATCTATACTAATAATAAACAAAATATCTCCATTTGGTACCCATATTATATTGGATAATTTTACCTTTAAATCATTTCTTAAATTTTAAAATTTTCTTCTAACCTACTTTAACTTTCCACTACTTCTATATTAATTACTAATATTTTTTTATTCTATCACGTTTTTTATTAAATGTATTTAATTTTTATCTTTTTAAATTTTTTTACTTATTTTTTAAAATTTAGAAAGACGTGATCTATCCTTTAGTTATTAATAAAAGAATACCCTTTTAGTGTCCATAAATTTTTAGACGATTATATTCTTTATTAATTTGTGATCTTCTACTATCATCTCCTAATAACTATCCACCACTCTTATGTTAGTTATTTTATTTTAACTTCTAAATCTTTTCGTTTTCTTTTTTATTTAAAATATGTAATATGATTCGGAGGGTCTCTCTCCGCTAATAATAATAATAATAATAATAAATTCAAACTTTTGAGTGAAATCATCAACAAAAATGGCATATGCATCAAGATTCTCTTATCTTACAAATTAATGGGTCATGTTATATCAAGAGACTTCCTGGAGAATGTTTGAACCAAAATATGGTTGCATAGACAATCATCTCCTCAAAATACATGATAAAAGTAGTGCCATATTGTGTAAACCCACCCACACGTGGTGGAGATGAACCAAGATATTGTATAAAATATCCAAATGGATAAACTTAATTCTTCATGGCTCATCAATTTACACCGAACACCACAAACGCTTATGCCGATACTTGAAATAACATTTAAAAACAATAATTGTTAGTCTCTGATAGCAGCTCACAGTCACTATATAGCACATAGCAGGATGATCACTATTCTAAACTTCTACATAGAGATTAAATAACTTATACTATGTACAAATATAAATGCTCAAACAAAAAAAATGCTCATTTCAAATATTTAGACATCTTAAACATTCAAATATAAAATGAGTGTTGCACATGAAAAGTAGAGCAAGTTGAAGGTTCAGAGTTCAGAACAAAAACGAATTAGAGTTCAGAGTAGAGAAACATATTGCGAAAGATGAGTTAGTGTAAGTCAAATACCATAAGCATCGCTTAATAGATAGAAGCATGGAAAACCATATCTATTTTGGAATGTCTTTAATTTTAAAACAAAAGGAATATCTCAAGATTGCAACCCCTGCACCTAAAACGATGCTCTTTTAAAGGCAAAAGTAAATTTTACGAAAATTCGCTCTCCGACACCATTATGACCACTGTTCAAAAACACAACATTCAAATTCTGTAACGGGCCACAGCTACTCTGTATCACTATAGTGCACTATAAATAACCAAGTTAAAAACATTTTGATGCAATTCAAATATGTCCCTTTCATCAGTGTAACGATGGAAGCTAGTGATTTAAAAAAAACAATGGAACTAAGTATTATATTTTGCTCCTTTTCATCAATCAAAATATAACCCAAAGAAAATGCTGTAGTTACATAACCCGATGATAGAATGCAGGATTTCTAACAAACTCCTTACATGACTCCTTATGATCATTTTAAAGTGTTAAGAGCGGGGAGACGTCTGAACAAGTATAATTGTGAAAAGTTAATATTGTTACTACTCATTTGATGTTGTGATAGATGTATCCCTGACCTAATCATAGAAGAAGGTGCGTCATTTAGAAACTAGGAACCTGAACTAATGTGTTACTTATATAGAATGAGAAAATTTGAATAGATCAAACAGAAATTATGAATATCATTAATCATGGATCTGTGAACTAAGTCATTTCATGCATAATATGTGCTTGTAAAGTGAAACAATAAATTCTTGTTATTCCATACCATTCATGTTATTTAGCAGCCCATGTTTTCTCCCGCAATAACTGCGTCGAGTCTGAAACTACTACACGCAAACAGTTCAATACAAAGAAAATAAAAATGTACTCAAATTGAGAAACCAAAGCTCTAATGTGAGTGGAAATCATGCCTTTGATGGTGATTCACTAGAGCTGGCAGCAGGGGTATGATTCCCTGATTGAGATGTCCAATTCTCTAGAGAGGAACATGTTTGGGAACTGGAGCATCATTCTCAATCACCTCACATTTGTAATCATCTGGAACACCCCAAGGATCCGACTCTGCACTCCAAAATATACATTGAACATATGTTAACAAATTTTCTAATAATTGATGCAAATACATTCCAAGGTATGCATTCAATGATTGTCTTTCTTTTCATAACTATTTGTATGAATGCAGAATGCAAGACAAATAAAGGACTGTTTATTGTGAGCAAGTGAGGATTTTTTGTTTTCACTTTTGCTACAAAAATGTTACTGTGTCCTATTCTAAAAAAATTGAATGAGTGAAAACGATGTTCTCAAAAAAGATTCCAAAAAGGTTACAATTTATTATTCAAAAACAGGGGATCTAGTGAAAACAATGTTGGCATTGGATCTTTCTGGTAACAAGTTTAGTGAAGAACTGACAGTGATATTCTGGGTGTTCTAGATACTCATAGCAAGAACTGAATCTAGGTTGGAATAAAATCCACGGCATACTGCCTGAATTCTTAAATGTTTTTGAAGTTGGAACATTGGTCCTATCAGGGAATCAATTAAAGGGTGGAGTTCCAAAATCACTTCAAAATGCAAGTTATTTGCGCTCACTGATGCTATCCAATATCAGTTTGAGTGGAAATCTTCCACTGATAATCCGTAACTTATCTAGATATATTGGATAGTCATTGGAAGAATTAGATTTGGGCATGAATCAAATCAACGACACTCTGCCAAACACTCTCTCAGTGTTCCCATCTTTAAGAAGATTGTTCCTTTAAAGGAACAAGCTAAATGGGACAATTTCTGAAGATGTTGGATTTCCAGCTAGAACAACTAGATTTGAGTTCAAACGCTTTGAAAGGTGTCATCACTGACTTGCATTTGGCTAATATGTCTACGTTAAAGTCATTAGATTTATCTGATAACTCATTGGGTCTGGAATTTAGCCAAAACTGGGTCCCATGATTTCAATTGAGTTAGATAGGATTGAGATCTTGCAAGCTAGGTCCAACATTTCCCAAACAGTTGCAAACACAAAATGACTTTAGTTATATTGACATTTCAAAAACTGGAATATCAGATTTTGTTCCAAAGTGGTTCTGGGCTAAATTAGGTGTCCAAAAGTGCATGAAAATAGATCTTTCGTATAATTATCTACAGGTTATGATTCCAAATTTTCCACTAAAGTATATTCAACATTCCCCAATTCTTGAATCAAATCAATTTGAGGGTCCTATTCCACCATTTTTATGAGGTTTCATATTGATTTATCCAATAATAAATTCTCAGATTCTCATTTGTTTTTACGCGCCAGCGGTGCCTTTGAAACTTTATATCAATTAGACCTTTCAAGTAATCAATTATCCGCACAAATTCCGGATTGTTGGAGCCATTTCAAGTCATTAACTTATTTAAATTTGAGTTACAACAACTTTTAGGGAAAGATTCTGACATCAACGGGATCACTTCTTGAACTTCAAACATTGCTATTGAGAAGCAATGACTCAATAGATGAGATCCCTTTCTCCTTGAGGAATTGCAAAAAGTTAATTATGTTAGATATGGCAGAAAATAGATTATCAGGACTTATTCCCACTTGGATTGGGATCAAATTACAAGAGTTGCAATTTTTAAGTTTAGGAGGGAATCATTTCTATGGAAGTTTACCATTACAAATTTGTCATCAGAAAAGCATTCATCTGTTAGCTTTGTCCCTAAACAATTTATCTGGGCAAATTCATAAATGCATAAAAAATTTCACTTCAATGGCTCAAAAGACATGTTCAAGAGATTATCCAGGTCATTGAAATTTTTTTAACACCACTGATTTGAAAAGCAATTGGTCATACGATTTGAATGCATTGTTGATGTGGAAAGGTTCAGAGCAAATGTTTGGGAGTTTTCAGAAGAAATTCTCATTGGAATAGAGAATATATTTGGATTGGTTTCATTGAATTTGTCAAGAAATCATTTGGCTGGGAAAATTCCTTCAAATATTGGAAAGTTAACCTCACTTGACTTTCTTGATTTGCCAAGAAACCAGCTAGTTGGTTCAATATATTCCTTCGAGTCTTACTCAAATTGATCGACTCTTGTGTTAGGTTTGTCACATAACAATTTCTCTGGAGAAATTCCAATCGGCACATAATTACAGAGTTTCGATGCCTCATGTTATGAAGATAATCTTGGTCTTTGTTGACCAACACTTCAAAAATTATGTATTAATGGGGATCCAGAACAAGATACCAGTATTAAACTTCATCAATTGCTTTTCACTCATGAATTTTACATGAGTATGTCAATTGGATTAAAATGTCTTTTAAAATTACAAATCATTTATGATTCTGTTAATAACGTAAGATTATCATTTTTTGATAAATTATTTGTTTAAAAAGTATATAATGCATTGAAAGAGTTTTACTATTATTAACTTCAATTACTGAAGTTTTTTATAAATAGTGTTTATTTTTCTTCTGTTTTTATATATCATTTTTCTCCTTGGAAGTTATTTAGTGTCAATTTGAGCATAAGTTTGAGGGGTAGTTTTTCTATCTCATTGTCTACTTCTTAAGCTTTTATTAGTCTTTATAATTTTCTTGGGATTTCATATTTTTATTTATTCTCTTATTATATCTATTTGAGGAACACTTTTGAAGGATATCTTAATTTTTGGAAGAAAAAAATCTGGATTGTAGGTGCCAGCTTGTTGATGTGGAAAAATGCAAAGAGCCATTCTGAAGGTGAGAAGGCATCTCTCAGAGTTGGATTTGGAGAGAGAATAGAGGAAGGCTTCTAGATTTATTTTCTTTAAAAGTGGATGACTACGGGATCTTATGTCTTATATATTTTGAGTTAATAATGGGTTGCTAATTTTCTTCGGGCGAGTGCTTGAGGGAGCCAATTGGAATTGTGATCTAGTTATTTTTCTTTTTCTAAGCATTTTTGTTTATAGATTGTCCTTTAAATCTTAATGTACTGTTTTGTATGAAGTTGCTTCTTGATTTTTGACCATGCTCTTTGATTATGTAGAAGTAGGAAACAATTGGTGTTTGAGCTACGAATTTCGTTGTGCTTTTTTACCATAGTCTCGTATGATTTCATTTTAAGGAATTAAGTTTGTATCATATTAAAAAGGTTCATTGTCAAGGAATTGAACTACTTTAGTCAAAAATGATCTTAGAATTGAGCACAGGTGTTTGGATTAGGTGGAAGTTAGGTCGTTACTTAAACAATCCCAAAAATCAAAACATAACCCTCTTTCATCATTTGTGAAAGAATTTAAATCAGTTGACTAAATTTCTTGGTAATTCATTTTAATTTCTTTTTAATATCTAACTTCATTACAAATTTAAATTCAGAGTTTCTTTCAATTCTAATAGCATTCCACTAGTTCAATTTAAAAGAAAATTCATTTCAGTTGCACAACTGTATAAGCAGTACAGTTTAAAGACAATTCGATTTACAAAATTCTACTACTGTCATATATAATACAGCATACCTAAAATGTTTGGTGTAAAATATTCCTACTTCCTACAAAGCCATTACATCTTCCAAAACCATGCATGACATAACATAAATCCCCTAATACAGGTGCTCATCTTTTGTAGACAACTCAAACGAAAACCGAAAACCCATTCCTAAACATAGTGCATGATGATCTACACGTCCTTTGGAGAATAGATGTGTGTCGCAGAACTTGTGCTTTTCTGGGAATCATGATATCTCTGTGGCATTTGGGTTATAGTGAGACATTTAGGCATGCTTTGAGTTCAACATCTCTGGTGAAGGACTCCTTCCTTTGTTGAAATGTATCATTGAAGATGAATGGTCGCAAATCCAATAATAAAATTTCTAGGTTTTAAAAATCCACTTTTAACTAGTTCATTTTGGTCCTCTGGGAACCATTTTAATGTGAATGATGGTTGACATTGAGACATTAATGAAACTTGCACAGCAGCTTCATTTGCAATTGGCTTTGCCAGCATTTTATTTGCAGTACCAGGAGGCCCAAAAAGCAATATACCTCTACATGGCTTTATATTAGAAGCATTACCAACTCTTGAAGTGATTATTTGATCTCATCCAATGCACCAACATCTGCAAGTCTAACCCCTATTTCGTTTTCATGGATAAGCTCTGGTCTTATACGCTTCTCAAACTCGTTGTCACTTGTCAAGAACTTCCTGCAAGCAAGCAATTACTATATATAAGTGTAAGTAGACAAGAAACACAGAAAAGTGCAAACTACAATTGTTCCATCATCTAATATGAATGATAACAAATCAACAATAAGTGTTACGTGCACATAATAAGCACTAGGTAACATTTGTATAACAAAATAAGCTATCTTTAATCACAAAAGGTACAAATTAAAGTATGCTATCAGAGTCATTGTTTGATCTATTCAGGAAAACATCACGAATTTATCAGGAAAGATGCATCACTCATGTTAAGGTTTCGAAAACTGATGCTCCACAGCTAGCGAATGTTAACGTAAAAGAATAAAGAACAGAATGCGAGAAATGCTTTTCTCTCTATGTTTTCATTCAGAATGTTGAGAGCCTTTAATTGGGGTCTCCAGTATCCCGCATTCCTTCCTTATCCTCTCTCCTTTTGTTGTTGGATTCATTTCATTTCATTGGCGAGCCTCTTTGTCCATTGAATTACACCCGCTGCCTTTACACATACACCCCTTGCATTTTGGGCCTAGTCCGTTTTCAAGAAGTCTTAGATAAAATAAATATTGCTAGCTACACCCCTTTCTCCATGTATGCTTCTCAATGTATGCAATTTGACTTTGACCCTAAATTAATAAATGAATAAATATAATAATAATAATAATAAATTGATAGACAACTCTTTATTTTTATTTGATTTTCTAATTTTCTCTATTATTTATCTTATTCGTCAATTTGATTGTTTTTTCATTACCCAATTAGTTAGTTTAAGTTATAATGTGTTCTAAATATCCCGCTACATATATTATTTTTTCCCACATTTCAACCCCGTATCCTTAATTACTTAGTATATTTTTCATTTTTATTCTATCTTTTTCTATTCTCATCCGATTTATTTGATTAGGTAATACTATTATTCATTTATCTTTGCAATTTTGCATTAGTATTCATTGGTATGCACTTACATTTTGTACACTCTAGGCTGAGTCTCTGACTTGCTTGGTAGTATTTCAATAACATATGGGTAAATTTTGTAAATGTCATGACTTTACAAAGTTTACAACAAACCCAACATCTTTTCTAAAGAGGAAAAAATACTCAAATAAATAATCACTCAATTTATCTTTTTTATGTTTCGTGCACCTCATGTTGGATTTTCGACTTACTTGATGATGTTTTAATAATATGAGTAAATTTCGCTAATGTCGTGCTAAGTCTCCAACTTTCTTGACTTCCTGACGTTTATCACAACCAAAATCTTTTCTAAAAAAGGGAGTAAAAAATATTCAAATAAATGAACATTCAATTCTTTTTTTTCTCACTGAATATTACACATTACTCGAGATCGTTTCATTGCCTTAAGCGATTCTCTCTATTATTTTTTTAAAATTTAATATTATTTCAAGGTCCAACACTTTAAGGACTCTTATTCATACAATTAAATACAAATCATTCAAAAGAAGATAAAATCAACCAACACACAACTTATTTTTTTTATCCAAAAAACTACATAAGTATGATTTCCTCGTTACACCTGGGATATGTATAAGTGAGGGAAAATCTCTTGTCGACCTAAAACGCTAGGAAATAAAAACATAAAATTTCTTCTTTACTAAAAATAAAAAATTACTTTCTTTTTTTAAATTAAACAAAATATAATAAACATAATTCATGTTCTCAAGGAAAGATAAATAATTAAGAAGTCGCTTTTATTTTTATTAGACTGAATTAAAGGTTGTCATCTTTATGACGGATACGTGAGGTGTTAATATCTTCCAAGTACGTCTGAATCCTTTTTTTTTTTTACCAAATTGTAAATCATTCCTTATTTTTATTTATTTTTTCAACGTTTTTCTTAAATAAACGTTGATAGTAATTCCCAAATTTTCTTCCTGGAAAACTCACTCAACTGCCACATTGCGACAATGACAATATTATTTGCAAAAGAAATTATAGTAATAATATGTAGTGGAAAACACAAATCATATTTCTTTTTTTAAAAAAAAGAGAATAAATTCATATTTCTTGTTTTCAGTGTTACTTTCAAAAATGTTACTTTTGAGTCCTATTCTCAAAATTTTAAATAAGAGGGGAAAAAGTTGTAAAAAAATATACCAAAAAAGTTATAATTTTTTTATTCAAAAAAGATAAAATTTTACTTTCATGTTTGGTTTGGTTTAAAATAAAAATTATGAAACTTAAAACTACAACTTATAACTGATTATCAAGAAATAACAATAGGTTTGGGCAGTAGGCTCATGCATCAGTAATAAAAAGCCAACAACTACCAAATTCTAATTCAGAATGTAAACAAAACTCAACCTGGATTGGATTAGAATAAAAAATACCAAAACTAAAGTAATTAAAATCCTCGTTCAAGTATACAGTATACACATCTAGAGAAACAGCACCAAAGTTTCAAGATACAACCATTAAGTTAATTCCGGTTCAAGTTGTCATTTCAGCAAACACTATAATTTTCAAAAGCAAAAACAATTCTCCCTAATTACCACCAAGTTTGGTTGACGACAAACCATATAAGTTTGAATGGTTAAAGACTTAGGATTTTCTTCGGTGCAAGATATGAAGATCAATAAATATTATCTGGATTACGAATTATAAAATCGCAGATTTAATAATAAGGTAGTCTTATCATTCTTATAATTAAAAGAAAAAAATATGTTATCTTTTATTTTTTATATATAAGACCGTACGTAGGTAGTATATTATACAGAACTTACATAAGCACCACTTTGTTGACGCAGAATTCCTTCAAAAGAAATTATCAATCAAAATCAATGAATTAGTAATAGTCTCTATATTACGTTAGCAACATATAGATTAAGGTAAATGTGGGTATCTTGCGAATTTTCTAAGTCTTTTTGTTTTGTTCCTAAGTACAAAGTCTTTTTATGGGCCATGTCACTTCACAGAATTTTCCACATTTGTTGTTTAGCGTAATGACTGGAATCTTAAATTCTAAGTCTTTATGGTTTTGTTTGGTTCCTGCATAGTCATATAAATGGTCATGTCACTATAAAAAAAATTTCACATCTATTATTTTTGTAGGTAGTGCGATGACTGGAGTATTTTCTACGTCTTTCTTTGTTTTGTTCCAATGGAGTCGTGTAAGGACCATATTACTTTATAAAAATTTTCATACTTAATTGTTTTATGTAATGTGATGTTGATTGGAGTGCTTCTTAAGTCTTTCTTTGTTTTGTCTCCGGAAAGCTCACACCATACACTTTTTTACATATAGAGTAGAATATAGTGGCTTTTTCCAATTTTTGAATGTCATTACTCTTTTTAAGTATGATATTCTATTAGCTATATTTGTCAATCATACATTATTTTCATGACAAATTGATGATATATTTTTTCAAGTCCTATTAAATTAAAAAACTTATTCTATATTTGATATTTGATATATTGATGTATAGTAATAATGAAATTATAGCCAACTAAGAATTTTAAAAATTGTAGAAAGTATTGATTTTTGGTGTGAATGGAATTGTTTTAATATATTGAATATTTTAGTTTTTTTCTCAATATTCTCTTCTTCCTTTATATATATATATATATATTGTCTTCTTCCTTAAGAACATGGTCACTTTTTTCAACTAAACCCAATTCAAGCACGATATGATTTTAATGTCAATTACATATAATTTGAAGTCCTGAACTTGTTTAGGATGATTTGGATGGAAATAAATTTGGAAGAAGTGAAGGAAAATGAAATGGAAACTTTTGGTTTAGATGGGATGGAAATAAAAATGAAGTAAAACAAATTTAGTGGAGTCCAAAAAAAAATAATCCTCAAAAACATTGGTGAAATGGAGGATTATGTTTGAAGCAATATTAATTTTATGGGAGGATTCCTAAATAATATAAAATTCACTCATTTTTTTAATTTTTATTTATCAAAAAAATACAAATTTTCCACTTCGTTTCTCTTTTTAATTCTATCTTTTTCTTTTCTCTTTCATTTTTTTCTATTTCATCTCTAATCCTAATAAAGTGCAAAAGTTAGGGATGAGTTAATCTTTTTAAAAGTTTTTTTTCTTTCAAAGTGCTGTTTTTTGTTTTCATAAATTGCAAATTTTGTGCTTATTAATTTTTTAATTATTTTAAATATGAAATTGCCTTCCGATATACGATCAACTTGATCAACTTTTGTGTGACTTGTTGACCCGGAGACTTCTCCAAGTCTCCCCTTGATATATATTGTTTAGAATGCTACATTATTTTTTAAGTCTTTTTTTTTTTATTAATCGGTTATATATTAAATTGAAAAATAAAAAGAAAAGTGGGAACCTAAGCAGGAATTATGCCGTTGTTGTGTGGTTATCGTCACTTTCACTCATAAGAAAATATACTAGATTAAGTACATTTTAGCATCTTTAAACTGAAAACAATTTAGTCGTAATGCATAACAAAATATAAGTCAAGTAATTAGTGCACAAAATCTTGCTCCTAGTATTTGCCACCATAGATTTAGGTTGTGTTTAGGACGATTACTTAAAATATTGTTAATTGATAATTGAAATTTTAGATGAAATTAAAAAGTTTGACTTATTCTGAAAATAGTTGTGGTAGAAGCAAACAGGACCACATAAGCCATACCTATTATTTAGACGTGTTATAGTACCACCAATACGAGGTCCGATTGGAAATTAGCTATGTGTCGAACCCATCTCAGCGTGCATGCGTATATGCTCCAAATCTCTTTAACAAATTAAATACCAAGCTTTTTTTTTATCCAATTCCCTCTCTTTTTTCCTTTCTTTTTATTAGGATGAATCAAAGATAATATCAAAAGATGTACAATAATTCATAAATCTTATTCAACAAACTAAACTAAATCCCCTTAGCTATCCAAATCCCTTTAACTTTTAAATAACAAAATAAAAGTTATACACACTTTTATATTTCAACATTTTTACCATTATTCATAGTTTTAGTTACTTGTTTATATTTTAGAAACATCATAATACTTACTTCTTTTGCTTTTATATTTATAACATAAATGTATAGCATATAACATGTATAATATAAATAATATAAAAAGAGCTGATAATTTAAAAAAACGGGAAAGAAATAATTATAAAATAAACATAACTAATCAGACTATTTGCATCAAAAGAAATTATTTAAATATATTTTACATGCTTGGAAGAATTTATGAGTGGCCTAACCGTTGAGAAATGTGTGTTCCATTAACCATCCCGATGTTATATATATGCATGGCTGTTGGCAGTGCTAAAGTCATCAGTATCATTCTAATTCTCATATTCAGTGGATTCATTTCATCAACAACTTTGCCTATCTGATCATAAACACCAAAATGCCAACCATGAATCCAGTTCGTTTCAAATACATGCAAGCCATAATAATATTTATGATGTTGTAGGTTCGTTCGTGTTTTCTCATGTTTATGAAAATCGCAACTCAAATCTCATTTGATTTCAATGAATTTCAATTTCCTTAAATTTTTAGTCTCAGTTTTGTCATTTTTTCCTTCTTAAAATAGATCATTCTCCTATGTTTTGTTCATTGTTTTTTGGATTCATAGTGTTTCAGATTAGAGGTTGAACCACCATATTTTTTGCCTCCCTGTTTTTGGTTTTCAAGGTTGAACCATCGTATATGTAGAGTTTGAACCATCAAATTTTAATAATAATGTCAACAAGGCATAAAGAGTGATGGTAAAGATAATGACAACAATGATAAAGAGAATGACAATACTAATATTACATTCTATATATGTTTATAATTAAGTTTAATCTCAATGATATATTATTTTTAATCTTAATTCAATAATTTTTATTTTTTGTTCCCATTTTAGTCTTCAAATTGGTCTTTCTCTTAAAGATCTAATATGACCATCTCCACTTAAACAAATGAAACACACAATAAATTTTATTTTGAATCTTTCTCCGCACACACAAAAAAAAAAAAAAAAGGCTCACACCCATACACTTTTTTATGTGTAGAGTAGAATATAGTGGCTTTTCCCAAATTTTGAATGTCATTACTCTAGTACAATATTCTATTAGCTATATTTGTCAATCATACATTATTTTCATGACAAATTGATGATATTTTTTTCAAGTCATCCCTTGAAAGTGTCATTGTATTAATTTTTTATTATATTAAGGAGTACATATTTTGGTTTATATATAAGACAAACATAAAATTGATATTAAGAAATTTATTTTATATTTAATATTTAATATATTGATGTATAGGAAATTATAGCCAATTAAGAATTTTAAAAATTATAGAAAGTATTGGGTTTTGGTGTGAATTGAATTGGAATTGAATTGTTTTAATTTATTGAATATTTTAGTTCTTTTTCTCAATATTCTCTTCTTCCATTTTTTAAAGCATATATATATATATATATATATATATATATATATATATATATATATATATATATATATATATATATATATATATATATATATATATAGTCTTCTTTCTTAAGAACATGGTCACTTTAATGATAAAAAATAATTTATGGGTCTATTGGTATCTAGGACAAATTAATTAATTAACTTTAAATTTGAATGTCCTCTTCAAGCATGATATATATTTTTAAACGCAATTTCCTCTTCTTCATTAAGAACATGGTCACTTTTTTCAACTAAACCCAATTTGAATGCCACTTCAAGCACAGTATGATTTTAATGTCAATTACATATAATTTGAAGTCCTCCACTAGGATCATTTGGAAGGAAATAAATTGGGAAGAAGTGAGGAACTTTTGGTTTAGATGGAATGGAAATAAAATGAAGTAAAACAAATTTAGTGGGGTAAAAAAAAATGAAATGGGAACTTTTGGTTTAGATGGGATGGAAATGAAAATGAAGTAAAACAAATTTAGTGGGGTCCAAAAAAAAAATTGATTCCTCAAAAACAGTGGTAAAATGGGAGGATTTTGTGAGAAGCAATATTGATTTTATGAGAGGATTCCTAAAATAAACACTCATTTTTTATTATTTCTATTTATCCAAACAATATAAATTCTCTACCTTATTTCTCTTTTATTTTATCTTTTTTTCTCTTTCATTTTTCTCTATTTGATCTCTAATCCAAACAAAGTGCAAAAGTTACGGATGAGTAATCTTTTTTATAATAAAAAAATTCATATTGCAGCTTTTTTTCATAAATTGCAAATTTTGTGCTTATTATTTTTCTAATTATTTTAAATATGAATGCCATTACCTTATAATATATGATCAACTTTTTTGTAATTTCTTGACTGGAGACTTTTCCAAGTCTCCCCTAAAATGTCACTAGTCTCTCCTTGATATATATCGTTTAAAATGCTACATTATTTTTATTTAATTGGTTAAATATTAAATTGGAAAATAAAAGTAAAATGGGAAACTAAGCAGCAATTGTGTGATTGTTGTGTAGTTAAACTGAAAATATTTTAGTCGAAATGCATAACAAAATACGGGTCAAGTAATTAGTGCTCAAAATCTTGCTCATAGTGTTTGCCACCATAGATTTAGGTTGTGTTTAGAAAGATTACTTAAAATATTGTTAATTGATAGTTGAAATTTTAGATGAAATTAAAAAGTTTGAAAGTTGAAAAGTTAAAAAGTGAAAGCTGAAAATACATAAGCCAATGGATTCAATTATATTTGAAGTATTTCATAATATTATCTACTACATTAAATTTTCTCCTAACTTTTCTCTTAAATATATACCAATTTTATTGGTTAATGTTTGTAAAAAAAAATATGAACTAATAAAATTGTTACATATTTAAAAGAGAAGTCAGGAACAAAATTTATTTTAAAATTAAAATAAAAATTCAATGGCATTTGGATGAAAGTTTTCGTTCAAAAATTTCCCTTAAAATCATTATTTTTCTTAAGTAGTTGTGGTAGAAGCAAACAGAACCACAGAAGTCATAATTATTATTTAGATGTGTTGTGGTACCAATATGAGGTCTATCTGATTGGAAATTAGCTGTACGTGTTGTGGTACTAACTGAATTAAATCCTTATACTATCCAAATTACTTGAACTTTTAAATAGCAAAATAAAAGTTATACACACATTTATATTCCAACATTTTTACCAATATTCATAGTTTTAGTTACTTGTTTATATTTTAAAAACGTCCTAATACTTACATCTTTTGCTTTTATATTTATAACATAAATATATAGAACATAACATGTTTAATATAAATAATATAAAAGGAGCTGATAAAAAATTAAAAAAAGCGGGAAAGCAATAATGATAAAATCAACATAACTAATCAAACTATTTGGGTCAAAAGAAATTATTTGAATACATTTTACATACTTGCGTAAAATTTATATTAGTAAATTTTGAGGAAATACAAAATTATTTTATCTAATTTCCATAAATTTTATTGAAGAGTTTTTTTTTTTATATATTTTATCCGTGTATTACAAAATTTTTAAAATTAAATATCCTAAAAGGATTTTTTATTGAAAGTATGAATATCTAAAACTTTTTTTTTACTGTTATTTATTAAAAGTAAAAAATAAATATGTTTTTATGCAACTAGTTTAAATATAAAAATGAATGAATAAAAAAATAATAAAACAAATAAATATAAATGCAAGCCATAATAATATTAATGATGTTGCAGGTTGTTGTTTCTGCTCAAGACCATATTATGTGCATTCAGACTGAGAGGGAAGCACTCCTCCAATTCAAGGCTGCCATTGAGGATCGCTATGGCATGCTCTCTTCTTGGACCACTTCTGATTGCTGCAAATGGGAAGGGATTCGCTGCAGCAACCTCACCGGCCATGTTCTAATGCTCGACCTTCATGGTGATCTGTTTAATGATGTCCCGCAACGTTATATGAGAGGAGAGATCCACAAGTCGTTGATGGAGTTGCAACAATTAAACTATTTAAACCTCAGTTGGAATTATTTTTCAAACAGAGGAATCCCAGAGTTTCTTGGTTCTCCCAGCAACTTGAGATACGTTGATCTGTCATATTGTCGTTTTGGCGGGAAAATTCCAACTCAGTTTGGCTCTCTTTCTCATTTGAAATACTTAAATCTTGCTGCGAATTTTCTGGAGGGTTCAATCCCACGTCAACTTGGAAATCTCACCCAGTTGCAGCATCTTGATCTCAGCTACAATTCTTTTGAAGGAAGTATACCGTCCCAACTTGGGAACCTTTCAAATTTGCAGAAGCTTTATCTTGGAGGATCATATTATGATGATGATGGTGCTCTCAAAATTGACGATGGAGATCATTGGCTGTCTAATCTCATTTCCTTAACCCATCTTTCTTTCGACTCCATATCTAATCTCAACACTTCTCATAGCTTCCTCCAAATGATTGCCAAGCTACCAAAACTTCGAGAACTGAGTTTAATTGATTGTAGCCTTTCCAATCATTTTATCCTTTCACTGAGGCCCTCTAAATTCAATTTTTCTAGTTCCCTTTCCATCCTTGATCTTTCCTGGAACAGCTTCACGTCATCAATGATACTCCAGTGGCTGTCCAACGTCACTTCCAACCTTGTTGAGCTTGACCTTAGTCATAACCTCTTGGAGGGTTCCACATCAAACCATTTTGGCCGTGTAATGAATTCTCTTGAGCACCTCGACCTCTCAGATAATATATTCAAGGGTGAGGATTTGAAATCCTTGGCGAATATATGCACCTTACATTCTTTATACATGCCAGCAAACCATTTGACTGAAGACCTTCCATCAATCCTTCATAATTTGTCTAGTGGTTGTGTTAGACACTCATTACAAGATTTGCATTTGTCAGATAATCAAATCACCGGCTCTTTACCTGATCTTTCAGTATTCTCATCTCTAAAAACATTGGTTCTCAATATGAATCAATTAAGTGGAAAGATACCTGAAGGCATCCGCTTACCGTTTCATTTGGAATTTTTGTCAATCCAATCAAACACTTTAGAAGGTGGAATTCCAAAATCATTTGGGAATGCATGTGCTTTGCGCTCACTGTATATGTCTGGTAACAATTTAAATAAAGAGCTTTCGGTGATAATCCATCAATTGTCTGGGTGTGCCAGATTCTCTCTGCAAGAATTGAACTTAAGAGGAAATCAAATCAATGGTACGCTTCCTGATCTTTCAATATTTTCTGCCTTGAAAACATTGGATCTTTCAGAAAATCAATTAAATGACAAAATTCCAGAGAGTACCAAATTGCCATCTCTGTTGGAGTCTTTGTCAATCACTTCAAACATTTTAGAAGGTGGAATTCCAAAATCATTTGGGAATGCATGTGCTTTGCGCTCATTTGACATGTATAATAATAGCTTGAGTGAAGAGCTTCCAATGATAATCCATCACTTGTCTGGATGTGCCAGATTCTCCCTGCAAGAACTGTACTTAAGTGGAAATCAAATCAATGGTATGCTTCCTGACCTTTCAATATTTTCTTCCTTGAAAACATTGGATCTTTCAGAAAATCAATTAAATGACAAAATTCCGGAGAGTACCAAATTGCCATCTTTGTTGGAGTCTTTGTCAATCACTTCAAACATTTTAGAAGGTGGAATTCCAAAATCATTTGGGAATGCATGTGCTTTGCGCTCATTTGACATGTATAATAATAGCTTGAGTGAAGAGCTTCCAATGATAATCCATCACTTGTCTGGATGTGCCAGATTCTCCCTGCAAGAACTGTACTTAAGTGGAAATCAAATCAATGGTACGCTTCCTGACCTTTCAATATTTTCTTCCTTGAAAACATTGGATCTTTCAGAAAATCAATTAAATGGCAAAATTCCAGAGAGTAACAAATTGCCATCTTTGTTGGAGTCTTTGTCAATCACTTCAAACATTTTAGAAGGTGGAATTCCAAAATCATTTGGGAATGCATGTGCTTTGCGCTCATTGGACATGTCTTATAATAGCTTGAGTGAAGAGTTTCCAATGATAATCCATCACTTGTCTGGATGTGCTAGATATTCATTGGAACAATTAGATCTAAGCATGAATCAAATCAACGGCACACTACCCGATCTCTCAATATTCTCATCTTTAAGAATATTAAATCTTGATGGAAACAAGCTAAATGGAGAGATTCCTGAAGATATTAAATTTCCACCTCAACTGGAGATACTAGATATGCAATCAAATTCCTTAAAGGGTGTGCTCACTGACTATCATTTCGCTAATATGTCTAGGTTAGACTTATTGGAGTTATCTGACAACTCTTTATTGGCCTTCGCATTTAGCCAAAATTGGGTCCCACCATTTCAGTTGACAAACATAGGATTGCGATCTTGCAAACTAGGTCCAGTATTTCCCAAATGGTTGGAGACACAAAATCAATTTTTGTATATTGACATTTCAAATGCTGGAATTGCAGATATGGTTCCGAAGTGGTTTTGGGCTAATATAGCATTCCGAGAATGGATTTCAATGAATATTTCATACAATAATCTCCATGGTATAATTCCAAATTTCCCAATAAAGAATATTCAATATTTCCTAATTCTTGGACCAAATCAATTTGATGGCCCTATTCCACCATTTCTCCGAGGTTCCATGTTTCTTGATTTATCCAAAAATAAATTCTCAGACTCTCGTTCCTTTTTATGTGTGAATGGTACTGTTGAAGCTTTATACCGATTAGACCTTTCAAATAATCATTTCTCTGGAAAAATTCCGGATTGTTGGAGCCATTTCAAGTCATTATCTTATTTGGACTTAAGTCACAATAAATTTTCAGGAAGAATACCTACATCCATGGGATCTCTTTTTCATCTTCAAGTATTGCTATTGAGAAACAACAACTTAACAGATGAGATACCTTTCTCCTTGAGGAGCTGCACAAATCTAGTAATGCTCGATATTGCAGAAAACAGATTATCAGGGCTTATCCCTACTTGGATTGGGAGCAAATTACAAGAGTTGCAATTTTTAAGTTTGGGAAGAAATAATTTCCATGGAAGTTTACCTTTGAAAATTTGCTACCTAAGTAAGATTCAACTCTTGGATCTCTCACTAAACAACATGTCTGGGCAAATTCCTAAATGCATAAAAAATTTTACTTCAATGACTCAAAAGACATCTTCAAGAGATTATCAAGATCTTTCATATTTTGTCAATACCAGTTACACTTCAGGTCCTCAAGCATATCATTTGAATGCACTCTTGATGTGGAAAGGTTCAGAACAAATGTTCAAAAATAATGGGTTGCTACTTCTAAAAAGCATTGATCTCTCAAGCAATCACTTTTCTGGAGAAATTCAAGTGGAAATAGAGAATTTATTTGGATTGGTTTCATTGAATTTATCAAGAAACCATTTGACCGGAAAGATTCCTTCAAATATTGGAAAGTTAACATCACTTGACTTTCTTGATTTGTCAAGAAACCATCTAGTTGGTTCAATTCCATGGAGTCTTACTCAAATTGATCGACTCGGCGTGTTAGATTTGTCACATAACAATCTATCTGGAGAAATTCCAACTGGTACACAATTACAGGGTTTCAATGCCTCATGTTATGAAGATAATCTTGATCTTTGTGGACCGCCACTAGAGAAATTGTGTATTGATGGGAAGCCTGCACAGGAACCAATTGTTAAACTTCCTGAAGATGAAAAATTGCTCTTCACCCGTGAATTTTACATGAGTATGGCAATTGGATTTGTTATAAGCTTCTGGGGCGTCTTTGGCTCAATCTTAATAAAGCGTTCTTGGAGACATGCTTATTTCAAGTTCATAAGCAATTTATCAGACGCTATTTATGTCATGGTAGCAGTGAAAGTTTTCAAGTGGCGTCACAGAGGATAGCTGGTAACAATATTTTAGTCTTCCTATATATACTTCATTTTCCTTTATATGATAAATCGCAGTCACAAACCATTGTTTACCACTAGATGGCGTTTTTCTCTTTTGTTTTAACCTTTAGATCCTCAATTAATAAAAAAAACAATTATTCATCAACACGAACCTTAGTTTACTACTACACCGTAGGTAAACAAGTTGTAGTCCGGTTTTCATCCTAAAAGAAGACTAGCTAGAACATATATGATATATCTTTGAATATTCAATAATGATACCATGCTTGAAAATATACATTAAATGAGTTGTATATATATATTCGAGTAATCTAAATCTTGATATTTTAAATATTCTTATCTCAAAATGTTTTTTAACATGACTACAAATCATCTTTTGGGATTTTTTTAATCCCGTAATATAAATGTTTTTCTAAAAAGCATATAATAAGTTCAAATAGTTGAATGTATTGGATTTTTACATGGGATCTATTAAAATTAATATATTTAATTTTATTTATTTTCATGTCATTTCGGGGTATTAGTTATATAAATTAAAGGAATGATGATTGTTATGTAGGTTATAAAACTTCTTTACACTAACATTTCATATTAAACAAATTAAAATACTTTAACCTATTTTCTAATCGCTAAATAATAACTCAATATAAATTATATATATTTTTTTCTTGATATATCTTTTTCCTCGTAAGTTATTAAGTGTAAAATAGAAAATAAGTTTGAGGTAGTTTTTCTATCTCATTTTCTACTTCTTTATATAGCTTTTAGTCATGGTGCTTTTCTTGGCATTTCAATGTTTTCTTTATTCTATTATTACTTCTAGTTGAGGACAAATTTTCAAGGATCGATATTTTAATTTTTGGCAGAAAAATTTTGAATTCTAGGTGCCAGCTTGTGGAGGTGGAAAATGCAAAGAGATACTTTTGGAGGTGAGAAGGCATCTCTCGCAGTTGGATTTGTAGACCGAGAGAGAATTAAGGAAGGCTTCTAGAGCTTGAGGGAGCCAATTGTGATTGTGATCTAGTTTATTTTCCTTTTTAATTTCTAAGCATTTTGTTTGTACTTTAGCCCTTAAATCTGAACTGGTTGTTTTGTATGAAGTTGATGAATCTTCACAATAATGAGAATTGAGATGTTTGGTTATTGTTTCTGGATTTTTGGGTCATGCTCTTTGATTATATAGAAATAGTAAACTGTGTTTGATCTAGGGATTTTGTTGTGCTTTTGTACATTAGTCTCATGATTTAATTTAAGGAATTAAGTTATATGAGATTAAAAGGATTCATTGCCAAGGAATTGAATGTGAATTACTGCAGCAAAAATTGATCTTAAACTTGGGCAAAGATGTTTGGAGTAGGAAGAGCTATGATGCTTGCCAGATGGGTAATGCTAATTGCACCCTCTGGTAGAGTGGTGTGAGCAGCGGTGATTGGCAAAGTTGGCACTGATGGAGGAGTGGTTATTGAAGTGCTCATCACGCTTGAGGTGTTTTGCCAATTTAATTATTAAGCAGTACAGTTGCACAATCAATTTACAAATTTCTGATTATATAATACAGCATACCTAAAATGTTTGGTGTAAAATATTTCTACTTCCTACAAAGCCATTGCATCTTCCAAAACCATGCATGACATAATATAAATCCCCTAATACAGGTGCTCATTTGTTTGTAGACAACCCAAACGAAAACCGAGAACCCATTCCCAAACATAGTGCATGACGATCCACACGTCCTTTAGAGAATAGATATGTGTGGTAGAACTTGTGCTTTTCTGGGAATCATGATATCTCTATGACATTTGGGCATGCTTTGAGTTCAACATCTCTGATGAAGGAATCCTTCCTTTGTTAAAGGTATATATCAGATTCTCTTTCATTTTTATGTGCTAATGGTACAGTTGAAACTTTGTACGAATTAGACCTTTCAAATAATCATTTCTCTGGAAAAATTCCGGACTGTTGGAGCCATTTCAAGTCATTAACTTATTTGGACTTAAGTCACAATAATTTTTCAGGAAGGATACCCACGTCCATGGGATCTCTTCTTCATCTTCAAGCATTGCTATTGAGAAACAACAACTTAACAGATGAGATACCTTTCTCCTTGAGGAGTTGCACAAATCTAGTAATGCTAGATATTTCAGAAAACAGATTATCAGGGCTTATCCCTGCTTGGATTGGGAGCGAATTACAAGAGTTGCAATTTTTAAGTTTGGGAAGAAATAATTTCCATGGAAGTTTACCATTGCAAATTTGCTACCTAAGTGACATTCAACTCTTGGATGTGTCACTAAACAACATGTCTGGGCAAATTCCTAAATGCATAAAAAATTTTACTTCAATGACTCAAAAGACATCTTCAAGAGATTATCAAGGTCATTCATATCTTGTCAATACCATTGGCATTTCTGGTAATTATACATATGATTTGAATGCACTCTTGATGTGGAAAGGTTCAGAACAAATGTTCAAAAATAATGTGTTACTACTTTTAAAAAGCATTGATCTCTCAAGCAATCACTTTTCTGGAGAAATTCCACTGGAAATAGAGGATTTATTTGGATTGGTTTCATTGAATTTATCAAGAAACCATTTGACCGGAAAGATTCCTTCAAATATTGGAAAGTTAACATTACTTGACTTTCTTGATTTGTCAAGAAACCATCTAGTTGGTTCAATTCCTTTGAGTCTTACTCAAATTGATCGACTGGGCATGTTAGATTTGTCACATAACAATCTATCTGGAGAAATTCCAACTGGTACACAATTACAGAGTTTCAATGCCTCATGTTATGAAGATAATCTTGATCTTTGTGGACCGCCACTAGAGAAATTGTGTATTGATGGGAAGCCTGCACAGGAACCAATTGTTAAACTTCCTGAAGATGAAAATTTGCTTTTCACCCGTGAATTTTATATGAGTATGGCAATTGGATTTGTTATAAGCTTTTGGGGCGTTTTTGGCTCAATCTTAATGAATCGTTCTTGGAGACATGCTTATTTCAAGTTCATAAGCAATTTCTCAGATGCTATTTATGTCATGGCAGCCGTGAAAGTTTTCAAGTGGCATCACAGAGGATAGCTGGTAATAATATTTTAGTCTTCATATATATACTTCATTTTCCTTTTCCTTTATATGATAAATATATAGCAGTCACAGACCTTAGTTTACAACTAGATGACGTTTCTCTCTTTTATTTTGACCTTTAGACCCACAATTAATAAAAAAACAAGTATTCATCAACACGAACCTTAGTTTACTATCACACTGCAGGTAAACAAGTTGTAGTTCGGTTTTCTTCTTAAAAGAAGACTAGCTAGAACATATATATATATATATATATATATATATATATATATATATATATATATCTTTTAATAAACTAGTTTTAACTAAAGATGAACAAGCAGTTATATAGTAATGAAAAAGAAAAGTTGAACATGCATGCATGTTTGCTTTGCACTTCCGAAATCTAGATTAGATTGTTTATAAAATACTAATTTGAAATTTAATATTCTAATAATGATACGGTGCTTGAAAATATATATTGAATGAGTTGTGCATATATATTCGAGGAATCTAAATCTTGATATTTTAAATATTCTCACCTCAAAATGTCTTTTAACGTAACTACAAATCATCTTTTGGAATTTTGTTAATACTGTAATATAATCAATTTTTGATAAATGCTTTTTCTAAAAAATATATAATAAGTTCAAAGAGTCTAATTACTAATTAGTATTAACTTCATTGTGTTGGAGTTTTACATGGGCATCTATTAATATTAATATATAATTTTATTTATTTTTATACCATTTCATATTAGTTAAATAAATTAAAGAAATTATTATTAATATTGTTATATTAAATTGAGTAGGTTATAAAACTTCTTTACACTAACATTTCATATTAAACAAATAAAAATACTTTTACCTATTTTCTAATTCCAAAATAATAGCTACATACAAATAAAGTATATTTTTTTCTTGATATATATTTTTCCTCCTTATAAATACTTTTACCTATTTTCTATCTCACGTTCTACTTTTTGATATAGCTTTTAGTGTTGATGATTTTCTTGGCATTCCAATTTTTTCTCTATTCTTTTATTATTTCTAGTTGAGGACAAATTTTGAAGGATCGATATTTTAATTTTTGGCAGAAAAATTCTGAATTGTAGGTGCCAGCTTGTTGAGGTGGAAAATGCAAAGAGACACTTTTAATTTGGAGGTGAGAAGGCATCTCTCACAGTTGGATTTGGAGACCGAGAGAGAATTAAGGAAGGCTTCTAGAGCTTGAGGGAGCCAATTGTGATTGTGATCCATCTAGTTTATTTTCCTTCTAAATTTCTAAGCATTTTGTTTGTAGTTTGGCCTTTAAATCTGAGCTGGTTGTTTTGTATGAAGTTGATGAATCTTCATAATAATGGGAACTGAGAGGTTTGGTTATTGCTTCTTCATTTTTGGGTCATGCTATTTGATTATGTAGAAATAGAAAACCGTGTTTGATCTAAGGATTTTGTGTTGCTTTTGTACATTAGTCTCATGATTTCATTTAAGGAATTAAGTTATATGAGATTAAAAGGATTCATTGCCAAGGAATTGAATGTCAATTACCGCTGCAAAAACTGATCTTAAACTTGGGCAAAGTTGTTTGGACTAGGTGGAAATTGGGTTGTTACTTCAACAATCCGTAAAATCAAAACTTAACTGTGACAGGTGTGAGCACTATGTCCCTTCTTTGAGCAGAGTTGGCAAATAGTGTTGGAGTAGGAAGAGATAAGATGCTTGCCAGATGGGTAATGCTCATCACGCTTGAGATACATCTCATAGTTCTGCAATTTAACAAATACCTCATCAAAAGAGGGCAAGGTGTTTTGCCAATGAGGTAGCCTTCAAGGTCACGAATAAGCTTAGACTGATACCATATAGAGAATGAATAAGTTGTTTAGAGAAGATGACGATCCACACGTCCTTTAGAGAAGATGTGTGTGGTAGAACTTGTGCTTTTCTGGGAATCATGATATCCCTGTGACATTTGGGATATAGTGAGACATTTGGGCATGCTTTGAGTTCAACATCTCTGATGAAGGACCCCTTTCTTTGTTAAAGGTATCATTGAGGATGAATGGTCACAAATCCAAAAATAAATGTAGCATTCCACAATCTAAAGGAAGTAAGTGAGCTGTTGTTTCTTCCTCGAACCTCCTTCACCATACAAACCATTCCAGTGCTTCAACTCATTCATTACAGATCCTTTTGATGCAAAACTTGCAGCCTCCTGCATTTAATCAGATATCTCTAAGTTCATGTAAATGGGAAAAGCTATTCTATATTGGAAATACACACTTTCCTTCTTCCACTTGTGTGACATTGTTAGTATGAAATCCTTGGTAACATCTTACATGTACAAGTTATGATAGGAACACAGAGGGGACAACAACAAAGGCTTACATAGGGGTCGAAATAGCAGAACAAGGGGTGCAGAAGCAAGCTAAGCCCAAAAGGAAAATTACAAAACCACCTTACCTCAATGACTATGTCTGAGGAAGAATTGAGAATGAATTGCGGAAAGCACCAAATTAGGAAAGGAAACATCCTTGCTGAGTGTGTCTTCACTAGGGGACAGCACTAACAGAATTGTAATTGCCAAATCATTCTAGAAGCTTTTTCTGTTACTAGGGAAGCTTATATATATATGTAAATAAAACAGCAAGGAAAGCAATGAGAAATATTTCAATTACCTTCCTCCCCTGTGTCTTATTCCTTCCCTGTATCTTCTTGTGTTTCTGGAGGGTGCTAACATTGGTGCTCTCGTTGTTTTGATGGCCGAAACCCACAAACACGAAGGCTCCTTCAGTCGCCTTGAGGAAGTCCTAGTCCGCCTTGGTGATACGATGCAGTCCATGACCCTTAAGATGGATGAGCTTCTCACCCGCATCCACCCCAGTACACCTTCTTCCACACCACTTCCTCACCACCACCCTATCCCTGCAACAAACCACCGAATGAAGTTAGAAGTGCCTCGATTCGATGGCACATAACCTCTGACTTGGATCTTCAAGATCAACCAATATTTTGCGTATCATGGCACTCCTGAGCAAGATCGACTCACCATAGCTTCCTTCTATATGGAAGGAAGGGCTCTTGCTTGGTTTCAATACATGACAAGCAATGCCCAGTTCACTTCATGACAAGCTTTCCTGCAGGCCTTGCAAACAAGATTTGCCCCATCACAGTATGAGGACCCAACCGGAGCTTTGTTCAAGCTCACACAGACAAGTTCAGTGGCAGCTTACCTCTCGGAATTTGAAGATTTGGCTAACTGTATCATCGGGTTACCGACCCCATTCCATCTGAGTTGTTTTATCTCAGGACTGACCCCTGAGATTAGGAGAGAAGTCCAGGCACACCAGCCATTGACGCTAGTCCAAGCTGCCGGACTAGCGCGCCTCCAGGAGAAGAAATTGTCTGACATTCGCCTCGCTCCCACCACCGCCACCACCGTTACGACCGCGCCCTCCACCGATTACCCCACCATCCCCTAGACCCCTTACCCTACCACCACTGCTTCCTTCCCCACCACGACCTCCGCCGCCCACGGTGAAACGATTAACCCCGGAGGAAATCACCTCACGTCGTGAATGGGGGCTATGTTTCACCTGTGACGAGGGGTGTGACACCCTTTACCCCTCACATATATACTAATAAAGGAATAAAAAATTCAAATATTAATTAAAAGTATTTTTAAAACATTTTTAAATACAAGCCTTTCAAAGGGGTAAAAGGCTCACATTCACTTTCTTCTACATCATATTCAAACTTGTCCAAATAAATAATAAAGTCATCTCGGCTCAAACAAGGTCGTCAAAGCTTCATACAATTAATATAGAACCTATATCCTAATGTCACATCCTATCAGAGTATTGTGTTCCCGTGTCCTCTAGCATGAGGTTCTTCATAGTCATCCACCTATCCATCTGCTCCCCCGAACACAAAGTTCAAGATCATCACAGGATCCAAACACAAACAGCAAACCGGAAGTGAGTTATCACATTCCTAACTACTAGAGAGAAACAAGATAACATATAGTAGCCAAATACAATTTACTTAGCATATCTCACATTATTTCATCACTTTGTCATTCAAATTTACTTTTCAATCATTAATTACACCTTTCAATCATCAATCACAATACACAAGAATCACACACTCCGATCAAGACATAATAACACATCAATTTCATAATAAACAATTATCAAGTGTATGCAACAGTTATGCTAAGACTCAAGTCTATATGCAATGTGGTACCATGTCAGTGAAAAATCTCGTCGGGCGCCTAGGAGTACATGACAAGACAAACCACACACTAGCAAGTCAAGTCACTCTCACTAGGTAATATCATAGGGAGACCAGTCAGGGTCACAGTGTTTTGCGAGAATGCTCCAACCATATGGGATCAACATAGGCTTAAAGGAGCACTCAAACCGTGTGACCCCCAAGGCCTACACTCCGAAGAATCCGTCAGGGCCTCTCCCTCCTGATTCGGGTCCAACCCAGAAAATATTTTAGCACACAGATTCTATCTATGAACTGTACAAAACACACGATTCCTTAATTGTTCTCAAAATAGTTTTAACTCGTCGCCCTAAAAGGGACTTAACATTAACTTGTCACCCTTAAAGGGACTTAACATTAACTCGTCGCCCTTAAAGGGACTTAACATTAACTCATCGTTCTTAAAGGAACTTAACATTAACTGGTCGCCCTTAAAGGGACTTATAGTCGTGTGATTGTACAATTCATAGTTCATACTCAATGCACACAACATCTCAATCACATACATACATAATTTCACATACACTCGATCTCAATCACAATGGTATAATCTCAAATTAGCATGTTATCACACCTCATGAAGCATATTCACTTTACCTATGAACTATGCAATCTCAATTGTTTTCAAAATCGTTTTAATTCGTCGGGTTCGCACAATGGATCCCATCATAATACTCGTCGCCCTTAAAGGGTCTTACAATTGTGTGATTGCACAGTTCATAGTTCATAACTTAATACACACATCTCATCTCAATACACATGTATTTCATCATCCGTCACATGTTCAATTTATCACATAATCACAGTTTGAATCATCATTTCATAACCTCAATATAATAATTTATATAAAAGATTTTATCATAACATGGGGTGTAAAACCCCTAAAATAGTTTCTCACAATTATATCAAAATCAATTAATCAAATTCATGGGTTAAACACAAAGACATCAAGAGCACTCCAGTTTATCAATCAATTTTCATCAGGACATCAATTGGTACATAGAACACAATAATATTGTATTTATAATCATAAAGATAAAATTATAATTCAATAAACATCCCAAAATAAACCCAAATTTAATTCTCTAAGGATCCCTACACATGTTCATTATAACCCCCAATTGCGATAAACTCATCCCTTACCTCTAAGCGGACTCACGTGTCTTCCGACAGCGACAGCGGTATCTCTAACGGTTTCTTGAGTTTCTTTCGACTGCTCTGATAGAGTTCTCAAACGTCAGAGAGACGGAGAAGGGATTGAAGCCTCCACTTATACTGTCTTCATGCGATTCATTTTCTTCCACCACAAATATTATCTCGCAAATCCCAACGGTGAAAGTGTGCACAATTAAATTTCAAACTACATATCCAAATTTAATGAATATCCAACGGTTAACGAAACTGGGATCCTAGTTTTACTCATACTGTTTTGGGTTTCTGCGGGAAAAGAGGAAGCTACGGTGCGAAGGGTATTTCTCTTATGTCTAACATGATTTTGCTATTCCCAACGGTGAGAATGCTCGGAATTGGGTTGCCAACATGGTGCTCAAATTTCACGATGATCCAACGGTGAATGAGTCTGAGATCGGTGTTTTTCTGAGACAGCTTTGGTAGGCTGCGGGAAAAAGAGAGGATTTTGAGAGGAGAAGTGGAAAAACGAAAATGGGAGAAAGAAGAGGCACTGTCAGTGTGAAAACTGACCTAACGCTATTTATAGTTAGGTTTACTCTATTTATTTATTTATTATTTTATAAAAACAAACTTTATTTTATTCTCTATCAAACAAATAAATAAAATATCATTTTTATTTTCTCTCAAATTATTATTTTAATTAATAATTATATCTCTTTATTTATTTATTTATAAAATCTCATCATTTTTTTAAACTCTATTTATTTATAAATAACAATCATTTTTAATCTAGTTGACGAAAATTAGAATGTTACAAGAGGTACCATCGAGGGCATCGCTGCGCCTCGAGGGTTTTTCCTCCTTGTCGCGGATGAAGACGACATTAGATTTCATCCTCGGCCTACCTCCATATCAGGGCCATACTATCATACTTGTCGTGGTGGATCGTTTCTCGAAGGGGATACACCTGGGCACACTCCCAACTGCACATACGGCGCATATGGTTGCATCCCTGTTTATCAACATTGTCGTTAAGATTCATGGGACTCCGAGAAGCTTGGTCTCAGACAGAGACTCTTTATTCATAAGCAAGTTCTGACAAGAACTATTTTGAGCCAGTGGCACGCAACTCTGAATGAGTTCTGCTTATCATCCACAGAGTGATGGGCAGACTAAAGTACTCAATCGAGTAATTGAACAGTACTTAAGATCATTTGTGCATCACAAGCCACGTCTATGGGGGAAGCTTCTACCTTGGGTGGAATGGTCGCATAATAGCCCGTGGAACGCAGGAACAGGGAGCACACCCTTTGAAATTACTTTTGGCCGCAAACCATTCACGTTCCCCGAATACCTCACTGGTTATTCGAACATTGAAGCTGTGGAAGAAATGATGTCAGACAGGGACAATACTTTTCAGCTCATCCGTAAAAAGCTATTGAAATCCCAGGAATCAATGAAGAAACAAGCCGATAGTCACCGTCGGGAAGTTAATTACAAAGAAGGAGATTGGGTCCTTTTGAAGCTTCGTCCTCGACGACAGAGCACGACCAAAGGAGCAGAAGCAACCATAGGCAAGTTAGCCAAAAGATTCTACGGGCCTTTCAAAATCTTGCAACATATAGGCCTAGTTGCGTATAAGCTGCAGCTACCCGAGGCATCCCAAATCCATCCTGTGTTCCACTGTTCCCTACTCAAACCATTTCACGGGTCTCCAGAACAGGTGCCAGAATTGAAGTTACCCACTGACTTCTTCGATAGTCAACCACTTGTGTTTCCGTTAGCTATCCTAGACTACCGCCGCGACTCGTAGGCAGCATCGTGGAAAGTTTTGGTGCAATGGCACTGGTTATCTCCCAACGAGACTTCTGGGGAGGATTGGGATCAATTATGCACCACCTACCACCTTGAGGACAAGGTGGTCTTGCAAGGGCCGAAGGATGATGGGAACACAGAGGGGGGGACAACAAAGGCTTACATAGGGGTCGTATAGCAGAACAAGGGGTGCAGAAGCAAGCTAAGCCCAAAAGGAAAATTACAAAACTATCTAGTGACTATGTGTGAGGAAGAATTGAGAATGAATTGCGGAAAGGACCAAATTAGGAAAGGAAACATCCTTGCTGAGTGTGTCTTCACTAGGGGGACAGCACTAACAGAATAGTAATTGCCAAATCATTCTAGAAGCTTTTTCTGTTACTAGGGAAGCTTATATATATGTAAATAAAACAGCAAGGAAAGCAATGAGAAATATTTCAATTACCTTCCTCCCCTGTGTCTTCTTCCTTCCCTGTATCTTCTTGTTGTTCTGGAGGGTGCTAACAAGTTACCATTTTAAGTGGAAATAAAAATGGATCAGATGACCGTAGTGCCATATATCCATCACTGTATCAATTGAACCAGCATTTTTTAATTCCTCAATTTTAACAAATATCCACTTTTAAATACTTCATGCTGTATTGTACAAATGCCCAAATCAAGTACTCCATAATCATTTGAGAGAAATTTTAAATTCACCCTACCTGACTCTTAGCCTGTCTCATGTCTTCCATGTTTAAAGGCCTCAGGGTAATTTCTTGTTCTTCCTTATCTTTATTGTTTGAAGCATCTTCAGAGCTTTGCCCTTCTGCTTCTCTTTTCTTCTTTTCCTAATATATCATGGAATACATATTTAGTTAAGCTCATACCAAAGTTTGCATGGACATAGATGTTAAACTTAAAATAGTAGAAGTTGTTTAACAACTACCATGTCCTTCATTCTCTCCTGCATGGATGTAATACCCAGTAATAAATGAATATTTGAAATCTCATTTCAAGAGAGATTCAACCACGAAGGGATTAATTTCAAAGTTAAGCAACTGACCTAACATGTGGTTTCAAAACTCAAGAATACTTACTAATCAACTCCAATATTGGCCATTTTTGAATGAATTAAAGCTTATTAACGTAAGGGATCAAAAGAATGAATTACATAAAACTAATAAAAGGCCTTCTCCACAGCTGACTTTTAATTGGTATGTGCTATTTATATCAACCTGACCCCATTCTCTTAATTCGATTCCTCACAATTCAAGGTTATTTTTATGCTCTAACAATTCAAGGTAGTATCTTCACAAGCAAGTATGCTTCTTCAATTAACAATTTTAAGGAATAATTAAGTTTTAGTCCTTCATTTTTTTTTTAAATTTTAGATTTTAGTTCTTAAATAAATATTTAACTTGTCAAATTCCTCAAAATTTTGCTTAGTTACGACTTTTAGTTCCTGTCATATGATGAAGTGGTGTCCTGGGAAACTGGCACCTATCATTTTTCCCATTATTATTTTATGAAGTTGATATGCTTGCAGCTTTCAAGAGCTAGAAATGGCTTCCTCACCCAACCATGGCTCTGGACTGATAAACTGATAAAAACAAAACCACTTATTCGGTGACAAAAATCCAGATCTGGACCTCCCTCGTGGCTTTACCTTGTTAATATTCGCGTTGATTTTAACATTCAGGAACATCCATCATCGCTCTCAATTTTATTTTATTTTTTCTCTCAACGGACACACCTCTCCAATTCTCACTACCCTCTCTCATAATTTTGGTAGCAGACACATGTTCATCAGACGCAGATGCTGCTCTCACATTCTAGCTATATGTACCATTTTTAGTAATTTGACCAATATTATTGAACACCCTTTGATGTATATATCATATCTTGAGAGTGATAAGAATAGAGACAAAGAGATATTTGATTGATGATATGATAAGAAAACATTGATGTAATAAATAAGTTTTTTGTGTTTTTCATTTTGGATTTTTTTTAAAAGTTTTATTTTAGTGTTTTATGTTTAGGAGTGAATCATTTTAATTCTTTCATTAATTTATCATTAACACTCTTTATGTTTTAAATTTTAAAATAATTAATTTATGATAGATTTTAGTCTACAATATTTTTCAAATTATAAATATAGAACCTACCACCACTTCCTCCTCCACTTCAAATATATAAAGCAAAAACACAAAAAATAATAAAAAAACACAAACAAAAATTACCAAGTTCGATCTTATCCTAATCTTCCATAATCAATTACCAAGTTATCAATGTACGTAACATTTGTAACTTTATGTTTGTGATGCTTTATTCTCCTTGTATTATACCTAAGTATGTATATCAAACGCATTTTTAAAGTACAAGAAAATTAGCATTAGTCATGACTCAATTTATATGTAATTTATCAAAAAAATCTCACTAAAATTTTCATGACTCAAGTATTAGTGACAAAAAGAAAATTTTGTCCCTTAATGCTTTGACTTTTGTGGCATTTCTAATGTAAGAACTTTATTATTGAGTTCTTAATTTTTTATTAGTGAGTCCTTTGTTTAAGATCGAGTACTCAGTACTAATTTTACTCTAATTAATGGTAAAACTTAATTGATTTCTTAATTTATTTTTTAGTAGATACTATTTTATCTTTCCACTCACACAAGAATAATCTCTTTTAGTTTCAAAATTATTATTTTTTTTAGTTAAACAATCTTGATTGTAGTTGCTTATATAAGAAACTTCTATACAAACTCCATTATAAGAACTCATTTGTTCTAACAGTATTCTCAAGTCACTTAAGCTTAAAAACCAACTTAATTGCAATTGCATTGGAGTTGTTCTTAGAAAAAGAAAATTAATGAGTTTAATTTTCATTCATATTATTGATGTAAATAAATATATAATATCAACCGATTTCAAACTATTTTGAATATAATTTATAAATAATTATAATAAAAATTAACAGGTTTATCAATGCCCTATTTAATAATCCATCGTTAGATTGATAATATAAAAAAGTCTTTACATTATTATTACATTAAAATATTATCGGTGACAAAAATTAACTTACATTGTATGAAATATCAAGTTTAATTTATTGTTTTATGTATTGCGATGACGGAATTTTCGTAGGCTAGCTTTTTGGTGTTTTGTCTACAAAGTCGTACAAGGAGCCACAGAATCTATAAAAATTTCCACATTTATTGTTTTAAATAATATTGTGATGACAATGTCTTTTCTAAATTAAAGGAGCCACGCCGGCCACTTCATAAAAATTTCCACAATTATTATCTTAAATAATGCGATGACGGAGGCCAAGTTACTTTCATAGAAATTTCCAATTATCTGTTTAGCTTGATATACGGACCATGCATATGCATTGAATACTACATACATGCGTAAAAGTTACATGTTTAGCTTGATATCATCAAGAAATTTTGTGTGGATAATTTTTTTAAAAGATGTTTAGCTTCATAGAAAAGGAGGAGCTCTGTCAACAAAAATGAAAGAAAAGACGAGTCTGTATGGGTAACAAGTGTGAGTAAAAGAAGCTCTACCAAAAAAAATGAATGAAAAAGGTTTATTATCTTTTTTAGTTTTTAATGAAAGAAAAGACGAGTCTGTATGAATAAACCTTTTTTATATTTTTGCTTTTAATTTTTAATAAATGTTTTAGTGTTTTTGGTCATTCTAATTTTTCTCTGTTACCAGTTTTGGTCTTTATTAACAAGTAACAATTACTTACCTAGCTTATAAATTAAAATAAGCTAACTAATAAGTTATTAATTTGTTTTTTCTTAATTTTACCCTTTGTAAGAGACTAAATCCTTTTCCTGTACCTAACTTTTCTTGGTATTTTTTAATTTATATTTAATTCACATATTACAAATTAAAATTAAAAAATTATGTTTGATATATAATAGTTCGTCATATTTTTTTTTACAACAAAATAAGAAATAAATATATCAAATACTTAGATCTTGCTTGGAATTTTCTCCATGGTTCAATCCCTTCTCAACTTGCAGCATCTTGATCTCAGCATCAATATTGATTTGTCGAACAATCATTTTTTTAGAAGAAACCCCAGTGAAAACAGAGAATTTATTTGCATTGGTCTCATTAAATTTATCAAGAAACAAATTGACTGGAAAAATTCCTTCAAATATTAGAAACCTAAGGTCGCTTGAATTTTTTGATTTGTTAAGAAACCTGCTAGATGGTTCAATTCCTCAAAGTCTTACTCAAATTAATCGACTCTTCATGTTAGAGAGTTTTCGATGCCTTAAGTTCAATATTTACTTTTTAGTCGTGAAGTTTACATGAGTATGGGCATTCGGAATCTTATTCAAGCGTTCTTGGCAACATGCCTATTTCAGGTTCTTGAACAATTTACGAGACAATATTTGTGCCAAGGTAGCAATGTTCCCTAATAAAATATCAAAGGTAGCTAAAGGTTAGCATGCATGTAATAATATTATAGCCCTTCCATTTCTTTTGCTTTTCATATAGTTTATGTAAGCAACTTGTCAGATTTTTTTTAATAAAAAAATATAACTATAAATAAAATAAGCTTTCTAAGCATTTTTTTATCGTTATTATGCAACGATCTCAAGTAAATTGTTCATAAAATATTAATTGGTAACGTATATTTAATAACTGATAAAGTAATATTATATAGTGAATTGTAACGGTAAGATTTGATGACTTTGAACTATTTTTAGTATAATTAATTTTGAAGAAGAATATGATAATTTCAAGTCAGAACATATTGAGAGAGATACTAATTTTACAATACAGTGGTTAACTTGTTTTCGTAACAATAAAATAAATGAGATTTATTGTGAAGAACAATTAAACGTGTAAATGTAGCATGCTAAATAATCAGGATAATGATTTCTTGCTCGTTGGAATGTTGGGTGCATCTAGTGTTTATAATAATAATTATTATTATTATTTTAAAGTGTAGATTTTTGTTTTCATAAATTAGAAATTTTGTGTTTATTAGTTTTTTAATTATATATTTTAAATGTGAATGTCATTGTCTTACGATATAGGATCAAGTTTTTTTGTAATTTCTTGACCGGAGACTTTTCCAAGTCTTCCGCACTGATGAGGTAGTGAAGAAGACCCTTTGAGAAAGTGTTATATATATGCATGCCTATTGCCACTGCTAAACTCACCAATATCATTCTAATTCTCATATTCAGTGGATTCATTTCATCAATCACTTTGCCTTTCTGATCATAACCACCAAAATGCCAACCATTAATCCAGTTCGTTTCAAATTCATGCAAGCCATAATAACATTTATGATGATCATGTTGCAGGTTGTTTCTGCTCAAGACCATATTATGTGCATTGAGAAGGAGAGGGAAGCACTCCTCCAATTCAAGGCTGCACTTGTGGATCCCTATGGCATGCTCTCTTCTTGGACCACTTCTGATTGCTGCCAATGGCAAGGGATTCACTGCACCAACCTCACCGGCCATGTTCTAATGCTCGACCTTCACGGTCAGGTTAATTATTCATATGCCTTCAATCGTATCACTGGAATTGCCTCGCAACGTTATATCAGAGGAGAGATCCACAAGTCGTTGATGGAGTTGCAACAATTAAACTATTTAAACCTCAGTTCGAATGATTTTCAATTCAGAGGAATCCCAGAGTTTCTTGGTTCTCTCACCAACTTGAGATACCTTGATCTGTCATTTTCTTTTTTTGAAGGAAAAATTCCAACTCAGTTTGGCTCTCTTTCTCATTTGAAACACTTAAATCTTGCTGGGAATTATCTGCAGGGTTCAATCCCACGTCAACTTGGAAATCTCTCCCAGTTGCAGCATCTTGATCTCAGCGTCAATCAATTTGAAGGAAATATACCCTCTCAAATTGGAAATCTCTCCCAATTGCAGCATCTTGATCTCAGGTACAATTCTTTTGAAGGAAGTATACCGTCCCAACTTGGGAACCTTTCAAATTTGCACAAGCTTTATCTTGGAGGTCCTGCTCTCAAAATTGACGATGGAGATCATTGGGTGTCTAATCTCATTTCTTTAACCCATCTTTCCTTGGCCTTCATATCTAATCTCAAAAATTCTCATAGCTTCCTCCAAATGATTACCAAGCTACCAAAACTTAGAGAACTGAGTTTAATTGATTGTAGCCTTTCCGATCATTTTATCCTTTCACTGAGGCCCTCCAAATTCAATTTTTCTAGTTCCCTTTCCATCCTTGATCTTTCCTGGAACAGCTTCACGTCATCAATGATACTCCAGTGGCTGTCCAACGTCACTTCCAACCTTGTTGAGCTTGACCTTAGTCATAATCTCTTGGAGGGTACCACATCAAACCATTTTGGCCGTGTAATGAATTCTCTTGAGCACCTCGACCTCTCATATAATATATTCAAGGGTGACGATTTCAAATCCTTCGCGAATATATGCACCTTACGTTCTTTATATGCGACAGAAAACAATTTCAGTGAAGACCTTCCGTCAATCCTTCATAATTTGTCTAGTGGTTGTGTTAGACACTCATTACAAGATTTGGATTTGTCATATAATCAAATCACCGGCTCTTTACCTGACCTTTCAGTATTCCCGTCTCTAAAAACATTGGTTCTCAATCAGAATCAATTAAGTGGAAACATACCTGAAGGCATCCGCTTACCATTTCATTTGGAATCTCTGTCAATCCAATCAAACTCTTTAGAAGGTGGAATTCCCAAATCATTTGGGAACTCATGTGCTTTGAGATCACTGGATATGTCTGGTAACAATTTGAATAAAGAGCTTTCGGTGATAATTCATCAATTGTCTGGGTGTGCCAGATTCTCGCTGCAAGAATTGAACATAAGAGGAAATCAAATCAATGGTACGCTTTCTGACCTTTCAATATTCTCTGCCTTGAAAACATTGGATCTTTCAGAAAATCAATTAAATGGAAAAATTCCAGAGAGTACCAAATTGCCATCTCTGTTAGAGTCTTTGTCAATTGGATCAAACTCTTTAGAAGGTGGAATTCCCAAATCATTTGGGGATGCATGTGCTTTGCGCTCATTGGACATGTCTAATAATAGCTTGAGTGAAGAGTTTCCAATGATAATCCATCACTTGTCTGGATGTGCTAGATATTCATTGGAACAATTAGATCTAAGCATGAATCAAATCAACGGCACACTACCTGACCTCTCAATATTCTCATCTTTAAGAGAATTAAATCTTTATGTAAACAAGCTAAATGGAGAGATTCCTAAAGATATTAAATTTCCACCTCAACTGGAGCAACTAGATATGCAATCAAATTCCTTGAAGGGTGTGCTCACTGACTATCATTTCGCTAATATGTCTAAGTTATACGACTTGGAGTTATCTGACAACTCTTTATTGGCCTTGGCATTTAGCCAAAATTGGGTCCCACCATTTCAGTTGAGCCACATAGGATTGCGATCTTGCAAGCTAGGTCCAGTATTTCCCAAATGGTTGGAGACACAAAATCAATTTAGGGATATTGACATTTCAAATGCTGGAATAGCAGATATGGTTCCAAAGTGGTTTTGGGCTAATTTAGCATTCCGAGAATGGATTTCAATGAATATTTCATACAATAATCTCCATGGTATAATTCCAAATTTTCCAACAAAGAATATTCAACATTCCCTAATTCTTGGATCAAATCAATTTGACGGCCCTATTCCACCATTTCTGCAAGGTTTCCTGTTTCTTGATTTATCCAAAAATAAATTCTCAGATTCTCTTTCATTTTTATGTGTGAATGTTAAAGTTGAAACTTTGTACCAATTAGACCTTTCAAATAATCGTTTCTCTGGAAAAATTCCGGACTGTTGGAGCCATTTCAAGTCAATATCTTATTTGGACTTAAGTCACAATAATTTTTCAGGAAGGATACCCACATCCATGGGATCTCTTCTTCAGCTTCAAGCATTGCTATTGAGAAACAACAACTTAACAGATGAGATACCTTTCTCCTTGAGGAGTTGTACAAATCTAGTAATGCTAGATATTGCAGAAAACAGATTATCAGGGCTTATCCCTGCTTGGATTGGGAGCGAATTACAAGAGTTGCAATTTTTAAGTTTGGGAAGAAATAATTTCCATGGAAGTTTACCATTGCAAATTTGCTACCTAAGCGACATTCAACTCTTCGATGTCTCACTAAACAGCATGTCTGGGCAAATTCCTAAATGCATAAAAAAATTCACTTCAATGACTCGAAAGACATCTTCACAAGGTCATTCATATTATTTCAATGAAAAAGGCTTGGTTGGTAATCAAACATATGATTTGAATGCATTCTTGATGTGGAAAGGTTCAGAACAAATGTTCAAAAATAATGGGTTACTACTTCTAAAAAGCATTGATCTCTCAAGCAATCACTTTTCTGGAGAAATTCCACTGGAAATAGAGAATTTATTTGGATTGGTTTCATTGAATTTATCAAGAAACCATTTGACCGGAGCGATTCCTTCAAATATTGGAAAGTTAACATCACTTGACTTTCTTGATTTGTCAAGAAACCATCTAGTTGGTTCAATTCCATGGAGTCTTACTCAAATTGATCGACTCGGCGTGTTAGATTTGTCACATAACAATCTATCTGGAGAAATTCCAACTGGTACACAATTACAGGGTTTCAATGCCTCATGTTATGAAGATAATCTTGATCTTTGTGGACCGCCACTAGAGAAATTGTGTATTGATGGGAAGCCTGCACAGGAACCAATTGTTAAACTTCCTGAAGATGAAAAATTGCTCTTCACCCGTGAATTTTACATGAGCATGGCAATTGGATTTGTTATAAGCTTCTGGGGCGTCTTTGGCTCAATCTTAATAAAGCGTTCTTGGAGACATGCTTATTTCAAGTTCATAAGCAATTTATCAGACGCTATTTATGTCATGGTAGCAGTGAAAGTTTTCAAGTGGCGTCACAGAGGATAGCTGGTAACAATATTTTAGTCTTCGTATATATACTTCATTTTCCTTTATATGATAAATAGCAGTCACAAACCATTGTTTACAACTAGATGGCGTTTTTCTCTTTTGTTTTAACCTTTAGATCCTCAATTAATAAAAAAAACAATTATTCATCAACACGAACCTTAGTTTACTATTACACCGTAGGTAAACAAGTTGTAGTCCGGTTTTCTTCTTAAAAGAAGACTAGCTAGAACATATATGATATATCTTTGAATGAACTAGTTTTAACTAAAGATGAACAAGCAGTTGTAATGAGAAAGAAAAGTTGGACGTGCATGCATGTTTGTTTTGTATTTCTGAAATCTAGATTAGATTGTTTATAAAATACTAATTTGTAATTTAATATTTAATAATGATACGATGCTTGAAAATATATATTAAATGAGTTGTATATATATATTCGAGTAATCTAAATCTTGATATTTTAAATATTCTTATCTCAAAATGTTTTTTAACATGACTACAAATCATCTTTTGGGATTTTTTTAATCCCGTAATATAAATGTTTTTCTAAAAAGCATATAGTAAGTTCAAATAGTTCAATGTATTGGATTTTTACATGGGATTTATTAAAAGTAATATATTTAATTTTATTTATTTTCATGTCATTTCGGGGTATTAGTTAAATAAATTAAAGGAATGATGATTGTTATGTAGGTTATAAAACTTCTTTACACTAACATTTCATATTAAACAAATTAAAATACTTTAACCTATTTTCTAATCGCTAAATAATAACTCAATATAAATTATATATATATTTTTCTTGATATATCTTTTTCCTCGTAAGTTATTAAGTGTAAAATAGAAAATATGTTTGAGGTAGTTTTTCTATCTCATTTTCTACTTCTTTATATAGCTTTTAGCCATGGTGCTTTTTTTGGCATTTCAATGTTTTCTTTATTCTTTTGTTACTTCTAGTTGAGGACAAATTTTGAAGGATCGATATTTTAATTTTTGGCAGAAAAATTCTGAATTCTAGGTGCCAGCTTGTGGAGGTGGAAAATGCAAAGAGATTTGGAGTTGAGAAGGCATCTCTCGCAGTTGGATTTGGAGACCGAGAGAGAATTAAGGAAGGCTTCTAGAGCTTGAGGGAGCCAATTGTGATTGTGATCTAGTTTATTTTCCTTTTTAATTTCTAAGCATTTTGTTTGTACTTTAGCCCTTAAATCTGAACTGGTTGTTTTGTATGAAGTTGATGAATCTTCACAATAATGAGAATTGAGATGATTGAAGTGCTCATCACGCTTGAGATACATCTCATAGTTCTGCAATTTAACAAATATCTCATCAAAAGAGGGCAAGGTGTTTTGCCAATTTAATTATTAAGCAGTACAGTTGCACAATCAATTTACAAATTTCTGATTATATAATACAGCATACCTAAAATGTTTGGTGTAAAATATTCCTACTTCCTACAAAGCCATTGCATCTTCCAAAACCATGCATGACATAATATAAATCCCCTAATACAGGTGCTCATTTGTTTGTAGACAACCGGAAAACCGAGAACCCATTCCCAAACATAGTGCATGACGATCCACACGTCCTTCAGAGAATTGATATGTGTGGTAGAACTTGTGCTTTTCTGGGAATCATGATATCTCTATGACATTTGGGCATGCTTTGAGTTCAACATCTCTGATGAAGGAATCCTTCCTTTGTTAAAGGTATATATCATTGAGGATGAATGGTCACAAATCCAAAAATAAAAGTAGCATTCCACAATATAAAGGAAGTAAGTGAGCAGTTGTTTCTTCCTTGAACCTCCTTCACCATACAAATCATTCCAGTGCTTCAACTCATTCATTACAGATCCTTCTGATGCAAAACTTGCAGCCACCTGCATTTAATCAGATATCTGTAAGTTCATGTACATGGGAAAAGATATTCTATTGGAAATAGACACTTTCCTTCTTCCACTTGTGTGAAATTGTTAGTATGAAATCCTTGGTTACAACTTGCATGTACATGTTGCCATTTTAAGTGGAAATAAAAATGGATCAGATGACTCTAGTGCCATATATCCATCACCGTATTCAATTGAACCAGCATTTTTGAATTCCTGGATTTTAACAAATATCCACTTTTAAATACTTCATGCAGTATTGTACAAATGCCCAAATCAAGTACTCCATAGCCATTTGAGTGAAATTTTAAATTCACCCTACCTGAGTCTTAGCCTCTCTCATGTCTTCCATGTTTAAAGGCCTCAGGGTAATTTCTTGTTCTTCCTTATCTTTATTGTTTGAAGCATCTTCAGAACTTTGGCCTTCTGCTTCTCTTTTCTTCTTTTCCTAATATATCGTGCAATAGATATTTAGTTAAGCTCATACCAAAGTTAATTTGCATGGACATAGATGTTAAACTTAAAATAGTAGAAGTTGTTTAACAACTACCATGTCTGATACGGATGTCACCAGGGGGTATGAATGACACAGGGGGGTCTGCAGGAAGTAAGCACCAAAGGTCCAAGAGGAAGGAACGTACAGCATGGTTGGTATCATGCATCATGCATACATGCACCGTACGTAGGAAAATCGCAAACCATATGATAGCATCGTGTCTTCTAGAAGATGCGTGGGTAGTGGAATAAAGACATATTTGCTGTTAGGATATTTCTGATTGCGTATATGTTTTCCATTTTTGCTTGTCGGACTTGTCCCCTCTATAGCAGCTATATATATGTAAAGAAATGGTGCTTCGAAGATATCAGAAAAATATAGCAGAAAAGTTCCTGCAAGCAAGAAATTTGCAGGGATAACCTCTGGTCTTATTCGCTTCTCAAACTCGTTGTCAGGAACTTCCTGCAAGCAAGAAATTAGTATATAGTAACACAAAAAAGGGGGAAAGTAAAAGGAAATAAGTTTAGAATTTAAATCATACAGCTTCAGCTGCATGGCTAGTAAAATGTTGAGAAAACCAGCGAATTTCCATTTATAAACCAGTGAATTTGCTATTCATCTATTGTTTCTTATCTCTGTTACTACATGGGTAGAATTTGATAGGTAAGATTAAGGAGCATTTTACAGTTTAGCCTAAGTGCTGAGAAAATTTATCTTACCGCTTAATGGTGTGTTTGACAAGCTGTTCACATCCAAGATCAGTAACTAGCAAACCTGGTCTCGTAATTAATGGTGTGTGTATAATAAATTGTTTAATATTATTTTTGATTTCAAATAATATATATATATATATATATATATATATATATATATATATATATATATTAAAAGAGATATTATTTTTGTGATACAATGGCTAAGTTGCTTTCATAAATTATAAAAGAAATATGAGATTTATTACCAATGAATAACTAAATGTGTAAATGTAGCATGCTAATTAAGTAGGGTCACGATTTCTTGCTTGGTTGAGTGGTCGGGTGATCTAGTGTTTATATTCAATATTTTATTTTAATAAAACTATGTCCTATGTAATCTTTTAAAAATTTGGATGAAAAGTTTTCATGATAATAAAATAAAATAGAGATATAATTAGAGAAAATAAGTTGTGTATTAATAATGTTAAATTATTTTATATTGTCATTTAATTATTTACTAATGTGAATATGATAAGTTTGTGATGTTTTACAAAAATTATATTAAAATTAGTTAATAGTATTAAACTATATTGCCATTGTATAATCATTAAATTAATAATTATTGATGTTCAATACTTAATCCAAAAATATTGGTGATCTCCATTATTACTATAAATGGTTTTCTTATAAAATATTGTGATTTTAATCTATCATTAACTTTATGTTATTATTCTTATTGCTTCAATCTCTAGAAATTTCTTTTTATAGGTATAAGAATTTTATTTATTTTCATTTACACATTTTGGAAACTAACATTCTATTTTTCTTTTCTTTCCTTCTTTCTTTTTTCTTATTTTAATTTTCAGTCCCTACACCAGCCCTCTTGGATGACTCCAATGTATAAGCTTGTTAATGCTTCGAAAAGACAATAAGTTAGAAATGATTGTTTTACATTTCTTCAGTGTCAATTGAGATACTTATATCATGTTTTGATAATTTTAAGAAGACTCTAGTTTTATTAGCATTATGCTTGTAATGAATATAAATTACAATGTATTATATCAATAATTTACCTGCATCTTTCTCTTAATCAAAATTTCGGTTTGACAAAAATATTATTGAGTTAAACATTTGATAAGGCCCTCATTTTCAATTTTTTAAGAATAAAAAAATTAAAAATTTTCTTGCACATATTTTGAATGAATGAATCTATCATAATCATTTTTTCATAACCAAAATAATTTGACACCATATGTTTCAATTATATGGAGATCACTCCAATTTTCAAACTATGCATGCCTTTTATTTTAAGAAAGAAACAATAATAATAATAATCTATATTATTAATTATTAATCTATACTAATAATAAACAAAATATCTTCATTTGGTATCCATATTACATTGGATAATTTTACCTTCAAATTATTTCTTATTTTGGAATGTCTTTAATTTTAAAACCAAGGAAAATCTCAAGATGGCAACCACTGCACCTAAAAGGATGTTATTTTAAAGGCAAAAGTAGATTTTATGAAAATTCACACTATTATGACCACTATTCAAAAACACAACATTCAAATTCTGTAACGGGCCACAGCTACTCTGTATCACTATAGTGCGCTATTAGTAACCAAGTTAAAAACATTTTGATGCAATTCAAATATGTCCCTTTCATCAGTGTAACCATGGAACTTGGTGATTTAAAAAAAAAACAATGGAACTAAGTATTATATTTTACTCCTTTTCATCAATCAAAATATAACCCAAAGAAAATGCTGAAGTTACATAACCCGAGGATAGAATCCAGGATTTCTAAAAGCTCCTTACATGACTCCTTATGATCATTTTAAAGTGTTAAGAGCGGGGAGATGTCTGAACAAGTATAATTGTGAAAAGTTAATATTGTGACTACTCATTTGATGTTGTGATAGATGTATCCTTGACCTAATCATAGATGAAGGTGCGTCATTTAGAAACTAGGAACCTGAACTAATGTGTTAATTATATAGGATGGGGAAGCCCATTTTTTCTCCCATAATAATTGCTTCGAGTCTGAAACTGCTACACGCAAACAGTTCAATACAAAGAAAATAAAAATATACTCAAATTGAGAAACCAAAGCTCTAATGTGAGTGGAAATCAAATTCTGTGGATAGGAACAAAATATACTCAAATTTTGTTGTGAGCAAGTGAGGATTTTTTGTTTTCACTTTTACAACAAAAATGTTACTGCGTCCAATTCTCAAAAATTTGAATGAGTGAAAACGATGTTCTCAAAAAAGATTCCAAAAAGGTCAGAATTTATTATTCAAAAACAGAGGATCTAGTGAAAACAATGTTGTCATTGGATATTTCTGGTAACAAGTTTAGTGAAGAACTGACAGTGATATTCAATAACTTGTCTGAGTGTCCTAGATACTCATAGCAAGAACTGAATCTAGGTTGGAATAAAATCCACGGCATACTGCCTGAATTCTTAATGTTTTTTGAAGTTGGAAACATTGGTCCTATCAGGGAATCAATTAAAGGGTGGAGTTCCAAAATCACTTCAAAATGCAAGTTATTTGCTCTCACTGATGCTATCCAATATCAGTTTGAGTGGAGATCCTCCACTGATAATCAATAACTTATCTAGATATATTGGATACTCATTGGAAGAATTAGATTTGGGCATGAATCAAATGGCACTCTTCCAAACACTCTCTCAGTGTTCCCATCTTTAAGAAGATTGTACCTTTATAGGAACAAGCTAAATGGGACAATTTCTGAAGATGTTGGATTTCCAGCTCGCCTAGAACAACTAGATTTGAGTTCAAACGCTTTATCTGATAACTCATTGGCTCTGGAATTTAGCCAAAACTGGGGCCCATGTTTTCAATTGAATTAGATAGGATTGAGATCTTGAAAGTTAGGTCAGACATTTCCCAAATGACTTTAGCTATATTGACTTTAGCTATCTTGAATCAAATCAATTTGATGGTCCCATTCCACCACTTGTACGAGGTTTCATATTTCTTGATTTATTCCATAACAAAAGATGAACATCCCTGTATAAAAAAATGAACAAGAATAATTTTATTACATTTCTGAAATATAGATTAAATTGTTTATAAAATATTAATTTCTAATTAATAGTCAAATAATGATAGGATGCTTGAATGTGCATATATATAATTAATAGTCAAATCATTTATGATTATATTAATAACGTAATATTATCACTTTTTTTGATAAATTATTTGTTTAAAAAGTATATAATGCGTTGAAAGAGTTTTATTATTATTAACTTCAATTACTAGAGTTTTAAAATGACATCCATTAATATTAATATATTTAATTTTATATCATTTCGTATTAGTTAAATAAATGTAATAAACGATGATGGTAATAAAACTTAAGTAGCGGAGTAGGTTATACAACTTTTACTTATTTTCTGATCGCAAAACTATATACGAAAAATGTTTATTTTTCTTCCTTTTTTATATATCATTTTTCTCCTTGGAAGTTATTTAGTGTCTAATTGAGCATAAGTTTGAGGGGGTAGTTTTTCTATCTCATTGTCTATTTCTTAAGCTTTTAGGCTTTATAATTTTCTTGGGATTTCATATTTTTCTTTATTCTCTTATTATATATATTTGAGGAAAACTTTTGAAGGATATCTTAATTTTTGGGAGAAAAAATCTGGATTATAGGTGCCAGCTTGTTGATGTGGAAAAATGCAAAGAGTCACTTTTGAAGGTGAGAAGGCATCTCTCACAGTTGGATTTGGAGAGAGAATAACGGAAGGCTTTTCTAGATTTATTATTTGCTTTAAAAGTGGATGACTAAGGGATCTTATGTCTTATATATTTTGAGTTAATAATGGGTTGCTAATTTTCCTTGGACTAGGGCTTGAGGGAGCCAATTGGAATTGTGATCTAGTTATTTTTGTATGATATTAAAAAGGTTTATTGTCAAGGAATTGAACTTGAACTACTTTAATAAAAAATGATCTTAGATTCGAGCACAGTTGTTTGGATTAGGTGAAAGTTAGGTCGTTACTTAAACAATCCCAAAAATCAAAACATAACCTTCCTTCATCATTTGCGAAAGAATTTAAATCAGTTGACTAAATTTCTAGCTAATTCGTTTTAATTTCTTTTTAATATCTAACTTCATTACAAATTTAAATTCAGAGTTTCTTTCAATTCCAATAGCATTCAACTAGTTCGATTTAAAGAAAAATAATTTCAGTTGCACAACTGTAAAAGCAGTACAGTTTAAAGACAATTCAATTTACAAAATTCTACTGTCATATATAATACAGCACACCTAAAATGTTTGGTGTAAAATATTCCTACTTCCTACAAAGCCATTGCATCTTCCAAAACCATGCATGACATAACATGAATCCCCTAATACAGGTGCTCATTTGTTTGTAGACAACTCAAACGAAAACCAAGAACCCATTCCAAAACATAGTGCATAATGATCTACACGTCCTTTAGAGAATAGATGCATGTTGCAGAACTTGTGCTTTTCTGGCATGGGAATCATGATATCTCTGACATTTGGGATATAGTGAGACATTTAGGCATGCTTTGAGTTCAACATCTCTGGTGAAGGACTCCTTCCTTTGTTGAAACGTATCATTGAAGATGAATTGTAACAAATCCAATAATAAAGTAGCATTCCACAATCTAAAGGAAGTGAGTCAGCTATTGTTATCACTGCTTTAACTCATTCATTACGGATCCTTCTGATGCAAAACTTGCATCCACCTGCATATACGTAAGTTCATGTAGATGGGAAAAGATATTCTATTGCAAATAACACTTTCCTTCTTCCACTCGTGTGATATTTAGTATGAAATCTTTGGTTACAAGTTACCATTTTAAGTGGAAAAAAAATGGATCAGATGACCCTAGTGCCATATATCTATTACCGTATTCAATTGAACCAACGTTTTTAAATTTCTAGATTTTAAAAATCCACTTTTGACTAGTTCATGCAGTATTGTACAAATGCCCAAATCAAGTACTCCATATCCATTTGAATGAAATTTAAAGTTCACCCTACCTGACTCTTAGCCTGTCTCATGTCTTCCATGTTTAAAGGCCTCGCTTTAATTTCTTGTTCTTCCTTGTCTTTATTGTTTGAAGCATCTTCGGAGCTTTGGCCTTCTGCTTCTCTTTGCTTCTTTTCCTAACATATTGCAACATATATTTAGTTAGATCTTCAGCTCATACCAATGTTTGCATGGATGGAGATGTCAAACATAAAAGAGTAGAAGAAGTTGTTTAATAGCTACCATGTCTTTCATTCTCTTCCTCATGGCCTCATGCTCTCCTATTCTAGTCCTCTGTCCAATCATACTATCAACCTTAGCAGGCAGTGTGAACAGAGCTTGAATGTTCTTTTCATCCTCTCCAAACCATTTTGATGTGAATGAAGGTTGACATTGAGACATTAATGAAACTTGAACACTAGCTTCATTTGCAATTGCCTTTGCTAGCATTTTTTTCCAGTACCAGGAGGCCCAAAAAGCAATATAGCTCTGTTTGAATTTGGGTCGCTGATTTATTGATCACCATTTATATGCTCTGAATCAACTATGTTTAAGTAGACAAGAAGCATAGAAAAGTGCAAACGACATTTGTTCCATCATCTAAAAGAGGGAGACGCTCTAATCTCAAATATAATGCTATGTTTAACCAGAAAACTAATATGAATGATAACAAATCAACAATAAGTGTTACGTGCACATAATTAGCACTAGGTAACATTTGTATAACAACATAAGCCATCTTTTGATAACAAAAAGTACACATTAAAGTATGATATCAGATTCAGGAAAACACCACGCATTTATCAGGAAAGATGCATCATTCATCTCCTGCAGCTGCCCTGTTTCTAACCCAACAGATACTGATACTAAAAAACTGCAACAATCTATTTATAATATATAATTTCTGAGATGTGCAACAATAGGCTTACACATCATTACTATATTTTTTTCGCCTCATGCTTAATTAGTAAGAATCATTAGAAGCTAAAAATAAATTTTAAAAAAGCTGAATTTCATACCCTGCAGCACGCAATAGTTCAACGTAGAATTAAGCCTTTAAATAGTATCCCCTACTAAGTGTTCGAATTTGTTGCTGTCATAACTGAGGATGTTGAAACCTGATTAGACTTCAGATATGAGAAAGAAGCTTGATGGTTTTACCATATTCATCAATGGGGAAACTGAGGATATAAAGGAAGCAAACATGGGGAAAAGGGACCTGTAATCTTTAGAATCAGAGCTGAAGTATGATTTTCTAAAGATTTTAGCATGGCATAGTGCCTTTTTGACAAGCTCTGGTATAATTCGTATTCCTACGGAAATGTATTCAATTGATTTTCATTCATTTTTTGTATTCATGACTATATTTATCCTAAGGAATTCTAGAAGTAGAGGAGTTGTTCAATACTTCAGATTCATGGCACACTAAGAATGGTTTTTCTTTTTTATTTTCTCGCAACTGTTTTTCTATATAAAAAATTGGGTATTTAGCTACTTCCCCAATACTTTTTCTTATTTTCTCTCTCATTTGTTTGGTTATTATTTGTTCCATTTTTTCTGGCGTGCCATTACATTGCAGTGGCTATATCTTTTTACAAACTATAAGCACTTCAACCATATAAGTGTTTGTCTTTGCTAAACCCCAATGACCGGTGTTGAAAAGTCATTAAAGAGACCAACATGCCCTGTTGATGCAGGAATCTCTCACAAAAGTTGGATATGTAGCTACTTCCTGAATACTTTTTCTTTGATTTCTCTTATTTTCTATGATTTCATAATTTAAAATCACATTTTACTACTTCCTTATTTCTTATTAGCTATGACTTCATCACTTATTTTTGCTCAACAGTTCTACAGAGGAGACCTTTTGTTGAACAAAATTATTGTACTTTGCACCAGGGAACAGAGAGGATTAGGCACAATCCCCCTTTCTTATTAGGCGCTATGACTTCATCACTTATACTCATTAATCAAATTATTACTAAGTACATTAAGTTCTTTGAAATCTTCATATATTTATTGAGTTTCTCGTAACTTATACTAGATAGGTTAATGTATGACTAGTCACTGTTCACTATACCAACATTTATGCTTATATTCAATTAGTAGATCAAATTATTATTAAGCATATTGAGTTATTCAAAATCTACGTCAGATAATCATTGAGTTTCTCATAACTTGTATTAGACAAATCAGTGTATGACTAGTCAATGCTTAGTGTACTAATATTTATACTTGTATTCAAGCCATTGATCAAATTACTATTATGTATATTGAGTTTTTCAAAATCTCCATCAAATATTTATTAAGTTTCTCGTAACTTGTATTGAACAGGTTTGTGTATAACTAGTCAACACTTAATGTACCAATATTTATATTTGTATTCAATTCATTGACCAAATTACTACTAAATATATTGAGCACTTGAAAATCTTTGTCAAATATTTGTAGAGTTTCTCCTATTCGGGATTAGACATATCAATGTTTGACCAAAATAGTTGAGCTAGTGCATCAAAATTTGTGTCTATATTCAGTTTTATCTTTTGGTAAAATTTTTGGGGCAAGATTAACTAATGAGTAAGCTATATGTATTCTTAATTGTTTCCCTTAATTTACTATGGAACTTGTTATAAGTAATAATTTCTCTATTATTTGATTTAATAATTATTCATGATAGTGACATTTTGTTTATGCTCTAACACCATTTTTTATTTTATTTTTCAATTGACTTGCTTTTTTATTTATTTATAAGTATAAAAGATAAGTACCAAGATATTTAGAATAATTTACGCATCCTATTTAATGAACTAAGATAGACTCTCTCAATAACTACCTTGATTTCAATATTTTGTTCATGCTTAAGATTTTGTCGTTAAAAAATAGCCATAATAATTCTCTATGCTCACACCTAATTATTTTTTTGCATTATAATATTTTAATTTTAAATCAAATTAATCTTATTTCCACCTTTTTTTTATCCAAACCTCGTAATTTGGGAAGGGGTATAATTGATGTAGTGACGCCTGCCTTTTATAAGAAAGGTCTTATTGTGAAACATGTGTGAATATTTAAACTGGTTTTCAGTTTTCAAATATAATTTTTAAAAAAACACAAAATTGGATCTAAAATAATTTTTAACTCAATTTCAAAATGTTATTAGTGTAATTTTTGCTACTCTACCCTACTACTGTCGTCACTATCATCATCACATTTCTACCAACACCTCCGCCATTATCATCACCATCATTCCACCACATCACCATTGTCATCATCACTTGGATCCTGCTACCTTCATCTCACCATTATTTTATAGTGGAGATAAAATAATTGATTCATTTTATTTATTTTCAATTTACAACATCATTTTAAAAACTAAAAACAAAGAATAAATCGAAATTCAAAACTAAAGCTGGTTTTAATTTTAAAAAAATTTAAAACTAAAACCGAGAAACTCAATAATGAAAATTTAGCTCTAGAAAAGATAAATTGATTTAAATAGGGTCATGACAAAATTTTGCTAGCTTCTATTTTAGTCTGCTTTGCTTTATAATATTTACATTCAAATAACTCTTTTATAACAAAACAAAAAATAAAAAAGCTATTTATTGATTCTACATATAAAAAGATTAAGTATGCTATTTTTTCGGACAAAATTATGGTGTGTTTGATGATGATGTTGCAGGTTGTTTGTGCTGAAGAGGAAATAATGTGCATTGAGAGGGAGAGGGAAGCACTCCTCCAATTCAAGGCTGCCCTTCTGGATCGCTATGGCATGCTCTCTTCTTCGCTGCAGCAACCTCACCTCCCATAATCTAATGCTCGACCTTCACAATTAATGGAACTATAAGTATTATATTTTTCTCCTGTTCATCAATCAAAACATAACCCAAAGAAAATGTTGAAGTTACATAGCCTGAGGATAGAATGCAGGATTTCTAACAAACTCATGACATGACTCCTTATGATCATTTTAAAGTGTTAAGAGCGGGGAGATGTCTGAACAAGTATAATTGTGAAAAGCTAATATATATTCTGACTACTCATCTAATGTTAAGATAGACGTATCCCTGACCTAATCATAGATGAAGGTTTGTCATTCAGAAACTAGGAACCTGAACTAAATCCGTCAAATTATATAGGATGGGGAAATTTGAATCGATCAAACAGAAATTCTGAATATTATTAACTATGGATCTAGGTCATTTCATGCAACTTTATTCCTGACAGAATAACATAATCAATTCAAAATTTGAATCAACGTTTAATAAAACTTAAAAATATGCATATGAAACTATAGTTTGCGGAGGATGCTTTTCGTTAATTCGAATTTAATCTACCTTTACAATACGTTTTGTTAACAATATATATGAGAAAGAGATTAAATCACAGTATACATATATAATTCTAAGAGAGTTACATAAATCCTTATGCGTTGATCTAATTTTAATCTAATAATTATAATTAAAATATTTTACTCAATCACGTGCCTCTGATTTCAGCCTCCCTCATCCCCACCGTCCTAAAATTCTTTGTTCAAAACCTTGATTGGTTACCACGCATCTCCCTCTGTCGTTCTCAAGGTTCCCATTCTGCATATTTTCGATTATTGGTTCTTTACAATTCATATATATTTTTCTCTCATTTTTTTTATGATTCACAGTCGTCCACCTCCGTCTACCACTTACTTTGTCTTTTGGAGATTCGTCCCCTATCTTTCTTTTTTACAATTTCTGTCTGGTTTTCATTGACACACCTACTTGTTGTTCAAGAGTTTGGCCATTTTTGAATGAATTAAAGCTTATTAACGTAAGGGATCAAAAGAATGAATTACATAAAACTAATAAAAGGCCTTCTCCACAGCTGAATTTTAATTGGTATGTGCTATTTATATCAACCTAACCCCATTCTCTTAATTTGATTCCTCTCAATTCAAGGTTATTTTTATGCTCTCACAATTCAAGGTAGCATCTTCACAAGCAAGTATGCTTCTTCAATTAATAATTTTAAGGAATAATTAAGTTTTAGTCCTTCAATTTTTTTTAATTATAGATTTTAGTTCTTAAATAAATATTTAACTTGTCAAATTCCTCAAAATTTTGTTTAGTTATGACTTTTAGTTCCTGTCATATGATGAAGTGGTGTCCTGGGAAACTGACACCTGTCATTTTTCCCATTATTATTTTATGAAGTTGATATGCTTGCAGCTTTTAACAGCTAGAAATGGCTTCCTCACCCAACCATGGCTCTGGACTGATAAAAACAAAACCACTTATTCGGTGACAAAAATCCAGATCTGGACCTCCCTCGTGGCTTTACCTTGTTAATATTCGCGTTGATTTTAACATTCAGGCACATCCATCATCGCTCTCAATTTTATTTTATTTTTTCTCTCAACGGACACACCTCTCCAATTCTCACTACCCTCTCTCATAATTTTGGTAGCAGACACAAGTTCATCAGACGCACATGCTGCTCTCACATTCTAGCTATATGTATCATTTTTAGTAATTTGACCAATATTATTGAACACCCTTTGATGTATATATCATATCTTGAGAGTGATAAGAACAGAGACAAAGAGATATTTGATTGATGATATGATAAAGAAACATTGATGTAAATAAGTTTTTTGTGTTTTTCATTTTGGATTTTTTTTTAAAGTCTTATTTTAGTGTTTTATGTTCAGGAGTGAACCATTTTAGTCCTTTCATTAATTTATCATTAACCTTCTTTATGTTTTAAATTTTAAAATAATTAATTTATGATAAATTTTAGTCTACAACATTTTTTCAAATTATAAATATAGAACCTACCACTGCTTCCTCCTCCACTTCAAATATATAAAGCAAAAACACAAAAAATAATAAAAAATCAAAAACAAAAATTACCAAGTTCGATCTTATCCTAATCTTCCATAATCAATTACACAAATGAAATGATTTTGAACCCCTAGCAAGGATGCGGGGAGAAATGGTATCGGTGGAACAACATATTTCTTCTGCCTTAAAGTTGTTTCAAATACAGAAACAACATATAAGATAATCAACCCCGACTCCTCCAAGTGGCTTCTCAGTTGTCAAAGCTTGGCTCAACCCTTCCACAACGACCACTTCATCCTCATAAATTTTATAACTTTTTTTTTTATATTTGTAGTGTCCACTACTCACCAAATAACGCACATGATAAAAAGTTATCAATGTAACATTTGTAACTTTATGCTTGTGATGCTTTATTCTCCTTGTATTATACTTAAGTATGTATATCAAATGCATTTTTAAAGTACAAGAAAATTAGCATTAGTAATGACTCAATTTATATGTAATTTATCAAAAAAATCTCACTAAAATTTTCATGACTCAAGTATTAGTGACAAAAAGAAAATTTTGTCCCTTAATGCTTTGACTTTTGTGGCATTTCTAATGTAAGAACTCTATTATTGAGTTCTTAATTATTTTTTTATTAGTGAGTCCTTTGTTTAGGATCGAGCACTCAGTACTAATTTTACTCTAATTAATGGTAAAACTTAATTGATTTCTTAATTTATTTTTTAGTAGATACTATTTTATCTTTCCACTCACACAAGAATAATCTTTTTTAGTTTCAAAATTTTTGTTTTTTAGTTAAACAATCTTGATTGTAGTTGCTTATATAAGAAACTTCTATACAAACTCCATTATAAGAACTCATTTGTTCTAACAGTATTCTCAAGTCACTTAAGCTTAAAAACCAACTTAATTGCAATTGCATTGGAGTTGTTCTTAGAAAAAGAAAATTAATGAGTTTAATTTTCATTCATATTATTGATGTAAACAAATATATATTATCAACCGATTTCAAACTATTTTGAATATAATTTGTAAATAATTATAATAAAAATTAACAGGTTTATCAATGTCCTATTTAATAATCCATCGTTAGATTGATAATATAAAAAAGTCTTTACATTATTATTATATTTTGCTTAAATTAAAATATTATCGGTGCAAAAAATTAACTTACATTATGTATGAAATATCAAGTTTAATTTATTGTTTTATGTATTGCGATGACGGAATTTTCGTAGGCTAGCTTTTTGGTGTTTTGTCTACAAAGTCGTACAAGGAGCCACTGAATCTATAAAAATTTCCACATTTATTGTTTTAAATAATATTGTGATGACAATGTCTTTTCTAAATTAAAGGAGCCACGCCGGCCACTTCATAAAAATTTCCACAATTATTATCTTAAATAATGCGATGACTGGACTCTTTTTCAAGTTTTCCACAATTATTATCTTAAATAATGCGATGACGGAGGCCAATTATCTGTTTTCCAGGGCCAACAAATTCATATATTCAAGATGTAGATATTCACAAAACATCAGAAAATCAACACAAAATCCATGACATCTATGAAGATTAAATTATTATCAACAAAATCCATGACTTATGTTTGATATATAATAGTTCGTCATATTTTTTTACAACAAAATAAGAAATAAATATATCAAATACTTAGATCTTGCTTGGAATTTTCTCCATGGTTCAATCCCTTCTCAACTTGCAGCATCTTGATCTCAGCATCAATATTGATTTATTTGCATTGGTCTCATTAAATTTATCAAGAAACAAACTGGAAAAATTCCTTCAAATATTAGAAACCTAAGGTTGCTTGAATTTTTTGATTTGTTAAGAAACCTGCTAGATGGTTCAATTCCTCAAAGTCTTACTAAAGTTAATCGACTCTTCATGTTAGATATTTCAAGGCATGCCTTAAGTTCAATATTCACTTTTTAGTCGTGAAGTTTACATGAGTATGGGCATTCGGAATCTTATTCAAGCGTTCTTGGCAACATGCCTATTTCAGGTTCTTGAACAATTTACGAGACAATATTTGTGCCAAGGTAGCAATGTTCCCTAATAAAATTTCAAAGGTAGCTAAAGGTTAGCATGCATGTAATAATATTATAGCCCTTCCATTTCTTTTGCTTTTCATATAGTTTATGTAAGCAACTTGTCAGATTTTTTTATAAAAAAATATAACTATAAATAAAAGCAGCTTTCTGCGTATTTTTTTTTATCGTTATTATGCAATGATCTCTAGTAAATTGTTTATAAAATATTAATTGGTAACGTATATTTAATAACTGATAAAGTAATATTATATAGTGAATTGTAACGGTAAGATTTGATGACTTTTAACTATTTTTAGTATAATTAATTTTGAAGAAGAATATGATAATTTCAAGTCAGAACATATTGAGAGAGATACTAATTTTGCAATACAGTGGTTAACTTGTTTTCGTAACAATAAAATAAATGAGATTTATTGTGAAGAACAATTAAACGTGTAAATGTAGCAAGCTAAATAGTCAGGATAATGATTTCTTGCTCGTTGGAATGTTGGGTACATCTAGTGTTTATAATTATAATAATAATAATAATAATAATTTTAATTTGTTTTCATAAATTAAAAATTTTGTGTTTATTATTTTTCTAATATTTTAAATGTGAATGTTGCCTTACGATATACGATTAAGTTTTATGTAATTTCTTGACCGGAGACTTTTCCAAGTCTTCCCCACTGATGAGGTAGCCAAGAAGACTTGGAAGAAATTATGAGTGCCCCAACTGTTGAGAAAGTGCCTTCCAATAACCATCCCGGTGTTATATATATGCATGCCTATTACCACTGCTAAACTCACCAATATCATTCTAATTCTCATATTCAGTGGATTCATTTCATCGATCACTTTGCCTTTGTGATCATAACCACCAAAATGCCAACCATTAATCCAGTTCGTTTCAAATTCATGCAAGCCATAATAACATTTATGATGATGATGTTGCAGGTTCTTGTTTCTGCTCAAGACCATATTATGTGCATTCAGACTGAGAGGGAAGCACTCCTCCAATTCAAGGCTGCCCTTGTGGATCGCTATGGCATGCTCTCTTCTTGGACCACTTCTGATTGCTGCAAATGGGAAGGGATTCGCTGCAGCAACCTCACCGGCCATGTTCTAATGCTCGACCTTCATGGTGATCTGTTTAATGATGTCCCGCAACGTTATATGAGAGGAGAGATCCACAAGTCGTTGATGGAGTTGCAACAATTAAACTATTTAAACCTCAGTTGGAATTCTTTTCAAGGCAGAGGAACCCTGGAGTTTCTTTCTTCTCTCAGCAACTTGAGATACCTTGATTTGTCATATTCTGATTTTGGCGGAAAAATTCCAACTCAGTTTGGCTCTCTTTCTAATTTGAAATACTTAGATCTTGCTTGGAATTCTCTGGAGGGTTCAATCCCACGTCAAATTGGAAATCTCTCCCAGTTGCAGCATCTTGATCTCAGATTCAATTCTTTTGAAGGAAATATACCCTCTCAAATTGGAAATCTCTCCCAGTTGCAATATCTTGATCTCAGCGCCAATCGTTTTGAAGGAAATATACCCTCTCAAATTGGAAATCTCTCCCAGTTGCAGCATCTTGATCTCAGATTCAATTCTTTTGAAGGAAATATACCCTCTCAAATTGGAAATCTCTCCCGGTTGCAATATCTTGATCTCAGCGCCAATCGTTTTGAAGGAAATATACCCTCTCAAATTGGAAATCTCTCCCAGTTGCAGCATCTTGATCTCAGTTTGAATTCTTTAGAAGGAAGTATACCCTCTCAAATTGGAAATCTCTCCCAGTTGCAGCATCTTGATCTCAGTTGGAATACTTTCGAAGGAAGTATACCGTCCCAACTTGGGAACCTTTCAAATTTGCAGAAGCTTTATCTTGGCAGATATTCTTATGCTGGTGGTGCTCTCAAAATTGACGATGGAGATCATTGGCTGTCTAATCTCATTTCTTTAACCCATCTTTCCTTCCACTCCATATCTAATCTCAACACTTCTCATAGCTTCCTCCAAATGATTGCCAAGCTACCAAAACTTATAGAACTAAGATTATTTCATTGTAGCCTTTCCGATAATTTTATCCTTTCATTAGGGCCCTCAAAATTCAATTTTTCAAGTTCCTTTTCAGTCCTTGATCTTTCCTTCAACAGCTTCACGTCATCAATGATACTCCAGTGGCTGTCCAACGTCACTTCCAACCTTGTTGAGCTTGACCTTAGTCATAACCTCTTGGAGGGTTCCACATCATCAAATCATTTTGGCATGGTCTTGAATTCACTTCAGCACCTTGACCTCTCCTATAACAATTTGAATAAAGAGCTTTCAGTGATAATCCATCAATTGTCTGGGTGTGCCAGATTCTCGTTGCAAGAACTGAACTTAGAAGGAAATCAAATCAATGGTACGTTTACGCTTTCTGACCTTTCAATATTTTCTTCCTTGAAAACATTGGATCTTTCAGAAAATCAATTAAACGGCAAAATTCCAGAGAGTAACAAATTGCCATCTCTGTTGGAGTCTTTGTCAATCAGATCAAACTCTTTAGAAGGTGGAATTCCCAAATCATTTGGGAATGCATGTGCTTTGCGCTTGTTGGACATGTCTTATAATATTTTGAGTGAAGAGTTTCCAATGATAATCCATCACTTGTCTGGATGTGCTAGATATTCATTGGAACGATTATATCTAGGCATGAATCAAATCAATGGTACGCTTCCTGACCTATCAATATTCTCATCTTTAAGAGGATTATATCTTGAGGGAAACAAGCTAAATGGAGAGATTCCTAAAGATATTAAATTTCCACCTCAACTGGAGAGACTAGATATGCAATCAAATTCCTTAAAGGGTGTGCTCACTGACTATCATTTCGCTAATATGTCTAAGTTAGACCACTTGGATTTATCTGACAACTCCTTACTGGCCTTGGCATTTAGCCAAAATTGGGTCCCACCATTTCAGTTGAGCCACATAGGATTGCGATCTTGCAAGCTAGGTCCAGTATTTCCCAAATGGTTGGAGACACAAAATCAATTTGATGATATTGATATTTCAAATGCTGGAATTGCAGATATGGTTCCGAAGTGGTTTTGGGCTAATTTAGCATTCCAAGAATGGATTTCAATGAATATTTCATACAATAATCTCCGTGGTATAATTCCAAATTTTCCCACAAAGAATATTCAATATTCCCTAACTCTTGGACCAAATCAATTTGATGGCCCTATTCCACCATTTCTGAGAGATTCCCAGATTCTTGATTTATCCCATAACAAATTCTCAGACTCTCTTTCATTTTTATGTGTGAATCGTACAATTGAAACTTTATACCAATTAGACCTTTCAAATAATCATTTCTCTGGAAAAATTCCGGATTGTTGGAACCATTTCAAGTCATTATCTTATTTGGACTTAAGTCACAATAATTTTTCAGGAAGGATACCTACATCCATGGGATCTCTTCTTGATCTTGAAGCATTGCTATTGAGAAACAACAACTTAACAGATGAGCTACCTTTCTCCTTAAGGAGTTGCACAAATCTAGTAATGCTAGATATTGCAGAAAACAGATTATCAGGGCTCATCCCTGCTTGGATTGGGAGCGAATTACAAGAGTTGCAATTTTTAAGTTTGGGAAGAAATAATTTCCATGGAAGTTTACCATTGAAAATTTGCTACCTAAGTAACATTCAACTCTTGGATCTCTCACTAAACAGTATGTCTGGGCAAATTCCTAAATGCATAAAAAATTTTACTTCAATAACTCAAAAGAAATCTTCAAGAGATTATCAAGTTCATTCATATTATATCAAAACCAGTGGCTTTCCAAGTTATCAAAAATATGATTTGAATGCATTCTTGATGTGGAAAGGTTCAGAACAAATGTTCAAAAATAATGTGTTACTACTTCTAAAAAGTATTGATCTCTCAAGCAATCACTTTTCCGGAGAAATTCCACTGGAAATAGAGAATTTATTTGGCTTGGTTTCATTGAATTTATCAAGAAACCATTTGACCGGAAAAATTCCTTCAAAGATTGGAAAGTTAACATCACTTGACTTTCTTGATTTGTCAAGAAACCATCTAGTTGGTTCAATTCCTTCAAGTCTTACTCAAATTGATCGACTCGGCGTGTTAGATTTGTCTCATAACAATCTATCTGGAGAAATTCCAACTGGTACTCAATTACAGACTTTCAATGCCTCATGTTATGAAGATAATCTTGATCTTTGTGGACCGCCACTAGAGAAATTGTGTGCTGATGGGAAGCCTCCACAGGAGCCAATTGTTAAACTTCCTGAAGATGAAAAATTGCTCTTCACCCGTGAGTTTTACATGAGTATGGCAATTGGATTTGTTATAAGCTTTTGGGGCGTCTTTGGCTCAATCTTAATAAAGCGTTCTTGGAGACATGCTTATTTCAAGTTCATAAGCAATTTATCAGACGCTATTTATGTCATGGCAGCAGTGAAAGTTTTCAAGTGGCGTCACGAAGGATAGCTGGTAATAATATTTTAGTCTTCATATATATACTTCATTTTCCTTTATATGATAAATAGCAGTCACAAACCATTGTTTACAACTAGATGGCGTTTTTCTATTTTGTTTTAACCTTTAGATCCTCGATTAATAAAAAAACAATTATTCATCAACACGAACCTTAGTTTACTATTACACCGCAGGTAAACAAGTTGTAGTCCGGTTTTCTTGAAAGAAGATTGGCTAGAAAATATGATATATCTTTGAATGAACTAGTTTTAACTAAAGATGAACAAGCAATAATAATGAGAAAGAAAAGTTGGACGTGCATGCATGTTTATTTTGTATTTCCGAAATCTAGATTAGATTGTTTATAAAATACTAATTTGTAATTTAATATTCAATGATGATACAATGCTTTAAAATATATATTAAATGAGTTGTAGATATATATTCGAGGAATCTAAATCTTGATATTTTAAATATTCTTATCTTAAAATGTCTTTTAACATGACTACAAATCATATTTTGGAATTTTATTAATCCCATAATATAGTCAATTTTTGATAAACGCTTTTCTAAAAAGCATATAATAAGTTCAAAGAGTTCAATGTATTGGATTTTTACATGGGCATCTATTAAAATTAATATATTTAATTTTATTTATTTTCATACCATTTCGTATTAGTTAAACAAATTAAAGGAATGATGATTGTTATGTAGGTTATAAAACTTCTTTACACTAACATTTCATATTAAACAAATTAAAATACTTTAACCTATTTTCTAATCGCTAAATAATAACTCAATATAAATAACGTATATTTTTTCTTGATATATCTTTTTCCTCCTTGTAAGTTATTAAGTGTAAAATAGAGAATAAGTTAGAGGTAGTTTTTCTATCTCATTTTCTACTTCTTTATATAGCTTTTAGTTTTGTTGATTTGCTTGGCATTTCAATTTTTTCTTTATCCTTTTATTACTTCTAGTTGAGGACAAATTTTGAAGGATTGATATTTTTATTTTTGGCAGAAAAGTTCTGAATTCTAGGTGCCAGCTTGTTGAGGTGGAAAATACAAAGAGACACTTTTGGAGGTGAGAAGGCATCTCTCACAATTGGATTTGGAGACCGAGAGAGAATTAAGGAAGGCTTCTAGAGATTGAGGGAGCCAATTGTGAGTTTGATTTAGTTTATTTTCCTTTTTAATTTCCAAGCATTTTGTTTGTAGTTTTAGCCTTTAAATCTGAACTAGTTGTTTTGTATCAAGTTGATGAATCTTCATAATAATGGGAATTGAGATGTTTGCAGTTATTGCTTCTTGATTTTTGGGTCATGCTCTTTGATTATATAGAAATAGAAAACCGTGTTTGATCTAGGGATTTTGTTGTGCTTTTGTACATTAGTCTCATGATTTCATTTAAGGAATTAAGTTACATGAGGTTAAAAGGATTCATTGCCAAGGAATTGAATGTGAATTACTGCAGCAAAAGCTGATCTTAAACTTGGGCAAAGTTGTTTGGATTAGGTGGAAATTGGGTTATTACTTCAACAATCCGTAAAATCAAAACCTAACAGTGACAGGTGTGAGCACTATGTCCCTTCTTGGAGCAGAGTTGGCAAATAGTGTTGGAGTAGGAGGAGATATGATGCTTGCCAGATGGGTATTGCTAATTGCACCCTCTGGTAGAGTGGTGTGAGCAGCGGTGATTGGCAAAGTTGGCACTGATGGAGGAGTGGTGATTGAAGTGCTCATCACGCTTGAGATACATCTCCTAGTTCTGCAATTTAACAAATATCTCATCAAAAGAGGGCAAGGTGTTTTGCCAATCAATTTAAGTGCTCATCACGATTGAAGTGCTCTTTCTAATTTTTATTATTAAGCAGTACAGTTGCACAATCAATTTACAAAATTCTGATTATATAATACAGCATACCTAAAATGTTTGGTGTAAAATGTTCCTACTTCCTACAAAGCCATTGCATCTTCCAAAACCATGCATGACACAATATAAATCCCCTAATACAGGTGCTCATTTGTTTGTAGACAACCCAAACGAAAACCGAGAACCCATTCCCAAACATAGTGCATGACGATCCACACGTCCTTTAGGGAATAGATGTGTGTGGTAGAACTTGTGCTTTTCTGGGAATCATGATATCTCTGTGACATTTGGGATATAGTGAGACATTTGGGCATGCTTTGAGTTCAACATCTCTGATGAAGGACTCCTTTCTTTGTTAAAGGTATCATTGAGGATATATGGTCAAAAATCCAAAAATAAATGTAGCATTCCACATTCTAAAGGAAGTAAGTGAGCTGTTGTTTCTTCCTCGAACCTCCTTCACCATACAAATCATTCCAGTGCTTCAACTCATTCATTACAGATCCTTCTGATGCAAAACTTGCAGCCTCCTGCATTTAATCAGATATCTCTAAGTTCATGTAAATGGAAAAGCTATTCTATTGGAAATATTCACTTTCCTTCTTCCACTTGTGTGACATTGTTAGTATGAAATCCTTGGTAACATCTTACATGTACAAGTTACCATTTTAAGTGGAAATAAAAATGGATCAGATGACCGTAGTGCCATATATCCATCACCGTATCAACTGAACCAGCATTTTTTAATTCCTCAATTTTAACAAATATCCAGTTTTAAATACTTCATGCTGTATTGTACAAATGCCCAAATCAAGTACTCCATAACCATTTGAGAGAAATTTTAAATTCACCCTACCTGACTCTTAGCCTGTCTCATGTCTTCCATGTTTAAAGGCCTCGGGGTAATTTCTTGTTCTTCCTTATCTTTGTTGTTTGAAGCATCTTCAGAGCTTTGCCCTTCTGCTTCTCTTTTCTTCTTTTCCTAATAAATATATCATGGAATAGATATTTAGTTAAGCTCATACCAAAGTTTGCATGGACATAGGTGTTAAACTTAAAATAGTAGAAGTTGTTTAACAACTACCATGTCCTTCATTCTCTCCCATGGATGTAATACCCAGTAATAAATGAATATTTGAAATCTCATTTCAAGAGAGATTCAAGCACGAACGAATCAATTTGAAAGTTAAGCAACTGACCTAACATGTGGTTTCAAAACTCAAGAATACTTACTAATTAACTATTTCAATTTTAATCTACGTGATTTAGCTAATGTGAGAAAATAAAAGAATTTAATGCTATCATGTGTGTATTATAGAATATAAAAGTACTTAACGTGTTGTCTTTGTTATACAAAAGAATTTAAATGTGATTTAGCTAATGTGTTATACAAAAGTACTTAACGTGTTGTCTCTTAAGCCTGATGTACTATTATGTGCGCTCAACGTGCACATATAGGCTTAGCACATAATGATTTTTCAAAAAACATAATAGTGTTGTGTGTTGAAGGATTTAAAAAAAGATATGTTTTTTTGGAGTAAGTTTGTTTAGAGCATGCTTTGAACAAAAAACATCCACTTTGGAAGTTCTTTTCTTTCATTTTCTTTCAATTCTTTGTTTTATCTTCTTGTTTTGAGTCTTTGGTGACTATGAGAGGCTAGCCTTCCCATATTGATGGCTTGGATACCAATGACTCTTTGATGTAATTATTTCTACTATCAATTTAATGTTAGTTCAGTATTATCACTTCCTTTATGTGTTTATTGCCTTGATTATGGATTGATTACCATTTACATGTATTTTATAAGATTTTAACCATTGAAAAAGGCTTTTACTCTAAGAACTAGAAGAGACTTTTAAGTAATCCTTGTTAAATGATGAAATATTATTATTTAGTCTTATTATGCATCTATGTTCTTAAAGGAAGTTACCTTTGCTTAGCTCTCTAAGGAGTTCAAATGAAATTAAGTAATTTAGACTCTTTCATATAAGAAATCATGATTATAATAGTTTAATTCGCAAAGATAATAATTGAAATAACTTTAAATAATGAAAAATTATAAACATACATCATGAACACTTTTTGTAGACCAAACAACCAACACTTCTAAAAATATCTGCACTAAATATCATCTTGTACATCCAAGTGTTTATTTTTCTTGTTTCTTGCACCTTGCTTTGTTTTTATGTCATTTACTATTGTTAAAATTTACATTTCTGTGCTTTAATTCTGAAATGAAATATATTTGCTTTAATCATTTTGCTTAAAATTCGATATACACAAATTTTAAACACAATCATAGTCTATGTAGATTCGACATTCGATCCTACCATTTAATATAACTTTGAAAAATTGGTATACTTATCAAGAAATTAACATTAACCTTATAAATTATGCTTGTTTTGTTTCTTGTACTTCTAGAGTTTTAGATAATATTTTTCACTGTTAAAAGAATTCTCTAAATTACTTCAAGGACTAAAAATAAAATAAATATAATTTACAATAATTAAAAATAATTTTTTTACTAGAACGAAAATACAAAAAAAAAACATTAAATTACAAAAATTAAAAAATAGTTAAACCTTTATCAATGTCTTGCGAATTTTCTACGTCTTTTTGTTTTGTTCCTACGTACAAAGTCTATTTAAGGCTATGTCACTTCACAATTTTTTCCACATTTACTGTTTAGCCCATTGACTGGAATCTTATAATTCTAAGTCTTTCTGTTTTGTTCTTACATAGTCATATAAATCGTCATGTCACTTAAGAAAATTTTCCACATCTATTATTTTTGTAGGTAGAGCGATGACTGGAGTATTTTCTAAGTCTTTCTTTGTTTTGTTCTAATGAAGTCGTGTAAGGATCATATATATTACTTTATAAAAATTTCCATACTTGATTGTTTTATGTAATGTGATTTTGATTGGAGTGCTTCTCTAGTCTTTCTTTGTTTTGTTTCCGGAAAGTCATATAAGAGCTTGTCACTTAACAAAAATTAATTTCCAATTCTTTTTTTGCAAAGCCAATAAATTTATTCAAGATGAAGATATATATTCACAGAACATTTTGGAAAGCTACACAAATGGATGAGAGGATTTAGAAGTTGTTGCGGAAGATGCTGTACTGGAAAATACTTGAGGAAGCTCTGTTATGAATTAAAATTAAAATGAAAACAAAAAAATTCAGACACCACATAGGTCTCTCTTGGTATTTTTTAATTTGTTAAATATAAGGACTATTTTCAAATTAACATATTCTGAATCCAACATATAACTGGTAAATAAATCTGACTGTTGATTAAAATTTATTATATTTAATTGTATATTTTAGCGGTTCAGTTGTGCACCACTTGTAAAGTGATTCACCCTAACTTCACAGCTAGATAGTTTGCACAGTTTTATCTTTGCTTTCATATAGTAACTCAGAAGTATGTTCTAGAAAAATAATAGCACAGATGTATTAGTACCTCATAAAGCAAAAATTCCACCCTGAAACTTAATAGAACTGCAAATGATGTAACTATGATAAGTCTTATGGGTCAGATATTAGTCCACAAGCAAAATATTAATATGAACTACGTACTCAATTTGTAATTCTTCAGAGATTAAGGTGTATATATATTTCCAAAAAAAATGTCAAGGGAGGTTAAGAAAAAGAAAAAAAAAAAAGAAAAAGAAAGGGGTTTTATGACTTAGGATTTTCTTTAGTGCAAGATATGAAGATCAATAAATATTGTCTTACGAATTATATACTATTGCAGATATAGTAATGAAGTAATCTTATCATTCTTATAATTAAAACCCAAAAAATGTATTGCGTTTTGTTTTATATATACATAACTGGAGATAGTATTACTAAACATCTCTAAAGAAATCCGCATGTTTGTAGAGTTGTTTAATCAACCAAATAGAAAGAAACACATTTCAGCGAAATCCAAGGGAGGAAGACTCATATAGATGAAGAGGTACCAGTTCGTTCGTTCATCTCAGCAAATTGTCATAGGTTCGTTTGTGTTTTCTTATTTGCATGTGTGTGAAAATGGCAAATCAAATCTCATTTGATTTCAATGAATTTCAATTCCCTTAAATTTTTATTCTTATTTTAATTAAATTTCATGTCATTTTTTATTTTTTAAAATATACCATTCTCATGTTTTTTTTTCATTGTTTTCTGGGTTCATAATGCTTGGGATTGAATTAGAAGTTAAACCATCTTATTTTCTGATTATCTATCTCCTTGCTTTTGGTTTTCAAGGTTGAAGCATCATATATGTAAAGGTTAAACCATTAAATTTTAATAGTAGTGACTACAACAAGAACTATAATAACAAAATTAAAAGCTAGCTTATAGTAATAATAATAATGACAATAACAACATAAATAATGATGACAATAATAATAATAATAATAACAATAATGATATTATATTATATATTTATACTTAAGTTTTAATCTCAATAATATATTATTTTTAATTTTAATCCAACAATTGTTATTATTTATCCTCATTTAAGTATTCAAATTAGACTTTCTCTTGAGGTCTCAATATAACTCATCTCCACTTAAATAAATAAAACACAAAATAAACTTTATTTTCAATCTTTCTCCACACACACAAAAAAAATCTCACCATATACTTTATTTCGTGTAGAATATGATGGCTTTTTCCAATTTTTTAATGTCATTATCATTTAAGTATGATTTTCTATTAACTATATTGGTGAATCATATATTATCTCCATGACAGGTTGACTAGTATATATTTTTCCTAGTCATCCCTTGAAAGTGCCATTGTATTTTTTTTTCTTATATTAAGGATTACATATTTTGGCTAATATATATGACAAATATAAAATTGATATTAAACATTTATTATACCATCATTGAATTAATAAAGAAATTTATTCTAGATTTCATATTTGATATATTGATCTATAGTAATAATGAAATTATAGCCAATTAAGAATTTTAAAAATTTCAGAAAGTATTGATTTTTGGTGTGAATTGAATTGTTTTAATTTATTGAATATTTTAATTTTTTCCTCAATATTCTCTTCTTCCTTTTCTTAAGAGCATATATATATATATATATATATATATATATATATATATATATATATATATATATATAAAATATCGTCTTCCTTAAGAATATGGTCACTTTAATAAAAAAATTATTTATGGGTCTATTGATATCTAGAGCAAATTTAAATGTCCTCTTCAAGCATGATATACATTTTTAAATCTAATTTTCCATTCTTCATTAAGAACATGGCCACTTTTTCTAACTAAACCCAATTTGAATGCCACTTCAAGCACGGTATGATTTTAATGTCAATTACATATAATTTGAAGTCCTCTTCTTGTTGTTTAGGATGATTTGGATGAAAATAAATTGGGAAGAAGTGAAAGAAAGTGAAATGGAAACTTTTGGTTTAGATGGGATGGAAATGAAAATGAAGTAAAACAAATTTAGTGGAGCCCAAAAAAAAATTGATTCCTCAAAAACAGTGATGAAATGGGAGGATTTTGTTTGAAGCAATATTAATTTTATGGGAGGATTCCTAAATAATATAAAATTCACTCATTTTTTTCATATTTATTTATCCAAAAAATATAAAATTTCCACCTCGTTCCTCTTTTATTTCTATCTTTTTTATTTCTTTTTTTTTTCTTTCATTTTTTTTTCTATTTCATCTCTAATCCAAATAAAGTGCAAAAGTTACGGATGAGTTAATCTTTTTAAAAGTTTTTTTTTTCAAAGTGCAGTTTTTTGTTTTCATAAATTACAAATTTTGTGCTTATTATTTTTATAATTATTTTAAATATGAAATTGCCTTATGATATACGATCAACTTTTTTGTAACTTGTTGACCGGAGACTTTTGCAAGTCTCCCCTTGATATATATCGTTTAGAATGCTACATTATTTTTTAAGTCTTTTTTTATTTAATTGGTTATATATTAAATTGAAAAAAAAAAGTGGGAACTAAGTAGGAATTGTGCCGTTGTTGTGTGGTTATTGTCACTTTTACTCATAAGAAAATATATATTCCAGATTAAATAAATTTTAGCATCTTTAAACTGAAAATAATTTAATCGAAATGCATAACAAAATATAGGTCAAGTAATTAGTGTACAAAATCTTGCTCCTAGTATTTGTCATCATGGATTTAGGTTGTGTTTAGGACGATAACTTAAAATATTGTTAATTGATAGATAAAACATTAGATGAAAATAAAAAATTTGAATTATTCTGAAAATAGTTGTGGTAGAAGCAAACAGTACCAATACGAGGTCTGATTGGAGATTAGCTGTGTGCCGAACCCATTTTTTCTTAATACGTAGGAATGAAAGATAATATAAAAAAAATGTATAGTAATTTATACATGTTATCCAACAAACTAATTAAATCCCCTTAGCTATCCAAATCCCTTTAACTTTTAAATAACAAAATAAAAGTTATACACACTTTTATATTCCAACATTTTTACCTTTATTCATTACTTGCTTATATTTTAGAAACGCCCTAATACCTACTTCTTTTGCTTTTATATTTATAACATAAATATATAGAATATAACATGTATAATATCAATAATATAAAAAGAGCTGATATTTTTTTTTAAAAAAGGTAAAGAAATAATTATAAAATCAACATAACTAATCAAACTATTTGGGTCAAAAGAAATTTTACATACTTACGTTAAATTTATGTTAGTAAATTTAGAGGTAATACAAAATTCTTTTAACTAATTTCGTCAATTTTATTTAAGAGCTGTTTTTTGTTTGATTCGTGTATCACAATTTTTTTAAAATTAAATATCCTAAAAGGATTTTTTTTATTAAAAGTATGAATATCTAACACTTTTGTTTTGACTGTTATTTATTATAAGTAAAAAAAATAAATGTATTTTTATGTAAATAGGTTAAATATAAAAATGAAAGAATAAAAATATAATACGAAATAATAAAAAAATAAATATAAATGCAATTAACACAGAAAGAAATTTAATATATAACAAAATTTGATCAAAAGTAAATTACTATAAATATAAAATTTAAATGATGAATAATCAGTAGAAATGATAAAAAAAAAAAAGGTTAGATATAGAAAAGATAAATTGATTTAGGGTCTTGAAAAAATCTAGCAAGCTTCTATCTTAGAAATGGTAAAATATTTCATATAAAAAGCTATGAAAATGACTGTTGAGACTGATGGGATAGCAAAGAAGACTTGGATACTTGGAAGAAATTATGAGTGGCCCAACTGTTGAGAAATGTGTGTTCCATTAACCATCCATATGTTATATATATGCATGCCTATTGGCAGTGCTAAAGTCATCTGTATCATTCTAATTCTCATATTCAGTGGATTCATTTCATCAATCACTTTGCCTTTCTGATCATAACCACCAAAATGCCAACCATTAATCCAGTTCGTTTCAAATTCATGCAAGCCATAATAACATTTATGATGATGATGTTGCAGGTTGTTTGTGCTGAAGAGGAAATAATGTGCATTGAGAGGGAGAGGGAAGCACTCCTCCAATTCAAGGCTGCACTTGTGGATGACTATGGCATGCTCTCTTCTTGGACCACTTCTGATTGCTGCCAATGGCAAGGGATTCGCTGCACCAACCTCACCGGCCATGTTCTAATGCTCGACCTTCACGGTCAGGTTAATTATTCATATGCCTTCAATCGTATCACTGGAATTGCCTCGCAACGTTATATGAGAGGAGAGATCCACAAGTCGTTGATGGAGTTGCAACAATTAAACTATTTAAACCTCAGTTCGAATTCTTTTCAAGGCAGAGGAATCCCAGAGTTTCTTGGTTCTCTCACCAACTTGAGATACCTTGATCTGTCAAATTCTTATTTTGAAGGAAAAATTCCAACTCAGTTTGGCTCTCTTTCTCATTTGAAACACTTAAATCTTGCTTGGAATTATTATCTGCAGGGTTCAATCCCACGTCAACTTGGAAATCTCTCCCAGTTGCAGCATCTTGATCTCAGCTACAATTCTTTTGAAGGAAGTATACCCTCTCAAATTGGAAATCTCTCCCAGTTGCAGCATCTTGATCTCAGCCGCAATCAATTTGAAGGAAATATACCCTCTCAAATTGGAAATCTCTCCCAGTTGCTGTATCTTGATCTCAGGTACAATTCTTTTGAAGGAAGTATACCGTCCCAACTTGGGAACCTTTCAAATTTGCAGAAGCTTTATCTTGGAGGATCACGTTATTATGATGATGCTTATGGTGGTGCTCTCAAAATTGACGATGGAGATCATTGGCTGTCTAATCTCATTTCCTTAACCCATCTTTCCTTCCACTCCATATCTAATCTCAACACTTCTCATAGCTTCCTCCAAATGATTTCCAAGCTACCAAAGCTTAGAGAACTGAGTTTAAGTAATTGTAGCCTTTCCGATCATTTTATCCTTCCATGGAGGCCCTCTAAATTCAATTTTTCTAGTTCCCTTTCCGTCCTTGATACTCCAGTGGCTGTCCAACGTCACTTCCAACCTTGTTGAGCTTGACCTTAGTGGTAACCTCTTGGAGGGTTCCACATCAAACCATTTTGGCCGTGTAATGAATTCTCTTGAGCATCTCGACCTCTCAGATAATATATTCAAGGGTGAGGATTTGAAATCCTTGGCGAATATATGCACCTTACATTCTTTATACATACTAGAAAACCATTTGAGTGAAGACCTTCCATCAATCCTTCATAATTTGTCTAGTGGTTGTGTTAAACACTCATTACAAGAATTGGATTTTACATATAATCAAATCACTGGCTCTTTACTCGACCTTTCAGTATTCTCATCTCTAAGATCATTGTTTCTTGATGGAAATAAATTAAGTGGAAAGATACCTGAAGGCATCCGCTTACCATTTCATTTGAAATCTCTGTCAATCCAATCAAACTCTTTAGAAGGTGGAATTCCCAAATCATTTGGGAACTCATGTGCTTTGAGCTCACTGGATATGTCTGATAACAATTTGAATAAAGAGCTTGCGGTGATAATTCATCAATTGTCTGGGTGTGCCAGATTCTCGCTGCAAGAATTGAACATAAGAGGAAATCAAATCAATGGTACGCTTTCTGACCTTTCAGTATTCTCTGCCTTGAAAACATTGATTCTTTCACGAAATCAATTACATGGAAAAATTCCAGAAAGTAACAAATTGCCATCTCTGTTGGAGTCTTTGTCAATCCGATCAAACATTTTAGAAGGTGGAATTCCAAAATCATTTGGGAATGCATGTGCTTTGCGCTCATTGGGCATGTCTAATAATAGCTTGAGTGAAGAGTTTCCAATGATAATCCATCACTTGTCTGGATGTGCTAGATATTCATTGGAACTATTAGATCTAAGCATGAATCAAATCAATGGCACACTACCCGACCTCTCAATATTCTCATCTTTAAGAGTATTATATCTTGATGGAAACAAGCTAAATGGAGAGATTCCTAAAGATATTAAATTTCCACCTCAACTTGTGAAATTAGATATGCAATCAAATTCCTTAAAGGGTGTGCTCACTGACTATCATTTCGCTAGTCCAAATTGGCATTGGCATTGGCAACTCTTTATTGGCATTGGCATTTAGTCCAAATTGGATTCCACCTTTTCAGTTGAACCACATAGGATTGCGATCTTGCAAGCTAGGTCCAGTATTTCCCAAATGGTTGGAGACACAAAATCAATTTGGGGATATTGACATTTCAAATGCTGGAATAGCAGATATGGTTCCAAAGTGGTTTTGGGCTAATTTAGCATTCCGAGAATTGATTTCAATGAATATTTCATACAATAATCTCCATGGTATAATTCCAAATTTTCCACTAAAGAATCTTTACAATTCCCTAATTCTTGGATCAAATCAATTTGATGGCCCTATTCCACCATTTCTGCGAGGTTTCCTGTTTCTTGATTTATCCAAAAATAAATTCTCAGATTCTCATTCATTTTTATGTCCGAATGGTACAGTTGAAACTTTGTACCAATTAGACCTTTCAAATAATCGTTTCTCTGGAAAAATTCCGGACTGTTGGAGCCATTTCAAGTCATTAACTTATTTGGACTTAAGTCACAATAATTTTTCAGGAAGGATACCCACATCCATGGGATCTCTTCTTCATCTTCAAGCATTGCTATTGAGAAACAACAACTTAACAGATGAGATACCTTTCTCCTTGAGGAGTTGCACAAATCTAGTAATGCTAGATATTTCAGAAAACAGATTATCAGGGCTTATCCCTGCTTGGATTGGGAGCGAATTACAAGAGTTGCAATTTTTAAGTTTGGGAAGAAATAATTTCCATGGAAGTTTACCATTGCAAATTTGCTACCTAAGTGACATTCAACTCTTGGATGTCTCACTAAACAGCATGTCTGGGCAGATTCCTAAATGCATAAAAATTTTTACTTCAATGACTCAAAAGACATCTTCAAGAGATTATCAAGGTCATTCATATCTTGTCAATATCATTGGCATGTCTGGTAGTCATACATATGATTTGAATGCACTCTTGATGTGGAAAGGTTCAGAACAAATGTTCAAAAATAATGTGTTACTACTTTTAAAAAGCATTGATCTCTCAAGCAATCACTTTTCTGGAGAAATTCCACTGGAAATAGAGAATTTATTTGGATTGGTTTCATTGAATTTATCAAGAAACCATTTGACCGGAAAGATTCCTTCAAATATTGGAAAGTTAACATCACTTGACTTTCTTGATTTGTCAAGAAACCATCTAGCTGGTTCAATTCCTTTGAGTCTTACTCAAATTGATCGACTGGGCATGTTAGATTTGTCACATAACAACCTATCTGGAGAAATTCCAACTGGTACACAATTACAGAGTTTCAATGCCTCATGTTATGAAGATAATCTTGATCTTTGTGGACCGCCACTAGAGAAATTGTGTATTGATGGGAAGCCTGCACAGGAACCAATTGTTAAACTTCCTGAAGATGAAAATTTGCTTTTCACCCGTGAATTTTACATGAGTATGGCAATTGGATTTGTAATAAGCTTTTGGGGCGTTTTTGGCTCAATCTTAATAAATCGTTCTTGGAGACATGCTTATTTCAAGTTCATAAGCAATTTCTCAGATGCTATTTATGTCATGGCAGCCGTGAAAGTTTTCAAGTGGCATCACAGTGGATAGCTGGTAATAATATTTTAGTCTTCATATATATACTTCATTTTCCTTTATATGATAAATATATAGCAGTCACAGACCTTAGTTTACAACTAGATGACGTTTTTCTCTTTTGTTTTGACCTTTAGACCCTCAATTAATAAAAAAGCAAGTATTCATCAACACGAACCTTAGTTTACTATCACACAGCAGGTAAACAAGTTGTAGTTCGGTTTTCTTCTTAAAAGAAGACTAGCTATATATATATATATATATATATATATCTTTTAATGAACTAGTTTTAACTAAAGATGAACAAGCAGTTATATAATAATGAAAAAGAAAAGTGGAAAATGCATGCATGTTTGTTTTGCACTTCCGAAATCTAGATTAGATTGTTTATAAAATACTAATTTGAAATTTAATATTCTAATAATGGTACGGCGCTTGAAAATATATATTGAATGAGTTGTGTATATATATTCGAAGAATCTAAATCTTGATATTTTAAATATTCTTACCTCAAAATGTCTTTTAACATAACTACAAATCATCTTTTGGACTTTTGTTAATACTGTAATATAATCAATTTTTGATAAATGTTTTTCTAAAAAGTATATAATAAGTTCAAAGAGTCTAATTACTAATTAGTATTAACTTCAATGTGTTGGAGTTTTACATGGGCATATATTAATATTAATATATTTAATTTTATTTATTTTTATACCATTTCATATTAGTTAAATAAATTAAAGAAATGATTATTAATATTGTTATATTAAATTGAGTAGGCTATAAAACTTCTTTACACTAACATTTCATATTAAACAAATCAAAATACTTTTACCTATTTTCTAATCCCAAAATAATAGCTACATACAAATAAAGTATATTTTTTTCTTGATATATATTTTTCCTCCTTATAAATACTTTTACCTATTTTCTATCTCACGTTCTACTTTTTGATATAGCTTTTAGTGTTGGTGATTTTCTTGGCATTCCAATTTTTTCTCTATTCTTTTATTATTTATGTTGAAGACAAATTTTGAAGGATCGATATTTTAATTTTTGGCAGAAAAATTCTGAATTGTAGGTGCCAGCTTGTTGAGGTGGAAAATGCAAAGAGACACTTTTAATTTGGAGGTGAGAAGGCATCTCTCACAGTTGGATTTGGAGACCGAGAGAGAATTAAGGAAGGCTTCTATAGCTTGAGGGAGCCAATTGTGATTGTGATCCATCTAGTTTATTTTCCTTTTTAATTTCTAAGCATTTTGTTTGTAATTTGGCCTTTAAATCTGAACTGGTTGTTTTGTATGAAGTTGATGAATCTTCATAATAATGGGAACTGAGAGGTTTGGTTATTGCTTCTTCATTTTTGGATCATGCTCTTTGATTATGTAGAAATAGAAAACCGTGTTTGATCTAGGGATTTTGTTGTGCTTTTGTACATTAGTCTCATGATTTCATTTAAGGAATTAAGTTATATGAGATTAAAAGGATTCATTGCCAAGGAATTGAATGTCAATTACCGCAGCAAAAACTGATCTTAAACTTGGGCAAAGTTGTTTGGACTAGGTGGAAATTGGGTTGTTACTTCAACAATCCGTAAAATCAAAACTTAACTGTGACAGGTGTGAGCACTATGTCCCTTCTTTGAGCAGAGTTGGCAAATAGTGTTGGAGTAGGAAGAGATAAGATGCTTGCCAAATAGTGCATGACGATCCACACGTCCTTTAGAGAAGATGTGTGTGGTAGAACTTGTGCTTTTCTGGGAATCATGATATCCCTGTGACATTTGGGATATAGTGAGACATTGGGCATGCTTTGAGTTCAACATCTCTGATGAAGGACTTCTTTCTTTGTTAAAGGTATCATTGAGGATGAATGGTCACAAATCCAAAAATAAATGTCGCATTCCACAATCTAAAGGAAGTAAGTGAGCTGTTGTTTCTTCCTCGAACCTCCTTCACCATACAAATCATTCCAGTGCCTCAACTCATTCATTACAGATCCTTCTGATGCAAAACTTGCAGCCTCTTGCATTTAATCAGATATCCGTAAGTTCATGAATTTACAAAGTTTACTGCAAACCCAACATCTTTTCTAAAGAGGCAAAAATACTCAAATAAATAATCACTTAATTTATCTTTTTTATGTTTCGTGCATCTTATGTTGGATTTCTGACTTGATGGTGTTTTAATAACATGTGAGTGAATTTTGTTAATGTTGTGCTAGGTCTCCAACTTTCTTTATTTCGTAACGTTTGTCACAACCAAAATCTTTTCTAAAAAGAGAGTCAAAATGTTCAAATAAATGAACATTCAATTCTTTTTTTTTTTCTGAATGAATATTACACATTACTCGAATTGTTTCAATGCCTTAAGCAACTCTCTCTATTATTTTTTTTAAAAATTTAATATCATTTCAAGGTTCAACACTTTAACGACTCTTATTCACACAATTAAATACCAATCATTCAAAAAAAAAAAAAATCAACCAACACAAAGTTATTTTTTACCAAAGAACTACATAAGTCTGATTTTCTCATTACACATGGGGATATGTATGAATAAGGGAAAACCCCTTGTTGACCTAAAACACTAGGAAAAAAAACATGAAATTTCCTCTTTACTAAAAATAAAAATTTGTTTTCTTTTTTAAATTAAACAAAATATAGCAAACATAATTCATGTTCTCAAGGGAAGATAAATAATTAAGAAATCGCTTTTATTTTTATTAGACTGAATTAAAGGTTGTCATCTTCATGACTGTCATCTTCATGACGCATGAGTGAGGTGTTAATACCTTCCACGTAAATAATTTTTGAATCCTTTTTTTCTCAAATTGTAAATCATTTCATTTTTTTTGTTTTTCTGACGTTTTCCTTAAATAAACATTGATGATGACTTCTCAATTTTCTTTTGAAAAACTCACTTGACCGCCACATTGGGACAATGACAATATTATTTACAAAAGAAATTATAATAATAATATTAATATGTTGTGGAAAACATAAATCATATTTCTTTTTTTTAAAGAAAATAAATTCATATTCCTTGTTTTCAGTGTTATTTACAAAAATATTACTTTTGAGTCCTATTCTCAAAATTTTAAATAAGAGAGAAAAATGTTGTAAAAAAGTACCAAAAAAGTTATAATTTTTTATTATAAAAAGATAAGATGTTACTTCCATGTTTGGTTTGGTTTAAAATAAAAATTATGAAACTTAAAAACTGATTATCAAGAAATAACAATAGGTTTGGGGAGTAGGCTCATGCATCGATCAGTAATAAAGAAAAAGCCAACACCTATCAAATTCTAATTCAGAATGTAAACAAAACTAAACCTGGATTGGATTAGAATAAAAAATACCCAAACTAAAGTAAAATCGTCGTTCAAGTATATAGTATACACATCTAGAGAAACAGCTCCAAAGTTTCAAGATACAACCATTAAGTTAGTTCCGATTCAAGTTGTCATTTCAGCAAACACTATAATTTTCAAAAGCAAAAACAATTCTCCCTAATTACCACCAAGTTTGGTTGGCGACAAACCTTATAAGTTTGAATGGTTTAAGACTTAGGATTTTCTTCGGTGCAAGATATGAAGATCAATAAATATTGTCTGAATTATGAATTATATACTATCACAGATTTAATAATAAAGTAGTCTTATCATTCTTATAATTAAAAGAAAAAAATATGTTATCTTTTATTTTTTATATAAAAGACCGTACGTAGGTAGTATATTATACAGAACTTACATAAGCACCACTTTTGTTGACACAGAATTCCTTCAAAAGAAATTATCAATCAAAATCAATGAAGTAATAGTCTGTATATTACGTTAGCAAAATATAGACAAAGGTCAATGTGGGTATCTTGCGAATTTTTTAAGTCTTTTTGTTTTGTTCCCAAGTATATGGGTCATGTCACTTCACAAAATTTTCCACATTTGTTGTTTAGCGCAATGACTGGAATTAAATTCTAAGTCTTTATGGTTTTGTTTGGTTCCTACATAGTCATATAAATGGTCATGTCACTATAAAAAAAATTTCACATCTATTATTTTTGTAGGTAGTGCGATGACTGGAGTATTTTCTACGTCTTTCTTTGTTTTGTTCCAATGGAGTCGTGTAAGGACCATATTACTTATAAAAAAATTTCATACTTAATTGTTTTTTATGTAATGTGATGTTGATTGGAGTGCTTCTTAAGTCTTTCTTTGTTTTGTTTCCGGAAAGTCATACAAGGGCATGCCACTTAATAAAAATTAATTTCCAATTCTCTGTTTGCAAAGTCAATAAATTTATTCTAGATGAAGATATATAATCACAGAACATTTAGGAAAGCTACACAAATGGATGAGAAGATTTAGAAGTTGTTGCGGAAGATGCTGTAAAGGAAAATACTTGAGGAATCTCTGTTATGAATTAAAATTAAAAATGAGACCAAATAAATTCAGACACGACATAGGCTTCTCTTGGTATTTTTTAATTTGTTAAGTATAAGGAATACTTTGTAATTAACATATTCTGAATCCAACATATAGCAAAAATTGATGAAATAGAAAATTCCTCCCTGTGACGTAATAGAACTGCAAATGATGTAACTATGATAAGTCTTATGGCACAAAATATTAATATGAACACGTACTCAATTTGTAATTCCTTAGAGATTAAGGTGTATATATATTTCCAAAAAAAATGTCAAGGGAGGTTAAAAAGAAAAAGAAAGGGGTGTATATATATTAAGTTTTAATCTCAATGATATATTATTTTTAATCTTAAACCAATATTTTTTATTTTTTGTTTCAATTTTAGTCTTCAAACCGATCTTTCTCTTAAGATTCTGATATGACTCATCTCCACTCAAACAAATAAAACACACAATAGACTTTATTTTGAATATTTCTCCCCACACAGACAGAAAAAAAAAAGGCTCACACCATTCACATTTTTACATGTATAATAGAATATAGTGGCTTTTTCCAATTTTTGAATGTCATTACTATTTTTAAGTACGATATTCTATTAGCTATATTTGTCAATCATATATTATTTTCATGAAAAATTGATGATATATTTTTTCAAGTCCTATTAATTAATAAATTTATTTTATATTTGATATTTGATATATTGATGTATAGTAATAATAAAATTATAGCCAATTAAGAATTTTAAAAATTGTAGAAAGTATTGATTTTTGGTGTGAATGGAATTGTTTTAATATATTGAATATTTTAGTTTTTCTCTCAATATTCTCTTCTTCTTTTTTTTTGAATATATATATATATATATATATATATATATATATATATATATTCTTCTTCCTTAAGAACATGAACATGCTCACTTTAATAAAAAAATTTATTTATGGGTCTATTGATATCTAGGACAAATAGATTAATTAACTTTAGATTTGAATGTCCTCTTCAAGTATGATATACTTTTTTAAACCTAATTTTTTCTTCTTCAATAAGAACATGGTCACTTTTTCCAACTAAACCCAATTTGAATTCCAATTCAAGCACGGTATGATTTTAATGTCAATTACATATAATTTGAAGTCCTGCACATGTTTAGGATGATTTGGATGAAAATAAATTGGGAAGAAGTGAAGGAAAATGAAATGGAAACTTTTGGTTTAGATGGGATGGAAATTAAAATGAAGTAAAAACAAATTTATTGGAGTCCAAAAAAAAAAATCCTCAAAAACAGTGGTGAAATGGAGGATTATGTTTGAAGTAATATTAATTTTAGGGGAGGATTCCTAAATAATATAAAATTCACTCATTTTTTTCATTTTTAATTATCCAAAAAAAAAGATAAATTTTCCACTTCGTTTCTCTCTTATTTCTATCTTTTTTTTTCTCTTTCATTTTTTTCTATTTCAGATGAAATTAAAAAGTTTGAATTATTCTGAAAATAGTTGTGGTAGAAGCAAACATGACCAGAAGTCCTAATTATTATTTAGACGTGTTATAGTACCACCAATACGAGGTCTGATTGGAAATTAGCTGTGTGTCGAACCCATCTCATAGCGTGCATGCGTATATGCTCCAAATCTCTTTAACAAATTAAATACTAAGCTTTTTTTTTATCCAATTTCTTCTTTTTTATCTTTTGTTTATTCGTAAGAATCAAAGATAATAACAAAAGATATATAATAATTCATAAATCTTATTCAACCAGCTAAACTAAATCCCCTAGCTATCCAAATCCGTTTAACTTTTAAATAACAAAATAAAAGTTATACACACTTTTATATTTCAACATTTTTACCATTATTCATAGTTTTAGTTACTTGTTTATATTTTAGAAACGTCATAATACTTACGTCTTTTGCTTTTATATTTATAACATAAATATATAGAATATAACATGTATAATATAAATAATATAAAAAGAGCTGATAATTTAAAAAAATGGGAAAGAAATAATTATAAAATAAACATAACTAATCAGACTATTTGCATCAAAAGAAATTATTTGAATATATTTTACATACTTGGAAGAATTTATGAGTGGCCCAACCGTTGAGAAATGTGACTTCCATTAACCATCCCGATGTTATATATATGCATGACTATTGGCAGTGCTAAAGTCATCAGTATCATTCTAATTCTCATATTCAGTGGATTCATTTCATCAATCACTTTGCCTTTCTCATCATCACCACCAAAATGCCAACCATGAATCCAGTTCGTTTCAAATACATGCAAGCCATAATAATATTTATGATGTTGCAGGTTCGTTCATGTTTTCTCATTTGAATGTATTTGTGAAAATCGCAATTCAAATCTCATTTGATTTCAATGAATTTCAATTTCCTTAAATTTTTATTCACAGTTTTGTCATTTTTTTCTTCTTAAAATAGATCATTCTCCTATGTTTTGTTCATTGTTTTTTGGGTTCATAATGTTTCGGATTGAATTAGAGGTTGAAGCACCGTTTGTTTTGCCCCCTTATTTTTTGTTTTCAAGTATGAACCATGGTATATGTAGATGTTGAACCATCAAATATGATAGTGGCAACAAGGCATAAATAGTGATGACAAAGATAATGACAACAATAATAAAGACAAGGACAATAATAATATTACATTCTATGTTTATAATTAAGTTTTAATTTCAATGATATATTATTTTTAATTTTAATTCAATAATTTCAATGATATATTATTTTTAATCTTAATTCAATAATTTTCATTTTTTCCCATTTTAACCTTCAAAATGATCTTTCTCTTAAGATTCTAATATAATCCATTTTGACTTAAACAAATGAAAGATACAATAAATTTTATTTTCAATCTTTCTCTCCGTACGCACACACAAAAAAGGCTCACACCATGCATACACTTTTTTATGTGTAGAGTAGAATATAGTGGCTTTTTCCAATTTTTGAATGTCATTACTCTTTTTAAGTTCTATTAGCTATATTTGTCAATCATACATTATTTTCATGACAAATTGATGATATATTTTTTCAAATCATCCCTTGAAAGTGTCATAGTATTAATTTTTTATTATATTAAGGAGTACATATTTTGGTTGATATATAAGACAAATATAAAATTGATATTAAGAAATTTATTTTATATTTGATATTTAATATATTGATGTATAGGAATAATGAAATTATAGCCAATTAAGAATTTTAAAAATTATAGAAAGTATTGGGTTTTGGTGTGAATTTAATTGGAATTGAATTGTTTTAATTTATTGAATATTTTAGTTCTTTTTTCTCAATATTCTCTTCTTCGTTTTTTTAAAGCATTTATGTATATATATATATATATATTAAGAACATGGCCACTTTAATAATAAAAAAATCATTTATGGGTCTATTGGTATCTGGGACAAATAGATTAATTAACTTTAAATTTGAATGTCCTATTAAGCATGGTATATGTTTTTAAACCCAATTTCCTCTTCTTCGTTAAGAACATGGTCACTTTTTTCAACTAAACCTACTTTGAATGCCACTTCAAACACGTTATGATTTTAATATCAATTACATATAATTTGAAGTCCTCCACTAGGATCATTTGGAAGGAAATAAATTGGGAAGAAGTGAGGAACTTTTGGTTTAGATGGACTGAAAATAAAATGAAGTAAAACAAATTTAGTGGGGTAAAAAAAATGAAATGGGAACTTTTGATTTAGATGGGATGGAAATGAAAATGAAGTAAAAACAAATTTAGTGGGGTCCAAAAAAAAATTGATTCCTCAAAAACAGTGGTAAAATGGGAGGATTTTGTGAGAAGCAATATTGATTTTATGGGAGGATTCCTAAAAAACACTCATTTTTTTACTATTTCTATTTAAACAATATAAATTCTCTACCTTGTTTCTCTTTTATTTCTATCTTTTTTTCTCTTTCATTTTTCTCTATTTCATCTCTAATCCAAACAAAGTGCAAAAGTTACGGATGAGTAATCTTTAGTTTTTTTTAAAAACTTTTTTTTTTTTTTGCAACTTCTTGACTGGAGACTTTTCCAAGTCTTCCCTTGATATATATCGTTTAGAATGCTACATTATTTTTATTTAATTGGTTAAATATTAAATTGGAAAATAAAAGAAAAATGGGAACATAAGCAGCAATTGTGTCATTGTTGTGTAGTGATTGTCACTTTTACTCATAAGAATATATATATACTAAAGTACATTTTAGCATCTTTAAACTGAAAATCTTTCAGTCGAAATGCATAACAAAATATGGTTCAAGTAATTAGTGCACAAAATCTTGCTCATAGTTTTTGCCACCATAGATTCAGGTTGTGTTTCGGACTATTACTTAAAATATTGCTAATTGATAGTTAAAATTGTAGATGAAATTATAAAGTTTGAAAGTTGAAAAGTTAAAAACTGAAAGCTGAAAATATATAAGCCAATGGATTCAATTATATTTGAAGTATTTTATAATATTATCTAATAAATAAATTTTCTCCTAACTTCTCTTTTAAATATATACCAATTTTATTGGTTAATGTTTGTAAAAAAATAATATGAACTAATAAAATTGTTACATATTTAAAAGAGAAGTTAGGAACAAAATTTATTTTAAAATTAAAATAAAAATTCAATGGCATTTGGATGAAAGTTTTCGTTCAAAAATTTTCCTTAAAATAATTATTTTTCTAAAGTAGTTGTGGTAGAAGCAAACAGAACCACAGAAGTCATAATTATTATTTAGAAGTGTTGTATGCCGAACCCATCTCATAGCGGCCATGTTTATATGCTTCAAATCTTTTCAGCAAATTAAATACCAAGCTAAGTTTTTCTTTTATCCAATTCTCCCCTTCTTCTCCTTTATTTTTTTTATCTATTGAAATCAAAGATAATATCAAAAAAGTTATATTAATTTCCAACTAATTAAATTAACCCCCTAGACTATTCAAATTATTTTAACTTTTAAATAACAAAATAAAAGTTATACACACATTTATATTCAAACATTTTTACCAATATTCATAGTTTTCGTTACTTGTTTAAATTTTAAAAACGTCATAATAATTACTTCTTTTGCTTTTATATTTATAACATAAATGCATAGAATATAACATGTTTAATATAAATAATAAAAAAGGAGCTGATAGAATATTAAAAAAGCGGGAAAGAAATAATTATAAAATCAACATAACTAAGCAAACTATTTGGGTCAAAAGAAATTATTTGAATATATTTTTCATACTTGCGTAAAATTTATATTAGTAAATTTAGAGGAAATACAAAATTATTTTAACTAATTTCCATAAATTTTATTGAAGAGTTTTTTTTTTATATATTTTATCCGTGTATTACAAATTTTTTAAAATTAAATATCCTAAAAGGATTTTTTTATTAAAAGTATGAATATCTAAAACTTTTTTTTACTGTTATTTATTAAAAGTAAAAAATAAACTCCAGTTGGTTTGAAATTCATGGAAGGCATAACAATATTAATGATGTTGCAGGTTGTTGTTTCTGCTCAAGACCATATTATGTGCATTCAGACTGAGAGGGAAGCACTCCTCCAATTCAAGGCTGCCATTGAGGATCCCTATGGCATGCTCTCTTCTTGGACCACTTCTGATTGCTGCCAATGGCAAGGGATTCGCTGCTCCAACCTCACCGCCCATGTTCTAATGCTCAACCTCAGTATCAATTATTTTCAAGGCAGAGGAATCCCAGAGTTTCTTGGTTCTCTCAGCAACTTGAGATACCTTGATCTGTCATATTCTGATTTTGGCGGAAAAATTCCAACTCAGTTTGGCTCTCTTTCTCATTTGAAATACTTAAATCTTGGTCGGAATTCTCTGGAGGGTTCAATCCCACGTCAACTTGGAAATCTCTCCCAGTTGCAGCATCTTGATCTCAGCTACAATTCTTTTGAAGGAAGTATACCGTCCCAACTTGGGAACCTTTCAAATTTGCAGAACCTTTATCTTGGAGGATCATATTATGAGAGTGGTGCTCTCAAAATTGACGATGGAGATCATTGGGTGTCTAATCTCATTTCTTTAACCCATCTTTCCTTGGCCTTCATATCTAATCTCAACACTTCTCATAGCTTCCTCCAAATGATTGCCAAGCTACCAACACTTAGAGAACTGAGTTTAAGTGAATGTAGCCTTTCCGATCAGTTTATCCTTTCATTGAGGCCCTCCAAATTCAATTTTTCTAGTTCCCTTTCCATCCTTGATCATTCCTCGAACAGCTTCACGTCATCAATGATACTCCAGTGGCTGTCCAACGTCACTTCCAACCTTGTTGAGCTTGACCTTAGTTATAACCTCTTGGAGGGTTCCACATCATCAAATCATTTTGGCATTGTCTTGAATTCACTTCAGCACCTTGACCTTAGTCATAACCTCTTGGAGGGTTCCACATCAAACCATTTTGGCCGTGTAATGAATTCTCTTGAGCACCTCGACCTCTCATATAATATATTCAAGGGTGAGGATTTCAAATCCTTCGCGAATATATGCACCTTACATTCTTTATACATGCCAGCAAACCTTTTGAGTGAAGACCTTCCATCAATCCTTCATAATTTGTCTAGTGGTTGTGTTAAACACTCATTACAAGAATTGGATTTTAAATCTAATCAAATCACTGGCTCTTTACCCGACCTTTCAGTATTCTCATCTCTAAGATCATTGTTTCTTGATGGAAATAAATTAAGTGGAAAAATACCTGAAGGCATCCGCTTACCATTTCATTTGGAATTTCTGTCAATCGGATCAAACTCTTTAGAAGGTGGAATTCCCAAATCATTTGGGAACTCATGTGCTTTGAGATCACTGGATATGTTTGGTAACAATTTGAATAAAGAGCTTTCGGTGATAATTCATCAATTGTCTGGGTGTGCCAGATTCTCGCTGCAAGAATTGAACATAAGAGGAAATCAAATCAATGGTACGCTTTCTGACCTTTCAATATTCTCTGCCTTGAAAACATTGGATCTTTCACGAAATCAATTAAATGGAAAAATTCCAGAGAGTACCAAATTGCCATCTCTGTTGGAGTCTTTGTCAATTGGATCAAACTCTTTAGAAGGTGGAATTCCCAAATCATTTGGGAATGCATGTGCTTTGCGCTCATTGGACATGTCTAATAATAGCTTGAGTGAAGAGTTTCCAATGATAATCCATCACTTGTCTGGATGTGCTAGATATTCATTGGAACAATTATCTCTAAGCATGAATCAAATCAACGGCACACTACCCGACCTCTCAATATTCTCATCTTTAAGAGAATTAAATCTTTATGGAAACAAGCTAAATGGAGAGATTCCTAAAGATATTAAATTTCCACCTCAACTGGGGCAACTAGATCTGCAATCAAATTCCTTGAAGGGTGTGCTCACTGACTATCATTTCGCTAATATGTCTAAGTTATACGACTTGGAGTTATCTGACAACTCTTTAGTGACCTTGGCATTTAGCCAAAATTGGGTCCCACCATTTCAGTTGAGCGACATAGGAATTGGTGAAGTGAGAATATGTATGTACGAGGCACAACGTGTTCCATGTAACAAATTAAAACCATAAAAGAAGCAAATGGGGGTGAACAATACTACTACTATACTAATACCCGCTTAGTGTGTGAACAAATGAATGATTGATTAAGAATACACACACAAAAAAAATGTAAGATATGAAGACGACGAATATGAAGATCCTCTTTCACAGTCACCGGTGTCTCCAACCATCATTACCCGTCCACATCACCCAGACATTCAACAAACAACGACAAGAATAATTAATACTATCTAATTACATGTTTTTTGGCCCCACCTCATCACACACACCCAAAAACATCTACATTCTCGCCCCCTTCTTGGACCAAATCTCTGTTTTTCTTCATGTTTGATAATGATATACTTTTATTTTATTAATTAAATATACGGTCGGGATACTTTTATTGCAAGAAATGAGGGGTTTAAATGTTAGTTAGGAAATATATGGGAATCCATAGTGCACGAGGTTTATCTTGCAAGCTAGGTCCACTATTTCCCAAATGGTTGGAGACACAAAATCAATTTGAGTATATTGACATTTCAAATGCTGGAATAGCAGATATGGTTCCAAAGTGGTTTTGGGATAATTTAGCATTCCGACAATGGATTTCAATGAATATTTCATACAATAATCTCCATGGTATAATTCCAAATTTTCCAATAAGGAATATTCAAGATTCCCTAATTCTTGGATCAAATCAATTTGACGGCCCTATTCCACCATTTCTGCGAGGTTTCCTGTTTCTTGATTTATCCAAAAATAAATTCTCAGGTTCTCTTTCATTTTTATGTGTGAATGTTAAAGTTGAAACTTTGTACCAATTAGACCTTTCAAATAATCGTTTCTCTGGAAAAATTCCGGACTGTTGGAGCCATTTCAAGTCATTATCTTATTTGGACTTAAGTCACAATAATTTTTCAGGAAGGATACCCACATCCATGGGATCTCTTCTTCATCTTCAAGCATTGCTATTGAGAAACAACAACTTAACAGATGAGATACCTTTCTCCTTGAGGAGTTGTACAAATCTAGTAATGCTAGATATTGCAGAAAACAGATTATCCGGGCTTATCCCTGCTTGGATAGGGAGCGAATTACAAGAGTTGCAATTTTTAAGTTTGGGAAGAAATAATTTCCATGGAAGTTTACCATTGCAAATTTGCTACCTAAGCGACATTCAACTCTTGGATGTCTCACTAAACAGCATGTCTGGGCAAATTCCTAAATGCATAAAAAATTTTACTTCAATGACTCAAAAGACATCTTCACAAGGTCATTCATATTATGTCAATGCCAATGGCTTGGATGCTAATGAAACATATGATTTGAATGCATTCTTGATGTGGAAAGGTTCAGAACAAATGTTCAAAAATAATGGGTTACTACTTCTAAAAAGCATTGATCTCTCAAGCAATCACTTTTCTGGAGAAATTCCACTGGAAATAGAGAATTTATTTGGATTGGTTTCATTGAATTTATCAAGAAACCATTTGACTGGAGCGATTCCTTCAAATATTGGAAAGTTAACATCACTTGACTTTCTTGATTTGTCAAGAAACCATCTAATTGGTTCAATTCCATGGAGTCTTACTCAAATTGATCGACTCGGCATGTTAGATTTGTCACATAACAATCTATCTGGAGAAATTCCAACTGGTACACAATTACAGAGTTTCAATGCCTCATATTATGAAGATAATCTTGATCTTTGTGGACCACCACTAGAGAAATTGTGTATTGATGGGAAGCCTGCACAGGAACCAATTGTTAAACTTCCTGAAGATGAAAAATTGCTCTTCACCCGTGAATTTTACATGAGCATGGCAATTGGATTTGTTATAAGCTTCTGGGGCGTCTTTGGTTCAATCTTAATAAAGCGTTCTTGGAGACATGCTTATTTCAAGTTCATAAGCAATTTATCAGACGCTATTTATGTCATGGTAGCAGTGAAAGTTTCCAAGTGGCATCACAGAGGATAGCTGGTAATAATATTTTAGTCTTCGTATATATACTTCATTTTCCTTTATATGATAAATAGCAGTCACAAACCATTGTTTACAACTAGATGGCGTTTTTCTCTTTTGTTTTAACCTTTAGATCCTCAATTAATAAAAAAAACAATTATTCATCAACACGAACCTTAGTTTACAATTACACCGTAGGTAAACAAGTTGTAGTCCGGTTTTCTTCCTAAAAGAAGACTAGCTAGAACATATATGATATATCTTTGAATGAACTAGTTTTAACTAAAGATGAACAAGCAGTTGTAATGAGAAAGAAAAGTTGGACGTGCATGCATGTTTGTTTTGTATTTCTGAAATCTAGATTAGATTGTTTATAAAATACTAATTTGTAATTTAATATTCAATAATGATACGATGCTTGAAAATATACATTAAATGAGTTGTATATATATATTCGAGTAATCTAAATCTTGATATTTTAAATATTCTTATCTCAAAATGTTTTTTAACATGACTACAAATCATCTTTTGGGATTTTTTTAATCCCGTAATATAAATGTTTTTCTAAAAAGCATATAATAAGTTCAAATAGTTCAATGTATTGGATTTTTACATGGGATTTATTAAAATTAATATATTTAATTTTATTTATTTTCATGTCATTTCGGGGTATTAGTTAAATAAATTAAAGGAATGATGATTGTTATGTAGGTTATAAAACTTCTTTACACTAGAATTTCATATTAAACAAATTAAAATACTTTAACCTATTTTCTAATCGCTAAATAATAACTCAATATAAATTATATATATATATTTTTGTTGATATATCTTTTTCCTCGTAAGTTATTAAGTGTAAAATAGAAAATAAGTTTGAGGTAGTTTTTCTATCTCATTTTCTACTTCTTTATATAGCTTTTAGTCATGGTGCTTTTCTTGGCATTTCAATGTTTTCTTTATTCTTTTGTTACTTCTGGTTGAGGACAAATTTTGAAGGATCGATATTTTAATTTTTGGCAGAAAAATTCTGAATTCTAGGTGCCAGCTTGTGGAGGTGGAAAATGAAAAGAGATACTTTTGGAGGTGAGAAGGCATCTCTCACAGTTGGATTTGGAGACCGAGAGAGAATTAAGGAAGGCTTCTAGAGTTTGAGGGAGCCAATTGTGATTGTGATCTAGTTTATTTTCCTTTTTAATTTCTGTGCATTTTGTTTGTACTTTAGCCCTTAAATCTGAACTGGTTGTTTTGTATGAAGTTGATGAATCTTCACAATAATGAGAATTGAGATGTTTGGTTATTGTTTCTGGATTTTTGGGTCATGCTCTTTGATTATGTAGAAATAGTAAACTGTGTTTGATCTAGGGATTTTGTTGTGCTTTTGTACATTAGTCTCATGATTTCATTTAAGGAATTAAGTTATATGAGATTAAAAGGATTCATTGCCAAGGAATTGAATGTGAATTACTGCAGCAAAAACTGATCTTAAACTTGGGCAAAGATGTTTGGAGTATGAAGAGCTATGATGCTTGCCAGATGGGTAATGCTAATTGCACCCTCTGGTAGAGTGGTGTGAGCAGCGGTGATTGGCAAAGTTGGCACTGATGGAGGAGTGGTGATTGAAGTGCTCATCACGCTTGAGATACATCTCAGTTCTGCAATTTAACAAATATCTCATCAAAAGAGGGCAAGGTGTTTTGCCGATTTAATTATTAAGCAGTACAGTTGCACGATCAATTAAAAAATTTCTGATTATATAATACAGCATACCTAAAATGTTTGGTGTAAAATATTCCTACTTCCTACAAAGCCATTGCATCTTCCAAAACCATGCATGACATAATATAAATCCCCTAATACAGGTGCTCATTTGTTTGTAGACAACCCAAACGAAAACCTAGAACCCATTCCCAAACATAGTGCATGACGATCCACACGTCCTTTAGAGAATAGATATGTGTGGTAGAACTTGTGCTTTTCTGGGAATCATGATATCTCTATGACATTTGGGCATGCTTTGAGTTCAACATCTCTGATGAAGGAATCCTTCCTTTGTTAAAGGTATATATCATTGTGGATGAATGGTCACAAATCCAAAAATAAAAGTAGCATTCCACAATTTAAAGGAAGTAAGTGAGCTGTTGTTTCTTCCTTGAACCTCCTTCACCATACAAATCATTCCAGTGCTTCAACTCATTCATTACAGATCCTTCTGATGCAAAACTTGCAGCCACCTGCATTTAATCAGATATCTGTAAGTTCATGTACATGGGAAAAGATATTCTATTGGAAATACACACTTTCCTTCTTCCACTTGTGTGACATTGTTAGTATGAAATCCTTGGTTACAACTTGCATGTACATGTTACCATTTTAAGTGGAAATAAAAATGGATCAGATGACTCTGGTGCCATATATCCATCACCGTATTCAATTGAACCAGCATTTTTGAATTCCTGGATTTTAACAAATATCCACTTTTAAATACTTCATGCAGTATTGTACAAATGCCCAAATCAAGTACTCCATAGCCATTTGAGTGAAATTTTAAATTCACCCTACCTGAGTCTTAGCCTGTCTCATGTCTTCCATGTTTAAAGGCCTCAGGGTAATTTCTTGTTCTTCCTTATCTTTATTGTTTGAAGCATCTTCAGAACTTTGGCCTTCTGCTTCTCTTTTCTTCTTTTCCTAATATATCGTGCAATAGATATTTAGTTAAGCTCATACCAAAGTTTGCATGGACATAGATGTTAAACTTAAAATAGTAGAAGTTGTTTAACAACTACCATGTCTGATACGGATGTCACCAGGGAGTACGAATGACACAGGGGGGTCTGCAGGAAGTAAGCACCAAAGGTCCAAGAGGAAGGAACGTACAGCATGGTTGGTATCATGCATCATGCATACATGCACCGTACGTAGGAAAATCACAAACCATATGATAGCATCGTGTCTTCTAGAAGATGCGTGGGTAGTGGAATAAAGGCATATTTGCTGTTAGGATATTTCTGATTGCATTTATGTTTTCCATTTTTGCTTGTCGGACTTGTCCCCTCTATATCAGCTATATATATGTAAAGAAATGGTGCTTCGAGGATATCAGAAAAATATAGCAGAAAAGTTCCTGCAAGCAAGAAATTTGCAGGGATAACCTCTGGTCTTATTCGCTTCTCAAACTCGTTGTCAGGAACTTCCTGCAAGCAAGAAATTAGTATATAGTAACACAAAAAAGGGGGAAAGTAAAAGGAAATAAGTTTAGAATTTAAATCATACAGCTTCAGCTGCATGGCTAGTAAAATGTTGAGAAAACCAGCGAATTTCCATTTATAAACCAGTGAATTTGCTATTCATTTATTGTTTCTTATCTCTGTTACTACATGGGTAGAATTTGATAGGTAAGATTAAGGAGCATTTTACAGTTTAGCCTAAGTGCTGAGAAAATTTATCTTACCGCTTAATGCTGTGTTTGACAAGCTGTTCACATCCAAGATCAGTAACTAGAAAACCTGGTCTCGTAATTAATGGTGTGTTTACATAGTCATTGGACAAGTATTTACCTATTGGCTGATATAACTAGCTTTCCATTTCCAGTTCGTTTGAAATTAATGGTGTGTGTATAATAAATTGTTTAATATTATTTTTGATTTCAAATAATATATATATATATATATATATATATATTAAAAGAGATATTATTTTTGTGATACAATGGCTAAGTTGCTTTCATAAATTATAAAAGAAATATGAGATTTATTACCAATGAATAACTAAATGTGTAAATGTAGCATGCTAATTAAGTAGGGTCACGATTTCTTGCTTGGTTGAGTGGTCGGGTGATATAGTGTTTATATTCAATATTTTATTTTAATAAAACTATGTCCTATGTAATCTTTTAAAAATTTGGATGAAAATTTTTCATGATAATAAAATAAAATAGAGATATAATTAGAGAAAATAAGTTGTGTATTAATAATGTTAAATTATTTTATATTGTCATTCAATTATTTACTAATGTGAATATGATAAGTTTGTGAAGTTTTACAAAGATTATATTAAAATTAGTTAATAGTATTAAATTATATTGTCATTGTATAATCATTAAATTAATAATTATTGATGTTCAATACTTAATCCAAAAATATTGGTGATCTCCATTATTACTATAAATGGTTTTCTTATAAACTATTGTGATTTTAATCTATCATTAACATTATGTTATTATTCTTATTGCTTCAATCTCTAGAAATTTCTTTTTATAGGTATAAGAATTTTATTTATTTTCATTTACACATTTTGGAAACTAACATTCTATTTTTCTTTTCTTTCCTTCTTTATTTTTTTTATTTTAATTTTCAGTCCCTACACTAGCCCTCTTGGATGACTCCAATGTATAAGCTTGTTAATGCTTCGAAAAGACAATAAGTTAGAAAGTATGATTGTTTTACATTTTTTCAGTGTCAATTGAGATACTTATATCATGTTTCGATAATTTTAAGAAGACTCTAGTTTTATTAGCATTATGCTTGTAATGAAATATAAATTACAATGTATTATATCAATAATTTACCTGCATCTTTCTCTTAATCAAAATTTCGGTTTGACAAAAATATTATTGAATTAAACATTTGATAAGGCCCTCATTTTCAATTTTTTAAGAATAAAAAAATTAAAAAATTTCTTGCACATATTTTGAATGAATGAATCTATCATAATCATTTTTTGATAACCAAAATAATTTGACACCATATGTTTCAATTATATGGAGATCACTCCAATTTTCAAACTATACATGCCTTTTATTTTAAGAAAGAAACAATAATAATAATCTATATTATTAATTAATAATCTATACTAATAATAAACAAAATATCTTCATTTGGTATCCATATTACATTGAATAATTTTACCTTTAAATTATTTCTTACTTTGGAATGTCTTTAATTTTAAAACCAAGGAAAATCTCAAGATTGCAACCACTGCACCTAAAACGATGTTATTTTAAAGGCAAAAGTAGATTTTATGAAAATTCACACTATTATGACCACTATTCAAAAACACAACATTCAAATTCTGTAACGGGCCACAGCTACTCTGTATCACTATAGTGCACAATTAGTAACCAAGTTAAAAACATTTTGATGCAATTCAAATATGTCCCTTTCATCAGTGTAACCATGGAACTTGGTGATTTTAAAAAAAAAAACAATGGAACTAAGTATTATATTTTGCTCCTTTTCATCAATCAAAATATAACCCAAAGAAAATGCTGAAGTTACATAACCCGAGGATAGAATGCAGGATTTCTAAAAACTCCTTACATGACTCCTTATGATCATTTTAAAGTGTTAAGAGCGGGGAGATGTCTGAACAAGTATAATTGTGAAAAGTTAATATTGTGACTACTCATTTGATGTTGTGATAGATGTAACCTTGACCTAATCATAGATGAAGGTGCGTCATTTAGAAACTAGGAACCTGAACTAATGTGTTAATTATATAGATCAAACAGAAATTCTGAATATTACTAATCATGGATCTGTGAACTAAGTCATTTCATGCTTAATATGTGCTTGTAAAGTGAAACAAGAAATTCTTTTTTATTCCATACCATTCATGTTATTTAGAAGCCCATTTTTCTCCCACAATAATTGCTTCGAGTCTGAAACTGCTACACGCAAACAGTTCAATACAAAAAAAAAAAAAAAAATATACTCAAATTGAGAAACCAAAGCTCTAATGTGAGTGGAAATCATGCCTTTGATGGTGATTCACTAGAGCTGGCAGCAGGGGTATGATTCCCCTGATTGAGATGTAAGTGCCTCTAGCGTCTTGGCAAATTCTGTGGAGAGGAACAAAATATACTCAAATTTTGTTGTGAGCAAGAGAGGATTTTTTGTTTTCACTTTTACTGCAAAAATGTTACTGTGTCCTATTCTCAAAAATTTGAATGAGTGAAAACGATGTTCTCAAAAAAGATTCCAAAAAGGTCAGAATTTATTATTCAAAAACAGAGGATCTAGTGAAAACAATGTTGTCATTGGATATTTCTGGTAACAAGTTTAGTGAAGAACTGACAGTGATATTCAATAACTTGTCTGAGTGTCCTAGATACTCATAGCAAGAACTGAATCTAGGTTGGAATAAAATCCACGGCATACTGCCTGAATTCTTAATGTTTTTTGAAGTTGGAAACATTGGTCCTATCAGGGAATCAATTAAAGGGTGGAGTTCCAAAATCACTTCAAAATGCAAGTTATTTGCTCTCACTGATGCTATCCAATATCAGTTTGAGTGGAGATCCTCCACTGATAATCCATAACTTATCTAGATATATTGGATACTCATTGGAAGAATTAGATTTGGGCATGAATCAAATGGCACTCTTCCAAACACTCTCTCAGTGTTCCCATCTTTAAGAAGATTGTACCTTTATAGGAACAAGCTAAATGGGACAATTTCTGAAGATGTTGGATTTCCAGCTCGCCTAGAACAACTAGATTTGAGTTCAAATGCTTTATCTGATAACTCATTGGCTCTGGAATTTAGCCAAAACTGGGACCCATGTTTTCAATTGAATTAGATAGGATTGAGATCTTGCAAGTTAGGTCAGACATTTCCCAAATGACTTTAGCTATCTTGAATCAAATCAATTTGATGGTCCCATTCCACCACTTTTACGAGGTTTCATATTTCTTGATTTATTCCATAACAAAAGATGAACATCCCTGTATAAAAAACTGAACAAGGAATAATTTTATTACATTTCTGAAATATAGATTAAATTGTTTATAAAATATTAATTTCTAATTAATAGTAAATAATGATAGGATGCTTGAATGTGCATATATATATATATATATATTCCAGGAAAGATCTCCAATCTAAATCTTGATATTTTCTTATCTCAAAATGTCTTTTAAAACTACAAATCATTTATGATTATATTAATAACGTAAGATTATCATTTTTGGATAAATTATTTGTTTAAAAAGTATATAATGCGTTGAAAGAGTTTTACTATTATTAACTTCAATTACTAGAGTTTTAAAATGACATCCATTAATATTAATATATTTAATTTTATATCATTTCGTATTAGTTAAATAAATGTAATAAACAATGATGGTAATAAAACTTAAGTAGCGGAGTAGGCTATACAACTTTTACTTATTTTATGATCGCAAAACTACATACGAATAATGTTTATTTTTCTTCCTTTTTTATATATCATTTTTCTCCTTGGAAGTTATTTAGTGTCAAATTGAGCATAAGTTTGAGGGGTAGTTTTTCTATCTCATTGGAATTGTGATCTAGTTATTTTTGTATGATATTAAAAAGGTTCATTGTCAAGGAATTGAACTTGAACTACTTTAGCCAAAAATGATCTTAGATTCGAGCACAGTTGTTTGGATTAGGTGGAAGTTAGGTCGTTACTTAAACAATCCCAAAAATCAAAACATAACCTTCCTTCATCATTTGCGAAAGAATTTAAATCGGTTGACTAAATTTCTAGGTAATTCATTTTAATTTGTTTTTAATATCTAACTTCATTATGAATTTAAATTCAGAGTTTCTTTCAATTCCAATAGCATTCAACTAGTTCGATTTAAAGAAAAATAATTTGATAGCAATATGCATAACAGAGAACCACACAACAGCATCAATGGCGACAATAGCAGGCCCAAAAGGGTGACCCGCAAACCCACTTACTTGGAAGATTTCGAGTGAAGCCTTGGCACCATTCTAGAAGCTCCTCTCAGCTTAATCCCCACGTGATGAATCCACTACTCCACGAAGTCTGCACATTTCAAATTTCTGTTATAACCAATTCCATAAAATATCTTGTATGGGAAACTCTTATATAAGCGTTAATGAATGAATAAAAAGGGGAGAAAAAAATATTCAGATTCAATTTCTATACTTAGCTTAGTTTTTCTTTAACTTGCGTTCGTATCAAACTGGTCCGACCTGCCATTCCCAGCCATGCCCGACCACCATACTCGCCAGACAACCACCGATAAGCTCGAAGAAGCCGTCCTTCGTCTTTCCCAGACTCAAGCCGCACTGACCGAAGGCCAATCTTCCTTATCTCAGGGTCACCAATCCCTCAATTCCAAAATTGATACCATCCACTCTTCACTCACCTCTCAATTCCTCCCCGATACTACCTCCACCACCGGTTTCGCGCCACCAACACTTGAAACTAGATGTTCCTCGCTTCGACGGGCACAACCCCCTTGGTTGGATATTTAAAATATCCCAATTCTTCGATTACTAGGGGATTCCCGAGCTCGAACGTCTCACCATCGCTTCGTTCTATATGGACGGCCCTGCCCTCTCCTGGTATCAGTGGATGCACCGGAATGGGTTCTTCTCTTCATGGCCGGCAATGCTGCAGGCCTTGGAATCCCGATTTGCCCCTTCCTACTACGATGACCCTCAGGGGACTCTATTCAAGCTCCAGCAAACAGGATCCGTCAACGGCTTTCGAACGCCTGGCCAATCGCACCATTGGCATTGCCCCTTCTTCTTTGTTGAGCTGCTTCATTTCCGGATTGATCCCGGAGCTCCGCCGTGAAGTGCAGGCACTTCGTCCGCTGTCTCTTCCTCAGGCGATTGAACTTGCCCGCCTCCAGGAGGATAAACTACTGGACCGCCGCCGCGACCACCGACCACCGACCACCACCACCCCACCCTCCACCCCCTCCGATTCCGACCCTAACCCCTTCCCCAACCCCTATACCCTCATTTGTCGGCAGAAGAGCTAGCACTGCGCCGTGACCAGGGGCTATGCTACCATTGTGATGACAAATGGTCCCCCGGCCACCGCTGCAAATCGCGTTTGCATCTTCTCCTAGCGGATGAAGACATCCTCCTTCCCGATACCCCATTCGATCCTGACCCCAACCCAACCCTAATCTCCCAAATTAGCCTTAACGCTATGGAAGGTTCCCCTACCCCTCAGACCTTTCGCCTTTATGGTTACATCGGACCCCACCGCATCGTCATCCTCGTCGATGGCAGTAGTTCCCATAATTTTATCCAAACCCGTATCGCCAGATTCCTCAACCTTTCCACTTCCCCTACCACCCCACTTCGTGTAATGGTGGGTAATGGCCATACCCTAGACTGTGATACACTTTCCCCTCAGGTTTCACTCACCATACAAACCCACCCCTTCACCCTCGACCTATTCCACCTTCCCCTGTGCGGTGCCGACATCGTCCTTGGGGTGCAGTGGCTTAAGCTCTTAGGCCCGGTCACCACGGACTTCGCTTCCCTTACCATGTCATTCATTTATATGGGCCGCCCAATAACCCTTATTGCTGATGTACCCCCACACCCTCACCTGCCTCGGCCCACCAACTTAAAAGACTTGCTACCACTCACAGCATCTCAGCCCTCTTCCACATTACCCCGTTACCAGCCCAATCCCCAGACTCCCTCCCCACTCAGCCCGACACTCCCATACCACCCCTCATTGCCTCCTTACTTCACCGTTATTCCGCCATCTTCTCCTAACCCACACAGCTTCCCCCTCCCCGCACCATTCAACACTACATCCATCTTCTTCCTAATTCCCCACCAGTCAATGTACGTCCATACAGGTACCCCCACTATCAGAAGGCTGAAATTGAATCCCAAATTTCTGCCATGCTTACCTCAGGCCTCATTCAACCCAGCCAAAGCCCCTTTTCTTCCCCAATTTTACTTGTCAAGAAAAAAGATGGGTCCTGGCGTTGTTGTGTTGATTATCGGGCACTCAACAGCATCACTGTTAAAGACAAATTTCCTATGCCAACTGTGGATGAATTACTTGATGACCTCGGAAAAGCCTCGTGGTTTTCTAAACTTGACCTCCGGCAAGGCTTCCATCAAATTCGTATGGTGGATTCCGATATTTCCAAAACTGCATTCCGCACGCACCAAGGCCACTACGAATTTCGGGTTATGCCATTCGGCCTCTGTAATGCCCCTTCTACTTTTCAATCCGCCATGAACGACACCCTCAGACCTTACCTGCACAAGTTCGTCGTCGTCTTCTTCGACGACATCCTGGTCTACAGTCAGGATCTCCATTCCCACATAACTCACTTGGACTCAATCCTCTCTACCTTACTCACTCATCAGTTTTATTTGCGCGAATCCAAATGCGTCTTTGCTCAGTCACGCCTTAACTATCTAGGCCATATCATCTCCGCAGAAGGCATCGCTCCTGACCCTAAGAAGATTCAGGCCATGGTTGATTGGCCCTTTCCAACATCAACTACCGCCCTTCGAGGTTTCCTTGGATTGACAGGCTTCTACAGGAAATTCATCAAAGGATATGCATCTATCGCAGCTCCACTCACTTCTTTGCTCCGCAAAGACCAATTCAATTGGTCCCCCGAGGCCACTTCTGCTTTCGATCACCTGAAAACGCAAATGACCAGTGCCCCTGTTCTAGCCACCCCGACTTTAATATCCTTTTTATCTTGGAAACTGATGCCTCCGCAGTAGCTATCGGAGCGGTACTCATCCAACAGCAGCACCCTATTGCTTATTACAGTAAGGTCCTGTGTCCCCGTCTCCGGCGAGCTTCAGCTTATGTCAGGGAGCTGCATGCAATCACTTCAGCAGTTCGGAAGTGGAGACACTATCTCCTGGGCACCTCTTTCACGATACTTACATATCATAAGAGCCTTAAGGACTTAATGTCCCAGGTTATTCAGACGTCGGAGCAGCAAACTTATCTGGTAAAGCTTTTGGGTTACGATTACGAGATACAATACAAACCAGGGGCTTCGAATGTTGTCACGAATGTGTTATCACGCCTTCCCACAGGGGAATTTTTATCCTTCACGGTGCCTTATCTTGACTTCTTGGACACCCTCCGACGATCCCTGACCGCTGATACCCGATACCGTGACTTAATCACAACTATTCAAACCAATCCAGCAGACCACCCATCTCTTTCAGTCCACCGTGGTCTCATTTTCAAAGCCCACCGCCTCTGGCTTCCTTTCCCTACCCCTTTTACTTCCACACTGCTCGAGGAGTTCCACACATCACCCCTAAGTGGTCATCCCGGTGTGGCCAAAACTCTCCACCGCCTTCAGCAGAGCTTTGACTGGCCCAACATCAGGGCTGACGTCCGTCAGTTTGTATCGAATTGCCTCGTTTGTCAGCAAACAAAATATGAGACAAAGAAACCTTTCGGCCTCTTACAACCTCTCCCAATTTCGGCAAGAATTTGGGAGGATCTATCACTGGACTTCATCTCCGACCTCCCTCCCTCTCAAGGCCACTCTGTTATATTGGTCGTCGTCGACCGTTACTCCAAGGGGGCTCATTTCGGCGCTCTTCCGGCCCAGCACACCGCTCACCAGGTCGCGCTTCGTTTCATGGACATGCTGTGTAAACATCACGGCTTTCCTCGGAGCCTGGTGCCCGATAGAGACGCCCTCTTCCTCAGTGACTTCTGGAGGGAACTTTTTCGCCTCAGTGGTACTCAGCTGCGTATGAGCACAGCGTACCACCCTCAGTCCGATGGACAGACCGAAGTCGTCAACCGCACCCTGGAACAATATCTTCGAGCTTATTTTCATCATAAACCCAGCCAGTGGTTCAGGTATCTATACCTCGCCGAATGGTCTTATAACACCACCATACATTCCAGCACCGGCTTCACCCCATCTGAAGTCATCTACGGTCGTCCACCACCCACCATTGCTGACTATGTTAAAGGGTCTTCTCCGATCGACGCGGTTGATTCTCTCCTCACAGACCGCACAGAACTCCACGCCGTGCTCCAACGTCGCCTCCTCAAGGCCCAATCTGTGATGAAGACCAATGCTGATAAGCATCACCGTGACATCCAGTACACCGTCGGCGATTGGGTCTACCTCCGCCTCCGTCCATACCGCCAGAAGACCTTGACCCCCACATATTCAAAGCTGGCCAAACGATTCTTTGGCCCTTACCAGGTGACCGAACGTATAGGGCCCGTGGCATACAAGCTCGCCTTACCCACTGATTCCCGTATCCACAACGTCTTCCATGTTTCCCTCTTGAAGGCACATCAAGGACCCCCACCTTCCGATACCATTCCACTTCCTCCCTTGGCCGTGGATCACCACCCCGTGGTCAAACCTTTGACCATCTTGGACTGGAAATGGGATTCGTCAGTTACCCCTCCTCAGCACATGGTCCTCGTCCAATGGATGGGTCTTCCCCCTGAGGATACCTCCTGGGAACTTTGGGACGATTTGCAGCAGTCCTACAACCTCGAGGACGAGGTTGTTTTCGGAGGCGCGGGTGTTGATAGCAATATGCAGAACAGAGAACCACACAACAGCATCAATGGCGACAATAGCAGGCCCAAAAGGGTGACCCGCAAACCCACTTACTTGGAAGATTTCGAGTGAAGCCTTGGCACCATTCTAGAAGCCCCTCTCAGCTTAATCCCCACGTGATGAATCCACTACTCCACGAAGTCTGCACATTTCAAATTTCTGTTATAACCAATTCCATAAAATATCTTGTATGGGAAACTCTTATATAAGCGTTAATGAATGAATAAAAAGGGGAGAAAAAATATTCAGATTCAATTTCTATACTTAGCTTAGTTTTTCTTTAACTTGTGTTCGTATCATAATTTCAGTTGCACAACTGTAAAAGCAGTACAACAACTACAATGCCTTATCCCACTAGATGGGGTCGGCTACATGGATCAACTTCCGCCATAATGTTCTATCAAGAACCATACTTCTATCCAAATCATTAAGTTCAAGATCCTTTTTGATAACCTCTCTTATAGTCTTTTTGGGTCTTCTTCTGCCTCGAATTGTTTGCCTTCTCTCCATCTGGTCTACTCTCCTCACTACAGAGTCTACCGGTCTTCTCTCTACATGCCCAAACCACCTAAGTCTATTTTCCACCATCTTCTCTACAATAGGCGCTACTTCAACCCTCTCTCTAATAGCTTCGTTTCTAATTTTATCCTGTCGAGTCTTACCACACATCCACCGCAACATCCTCATCTCCGCTACACCTACTTTATTCTCATGTTGGCTCTTGACCGCCCAACATTCTGTTCCGTACAAAATCGCCGGTCTTACCGCAGTCTGATAAAACTTTCCCTTTAGCTTGATCGGTACCTTTGCATCACATAACACCCCCGATGCTTTTCTACATTTCATCCATCCTGCTTGAATGCGATGATTCACATCCCCTTCAATTTCTCCATCATCCTGTATTACAGACCCAAGATATTTAAACCATGTGACTTGAGGGATAATATGGTCTCCTATTTTCAACTCTGAGTTAGAAACCCTCCTACTTTTGTTGAACTTACATTCCATATACTCCGATTTGCTTTTGCTTAGGCGAAAGCCATGTGTTTCTAGAGCTCGTCTCCAAGTTTCCAACCTCTCATTCAACTCATCCCTCGACTCTCCAAGGAAGACTATGTCATCTGCAAAAAGCATGCATCTCGGCGCTATCTCTTGGATTTATTCCGTGAGGACAACTGTAAAAGCAGTACAGTTTAAAGACAATTCAATTTACAAAATTCTGCTGTCAAATATAATACAGCACACCGAAAATGTTTGGTGTAAAATATTCTTCCTTGTCTTTATTGTTTGAAGCATCTTCGGAGCTCTGGCCTTCTGCTTCTGTTTGCTTCTTTTCCTAAAATATGATGCAACATATATTTAGTTAGATCTTCAGCTCATACCAAAGTTTGAATGAATGGAGATGTCAAACTTAAAACAGTAGAAGTTGTTTAATAGCTACCAAGTCTTTCATTCTCTTCCTCATGGCCTCATTCTCTCCTATTCTAGTCTTCTGTCCAATCATACTATCAACCTTAGCAGGCAGTGTGAACAGAGCTCGAATGTTCTTTTCATCCTCTCCAAACCATTTTGATGTGAATGAAGGTTGACATTGAGACATTAATGAAACTTGAACACTAGCTTCATTTGCAATTGCCTTTGCTAGCATTTTTTTTCCAGTACCAGGAGGCCCAAAAAGCAATATAGCTCTGTTTGAATTTGGGTCGCTGATTTATTGATCACCATTTATATCCTCTGAATCAACTATGTTTAAGTAGACAAGAAGCATAGAAAAGTGCAAACGACATTTGTTCCATCATCTAAAAGAGGGAGACACTCTAATCTCAAATATAATTCTATGTTTAACCAGAAAACTAATATGAATGATAACAAATCAACAATAAGTGTTACGTGCACATAATTAGCACTAGGTAACATTTGTATAACAACATAAGCCATCTTTTGATTACAAAAAGTACACATTAAAGTATGATATCAGATTCAGGAAAACACCATGCATTTATCAGGAAAGATGCATCATTCATCTCCTGCAGCTGCCCTGTTTCTAACCCAACAGATACTGATACTAAAAAAATGCAACAATCTATTTATAATATATAATTTCTGAGATGTGCAACAATAGGCTTACACATCATCACTATATTTTTTCGCCTCATGCTTAATTAGTAAGAATCATTAGAAGCTAAAAATAAATTTTAAAAAAGCTGAATTTCATACCCTGCTGCATGCAATAGTTCAACGTAGAATTAAGCCTTTAAATAGTACCCCCTACTAAGTGTTCGAATTTGTTGCTGTCATAACTGAGGATGTTGAAACCTGATTTGGCTTCAGATATGAGAAAGAAGCTTGATGGTTTTACCATATTCATCAATGGGGAAACTGAGGATATGAAGGAAGCAAACATGGGGAAAAGGGACCTGTAATCTTTAGAATCAGAGCTGAAGTATGATTTTCTAAAGATTTTAGCATGGCATATTGCCTTTTTGACAAGCTCTGGTATAATTCGTATTCCTACGGAAATGTATTCAATTGATTTTCATTCATTTTTTGTATTCATGACTATATTTATCCTAAGGAATTCTAGAAGTAGAGGAGTTGTTCAATACTTCAGATTCATGGCACACTAAGAATGGTTTTTCTTTTTTATTTTCTCGCAACTGTTTTTCTATATAAAAAATTGGGTATTTAGCTACTTCCCCAATACTTTTTCTTATTTTCTCTCTCATTTGTTTGGTTATTATTTGTTCAATTTTTTCTGGCGTGCCATTACATTGCAGTGGCTATATCTTTTTACAAACTATAAGCACTTCAACCATATAAGTGTTTGTCTTTGCTAAACCCCAATGACCGGTGTTGTAAAGTCATTAAAGAGACCAACATGCCCTGTTGATGCAGGAATCTCTCACAAAAGTTGGATATGTAGCTACTTCCTCAATACTTTTTCTTTGATTTCTCTTATTTTCTATGATTTCATAATTTAAAATCACATTTTACTACTTCCTTATTTCTTATTAGCTATGACTTCATCACTTATTTTTGCTCAACAGTTCTACAGAGGAGACCTTTTGTTGAACAAAATTATTGTAATTTGCACCAGGGAACAGAGAGGATTAGGCACAATCCCCCTTTCTTATTAGGCGCTATGACTTCATCACTTATACTCATTAATCAAATTATTACTAAGTACATTAAGTTCTTTGAAATCTTCATCATATATTTATTGAGTTTCTCGTAACTTATACTAGATAGATTAATGTATGACTAGTCAATGTTCACTATACCAACATTTATGCTTATATTCAATTTGTAGATCAAATTATTATTAAGCATATTAAGTTATTCAAAATCTACGTCAGATAATCATTGAGTTTCTCATAACTTGTATTAGACAAATCAGTGTATGACTAGTCAATGCTTAGTGTACTAATATTTATACTTGTATTCAAACCATTGATCAAATTACTATTATGTATATTGAGTTTTTCAAAATCTCCATCAAATATTTATTAAGTTTCTCGTAACTTGTATTGAACAGGTTAGTGTATAACTAGTCAACACTCAATGTACCAATATTTATATTTGTATTCAATTCATTGACCAAATTACTACTAAATATATTGAGCACTTAAAAATCTTTGTCAAATATTTGTGGAGTTTCTCCTATTCGGGATTAGACATATCAATGTTTGACCAAAATAGTTGAGCTAGTGCATCAAAATTTGTGTCTATATTCAGTTTTATCTTTTGGTAAAATTTTTGGGGCAAGATTAACTAATGAGTAAGCTATATGTATTCTTAATTGTTTCCCTTAATTTACTATGGAACTTGTTATAAGTAATCATTTCTCTATTAATGGAACTATAAGTATTATATTTTTCTCCTTTTCATCAATCAAAACATAACCCAAAGAAAATGTTGAAGTTACATAGCCTGAGGATAGAATGCAGGATTTCTAACAAACTCATGACATGACTCGTTATGATCATTATAAAGTGTTAAGAGCGGGGAGATGTCTGAACAAGTATAATTGTGAAAAGCTATTATATATTCTGACTACTCATCTAATGTTAAGATAGACGTATCCCTGACCTAATCATAGATGAAGGTTTGTCATTCAGAAACTAGGAACCTGAACTAATCCGTCAAATTATATAGGATGGGGAAATTTGAATAGATCAAACAGAAATTCTGAATATTATTAACTATGGATCTAGGTCATTTCATGCAACTTTATTCCTGACAGAATAACATAATCAATTAAAAATTTGAATCAACGTTTAATGAAACTTAAAAATATGCATATGAAACTATAGTTTGCGGAGGATGCTTTTCGTTAATTCGAATTTAATCTACCTTTACAATACGTTTTGTTAACAATATATATGAGAAAGAGATTAAATCACAGTATACATATATAATTCTAAGAGAGTTACATAAATCCTTATGCGTTGATCTAATTTTAATCTAATAATTCTAATTAAAAATTTTACTCAATCACGTGCCTCTGATTTCAGCCTCCCTCATCCCCACCGTCCTAAAATTCTTTGTTCAAAACCTTGATTGGTTATCACGCATCTCCCTCTGTCGTTCTCAAGGTTCCCATATTCTGCATATTTTCGATTATTGGTTCTTTACAATTCATATATATTTTTCTCTCATTTTTTTTATGATTCACAGTCGTCCACCTCCGTCTACCACTTACTTTGTCTTTTGGAGATTCGTCCCCTATCTTTCTTTTTTACAATTTCTGTCTGGTTTTCATTGGCACACCTACTTCTTGTTCAAGAGTTTAGCCATTTTTGAATGAATTAAAGCTTATTAACGTAAGGGATCAAAAGAATGAATTACATAAAACTAATAAAAGGCCTTCTCCACAGCTGAATTTTAATTGGTATGTGCTATTTATATCAATCAAACTCCATTCTCTTAATTTGATTCCTCTCAATTCAAGGTTATTTTTATGCTCTCACAATTCAAGGTAGCATCTTCACAAGCAAGTATGCTTCTTCAATTAACAATTTTAAGGAATAATTAAGTTTTAGTCCTTCATTTTTTTTAATTATAGATTTTAGTTCTTAAATAAACATTTAACTTGTCAAATTCCTCAAAATTTTGTTTATTTACGACTTTTAGTTCCTGTCATATGATGAAGTGGTGTCCTGTGAAACTGCCACCTGCCATTTTTCCCATTATTATTTTATGAAGTTGATATGTTTGCAGCTTTTAACAGCTAGAAATGGCTTCCTCACCCAACCATGGCTCTGGACTGATAAAAACAAAGCCACTTATTCGGTGACAAAAATCCAGATCTGGACCTCCCTCGTGGCTTTACCTTGTTAATATTCACGTTGATTTTAACATTCAGGCACATCCATCATCGCTCTCAATTTTATTTTATTTTTTCTCTCAACGGACACACCTCTCCAATTCTCACTACCCTCTCTCATAATTTTGGTAGCAGACACAAGTTCATCAGACGCACATGCTGCTCTCACATTCTAGCTATATGTACCATTTTTAGTAATTTGACCAATATTATTGAACACCCTTTGATGTATATATCATATCTTGAGAGTGATAAGAATAGAGACAAAGAGATATTTGATTGATGATATGATAAGAAAACATTGATGTAAATAAGTTTTTGGTGTTTTTCATTTTGGATTATTTTTAAAAGTCTTATTTTAGTGTTTTATGTTCAGGAGTGAACCATTTTAATTCTTTCATTAATTTATCATTAACCCTCTTTATGTTTCAAATTTTAAAATAATTAATTTATGATAGATTTTAGTCTACAACATTTTTTCAATTTATATGTAATTTATCAAAAAAATCTCACTAAAATTTTCATGACTCAAGTATTAGTGACAAAAAGAAAATTTTGTCCCTTAATGCTTTGACTTTTGTGGTATTTCTAATGTAAGAACTCTATTATTGAGTTCTTAATTTTTTATTAGTGAGTCCTTTGTTTAAGATCGAATATTCAGTACTAATTTTACTATAATTAATGGTAAAACTTAATTGATTTCTTAATTTATTTTTTTAGTAGATACTATTTTATCTTTCCACTCATACAAGAATAATCTTTTTTAATTTCAAAATTATTATTTTTAGTTAAACAATCTTGATTGTAGTTAAACTTCTATAAAAACTCCATTATAAGAACTCATTTGTTCTAACAGTATTCTGAAGTCACTTAAGCTTAAAAACCAACTTAATTGCAATTGCATTGGATTGTTCTTAGAAAAAGAAAATTAATGAGTTTAATTTTCATTCATATTATTGATGTAAATAAATATATATTATCAACCGATTTCAATCTATTTTGAATATAATTTGTAAATAATTATAATTAAAATTAGCAGGTTTATCAATGCCCTATTTAATAATCCATCGTTAGATTGATAATATAAAAAAGTCTTTACATTATTATTACATTTTGCTTAAATTAAAATATTATCGGTGCAAAAAATTAACTTACATTATGCATGAAATATCAAGTTTAATTTATTGTTTTAAATAATATTGTGATGACAATGTCTTTTCTAAATTAAAGGAGCCACGCCGGCCACTTCATAAAAATTTCCACAATTATTCTTCTAAAATATTAATTGGTAACGTATATTTAATAACTGATAAAGTAATATTATATAGTGAATTGTAACGGTAAGATTTGATGACTTTTAACTATTTTTAGTATAATTAATTTTGAAGAAGAATATGATAAGTTCAAGTCAGAACATATTGAGAGAGATACTAATTTTGCAATACAGTGGTTAACTTGTTTTCGAAACAATAAAATAAATGAGATTTATTGTGAAGAACAATTAAACGTGTAAATGTAGCATGCTAAATAATCAGGATAATGATTTCTTGCTCGTTGGAATGTTGGGTGCATCTAGTGTTTATAATAATAATAATTATTATTATTATTTTAAAGTGTAGTTTTTTGTTTTCATAAATTAGAAATTTTGTGTTTATTATTTTTTTAATTATATATTTTAAATGTGAATGTGATTGCCTTACGATATACGATCAAGTTTTTTTAATTTCTTGACCGGAGACTTTTCCAAGTCTTCCCCACTGATGAGGTAGTGAAGAAGACCCTTTGGATACTTGCAATAAATTATGACTGCCCCAACTGTTGAGAAAGTGCCTTCCATTAACCATCCCGGTGTTATATATATGCATGGCTGTTGGTGTGACACCCTCTACCCCTCACATATATATTAATAAAGGAATAAAAATTCAAATATTAATTAAAAGTATTTTTAAAACATTTTTAAATACAAGCTTTTCAAATGGATAAAAGGCTCACATTCACTTTCTTCTACATCATATTCAAACTTGTCCAAATAAATAATAAAGTCATCTCGACTCAAAGAAAATCATATAAGTCTCATAAAATTAATATAGAACCTATATCCTAATGTCACATCCTATCAGAGCGTGGTGTTCCCGTGTCCTCTAGCATGAGGTTCTTCATAGTCATCCACCTATTCATCTGCTCCCCCGAACACAAGTTCAAGATCATCACAGGATCCAAACACAACAACACACAGGGAGTGAGTTATCACATTCCTAGCTAATAGAGAAACAAGACAATTAAATATACATATTATATAAATGAGATACCACTTGCTTAAACATAGCTCACGTAACTTCACCACTTCATCATTCAAAATTCACTTTTCAATTATCAATCACATTACACAAGAATCCCACACTTCGATCAAGATATAATAACACATCAATTAGCAAGCATATGCAATAGTTATGCTAAGACTCAATCCTATATGCAATGTGGTACCATGTCAGTGAAAAACCACCCTGGGGCGCTTAGGAGTACATAACAAGACACACCACACAATGGGTTTGTCCGGTCACTCTCACTAAGTAAGATCATAGGGAGACCAGTCAGGGTCACGATGTTTTGCGAGAATGCTCCAACCATATGAGATCAGCATAGGCTTAAAGGAGCACTCAAACCCGGTGACCCCCAAGGCCTACACTCCGAAGAGTCCGTCAGGGTCTCTCCCTCCTGATTCAGGTCCAACCCCTAAAATAATTTTTTGCATGCAGACACTGCTCATGAATTATACAATACCCACGACCTTACACTCGTGTTTTAAACACGTTCAACACAATCGCACTATGATTTAACACTGGCTCCTAAATAGGAAACCTACATTTTCTCTTTAACACTACGCATCAACGCTTTTCTCAAGATAACACTGGTCGGGTTATTGTACAATTCATAGCTTACAACACAAGTAATTTCATATCAAGTGTTAACTACACACTTATCCACAACTAGAACTCATTCACAATTTCACTTCTCATAATGTGATAATCCACCATCACATGTTTACACGTATCTCACAAATTAACACATGTTCAACTTTACACTTATACTCAATCTCAATAACAATATTATAATCTCAAAGCAACATATTCTTCTACAATTCATCACATACTCACAATTTGAATCATCATTTCATATCCTCAATATAACAATTTATATAAAACACTATCACAACATTAAGACTAAAACCCCTTAACTAATATTACACAATTATATCAAAATCATAGGTCGAAATATACAAATATCAAGAGCACAATTTATCAAGCAATTTTCATTAGGACATCAATATTTTATTTATAATCATAAAGGAAAAATTACAATTTAATAATCATCTCAAAATAAAACCCCAATTTAATCCTCTAAGGATCCCTACACATGTTCTCACTAATCCCCAACTGTGAATAACTCATCCCTTACCTCTGAGCGCACTCACGTGTCTTCAGCCAGGGATAGCAACATCTCTAGCGGTTCCCTGAAATTCTTTCAGTTATTCCTCCAACTGTTCCGATAGAATTCCCAAACGTCAGAGAGACGGAGAATAGATTGAAACCTCCACTTATACTGTCTTCATGCGATTCCTTTTTCTCCCTCCACGAATATTATCTCGCAAATCCCAACGGTGGAAGCGTGCGGAATTGAATTTCGAACAACGTATCCAAATTTCACAATAATCCAACGGTTAACGAAACCGGGATCGTAGTTTTACCAAGACAGCTCTGGGTTTCTGCGGGAAAGAAAAAAAACTACAATGCAAAGGGTGTTTATCTCAGTTCAGACATGATATCGAAATTCCCAACGGTGAGAATGCTCGGAATTGTGTTGCGAACATGATACTCAAATTTCACGACGATCCAACGGTGAACGGGTTCGAGATCGTCGCTTTTCTGAGACTGGTTTGGTGGACTGCGAAAAAAAAAAGGATTTTGAGAGGAGAAGGGGAAAAACGAAAATGAGGCCAAAAGGAGGCAGCTGACTTAACATAACTATTTATACCTAGGGTACTCAACCTATTATTTACTCTATATTTATTTATTTATTTATTTATTTTACTAAAAAGTTTTTTAAATTTATTTACGAAAAATTGGGATGTTACAGTTGGCAGTGCTAAACTCACCAATATCATTCTAATTCTCATATTGAGTGGATTCATTTCATCAATCACTTTGCCTTTCTCATCATAACCACCAAAATGCCAACCATTAATCCAGTTCGTTTCAAATTCATGCAAGCCATAATAACATTTATGATGATGATGTTGCAGGTTGTTTGTGCTGAAGAGGAAATAATGTGCATTGAGAGGGAGAGGGAAGCACTCCTCCAATTCAAGGCTGCACTTGTGGATGACTATGGCATGCTCTCTTCTTGGACCACTTCTGATTGCTGCCAATGGCAAGGGATTCGCTGCACCAACCTCACCGGCCATGTTCTAATGCTCGACCTTCACAGTTTAGGCCTCAGCGGAGAGATCCACCAGTCGTTGATGGAGTTGCAACAATTAAACTATTTAAACCTCAGTTTCAATTATTTTCTAGGCAGAGGAATCCCAGAGTTTCTTGGTTCTCTCACCAACTTGAGATACCTTGATCTGTCATTTTCTCATTTTGGCGGAAAAATTCCAACTCAGTTTGGCTCTCTTTCTCATTTGAAATACTTAAATCTTGCTCTGAATTCTCTGGAGGCTTCAATCCCACGTCAACTTGGAAATCTCTCCCAGTTGCAGCATCTTGATCTCAGGGGCAATCTATTTGAAGGAAAACTACCCTCTCAAATTGGAAATCTCTCCCGGTTGCAGCATCTTGATCTCAGCGGCAATCGATTTGAAGGAAATATACCCTCTGAAATTGGAAATCTCTCCCAGTTGCTGCATCTTGATCTCAGGTACAGTTCTTTTGAAGGAAGTATACCGTCCCAACTTGGGAACCTTTCAAATTTGCAGAAGGTTTATCTTGGAGGATCATTTTATGATGATGATGGTGCTCTCAAAATTGACGATGGAGGTCATTGGCTGTCTAATCTCATTTCCTTAACCCATCTTTCCTTCGACTCCATATCTAATCTCAACACTTCTCATAGCTTCCTCCAAATGATTGCCAAGCTACCAAAACTTAGAGAACTGAGTTTAAGTAATTTTAGCCTTTCCGATCATTTTATCCTTCCATTGAGGCCCTCTAAATTCAATTTTTCTAGTTCCCTTTCCGTCCTTGATCTTTCCATCAACAGCTTCACGTCATCAATGATACTCCAGTGGCTGTCCAACGTCACTTCCAACCTTGTTGAGCTTGACCTTAGTCATAACCTCTTGGAGGGATCCACATCATCAATGATACTCCAGTGGCTGCCCTCTAAACCATTTTGGCCGTGTAATGAATTCTCTTGAGCACCTCGACCTCTCATATAATATATTCATGGGTGAGGATTTCAAATCCTTCGCGAATATATGCACCTTACATTCTTTATACATGCCAGCAAACCATTTGACTGAAGACCTTCCATCAATCCTTCATAATTTGTCTAGTGGTTGTGTTAAACACTCATTACAAGATTTGGATTTTAAATCTAATCAAATCACTGGCTCTTTACCCGACCTTTCAGTATTCTCATCTCTAAGATCATTGTTTCTTGATGGAAATAAATTAAGTGGAAAGATACCTGAAGGCATCCGCTTACCATTTCATTTGAAATCTCTGTCAATCCAATCAAACACTTTAGAAGGTGGAATTCCAAAATCATTCGGGAATGCATGTGCTTTGCGCTCATTGGACATGTCTAATAATAGCTTGAGTGAAGAGTTTCCAATGATAATCCATCACTTATCTGGATGTGCTAGATATTCATTGGAACAATTAGAACTAGGCATGAATCAAATCCACGGCACACTACCTGACCTCTCAATATTCTCATCTTTAAGAGAATTATATCTTGATGGAAACAAGCTAAATGGAGAGATTCCTAAAGATTATAAATTTCCACCCCAACTGGAGGAACTAGATATGCAATCAAATTCCTTAAAGGGTGAGCTCACTGACTATCATTTTGCTAATATGTCTAAGTTAATCCACTTGGAGTTATCTGACAACTCTTTATTGGCCTTGGTATTTAGCCAAAATTGGGTCCCACCATTTCAGTTGAGCCACATAGGATTGCGATGTTGAGAGCTAGGTCCAGCATTTCCCAAATGGTTGGAGACACAAAATCAATTTGAGCATATTGACATTTCAAATGCTGGAATAGCAGATATGGTTCCAAAGTGGTTTTGGGATAATTTAGCATTCCGAGAATTGATTTCAATGAATATTTCACACAATAATCTCCATGGTATAATTCCTAATTTTCCAACAAAGAATATTCAATATTCCCTAATTCTTGGACCAAATCAATTTGATGGCCCTGTTCCACCATTTCTGCAAGGTTCCTTGTTTCTTGATTTATCCAAAAATAAATTCTCAGATTCTCTTTCATTTTTATGTGCTAATGGTACAGTTGAAACTTTGTACCAATTAGACCTTTCAAATAATCGTTTCTCTAGAAAAATTCCGGACTGTTGGAGCCATTTCAAGTCATTATCTTATTTGGACTTAAGTCACAATAATTTTTCAGGAAGGATACCCACATCCATGGGATCTCTTCTTCATCTTCAAGCATTGCTATTGAGAAACAACAACTTTACAGATGAGATACCTTTCTCCTTGAGGAGTTGCACAAATCTAGTAATGCTAGATATTGCAGAAAACAGATTATCAGGGCTTATCCCTGCTTGGATTGGGAGCGAATTACAAGAGTTGCAATTTTTAAGTTTGGGAAGAAATAATTTCCATGGAAGTTTACCATTGCAAATTTGCTACCTAAGTGACATTCAACTCTTGGATGTCTCACTAAACAGCATGTCTGGGCAAATTCCTAAATGCATAAAATTTTTTACTTCAATGACTCAAAAGACATCTTCACAAGGTCATTCATATTATCAATACCAATCACTTGCTTGGTAATGTAACATATGATTTGAATGCACTCTTGATGTGGAAAGGTTCAGAACAAATGTTCAAGAATAATGTGTTACTACTTCTAAAAAGCATTGATCTCTCAAGCAATCACTTTTATGGAGAAATTCCACTGGAAATAGAGAATTTATTTGGATTGGTTTCATTGAATTTATCAAGAAACCATTTGACCGGAAAGATTCCTTCAAATATTGGAAAGTTAACATCACTTGACTTTCTTGATTTGTCAAGAAACCATCTAGTTGGTTCAATTCCTTTGAGTCTTACTCAAATTGATCGACTTGGCATGTTAGATTTGTCACATAACAATCTATCTGGAGAAATTCCAACTGGTACACAATTACAGGGTTTCAATGCCTCATGTTATGAAGATAATCTTGATCTTTGTGGACCGCCACTAGAGAAATTGTGTATTGATGGGAAGCCTGCACAGGAACCCATTGTTAAACTTCCTGAAGATGAAAATTTGCTTTTCACCCGTGAATTTTACATGAGTATGGCAATTGGATTTGTTATAAGCTTTTGGGGCGTTTTTGGCTCAATCTTAATAAATCGTTCTTGGAGACATGCTTATTTCAAGTTCATAAGCAATTTCTCAGATGCTATTTATGTCATGGCAGCCGTGAAAGTTTTCAAGTGGCATCAGAGAGGATAGCTGGTAATAATATTTTAGTCTTCATATATATACTTCATTTTCCTTTATATGATAAATATATAGCAGTCACAGACCTTAGTTTACAACTAGATGACGGTTTTCTCTTTTGTTTTGACCTTTAGACCCTCAATTAATAAAAAAACAAGTATTCATCAACACGAACCTTAGTTTACTATCACACTGCAGGTAAACAAGTTGTAGTTCGGTTTTCTTCTTAAAAGAAGACTAGCTAGAATATATATATATATATATATATATATATATATATATATATATATCTTTTAATGAACTAGTTTTAACTATAGATGAACAAGCAGTTATATAATATGAAAAAGAAAGTTGAACATGCATGCATGTTTGTTTTGCACTTCCGAAATCTAGATTATATTGTTTATAAAATACTAATTTGAAATTTAATATTCTAATAATGATAAGTGCATATATATTCGAGGAATCTAAATCTTGATATTTTAAATATTCTTACCTCAAAATGTCTTTTAATATAACTACAAATCATCTTTTGGAATTTTGTTAATACTGTACTATAAACAATTTTTGATAAATGCTTTTCTAAAAAGTATATAATAAGTTCAAAGAGTCTAATTACTAATTAGCATTAACTTCAATGTGTTGGAGTTTTACATGAGCATCTATTAATATTAATATATTTAATTTTATTTATTTTTATACCATTTCATATTAGTTAAATAAATTAAAGAAATTATTATTAATATTTTTATATTAAATTGAGTAGGTTATAAAACTTCTTTACACTAACATTTCATATTAAACAAATCAAAATACTTTTACCTATTTTCTAATCCCAAAATATTAGCTACATACAAATAAAGTATATTTTTTTTCTTGATATATATTTTTCCTCCTTATAAATACTTTTACCTATTTTCTATCTCACGTTCTACTTTTTGATATAGCTTTTAGTGTTGATGATTTTCTTGGCATTCCAATTTTTTCTCTATTCTTTTATTATTTCTAGTTGAGGACAAATTTTGAAGGATCGATATTTTAATTTTTGGCAGAAAAATTCTGAATTGTAGGTGCCAGCTTGTTGAGGTGGAAAATGCAAAGAGACACTTTTAATTTGGAGGTGAGAAGGCATCTCTCACAGTTGGATTTGGAGACCGAGAGAGAATTAAGGAAGGCTTCTAGAGCTTGAGGGAGCCAATTGTGATTGTGATCCATCTAGTTTATTTTCCTTCTAAATTTCTAAGCATTTTGTTTGTAGTTTGGCCTTTAAATCTGAACTGGTTGTTTTGTATGAAGTTGATGAATCTTCATAATAATGGGAACTGAGAGGTTTGGTCTCATTTTTTTAGAAGAAACCCCAGTGAAAACAGAGAATTTATTTGCATTGGTCTCATTAAATTTATCAAGAAACAAATTGACTGAAAAAATTCCTTCAAATATTAGAAACCTAAGGTCGCTTGAATTTTTTGATTTGCTAAGAAACCTGCTAGATGGTTCAATTCCTCAAAGTCTTACTCAAATTAATCGACTCTTCGTGTTAGATAGTTTTCGATGCCTTAAGTTCAATATTTACTTTTTAGTCGAAATCTGAACTGGTTGTTTTGTATGAAGTTGATGAATCTTCATAATAATGGGAACTGAGAGGTTTGGTCTCATTTTTTTAGAAGAAACCCCAGTGAAAACAGAGAATTTATTTGCATTGGTCTCATTAAATTTATCAAGAAACAAATTGACTGAAAAAATTCCTTCAAATATTAGAAACCTAAGGTCGCTTGAATTTTTTGATTTGCTAAGAAACCTGCTAGATGGGCATTCGAAATCTTATTCAAGCGTTCTTGGCAACATGCCTATTTCAGGTTCTTGAACAATTTACGAGACAATATTTGTGCCAAGGTAGCAATGTTCCCTAATAAAATATCAAAGGTAGCTAAAGGTTAGCATGCATGTAATAATATTATAGCCCTTCCATTTCTTTTGCTTTTCATATAGTTTATGTAAGCAACTTGTCAGATTTTTTTTAATAAAAAAATATAACTATAAATAAAATCAGCTTTCTAAGTATTTTTTTATAGTTATTATGCAATGATCTCAAATAAATTGTTCATAAAATATTAATTGGTAACGTATATTTAATAACTGATAAAGTAATATTATATAGTGAATTGTAACGGTAAGATTTGATGACTTTGAACTATTTTTAGTATAATTAATTTTGAAGAAGAATATGATAATTTCAAGTCAGAACATATTGAGAGAGATACTAATTTTGCAATACAGTGGTTAACTTGTTTTCGTAACAATAAAATAAATGAGTTTTATTGTGAAGAACAATTAAACGTGTAAATGTAGCATGCTAAATAATCAGGATAATGATTTCTTGCTCGTTGGAATGTTGGGTGCATCTAGTGTTTATAATAATAATTATTATTATTATTTTAAAGTGTAGTTTTTTGTTTTCATAAATTAGAAATTTTGTGTTTATTAGTTTTTTAATTATATATTTTAAATGTGAATGTCATTGCCTTAGGATATACGATCAAGTTTTTTGTAATTTCTTGACCGGAGACTTTTCCAAGTGTTCCCCACTGATGAGGTAGTGAAGAAGACCCTTTGGATACTTGCAATAAATTATGACTGCCCCAACTGTTGAGAAAGTGCCTTCCATTAACCATCCCTTAACTGTGACAGGTGTGAGCACTATGTCCCTTCTTTGAGCAGAGTTGGCAAATAGTGTTGGAGTAGGAAGAGATAAGATGCTTGCCAAATAGTGCATGACGATCCACACGTCCTTTAGAGAAGATGTGTGTGGTAGAACTTGTGCTTTTCTGGGAATCATGATATCCCTGTGACATTTGGGATATAGTGAGACATTTGGGCATGCTTTGAGTTCAACATCTCTGATGAAGGACTTCTTTCTTTGTTAAAGGTATCATTGAGGATGAATGGTCACAAATCCAAAAATAAATGTAGCATTCCACAATCTAAAGGAAGTAAGTGAGCTGTTGTTTCTTCCTCGAACCTCCTTCACCATACAAATCATTCCAGTGCCTCAACTCATTCATTACAGATCCTTCTGATGCAAAACTTGCAGCCTCTTGCATTTAATCAGATATCCGTAAGTTCATGAATTTACAAAGTTTACTGCAAACCCAACATCTTTTCTAAAAAGGCAAAAATACTCAAATAAATAATCACTTAATTTATCTTTTTTATGTTTCGTGCATCTTATGTTGGATTTCTGACTTGATGGTGTTTTAATAATCACTTAATTTTGTTTTAATAAAGAAAAAGCCAACACCTATCAAATTCTAATTCAGAATGTAAACAAAACTAAACCTGGATTGGATTAGAATAAAAAATACCCAAACTAAAGTAAAATCGTCGTTCAAGTATATAGTATACACATCTAGAGAAACAGCACCAAAGTTTCAAGATACAACCATTAAGTTAGTTCCGGTTCAAGTTGTCATTTCAGCAAACACTATAATTTTCAAAAGCAAAAACAATTCTCCCTAATTACCACCAAGTTTGGTTGGCGACAAACCTTATAAGTTTGAATGGTTTAAGACTTAGGATTTTCTTCGGTGCAAGATATAAAGATCAATAAATATTGTCTGAATTATGAATTATATAGTATCACAGATTTAATAATAAAGTAGTCTTATCATTCTTATAATTAAAAGAAAAAAATATGTTATCTTTTATTTTTTATATAAAAGACCGTACGTAGGTAGTATATTATACAGAACTTACATAAGCACCACTTTTGTTGACACAGAATTCCTTCAAAAGAAATTATCAATCAAAATCAATGAAGTAATAGTCTGTATATTACGTTAGCAAAATATAGACAAAGGTCAATGTGGGTATCTTGCGAATTTTTTAAGTCTTTTTGTTTTGTTCCCAAGTATATGGGTCATGTCACTTCACAAAATTTTCCACATTTGTTGTTTAGCGCAATGACTGGAATCTTAAATTCTAAGTCTTTATGGTTTTGTTTGGTTCCTACATAGTCATATAAATGGTCATGTCACTATAAAAAAAATTTCACATCTATTATTTTTGTAGGTAGTGCGATGACTGGAGTATTTTCTACGTCTTTCTTTGTTTTGTTCCAATGGAGTCGTGTAAGGACCATATTACTTATAAAAAAATTTCATACTTAATTGTTTTTTATGTAATGTGATGTTGATTGGAGTGCTTCTTAAGTCTTTCTTTGTTTTGTTTCCGGAAAGTCATACTAGGGCATGCCACTTAATAAAAATTAATTTCCAATTCTCTGTTTGCAAAGTCAATAAATTTATTCTAGATGAAGATATATAATCACAGAACATTTAGGAAAGCTACACAAATGGATGAGAAGATTTAGAAGTTGTTGCGGAAGATGCTGTAAAGGAAAATACTTGAGGAAGCTCTGTTATGAATTAAAATTAAAAATGAGACCAAATAAATTCAGACACGACATAGGCTTCTCTTGGTATTTTTTAATTTGTTAAGTATAAGGAATACTTTGTAATTAACATATTCTGAATCCAACATATAGCAAAAATTGATGAAATAGAAAATTCCTCCCTGTGACGTAATAGAACTGCAAATGATGTAACTATGATAAGTCTTATGGCACAAAATATTAATATGAACACGTACTCAATTTGTAATTCCTTAGAGATTAAGGTGTATATATATTTCCAAAAAAAATGTCAAGGGAGGTTAAAAAGAAAAAGAAAGGGGTGTATATATATTAAGTTTTAATCTCTTTAACCCATCTCATATACGTATATGCTCCAAATCTCTTTAACAAATTAAATACCAAGCTTTTTTTTTATCCAATTTCTTCTTTTTTATCTTTTGTTTAATCAAAGATAATAACAAAAGATATATAATAATTCGTAAATCTTATTCAACCAGCTAAACTAAATCCCCTAGCTATCCAAATCCCTTTAACTTTTAAATAACAAAATAAAAGTTATACACACTTTTATATTTCAACATTTTTACCATTATTCATAGTTTTAGTTACTTGTTTATATTTTAGAAACGTCATAATACTTACGTCTTTTGCTTTTATATTTATAACATAAATATATAAAATATAACATGTATAATATAAATAATATAAAAAGAGCTGATAATTTAAAAAAACGGGAAAGAAATAATTATAAAATAAACATAACTAATCAGACTATTTGCATCAAAAGAAATTATTTGAATATATTTTACATACTTGGAAGAATTTATGAGTGGCCCAACCGTTGAGAAATGTGACTTCCATTAACCATCCCGATGTTATATATATGCATGCCTATTGGCAGTCCTAAAGTCATCAGTATCATTCTAATTCTCATATTCAGTGGATTCATTTCATCAATCACTTTGCCTTTCTGATCATAATCACCAAAATGCCAACCATGAATCCAGTTCGTTTCAAATACATGCAAGCCATAATAATATTTATGATGTTGCAGGTTCGTTCATGTTTTCTCATTTGAATGTATTTGTGAAAATCGCAATTCAAATCTCATTTGATTTCAATGAATTTCAATTTCCTTAAATTTTTATTCACAGTTTTGTCATTTTTTTCTTCTTAAAATAGATCATTCTCCTATGTTTTGTTCATTGTTTTTTGGGTTCATAATGTTTCGGATTGAATTAGAGGTTGAAGCACCGTTTGTTTTGCCCCCTTATTTTTTGTTTTCAAGGTTGAACCATGGTATATGTAGATGTTGAACCATCAAATATGATAGTGGCAACAAGGCATAAATAGTGATGACAAAGATAATGACAACAATAATAAAGACAAGGACAATAATAATATTACATTCTATGTTTATAATTAAGTTTTAATTTTAATGATATTATTTTTAATTTTAATTCAATAATTTCAATGATATATTATTTTTAATCTTAATTCAATAATTTTCATTTTTCCCATTTTAACCTTCAAAATGATCTTTCTCTTAAGATTCTAATATAATCCATTTTGACTTAAACAAATGAAAGATACAATAAATTTTATTTTCAATCTTTCTCTCCGTACGCACACACAAAAAAGGCTCACACCATGCATACACTTTTTTATGTGTAGAGTAGAATATAGTGGCTTTTTCCAATTTTTGAATGTCATTACTCTTTTTAAGTTCTATTAGCTATATTTGTCAATCATACATTATTTTCATGACAAATTGATGATATATTTTTTCAAATCATCCCTTGAAAGTGTCATAGTATTAATTTTTTATTATATTAAGGAGTACATATTTTGGTTGATATATAAGACAAATATAAAATTGATATTAAGAAATTTATTTTATATTTGATATTTAATATATTGATGTATAGGAATAATGAAATTATAGCCAATTAAGAATTTTAAAAATTATAGAAAGTATTGGGTTTTGGTGTGAATTTAATTGGAATTGAATTGTTTTAATTTATTGAATATTTTAGTTCTTTTTTCTCAATATTCTCTTCTTCGTTTTTTTAAAGCATTTATGTATATATATATATATATATATATATATATATATATATATATATTAAGAACATGGTCACTTTAATAATAAATAAATCATTTATGGGTCTATTGGTATCTAGGACAAATAGATTAATTAACTTTAAATTTGAATGTCCTCTTCAAGCATGGTATATGTTTTTAAACCCAATTTCCTCTTCTTCGTTAAGAACATGGTCACTTTTTTCAACTAAACCTACTTTGAATGCCACTTCAAACACGTTATGATTTTAATGTCAATTACATATAATTTGAAGTCCTCCACTAGGATCATTTGAAAGGAAATAAATTGGGAAGAAGTGAGGAACTTTTGGTTTAGATGGACTGAAAATAAAATGAAGTAAAACAAATTTAGTGGGGTAAAAAAAATGAAATGGGAACTTTTGATTTAGATGGGATGGAAATGAAAATGAAGTAAAAACAAATTTAGTGGGGTCCAAAAAAAAAATTGATTCCTCAAAAACAGTGGTAAAATGGGAGGATTTTGTGAGAAGCAATATTGATTTTATGGGAGGATTCCTAAAAAAAACACTCATTTTTTTACTTTCTATTTAAACAATATAAATTCTCTACCTTGTTTCTCTTTTATTTCTCTTTTTTTCACTTTCATTTTTTCTCTATTTCATCTCTAATCCAAACAAAGTGCAAAAGTTACGGATGAGTAATCTTTAGTTTTTTTTAAAAACTTTTTTTTTGCAACTTCTTGACTGGAGACTTTTCCAAGTCTTCCCTTGATATATATCGTTTAGAATGCTACATTATTTTTATTTAATTGGTTAAATATTAAATTGGAAAATAAAAGAAAAATGGGAACATAAGCAGCAATTGTGTCATTGTTGTGTAGTGATCGTCACTTTTACTCATAAGAATATATATATATATATATATATATATATATATATATATATATATATATACTAAAGTACATTTTAGCATCTTTAAACTGAAAATCTTTCAGTCGAAATGCATAACAAAATATGGGTCAAGTAATTAGTGCACAAAATCTTGCTCATAGTTTTTGCCACCATAAATTCAGGTTGTGTTTCGGACGATTACTTAAAATATTGCTAATTGATAGTTAAAATTGTAGATGAAATTATAAAGTTGAAAGTTGAAAAGTTAAAAACTGAAAGCTGAAAATATATAAGCCAATGGATTCAATTACATTTGAAGTATTTTATAATATTATCTAATAAATAAATTTTCTCCTAACTTCTCTTTTAAATATATACCAATTTTGTTGGTTAATGTTTGTAAAAAAATAGTATGAACTAATAAAATTGTTACATATTTAAAAGAGAAGTTAGGAACAAAATTTATTTTAAAATTAAAATAAAAATTCAATGGCATTTGGATGAAAGTTTTCGTTCAAAAATTTCCCTTAAAATAATTATTTTTCTAAAGTAGTTGTGGTAGAAGCAAACAGAACCACAGAAGTCATAATTATTATTTAGAAGTGTTGTATGCCGAACCCATCTCATAGCGGCCATGTTTATATGCTTCAAATCTTTTCAGCAAATTAAATACCAAGCTAAGATTTTTTTTATCTATTGAAATCAAAGATAATATCAAAAAATTTATATTAATTTCCAACTAATTAAATTAACCCCCTAGACTATTCAAATTATTTTAACTTTTAAATAAAAAAATAAAAGTTATACACACATTTATATTCAAACATTTTTACCAATATTCATAGTTTTAGTTACTTGTTTAAATTTTAAAAACGTCATAATAATTACTTCTTTTGCTTTTATATTTATAACATAAATGCATAGAATATAACATGTTTAATATAAATAATAAAAAAGGAGCTGATAGAATATTAAAAAAGCGGGAAAGAAATAATTATAAAATTTTTTAAAATTAAATATCCTAAAAGGATTTTTTTATTAAAAGTATGAATATCTAAAACTTTTTTTTACTGTTATTTATTAAAAGTAAAAAATAAACTCCAGTTGGTTTGAAATTCATGGAAGGCATAATAACATTTATGATGATGATGTTGCAGGTTGTTGTTTCTGCTCAAGACCATATTATGTGCATTCAGACTGAGAGGGAAGCACTCCTCCAATTCAAGGCTGCCCTTGTGGATGACTATGGCATGCTCTCTTCTTGGACCACTTCTGATTGCTGCCAATGGCAAGGGATTCGCTGCTCCAACCTCACCGCCCATGTTCTAATGCTCGACCTTCACGGTCAGGTTAAATTTTCACATGCCTTCGCTGATGATATCACTGATATTGTCTGGCAACGTTATATCAGAGGAGAGATCCACAAGTCGTTGATGGAGTTGCAACAATTAAACTATTTAAACCTCAGTTGGAATTATTTTCAAGGCAGAGGAATCCCAGAGTTTCTTGGTTCTCTCACCAACTTGAGATACCTTGATCTGTCACATTCTGATTTTGAAGGAAAAATTCCAACTCAGTTTGGCTCTCTTTCTCATTTGAAATACTTAAATCTTGCTTCGAATTCTCTGGAGGGTTCAATCCCACGTCAACTTGGAAATCTCTCCCAGTTGCAGCATCTTGATCTCAGCTACAATTCTTTAGAAGGAAATATACCCTCTCAAATTGGAAATCTCTCCCAGTTGCTGTATCTTGATCTCAGTGGCAATTCTTTTGAAGGAAGTATACCGTCCCAACTTGGTAACCTTTCAAATTTGCAGAAGCTTTATCTTGGCAGATATTATGATGATGGTGCTCTCAAAATTGACGATGGAGATCATTGGGTGTCTAATCTCATTTCTTTAACCCATCTTTCCTTGGTCTTCATATCTAATCTCAACACTTCTCATAGCTTCCTCCAAATGATTGCCAAGCTACCAACACTTAGAGAACTGAGTTTAAGTGAATGTAGCCTTTCCGATCAGTTTATCCTTTCATTGAGGCCCTCCAAATTCAATTTTTCTAGTTCCCTTTCCATCCTTGATCTTTCCTCGAACAGCTTCACGTCATCAATGATACTCCAGTGGCTGTCCAACGTCACTTCCAACCTTGTTGAGCTTCACCTTAGTGATAACCATTTGACTGAAGACCTTCCATCAATCCTTCATAATTTGTCTAGTGCTTGTGTTAGACACTCATTACAAGATTTGGATTTTAAATATAATCAAATCACTGGCTCTATACCCGACCTTTCAGTATTCTCATCTCTAAGATCATTGTTTCTTGATGGAAATAAATTAAGTGGAAAGATACCTGAAGGCATCCGCTTACCATTTCATTTGAAATCTCTGTCAATCCGATCAAACTCTTTAGAAGGTGGAATTCCCAAATCATTTGGGAACTCATGTGCTTTGAGCTCACTGGATATGTCTTATAACAATTTGAATAAAGAGCTTGCGGTGATAATTCATCAATTGTCTGGGTGTGCCAGATTCTCGCTGCAAGAATTAAACTTAAGAGGAAATCAAATCAATGGTACGCTTCCTGACCTTTCAATATTTTCTGCCTTGAAAAGAATGGATATTTCAGAAAATCAATTACATGGAAAAATTCCAGAAAGTAACAAATTGCCATCTCTGTTGGAGTCTTTGTCAATCCGATCAAACATTTTAGAAGGTGGAATTCCAAAATCATTTGGGAATGCATGTGCTTTGCGCTCATTGGACATGTCTAATAATAGCTTGAGTGAAGAGTTTCCAATGATAATCCATCACTTGTCTGGATGTGCTAGATATTCATTGGAACAATTATATCTAGGCATGAATCAAATCAACGGCACACTACCCGACCTCTCAATATTCTCATCTTTAAGAGGATTATATCTTTATGGAAACAAGCTAAATGGAGAGATTCCTAAAGATATTAAATTTCCACCTCAACTTGAGGAATTAGATATGCAATCAAATTCCTTAAAGGGTGTGCTGACTGACTATCATTTCGCTAATATGTCTAAGTTAGTATACTTGGAGTTATCTGACAACTCTTTAGTGACCTTGGCATTTAGCCAAAATTGGGTCCCACCATTTCAGTTGAGGCACATAGGATTGCGATCTTGCAAGCTAGGTCCAGTATTTCCCAAATGGTTGGAGACACAAAATCAATTTGATGATATTGATATTTCAAATGCTGGAATTGCAGATATGGTTCCGAAGTGGTTTTGGGCTAATTTAGCATTCCAAGAATGGATTTCAATGAATATTTCATACAATAATCTCCATGGTATAATTCCAAATTTCCCAATAAAGAATATTCAATATTCCCTAACTCTTGGACCAAATCAATTTGATGGCCCTATTCCACCATTTCTCCGAGGTTTCCTGTTTCTTGATTTATCCAAAAATAAATTCTCAGATTCTCGTTCCTTTTTATGTGTGAATGGTACTGTTGAAACTTTATACCAATTAGACCTCTCAAGTAATCGTTTCTCTGGAAAAATTCCAGACTGTTGGAGCCATTTCAAGTCATTATCTTATTTGGACTTAAGTCACAATAATTTTTCAGGAAGGATACCAACATCCATGGGATCTCTTCTTCATCTTCAAGCATTGCTATTGAGAAACAACAAATTAACAGATGAGATGCCTTTCTCCTTGAGGAGTTGCACAAATCTAGTAATGCTAGATATTGCAGAAAACAGATTATCAGGGCTTATCCCTGCTTGGATTGGGAGCAAATTACAACAATTGCAATTTTTAATTTTGGGAAGAAATAATTTCCATGGAAGTTTACCATTGCAAATTTGCTACCTAAGTGACATTCAACTCTTGGATGTCTCACTAAACAGCATGTCTGGGCAGATTCCTAAATGCATAAAAAATTTTACTTCAATGACTCAAAAGACATCTTCAAGATATTATCAAGGTCATTCATATCATGTTAATACCATTCGCATGTCTAGTAATTATACATATGATTTGAATGCACTCTTGATGTGGAAAGGTTCAGAACAAATGTTCAAAAATAATGTGTTACTACTTTTAAAAAGCATTGATCTCTCAAGCAATCACTTTTCTGGAGAAATTCCACTGGAAATAGAGAATTTATTTGGATTGGTTTCATTGAATTTATCAAGAAACCATTTGACCGGAAAGATTCCTTCAAATATTGGAAAGTTAACATCACTTGACTTTCTTGATTTGTCAAGAAACCATCTAGTTGGTTCAATTCCTTTGAGTCTTACTCAAATTGATCGACTCGGCATGTTAGATTTGTCACATAACAATCTATCTGGAGAAATTCCAACTGGTACACAATTACAGAGTTTCAATGCCTCATGTTATGAAGATAATCTTGATCTTTGTGGACCGCCACTAGAGAAATTGTGTATTGGAGGGAAGCCTGCACAGGAACCCATTGTTAAAGTTCCTGAAGATGAAAATTTGCTTTTCACCCGTGAATTTTACATGAGTATGGCAATTGGATTTGTTATAAGCTTTTGGGGCGTTTTTGGTTCAATCTTAATAAATCGTTCTTGGAGACATGCTTATTTCAAGTTCATAAGCAATTTCTCAAATGCTATTTATGTCATGGCAGCCGTGAAAGTTTTCAAGTGGCATCACAGAGGATAGCTGGTAATAATATTTTAGTCTTCATATATATACTTCATTTTCCTTTATATGATAAATAGCAGTCACAAACCTTAGTTTACAACTAGATGACGTTTTTCTCTTTTGTTTTGACCTTTAGACCCTCAATTAATAAAAAAAACAAGTATTCATCAACACGAACCTTAATTTACAATCACACTGCAGGTAAACAAGTTGTAGTTCGGTTTTCTTCTTAAAAGAAGAGTAGCTAGAACATATATATATATATATATATATATATATATATATATATGAACTAGTTTTAACTAAAGATGAACAAGCAGTTATATAATAATGAAAAAGAAAAGTTAAACATGCATGCATGTTGCTTTTGCACTTCCGAAATCTAGATTATATTGTTTATAAAATACAAATTTGAAATTGAATATTCTAATCATGATACGGTGCTTGAAAATATATATTGAATGAGTTGTGCATATATATTCGAGGAATCTAAATCTTGATATTTTAAATATTCTTACCTCAAAATGTGTTTTAACATAACTACAAATCATCTTTTGGAATTTTTTTAATACTGTAATATAATCAATTTTTGATAAATGTTTTTCTAAAAAGTATATAATAAGTTCAAAGAGTCTAATTACTAATTAGTATTAACTTCAATGTTTTGGAGTTTTACATGGGCATATATTAATATTAATATATTTAATTTTATTTATTTTTATACCATTTCATATTAGTTAAATAAATTAAAGAAATGATTATTAATATTGTTATATTAAATTGAGTAGGTTATAAAACTTCTTTACACTAACATTTCATATTAAACAAATCAAAATACTTTTACCTATTTTCTAATCCCAAAATAATAGCTACATACAAATAAAGTATATTTTTCTTCTTGATATATATTTTTCCTCCTTATAAATACTTTTACCTATTTTCTATCTCACGTTCTACTTTTTGATATAGCTTTTAGTGTTGGTGATTTTCTTGGCATTCCAATTTTTTCTCTATTCTTTTATTATTTCTAGTTGAGGACAAATTTTGAAGGATCGATATTTTAATTTTTGGCAGAAAAATTCTGAATTGTAGGTGCCAGCTTGTTGAGGTGGAAAATGCAAAGAGACACTTTTAATTTGGAGGTGAGAAGGCATCTCTCACAGTTGGATTTGGAGACCGAGAGAGAATTAAGGAAGGCTTCTAGAGCTTTAGGGAGCCAATTGTGATTGTGATCCATCTAGTTTATTTTCCTTTTTAATTTCTAAGCATTTTGTTTGTAGTTTGGCATTTAAATCTGAACTGGTTGTTTTGTATGAAGTTGATGAATCTTCATAATAATGGGAACTGAGAGGTTTGGTTATTGCTTCTTCATTTTTGGGTCATGCTATTTGATTATGTAGAAATAGAAAACCGTGTTTGATCTAGGGATTTTGTTGTGCTTTTGTACATTAGTCTCATGATTTCATTTAAGGAATTAAGTTATATGAGATTAAAAGGATTCATTGCCAAGGAATTGAATGTCAATTACCGCAGCAAAAACTGATCTTAAACTTGGGCAAAGTTGTTTGGACTAGGTGGAAATTGGGTTGTTATTTCAACAATCCGTAAAATCAAAACTTAACTGTGACAGGTGTGAGCACTATGTCCCTTCTTTGAGCAGAGTTGGCAAATAGTGTTGGAGTAGGAAGAGATAAGATGCTTGCCAATTAGTGCATGACGATCCATACGTCCTTTAGAGAAGATGTGTGTGGTAGAACTTGTGCTTTTCTGGGAATCATGATATCCCTGTGACATTTGGGATATAGTGAGACCGTATAAAACACTTATGCTTCTAAATTGGGGAGCAATAAATTGTATCTTGATAACTGTAAAATTTGAATTTAATTGATAGTTAATTTTAATTAAAAATGATTAGAATTTTTTATTTTAATATTGTTGTGTTTAATGAAATAATAAGAAATTTAATATTATGTTTTTACCCGCAGAATTTAATATCATGTAGTAATTATTACTACTACACTATATCTTTTAAACTGGAATAGAACCAGAATTTTTTATTTTTTATTTTTGCTGAGGCTGATATATATCTAATTATCTATATATATTTCTGTAACTAATTTTTTGGCCGAGTAATTAGGATATGCATTAATGCATCGCTTGCTTTAGTTGTTGGTATTAATTATTTTTTATATATAATTTAAATCTACATAGATGTGTGAATACTTATTGAGGTCTTTTATATATATATGTTTAATTTAATTAATGCTTGATATGTATGAAATTTGTGATTCGTAGAAAGAATAATAAAATTATCATATATATTTTGTTTTATAAAATAAAAGCACAGATCGTATCAATTCTAAATATAACCATTATAGGAAAAAAAAACTTATTATATTTACTATCGAATAAAATTGACTAAATCATATCTTAATTTGAGTTAGAATGAATATAAATAATTTTGTTTATCTATACTTTTTGCTTATTTTCTATATCTATTATATTTATAATTGACATTAAAAGTTAATTTTCACATCATTTGTTAACTTATGTTGAAAGTGTTTGAGTGTTAATGTCATTCTTTCAACATGTTCAAAATGGATGCTAAAAGCTTTTTTTTTTTTTTTACCAGATGTTAAGGCTTTTTTGAAGTAGAGGGATAAGAATTCCTATAGTTGTATAAATCACTTTAATTTTATTTTTCTTTTTATCTCTCTTTAAATTTATTTTTCATTTCAAATCACATTTTTCATTTCATCTAATTTAATTTTTTTTCCTTTCTTGTTTTAATTTCCCTTCTAAGTGCACCCCAAAATGAGGTGAACGTGTACAATTTCTATTCTCGTAAAGCATTGGTACAGTATATATGAAGCAAAAACAAAAACTGTTTCACGAAATTATAGAAACTCATCACAATCACATCACAATATATACAATTCAAGATAATGTTTGGACTTTCATGGCACTAAAAGTCAAAGGAGAAGGAGACACCTCTGATAGAACATCAACAAGTTGGCCCAATTTTCCAGAATAGACAAATCCATAATCCAGCAATGACCTAAATACATACATATATACAAACAAAAACCATAAATAATGGCAAGGAAGATGGAAATCATATAACAACCCTTGTAGGACACATAAATATATTATCATCCTTCCCATATATACTAACTAGTAGAAAACTGCCAAGTTATTATTTTATTCATTGAATCATTGGACATAAAGTCATCAAGTGGCTAGCTAGTAGACATGCTAGTAAACCCGAGCTGCCACCATTTAATCACCACGACTTTTAGTGGACAAAATAAATGCAACAAATGACATCTTAACGAAGTATGATCAAAGGAAATTAACTTAATGATATAGTGATCCCTTCCAGATTGATCTCAACTTCTCTCAAGTTTAAGTTGAAGTGGGTTGAAGAAAAACCACAACTTGCTTCTACATCCTTGAATGATTTTAGACCTATAAGAAAATGCGGAGCACAACCTCATACTCAAACACACTCGGGCCATGATTTTAAATGGGACGTTCCTAAGTGCACCCAACAATTGTGCGCAATACCTGTTTTGCCCTTTTGTAAAATTCATGTATATAAATATATTAATTATTATATCAAAATTAATTGTTACAAAATTTATTATTTAAATTATGCGCATTAGATATATATTAGAAATTTTAATAGTCCATATAACGACATTAATTATTTTGTAACATATTAGGCTTATTAGTCCAGCTGATTAGAGCGTCGTACAAACAACAAAAAAATCTCAGGTTTCACTCTTGTTTGAGCTATTTAATTTGTAAAACATATTTTTGACAATGATATATTGTAAAGCAGTTTTAAAACAATTTTATAAAAATTAATAAATTTATAGTATAAACAGTAGATAACTTTTTTCTTATGATGATCTACACATTTGATGAAAGTCAATTATAATAATAATAATCTCCATACGATGAAAATCGACAACAACAATCCCAGTACGGGTCCATTTTCAATGCAAACAACTTCATGAGTTGAATACTTCCTACGTACCCTGAGAAGTTCTTGCCAAAATGATCTCAGAAATTTTCTGAGAAAATAGTAGGCCCATTATGCAAGTGTACAGAAGAAAGGAAAGAGGATACAGGGAAATGGTAATGGGCCTAAGATGTAGCCTATGAGTGAGGAGAAGAACACATGTTGCACAAGGAGAATTAGAGGGAGAGGGAGAGGAAAGAGGAAAACATAATGCTACCTTCATCCAAAATAAGTGTGGTATTTAAAAGAAAAAATATTTTAAAATAAATGTGATATTAGACTATTTAATATTAGTTTTTTTTATTAATATTTGTTAGATTTTTTGGACTCTTTTCTTATGTAAAGTAAAAGTCTAAATGAAAAGCTTCATTTTGATTCATTTATTTAAATAGAGAGGATCAAATTTAAAGTGTATGAGATAGACTCATTTGAGAGAAAAACAGTTACAAAAATATTGAGAGAGAAAGGAGAGAAAAATATTGTGATTTTCGCACACCCACCAAAAAGTGTTTTTCATATTACAATTATAAATTTGTTCATCGTTGAATCACTAATTGTTGGACAATAGGTTTTACACACATGATACCTCAAGATTGTCAAAACAATATTTGAAAATGGAGATTAGTGCTTCACCCCTGTTGTTTGAGAAAATTTATTTTTAATGTCTATTATTTTGTTATTGAGTTTGTTATTATATTGACCTGTTTTTTCATCAATATTATCATTCTAATTTTTCAATGTAATATTAATATCAAGGTCAATTTTATAAAATGATTATTCATTTATCTATTAATTTTTTTTAATAAAATAACCTATAACTATATTTGTTTTGGAATGGAGGGAATAATAGAATTGATACGTGCCAACAAGGGAACGATAAAGAGGTATATGAGAATAAAAACGATAGAACGAGAATCACAAATTAAAATGGTAACCATGTTTTGTTTGTTTTTTTCTTTTGAATGAGGCAACTTTGTTTTTTAATAATATAGGTTTTTGGTTTATTAAATAAATCTAGGTTTATTCTTCCCCAGTCCTCTGCCAACAAACCAATCAGTCACCACTCATCGTTGTCGGAGACCATTTTCGGCAGCAAATTTCTTTAATAATCTTTCCTTGCTACCGTCGCCGCTTCGTCTATGCAATAACCCTTCCTCTAGCGAGGGACACAACCATCATCAAAGTTGAAGACATGCACTATTTGTCTCATTCTGCATCCCCAAAGGTGAAGTCAATGTATGGTGGAAGATGCACTTGCCATTAAGGATGGCATAGGTGAAGGCAATGGTGCCCATATATGAAATCAAGGCCATTGGCGATGGTGATGATGAGAGTGGCCAAAAGGAAGAATATATTTGAAGAATAGGGATAAAGGAAACAACATAAATCAACACACACACACAAAAATCAACGTTATAATTTTGTGTGCTCCCTAAAACAAACAAATGAAAATAAGAAATAAGTGGTGCAAATCAAAGTTCTATGAGCACATTCAAAGCATAAACGAAAAAAAAATAGGAGCCAACTAACAATTTCTCTTAAAAAAAATACAATGAAAAAAAGTAATAACTAACCAAATAAACTTAAGAACACAATGCTTTATCAACCCACTTCATCTCAAGAGTTTAGAAGAGCATGAAGTAAAAAAAAAAAAAAAAAGACTTTAGAAGAAGAACATGCACATTTACAAGCAATCAAGAACAAAGGCAAATGAAACAGTATCAATAATAATGGGAAAAAAACAGTGTTAGGAAGATGGTACAACCCACATTGGTAAAAAGAAAAAATAAACTTAACTCATAAAGTACTCGAAAAAATTAGAGAAAACATATAAAATAGATATAAAATACAAATTAGCAATTCCCTCCAAGAATGAGGTTAAGTGGATGCAGACACGAATTGAAGCGAATGCAAAAATGAGGCAGCATTGTATATCTTACTAAATCCTATGCTCTCTTTTTATACTGATTATTTTATTTTCATGATGATATGCCATTAACTTATATAATTGGATTGCAATTCCTTTATAATCAATACTGACAATTATAATAATTGTTAATCATTATAATTATGACATCAATCAATTTTAAAAATCATTATTTAGATTACATAATAAATGAATATTTCAATCAAATTAGTTTATTTTGAGAATGTTAATCTCCTAATTTTTTATTTGAAAATAATTTATTTTATGGAACTCTTGAGACAGAGTCACATGTCAATTTTATTTTCTACAACATTTTTTATATAGCATATAGATAGATTTTAATATTAAGATATTATTTTATATGAGGAGTGTTATTTTTTACTTTTGACTAAATACTTTATGATAAAAAAGATTATACATTAATTATGTAAAAAAATCTAGATCGTCATTCAATCACAATCTATTATATATATATATATATATAAAATAAAAATTATATTAATTTGAATTATGATTAAACAACAATATAACAATATTTTACAAATGATCATTAAATTTCTATTTTATCATCTTTTTATATTATTTATTACAATGATAATGATATTTTTTGTTCAATAAATGTTTATTTCTGTTTTTATAGTGTCTGTTGTTAAGATAGTTGCATTTTTTTCTTGTTTTTTATTTAACAAAAATTTGAATATAAATTATTTTATTTTTTTAATAGTTTACTTTCAGAATATATTATTATTAGTTTAAAGGTTATAAGTGATCACATTTTCAATCAAATGATTTTATTAGTCTTTCCTTTATATTGATTTGATTAATTATAATTAATTTTGTTTATTTATTCATGGATAAATTTACAAACCTGATAGTATTTATTAATTTTAGTGATGATTGATTTTTTTTTTTTTATAGAAAATCTCACCAATTATCTTTAGTGTTGTCTTTTTTCTCCATTAAGTTTAAAGAGATAGAGTCTAATGTTACTTGGGCACTAACATGTTAGTTGACTTAATTGCATAGTCCAAAAACAAGAGGACTATTTCTAATAAATAAAGTGACCAATTAGGTAATTAAGCTAAAAAATTTCATTATCAATATATTCTAATTAAATGAAATAGTAATTGGTGCAATAATTTTTCTTTATACATGATGTATGAAATGCCAAGTTTAGTCATTTATAATAAAGAGTTATAGATGAATCTCAATTGTTGTAAACTTTTAATATTGGAGTTCAACTCCATAGTTTAAATAAAAAAATACTCATTTATTGTTAAATTAAATATCTTTTTAGTTATCACAATTTAGTAATTTTTTTAGTTTTTATAAATTATGTTTGTTTTTATAACACCTTTTTTTTAATGTTTAAAGTGTTATTTAAAATATTTTAAGGACTAAAAATAAAACAAAAATAATTTATCATGACTAAAAATAAAAAAATTATATGTAGTAAAAAAAAATGTTATAAAAAGTACTTAAGTGTTGTCTCTTAAGCCTGATGCACTATGATGTGTGCTCAGCGCACATATATAGGCTTAGCACATAATGATTTTTCAAAAAACATAATAGTGTTGTGTTTTGAAGGATTTAAAAAAAAAAATGCTTTTTGGAGGAAGTTCGTTTAGAGCATGCTTTGAACAAAAAACATCCACTTTGGGAGTTCTTTTCTTTCATTTTCTTTCAATTCTTTGTTTTATCTTCTTGTTTTGAGTCTCTCGTGACTATGAGAGGCTAGCCTTCCCATATTGTTGGCTTGGGTACTAATGACTCTTTGATATAATGATTTCTACTATCAATTTAATGTTAGTTCAGTATTATCACTTCCTTTATGTGTTTATTGTCTTGATTATGGATTGATTACCATTTACCTGTATGTTATAAGATTTTAACCATTGAAAAAAGTTTTTACTCAGAACTGGAAGAGACTTTTAAGTAACCCTTGTTAAATGACGAAATGATGTTATTTAGTCTTATTTATGCATCTATGTTCTTAAAGGAAGTTACCTTGCTTAATTCTCTAAGGAGTTCAAGTGAAGTTAAATAATTTAGGCTCTTTCACATGAGAAATAATGATTATAGTAGTTTAATTGACAAAGATAATAGTTGAAATAATTTTAAATGATGAAAAATTATAAACATACATCACGAACATTTTCGGTAGACCAAACAACCAACACTTCTAAAAATATCTGCACTAAATATCATCTTGTACACCTAAGTATTTTTTTTTTCTTGTTTCTTGCACCTTGCTTTGTTTTTATTTCATTTACTATTGTTAAAATTTACATTTCTGTGCTTTAATTCTGAAATGAAATATATTTGCTCTAGTCATTTTGCTTAAAATTCGATATACACAAATTTTAAACACAACCATAATCCATGTAGATTCGACATTCGATTCTATCGTTTAATATAACTTTGAAAAATTGGTATACTTATCAAGAAATTAACATTAACCTTATAAATTATGTTTGTTTTGTTTCTTGTCCTTCTAGCATTTCAAATAATTTTTTTACTAGAACGGAAATACAAAAAAAAAACATTAAATTACAAAAACTAAAAAAATAGTTAAACCTTTATCAATGTCTTGCGAATTTTCTACGTCTTTTTGTTTTGTTCCTACGTACAAAGTCTATTTAAGGCTATGTCACTTCACAATTTTTTCCACATTTACTGTTTAGCCCATTGACTGGAATCTTATAATTCTAAGTCTTTCTGTTTTGTTCTTACATAGTCATATAAATCGTCATGTCACTTAAGAAAATTTTCCACATCTATTATTTTTGTAGGTAGTGCGATGACTGGAGTATTTTCTAAGTCTTTCTTTGTTTTGTTCTAATGAAGTCGTGTAAGGATCATATATATTACTTTATAAAAATTTCCATACTTGATTGTTTTATGTAATGTGATTTTGATTGGAGTGCTTCTCAAGTCTTTCTTTGTTTCCGGAAAGTCATATAAGAGCTTGTCACTTAACAAAAATTAATTTCCAATTCTTTTTTTGGAAAGCCAATAAATTTATTCAAGATGAAGATATATATTCACAGAACATTTTGGAAAGCTACACAAATGGATGAGAGGATTTAGAAGTTGTTGCGGAAGATGCTGTAAAGGAAATTAAAATACTTGAGGAAGCTCTGTTATGAATTAAAATTAAAATGAAAACAAAAAAATTCAGACACCACATAGGTCTCTCTTGGTATTTTTTAATTTGTTCAATATAAGGACTATTTTCAAATTAACATATTCTGAATCCAACATATAACTGGTAAATAAATCTGACTGTTGATTAAAATTTATTATATTTAATTGTATATTTTAGCGGTTCAGTTGTGCACCACTTGTAAAGTGATTTACCCTAACTTCACAGCTAGATAGTTTGCACATTTTTATCTTTGCTTTCATATAGTAACTCAGAAGTATGTTCTAGAAAAATAATAGCACAGATGTATTAGTACCTCGTAAAGCAAAAATTCCACCCTGAAACTTAATAGAACTGCAAATGATGTAACTATGATAAGTCTTATGGGTCAGATATTAGTCCACAAGCAAAATATTAATATGAACTACGTACTCAATTTGTAATTCCTCAGAGATTAAGGTGTATATATATTTCCAAAAAAAATGTCAAGGGAGGTTAAAAAAAAGAAAAAGAAAAAGAAAAAGAAAGGGGTTTTATGACTTAGGATTTTCTTTAGTGTAAGATATGAAGATCAATAAATATTGTCTTACGAATTATATACTATTGCAGATATAGTAATGAAGTAATCTTGTGATTCTTATAATTAAAACCCAAAAAATGTATTGCCTTTTGTTTTATATATACATAACTGGAGGTAGTATTACTAAACATCTCAAAAGAAATCCGCATGTTTGTAGAGTTGTTTAATCAACCAAATAGAAAGAAACACATTTCAGCGAAATCCAAGGGAGGAAGACTCATATAGATGAAGAGGTACCAGTTCGTTCGTTCATCTCAGCAAATTGTCATAGGTTCGTTTGTGTTTTCTTATTTGCATGTGCGTGAAAATGGCAAATCAAATCTCATTTGATTTCAATGAATTTCAATTCCCTTAAATTTTTATTCTTATTTTAATTAAATTTCATGTCATTTTTTATTTTTTAGAATAGACCATTCTCATGTTTTTTTTCATTGTTTTCTGGGTTCATAATGCTTGGGATTGAATTAGAAGTTGAACCATCATATTTTCTGATTATCTATCTCCTTGCTTTTGGTTTTCAAGGTTGAAGCATCATATATGTAAAGGTTAAACCATTAAATTTTAATAGTAGTGACTACAACAACAACTATAATAACAAAATTAGAAGCTAGCTTATAGTAATAATAATAATGACAATAACAACATAAATAATGATGACAATAATAATAATAATAACAATAATGATATTATATTATATATTTATACTTAAGTTTTAATCTCAATAATATATTATTTTTAATTTTAATCCAACAATTGTTATTATTTATCCTCATTTAGGACTTTCTCTTGAGGTCTCAATATAACTCATCTCCACTTAAATAAATAAAACACAAAATAAACTTTATTTTCAATCTTTCTCCACACACACACAAAAAAAAAAAAAACTCACCATATACTTTATTTCGTGTAGAATATGGTGGCTTTTTATAATTTTTGAATGTCATTATCATTTAAGTATGATTTTCTATTAACTATATTGGTGAATCATATATTATTTCCATGACAGGTTGACTATATATTTTTCCAAGTCATCCCTTGAAAGTGCTATTGTATTTTTTTTTCTTATATTAAGGATTACATATTTTGGCTAATATATATGACAAATATAAAATTGATATTAAACATTTATTATACCATTATTGAATTAATAAAGAAATTTATTCTATATTTCATATTTGATATATTGATGTATAGTAATAATAAAATTATAGCCAATTAAGAATTTTAAAAATTTCAGAAAGTATTGATTTTTGGTGTGAATTGAACTGTTTTAATTTATTGAATATTTTAATTTTTTCCTCAATATTCTCTTCTTCCTTTTCTTAAGAGCATATATATATATATATATATATATATATATATATATATATATATATATATATATATATATAATATCGTCTTCCTTAAGAACATGGTCACTTTAATAAAAAATTATTTATGGGTCTATTGATATCTAGGGTAAATTTAAATGTCCTCTTCAAGCATGATATACATTTTTAAACCTAATTTTCCGTTCATCATTAAGAACATGGCCACTTTTTCTAACTAAACCCAATTTGAATGCCACTTCAAGCACGGTATGATTTTAATGTCAATTACATATAATTTGAAGTCCTCTTCTTGTTGTTTAGGATGATTTGGATGAAAATAAATTGGGAAGAAGTGAAATGAAAACTTTTGGTTTAGATGGGATGGAAATGAAAATGAAGTAAAACAAATTTAGTGGAGTCCAAAAAAAATTTGATTCCTCAAAAACAGTGGTGAAATGGGAGGATTTTGTTTGAAGCAATATTAATTTTATGGGAGGATTCCTAAATAATATAAAATTCACTCATTTTTTTCATATTTATTTATCCAAAAAATATAAAATTTCCACCTCGTTCCTCTTTTATTTCTATCTTTTTTTTTTCTCTCATTTTTTTTCTATTTCATCTCTAATCCAAATAAAGTGCAAAAGTTGCGGATGAGTTAATCTTTTTAAAAGTTTTTTTTTCAAAGTGCAGTTTTTTGTTTTCATAAATTACAAATTTTGTGCTTATTATTTTTCTAATTATTTTAAATATGAAATTGCCTTACGATATACGATCAACTTTTTTGACCGGAGACTTTTTCAAGTCTCTCCTTGATATATATCGTTTAGAATGTTACATTATTTTTTAAGTCTTTTTTTATTTAATTGGTTATATATTAAATTGAAAAATAAAAAAAAGTGGGAACTATGTAGGAATTGTGCCATTGTTGTGTGGTTATCGTGACTTTTACTCATAAGAAAATATATATTCTAGATTAAATACATTTTAGCATCTTTAAACTGAAAATAATTCAATCGAAATTCATAACAAAATATAGGTCAAGTAATTAGTGTACAAAATCTTGCTCCTAGTATTTGTCATCATAGATTTAGGTTGTGTTTAGGACGATAACTTAAAATATTGTTAATTGATAGATGAAACATTAGATGAAAATAAAACATAAATATCTACTTGCTTATATTTTAGAAACGCCCTAATACCTACTTCTTTTGCTTTTATATTTATAACATAAATATATAGAATATAACATGTATAATATCAATAATATAAAAGGAGCTGATATTTTTTTTTAAAAGGGAAAGAAATAATTATAAAATCAACATAACTAATCAAACTATTTGGGTCAAAAGAAATTTTACATACTTACGTTAAATTTATATTAGTAAATTTAGAGGTAATACAAAATTCTTTTAACTAATTTCGTAAATTTTATTTAAGAGCTGTTTTTTGTTTGATTCGTGTATCACAATTTTTTAAAAATTAAATATCCTAAAAAGATTTTTTTATTTATTAAAAGTATGAATATCTAACACTTTTGTTTTGACTGTTATTTATTATAAGTAAAAAAATAAATGTATTTTTATGTAAATAGGTTAAATATAAAAATGAACGAATAAAAAAAGAATACAAAATAATAAAAAAAATAAATATAAATGCAATTAACACAGAAAGAAATTTAATATATAACAAAATTTGATCAAAAGTAAATTACTATAAATATAAAATTTAAATGATGAATAATCAGTAGAAATGATAAAAAAAAGTTAGATATAGAAAAGATGAATTGATTTAGGGTCATGAAAAAATCTTGCAAGCTTCTATCTTAGAAATGGTAAACTATTTCATATAAAAAGCTATGAAAATGACTGTTGAGACTGATGGGATAGCAAAGAAGACTTGGATACTTGGAAGAAATTATGAGTGGCCCAACTGTTGAGAAATGTGTGTTCCATTAACCATCCCGATGTTATATATATGCATGCCTATTGCCACTGCTAAAGTCATCAGTATCATTCTAATTCTCATATTGAGTGGATTCATTTCATCAATCACTATGCCTTTCTCATCATAACCACCAAAATGCCAACCATTAATCCAGTTCGTTTCAAATTCATGCAAGCCATAATAACATTTATGATGATGATGTTGCAGGTTGTTTGTGCTGAAGAGGAAATAATGTGCATTGTGAGGGAGAGGGAAGCACTCCTCCAATTCAAGGCGCACTTGTGGATGACTATGGCATGCTCTCTTCTTGGACCACTTCTGATTGCTGCCAATGGCAAGGGATTCGCTGCACCAACCTCACCGCCCATGTTCTAATGCTCGACCTTCACGGTCACATCAATTATTCATATGCCTTCAATCGTATCACTGGAATTGCCTCGCAACATTATATCAGAGGAGAGATCCACAAGTCGTTGATGGAGTTGCAACAATTAAACTATTTAAACCTCAGTTCGAATGATTTTCAAGGCAGAGGAATCCCAGAGTTTCTTGGTTCTCTCACCAACTTGAGATACATTGATCTGTCAAATTCTTATTTTGAAGGAAAAATTCCAACTCAGTTTGGCTCTCTTTCTCATTTGAAATACTTAAATCTTGCTGTGAATTATTATCTGCAGGGTTCAATCCCACGTCAACTTGGAAATCTCTCCCAGTTGCAGCATCTTGATCTCAGCGCCAATCAATTTGAAGGAAATATACCCTCTCAAATTGGAAATCTCTCCCAGTTGCAGCATCTTGATCTCAGCGCCAATCGATTTGAAGGAAATATACCCTCTCAAATTGGAAATCTCTCCCAGTTGCAGCATCTTGATCTCAGGTACAATTCTTTTGAAGGAAGTATACCGTCCCAACTTGGGAACCTTTCAAATTTGCAGAAGCTTTTATCTTGGAGGATCACATTATTATGATGATGCTTATGGTGGTGCTCTCAAAATTGATGATGGAGATCATTGGCTGTCTAATCTCATTTCCTTAACCCATCTTTCCTTCCACTCCATATCTAATCTCAACACTTCTCATAGCTTCCTCCAAATGATTGCCAAGCTACCAAAACTTCGAGAACTGAGTTTAATTGATTGTAGCCTTTCCGATCATTTTATCCTTCCATTGAGGCCCTCTAAATTCAATTTTTCTAGTTCCCTTTCCGTCCTTGATCTTTACAGGAACAGATTCACGTCATCAATGATACTCCAGTGGCTGTCCAACGTCACTTCCAACCTTGTTGAGCTTGACCTTAGTCATAACCTCTTGGAGGGTTCCACATCAAACCATTTTGGCCGTGTAATGAATTCACTTCAGCACCTCGACCTCTCATATAATATATTCAAGGGTGAGGATTTGAAATCCTTGGCGAATATATGCACCTTACATTCTTTATACATGCCAGCAAACCATTTGACTGAAGACCTTCCATCAATCCTTCATAATTTGTCTAGTGGTTGTGTTAAACACTCATTACAAGAATTGGATTTTACATATAATCAAATCACTGGTTCTTTAACCGACCTTTCAGTATTCTCATCTCTAAGATCATTGGTTCTTGATGGAAAGAAATTAAGTGGAAAGATACCTGAAGGCATCCGCTTACCATTTCATTTGAAATCTCTGTCATTTGAAATAAATTGCTTTGAGCTCACTGGAAGGTGGAATTCCAAAATCATTTGGGAATGCATGTGCTTTGCGCTCATTGGACATGTCTGGTAACAATTTGAATAAAGAGCTTTCGGTGATAATCCATCAATTGTCTGGGTGTGCCAGATTCTCGCTGCAAGAATTAAACTTAAGAGGAAATCAAATCAATGGTACGCTTCCTGACCTTTCAATATTTTCTGCCTTGAAAAGAATGAATATTTCAGAAAATCAATTACATGGAAAAATTCCAGAAAGTAACAAATTGCCATCTCTGTTGGAGTCTTTGTCAATCCGATCAAACATTTTAGAAGGTGGAATTCCAAAATCATTTGGGAATGCATGTGCTTTGCGCTCATTGGGCATGTCTAATAATAGCTTGAGTGAAGAGTTTCCAATGATAATCCATCACTTGTCTGGATGTGCTAGATATTCATTGGAACTATTAGATCTAAGCATGAATCAAATCAATGGCACACTACCCGACCTCTCAATATTCTCATCTTTAAGAGTATTATATCTTGATGGAAACAAGCTAAATGGAGAGATTCCTAAAGATATTAAATTTCCACCTCAACTTGTGAAATTAGATATGCAATCAAATTCCTTAAAGGGTGTGCTCACTGACTATCATTTCGCTAATATGTCTAAGTTAGACATCTTTGAGTTATCTGGCAACTCTTTATTGGCATTGGCATTTAGTCCAAATTGGATTCCACCTTTTCAGTTGAACCACATAGGATTGCGATCTTGCAAGCTAGGTCCAGTATTTCCCAAATGGTTGGAGACACAAAATCAATTTGGGGATATTGACATTTCAAATGCTGGAATAGCAGATATGGTTCCAAAGTGGTTTTGGGCTAATTTAGCATTCCGAGAATTGATTTCAATGAATATTTCATACAATAATCTCCATGGTATAATTCCTAATTTTCCAACAAAGAATATTCAATATTCCCTAATTCTTGGACCAAATCAATTTGATGGCCCTGTTCCACCATTTTTGCAAGGTTCCATGTTTCTTGATTTATCCAAAAATAAATTCTCATATTCTCTTTCATTTTTATGTGCTAATGGTACAGTTGAAACTTTGTACCAATTAGACCTTTCAAATAATCGTTTCTCTGGAAAAATTCCGGACTGTTGGAGCCATTTCAAGTCATTAACTTATTTGGACTTAAGTCACAATAATTTTTCAGGAAGGATACCCACATCCATGGGATCTCTTCTTCATCTTCAAGCATTGCTATTGAGAAACAACAACTTAACAGATGAGATACCTTTCTCCTTGAGGAGTTGCACAAATCTAGTAATGCTAGATATTTCAGAAAACAGATTATCAGGGCTTATCCCTGCTTGGATTGGGAGCGAATTACAAGAGTTGCAATTTTTAAGTTTGGGAAGAAATAATTTCCATGGAAGTTTACCATTGCAAATTTGCTACCTAAGTGACATTCAACTCTTGGATGTCTCACTAAACAGCATGTTTGGGCAGATTCCTAAATGCATAAAAATTTTTACTTCAATGACTCAAAAGACATCTTCAAGAGATTATCAAGGTCATTCATATCTTGTCAATATCATTGGCATGTCTGGTAATCATACATATGATTTGAATGCACTCTTGATGTGGAAAGGTTCAGAACAAATGTTCAAAAATAATGTGTTACTGTTGAAATTGCTACAAATTTCTAGAATATTCTTAAATATAATATGTATGAATATGGTAGAACAATCTAGAACTATAGTGTATATGAATATGGTAGAACAATCTAGAACTATAATGTGTATGAATATGGTAGAACAATCTAGAACTATAAGTGTATGTATAAGATAGAAGAATCTAGAACTATCATGATACTAATCTATCATGAAAACTCTAGAAAGACCTAAAGTAATGTAGAAACATTCACCACCATTGAGAGGTTGGTGACTTGAGCCTATAAATAGGCAATTGGTATGTTGTAATTGATCAATCCAAGAAATCAATGACATAACCTTCTTTCTAAAACAATTCTCTAAAACTATCAACTATCAACTATCATCTAACCAACTACCAACAGTGGCATCAGAGCTACGTTCGGTCATACATTGGGCGTAGTTATATTACCTACCTACCATTCCAAAATCCTCTCAACTACTTCAAAAATTTCCTTTGTACTATTAACCCACTCTAATAATATTTTTTCTAAGCTATGGATAACACTACTCAATCGTCAACTATTTCTGTCCCTATCTTCAATGGTGAAAATTATGATTTCTGGCGTGTTAAAATGGAAACATATTTTTCATCTCAAGATTTATGGGACATAGTAGAAGAAGGCTTCACCATTCCCGCGGATACTTCAGCTCTTAATGCATCTCAAGAAAAAGAGTTGAAGAAAAATAAACAAAAAAATTCAAAGGCGTTGTTCACCTTGCAACAAGCGGTGACTGATCCAATTTTCCCAAGAATTATGGGAGCTAAGACTGCCAAAGAAGTGTGGAACACATTGCAGGAGGAGTTTCAAGGAAGTGTTAAGGTACGTGCCGTTAAAATTCAATCTCTAAGAAGAGATTTTGAACTATTGAAGATGAAGGAGTCTGAGACAGTTAAAGATTACTATTCTAAAGTTAAAGAGATAGTTAATCAAATGAGAGCTTTTGGGAAAGATATTCTTGACAAGAAAATTGTTGAGAAAATTCTAATTACTATGCCCCAAAAGTTTGACCCAATCGTGACAACGATTGAGGAAACCAAAGATCTGTCCACTCTATCAGAGACAGAACTTGTGGGCTCTCTTGAAGCATATGAGCAAAGACTGTATAGGCATAAAGAAGATACAATTGAAAATGCCTTCCAGTCAAAGTTTAAATTTCATCCCCAAAACAAAGAAAATGGAGGAAAGAAAAATTATGGAGAAACTTCCAGAAGAAGAGAAGGTTCTAGGAATTTCCTTAAGAACAAAACAGATAAAAATCCTCCATGCAATATATGCAAAAGGAAAGGTCATGCAGAGAAAAATTGTTGGTTCCGTAATATGCCACAATGCAACCATTGCAAGAAGTTCAGGCACGTAGAGAAAAATTGTCGCAACAAAAATAGGCATCAAGCTAATATCGCAGATGAGCATGATCAAGAACAATGTACGTTCTACGCCACTCAAGACTCAATAAAAGAAAAGGGAGGAAGCTGGTACTTGGATAGTGGATGTAGCAATCACATGGCCAAGGATGAGACTATTTTCAAAAGTATTGATGAGTCTGTCAAAGTCAAAGTTCGACTGGGAAATGGAAGTGTGGTTGAATCAAAAGGCAAAGGCACTGTCATGGTGGAGACAGATAAAGGTACGCGACTCATCCATGATGTCTTACTAGTTCCCAGCCTAAAAGAAAATCTTCTAAGCATTGGCTAAATGATGGAGAGAGGCTACACACTTCACTTTGAAGGAGGTGTATGCAAAATCTTAGACAACAAAAATAAAAGGTCTGAGATAGCCCAAGTAAAGATGAATAAGAGCAATAGAAGCTTCCCTCTAAATTTAAAATATGCAACAAACATTGCCATGAAGGTACAAGTTGATGATTCATGGCTATGGCATCGAAGATTTGGCCACTTCAACTCACATGCCTTGAAGTTGTTACATGAGAAGAACATGATGAGAGATCTTCCAAGCATAAAGGAGAACAATGAAGTGTGTGAAGGATGTCTTCTTGGTAAGCAACACCGATTTCCTTTCTCAACAAGTGGAGCATGGAGAGCGAAAGATCTATTGGAGCCGATACATACGGACGTTTGTGGACCAATGAGGACGCCATCACATGGGAACAACAGGTACTTCATACTCTTCATTGATGACTTCTCTAGAATGACATGGGTATATTTTCTAAAAGAAAAATCAGAAGTCTTTGGAGTATTCAAAAAGTTCAAGGCCCTTGCTGAAAATCAAAGTGGAAAACGGATAAAAGTACTAAGAAGTGATCGCGGCAAAGAGTACACCTCTCGCGAGTTTGAAAGATTTTGTGAGGATGAAGGCATTGAGAGACAACTTACAGTCTCATATTCTCCTCAACAAAATGGAGTGTCCGAGAGAAAGAATCGCACAGTTATGGAGATGGCTAGATCGATGCTCAAGGAAAAGGGACTACCTAACACATTCTGGGCAGAAGCAATCTACACTGCTGTTTACATACTCAACAGATGTCCAACTAAGTTTGTAAAAGACAAGACTCCAATTGAAGCTTGGAACGGGAAGAAGCCATCAGCAAAGCACCTAAGGGTCTTTGGATCTATATGCTACATTCATATTCCAGACGTGAAGAGGCACAAGCTTGAAGACAATACTATACGAGGTATCTTCCTTGGGTATAGCAATATCTTTAAGGGCTACCGTGTCTACAACTTGCAAACTACGAAACTCGTTATCAGTCGAGATGTTGAAGTTGATGAATATGCTTCATGGAATTGGGATGAAGAAAAAGTGGAGAAGAACGTTCTTATACCCGCTCAACTACCTCAAGAAGAAGATGAGGAAGAAGACCCAGGTGAACCACCTTCACCTCCACCACAACAACAAGATCAAGAACTATCATCACCAGAGTCTACTCCAAGACGAGTAAGATCTTTGGTGGACATATATGAAACCTGTAACTTGGCCATACTTGAACCTGGAAGCTTTGAAGAAGCGTCAAAGCAGGAAGTATGGGTCAAGGCAATGGAAGAAGAGATACAGATGATCGAGAAAAGCAACACATGGGAGTTAGTAAATCGTCCCCATGGAAAAGATATCATTGGGGTTAAGTGGGTCTATAAGACAAAGCTCAACCCTGATGGCACCATACAGAAACACAAGGCGAGGCTAGTAGCTAAGGGTTACTCACAGCAACCCGGAATTGACTACAATGAGACATTTGCACTAGTAGCTCGTCTTGATACCATAAGAGCTCTAATAGCTCTTGCGTCACAAAAAGAATGGAGTATCCATCAACTAGATGTCAAATCCGCCTTCCTTAACGGCGTACTTGAAGAAGAGACCTATGTGGAGCAGCCACAAGGATTCGTGTCTGAAGGCAAAGAAAACAAAGTGTTAAGACTAAGAAAAGCACTCTACGGTTTGAAGCAAGCACCTCGAGCATGGTATAGCAGAATCAATCAGTATTTCATGGATCGAGGATTCAGGAGGAGCAAGAGTGAGCCTACACTTTACATCAAGTCTCAAGGTCAGTACACTCTCATACTCTCTCTATATGTAGATGATCTTATCTACACGGGAAACAATACTAAGATGATGATGGAGTTTAAAGAAGACATGATGAAGACCTTTGAGATGACTGACCTTGGTTTGATGAGTTACTTCCTCGGCATAGAGGTAAGTCAGAGAAATGAAGGGATATTCATCTCGCAAAAGAAATACACAAAAGGCTTACTTAAGAAATTCAAGATGTATGGTTGCAAACCTGTTGCTACTCCACTCATAACAAATGAGAAACTACAGAAGAATGATGGAGCACCAGAAGATGATGCATCCAAATACCGAAGTCTAATTGGAAGCCTCCTATATTTGACAGCTACACGGCCTGACATAATGTATGCTACAAGTCTTCTATCAAGATTCATGCAAAGCCTAAGTCAAATACACTTTGGAGCAGGAAAAAGAATTTTGAGGTATCTACAAGGAACAAAAGAGTTCAGTATATGGTATACTACCGAAACCAACTCAGAATTACTTGGCTACACCGACAGTGATTGGGCAGGTTCAGCAGATGACATGAAGAGTACCTCTGGCTATGCTTTCTCACTAGGATCGAGAATGTTCTCTTGGGCGTCGAAGAAGCAAGCTACAGTAGCACAATCAACAGCAGAAGCAGAGTACGTGGCAGCTGTTGAAGCAACGAGTCAAGCTATATGGCTTCGTAGGATACTTGAAGACATGGGAGAAAAACAAGATAAGCCTACTAAAATCAACTGCGACAACAAATCAGCAATTGCAATGGCGAAGAATCTAGTTCATCATAACAAAACAAAACACATAGCAATCAAGTATCACTTTATCAGAGAAGCTAAAGCAACTAAAGAGATCAAACTCGACTACTGCAGAACAGAAGATCAAATTGCAGACATATTCACGAAGGCTTTGTCGAGACCAAGATTTGAAGAATTACGAGCTATGCTCGGAGTCACAGAAATTTACATCAAGGAGGAGTGTTGAAATTGCTACAAATTTCTAGAATATTCTTAAATATAATATGTATGAATATGGTAGAACAATCTAGAACTATAGTGTATATGAATATGGTAGAACAATCTAGAACTATAATGTGTATGAATATGGTAGAACAATCTAGAACTATAAGTGTATGTATAAGATAGAAGAATCTAGAACTATCATGATACTAATCTATCATGAAAACTCTAGAAAGACCTAAAGTAATGTAGAAACATTCACCACCATTGAGAGGTTGGTGACTTGAGCCTATAAATAGGCAATTGGTATGTTGTAATTGATCAATCCAATAAATCAATGACATAGCCTTCTTTCTAAAACAATTCTCTAAAACTATCAACTATCATCTAATCAACTACCAACAGTTACTACTTTTAAAAAGCATTGATCTCTCAAGCAATCACTTTTCTGGAGAAATTCCACTGGAAATAGAGAATTTATTTGGATTGGTTTCATTGAATTTATCAAGAAACCATTTGACCGGAAAGATTCCTTCAAATATTGGAAAGTTAACATCACTTGACTTTCTTGATTTGTCAAGAAACCATCTAGTTGGTTCAATTCCTTTGAGTCTTACTCAAATTGATCGACTGGGCATGTTAGATTTGTCACATAACAATCTATCTGGAGAAATTCCAACTGGTACACAATTACAGAGTTTCAATGCCTCATGTTATGAAGATAATCTTGATCTTTGTGGACCGCCACTAGAGAAATTGTGTATTGATGGGAAGCCTGCACAGGAACCAATTGTTAAACTTCCTGAAGATGAAAATTTGCTTTTCACCCGTGAATTTTACATGAGTATGGCAATTGGATTTGTTATAAGCTTTTGGGGCGTTTTTGGCTCAATCTTAATGAATCGTTCTTGGAGACATGCTTATTTCAAGTTCATAAGCAATTTCTCAGATGCTATTTATGTCATGGCAGCCGTGAAAGTTTTCAAGTGGCATCACAGAGGATAGCTGGTAATAATATTTTAGTCTTCATATATATACTTCATTTTCCTTTATATGATAAATATATAGCTGTCACAGACCTTAGTTTACAACTAGATGACGTTTTTCTCTTTTGTTTTGACCTTTAGACCCTCAATTAATAAAAAAGCAAGTATTCATCAACACGAACCTTAGTTTACTATCACACTGCAGGTAAACAAGTTGTAGTTCGGTTTTCTTCTTAAAAGAAGACTAGCTACAACATATATGATATATATATATATATATATATATATATATATATATATATATATATATATATATCTTTTAATGAACTAGTTTTAACTAAAGATGAAGAAGCAGTTATATAATAATGAAAAAGAAAAGTGGAAAATGCATGCATGTTTGTTTTGCACTTCCGAAATCTAGATTAGATTGTTTATAAAATACTAATTTGAAATTTAATATTCTAATAATGGTACGGCGCTTGAAAATATATATTGAAGGAGTTGTGTATATATATTCGAGGAATCTAAATCTTGATATTTTAAATATTCTTACCTAATAAGTTCAAAGAGTCTAATTACTAATTAGTATTAACTTCAATGTGTTGGAGTTTTACATGGGCATATATTAATATTAATATATTTAATTTTATTTATTTTTATACCATTTCATATTAGTTAAATAAATTAAAGAAATGATTATTAATATTGTTATATTAAATTGAGTAGGCTATAAAACTTCTTTACACTAACATTTCATATTAAACAAATAAAAATACTTTTACCTATTTTCTAATCCCAAAATAATAGCTACATACAAATAAAGTATATTTTTTTCTTGATATATATTTTTCCTCCTTGACAACTCGGGATTTAAGCTGTGGTATACGGGAAAAAACAGATTAAGAAATGGGGTAGGGATTATTGTGGACAAGGAGTGGAAGAAGGATGTCGTGGATGTAAGAAGAGTAGGAGATCGTATCATAACCTTAAAATTGGTAGTGGGACAGGACACCTTTAATGTTATCAGTGGGTACGCACCTCAGGTTGGGTTAGCAGAACACTTTAAGGTAAAATTTTGGGAGGATCTAGAAGGGGTACTCCAGGATATACCCCAAAGAGAGAAAGTTTTCCTAGGAGGGGATCTCAATGGACATGTAGGTAGCGTGGCTAGAGGTTTTGAGGGGGTGCATGGGGGTTTTGGCCTAGGGGAGATGAATGGGGAGGGTAAATCCATCTTGGAGTTTTCGGAGGCTTTGGATCTTTCTATAGCCAATACATGGTTTAAGAAAAGAGCGGAACATCTTATCACTTACAAAAGTGGAGGGACATGTTCTCAGATAGATTTCTTCCTTATCAGGAAGTCTGATAGGAAGTATTGCTTGAACTATAAAGTTATCCCGGGAGAGAGCTTGACTACCCAACATAGAGTTTTGGTCATGGATGTAAGAATTAGAGATAGGGCAAAGAGAAGAAGTCCTATGGTAGCACCAAGGATCAAATGGTGGCACTTGAAGGGTGAGAAACAAGGAATCTTCCAACAAAAGATATGGGAGGGATGGTGTGGACAATCACAAGGAAGTGCAAATGATATGTGGAACAAGATGTCCCAAGAGATTATTAAAGTGGCTAAAGAGACGTTGGGTGAATCTAGAGGTTTTGGACCTAGGGGTAAAGAATCGTAGTGGTGGAATGAAAGTGTTCAGAGCAAAGTTAGAGTAAAAAAGGAGTGTTTCAAGGAGTGGTCTAGGTGTAGAAATTCTGAAACTTGGGATAAGTATAAGATAGCTAGAAATGAAACCAAAAAGGCGGTGAGTGAGGCAAGAGCCCAAGCTTTTGACGGACTATACCAAGCTCTAGGAACCAGGGACGGAGAAAGATCTATATATAGGCTTGCTAAGGGTAGAGAGAGGAAGACTAGAGATTTGGATCAAGTAAAGTGTGTTAAGGATGAAGAAGGCAAAGTCTTAGTGCATGAAAAAGATATCAAGGAAAGGTGGAAGGCGTATTTTCACAACTTATTTAATGATGGATATGGATATGACTCTAGCAGTCTAGACACAAGAGAAGAGGACCGGAACTATAAGTACTATCGTCGGATTCAGAAACAGAAAGTAAAGGAAGCGTTGAAAAGAATGAGTAACGGTAAGGCGGTGGGGCCAGACAACATACCTATTGAAGTGTGGAAAACTCTTGGAGATAGAGGTCTTGAGTGGCTCACCAAACTCTTTAATGAAATTATGAGGTCAAAACGCATGCTGGAGAAATGGAGGAGAAGCACGTTAGTGCCAATCTATAAGAACAAGGGGGATAACAAAATTGTGCAAATTATAGGGGAATCAAGCTCATGAGTCATACCATGAAATTATGGGAAAGAGTGATCGAACGGAGATTAAGAAAGGAGACTCAAGTTACTGAGAATCAATTTGGTTTCATGCCGGGAAGGTCGACCATGGAAGCGATCTATTTATTACGGCGGGTGATGGAGCAATATCGCATGGACCAACAAGACTTGCACTTGATTTTTATTGACTTGGAGAAAGCGTATGATAGAGTGCCTAGAGAGATTTTGTGGAAAGCTCTAGAGAAGAAAGGGGTTAGGGTTGCATATATTCGAGCTATCCAAGATATGTATGATAGGGTATCGACTAGTGTTAGGACACAGGGTGGAGAGTCAGACGATTTTCCCATCACAATTGGTTTGCATCAAGGATCAACCCTTAGCCCCTACCTTTTTACCTTAATTCTGGATGTCCTCACGGAACAAATCCAAGAGATAGCGCTGAGATGCATGCTTTTTGCAGATGACATAGTCCTCCTTGGAGAGTCTAGGGAGGAGTTGAATGAGAGGTTGGAAACTTGGAGACGAGCTCTAGAAACACATGGTTTTCGCCTAAGCAGAAACAAATCGGAGTATATGGAATGTAAGTTCAACAAAAGAAGGAAGGTTTCTAACTCAGAGGTGAAAATAGGAGACCATATTATCCCTCAAGTCACACGGTTTAAATATCTTGGGTCTGTAATACAGGATGATGGAGAAATTGAAGGGGATGTGAATCATCGCATTCAAGCAGGATGGATGAAATGGAGAAAAGCATCGGGGGTGTTATGTGATGCAAAGGTACCGATCAAGCTAAAGAGAAAGTTTTATCGGACTGCGGTAAGACCGGCGATTTTGTACGGAACAGAATGTTGGGCGGTCAAGAGCCAACATGAGAATAAAGTAGGTGTAGCGGAGATGAGGATGTTGCGGTGGATGTGTGGTAAGACTCGACAGGATAAAATAAGAAACGAAGCTATTAGAGAGAGGGTTGGAGTAGCGCCTATTGTAGAGAAGATGGTGGAAAATAGACTTAGGTGGTTTGGGCATGTAGAGAGAAGACCGGTAGACTCTGCAGTGAGGAGAATAAACCAGATGGAGAGAAGACAAACAATTCGAGGCAGAGGAAGACCCAAAAAGACTATAAGAGAGGTTATAAAAAAGGATCTCGAACTTAATGATTTGGATAGAAGTATGGTACTTGATAGAACATTATGGCGGAAGTTGATCCATGTAGCCGACCCCACCTAGTGGGATAAGGCGTAGTTGTTGTTGTTGTTGTTGTATATATTTTTCCTCCTTATAAATACTTTTACCTATTTTCTATCTCACGTTCTACTTTTTGATATAGCTTTTAGTGTTGGTGATTTTCTTGGCATTCCAATTTTTTCTCTATTCTTTTATTATTTCTAGTTGAAGACAAATTTTGAAGGATCGATATTTTAATTTTTGGCAGAAAAATTCTGAATTGTAGGTGCCAGCTTGTTGAGGTGGAAAATGCAAAGAGACACTTTTAATTTGGAGGTGAGAAGGCATCTCTCACAGTTGGATTTGGAGACCGAGAGAGAATTAAGGAAGGCTTCTAGAGCTTGAGGGAGCCAATTGTGATTGTGATCCATCTAGTTTATTTTCCTTTTTAATTTCTAAGCATTTTGTTTGTAGTTGGCCTTTAAATCTGAACTGGTTGTTTAGTATGAAGTTGATGAATCTTCATAATAATGGGAACTGAGAGGTTTGGTTATTGCTTCTTCATTTTTGGGTCATGCTCTTTGATTATGTAGAAATAGAAAACCGTGTTTGATCTAGGGATTTTGTTGTGCTTTTGTACATTAGTCTCATGATTTCATTTAAGGAATTAAGTTATATGAGATTAAAAGGATTCATTGCCAAGGAATTGAATGTCAATTACCGCAGCAAAAACTGATCTTAAACTTGGGCAAAGTTGTTTGGACTAGGTGGAAATTGGGTTGTTACTTCAACAATCCGTAAAATCAAAACTTAACTGTGACAGGTGTGAGCACTATGTCCCTTCTTTGAGCAGAGTTGGCAAATAGTGTTGGAGTAGGAAGAGATAAGATGCTTGCCAAATAGTGCATGACGATCCACACGTCCTTTAGAGAAGATGTGTGTGGTAGAACTTGTGCTTTTCTGGGAATCATGATATCCCTGTGACATTTGGGATATAGTGAGACATTTGGGCATGCTTTGAGTTCAACATCTCTGATGAAGGACTTCTTTCTTTGTTAAAGGTATCATTGAGGATGAATGGTCACAAATCCAAAAATAAATGTCGCATTCCACAATCTAAAGGAAGTAAGTGAGCTGTTGTTTCTTCCTCGAACCTCCTTCACCATACAAATCATTCCAGTGCTTCAACTCATTCATTACAGATCCTTCTGATGCAAAACTTGCAGCCTCTTGCATTTAATCAGATATCCGTAAGTTTATGAATTTACAAAGTTTACCGCAAACCCAACATCTTTTCTAAAGTTTATCGCCACATTGGGACAATGACAATATTATTTACAAAAGAAATAATAATAATAATAATAATAATATGTTGTGGAAAACATAAATCATATTTCTTTTTTTTAAAGAAAATAAATTCATATTTCTTGTTTTCAGTGTTACTTACAAAAATGTTACTTTTGAGTCCTATTCTCAAAATTTTAAATAAGAGAGAAAAATGTTGTAAAAAAGTATACCAAAAAAGTTATAATTTTTTATTAAAAAAAGATAAGATGTTACTTCCATGTTTGGTTTGGTTTAAAATAAAAATTATGAAACTTAAAAACTGATTATCAAGAAATAACAATAGGTTTGGGGAGTAGGCTCATGCATTGATCAGTAATAAAGAAAAAGCCAACACCTATCAAATTCTAATTCAGAATGTAAACAAAACTAAACCTGGATTGGATTAGAATAAAAAATACCCAAACTAAAGTAAAATCGTCGTTCAAGTATATAGTATACACATCTAGAGAAACAGCACCAAAGTTTCAAGATACAACCATTAAGTTAGTTCCGGTTCAAGTTGTCATTTCAGCGAACACTATAATTTTCAAAAGCAAAAACAATTCTCCCTAATTACCATCACCAAGTTTGGTTGGCGACAAACCTTATAAGTTTGAATGGTTTAAGACTTAGGATTTTCTTCGGTGCAAGATATGAAGATCAATAAATATTGTCTGAATTATGAATTATATACTATCACAGATTTAATAATAAAGTAGTCTTATTATTCTTATAATTAAAAGAAAAAAATATGTTATCTTTTATTTTTTATATAAAAGACCGTACGTAGGTAGTATATTATACAGAACTTACATAAGCACCACTTTTGTTGACACAGAATTCCTTCAAAAGAAATTATCAATCAAAATCAATGAAGTAATAGTCTGTATATTACGTTAGCAAAATATAGACAAAGGTCAATGTGGGTATCTTGCGAATTTTCTAAGTCTTTTTGTTTTGTTCCCAAGTACAAAGTCTATTTATGGGTCATGTCACTTCACAAAATTTTCCACATTTGTTGTTTAGCGCAATGACTGGAATCTTAAATTCTAAGTCTTTATGGTTTTGTTTGGTTCCTACATAGTCATATAAATGGTCATGTCACTATAAAAAAAATTTCACATCTATTATTTTTGTAGGTAGTGCGATGACTGGAGTATTTTCTACGTCTTTCTTTGTTTTGTTCCAATGGAGTCGTGTAAGGACCATATTACTTATAAAAAAATTTCATACTTAATTGTTTTTTATGTAATGTGATGTTGATTGGAGTGCTTCTTAAGTCTTTCTTTGTTTTGTTTCCGGAAAGTCATACAAGGGCATGCCACTTAATAAAAATTAATTTCCAATTCTCTGTTTGCAAAGTCAATAAATTTATTCTAGATGAAGATATATAATCACAGAACATTTAGGAAAGCTACACAAATGGATGAGAAGATTTAGAAGTTGTTGCGGAAGATGCTGTAAAGGAAAATACTTGAGGAAGCTCTGTTATGAATTAAAATTAAAAATGAGACCAAATAAATTCAGACACGACATAGGCTTCTCTTGGTATTTTTTAATTTGTTAAGTACAAGGAATACTTTGTAATTAACATATTCTGAATCCAACATATAGCAAAAATTGATGAAATAGAAAATTCCACCCTGTGACGTAATAGAACTGCAAATGATGTAACTATGATAAGTCTTATGGCACAAAATATTAATATGAACACGTACTCAATTTGTAATTCCTTAGAGATTAAGGTGTATATATATTTCCAAAAAAAATGTCAAGGGAGGTTAAAAAGAAAAAGAAAGGGGTGTATATATATTAAGTTTTAATCTCAATGATATATTATTTTTAATCTTAAACCAATATTTTTTATTTTTTGTTTCAATTTTAGTCTTCAAACCGATCTTTCTCTTAAGATTCTGATATGACTCATCTCCCCTCAAACAAATAAAACACACAATACACTTTATTTTGAATCTTTCTCCCCACACAGACAGAAAAAAAAAGGGCTCACACCATTCACATTTTTACATGTATAATAGAATATAGTGGCTTTTTCCAATTTTTGAATGTCATTACTCTTTTTAAGTATGATATTCTATTAGCTATATTTGTCAATCATTAAGAATATGTCCAGCAACGTTATATCAGAGGAGAGATCCACAAGTCGTTGATGGAGTTGCAACAATTAAACTATTTAAACCTCAGTTCGAATTCTTTTCAAGGCAGAGGAATCCCAGAGTTTCTTGGTTCTCTCAGCAACCTGAGATACCTTGATCTGTCACATTCTGATTTTGGCGGAAAAATTCCAACTCAGTTTGGCTCTCTTTCTCATTTGAAATACTTAAATCTGTCTTGGAATTATCTGGGGGGTTCAATCCCACGTCAACTTGGAAATCTCTCCCAGTTGCAGCATCTTGATCTCAGTGGGAATTCTTTTGAAGGAAATATACCCTCTCAAATTGGAAATCTCTCCCAGTTGCAGCATCTTGATCTCAGTTGGAGTTCTTTTGAAGGAAATATACCCTCTCAAATTGGAAATCTCTCCCAGTTGCAGCATCTTGATCTCAGCTACAATTCTTTTGAAGGAAGTATACCGTCCCAACTTGGGAACCTTTCAAATTTGCAGAAGCTTTATCTTGGAGGATCATTTTATGATGATGATGGTGCTCTCAAAATTGACGATGGAGGTCATTGGCTGTCTAATCTCATTTCTTTAACCCATCTTTCCTTGCTCTCCATATCTAATCTCAACAATTCTCATAGCTTCCTCCAAATGATTGCCAAGCTACCAAAACTTAGAGAACTGAGTTTAACTGATTGTAGCCTTTCCGATCATTTTAACCTTTCATTGAGGCCCTCTAAATTCAATTTTTCTAGTTCCCTTTCCGTCCTTGATCTTTCCTTCAACAGCTTCACGTCATCAATGATACTCCAGTGGCTGTCTGGGTGTGCCAGATTCTCGCTCCAAGAATTGAACTTAAGCGGAAATCAAATCAACGGTACGCTTCCTGACCTTTCAATATTTTCTGCCTTGAAAACATTGGATCTTTCACAAAATCAATTAAATGGCAAAATTCTAGAGAGTACCAAATTGCCACCTCTGTTGGAGTCTTTGTCAATCACTTCAAACATTTTAGAAGGTGGAATTCCCAAATCATTTGGGAATGCATGTGCTTTGCGCTCATTGGACATGTCTTATAATAGCTTGAGTGAAGAGCTTCCAATGATAATCCATCACTTGTCTGGATGTGCTAGATATTCATTGGAACGATTATATCTAGTCAAGAATCAAATCAATGGCACACTACCCGACCTCTCAATATTCTCATCTTTAAGAGAATTATATCTTGATGGAAACAAGCTAAATGGAGAGATTCCTAAAGATAATAAATTTCCACCTCAACTGGAGCAACTAGATTTGCAATCAAATTCCTTGAAGGGTGTGCTCACTGACTATCATTTCGCTAATATGTCTAAGTTATACTTCTTGGAGTTATCTGACAACTCTTTATTGGCCTTGGCATTTAGCCAAAATTGGGTCCCACCATTTCAGTTGAGCCACATAGGAATGCGATCTTGCAAGCTAGGTCCAGTATTTCCCAAATGGTTGGAGACACAAAATCAATTTCTGAAAATTGACATTTCAAATGCTGGAATAGCAGATATGGTTCCAAAGAGGTTTTGGGCTAATTTAGCATTCCAAGAATTGATTTCAATGAATATTTCATACAATAATCTCCATGGTATAATTCCAAATTTTCCAATAAGGAATATTCAAGATTCCCTAATTCTTGGATCAAATCAATTTGACGGCCCTATTCCACCATTTCTGCGAGGTTCCCTGTTTCTTGATTTATCCAAAAATCAATTCTCAGATTCTCTTTCATTTTTATGTGCTAATGGTACAGTTGAAACTTTGTACGAATTAGACCTTTCAAATAATCATTTCTCTGGAAAAATTCCTGACTGTTGGAGCCATTTCAAGTCATTAACTTATTTGGACTTAAGTCACAATAATTTTTCAGGAAGGATACCCACATCCATGGGATCTCTTCTTCATCTTCAAGCATTGCTATTGAGAAACAACAACTTAATAGATGAGATACCTTTCTCCTTGAGGAGTTGCACAAATCTAGTAATGCTAGATATTGCAGAAAACAGATTATCAGGGCTTATCCCTGCTTGGATTGGGAGCAAATTACAAGAGTTGCAATTTTTAAGTTTGGGAAGAAATAATTTCCATGGAAGTTTACCATTGCAATTTTGCTACCTAAGTGACATTCAACTCTTGGATGTCTCACTAAACAGCATGTCTGGGCAAATTCCTAAATGCATAAAAAATTTTACTTCAATGACTCAAAAGACATCTTCACAAGGTCATTCATATTATGTCCATACCAATCACATGATTCGTAATCAAACATATGATTTGAATGCACTCTTGATGTGGAAAGGTTCAGAACAAATGTTCAAGAATAATGTGTTACTACTTTTAAAAAGCATTGATCTCTCAAGCAACCACTTTTCTGGAGAAATTCCACTGGAAATAGAGAATTTATTTGGATTGGTTTCATTGAATTTATCAAGAAATCATTTGACCGGAAAAATTCCTTCAAATATTGGAAAGTTAACATCGCTTGACTTTCTTGATTTGTCAAGAAACCATCTAGTTGGTTCAATTCCTTTGAGTCTTACTCAAATTGATCGACTCGGCGTGTTAGATTTGTCACATAACAATCTATCTGGAGAAATTCCAACTGGTACACAATTACAGAGTTTCAATGCCTCATGTTATGAAGATAATCTTGATCTTTGTGGACCACCACTAGAGAAATTGTGTATTGATGGGAAGCCTGCACAGGAACCAATTGTTAAACTTCCTGAAGATGAAAAATTGCTCTTCACCCGTGAATTTTACATGAGCATGGCAATTGGATTTGTTATAAGCTTCTGGGGCGTCTTTGGCTCAATCTTAATAAAGCGTTCTTGGAGACATGCTTATTTCAAGTTCATAAGCAATTTATCAGACGCTATTTATGTCATGGTAGCAGTGAAAGTTTTCAAGTGGCGTCACAGAGGATAGCTGGTAATAATATTTTAGTCTTCGTATATATACTTCATTTTCCTTTATATGATAAATAGCAGTCACAAACCATTGTTTACAATTAGATGGCGTTTTTCTCTTTTGTTTTAACCTTTAGATCCTCAATTAATAAAAAAAACAATTATTCATCAACACGAACCTTAGTTTACTATTACACCGTAGGTAAACAAGTTGTAGTCCGGTTTTCTTCTTAAAAGAAGACTAGCTAGAACATATATGATATATCTTTGAATGAACTAGTTTTAACTAAAGATGAACAAGCAGTTGTAATGAGAAAGAAAAGTTGGACGCGCATGCATGTTTGTTTTGTATTTCTGAAATCTAGATTAGATTGTTTATAAAATACTAATTTGTAATTTAATATTCAATAATGATACGATGCTTGAAAATATACATTAAATGAGTTGTATATATATATTCGAGTAATCTAAATCTTGATATTTTAAATATTCTTATCTCAAAATGTTTTTTAACATGACTACAAATCATCTTTTGGGATTTTTTTAATCCCGTAATATAAATGTTTTTCTAAAAAGCATATAATAAGTTCAAATAGTTCAATGTATTGGATTTTTACATGGGATCTATTAAAATTAATATATTTAATTTTATTTATTTTCATGTCATTTCGGGGTATTAGTTAAATAAATTAAAGGAATGATGATTGTTATGTAGGTTATAAAACTTCTTTACACTAACATTTCATATTAAACAAATTAAAATACTTTAACCTATTTTCTAATCGCTAAATAATAACTCAATATAAATTATATATATAAATTTCTTGATATATCTTTTTCCTCGTAAGTTATTAAGTGTAAAATAGAAAATAAGTTTGAGGTAATTTTTCTATCTCATTTTCTACTTCTTTATATAGCTTTTTGTCATGGTGCTTTTCTTGGCATTTCAATGTTTTCTTTATTCTTTTATTACTTCTAGTTGAGGACAAATTTTGAAGGATCGATATTTTAATTTTTGGCAGAAAAATTCTGAATTCTGGGTGCCAGCTTGTGGAGGTGGAAAATGCAAAGAGATACTTTTGGAGGTGAGAAGGCATCTCTCGCAGTTGGATTTGGAGACCGAGAGAGAATTAAGGAAGGCTTCTAGAGCTTGAGGGAGCCAATTGTGATTGTGATCCATCTAGTTTATTTTCCTTTTTAATTTCTAAGCATTTTGTTTGTACTTTAGCCCTTAAATCTGAACTAGTTGTTTTGTATGAAGTTGATGAATCTTCACAATAATGAGAATTGAGATGTTTGGTTATTGTTTCTGGATTTTTGGGTCATGCTCTTTGATTATGTAGAAATAGTAAACTGTGTTTGATCTAGGGATTTTGTTGTGCTTTTGTCCATTAGTCTCATGATTTAATTTAAGGAATTAAGTTATATGAGATTAAAAGGATTCATTGCCAAGGAATTGAATGTGAATTACTGCAGCAAAAACTGATCTTAAACTTGGGCAAAGATGTTTGGAGTATGAAGAGCTACGATGCTTGCCAGATGGGTAATGCTAATTGCACCCTCTGGTAGAGTGGTGTGAGCAGCGGTGATTGGCAAAGTTGGCACTGATGGAGGAGTGGTGATTGAAGTGCTCATCACGCTTGAGATACATCTCATAGTTCTGCAATTTAACAAATATCTCATCAAAAGAGGGCAAGGTGTTTTGCCAATGACGTAGCCTTCAAGGTCACGAATAAGCTTAGACTGATACCATATAGAGAATGAATAAGTTGTTTATTTTAAACACAATTTGAGTACAAGGCAGCAACATTTATAAATTTGTCTGTTACAATTAGATAAGATAGAAGCTTTCTAATTTTAATTATTAAGCAGTACAGTTGCACAATCAATTTACAAAATTCTGATTATATAATACAGCATACCTAAAATGTTTGGTGTAAAATATTCCTACTTCCTACAAAGCCATTGCATCTTCCAAAACCATGCATGACATAATATAAATCCCCTAATACAGGTGCTCATTTGTTTGTAGACAACCCAAACGAAAACCGAGAACCCATTCCCAAACATAGTGCATGACGATCCACACGTCCTTTAGAGAATAGATATGTGTGGTAGAACTTGTGCTTTTCTGGGAATCATGATATCTCTATGACATTTGGGCATTCTTTGAGTTCAACATCTCTGATGAAGGAATCCTTCCTTTGTTAAAGGTATATATCATTGAGGATGAATGGTCACAAATCCAAAAATAAAAGTAGCATTCCACAATTTAAAGGAAGTAAGTGAGCTGTTGTTTCTTCCTTGAACCTCCTTCACCATACAAATCATTCCAGTGGTTCAACTCATTCATTACAGATCCTTCTGATGCAAAACTTGCAGCCACCTGCATTTAATCAGATATCTGTAAGTTCATGTACATGGGAAAAGATATTCTATTGGAAATACACACTTTCCTTCTTCCACTTGTGTGAAATTGTTAGTATGAAATCCTTGGTTACAACTTGCATTTACATGTTACCATTTTAAGTGGAAATAAAAATGGATCAGATGACTCTAGTGCCATATATCCATCACCGTATTCAATTGAACCAGCATTTTTGAATTCCTGGATTTTAACAAATATCCACTTTTAAATACTTCATGCAGTATTGTACAAATGCCCAAATCAAGTACTCCATAGCCATTTGAGTGAAATTTTAAATTCACCCTACCTGAGTCTTAGCCTCTCTCATGTCTTCCATGTTTAAAGGCCTCAGGGTAATTTCTTGTTCTTCCTTATCTTTATTGTTTGAAGCATCTTCAGAACTTTGGCCTTCTGCTTCTCTTTTCTTCTTTTCCTAATATATCGTGCAATAGATATTTAGTTAAGCTCATACCAAAGTTTGCATGGACATAGATGTTAAACTTAAAATAGTAGAAGTTGTTTAACAACTACCATGTCTGATAGGGATGTCACCAGGGGGTACGAATGACATAGGGGGTCTGCAGGAAGTAAGCACCAAAGGTCCAAGAGGATGGAACGTACAGCATGGTTGGCATCATGCATCATGCATATATGCACCCTACGTAGGAAAAGCGCAAACCATATGATAGCATCGTGTCTTCTAGAAGATGCCTGGGTAGTGAAATAAAGGCATATTTGCTGTTAGGATATTTCTGATTGCGTTTATGTTTTCCATTTTTGCTTGTCGGACTTGTCCCCTCTATAGCAGCTATATATATGTAAAGAAATGGTGCTTCGAGGATATCAGAAAAATATAGCAGAAAAGTTCCTGCAAGCAAGAAATTTGCAGGGATAACCTCTGGTCTTATGCGCTTCTCAAACTCGTTGTCAGGAACTTCCTGCAAGCAAGAAATTAGTATATAGTAACACAAAAAAGGGGGAAAGTAAAAGGAAATAAGTTTAGAATTTAAATCATACAGCTTCAGCTGCATGGCTAGTAAAATGTTGAGAAAACCAGCGAATTTCCATTTATAAACCAGTGAATTTGCTATTCATTTATTGTTTCTTATCTCTGTTACTACATGGGTAGAATTTGATAGGTAAGATTAAGGAGCATTTTACAGTTTAGCCTGAGAAAATTTATCTTACCGCTTAATGGTGTGTTTGACAATCTGTTCACATCCAAGATCAGTAACTAGAAAACCTGGTCTCGTAATTAATGGTGTGTTTACCTAGTCATTGGACAAGTATTTACCTATTGGCAGATATAACTAGCTTTCCATTTCCAGTTCGTTTGAAATTAATGGTGTGTGTATAATAAATTGTTTAATATTATTTTTGATTTCAAATAATATATATATATATATATATATATATATATATATATATATATTAAAAGAGATATTATTTTTGTGATACAATGGCTAAGTTGCTTTCATAAATTATAAAAGAAATATGAGATTTATTACCAATGAATAACTAAATGTGTAAATGTAGCATGCTAATTAAGTGGTCGGGTGATCTAGTGTTTATATTCAATATTTTATTTTAATAAAACTATGTCCTATGTAATCTTTTAAAAATTTGGATGAAAAGTTTTCAAGATAATAAAATAAAATAGAGATATAATTAGAGAAAATAAGTTGTGTATTAATAATGTTAAATTATTTTATATTGTCATTCAATTATTTACTAATGTGAATATGATAAGTTTGTGAAGTTTTACAAAAATTATATTAAAATTAGTTAATAGTATTAAACTATATTTCCATTGTATAATCATTAAATTAATAATTATTGATGTTCAATACTTAATCCAAAAATATTGGTGATCTCCATTATTACTATAAATGGTTTTCTTATAAACTATTGTGATTTTAATCTATCATTAACTTTATGTTATTATTCTTATTGCTTCAATCTCTAGAAATTTCTTTTTATAGGTATAAGAATTTTATTTATTTTCATTTACACATTTTGGAAACTAACATTCTATTTTTCTTTTCTTTCTTTCCTTCTTTCTTTTTTTTTATTTTATTTTAATTTTCAGTCCCTACACTAGCCCTCTTGGATGACTCCAATGTATAAGCTTGTTAATGCTTGGAAAAAGACAATAAGTTAGAAAGTATGATTGTTTAACATTTCTTCAGTGTCAATTGAGATACTTATATATGTTTCGATAGTTTTAAGAAGACTCTAGTTTTATTAACATTATGTTTGTAATCAAATATAAATTACAATGTATTATATTAATAATTTACCTGCATCTTTCTCTTAATCAAAATTTCGGTTTGACAAAAATATTATTGAGTTAAACATTTGATAAGGGTCTCATTTTCAATTTTTTAAGGATAAAAAAATTAAAAAATTTCTTGCACATATTTTGAATGAATGAATCTATCATAATCATTTTTTCATAACCAAAATAATTTGACACCATATGTTTCAATTATATGGAGATCACTCCAATTTTCAAACTATGCATGCCTTTTATTTTAAGAAATAACCAATAACAATAATCTATATTATTAATTATTAATCTATACTAATAATAAACAAAATATCTTCATTTGGTATCCATATTACATTGGATAATTTTACCTTTAAATTATTTCTTATTTTGGAATATCTTTAATTTTAAAACCAAGGAAAATCTCAAGATTGCAACCACTGCACCTAAAACGATGAAAAATCACACTATTATGACCACTATTCAAAAACACAACATTCAAATTCTGTAACGGGCCACAGCTACTCTGTATCACTATAGTGCACTATTAGTAACCAAGTTAAAAACATTTTGATGCAATTCAACTATGTCCCTTTCATCAGTGTAACGATGGAAAGTTAATATTGTGACTACTCATTTGATGTTGTGATAGATGTATCCTTGACCTAATCATAGATGAAGGTGCGTCATTTAGAAACTAGGAACCTCAACTAATGTGTTAATTATATAGGATGGGGAAATTTGAATAGATCAAACAGAAATTCTGAATATTACTAATCATGGATCTGTGAACTAAGTCATTTCAAGCATAATATGTGCTTGTAAAGTGAAACAAGAAATTCTTTTTTATTCCATACCATTCATGTTATTTAGAAGCCCATTTTTCTCCCACAATAATTGCTTCGAGTCTGAAACTGCTACACGCAAACAGTTCAATACAAAGAAAATAAAAATATACTCAAATTGAGAAACCAAAGCTCTAATGTGAGTGGAAATCATGCCTTTGATGGTGATTCACTAGAGCTGGCAGCAGGGGTATGATTCCCCTGATTGAGATGTAAGTGCCTCTAGGGTCTTGGCAAATTCTGTGGAGAGGAACAAAATATACTCAAATTTTGTTGTGAGCAAGAGAGGATTTTTTGTTTTCACTTTTACTACAAAAATGTTACTGCGTCCTATTCTCAAAAATTTGAATGAGTGAGAACGATGTTCTCAAAAAAGATTCCAAAAAGGTCAGAATTTATTATTCAAAAACAGAGGATCTAGTGAAAACAATGTTGTCATTGGATATTTCTGGTAACAAGTTTAGTGAAGAACTGACAGTGATATTCAATAACTTGTCTGAGTGTCCTAGATACTCATAGCAAGAACTGAATCTAGGTTGGAATAAAATCCACGGCATACTGCCTGAATTCTTAATGTTTTTTGAAGTTGGAAACATTGGTCCTATCAGGGAATCAATTAAAGGGTGGAGTTCCAAAATCACTTCAAAATGCAAGTTATTTGCTCTCACTGATGCTATCCAATATCAGTTTGAGTGGAGATCCTCCACTGATAATCCATAACTTATCTAGATATATTGGATACTCATTGGAAGAATTAGATTTGGGCATGAATCAAATGGCACTCTTCCAAACACTCTCTCAGTGTTCCCATCTTTAAGAAGATTGTACCTTTATAGGAACAAGCTAAATGGGACAATTTCTGAAGATGTTGGATTTCCAGCTCGCCTAGAACAACTAGATTTGAGTTCAAACGCTTTATCTGATAACTCACTGGCTCTGGAATTTAGCCAAAACTGGGACCTATGTTTTCAATTGAATTAGATAGGATTGAGATCTTGCAAGTTAGGTCAGACATTTCCCAAATGACTTTAGCTATCTTGAATCAAATCAATTTGATGGTCCCATTCCACCACTTTTACGAGATTTCATATTTCTTGATTTATTCCATAACAAAAGATGAACATCCCTGTATAAAAAAATGAACAAGAATAATTTTATTACATTTCTGAAATATAGATTAAATTGTTTATAAAATATTAATTTCTAATTAATAGTCAATAATGATAGGATGCTTGAATGTGCATATATATATATATATATATATATATATATATATATATATATATATATATATATATATATATATATATTCGAGGAAAGATCTCCAATCTAAATCTTGATATTATCTTATCTCAAAATGTCTTTTAAAACTACAAATCATTTATGATTATATTAATAACGTAAGATTATCATTTTTTGATAAATTATTTGTTTAAAAAGTATATAATGCGTTGAAAGAATTTTACTATTATTAACTTCAATTACTAGAGTTTTAAAATGACATCCATTAATATTAATATATTTAATTTTATATCATTTCGTATTAGTTAAATAAATGTAATAAACAATGATGGTAATAAAACTTAAGTAGCGGAGTAGGCTATACAACTTTTACTTATTTTCTGATCGCAAAACTATATTTTTCTTCCTTTTTTATATATCATTTTTCTCCTTGGAAGTTATTTAGTGTCAAATTGAGCATAAGTTTGAGGGGTAGTTTTTCTATCTCATTGTCTATTTCTTAAGCTTTTAGTCTTTATAATTTTCTTGGAATTTCATATTTTTCTTTATTCTCTTATTATATCTATTTGAGGAACACTTTTGAAGGATATCTTAATTTTTGGGAGAAAAAATCTGGATTATAGGTGCCAGCTTGTTGATGTGGAAAAATGCAAAGAGCCACTTTTGAAGGTGAGAAGGCATCTCTCACAGTTGGATTTGGAGAGAGAATAAAGGAAGGCTTTTCTAGATTTATTATTTTCTTTAAAAGTGGATGACTGAGGGATCTTATGTCTTATATATTTTGAGTTAATAATGGGTTGCTAATTTTCCTTGGACTAGGGCTTGAAGGAGCCAATTGGAATTGTGATCTACTTATTTTTGTATGATATTAAAAAGGTTCATTGTCAAGGAATTGAACTTGAACTACTTTAGCCAAAAATGATCTTAGATTCGAGCACAGTTGTTTGGATTAGGTGGAAGTTAGGTCGTTACTTAAACAACCCCAAAAATCAAAACATAACCTTCCTTCATCATTTGCGAAAGAATTTAAATCAGTTGACTAAATTTCTAGCTAATTCATTTTGATTTCTTTTTAATATCTAACTTCATTACAAATTTAAATTCAGAGTTTCTTTCAATTCCAATAGCATTCAACTAGTGCGGTTTAAAGAAAAATAATTTCAGTTGCACAACTGTAAAAGCAGTACAGTTTAAAGACAATTCAATTTACAAAATTCTACTGTCATATATAATACAGCACACCTAAAATGTTTGGTGTAAAATATTCCTACTTCCTACAAAGCCATTGCATCTTCCAAAACCATGCATGACATAACATGAATCCCCTAATACAGGTGCTCATTTGTTTGTAGACAACTCAAACGAAAACCGAGAACCCATTCCTAAACATAGTGCATAATGATCTACACGTCCTTTAGAGAATAGATGCATGTTGCAGAACTTGTGCTTTTCTGGCATGGGAATCTTGATATCTCTGTGACATTTGGGATATAGTGAGACATTTAGGCATGCTTTGAGTTCAACATCTCTGGTGAAGGACTCTTTCCTTTGTTGAAATGTATCATTGAAGATGAATTGTCACAAATCCAATAATTAAAGTAGCATTCCACAATCTAAAGGAAGCGAGTCAGCTGTTGTTTCTTCCTTGAACCTCCTTCTCCATACAAATCATTCCACTGCTTTAACTCATTCATTACGGATCCTTCTGACGCAAAACTTGCATCCACCTCCATTGAATCAGATATATGTAAGTTCATGTACATGGGAACAGAGCTCGAATGTTCTTTTCATCCTCTCCAAACCATTTTGATGTGAATGAAGGTTGACATTGAGACATTAATGAAACTTGAACACTAGCTTCGTTTGCAATTGCCTTTGCTAGCATTTTTTTCCAGTACCAGGAGGCCTAAAAAGAAATATAGCTCCGTTTGAATTTGGGTCGCTGATTTATTGATCACCATTTATATGCTTTGAATCAATTATGTTTAAGTAGACAAGAAGCATAGAAAAGTGCAAACGACATTTGTTCCATCATCTAAAAGAGGGAGACGCTCTAATCTCAAATATAGTGCTATGTTTAACCAGAAAAACAAATCAACAATTAGTGTAACGTGCACATAATTAGCACTAGGTAACATTTGTATAACAACATAAATCATCTTTTGATTACAAAAAGTACACATTAAAGTATGATATCAGATTCAGAAAAACACCACACATTTATCAGGAAAGATGCATCATTCATCTCCTGCAGCTGCCCTGTTTCCAACGGCGACAGATACTGATACTAAAAAATGCAACAATCTATTTATAATATATAATTTCTGAGATGTGCAACAATAGACTTACACATCATTACTATATTTTTTCGCCTCATGCTTAATTAGTAAGAATTATTAGAAGCTAAAAATAAATTTAAAAAAAGCTGAATTTATACCCTGCTGCACGCAATAGTAATCTTTAGAATCAAAGCTGAAGTATGACTTTCTAAAGAGTTTGGCATGGCATAGTGCCTTTTGTTGAACAAAATTATTGCAGTTTGCACCAGGGAACAGAGACGATTAGGCGCAATCCCCCATTCTCCATCCTCTCTGGTTAGTCATGGAGGACGACTTTCCTATCTTCCAAAGGAGATATCTCATTCTCTCAGGGCCTTTCCAAACAAAGATATCTTCTCTCGCATCATCCTTAGGAGGGACAATACCACAGTTTTCTTCACACAGGTTTCAAGGCAACACTTGATTTCATTCAGAATGTTGAGAGCCTTTAAATAGGCAAATTACAGAACTCAAAGACACTCCTAATACCTATGACCTATATAATTCAGGACCAATAGTTTCCCATTGACTCTGTTACAAAAGAGCTTGGAACCCATCCTCCCCCACAGCCTTCAAGCTACCAATAGTATTAAAATTTAAATAAAATAAGTTCGTTATAAAATAGTATTTTATATTATCATTAAATCACAATTTAACATGTATCTTAGAATTGTTGACTTTTATAGAACATACATATATATGATATGGTATATTTTACCATGTTTAGAGCATAGGAAGAGTGTGAATAGTGGACATGAGAAATGCTATCAAAATATTTTTTATTATTAATTAAAATTTATTAAAAAATTATAAAATCATGAATAAATCTTATTAAATAAGATGTGAGATTTATAATTTTTATTAATTTTTAATTAATTTCAGCTAATAATAAATGACGTGCTAAAAAAAATAATAAAAGGCATATTATTATGGATATGTGAACTAAGTCATTTCATGCATAATATGTGCTTGTAAATTGAAGCAAGAAATTATTGTTATTCCATACCATTCATGTTATATAGGAGCCCATGTTTTCTCCCACAATAACTGCTTCGAGTCTGAAACTACTTCAAGCAAACAGTTCAATACAAAGAAGATATATACCCCAAGGATTCTCTGATATATACAAAGAAAATATATACAAAGAAAATATATATATATATATATATATATATATATATATATATATATTCACGAGAGCTGGCAGCAGGGGTATGATTCTCTGATTGAGATGTAAGTGCCTCTAGCATCTTGTGAAATTCTGTAGGGAGAGGAATATGCTTGGGAACTGGAGCATCATTCTCAATCACCTCACATTCCTAATAATCTGGAACACCCCAAGGATTCCACTCTGCACTCCAAAATATACATTGAACATATGTTAACAAATTTTCTAATAATTGATGCAAATACATTCCAAGGTGTGCATTTAACAATTGTCTTTCATAAATATTTGTATGAATGCAGGATGCAAGACAAATAAAGGACTGTTTGTTCTGAGCAAGTGAGGATTTTTTGTTTTCACTTTTACCATGAAAATGGTACTGTGTCCTATTCTAAAAAATTTGAATAAGAGTTAAAACAATGCCGTCAAAAAAGATTTCAAAAAGGTTAAAATTTATTATTCAAAAACAAAGGATCTAGTGTCCCTAGAATATGTCACAATGGGATAAGTAAATTAGAAGATGAAATGTACACATAAGTTTGTTCCACACAATAATTTAATCCATCCACTCTTTAAAGTGTAAACAACATAATAAATTAAAAATTGGTATCAATGTTTGATAAAAACTTCAAAATATGCTTATGAAACTATAATTAGCCGAGGATTCTTTCTCCTAAATGCAAGTTTACCCAACCTTTGCAATTGATAATTAATTATTCATTTATCAAACTGTAATGAAACTTAATGCAATTTCCAGGGAACAAAGATTATCAATCGAATTAAAGGTAAGAGAACTTTCCTTCCACTTGTCACTACCTTCGTCTTGAATTTGGCAATGATATAAGATTCTCTTTCTGTTAACTTTATTTCATTCAGCTAGCTTTCCATGACCGTTGAAAAATAAATGCTCTAAATCTAATACTTGAACCCACTATAATACAATAGACTCCAAATGTATCAATATCATGCATTTAAGAATTACCCATCAATTTGGCATGGCGCAAAGATTTATACATATTGTGCATAACAGCAATGGACTGTGGATAAAAAATTAAATACATGTTTCCACAAGATGTAAGTTGTAACTACTCATTCATAATTTAAACAAAATACAAAATTCACATGGGCACCGGAAATTAAGAGAAACCCAACATAGTTAGAACTTAGAAGTGTAGCTCGAACATGTATTAAACTCATTGGGAATTCTTTGAATTGTCACCCCTTTTCCCTTGGTATTCTAGATTTGACATACGTAAACTAGATGGCCTACATGTTTCCCCCAAAAGGATATCTTGAAAGGAGTTGTGCTCCTCTTCATTTAGAGTGTGTTAGGTTTAAGGGGGTGAATTTGAGATGTAATTGAATTGAGTTCTTTTTAGGGGTGAAAGTTGTGAGATGATCATTTGTTTGAGGTGAATGTGTGATGTAATTTTGTTAAAAAATTGTGGGTCCATGGGGTGAAAGTGGGGTGATACTTTCGCCCCAAAATGAGTTGAAAGAGAGTGTATTGCGTTAGATATTCATTGGAACAATTAGATCTAGGCATGAATCAAATCAATGGCACACCACTGGACCTCACAATATTCTCATCTTTAAAACAATTATATCTTGATGGAAACAAGCTAAATGGAGATATTCTTAAAGATATTAAATTTTGACCTCAACTAGAGCAACTAGACATGCAATCAAATTCCTTAAAGGGTGTGCTCACTGATTGTCATTTTGCTAATATGTCTTATGTTATACTTCTTGGAGTTATCTGACAACTCTTTGTTGGCCTTGGCATTTAGCCAAAATTGGGTCCCACCATTTCAGTTGAGCCACATAGGATTGCGATCTTGCAAGCTAGGTCCAATATTTCCCAAATGGTTGGAGACACAAAATCAATCCAAGGAAATTGACATTTCAAATGCTGGAAAAGAAGATATGATTCCAAAGTGGTTTTGGGCTAAATTAGCATTTCGAGAATTGATTTCAATGAATATTTCATACAACAATCTCTATTCCACCATTTATGCGACGTTCCATGTTTCTTGATTTATCCAAAAATAAATTCTCTGGTTCTCTTTCATTTTTATGTGTGAATGTTACAATTGAAACTTTATACCAATTAGACCTTTCAAATAATCATTTCTCTGGAAAAATTCCAGACTGTTGGAGCCATTTCAAGTCATTATCTTATTTTGACATGTCACAATAATTTTTCAAGAAGGATACCTACATCCTTGTGATCTCTTCTTGATCTTCAAGCATTGCTATTGAGAAACAACAACTCAACATACGAGATACCTTTTTCCTTGAGGAATTACACGAATCTAATAATTCTAGATATCGCTAAATGCATAATTTTTTTTTTACTTCAATGACTCAAAAGACATCTTCAAGAGATTATCAACGTTATTTATATCATTGCAATACCGGTTACTCGACATGCTCTGTTCAAACAAATTTTTTGAATGCACGCTTGATGTGGAAAGGTTCAGAAGAAATGTTCAAATATAAGGAGTTATCACTTTTAAAAGGCATTGATCTCTCAAGCAATCACTTTTCTAGAGAAATTCCACTGAAAATAGCGAATTTATTTGCATTGGTTTCATCAAATTTATCAAGAAACAATTTGATAGGGATAATTCCCTAAAAAATTGGAAAGCTAACATCACTTGAATCTCTTGATTTGTCAAGAAACTAATTGGTTGGATCAATTCCTCGGAGTCTTAACTCAAATTTATTGGCCCAATGTGTTAGATTTGTCACATAACCATCTAACTGGAAAAATTCCAACCAGCACACAGTTACAGAGTTTCAATGCCTCGAGTTATGAAGATAATCTTGATCTTTGTGGACCAGCAATTGAGAAATTTTGTATTGATGGGAGACCAACACAAAAACCAAATGTTGAAGTTCAAGAGGATGAATATTCACTTTTCAGTCGTGAATTTTACATGAGTATGACATTTGGATTTGTTATAAGCTTTTGGGTGGTGTTTGGCTCAATCTTATTCAAACGTTCTTGGAGACATGCCTATTTCAAGTTCTTGAACAATCTTTCAGACAATATTTATGCCAAGGTCACAGTATTTGCTAATAAAATATAAAGGTACATGGCTGAAGCTTAACCGGTAATAATATTGTAGCCCTTCCATATATATAGTTTCTTTTGCCTTTCATATAGTTTATATACACGAAAGATTTCATATATATTATAATTTTAAATTGTGATAGTAAGATTTCATAATTTTTAACTATTTCTAATATAATTAATTTTGAAAAGATATGAGATAATCAAGTCAATAGCTACTTAACTAATTAAGTTTATTTGAGAGATGGTATGAATATATTTACTGAAGTTAAAACATGTGAAAAATGTATGAGTGTTGTAAACATAATATATATGTATTGAAGGAGGTATTATTTTTGTGATACGACGGTTAAGTTGCTTTCATAAATTATAAAAGAAATATGAGATTTATTATCCATGAATAACTAAATGTGTGAATGTGGCGTGCTAGTTAATCAGGGTCACAATTTCTTGCTTCGTTGAATAGTTGGATGATCTAGTGTTTATATACAATGCTTTATTTTAATAAAATTAATTCCTATGGAACCTTTTGAAAATTTGGATAAAAAATTTTCATGATAATAAAATAAAATAGAGATATAGTTAGAAAAAATAAGTTATGTACCACTCATGTAAAACTATTTTATATTATCATTCAATCATTAATTTATTATTATGTATATAATAAGTTTGTGGAATTTTACAAAAAATATATATCAAAATTAATTAACAACATAAAACTACATTGTCATTGCATATGGAACCTTTTGAAAATTTGGATGAAAAGTTTTCATGATAATAAAATAAAACAGAGATATAATTAGAGAAAATAAGTTATGTACTAAAAGTGTAAAACTATTTTATACTATAATTCAATCATTTATTACAATGTATATGATAAGTTTGTGGAGTTTTACAAAAGTTATATCAAAATTAATTAACATAAAACTACATTGTCATTGCATAATCATTAAACTCGTAATTATTGATGTTCAATACTTAATCCTAAAATATTAATATCTCCATTATTATCATAAAAGTTTTTCTCATAAACTATTGTGATTTTAATCTATCATTAACTTGATGTTATTATTTACTTCAATTTCTAGAAATTCCTTTTTATAGGTATAAGAATTTTATTTATTCTCATTTACACATCTTTGAAACTAACATTCTGTTTTTCTTTTCTTTCTTTCTTTTTTTTTTTAAAAAAAAATTTCAGTCCCTTGAAGACGCTGGCCTCTTGGATGAGTGCAATGTCTAAGCTTGTTAATGCTTGGAAAAGGCAAGAATTGGAAATTATGATTACTTTACATTTTTTCACTGTCAATTGGGATGTTTATATCATGTTTTGATATAGCTTTATTAGCGTTGTGTTTGTAATTAAATATATATTATCATGTATTTTATCAATAATTTATGTGCATCTTTCTCATCATCAAAAATTCAATTTGATAAAGACATTGTTGAGTTAAACATTTTGATAAGGACCTCATTTTCAATTTTTTAAGAATCAAAGAAATTAGAAAAATACAGGCACAGATTTTGAATGAATCAATCAATAATCATTTTTTCATAATTAGAACAAAATAATTTGACCCCATATGTTTAAATTATATGGAGATCACTCCAATTTCCAAACGATGTTTGTCTTTTATTTTAAGAAAGAAATAATAATAATAATAATAATAATAATCTACATTATTAATTATTAATCAATACTAATAATAAAGAAAATACCCCCATTTGGTATCCACATTTCATTGGATAATTTTACCTTTAAATTACTTCTGAAATTTTGAAAATTTTCTTATCACCTAATGTAACTTTCTTCTACTTCTATATTGTTTTTTTATTCTATCACTTTTTCTATTGAATGTATTTAACTTCTGTTTTTTTAATTGTTTTACTTATTATTTAAAATTTACATAGGCACAGCCTATCCTCTAGTTATTAATAAAATAAATACCTTTTTTAGTGTCCAGAAATTTTAGTGCACTATTAATAACCAAGTTAAAAACATTTTGATGCAATACAAATATTACCCTTTCATCAGTCTAACTATGGAACTTAGTGATTAAAAAAAAACAATGGAACTAAGTATTATATTTGGCTCCTTTTCATCAATCAAAATATAACCCAAAGAAAATGTTGAAGTTACATAGCCTGAGGATAGAATGCAGGATTTCTAACAAACTCATGACATGACTCGTGATGATCATTTAATTTGAAAGTGTTAAGAGCGGGGAGATGTCTGAACAAGTATAACTGTGAAGAGCTAATATTCGGACTAATAAAAGCTTATTAACGTAAGGGATCAAAAGAATGAATCATATAAAACTAATAAAAGGCCTTCTTCACAGCTGAATTTTAATTGGTATGAGTTATTTATATCAACCTAATCCCATTCTCTTAATTTGATTCCTCTGAATTCAAGGTTATTTTTATGCTCTCACAATTCAAGGTAGCATCTTCACAAGCTTCTTGAATCTAAAGTTAACAATTTTAAGGAATAATTAATTTTAAGTCCTTGAATTTTTCTAAATTTTAAATTTCAGTTCCTAAATAAATAATGAACTTGTAAAAGTTCTCAAAAATATATTTAGTTACAACTTTTAGTTCCTGCCGTCATTAGATGATGAAGTGGTGTCCTGTGACCTCGGCTGTGCCCTGGTGGGTGGCTCCAAGTGGCTTGTCAGTTGTCAAAGCTTGGATCAACCCTTCCACAACGACCACTTCATCCTCATAAATTTTATAATTTTGTAATTTTTATTTTTATTTTTATTTTTATTGTCCACTATTCACCAAATAATGCACATGATAAAAAGTTATCAATGTATCATTTGTAACTTTATGTTTGTGAATTGTGATGCTTTATTCTCCTTGTATTATACTTAATTATGTATGTATCAAAAGCATTTTCAAAGTACAAGAAAAATTAGCATTAATTAGTCATGACTTAATTTATATGTAATTTATTAAAAAAAACTCACTAAAATTGTCATGACTCAAGTATTGGTGACAAAAAGAAAATTTTCGTAGGCTAGTTTTTGGTGTTTTGTCTACAAAGTCGTACAAGGAGCCACCGACTCTATATAAATTTCCACATTTATTGTTTTAAATAATATTGCGATGACAGACTCTTTTCTAAAGGGGCCACACCGGCCACTTATAAGACCGTAGGTAGTATTATTATACATTTGTAATTTGCATTAAAATCATACAATACTTAAACCTTTATTGTTTTATATCTTACGAATTTTCTAAGTCTTTTTGTTTTGTTCCTGCGTATAAAGTCTATTTATGGGCCATGTCACTTCACAGTATATATAGATTGTCTTCTTCCTTAACAACATGATCACTTTAATAAAAAAAATATTATTTATGGGTCTATTGGGACAAATAGATTAATTAACTTTAAATTTAAATGTCCTTTTCATAGTATATGTTTTTAAACCTAATTTCCTCTTCTTCATTAAGAACATGGTCATTTTTTTCAACTAAATTCAATTTGAATGCCACTTCAAGCACGGTATGATTTTAATGTCAATTATATATAATTTGAAGTCCTCTACTAGGATCATTTGGAAGGAAATAAATTGGGAAGAAGTGAAAGAAAATGAAATGGAAACTTTTGGTTTAGATAGGATGGAAATAAAATGAATTAAAACAAATTTAGTGGGGTCCAAAAAAAAATGGGAACTTTTGGTTTAGATGGGATGGAAATGAAAATGAAGTAAAATAAATTTAGTGGGGTCCAAAAAAAAAGTTGATTCCTCAAAAACAGTGGTGAAATGGGAGGATTTTGTGTGAAGCAATATTGATTTTATGGGAGGATTCCTAAAAAAAACACATTTTTTATTATTTCTATATATCCAAACAATATAAATTCTCCACCTGGTTTCTCTTTTATTTCTATCTTTTTTTCTCTTTCATTTTTCTCTATTTCATCACTTTAAAAGTTACGGATGAGTAATCTTTTTTTAAATAAAAAAAATAATAGTGCAGTTTTTTTTCATAAATTACAAATTTTGTGCTTATTATTTTAAATATGAATGCATTGCCTTATAATATATGATCAACTTTTTTGTAACTTCTTGACTGGAGACTTTTCCAAGTCTCCCCTAAAATGTCACTAGTCTCCCCTTGATATATATAATTTAGAATGCTACATTATTTTTATTTAATTGGTTATATATTAAATTGGAAAATAAGCCGCAATTGTATCGTTGTTGTGTAGTTATCGTCACTTTTACTCATAAGAATATATATATATTACATTAAGTATATTTTAGCATCTTTAAAGTACTGAAAATTTTTTCAGTCGAAATGCATAACAAAATATAGGTCAAGTAATTAATGCACAAAATCTTACTCATAGTGTTTGCCACCATAGATTTAGGTTGTATTTCGAACGATTACTTAAAATATATATTACTAATTGATAGTTAAAATTGTAGATAAAATTAAAAAGTTTGAAAGTTGAAAAGTTAAAAACTGAAAGCTGAAAATACATAAGCCAATGAATTCAATTATATTTGAAGTATTTGATAAGATATGAAGCAAACAGAACCACAGAAGTCATAATTATTAATTATTTAGACATGTTGTAGTACCAATACGAGGTCTGACTGGAAGTTAGCTGTATGCCGAACGCATCTCATATCGGCCATGTTTATATGCTTCAAATCTTCTCAGCAAATTAAATACCAAAGCTAAGTTTTTCTTTTATCCAATTCTCCCCTTCTTCTCCTTTATTTTTATTTTATTTATTGAAATCAAAGATAATATCAAAAAATTTATATTAATTGACACGTCTTGTCCAACTAATTAAGTTAAACCCTTAGACTATCCAAATTACTTTATTTAAAAATAGCAAAATAAAAGTTATACACACATTTATATTCCAACATTTTTACCAATATTCATAGTTTTAGTTACTTGTTTAAATTTTAAAAACGTCATAATACTTCTTTTGCTTTTATATTTATAACATAAATGTATAGAATATAACATGTTTAATATAAATAATAAAAAGGAGCTGATAAAAAATTAAGAAAAGCGGGAAAGAAATAATTATAAAATCAACACAACTAATCAAATTATTTGGGTCAAAAGAAATTATTTGAATATATTTTACATACTTGCGTAAAATTTATGTTAGTAAATTTAGAGGAAATACAAAATTATTTTAACTAATTTCCATAAATTTTATTGAAGAGTTTTTTTTTATATTTTATCCGTGTATTACAAAACTTTTAAAATTAAATATCCTAAAAGGATTTTTTTATTAAAAGTATGAATATCTAAAACTTTTTTTTACTGTTATTTATTAAAAGTAAAAAATAAATATGTTTTATGTAACTAGTTTAAATATAAAAATGAATGAATAAAAAATAATAAAACAAATAAATATAAATGCAATTAACACAAAGAAATTTGATCAAAAGTAAATTAATATAAATATAAATTTTAAATGATGAATAATCAGTAGAAATGATAAAAAAAAAAGTTAGATATAGAAAAGATAAATTGATTTAGGGTCATGAAAAAATCTTGCTAGCTTCTATTTTAGAAATGGTAAAATATTTCATATGAAAAGCTATGAAAATGATAAAAAAAAAAAACTAATTTTGTGTTTATTATTTTTCTAATTATTTTAAATATAAATGTCATTGCCTTACGATATATGATCAAGTTTTTTTTAAATTGTTGAATGGAGACTTTTCTAAGTCTCCCCACTGATGAGGTAGCGTAGAAGACCCTTTGGATACTTGCAACAAATTATGAGTGGCCCAACAATTGACAAATCTCTCTTCCATTAACCATTTGATGTAGAATATGGTGACTTTTTCCAATTTTTGAATGTCATTACCATTTAAGTACTATTTTCTATTAACTATATTTGTCAATCATATATTATTTTCATCGTAGATTGACTATATATTTTTCCAAGTCATCCCTTGAGGTGTCATTGTATTAATTTTTTATTATTGGTTAATATATATGACAAATATAAAATTGATATTAAATATTTATTATATTATTATTGAATTAATTAAGAAATTTATTCTATATTTCATATTTGATATATTGATTTATAGTAATAATGAAATTATAGCCTATTAAGAACTTAAAAAATTGTAGAAAGTATTGATTTTTGGTGCTAATTGAATTGTTTTAATTTACTGAATTTTTTTCTCAATATTCTCTTCTTCACACACACACACACACACACACACACACACACACACACACACACACACACACACACACACACACACACACACACACACACACACACACACACACACACACACACACACACACACACACACACACACACACACACACACACACACACACACACACACACACACACACACACCTAATTTGAATGCCACTTCAAGCATGGTATGATTTAAATGTGAATTATATATAATTTGAAGTCCTCCACTTGTTTAGGATGATTTGGATGGAAATAAATTGGGAAGAAGTGAAAGAAAATGAAATGAAAACTTTTGGTTTAGATGGGATGAAAATGAAAATGAAGTAAAACAAATTTAGTGGAGTCCAAAAAAAAAAAAATTGATTCCTCAAAAACAGTGGTAGGATTCCTAAATAATATAAAATTTCCTCCTCGCCTATCTTTTATTTCTTTTTTATTTTTTATTTATCTTTCATTTTTGTTTTATTGCATCACTAATTCAAATAAAGTGCAAAAGTTACGGATGAGTTCATCTTTTTAAAAGTTTTTTTTTTCAAAGTGCTGTTTTTTGTTTTCATAAATTGAAAATTTTGTGCTTCTTAATTTTCTAATTATTTTAAATATGAAATTGCCTTACGATACGCGACTTTTTTGGTAAATTGTTGACTGGAGCTACATTATTTTTGGTAAATTGTCTCGAGACTTTTCCAATTCTCCCCTTGATATATATTGTTTAGAATGCTACATTATTTTTTATGTCTTTTTTATTTATTTAATTGGTTATATATTAAATTGAAAAATAAAAAGAAAAGTGGGAACCTAAGCAGGAATTGTGCCGTTGATATGTGGTTATCGTCATTTTACTCATAAGAAAATATATATACTAGATTAAATACATTTTAGCATCTTTAATCTGAAAACAGTGCATAACAAAATATAGGTCAAATAATTTAGTGCATAAAATCTTGTTCATAGTGTTTGCCACCATAAATTTAGGTTGTGTTTAGGACGATTACTTAAAATACTGTTAATTGATAGTTGAAACTTTAGATGAAATTAAAAAGTTTGAATTATTCTGAAAATAGTTCTGGTAGAAGCAAACAGGACCACAGAACCCATAACTATTATTTAGACGAGTTGTAGTACCACCAATACGAGGTCTGATTGGAAATTAGCTGTGTGCATGCCGAACCCATCTCATAGCGTCCGTGTGCATATGTTTTTCTTTAACTGATTTCATAAATTTTATTGAATAGATTTTTTTTATATATATTTGATTCGTAAATTACAACATTTTAAAAATTAAATATCTTAAAAAGATCCACTGATGAGGTAGCGAAGAAGACCCTTTGGATACTTGGAAGAAGACCCACATGTTATATTATGCATGCCTATTGGCACCGCTAAAGTCATGAGTATCATTCTAATTCTCATATTGAGTGGATTCATTTCATCAATCACTTTGCCTTTCTCATCATAACCACTAAAATGCCAACCATTAATCCAGTTGGTTTGAAATTCATGCAAGCCATAATAATATTTATGATGTTGCAGGTTCGTTCGTGTTTTTTTCATTTGAATGTATGTGAAAATTGCAATTCAAATCTCATTTGATTTCAATAAATTTCAATTTCCTTAAATTTTTATTCTCAATTTTAATTTCACGCCATTGTTTCCTTCTTAAAATAGATCATTCTCCTATGTTTTGTTCATTAATTGTTTTTTGGGTTCATAGTGTTTATGATTGAATTAAAGGTTGAACCATCATATTTTTTGCCCCTTGATTTTGGTTTTCAAGGTTGAACCTACGTAGAGTTGAACATCAAATTTCAATGATAGTGACAACAAGACATAAACATTGGTGACAAAGATAATGACAATAATAATATTAATGATATATTATTTTTAATCTTAATCCAATAATTTTTATTTTTTGTTCTATTTTAATCTTCAAATTGATCTTTCTCTTAAGATTCTAATATGACTCATATCCACTTAAACAAATAAAACACTCAATAAATTTTATTTTGAATCTTTCTCCGTGCAGGAAAAAAAAAAGGCTCACACCATACACTTTTTTAAGTGTAGAGTAGAATATAATGGTTTTTTTTTTCCAATTTTTGAATGTCATTACTCTTTTTAAGTAAGATATTCTATTAGTTATATTTGTCAATCATACATTATTTTCATGACAAATTGATGATATATTTTTTCAAGTCGATCACCCCTTAAAAGTGTCATTGTATTAATTTTTTATTATATTAAGGAGTACATATTTTGGTTAATATATAAGACAAATATAAAATTGATACTAAGAAATTTATTTTATATTTGATATTTAATATATTGATGTATAGGAATAATGAAATTATAGCCAATTAAAATTTTTAAAAATTATAGAAAGTATTAGATTTTGGTGTGAATTAAATTGGAATTGAATAATTTAGTTCTTTTTCTCAATATTCTCTTCTTCCTTCCCTTGAAAGCGCAGGCACACATAGATTAATTAACTTTAAATTTGAATGTCCTCTTCAAGCATGATATATGTTTTTAAATCCAATTTCCTCTTCTTCATAATTAAGAACATGGTCACTTTTTTCAACTAAACCCAATTTGAATGCCACTTCAAGCACGGTATGATTTTAATGTCAATTACATATAATTTGAAGTCCTCCACTTGGATCATTTGGAAGGAAATAATTTGGGAAGAAGTGAGGAACTTTTGGTTTAGATGGAATGGGAATAAAATGAAGTAAAATAAATTTAGTGGGGTAAAAAAAATGAAATGGGAACTTTTGGTTTAGATGGGATGGAAATGAAAATGAAGTAAAACAAATTTAGTGGGGTCCAAAAAAAATTGATTTCTCAAAAAACAGTGGTAAAATGGGAGTATTTTGTGAGAAGCAATATTGATTTTATGGGAGTATTCCTAAAAAGACACTTTTTTTTTATTATTTCTATTTATCGAAACAATATAAATTCTCTATCTTGTTTCTCTTCTATTTCTATCTTTTTTTCTCTTTCATTTTTCTATATTTCATCTCTAATCCAAACAAAGAGCAAAAGTTACGGATGAGTAATCTTTTTTATAAAAAAAAAATCAGTGCAGCTTTTTTTTTCATAAATTGCAAATTGTGTGCTTATTATTTTTCTAATTATTTTAAATGAGTGACATTGCCTTATAATATATGACCAACTTTAAATTTTTTTGTAACTTCTTGACGGGAGACTTTTCTAAAATGTCACTGGTCTCTCCTTGATATATATCGTTTAGAATGCTACATTATTTTTATTTAATTGGTTAGATATTAAATTGGAAAATAAAAGAATAGTGAGAACCTAAGCAGCAATTGTGTCATTGTTGTGTAGTTATCGTCACTTTTACTCATAAGAATATATATATACTACATTAATTAAGTACATTTTAGCATCTTTAAACTGAAAATCTTTCAATCAAAATGCATAACAAAATATGGATCAAGTAATTAGTGCATAAAATCTTGCTCATAGTGTTTGCCATCATAGATTTAGGTTGTTTTTCGGAGGATTACTTAAAATATTGTTAATTGATAGTTAAAATTGTAGATGAAATTAAAAAGTTTGAAAGTTGAAAAGTTAAAAACTGAAAGCTGAAAATAAATAAGCCAATGGATTCAATTATATTTGAAGTATTTCATAATATTATTTACTAAATTATATTTTCTCCTAACTTCTCTTTTAAATATATACCAATTTTATTGGTTAATGTTTGTAAAAAAATAATATGAACTAATAAAATTGTTTCATATTTAAAAGAGAAGTTAGGAACAAAATTTATTTTAAAATTAAAATAAAAATTCAATGGCATTTGGATGAAAGTTTTCGTTCAAAAATTTCCCTTAAAATAATTATTTTTCTAAAGTAGTTGTGGTAGAAGCAAACAGAACCACAGAAGTCATAATTATTATTTAGAAGTGTTGTATGCCGAACCCATCTCATAGCGGCCATGTTTATATGCTTCAAATCTTTTCAGCAAATTAAATACCAAGCTAAGTTTTTCTTTTATCCAATTCTCCCCTTCTTCTCCTTTATTTTTTTTACCTATTGAAATCAAAGATAATATCAAAGAATTCATATTAATTTCCAACTAATTAAATTAACCCCCTAGACTATTCAAATTATTTTAACTTTTAAATAAAAAAATAAAAGTTATACACACATTTATATTCAAATATTTTTACCAATATTCATAGTTTTAGTTACTTGTTTAAATTTTAAAAACATCATAATAATTACTTCTTTTGCTTTTATATTTATAACATAAATGTATAGAATATAACATGTTTAATATAAATAATAAAAGAAAAAAATTTTAAAAAAAAAGCGGGAAAGAAATAATTATAAAATCAACATAACTAATCAAACTATTTGGGTCAAAAGAAATTATTTGAATATATTTTACATACTTGCGTAAAATTTATATTAGTAAATTTAGAGGAAATACAAAATTATTTAAACTAATTTCCATAAATTTTATTGAAGAGTTTTTTTTATATATTTTATCCGCGTATGACAAAGTTTTTAAAATTAAATATCCTAAAAGGATTTTTTATTCAAAGTATGAATATCTAAAACTTTTTTTTACTGTTATTTATTAGAAGTAAAAAATAAACTCCTTTTGGTTTGAAATTCATGGAAGGCATAAATGCATAATAATATTAATGATGTTGCAGGTTGTTGTTTCTGCTCAAGACCATATTATGTGCATTCAGACTGAGAGGGAAGCACTCCTCCAATTCAAGGCTGCCATTGAGGATCCCTATGGCATGCTCTCTTCTTGGACCACTTCTGATTGCTGCCAATGGCAAGGGATTCGCTGCTCCAACCTCACCGCCCATGTCCTAATGCTCGACCTTCACGGTGATCTGTTTAATGATGTCCCGCAACGTTATATGAGCGGAGTGATCCACAAGTCGTTGATGGAGTTGCAACAATTAAACTATTTAAACCTCAGTTCTATTTAAAGGAGAGATTCTAATGCTTCCTCCAAATGATTGCCAAGCTACCAAAACTTAGAGAACTGAGTTTAAGTTATTGTAGCCTTTCCGATCATTTTATCCTTTCATTGAGGCCCTCCAAATTCAACTTTTCTAGTTCCCTTTCCTTCCTTGATCTTTCCATCAACAGCTTCACGTCATCAATGATACTCCAGTGGCTGTCCAACGTCACTTCCAACCTTGTTGAGCTTGACCTTAGTGGTAACCTCTTGGAGGGATCCACATCAAACCATTTTGGCCGTGTAATGAATTCTCTTGAGCACCTCGACCTCTCAAATAATATATTCAAGGGTGACGATTTCAAATCCTTCGCGAATATATGCACATTACGTTCTTTATATGCGACAGAAAACAATTTCAGTGAAGACCTTCCGTCAATCCTTCATAATTTGTCTAGTGGTTGTGTTAGACACTCATTACAAGATTTGGATTTGTCATATAATCAAATCACCGGCTCTTTACCTGACCTTTCAGTATTCTCGTCTCTAAAAACATTGGTTCTCAAACAGAATCAATTAAGTGGAAAGATACCTGAAGGCATCCGCTTACCATTTCATTTGGAATCTCTGTCAATCCAATCAAACTCTTTAGAAGGTGGAATTCCCAAATCATTTGGGAACTCATGTGCTTTGAGATCACTGGATATGTCTGGTAACAATTTGAATAAAGAGCTTTCGGTGATAATTCATCAATTGTCTGGGTGTGCCAGATTCTCGCTGCAAGAATTGAACATAGGAGGAAATCAAATCAATGGTAGCTCTCAATATGGGGATGCATGTGCTTTGCGCTCGTTGGACATGTCCAATAATAGCTTGAGTGAAGAGTTTCCAATGATAATCCATCACTTGTCTGGATGTGCTAGATATTCATTGGAACAATTATCTCTAAGCATGAATCAAATCAACGGCACACTACCCGACCTCTCAATATTCTCATCTTTAAAAAAATTATATCTTTATGGAAACAAGCTAAATGGAGAGATTCCTAAAGATATTAAATTTCCACCTCAACTGGAGCAACTAGATCTGCAATCAAATTCCTTAAAGGGTGTGCTCACTGACTATCATTTCGCTAATATGTCTAAGTTATACTTCTTGGAGTTATCTGACAACTCTTTATTGGCCTTGGCATTTAGCCAAAATTGGGTCCCACCATTTCGGTTGCGCAGCATAGGATTGCGATCTTGCAAGCTAGGTCCAGTATTTCCCAAATGGTTGGAGACACAAAATCAATTTCAGGGTATTGACATTTCAAATGCTGGAATAGCAGATATGGTTCCAAAGTGGTTTTGGGCTAATTTAGCATTCCGAGAATTTATTTCAATGAATATTTCATACAATAATCTCCATGGTATAATTCCTAATTTTCCAACAAAGAATATTCAATATTCCCTAATTCTTGGACCAAATCAATTTGATGGCCCTGTTCCACCATTTCTGCGAGGTTCCGTATTTCTTGATTTACCCAAAAATCAATTCTCAGATTCTCTTTCATTTTTATGTGCTAATGGTACAGTTGAAACTTTGTACGAATTAGACCTTTCAAGTAATCATTTCTCTGGAAAAATTCCTGACTGTTGGAGCCATTTCAAGTCATTAACTTATTTGGACTTAAGTCAATAATTTTTCAGGAAGGATACCCACGTCCATGGGATCTCTTCTTCATCTTCAAGCATTGCTATTGAGAAACAACAACTTAACAGATGAGATACCTTTCTCCTTGAGGAGTTGCACAAATCTAGTAATGCTAGATATTTCAGAAAACAGATTATCAGGGCTTATCCCTTCTTGGATTGGGAGCGAATTACAAGAGTTGCAATTTTTAAGTTTGGGAAGAAATAATTTCCATGGAAGTTTACCATTGCAAATTTGCTACCTAAGTGACATTCAACTCTTGGATGTGTCACTAAACAGCATGTCTGGGCAAATTCCTAAATGCATAAAAAATTTTACTTCAATGACTCAAAAGACATCTTCAAGAGATTATCAAGGTCATTCATATCTTGTCAATACCATGGGCATTTCTCTTAATTCTACATATGATTTGAATGCACTCTTGATGTGGAAAGGTTCAGAACAAATGTTCAAAAATAATGTGTTACTACTTTTAAAAAGCATTGATCTCTCAAGCAATCACTTTTCTGGAGAAATTCCACTGGAAATAGAGGATTTATTTGGATTGGTTTTATTGAATTTATCAAGAAACCATTTGGCCGGAAAGATTCCTTCAAATATTGGAAAGCTAACATCACTTGAATCTCTTGATTTGTCAAGAAACCAGTTGGTTGGTTCAATTCCTCCGAGTCTTACTCAAATTTATTGGCTCAGCGTGTTAGATTTGTCACATAACCATCTAACTGGAAAAATTCCAACCAGCACACAGTTACAGAGTTTCAATGCCTCGAGTTATGAAGATAATCTTGATCTTTGTGGACCGCCACTTGAAAAATTTTGTATTGATGAGAGACCAACACAAAAACCCAATGTTGAAGTTCAAGAGGATGAATATTCACTTTTGAGTCGTGAATTTTACATGAGTATGACATTTGGATTTGTTATAAGCTTTTGGGTGGTGTTTGGCTCAATCTTATTCAAGCGTTCTTGGAGACATGCCTATTTCAAGTTCTTGAACAATCTATCAAACAATATTTATGTTAAGGTAGCAGTATTTGCTAGTAAAATATCAAAAGTGCATGGCTGAAGCTTAACAGGTAATAATAATATTGTAGCCCTTCCATATATATAGTTTCTTTTGCTTTCCATATAATTTATACATATGAAAGATTTCATATGTATTATAATTTTGAATTGTGATAGTAAAGTTTCATAACTTTTAAATATTTTTAATATAATTAATTTTGAAGAGATATGGGATAATTTCAAGTCAATAGCTACTAGAAAGTTAGATCCCTAAGTTATATGCAAGATTAGTTAAACTAATTAAGTTTATTTCAGAGAGGATATGAATATATATATATATATATATATATATATATATATATATATATATATATATTAAAAGAGATATTATTTTTGTGGTACAATGGCTAAGTTGCTTTCTTAAATTATAGAAAAAAAATGAGATTTATTAACCATGAATAACTAAATGTGTAAATGTAGCATGCTAATTAAGTAGGGTCATGATTTCTTGCTAGGTTGAGTGGTTGGGTGATAGTGTTTATATTCAATACTTTATTTTAATAAAACTATGTCCTATGTAATCTTTTAAATTTTTGGATGAAATTTTTTTATGATAATAAAATAAAATAAAGATATAATTAGAGAAAATAATTTGTGTACTAACAATATTAAATTATTTTATATTATCATTCAATTATTTACTGGTGCATGTGTATATGATAAGTTTGTGAAGTTTTACAAAACTTATATCAAGATTAATTAATAGTATATATAAAACTATATTGTTATTGTAAAATCATTAAACTAATAATTATTGATGTTCAATACTTAATCCTAAAATATTGATGATTTCCACTATTACTATAAATGTTCAATACTTTACCCTATTTTCTAATCGCTAAATAATAACTCAATATAAATAACGTATATTTGTTTTCTTGATATATTTTTTTCCTCCTCGTAAGTTATTAAGTGTAAAATAGAGAATAAGATTGAGGTAGTTTTTCTATCTCATTTTCTACTTCTTTATATAGCTTTTAGTCTTGGTAATTTTCTTGGCATTTCAATTTTTTATTTATTCTTTTATTACTTCTAGTTGAGGAAATATTTTGAAGGATAGATATTTTAATTTTTGGTGGAAAAATTCTGAATTCTAGGTGCCAGCTTGTTGAGGTGGAAAATGCAAAGAGACACTTTTGGAGGTGAGAAGGCATCTCTCACAGTTGGATTTGGAGACCGAGAGAGAATTAAGGAAGGCTTCTAGAGCTTGAGGGAGCCAATTGTGATTGTGATCCATCTAGTTTATTTTCCTTTTTACTTTCTAAGCATTTTGTTTGTAGTTTAGCCTTTAAATCTGAACTAGTTGTTTTGTATGAAGTTGATGAATCTTCACAATAATGGGAATTAAGATGTTTGGTTATTGTTTCTTGATTTTTGGGTCATGCTCTTTGATTATGTAGAAATAGAAAACCGTGTTTGATCTAGGGATTTTGTTGTGCTTTTGTACATTAGTCTCATGATTTCATTTAAGGAAATAAGTTATATGAGATTAAAAGGATGCATTGCCAAGGAATTCAATGTGAATTACTGCAGCAAAAACTGATCTTAAACTTGGGCAAAGTTGTTTGGACTAGGTGGAAATTGGGTTGTTACTTCAACAATCTGTAAAAGCAAAACTTAACAGTGACAGGTGTGAGCACTGTGTCCCTTCTTGGAGCAGAGTTGGCAAATAGTGTTGGAGTAGGACGATCTATGATGCTTGCCAGATGGGTAATGCTAATTGCACCCTCTGGTAGACTGATGTGAGCAGCGGTGATACAGGTACAGGGTATGAAGAAGAAGTTACCGAGGAAGAAGAAGATCAGAGTTCAGCTCAAAAGAAGAATGAGGGGGTGCAGGGAGAAGAAAGGCCCAAAAGAAGGATTACTAAACCCAGCTACTTAAAGGACTACGTTTAGAAAGAATTACATAACAGCCTCACACACTCAGCCTCATACTTAATAGGAAATTGTTAAGAGAAATACATAACCAATTCTGTTATTCTATATTCTAGAATGATTCCTACTTAGCCAGCTCAGCACTATTCTGTTATTCTATATTCTAGAATGATTCCTACTTAGCCAGCTCAGCACTATTCTGTTAGGAAACCATCTATATAATACCATGTAATAATAATTACGAGGCAATGAGAATATTCAAGCTTTCCTTACCTTCTTATCTTCTCTTCTTAATTCTTGTAAGGAGGATTCTGGACCTCGAATTCCAGAGTTATCATGCGGTGATTGGCAAAGTTGGCACAGATGGGTAATGCTAGTTGAAGTGCTCATCACGCTTGAGATACATCTCATAGTTCTGCAATTTAACAAATATCTCATCAAAAGAGGGCAAGGTGTTTTGCCAAAATGACGTAGCCTTCAAGGTCACGAATAAGCTTAGACTGATACCATATAGAGAATGAATTAATAAGTTGTTTATTTTAAACACAATTTGAGTACAAGGCAGCAACATTTATAAAGTTGTCTGTTACAATTAGATAAGATAGAAGCTTTCTAATTTTAATTATTAAGCAGTACAGTTGCACAATCAATTTACAAAATTCTGATTATATAATACAGCGTACCTAAAATGTTTGGTGTAAAATATTCCTACTTCCTACAAAACCATTGCATCTTCCAAAACCATGCATGACATAATATAAATCCATAATACAGGTGCTCATTTGTTTGTAGACAATCCAAACGAAAACCGAGAACCCATTCCCAAACATAGTGCATGACGATCCACACGTCCTTTAGAGAATAGATGTGTGTGGTAGAACTTGTGCTTTTCTGGGAATCACGATATCTCTATGACATTTGGGATATAGTGAGACATTTGGGTATGCTTTGAGTTCAACATCTCTGATGAAGGACTCCTTCCTTTGTTAAAGGTATCATTGAGAATGAATTGTCACAAATCCAAAAATAAAAGTAGCATTTCACAATCTAAAGGAAGTAAGTGAGCTGTTGTTTCTTCCTTGAACCTCCTTCACCATACAAATCATTCCAGTGCTTCAACTCATTCATTACGGATCCTTCTGATGCAAAACTTGCAGCCACCTGCATTTAATCAGATATCTGTAAGTTCATGTACATGGGAAAAGATATTCTATTGGAAATACACACTTTCCTTCTTCCACTTGTGTGAAATTGTTAGTATGAAATCCTTGGTTACAACTTACATGTACATGTTACCATTTTAAGCGGAAATAAAAATGGATCAGATGACTCTAGTGCCGTATATCCATCACCGTATTCAATTGAACCAGCATTTTTTAATTCCTCGATTTTAACAAATATCCACTTTTAAATACTTCATGCAGTATTGTACAAATGCCCAAATCAAGTACTCCATAGCCATTTGAGTGAAATTTTAAATTCACCCTACCTGAGTCTTAGCCTCTCTCATGTCTTCCATGTTTAAAGGCCTCAGGGTAATTTCTTGTTCTTCCTTATCTTTATTGTTTGAAGCATCTTCAGAACTTTGGCCTTCTGCTTCTCTTTTCTTCTTTTCCTAATATATCGTGCAATAGATATTTAGTTAAGCTCATACCAAAGTTTGCATGGACATAGATGTTAAACTTAAAATAGTAGAAGTTGTTTAACAACTACCATGTCCTTCATTCTCTCTTGCTGTATTAGCTCTCTAACAGGTCGATAAGCCACAGTGATGCACAAATTCTGTTCACAGAAATTAACATCAATTTATTTTCCCAAAAAAAAATAAAACCAGTAAATTGCCACCAAAATTCACCTTAAGATCACTTCCAGTATATCCTTCTGTCATGGTTGCCAGCTCTTTGAAGTCTAAGTTTTCATGTTTTTCTTTAGCCAAAAGAGTCTTCAAGATCATTTCCCTGTTCTCAACAGATGGAAGACCAACCAAGATCCTGCTCAACAATAAAAAGGTGAGAGTTATGATTCACAAGTTACAAGAGCAATAATAGTTGAACTAAAAAGCATTAAATATTGATGTTGCACAGTTGAAAACACTTGATTTTATTGTATCCATAAAAGACATCTGACAGACTCAATTTGTGAACAATTTAAATGCCAAAGAGGCAAGAACTGTTGCTAAAAGAGTTAAGGCAAGCTACAGAAAGATATCTGTCTTCAAGGGGGGGCATATGGTATTGTCAGCTATATAGAAAACAAGAATAGACACCTCAAAAGGAAATTGATGAAATGACCACTTGTTATGAATTTTCTTGTTTTCTTATGGTCAAACATATGCTCATCATAATGATGGAGAGATGCAGCCTTTGTTCTGATTGCAAAAATGTTGTTGCTGAATAGAAGCAACACATGATCATGCAAACAATAAGACAAAGGTGTGGTCCTACCTTCTCTCAAACCGTCTTATGATAGCTTCATCAAGGTCAAATGGCCTGTTGGTTGCTGCAAGAACCAAAATTTGCTCATTAGGTCCTGTTAATAGCCCATCCCAGTGTGTCATGAATTCATTTTTAATCTTCCTCATAGCCTCATGCTCTCCTACTCTAGTCCTCTGTCCAAGCATGCTGTCAACCTCATCAACAAAGATAATTGTTGGGGCAACCTTAGCTCGGACATTCTTTTCATCCTCTCCAAACCATTTTGATGTGATGGTTGACATTGAGACATTAATGAAACTTGCACCAGCTTCATTTGCAATTGCCTTTGCTAGCATTGTTTTTCCAGTACCAGGAGGCCCAAAAAGCAATATACCTCTACATCGCTTTAGAAGCCCACCTTTGAAGAGGTCTGGCCTTCTAAGGGGAAGCATTACCAGCTCTTGAAGTGATTCTTTGATCTCATCCAATGCACCAATATCTGCAAATGTAACCCCTATCTCATTTGCAGGGATAACCTCTGGTCTTATGCGCTTCTCAAACTCCTTGTCAGGAACTTCCTGCAAGCAAGAAATTAGTATATAGTAACACAAAAAAGGGGGAAAAGTAAAAGGAAATAAGTTTCGAATTTAAATCATACAGCTTCAGCTGCATGGCTAGTAAAATGTTGAGAAAACCAGCGAATTTCCATTTATAAACCAGTGAATTTGATATTCATTTATTGTTTCTTACATCTGTTACTACATGGGTAGAACTTGATAGGTAAGATTAAGAAGCATTTTACAGTTTAGCCTAAGTGCTGAGAAAATTTATCTTACCGCTTTTGCAGGTGTAGGATTTTCGCCATCTTTCTTCGTTACTGGGATGGATTTCTCTGTCTCACTCTTGTTTTCAGGTGCTTGGCTGTCACACTTCATTTCATTCTTTGCACCAGTAATATCTTCTCCAGAATTTTCCTAATGTAACAGAATACACATCAATAAATAAAAACTGAATATATATAATGATAGGCACTCTCCACCATTTTTTTTTTCCTTGCGCTTATCCGCTATTCCTGTGCTGATAAATAGATGTAAACAAGCATACCTTGTTAGGCTCAGTAGTCTTCAGATTCCCACTACTCTTTCCTTCCTGGAACAGACTCAATCCATGGGACAAACTGTTCACATCCAAGATCAGTAACTAGAAAATGTGGTCACGTAATTAATTGCTTACATAGTCATTGGACAAGTATTTAGCTATTTGCTGATATAACTAGCTTTCCATTTCCAGTTCGTTTGAAATTAATGGTGTGTGTATAATAAATTGTTTAATATCATTTTCGATTTCAAATAATATATATATATATATATATATATATATATATATTAAAAGAGATATTATTTTTGTGATACAATGGCTAAGTTGCTTTCATAAATTATAAAAGAAATATGAGATTTATTACCAATGAATAACTAAATGTAGCATGCTAATTAAGTAGGATCACGATTTCTTGGGTGGTTGAGTGGTTGAGTGATCTAGTGTTTATATTCAATACTTTATTTTAATAAAACTATGTCTTATGTAATCTTTTAAAAATTTGAAAGAAAAGTTTTCATGATAATAAAATAAAATGGAGATATAATTGGAGAAAATAAGTTGTGTACTAACAATGTTAAATTATTTTATATTGTCATTCAATTATTTACTGATATGTATATGATAAGTTTGTGTAGTTTTACAAAAGTTATATTAAAATTAATTAATAGTATAAAACTATATTGTCATTGTATAATCATTAAATTAATAATTATTGATGTTCAATACTTAATCCTAAAATATTGATGATCTCCATTATTACTATAAATGTTTTTCTTATAAACTATTGTGATTTTAATCTATCATTAACTTTATGTTATTATTCTTATTACTTTAATTTCTAGAAATTTCTTTTTATAGGTATAAGAATTTTATTTATTTTCATTTACACATTTTGGAAACTAACATTCTGTTTTTCTTTTCTTTTTTTAATTTTCAGTCCCTTGAAGACACTAGCCCTCTTGGATGACTCCAATGTATAAGCTTGTTAATGTTTGGAAAAGGCAATAAGTTGAAAATTATGATTGTTTTACTCTTCTTGAGAGTCAATTGAAATACTTATATCATGTTTCAATAGTTTTAAGAAGATCGACTCTAGTTTTATTAGCATTATACTTGTAATGAAATATAAATTAAAATGTATTATATCAATAATTTACATGCATCTTTCTCTTAATCAAAATTTTGATTTGACAAAAACATTATTGAGCTAAACATTTTGATAAAGGCCTCATTTTCAATTTTTTAAGAATAAAAAAATTAGAAAATTCCATGCACATATTTTGAATGAATGAATCTATCATCATCATTTTGTCATAATTAGACCAAAATAATTTGACACCATATGTTTCAATTATATGGATATCGTTCCAATTTTCAAACTATGCATGCCTTTTATTTTAAGAAAAAAACAATAATAATAATCTATATTATTAATTATTAATCTATACTAATAATAAACAAAATATCTCCATTTGGTATCCATATTACATTGGATAATTTTACCATTAAACCATTTCTTAAATTTTAAAAATTTCTTCTAACCTATGTAATTTTCCGCTACTTCTATATTATTAATATTTTTTTATTCTATCATGTTTTTTATTAGATGTATTTAATTTTTATCTTTTTAAATTGTTTTACTTATTTTTTAAAATTTAGAAAGACGTGAACTTTAGTTATTAATAAAAGAATACCCTTGTCCATAAATTTTAGACTATTATATTCTTTATTAATTTGTGAACTTCTACTATCCTCTCCTAATAACTATCCATCACACTTTTAGTTATTTTATTTTAACTTTTAAATCTTTTCCTTTTCTTTTTTATTTAAAATATGTAAAATTATTCGGAGTGTCTCTCTCCCCTAATAATAATAATAATAATAAATTCAAAATTTTGAGTAAAATCATCAACAAAAATGGCATATGCATCAAGATTATCTGCTTATCTTACAAATTAATGGTCATGTTATATAAGAGACTTCCTAGAGAATGTTTGAACCAAAATATGGTTGCATAGACAATCATCTCCTATGCCATAATGTCGTGTAAACCGACCCACACATGGTGGAGATGAACCAAGATATTGTATAAAATATCCAATTGGATAAACTTAATTCTTCATGGCTCATCAATTTACACCGAACACCACAAACGCTTATGCCGATACATGAATTAACAGTTAAAAACAATAATTGTTAGTCTCTGATAGCAGCTCAAAGTCACTATATAGCACATAGCAGGATGATCAGTATTCTAAACTTCTACATAGAGATTAAATAATTATATAAATGCTCGAACTAAAAAATGTTCATTTAAAATATTCCGACATCTTAAACATTCAAATATAAAATGAGTGTTGAACATGAAAAGTAGAGCAAGTTGAAGGTTCAGAGTTCAGAACAAAAACGAATTAGAGTTCAGAGTAGAGAAAAATATTGCCAAAGATGAGTTAGTGTAAGTCAAATAGTATAAGCATCGCATAATAGATAGAAGCATGAAAAACCATATCTATTTTGGAATGTCTTTAATTTTAAAACCAAGCAAAATCTCAAGATTGCAACCTCTGAACCTAAAACGATGTTATTTTAAAGGAAAAAAAAGTAGATTTTACCAAAATTTACTCTCTAACACCATTATGACCACTATTAAAAAAGACAACAACACTCAAATTCTGTAACGGGCCACAGCTACTCTGTATCACTATAGTGCTCTATTAATAACCAAGTTAAAAACATCTTGATGTAACTCAAATATGTCCCTTTCATCAGTGTAACGATGGAACTTAGCGATTTAAAAAAATCAACGGAACTAAGTATTATATTTTGCTCCTTTTCATCAATCAAAATATAACCCAAAGAAAATGCTGAAGTTACATAACCCGAGGATAGAATGCAGGATTTCTAACAAACTCCTTACATGACTCCTTATGATCATTTTAAAGTGTTAAGAGCGGGGAGATGTCTCAACAAGTATAATTGTGAAAAGTTAATATTGTGACTACTCATTTGAGCGTGGAGAGGAACAAAATATACTCAAATTTTGTTCTGAGCAAGTGAGGATTTTTTGTTTTCACTTTTTCTGGTAAAAAGTTTAGTGAAGAACTGACAGTGATATTCAATAACTTGTCTGGGTGTCCTAGATACTCAAAGCAAGAACTGAATCTAGGTTGGAATAAAATCCACGGCATACTGCCTGAATTCTTAATGTTTTTTGAAGTTGGAAACATTGGTCCTATCAAGGAATCAATTAAAGGGTGGAGTTCCAAAATCACTTCAAAATGTAAGTTATTTGCGCTCACTGATGCTATCCAATATCAGTTTGAGTGGAAATCTTCCACTGATAATCAGTAACTTATCTAGATATATTGGATACTCATTGGCAGAATTAGATTTGGGCATGAATCAAATGGCACTCTGCCAAACACTCTCTCAGTGTTCCCATCTATAAGAAGATTGTACCTTCATAGGAACAAGTTAAATGGGACAATTTCTGAAGATGTTGGATTTTAGTCTACAACATTTTTTCAAATTATAAATATAGAACCTACCACTGCTTCCTCCACTTCAAATATATAAAGCAAAAACACAAAAAATTATATAAAAAAAAAACAAAAACAAAAATTACCAAGTTCAATCTTATCCTAATCTTCCATAATCAATTACACAAATTAAATGATTTTGCACTCCTAGCAAGGGTGCGGGGAGAAATGTTATCGGTGGAACAACATATTTCTTCTGCCTTAAAGTTGTTTCAAATACAGAAACAACATATAAGATGATCAACCCCGACTCCTCCAAGTGGCTTCTCAGTTGTCAAAGCTTGGCTCAACCCTTCCACAACGACCACTTCATCCTCATAAATTTTATAATTTTTTTTTTATATTTGTAGTGTCCACTACTCACCAAATAACGCACATGATAAAAAGTTATCAATGTAACATTTGTAACTTTATGCTTGTGATGCTTTATTCTCCTTGTATTATACTCAAGTATGTATATCAAATGCATTTTTAAAGTACAAGAAAATTAGCATTAGTAATGACTCAATTTATATGTAATTTATCAAAAAAATCTCACTAAAATTTTCATGACTTAAGTATTAGTGACAAAAAGAAAATTTTGTCCCTTAATGCTTTGACTTTTGTGGCATTTCTAATGTAAGAACTCTATTATTGAGTTCTTAATTAATTTTTTATTAGTGAGTCCTTTGTTTAAGATCGAGTACTCAGTACTAATTTTACTCTAATTAATGGTATAACTTAATTGATTTCTTAATTTATTTTTTAGTAGATACTATTTTATCTTTCCACTCACACAAGAATAATCTTTTTTAGTTTTAATTTTTTTTTTCAGTTAAACAATCTTGATTGTAGTTGCTTATATAAGAAACTTCTATACAAACTCCATTATAAGAACTCATTTGTTCTAACAGTATTCTCAAGTCACTTAAGCTTAAAAACCAACTTAATTGCAATTGCATTGGAGTTGTTCTTAGAAAAAGAAAATTAATGAGTTTAATTTTCATTCATATTATTGATGTAAATAAATATATATTATCAACCAATTTCAAACTATTTTGAATATAATTTGTAAATAATTATAATAAAAATTAACAGGTTTATCAATGCCCTATTTAATAGTCCATCGTTAGATTGATAATATAAAAAAGTCTTTACATTATTATTACATTTTTCTTAAATTAAAATATTATCGGTGCAAAAAATTAACTTACATTGTATGAAATACCAAGTTTAATTTATTGTTTTATGTATTGCGATGACGGAATTTTCGTAGGCTAGCTTTTTGGTGTTTTGTCTACAAAGTCGTACAAGGAGCCACAGAATCTATAAAAATTTCCACATTTATTGTTTTAAATAATATTGTGATGACAATGTCTTTTCTAAATTAAAGGAGCCACGCCGGCCACTTCATAAAAATTTCCACAATTATTATCTTAAATAATGCGATGACGGAGGCCAAGTTACTTTTATAGAAATTTCCGATTATCTGTTTTCCAGGGCCAACAAATTCATATATTCAAGATGTAGATATTCACAAAACATCAGAAAATCAACACAAAATCCATGACATCTATGAAGATTAAATTATTATCAACAAAATCCATGACTTATACGGACCATGCATATGCATTGAATACTACATACATGCGTAAAAGTTACATGTTTAACTTGATATCATCAAGAAATTTTGTGTGGATAATTTTTTTAAAAGATGTTTAGCTTCATAGAAAAGGAGGAGCTCTGACAACAAAAATGAAAGAAAAGACGAGTCTGTATGGGTAACAAGTGTGAGTAAAAGAAGCTCTACCAAAAAACATGAATGAAAAAGGTTTATTATCTTTTTTAGTTTTTAATGAAAGAAAAGACGAGTCTGTATGAATAAACCTTTTTTATATTTTTGCTTTTAATTTTTAATAAATGTTTTAGTGTTTTTGGTCATTCTAATTTTTCTCTGTTACCAGTTTTGGTCTTTATTAACAAGTAACAATTACTTACCTAGCTTATAAATTAAAATAAGCTAACTAATAAGTTATTAATTTGTTTTTTCTTAATTTTACCCTTTGTAAGAGACTAAATCCTTTTCCTGTACCTAACTTTTCTTGGTATTTTTTAATTTATATTTAATTCACATATTACAAATTAAAATTAAAAAATTATGTTTGATATATAATAGTTCGTCATATTTTTTTTTACAACAAAATAAGAAATAAATATATCAAATACTTAGATCTTGCTTGGAATTTTCTCCATGGTTCAATCCCTTCTCAACTTGCAGCATCTTGATCTCAGCATCAATATTGATTTGTCGAACAATCATTTTTTTAGAAGAAACCCCAGTGAAAACAGAGAATTTATTTGCATTGGTCTCATTAAATTTATCAAGAAACAAATTGACTGGAAAAATTCCTTCAAATATTAGAAACCTAAGGTCGCTTGAATTTTTTGATTTGTTAAGAAACCTGCTAGATGGTTCAATTCCTCAAAGTCTTACTCAAATTAATCGACTCTTCATGTTAGAGAGTTTTCGATGCCTTAAGTTCAATATTTACTTTTTAGTCGTGAAGTTTACATGAGTATGGGCATTCGGAATCTTATTCAAGCGTTCTTGGCAACATGCCTATTTCAGGTTCTTGAACAATTTACGAGACAATATTTGTGCCAAGGTAGCAATGTTCCCTAATAAAATATCAAAGGTAGCTAAAGGTTAGCATGCATGTAATAATATTATAGCCCTTCCATTTCTTTTGCTTTTCATATAGTTTATGTAAGCAACTTGTCAGATTTTTTTTAATAAAAAAATATAACTATAAATAAAATCAGCTTTCTAAGTATTTTTTTATCGTTATTATGCAATGATCTCAAGTAAATTGTTCATAAAATATTAATTGGTAACGTATATTTAATAACTGATAAAGTAATATTATATAGTGAATTGTAACGGTAAGATTTGATGACTTTTAACTATTTTTAGTATAATTAATTTTGAAGAAGAATATGATAATTTCAAGTCAGAACATAATGACAGAGATACTAATTTTGCAATACAGTGATTAACTTCTTTTCGTAACAATAATATAAATGAGATTTATTGTGAAGAACAATTAAACGTGTAAATGTAGCATGCTAAATAATCAGGATAATGATTTCTTGCTCGTTGGAATGTTGGGTGCATCTAGTGTTTATAATAATAATTATTATTATTATTTTAAAGTGTAGTTTTTTGTTCTCATAAATTAGAAATTTTGTGTTTATTAGTTTTTTAATTATATATTTTAAATGTGAATGTGATTGCCTTACGATATACGATCAAGTTTTTTTAATTTCTTGACCGGAGACTTTTCTAAGTCTTCCCCACTGATGAGGTAGTAAAGAAGACCCTTTGGATACTTGCAATAAATTATGACTGCCCCAACTGTTGAGAAAGTGCCTTCCATTGGATTTTAAATATAATCAAATCACAGGCTCTTTACCTGACCTTTCAGTATTCTGATCTCTAAAATCATTGTTTCTTGATGGAAATAAATTAAGTGGAAAGATACCTGAAGGCATCCGCTTACCATTTCATTTGGAATCTCTGTCAATCCAATCAAACTCTTTAGAAGGTGGAATTCCCAAATCATTTGGGAACTCATGTGCTTTGAGCTTACTGGATATGTCTGGTAACAATTTGAATAAAGAGCTTTCGGTGATAATCCATCAATTGTCTGGGTGTGCCAGATTCTCGCTGCAGGAACTGAACTTAAGAGGAAATCAAATCAATGGTACGCTTCCTGACCTTTTAATACTTTCTGCCTTGAAAACATTGGATCTTTCAGAAAATCAATTAAATGGAAAAATTCCAGAGTACCAAATTGCCATCTCTGTTAGAGTCTTTGTCAATTGGATCAAACTCTTTAGAAGGTGGAATTCCCAAATCATTTGGGGATGCATGTGCTTTGCGCTCATTGGACATGTTTAATACTAGCTTGAGTGAAGAGTTTCCAATGATAATCCATCACTTGTCTGGATGTGCTAGGTATTCATTGGAACGATTATATCTAGGCATGAATCAAATCAACGGCACACTACCCGACCTCTCAATATTCTCATCTTTAAGAGAATTAAATCTTCATGGAAACAAGCTAAATGGAGAGATTCCTAAAGATAATAAATTTCCACCTCAACTGGAGCAACTAGATCTGCAATCAAAATCCTTGAAGGGTGTGCTCACTGACTATCATTTCGCTAATATGTCTAAGTTGTACTTCTTGGATTTATCTGACAACTCTTTATTGGCCTTGGCATTTAGCCAAAATTGGGTCCCACCATTTCAGTTGAGCCACATAGGATTGCGATCTTGCAAGCTAGGTCCAGTATTTCCCAAATGGTTGGAGACACAAAATCAATTTGGGGATATTGACATTTCAAATGCTGAAATAGCAGATATGGTTCCAAAGTGGTTTTCGGCTAATTTAGCATTCCGAGAATGGATTTCAATGAATATTTCATACAATAATCTCCATGGTATAATTCCAAATTTTCCAATAAAGAATATTCAATATTCCCTAATTCTTGGACCAAATCAATTTGATGGCCCTATTCCCCCATTTCTGCAAGGTTCCATGTTTCTTGATTTATCCAAAAATAAATTCTCAGATTCTCTTTCATTTTTATGTGCGAATGGTAAAGTTGAAACTTTGTACCAATTAGACCTTTCAAATAATCGTTTCTCTGGAAAAATTCCGGACTGTTGGAGCCATTTCAAGTCATTATCTTATTTGGACTTAAGTCACAATAATTTTTCAGGAAGGATACCTACATCCATAGGATCTCTTCTTAATCTTCAAGCATTGCTATTGAGAAACAACAACTTAACAAATGAGATACCTGTCTCCTTGAGGAACTGCACAAATCTAGTAATGCTAGATATTGCAGAAAACAGATTATCAGGGCTCATCCCTGCTTGGATTGGGAGTGAATTACAAGAGTTGCAATTTTTAAGTTTGGGAAGAAATAATTTCCATGAAAGTTTACCATTGAAATTTTGCTACCTAAGTAACATTCTACTCTTGGATCTCTCACTAAACAACATGTCTGGGCAAATTCCTAAATGCATAAAAAAATTTACTTCAATGACTCAAAAGACATCTTCAAGAGATTATCATGGTCATTCATATTTTGTAAAAACCAGTCAGTTTTCAGGTCCTCAACCATATGATTTGAATGAACTCTTGATGTGGAAAGGTTCAGAACAAATGTTCAAAAATAGTGTGTTACTACTTTTAAAAAGCATTGATCTCTCAAGCAATCACTTTTCTGAAGAAATTCCACTGGAAATAGAGAATTTATTTGGATTGGTTTCATTGAATTTATCAAGAAACCTTTTGACCGGAAATATTCCTTCAAATATTGGAAAGTTAACATCACTTGACTTTCTTGATTTGTCAAGAAACCATCTAGTTGGTTCAATTCCTTTGAGTCTTACTCAAATTGATCGACTCGGCATTTTAGATTTGTCACATAACAATCTATCAGGAGAAATTCCAACTGGTACACAATTACAGAGTTTCAATGCCTCATGTTATGAAGATAATCTTGATCTTTGTGGACCGCCACTAGAGAAATTGTGTATTGATGGGAAGCCTGCACAGGAACCCATTGTTAAAGTTCCTGAAGATGAAAATTTGCTTTTCACCCGTGAATTTTACATGAGTATGGCAATTGGATTTGTTATAAGCTTTTGGGGCGTTTTTGGTTCAATCTTAATAAATCGTTCTTGGAGACATGCTTATTTCAAGTTCATAAGCAATTTCTCAAATGCTATTTATGTCATGGCAGCCGTTAAAGTTTTCAAGTGGCATCAGAGAGGATAGCTGGTAATAATATTTTAGTCTTCATATATATACTTCATTTTCCTTTATATGATAAATATATAGCAGTCACAGACCTTAGTTTACAACTAGATGACGTTTTTCTCTTTTGTTTTGACCTTTAGACCCTCAATTAATAAAAAAAAAAACAAGTATTCATCAACACGAACCTTAATTTACTATCACACTGCAGGTAAACAAGTTGTAGTTCGGTTTTCTTCTTAAAAGAAGACTAGCTAGAACATACATATATATATATATATATATATATATATATATGAACTAGTTTTAACTAAAGATGAACAAGCAGTTATATAATAATGAAAAAGAAAAGTTGAACATGCATGCATGTTGCTTTTGCAGTTCCGAAATCTAGATTATATTGTTTATAAAATACAAATTTGAAATTGAATATTCTAATCATGATACGGTGCTTGAAAATATATATTGAATGAGTTGTGCATATATATTCGAGGAATCTAAATCTTGATATTTTAAATATTCTTACCACAAAATGTGTTTTAACATAACTACAAATCATCTTTTGGAATTTTGTTAATACTGTAATATAATCAATTTTTGATAAATGTTTTTCTAAAAAGTATATAATAAGTTCAAAGAGTCTAATTACTAATTAGTATTAACTTCAATGTGTTGGAGTTTTACATGGGCATATATTAATATTAATATATTTAATTTTATTTATTTTTATACCATTTCATATTAGTTAAATAAATTAAAGAAATGATTATTAATATTGTTATATTAAATTGAGTAGGTTATAAAACTTCTTTACACTAACATTTCATATTAAACAAATCAAAATACTTTTACCTATTTTCTAATCCCAAAATAATAGCTACATACAAATAAAGTATAGTTTTCTTCTTGATATATATTTTTCCTCCTTATAAATACTTTTACCTATTTTCTATCTCACGTTCTACTTTTTGATATAGCTTTTAGTGTTGGTGATTTTCTTGGCATTCCAATTTTTTCTCTATTCTTTTATTATTTCTAGTTGAGGACAAATTTTGAAGGATCGATATTTTAATTTTTGGCAGAAAAATTCTGAATTGTAGGTGCCAGCTTGTTGAGGTGGAAAATGCAAAGAGACACTTTTAATTTGGAGGTGAGAAGGCATCTCTCACAGTTGCATTTGGAGACCGAGAGAGAATTAAGGAAGGCTTCTAGAGCTTTAGGGAGCCAATTGTGATTGTGATCCATCTAGTTTATTTTCCTTTTTAATTTCTAAGCATTTTGTTTGTAGTTTGGCAATTAAATCTGAACTGGTTATTTTGTATGAAGTTGATGAATCTTCATAATAATGGGAACTGAGAGGTTTGGTTATTGCTTCTTCATTTTTGGGTCATGCTATTTGATTATGTAGAAATAGAAAACCGTGTTTGATCTAGGGATTTTGTTGTGCTTTTGTAGTGCTTTTGTACATTAGTCTCATGATTTCATTTAAGGAATTAAGTTATATGAGATTAAAAGGATTCATTGCCAAGAAATTGAATGTGAATTACTGCAGCAAAAACTGATCTTAAACTTGGGCAAAGTTGTTTGGACTAGGTGGAAATTGGGTTGTTACTTCAACAATCCGTAAAATCAAAACTTAACTGTGACAGGTGTGAGCACTATGTCCCTTCTTTGAGCAGAGTTGGCAAATAGTGTTGGAGTAGGAAGAGATAAGATGCTTGCCAAATAGTGCATGACGATCCACACGTCATTTAGAGAAGATGTGTGTGGTAGAACTTGTGCTTTTCTGGGAATCATGATATCCCTGTGACATTTGGGATATAGTGAGACATTTGGGCTTGCTTTGAGTTCAACATCTCTGATGAAGGACTTCTTTCTTTGTTAAAGGTATCATTGAGGATGAATGGTCACAAATCGAAAAATAAATGTAGCATTCCACAATCTAAAGGAAGTAAGCGAGCTGTTGTTTCTTCCTCGAACCTCCTTCACCATACAAATCATTCCAGTGCTTCAACTCATTCATTACAGATCCTTCTGATGCAAAACTTGCAGCCTCTTGCATTTAATCAGATATCCGTAAGTTCATGAATTTACAAAGTTTACGGCAAACCCAACATCTTTTCTAAAGAGGCAAAAATACTCAAATAAATAATCATTCAATTTATCTTTTTTATGTTTCGTGCATCTTATGTTGGGTTTTTGACTTACTTGATGGTATTTTAATAACATGTGAGTAAATTTTGCTAATGTTGTGTTAGGTCTCCAACTTTCTTTACTTTGTAACGTTTATCACAACCAAAATCTTTTCTAAAAAGGGAGTCAAAATGTTCAAATAAATGAACATTCAATTTTTTTTAATGAATATTACACATTACTCGAATAGTTTCAATACCTTAAGCGATTCTCTCTATTATTTTTTTAAAAATTCAATATCATTTCAAGGTTTAACACTTTAACCACTCTTATTCACACAATTAAATACAAACCATTCAAAAAAAGATAAAATCAACCAACACACAAGTTATTTTTTACCCAAAGAACTACATAAGTCTGATTTTCTCATTATACTTGGGGATATGTATGAATAAAGGAAAACCCTTTGTTGACCTCAAACACTAGGAAAAAAAACATGAAATTTCCTCTTTACTAAAAATAAAAATTTGTTTTATTTTTTTAAATTAAACAAAATATAGCAAACATAATTCATGTTCTGAAAGGAAGATAAATAATTAAGAAGTCGCTTTTATTTTTATTAGACTGAATTAAAGGTTGTCATCTTCATGACGGAGATGACGGATAAGTGAGGTGTTAATACCTTCCACGTAAATAATTTTTGAATCCTTTTTTTCTCAAATTGTAAATCATTTCTTATTTTTTTTTTCTGACGTTTTCCTTAAATAAACATTGATGACAACTTCTCAATTTTCTTTTGAAAAGTTCACTTGACCACCACATTGGGACAATGACAATATTATTTACAAAAGAAATTATAATAATAATAATAATATGTTGCGGAAAACATAAATCATATTTCTTTTTTTTTAAAGAAAATAAATTCATAGTTCTTGTTTTCAGTGTTACTTACAAAAATGTTACTTTTGAGTCCTATTCTCAAAATTTTAAATAAGAGAGAAAAATGTTGTAAAAAAGTATACCAAAAAATTTATAATTTTTTATTCAAAAAAGATAAGATGTTACTTCCATGTTTGGTTTGGTTTAAAATAAAAATTATGAAACTTAAAAACTGATTATCAAGAAATAACAATAGGTTTGGGGAGTAGGCTCATGCATCGATCACTAATAAAGAAAAAGCCAACACCTACCAAATTCTAATTCAGAATGTAAACAAAACTAAACCTGGATTGGATTAGAATAAAAAATACCCAAACTAAAGTAAAATCGTCGTTCAAGTATACAGTATACACACCTAGAGAAACAGCACCAAAGTTTCAAGATACAATCATTAAGTTAGTTCCGGTTCAAGTTGTCATTTCAGCAAACACAATAATTTTCAAAAGCAAAAACAATTCTCCCTAATTACCACCAAGTTTGGTTGGCGACAAAACTTATAAGTTTGAATGGTTTAAGACTTAGGATTTTTTTGGTGCAAGATATGAAGATCAATAAATATTGTCTGAATTATGAATTATATACTATCACAGATTTAATAATAAAGTAGTGTTATCATTCTTATAATTAAAAGAAAAAAATATGTTATCTTTTATTTTTTATATAAAAGACCGTACGTAGGTAGTATATTATACAGAACTTACATAAGCACCACTTTTGTTGACACAGAATTCCTTCAAAAGAAATTATCAATCAAAATCAATGAAGTAATAGTCTGTATATTACGTTAGCAAAATATAGACAAAGGTCAATGTGGGTATCTTGCAAATTTTCTAAGTCTTTTTGTTTTGTTCCCAAGTACAAAGTCTATTTATGGGTCATGTCACTTCACAAAATTTTCCACATTTGTTGTTTAGCGCAATGACTGGAATCTTAAATTCTAAGTCTTTATGGTTTTGTTTGGTTCCTACATAGTCATATAAATGGTCATGTCACTATAAAAAAAAATTTCACATCTATTATTTTTGTAGGTAGTGCGATGACTGGAGTATTTTCTACGTCTTTCTTTGTTTTGTTCCAATGGAGTCGTGTAAGGACCATATTACTTATAAAAAAATTTCATACTTAATTGTTTTTTATGTAATGTGATGTTGATTGGAGTGCTTCTTAAGTCTTTCTTTGTTTTGTTTCCGGAAAGTCATACAAGGGCATGCCACTTAATAAAAATTAATTTCCAATTCTCTGTTTGCAAAGTCAATAAATTTATTCTAGATGAAGATATATAATCACAGAACATTTAGGAAAGCTACACAAATGGATGAGAAGATTTAGAAGTTGTTGCGGAAGATGCTGTAAAGGAAAATACTTGAGGAAGCTCTGTTATGAATTAAAATTAAAAATGAGACCAAATAAATTCAGACACGACATAGGCTTCTCTTGGTATTTTTTAATTTGTTAAGTATAAGGAATACTTTGTAATTAACATATTCTGAATCCAACATATAGCAAAAATTGATGAAATAGAAAATTCCACCCTGTGACGTAATAGAACTGCAAATGATGTAACTATGATAAGTCTTATGGCACAAAATATTAATATGAACACGTACTCAATTTGTAATTCCTTAGAGATTAAGGTGTATATATATTTCCAAAAAAAATGTAAAGGGAGGTTAAAAAGAAAAAGAAAGGGGTGTATATATATTAAGTTTTAATCTCAATGATATATTATTTTTAATTTTAAACCAATATTTTTTATTTTTTGTTTCAATTTTAGTCTTCAAACCGATCTTTCTCTTAAGATTCTGATATAACTCATCTCCACTCAAACAAATAAAACACACAATAGACTTTATTTTGAATCTTTCTCCTCACACAGACAGAAAAAAAAAAGGCTCACACCATTCACATTTTTACATGTATAGTAGAATATAGTGGCTTTTTCCAATTTTTGAATGTCATTACTCTTTTTAAGTACGATATTCTATTAGCTATATTTGTCAATCATATATTATTTTCATGAAAAATTGATGATATATTTTTTCAAGTCCTATTAATTAATAAATTTATTCTATATTTGATATTTGATATATTGATGTATAGTAATAATGAAATTATAGCCAATTAAGAATTTTAAAAATTGTAGAAAGTATTGATTTTTGGTGTGAATGGAATTTTTTTAATATATTGAATATTTTAGTTTTTTTTCTCAATATTCTCTTCTTCCTTTTTTTGAATATATATATATATATATATATATATATATATATATATATATATATATATATATATATATATATATTCTTCTTCCTTAAGAACATGAACATGCTCACTTTAATAAAAAAAATTATTTATGGGTCTATTGATATCTAGGCCAAATAGACTAATTAACTTTAGATTTGAATATCCTCTTTAAGTATCATATACTTTTTTAAACCTAATTTTTTCTTCTTCAATAAGAACATGGTCACTTTTTAGACCTAAACCCAATTTGAATGCCAATTCAAGCACGGTATGATTTTAATGTCAATTACATATAATTTGAAGTCCTGCACTTGTTTAGGATGATTTGGATGAAAATAAATTGGGAAGAAGTGAAGTAAAATGAAATGGAAACTTTTGGTTTAGATGGGATGGAAATTAAAATGAAGTAAAACAAATTTATTGGAGTCCAAAAAAAAAATCCTCAAAAACAGTGGTGAAATGGAGGATTATGTTTGAAGTAATATTAATTTTATGGGAGGATTCCTAAATAATATAAAATTCACTCATTTTTTTCATTTTTATTTATCCAAAAAAAAAGATAAATTTTCCACTTCGTTTCTCTCTTATTTCTATCTTTTTTTTCCTCTTTCATTTTTTTCTATTTCATCTCTAATCCAAATAAAGTGCAAAAGTAACAAATGAGTTAATCTTTTTAAAAGTTTTTTTTCTTTCAAAGTGCTGTTTTTTGCTTTCATAAATTGCAAATTTTGTGTTTATTAATTTTCTAATTATTTTAAATATGAAATTGCATTACGATATACGATCAACTTTGTGTGACTTGTTGACTGGAGACTTTTTCAAGTCTCCCCTTGATATATATCGTTTAGAATGTTACATTATTTTTAAGTCTTTTTTATTTATTTATTTATTTGGTTATATATTAAATTGAAAAATAAAAAGAAAAGTGGGAACCTAACTAGGAACTGTGCTGTTGTTGTGTGGGAACTTAAGTACATTTTAGCATCTTTAAACTGAAAACAGTTTAGTCAAAATGCGTAACAAAATATAGGTCAAGTAATTAGTGGACAAAATCTTGCTCATAGTGTTTGCCACCATAGATTTACGTTGTGTTTAGGTCAATTACTTAAAATATTGTTAATTGATAGTTGAAACTTTAGATGAAATTAAAAAGTTTGAATTATCCTGAAAATAGTTGAGGTAGAAGCAAACATGACCACAGAAGTCCTAACTATTATTTAGACGTGTTATAGTACCACCAATACGAGGTCTGATTGGAAACTAGCTGTGTGTCGAACCCATCTCATAGCGTGCATGCGTATATGCTCCAAATCTCTTTAACAAATTAAATACCAAGCTTTTTTTTATCCAATTTCTTCTTTTTTATCTTTTGTTTAATCAAAGATAATAACAAAAGATATATAATAATTCATAAATCTTATTGAACCAGCTAAACTAAATCCCCTAGCTATCCAAATCCCTTTAACTTTTAAATAACAAAATAAAAGTTATACACACTTTTATATTTCAACATTTTTACCATTATTCATAGTTTTAGTTACTTGTTTATATTTTAGAAACGTCATAATACTTACGTCTTTTGCTTTTATATTTATAACATAAATATATAGAATATAACATGTATAATACAAATAATATAAAAAGAGCTGATAATTTAAAAAAACGGGAAAGAAATAATTATAAAATAAACATAACTAATCAGACTATTTGCATCAAAAGAAATTATTTGAATATATTTTACATACTTGGAAGAATTTATGAGTGGTCCAACCGTTGAGAAATGTGACTTCCATTAACCATCCCGATGTTATATATATGCATGCCTATTGGCAGTGCTAAAGTCATCAGTATCATTCTAATTCTCATATTCAGTGGATTCATTTCATCAATCACTTTGCCTTTCTCATCATAATCACCAAAATGCCAACCATGAATCCAGTTCGTTTCAAATACATGCAAGCCATAATAATATTTATGATGTTGCAGGTTCGTTCATGTTTTCTCATTTGAATGTATTTGTGAAAATCACAATTCAAATCTCATTTGATTTCAATGAATTTCAATTTCCTTAAATTTTTATTCAGTTTTGTCATTTTTTTCTTCTTAAAATAGATCATTCTCCTATGTTTTGTTCATTGTTTTTTGGGTTCATAATGTTTCGGATTGAATTAGAGGTTGAAGCACCGTTTGTTTTGCCCCCTTATTTTTTGTTTTCAAGGTTGAACCATGGTATATGTAGATGTTGAACCATCAAATATGATAGTGGTAACAAGGCATAAATAGTGATGACAAAGATAATGACAACAATAATAAAGACAAGGACAATAATAATATTACATTCTATATTTATAATTAAGCTTTAATTTCAATGATATATTATTTTTAATTTTAATTCAATAATTTCAATGATATATTATTTTTAATCTTAATTCAATAATTTTCATTTTTTCCCATTTTAACCTTCAAAATGATCTTTCTCTTAAGATTCTAATATAATCCATTTCGACTTAAACAAATGAAAGATACAATAAATTTTATTTTCAATCTTTCTCTCCGTACGCACACACAAAAAAGGCTCACACCATGCATACACTTTTTTATGTGTAGAGTAGAATATAGTGGCTTTTTCCAATTTTTGAATGTCATTACTCTTTTTAAGTTCTATTAGCTATATTTGTCAATCATACATTATTTTCATGACAAATTGATGATATATTTTTTCAAATCATCCCTTGAAAGTGTCATAGTATTAATTTTTTATTATATTAAGGAGTACATATTTTGGTTGATATATAAGACAAATATAAAATTGATATTAAGAAATTTATTTTATATTTGATATTTAATATATTGCTGTATAGGAATAATGAAATTATAGCCAATTAAGAATTTTAAAAATTATAGAAAGTATTGGGTTTTGGTGTGAATTTAATTGGAATTGAATTGTTTTAATTTATTGAATATTTTAGTTCTTTTTTCTCAATATTTTCTTCTTCGTTTTTTTTAAAGCATTTATGTGTGTGTATATATATATATATATATATATATATATATATATATATATATATATATATATTAAGAACATAGTCACTTTAATAATAAAAAAATCATTTATGGGTCTATTGGTATCTAGGACAAATAGATTAATTAACTTTAAATTTGAATGTCCTCTTCAAGCATGGTATATGTTTTTAAACCCAATTTCCTCTTCTTCGTTAAGAACATGGTCACTTTTTTCAACTAAACCTACTTTGAATGCCACTTCAAACACGTTATGATTTTAATGTCAATTACATATAATTTGAAGTCCTCCACTAGGATCATTTGGAAGGAAATAAATTGGGAAGAAGTGAGGAACTTTTGGTTTAGATGGACTGAAAATAAAATGAAGTAAAACAAATTTAGTGGGGTAAAAAAATGAAATGGGAACTTTTGATTTAGATGGGATGGAAATGAAAATGAAGTAAAAAAATATTTAGTGGGGTCCAAAAAAAAATTGATTCCTCAAAAACAGTGGTAAAATGGGAGGATTTTGTGAGAAGCAATATTGATTTTATGGGAGGATTCCTAAAAAAAACACTCATTTTTTTACTATTTCTATTTAAACAATATAAATTCTCTACCTTGTTTCTCTTTTATTTCTATCTTTTTTTCTCTTTCATTTTTTCTCTATTTCATCTCTAATCCAAACAAAGTGCAAAAGTTACGGATGAGTAATCTTTAGTTTTTTTTAAAAACTTTTTTTTTTGCAACTTCTTGACTGGAGACTTTTCCAAGTCTTCCCTTGATATATATATCGTTTAGAATGCTACATTATTTTTATTTAATTGGTTAAATATTAAATTGGAAAATAAAAGAAAAATGGGAACATAAGCAGCAATTGTGTCATTGTTGTGTAGTGATCGTCACTTTTACTCATAAGAATATATATATATATATATATATATATATATATATATATATATATATATATATATATATATATATATATATATACTAAAGTACATTTTAGCATCTTTAAACTGAAAATCTTTCGGTCGAAATGCATAACAAAATATGGGTCAAGTAATTAGTGCACAAAATCTTGCTCATAATTTTTGCCACCATAGATTCAGGTTGTGTTTCGGACGATTACTTAAAATATTGCTAATTGATAGTTAAAATTGTAGATGAAATTATAAAGTTTGAAAGTTGAAAAGTTAAAAACTGAAAGCTGAAAATATATAAGCCAATGGATTCAATTATATTTGAAGTATTTTATAATATTATCTAATAAATAAATTTTCTCCTAACTTCTCTTTTAAATATATACCAATTTTATTGGTTAATGTTTGTAAAAAAATAATATGAACTAATAAAATTGTTACATATTTAAAAGAGAAGTTAGGAACAAAATTTATTTTAAAATTAAAATAAAAATTCAATGGCATTTGGATGAAAGTTTTCGTTCAAAAATTTCCCTTAAAATAATTATTTTTCTAAAGTAGTTGTGGTAGAAGCAAACAGAACCACAGAAGTCATAATTATTATTTAGAAGTGTTGTATGCCGAACCCATCTCATAGCGGCCATGTTTATATGCTTCAAATCTTTTCAGCAAATTAAATACCAAGCTAAGATTTTTTTTATCTATTGAAATCAAAGATAATATCAAAAAATTTATATTAATTTCCAACTAATTAAATTAACCCCCTAGACTATTCAAATTATTTTAACTTTTAAATAACAAAATAAAAGTTATACACACATTTATATTCAAACATTTTTACCAATATTCATGGTTTTAGTTACTTGTTTAAATTTTAAAAACGTCATAATAATTACTTCTTTTGCTTTTATATTTATAACATAAATGCATAGAATATAACATGTTTAATATAAATAATAAAAAAGGAGCTGATAGAATATTAAAAAAGCGGGAAAGAAATAATTATAAAATCAACATAACTAATCAAACTATTTGGGTCAAAAGAAATTATTTGAATATATTTTTCATACTTGCGTAAAATTTATATTAGTAAATTTAGAGGAAATACAATTATTTTAACTAATTTCCATAAATTTTATTGAAGAGTTTTTTTTATATATTTTATCCGTGTATTACAAATTTTTAAAAATTAAATATCCTAAAAGGATTTTTTTTATTAAAAGTATGAATATCTAAAACTTTTTTTTACTGTTATTTATTAAAAGTAAAAAATAAACTCCAGTTGGTTTGAAATTCATGGAAGGCATAATAATATTAATGATGTTGCAGGTTCTTGTTTCTGCTCAAGACCATATTATGTGCATTCAGACTGAGAGGGAAGCACTCCTCCAATTCAAGGCTGCACTTCTGGATCACTTTGGCATGCTCTCTTCTTGGACCACTTCTGATTGCTGCCAATGGCAAGGGATTCGCTGCTCCAACCTCACCGCCCATGTCCTAATGCTCGACCTTCACGGTGATCTGTTTAATGATGTCCCGCAACGTTATATGAGCGGAGAGATCCACAACTCAAGGGTAGGCAAATCATGTATTCTCGATAGTCATCGTGAACTAGGATTGGTAGAGTGTGAGAGTCTCGAAACTCATTATCTTTCTTGAACCGTCCGATGTTCGAAAAAGAGTCGACCATGTGATCAGTCACGTCTCCTTGTGTTTGTTTGTTCTTTTCAATTTGTCATTAGTGTCTCCTATGATATTATTCTACTCCAAATAGTATGTCATTCACATTCTATTATAGTTGAGATGTCACTCTCGTGAGAAGACTTACTTATGTAATACTATCATTGAGTAAACGAGGATCACCGGATTTAATAGTTAAGTGCAGAGGAGTCTTGTGATCAGAGTAACAGAAAAAGAGTTTCAACTAGACACACATCTTGATATTGAGAATCATATGCGTGATATCTTTTTCTCGATCTTTCGGCAAGTTTCGGGGACGAAACTTCTTTTAAGAGGGGTGGAATTGTAACATCCCAATTTTTCGTAAATAAATTTAAAAAGCTTTTTAGTAATAAATAAATAAATAAATAAATATAGAGCAAATAATAGGCTGAGTACCCTAGGTATAAATAGTTATGTTAAGTCAGCTGCCTCCTTTTGGTCTCATTTTCGTTTTTCCCTTTCTCCTCTCAAAACCCTTTCTTTTTCCCGCAGCCCACCAAACCAGTCTCAGAAAAACGACGATCTCAAACCCGTTCACCGTTGGATCGTCGTGAAATTTGAGTATCATGTTCGCAACACAACTCCGAGCATTCTTACCGTTGGGAATTTCGATATCATGTCTGAATTGAGAGAAAAACCCTTCGCATTGTAGCCTTTTTCTTTCCCGCAGAAACCCAGAGCTGTCTTGGTAAAACTACGATCCCGGTTTCGTTAACCGTTGGATTATTGTGAAATTTGGATATGTTGTTCGAAATTCAATTCCGCACGCTTCCACCGTTGGGATTTGCGAGATAATATTCGTGGAGGGAGAAAAAGGAATCGTATGAAGACAGTACAAGTGGAGGTTTCAATCTCTTCTCCGTCTCTCTGACGTTTGGGAATTCTATCGGAGCAGTCGGATGAATAATTGAAAGAATTTCCAGGAACTGCTAGAGATGTGGCTATCGCTGGCTGAAGACACGTGAGCCCGCTTAGAGGTAAGGGATGAGTTATTCACAGTTGGGGATTAGTGAGAACATGTGTAGGGATCCTTAGAGGATTAAATTGGGATTTTATTTTGGGATGTTTGTTAAATTGCAATTTTTCCTTTATGATTATAAATAAAATATTGATGTCCTGATGAAAATTGCTTGATAAATTGTGCTCTTGATATTTGTATATTTGGACCTATGATTTGGATATAATTGTGTAATATTATTTGAGGGGTTTTAGTCCTCATGTTGTGATAGTCTTTTATATAAATTGTTATATTGAGGATATGAAATGATAATTCAAATTGTGAGTATGTGATGAATTGTAGAATAACATGTTGCTTTGAGATTATAATATTGTTATTGAGATTGAGTATAAGTGTAAAGTTGAACATGTGTTAATTTGTGAGATACGTGTAAACATGTGATGGTGGATTGTGACACTATGAGATGTGAAATTGTGAATGAGTTCTAGTTGTGGATAAGTGTGTAGTTAACACTTGATGTGAAATTACTTGTGTTGTAAGCTATGAATTGTACAATACCCGACCAGCGTTATCTTGAGAAAAGCGTTGATGCGCAGTGTTAAAGAGAAAATCTAGGTTTCCTATTTAGGAACCAGTGTTAAATCGTAGCGCAATTGTGTTGAACGTGTTTAAAACACGAGTGTAAGGTCGTGGGTATTGTATAATTCATGAGCAGTGTCTGCATGTAAAAAAAAATTATTTTAGGGGTTGGACCTGAATCAGGAGGGAGAGGCCCTGACGGACTCTTCGGAGTGTAGGCCTTGGGGGTCACCGGGTTTGAGTGCTCCTTTAAGCCTATGCTGATCTCATATGGTTGGAGCATTCTCGCAAAACATCGTGACCCTGACTGGTCTCCCTATGATCTTACTTAGTGAGAGTGACCTGACAAACCCATTGTGTGGTGTGTCTTGTTATGTACTCCTAAGCGCCCCAGGGTGGTTTTTCACTGACATGGTACCACATTGCATATAGAATTGAGTCTTAGCATAACTATTGCATATGCTTGCTAATTGATGTGTTATTATATCTTGACCGAAGTGTGGGATTCTTGTGTAATGTGATTGATAATTGAAAAGTGAATTTTGAATGACGAAGTGGTGAAGTTACGTGAGCTATGTTTAAGCAAGTGGTATCTCATTTATATAATATATATATTTAATTGTCTTCTTTCTCTATTAGCTAGGAATGTGATAACTCACTCCCTGTGTGTTGTTGTGTTTGGATCCTGTGATGATCTTGAACTTGTGTTCGGGGGAGCAGATGAATAGGTGGATGACTATGAAGAACCTCATGCTAGGGGACACGGGAACACCACGCTCTGATAGGATGTGACATTAGGATATAGGTTATATATTAATTGTATGAGACTTATATGACTTTCTTTGAGTCGAGATGACTTTATTATTTATTTGGACAAGTTTGAATATGATGTAGAAGAAAGTGAATGTGAGCCTTTTACCCATTTGAAAAGCTTGTATTTAAAAATGTTTTAAAAATACTTTTAATTAATATTTGAATTTTTATTCCTTTATTAATATATATGTGAGGGGTAGAGGGTGTCACATCAATGACTCAAAAGACATCTTCACAAGGTCATTCATATTATGTCCATACCAATTACATGGATGGTAATCTAACATATGATTTGAATGCACTCTTGATGTGGAAAGGTTCAGAACAAATGTTCAAGAATAATGTGTTGCTACTTTTAAAAAGCATTGATCTCTCAAGCAACCACTTTTCTGGAGAAATTCCACTGGAAATAGAGAATTTATTTGGATTGGTTTCATTGAATTTATCAAGAAACCATTTGACCGGAAAAATTCCTTCAAATATTGGAAAGTTAACATCGCTTGACTTTCTTGATTTGTCAAGAAACCATCTAGTTGGTTCAATTCCTTCGAGTCTTACTCAAATTGATCGACTCGGCGTGTTAGATTTGTCACATAACAATCTATCTGGAGAAATTCCAACTGGTACACAATTACAGAGTTTCAATGCCTCATGTTATGAAGATAATCTTGATCTTTGTGGACCACCACTAGAGAAATTGTGTATTGATGGGAAGCCTGCACACGAACCAATTGTTAAACTTCCTGAAGATGAAAAATTGCTCTTCACCCGTGAATTTTACATGAGCATGGCAATTGGATTTGTTATAAGCTTCTGGGGCGTCTTTGGCTCAATCTTAATAAAGCGTTCTTGGAGACATGCTTATTTCAAGTTCATAAGCAATTTATCAGACGCTATTTATGTCATGGTAGCAGTGAAAGTTTTCAAGTGGCGTCACAGAGGATAGCTGGTAACAATATTTTAGTCTTCGTATATATACTTCATTTTCCTTTATATGATAAATAGCAGTCACAAATCATTGTTTACAACTAGATGGCGTTTTTCTCTTTTGTTTTAACCTTTAGATCCTCAATTAATAAAAAAAACAATTATTCATCAACACGAACCTTAGTTTACTATTACACCGTAGGTAAACAAGTTGTAGTCCGGTTTTCTTCTTAAAAGAAGACTAGCTAGAACATATATGATATATCTTTGAATGAACTAGTTTTAACTAAAGATGAACAAGCAGTTGTAATGAGAAAGAAAAGTTGGACGTGCATGCATGTTTGTTTTGTATTTCTGAAATCTAGATTAGATTGTTTATAAAATACTAATTTGTAATTTAATATTTAATAATGATACGATGCTTGAAAATATATATTAAATGAGTTGTATATATATATTCGAGTAATCTAAATCTTGATATTTTAAATATTCTTATCTCAAAATGTTTTTTAACATGACTACAAATCATCTTTTGGGATTTTTTTAATCCCGTAATATAAATGTTTTTCTAAAAAGCATATAATAAGTTCAAATAGTTCAATGTATTGGATTTTTACATGGGATTTATTAAAAGTAATATATTTAATTTTATTTATTTTCATGTCATTTCGGGGTATTAGTTAAATAAATTAAAGGAATGATGATTGTTATGTAGGTTATAAAACTTCTTTACACTAACATTTCATATTAAACAAATTAAAATACTTTAACCTATTTTCTAATCGCTAAATAATAACTCAATATAAATTATATATATATTTTTCTTGATATATCTTTTTCCTCGTAAGTTATTAAGTGTAAAATAGAAAATATGTTTGAGGTAGTTTTTCTATCTCATTTTCTACTTCTTTATATAGCTTTTAGCCATGGTGCTTTTTTTGGCATTTCAATGTTTTCTTTATTCTTTTGTTACTTCTAGTTGAGGACAAATTTTGAAGGATCGATATTTTAATTTTTGGCAGAAAAATTCTGAATTCTAGGTGCCAGCTTGTGGAGGTGGAAAATGCAAAGAGATACTTTTGGAGTTGAGAAGGCATCTCTCGCAGTTGGATTTGGAGACCGAGAGAGAATTAAGGAAGGCTTCTAGAGCTTGAGGGAGCCAATTGTGATTGTGATCTAGTTTATTTTCCTTTTTAATTTCTAAGCATTTTGTTTGTACTTTAGCCCTTAAATCTGAACTGGTTGTTTTGTATGAAGTTGATGAATCTTCACAATAATGAGAATTGAGATGATTGAAGTGCTCATCACGCTTGAGATACATCTCATAGTTCTGCAATTTAACAAATATCTCATCAAAAGAGGGCAAGGTGTTTTGCCAATTTAATTATTAAGCAGTACAGTTGCACAATCAATTTACAAATTTCTGATTATATAATACAGCATACCTAAAATGTTTGGTGTAAAATATTCCTACTTCCTACAAAGCCATTGCATCTTCCAAAACCATGCATGACATAATATAAATCCCCTAATACAGGTGCTCATTTGTTTGTAGACAACCGGAAAACCGAGAACCCATTCCCAAACATAGTGCATGACGATCCACACGTCCTTTAGAGAATAGATATGTGTGGTAGAACTTGTGCTTTTCTGGGAATCATGATATCTCTGACATTTGGGCATGCTTTGAGTTCAACATCTCTGATGAAGGAATCCTTCCTTTGTTAAAGGTATATATCATTGAGGATGAATGGTCACAAATCCAAAAATAAAAGTAGCATTCCACAATTTAAAGGAAGTAAGTGAGCAGTTGTTTCTTCCTTGAACCTCCTTCACCATACAAATCATTCCAGTGCTTCAACTCATTCATTACAGATCCTTCTGATGCAAAACTTGCAGCCACCTGCATTTAATCAGATATCTGTAAGTTCATGTACATGGGAAAAGATATTCTATTGGAAATAGACACTTTCCTTCTTCCACTTGTGTGAAATTGTTAGTATGAAATCCTTGGTTACAACTTGCATGTACATGTTGCCATTTTAAGTGGAAATAAAAATGGATCAGATGACTCTAGTGCCATATATCCATCACCGTATTCAATTGAACCAGCATTTTTGAATTCCTGGATTTTAACAAATATCCACTTTTAAATACTTCATGCAGTATTGTACAAATGCCCAAATCAAGTACTCCATAGCCATTTGAGTGAAATTTTAAATTCACCCTACCTGAGTCTTAGCCTCTCTCATGTCTTCCATGTTTAAAGGCCTCAGGGTAATTTCTTGTTCTTCCTTATCTTTATTGTTTGAAGCATCTTCAGAACTTTGGCCTTCTGCTTCTCTTTTCTTCTTTTCCTAATATATCGTGCAATAGATATTTAGTTAAGCTCATACCAAAGTTAATTTGCATGGACATAGATGTTAAACTTAAAATAGTAGAAGTTGTTTAACAACTACCATGTCTGATACGGATGTCACCAGGGGGTATGAATGACACAGGGGGGTCTGCAGGAAGTAAGCACCAAAGGTCCAAGAGGAAGGAACGTACAGCATGGTTGGTATCATGCATCATGCATACATGCACCGTACGTAGGAAAATCGCAAACCATATGATAGCATCGTGTCTTCTAGAAGATGCGTGGGTAGTGGAATAAAGACATATTTGCTGTTAGGATATTTCTGATTGCGTATATGTTTTCCATTTTTGCTTGTCGGACTTGTCCCCTCTATAGCAGCTATATATATGTAAAGAAATGGTGCTTCGAAGATATCAGAAAAATATAGCAGAAAAGTTCCTGCAAGCAAGAAATTTGCAGGGATAACCTCTGGTCTTATTCGCTTCTCAAACTCGTTGTCAGGAACTTCCTGCAAGCAAGAAATTAGTATATAGTAACACAAAAAAGGGGGAAAGTAAAAGGAAATAAGTTTAGAATTTAAATCATACAGCTTCAGCTGCATGGCTAGTAAAATGTTGAGAAAACCAGCGAATTTCCATTTATAAACCAGTGAATTTGCTATTCATTTATTGTTTCTTATCTCTGTTACTACATGGGTAGAATTTGATAGGTAAGATTAAGGAGCATTTTACAGTTTAGCCTAAGTGCTGAGAAAATTTATCTTACCGCTTAATGGTGTGTTTGACAAGCTGTTCACATCCAAGATCAGTAACTAGAAAACCTGGTCTCGAAATTAATGGTGTGTTTACATAGTCATTGGACAAGTATTTACCTATTGGCTGATATAACTAGCTTTCCATTTCCAGTTCGTTTGAAATTAATGGTGTGTGTTTAATAAATTGTTTAATATTATTTTCGATTTCAAATAATATATATATATATATATATATATATTAAAAGAGATATTATTTTTGTGATACAATGGCTAAGTTGCTTTCATAAATTATAAAAGAAATATGAGATTTATTACCAATGAATAACTAAATGTGTAAATGTAGCATGCTAATTAAGTAGGGTCACGATTTCTTGCTTGGTTGAGTGATCGGGTGATCTAGTGTTTATATTCAATATTTTATTTTAATAAAACTATGTTCTATGTAATCTTTTAAAAATTTGGATGAAAAGTTTTCATGATAATAAAATAAAATAGAGATATAATTAGAGAAAATAAGTTGTGTATTAATAATGTTAAATTATTTTATATTGTCATTCAATTATTTACTAATGTGAATATGATAAGTTTGTGAAGTTTTACAAAAATTATATTAAAATTAGTTAATAGTATTAAACTATATTGCCATTGTATAATCATTAAATTAATAATTATTGATGTTCAATACTTAATCCAAAAATATTGGTGATCTCCATTATTACTGTAAATGGTTTTTTTTATAAACTATTGTGATTTTAATCTATCATTAACTTTATGTTATTATTCTTATTGCTTCAATCTCTAGAAATTTCTTTTTATAGGTATAAGAATTTTATTTATTTTCATTTACACATTTTGGAAACTAACATTCTATTTTTCTTTTCAGTGTTCCCATCTTTAAGAAGATTGTACCTTTATAGGAACAAGCTAAATGGGACAATTTCTGAAGATGTTGGATTTCCAGCTCGCCTAGAACAACTAGATTTGAGTTCAAACGCTTTATCTGATAACTCATTGGCTCTGGAATTTAGCCAAAACTGGGGCCCATGTTTTCAATTGAATTAGATAGGATTGAGATCTTGCAAGTTAGGTCAGACATTTCCCAAATGACTTTAGATATATTGACTTTAGCTATCTTGAATCAAATCAATTTGATGGTCCCATTCCACCACTTGTATGAGGTTTCATATTTCTTGATTTATTCCATAACAAAAGATGAACATCCCTGTATAAAAAAATGAACAAGAATAATTTTATTACATTTCTGAAATATAGATTAAATTGTTTATAAAATATTAATTTCTAATTAATAGTCAAATAATGATAGGATGCTTGAATGTGCATATATATAATTAATAGTCAAATCATTTATGATTATATTAATAACGTAATATTATCACTTTTTTTGATAAATTATTTGTTTAAAAAGTATATAATGCGTTGAAAGAGTTTTACTATTATTAACTTCAATTACTAGAGTTTTAAAATGACATCCATTAATATTAATATATTTAATTTTATATCATTTCGTATTAGTTAAATAAATGTAATAAACGATGATGGTAATAAAACTTAAGTAGCGGAGTAGGTTATACAACTTTTACTTATTTTCTGATCGCAAAACTATATACGAAAAATGTTTATTTTTCTTCCTTTTTTATATATCATTTTTCTCCTTGGAAGTTATTTAGTGTCTAATTGAGCATAAGTTTGAGGGGGTAGTTTTTCTATCTCATTGTCTATTTCTTAAGCTTTTAGGCTTTATAATTTTCTTGGGATTTCATATTTTTCTTTATTCTCTTATTATATATATTTGAGGAAAACTTTTGAAGGATATCTTAATTTTTGGGAGAAAAAATCTGGATTATAGGTGCCAGCTTGTTGATGTGGAAAAATGCAAAGAGTCACTTTTGAAGGTCAGAAGGCATCTCTCACAGTTGGATTTGGAGAGAGAATAACGGAAGGCTTTTCTAGATTTATTATTTTCTTTAAAAGTGGATGACTAAGGGATCTTATGTCTTATATATTTTGAGTTAATAATGGGTTGCTAATTTTCCTTGGACTAGGGCTTGAGGGAGCCAATTGGAATTGTGATCTAGTTATTTTTGTATGATATTAAAAAGGTTTATTGTCAAGGAATTGAACTTGAACTACTTTAGTAAAAAATGATCTTAGATTCGAGCACAGTTGTTTGGATTAGGTGAAAGTTAGGTCGTTACTTAAACAATCCCAAAAATCAAAACATAACCTTCCTTCATCATTTGCGAAAGAATTTAAATCAGTTGACTAAATTTCTAGCTAATTCGTTTTAATTTCTTTTTAATATCTAACTTCATTACAAATTTAAATTCAGAGTTTCTTTCAATTCCAATAGCATTCAACTAGTTCGATTTAAAGAAAAATAATTTCAGTTGCACAACTGTAAAAGCAGTATAGTTTAAAGACAATTCAATTTACAAAATTCTACTGTCATATATAATACAGCACACCTAAAATGTTTGGTGTAAAATATTCCTACTTCCTACAAAGCCATTGCATCTTCCAAAACCATGCATTACATAACATGAATCCCCTAATACAGGTTCTCATTTGTTTGTAGACAACTCAAACGAAAACCAAGAACCCATTCTAAAACATAGTGCATAATGATCTACACGTCCTTTAGAGAATAGATGCATGTTGCAGAACTTGTGCTTTTCTGGCATGGGAATCATGATATCTCTGACATTTGGGATATAGTGAGACATTTAGGCATGCTTTGAGTTCAACATCTCTGGTGAAGGACTCCTTCCTTTGTTGAAACGTATCATTGAAGATGAATTGTAACAAATCCAATAATAAAGTAGCATTCCACAATCTAAAGGAAGTGAGTCAGCTATTGTTATCACTGCTTTAACTCATTCATTACGGATCCTTCTGATGCAAAACTTGCATCCACCTGCATATACGTAAGTTCATGTAGATGGGAAAAGATATTCTATTGCAAATAACACTTTCCTTCTTCCACTCGTGTGATATTTAGTATGAAATCTTTGGTTACAAGTTACCATTTTAAGTGGAAAAAAAATGGATCAGATGACCCTAGTGCCATATATCTATTACCGTATTCAATTGAACCAACGTTTTTAAATTTCTAGATTTTAAAAATCCACTTTTGACTAGTTCATGCAGTATTGTACAAATGCCCAAATCAAGTACTCCGTATCCATTTGAATGAAATTTAAAGTTCACCCTACCTGACTCTTAGCCTGTCTCATGTCTTCCATGTTTAAAGGCCTCGCTTTAATTTCTTGTTCTTCCTTGTCTTTATTGTTTGAAGCATCTTCGGAGCTCTGGCCTTCTGCTTCTGTTTGCTTCTTTTCCTAAAATATGATGCAACATATATTTAGTTAGATCTTCAGCTCATACCAAAGTTTGCATGCATGGAGATGTTAAACTTAAAACAGTAGAAGAAGTTGTTTAATAGCTACCATGTCTTTCATTCTCTTCCTCATGGCCTCATGCTCTCCTATTCTAGTCCTCTGTCCAATCATACTATCAACCTTAGCAGGCAGTGTGAACAGAGCTCAAATGTTCTTTTCATCCTCTCCAAAGCATTTTGATGTGAATGAAGGTTGACATTGAGACATGAATGAAACTTGAACACTAGCTTCATTTGCAATTGCCTTTGCTAGCATTTTTTTCCAGTACCAGGAGGCCCAAAAAGAAATATAGCTCTGTTTGAATTTGGGTCGCTGATTTATTGATCACCATTTATATGCTCAGAATCAACTATGTTTAAGTAGACAAGAAGCATAGAAAAGTGCAAACGACATTTGTTCCATCATCTAAAAGAGGGAGACGCTCTAATCTCAAATATAATGCTATGTTTAACCAGAAAACTAATATGAATGATAAGAAATCAACAATAAGTGTTACGTGCACATAATTAGCACTAGGTAACATTTGTATAACAACATAAGCCATCTTTTGATTACAAAAAGTACACATTAAAGTATGATATCAGGAAAACACCACACATTTATCAGGAAAGATGCATCATTCATCTCCTGCAGCTGCCCTGTTTCCAACCCAATACTGATACTAAAAAAATGCAACAATCTATTTATAATATATAATTTCTGAGATGTGCAACAATAGGCTTACACATCATTACTTATTTTTTCGCATCATGCTTAATTAGTAAGAATCATTAGAAGCTAAAAATAAATTTTAAAAAAGCTGAATTTCATACCCTGCTGCACGCAATAGTTCAACGTAGAATTAAGCCTTTAAATAGTACCCCCTACTACGTGTTCGAATTTGTTGCTGTCATAACTGAGGATGTTGAAACCTGATTTGGCTTCAGATATGAGAAAGAAGCTTGATGGTTTTACCATATTCATCAATGGGGAAACTGAGGATATGAAGGAAGCAAACATGGGGAAAAGGGACCTGTAATCTTTAGAATCAGAGCTGAAGTATGATTTTCTAAAGATTTTAGCATGGCATAGTGCCTTTTTGACAAGCTCTGGTATAATTCGTATTCCTACGGAAATGTATTCAATTGATTTTCATTCATTTTTTGTATTCATGACTATATTTATCCTAAGGAATTCTAGAAGTAGAGGAGTTGTTCAATACTTCAGATTCATGGCACACTAAGAATGGTTTTTCTTTTTTATTTTCTCGCTAAACTGTTTTTCTATATAAAAAATTGGGTATTTAGCTACTTCCCAATACTTTTTCTTATTTTCTCTCTCATTTGTTTGGTTATTATTTGCTCAATTTTTTCTGGCATGCCATTACATTGCAGTGGCTATATCTTTTTACAAACTATAAGCACTTCAACCATATAAGTGTTTGTCTTTGCTAAACCCCAATGACCGGTGTTGTAAAGTCATTAAAGAGACCAACATGCCCTGTTGATGCAGGAATCTCTCACAAAAGTTGGATATGTAGCTACTTCCTCAATACTTTTTCTTTGATTTCTCTTATTTTCTATGATTTCATAATTTAAAAGCACATTTTACTACTTCCTTATTTCTTATTAGCTATGACTTCATCACTTATTTTTGCTCAACAGTTCTACAGAGGAGACCTTTTGTTGAACAAAATTATTGTACTTTGCACCAGGGAACAGAGAGGATTAGGCACAATCCCCCTTTCTTATTAGGCGCTGTGACTTCATCACTTATACTCATTAATCAAATTATTACTAAGTACATTAAGTTCTTTGAAATCTTCATATATTTATTGAGTTTCTCGTAACTTATACTAGATAGGTTAATGTATGACTAGTCACTGTTCCCTATACCAACATTTATGCTTATATTCAATTAGTAGATCAAATTATTATTAAGCATATTGAGTTATTCAAAATCTACGTCAGAAAATCATTGAGTTTCTCATAACTTGTATTAGACAAATCAGTGTATGACTAGTCAATGCTTAGTGTACTAATATTTATACTTGTATTCAAGCCATTGATCAAATTACTATTATGTATATTGAGTTTTTCAAAATCTCCATCAAATATTTATTAAGTTTCTCGTAACTTGTATTGAACAGGTTAGTGTATAACTAGTCAACACTTAATGTACCAATATTTATATTTGTATTCAATTCATTGACCAAATTACTACTAAATATATTGAGCACTTGAAAATCTTTGTCAAATATTTGTGGAGTTTCTCCTATTCGGGATTAGACATATCAATGTTTGACAAAAATAGTTGAGCTAGTGCATCAAAATTTGTGTCTATATTCAGTTTTATCTTTTGGTAAAATTTTTGGGGCAAGATTAACTAATGAGTAAGCTATATGTATTCTTAATTGTTTCCCTTAATTTACTATGGAACTTGTTATATGTAATAATTTCTCTATTATTTGATTTAATAATTATTCATGATAGTGACATTTTGTTTATGCTCTAACACCATTTTTTATTTTATTTTTCAATTGACTTGCTTTTTTATTTATTTATAAGTATCAAAGATAAGTACCAAGAGATTTATAATAATTTACGCATCCTATTTAATGAACTAAGATAGACTCTCTCAATAACTACCTTGATTTCAATATTTTGTTCATGCTTAAGATTTTGTCGTTAAAAAATAGACATAATAATTCTCTATGCTCACACCTAATTATTTTTTTTGCATTATAATATTTTAATTTTAAATCAAATTAATCTTATTTCCACCTTTTTTTATCCAAACCTCGTAATTTGGGAAGGGGTATAATTGATGTAGTGACGCCGGCCTTTTATAAGAAAGGTCTTATTGTGAAACATGTGTGAATATTTAAATTGGTTTTCAGTTTTCAAATATAATTTTAAAAAAAACACAAAATTGGATCTAAAATAATTTTTAACTCAATTTCAAAATGTTATTAGTGTAATTTTTGCTACTCTACCCTACTACTGTCGTCACTATCATCATCACATTTCTACCAACACCTCCGCCATTATCATCGCCATCATTCCACCACATCACCATTGTCATCATCACTTGGATCCTGCTACCTTCATCTCACCATTATTTTATAGTGGAGCAAAATAAGATAAAATAATTGATTCATTTTATTTATTTTCAATTTACAACATCATTTTAAAAACTAAAAACAAAGAATAAACCGAAATTCAAAACTAAAGCTGGTTTTAATTTTAAAACTAAAACCGAGAAACTCAATAATGAAAATTTAGCTCTAGAAAAGATAAATTGATTTAAATAGGGTCATGACAAAATTTTGCTAGCTTCTATTTTAGTCTGCTTTGCTTTATAATATTTACATTCAAATAACTCTTTTATAACAAAACAAAAAATAAAAAAGCTATTTATTGATTCTACATATAAAAAGATTAAGTATGCTATTTTTTCGGACAAAATTATGGTGTGTTTGATGATGATGTTGCAGGTTGTTTGTGCTGAAGAGGAAATAATGTGCATTGAGAGGGAGAGGGAAGCACTCCTCCAATTCAAGGCTGCCCTTCTGGATCGCTATGGCATGCTCTCTTCTTCGCTGCAGCAACCTCACCTCCCATAATCTAATGCTCGACCTTCACAATTAATGGAACTATAAGTATTATATTTTTCTCCTGTTCATCAATCAAAACATAACCCAAAGAAAATGTTGAAGTTACATAGCCTGAGGATAGAATGCAGGATTTCTAACAAACTCATTACATGACTCCTTATGATCATTTTAAAGTGTTAAGAGCGGGGAGATGTCTGAACAAGTATAATTGTGAAAAGCTAATATATATTCTGACTACTCATCTAATGTTAAGATAGATGTATCCCTGACCTAATCATAGATGAAGGTTTGTCATTCAGAAACTAGGAACCTGAACTAAATCCGTCAAATTATATAGGATGGGGAAATTTGAATAGATCAAACAGAAATTCTGAATATTATTAACTATGGATCTAGGTCATTTCATGCAACTTTATTCCTGACAGAATAACATAATCAATTCAAAATTTGAATCAACGTTTAATAAAACTTAAAAATATGCATATGAAACTATAGTTTGCGGAGGATGCTTTTCGTTAATTCGAATTTAATCTACCTTTACAATACGTTTTGTTAACAATATATATGAGAAAGAGATTAAATCACAGTATACATATATAATTCTAAGAGAGTTACATAAATCCTTATGCGTTGATCTAATTTTAATCTAATAATTATAATTAAAATATTTTACTCAATCACGTGCCTCTGATTTCAGCCTCCCTCATCCCCACCGTCCTAAAATTCTTTGTTCAAAACCTTGATTGGTTACCACGCATCTCCCTCTGTCGTTCTCAAGGTTCCCATTCTGCATATTTTCGATTATTGGTTCTATACAATTCATATATATTTTTCTCTCATTTTTTTTCTGATTCACAGTCGTCCACTTCCGTCTACCACTTACTTTGTCTTTTGGAGATTCGTCCCCTATCTTTCTTTTTCACAATTTCTGTCTGGTTTTCATTGACACACCTACTTGTTGTTCAAGAGTTTGGCCATTTTTGAATGAATTAAAGCTTATTAACGTAAGGGATCAAAAGAATGAATTACATAAAACTAATAAAAGGCCTTCTCCACAGCTGAATTTTAATTGGTATGTGCTATTTATATCAACCTAACCCCATTCTCTTAATTTGATTCCTCTCAATTCAAGGTTATTTTTATGCTCTCACAATTCAAGGTAGCATCTTCACAAGCAAGTATGCTTCTTCAATTAATAATTTTAAGGAATAATTAAGTTTTAGTCCTTCAATTTTTTTTTAATTATAGATTTTAGTTCTTAAATAAATATTTAACTTGTCAAATTCCTCAAAATTTTGTTTAGTTATGACTTTTAGTTCCTGTCATATGATGAAGTGGTGTCCTGGGAAACTGACACCTGTCATTTTTCCCATTATTATTTTATGAAGTTGATATGCTTGCAGCTTTTAACAGCTAGAAATGGCTTCCTCACCCAACCATGGCTCTGGACTTATAAAAACAAAACCACTTATTCGGTGACAAAAATCCAGATCTGGACCTCCCTCGTGGCTTTACCTTGTTAATATTCGCGTTGATTTTAACATTCAGGCACATCCATCATCGCTCTCAATTTTATTTTATTTTTTCTCTCAACGGACACACCTCTCCAATTCTCACTACCCTCTCTCATAATTTTGGTAGCAGACATATGTTCATCAGACGCACATGCTGCTCTCACATTCTAGCTATATGTATCATTTTTAGTAATTTGACCAATATTATTGAACACCCTTTGATGTATATATCATATCTTGAGAGTGATAAGAACAGAGACAAAGAGATATTTGATTGATGATATGATAAAGAAACATTGATGTAAATAAGTTTTTTGTGTTTTTCATTTTGGATTTTTTTTAAAAGTCTTATTTTAGTGTTTTATGTTTAGGAGTGAATCATTTTAGTCCTTTCATTAATTTATCATTAACCTTCTTTATGTTTTAAATTTTAAAATAATTAATTTATGATAAATTTTAGTCTACAACATTTTTTCAAATTATAAATATAGAACCTACCACTGCTTCCTCCTCCACTTCAAATATATAAAGCAAAAACACAAAAAATAATAAAAAATCAAAAACAAAAATTACCAAGTTCGATCTTATCCTAATCTTCCATAATCAATTACACAAATGAAATGATTTTGAACCCCTAGCAAGGATGCGGGGAGAAATGGTATCGGTGGAACAACATATTTCTTCTGCCTTAAAGTTGTTTCAAATACAGAAACAACATATAAGATAATCAACCCCGACTCCTCCAAGTGGCTTCTCAGTTGTCAAAGCTTGGCTCAACCCTTCCACAACGACCACTTCATCCTCATAAATTTTATAACTTTTTTTTTTATATTTGTAGTGTCCACTACTCACCAAATAACGCACATGATAAAAAGTTATCAATGTAACATTTGTAACTTTATGCTTGTGATGCTTTATTCTCCTTGTATTATACTTAAGTATGTATATCAAATGCATTTTTAAAGTACAAGAAAATTAGCATTAATAATGACTCAATTTATATGTAATTTATCAAAAAAATCTCACTAAAATTTTCATGACTCAAGTATTAGTGACAAAAAGAAAATTTTGTCCCTTAATGCTTTGACTTTTGTGGCATTTCTAATGTAAGAACTCTATTATTGAGTTCTTAATTAATTTTTTATTAGTGAGTCCTTTCTTTAGGATCGAGCACTCAGTACTAATTTTACTCTAATTAATGGTAAAACTTAATTGATTTCTTAATTTATTTTTTAGTAGATACTATTTTATCTTTCCACTCACACAAGAATAATTTGTTCAAAACCTTGATTGGTTACCACGCATCTCCCTCTGTCGTTCTCAAGGTTCCCATTCTGCATATTTTCGATTATTGGTTCTTTACAATTCATATATATTTTTCTCTCTTTTTTTTTATGATTCACAGTCGGCCACCTCCGTCTACCACTTACTTTGTCTTTTGGAGATTCGTCCCCTATCTTTCTTTTTTACAATTTCTATCTGGTTTTCATTGGCACACCTACTTCTTGTTCAAGAGTTTAGCCATTTTTGAGGTAGCAGTTTTTGCTAATAAAATATCAAAGGTACATGGCTGAAGCTTAACAGGTAATAATAATATTGTAGCCCTTCCATATATATAGTTTCTTTTGATTTCCATATAGTTTATATATATGAAAGATTTCATATATATTATAATTTTGGATTGTGATAGTAAGATTTCATAATTTTTAAATATTTTTAATATAATTAATTTTGAAGAGATATGGGATAATTACTAATTAAGTTTATTTGAGAGATGATATATATATATATCAAAAGAGATATTATTTCTGTGATACAATGGTTAAGTTGCTTTCATAAATTATAAAAGAAATATAAGATTTATTACCCATGAATAACTAAATGTGTAAATGTAGCATGCTAATTAAGTACGGTCACGATTTCTTGCTTGGTTGAATGGTTGGATGATTAGTGTTTATATACAATACTTTATTTTAATAAAATTAATTCCTATGGAACCTTTGAAAATTTGATTGAAAAGTTTTCATGATAATAAAATGAAAGATATAATTAGAGAAAATAAGCTATGTAGTGTAAAATTATTTTACACTATTCAATCATTTATTACTATGTATATGATAAGTTTGTGGAGTTTTGCAAAAGTTATATCAAGATTAATTAACAACATAAAACTACATTAGCATTGTATAATCATTAAACTCATAATTATTGATGTTGAATACTTAATCCTAAAATATTAATAATCTCCATTATTACCATAAAAGTTTTTCTTATAAACTACTGTGATTTTAATATATCATTAACTTGATGTTATTATTATGATTACTTCAATTTCTATAAAAAAAAAATAAAAATTATAGGTATAAGAATTTTATTTATTCTCATTTACACATTTTGAACACCCTTTGATTTATATATCATATCTTGAGAGTGGTAAGAATAGAGACAAAGGGATATTTGATTGATGATATAATAAGAAAACATTGATGTAAATAAGCTTTTTGTGTTTTTCATTTTTGATTTTTTTTAAAAAGTCTTATTTTAGTGGTTTATGTTTAGGAGTGAACCATTTTAGTCCTTTCATTAATTTATCATTAACGCTCTTTATGTTTTAAATTTTAAAATAATTAATTTATGATAGATTTTAGTCTACAACATTTTTTCAAATTATAAATATAGGACCTACCACTGCTTCCTCCTCCACTTCAAATATATAAAGCAAAAATACAAAAAATAATAATAAAACAAAAACAAAAATTACCAAGTTCGATCTTATCCTAATCTTCCATAATCAATTACACAAATGAAATGATTTTGCACCCCTAGCAAGGGTGCGGGGAGAAATGGTATCGGTGGAACAACATATTTCTTCTGCCTTAAAGTTGTTTCAAATACAGAAACAACATATAAGATAATCAACCCCGACTCCTCCAAGTGGCTTCTCAGTTGTCAAAGCTTGGCTCAACCCTTCCACAACGACCACTTCATCCTCATAAATTTTGTAAATTGTTTTTTTTTATATTTGTAGTGTCCACTATTCACCAAATAACGCACATGATAAAAAGTTATCAATGTAACATTTGTAACTTTGTTTGTGATGCTTTATTCTCCTTGTATTATACTTAAGTATGTATATCAAACGCATTTTTAAAGTACAAGAAAATCAGCATTAGTCATGACTCAATTTATATGTAATTTATCAAAAAAATCTCACTAAAATTTTCATGACTCAAGTATTAGTGACAAAAAGAAAATTTTGTCCCTTAATGCTGACTTTTGTGGCATTTCTAATGTAAGAACTCTATTATTGAGTTCTTAATTTTTTATTAGTGAGTCCTTTGTTTAAGATCGAGTACTCACTAATTTTACTCTAATTAATGGTAAAACTTAATTGATTTCTTAATTTATTTTTTAGTAGATACTATTTTATCTTTCCACTCACACAAGAATAGTCTCTTTTAGTTTCAAAATTATTATTATTTTTAGTTAAACAATCTTGATTATAGTTGCTTATATAAGAAACTTCTATACAAATTCCATTATAAGAACTCATTTGTTCTAACAGTATTCTCAAGTCACTTAAGCTTAAAAACCAACTTAATTGCAATTGCATTGGAGTTGTTCTTAGAAAAAGAAAATTAATGAGTTTAATTTTCATTCATATTATTGATGTAAATAAATATATATTATCAACCGATTTCAAACTATTTTGAATATAATTTGTAAATAATTATAATAAAAATTAACAGGTTTATCAATGCCCTATTTAATAATCCATCGTTAGATTGATAATATAAAAAAGTCTTTACATTATTATTACATTTTGCTTAAATTAAAATATTATCGGTGCAAAAAATTAACTTACATTATGTATGAAATATCAAGTTTAATTTATTGTTTTGTGTATTGCGATGACGGAATTTTCGTAGGCTAGCTTTTTGGTGTTTTGTCTACAAAGTCGTACAAGGAGCCACTGAATCTATAAAAATTTCCACATTTATTGTTTTAAATAATATTGTGATGACAATGTCTTTTCTAAATTAAAGGAGCCACGCCGGCCACTTCATAAAAATTTCCACAATTATTATCTTAAATAATGCGATGACTGGACTCTTTTTCAAGTTTTCCACAATTATTATCTTAAATAATGCGATGACGGAGGCCAATTATCTGTTTTCCAGGGCCAACAAATTCATATATTCAAGATGTAGATATTCACAAAACATCAGAAAATCAACACAAAATCCATGACATCTATGAAGATTAAATTATTATCAACAAAATCCATGACTTATGTTTGATATATAATAGTTCGTCATATTTTTTTACAACAAAATAAGAAATAAATATATCAAATACTTAGATCTTGCTTGGAATTTTCTCCATGGTTCAATCCCTTCTCAACTTGCAGCATCTTGATCTCAGCATCAATATTGATTTGTCGAACAATCATTTTTTTAGAAGAAACCCCAGTGAAAACAGAGAATTTATTTGCATTGGTCTCATTAAATTTATCAAGAAACAAATTGACTGGAAAAATTCCTTCAAATATTAGAAACCTAAGGTCGCTTGAATTTTTTGATTTGTTAAGAAACCTGTTAGATGGTTCAATTCCTCAAAGTCTTACTCAAATTAATCGACTCTTCATGTTAGATATTTCAAGGAACCATTTAAGAGGAGAAATTCCAACTGGCACACAATCACAAAGTTTTCGATGCCTTAAGTTCAATATTCACTTTTTAGTCGTGAAGTTTTCGATGAGTATGGGCATTCGGATTTATTATAAGCTTTTGGATGACGCTTGGCGGAATCTTATTCAAGCGTTCTTGGCAACATGCCTATTTCAGGTTCTTGAACAATTTACGAGACAATATTTGTGCCAAGGTAGCAATGTTCCCTAATAAAATATCAAAGGTAGCTAAAGGTTAGCATGCATGTAATAATATTATAGCCCTTCCATTTCTTTTGCTTTTCATATAGTTTATGTAAGCAACTTGTCAGATTTTTTTTATAAAAAAAATATAACTATAAATAAAAGCAGCTTTCTACGTATTTTTTTTTTATCGTTATTATGCAATGATCTCTAGTAAATTGTTTATAAAATATTAATTGGTAACGTATATTTAATAACTGATCAAGTAATATTATATAGTGAATTGTAACGGTAAGATTTGATGACTTTTAACTATTTTTAGTATAATTAATTTTGGAGAAGAATATGATAATTTCAAGTCAGAACATATTGAGAGAGATACTAATTTTGCAATACAGTGGTTAACTTGTTTTCGTAACAATAAAATAAATGAGATTTATTGTGAAGAACAATTAAACGTGTAAATGTAGCATGCTAAATAATCAGGATAATGATTTCTTGCTCGTTGGAATGTTGGGTGCATCTAGTGTTTATAATAATAATTATTATTATTATTTTAAAGTGTAGTTTTTTGTTTTCATAAATTAGAAATTTTGTGTTTATTAGTTTTTTAATTATATATTTTAAATGTGAATGTCATTCCCTTACGATATACGATCAAGTTTTTTGTAATTTCTTGACCGGAGACTTTTCCAAGTCTTCCCCACTGATGAGGTAGTGAAGAAGACCCTTTGGATACTTGCAATAAATTATGACTGCCCCAACTGTTGAGAAAGTGCCTTCCATTAACCATCCCTTAACAGTGACAGGTGTGAGCACTATGTCTCTTCTTTGAGCAGAGTTGGCAAATAGTGTTGGAGTAGGAAGAGATAAGATGCTTGCCAAATAGTGCATGACGATCCACACGTCCTTTAGAGAAGATGTGTGTGGTAGAACTTGTGCTTTTCTGGGAATCATGATATCCCTGTGACATTTGGGATATAGTGAGAAATTTGGGCATGCTTTGAGTTCAACATCTCTGATGAAGGACTTCTTTCTTTGTTAAAGGTATCATTGAGGATGAATGGTCACAACTCCAAAAATAAATGTCGCATTCCACAATCTAAAGGAAGTAAGTGAGCTGTTGTTTCTTCCTCGAACCTCCTTCACCATACAAATCATTCCAGTGCTTCAACTCATTCATTACAGATCCTTCTGATGCAAAACTTGCAGCCTCTTGCATTTAATCAGATATCCGTAAGTTCATAAATTTACAAAGTTTACCGCAAACTCAACATCTTTTCTAAAGAGGCAAAAATTCTCAAATAAATAATCACTTAAGTTATCTTTTTTATGTTTCATGCATCTTATGTTGAGTTTCTGACTTACTTGACGGTGTTTTAATAACATGTGAGTACATTTTGTTAATGTTGTGCTAGGTCTTCAACTTTCTTTACTTCGTAACGTTTATCACAACCAAAATCTTTTTTAAAAAGGGAGTCAAAATGTTCAAATAAATGAACATTCAATTCTTTTTTTTTCCTGAATGAATATTACACATTACTCAAAATGAACCCCTTGTTGACCTAAAACACTAGGGAAAAAAACATGAAATTTCCTCTTTACTAAAAATAAAAATTTGTTTTCTTTTTTTAAATAAAATAAAATATAGCAAACATAATTCATGTTCTCAAGGCAAGATAAATAATTAAGAAGTGGCTTTTATTTTTATTAGACTAAATTAAAGGTTGTCATCTTCATGACGGATAAGTGAGGTGTTAATACCTTTCACGTAAATAATTTTCGAAACCTTTTTTTTCTCAAATTGTAAATCATTTCATATATTTTTTTTGTTTTTTTGACGTTTTCCTTAAATAAACATTGATGACGACTTCTCAATTTTCTTTTGAAAAACTCACTTAAGTGCCACATTGGGACAATGACAATATTATTTACAAAAGAAATTATAATAATAATAATAATAATAATATGTTGTGGAAAACATAAATCATATTTCTTTTTTTTAAAGAAAATAAATTCATATTTCTTGTTTTCAGTGTTACTTACAAAAATGTTACTTTTGAGTCCTATTCTCAAAATTTTAAATAAGAGAGAAAAATGTTGTAAAAAAGTATACCAAAAAAGTTATAATTTTTTATTCAAAAAAGATAAGATGTTACTTCCATGTCTGGTTTGGTTTAAAATAAAAATTATGAAACTTAAAAACTGATTATCAAGAAATAACAATAGGTTTGGGGAGTAGGCTCATGCATCGATCAGTAATAAAGAAAAAGCCAACACCTATCAAATTCTAATTCAGAATGTAAACAAAACTAAACCTGGATTGGATTAGAATAAAAAATACCCAAACTAAAGTAAAATCGTCGTTCAAGTATATAGTATACACATCTAGAGAAACAGCACCAAAGTTTCAAGATACAACCATTAAGTTAGTTCCGGTTCAAGTTGTCATTTCAGCAAACACTATAATTTTCAAAAGCAAAAACAATTCTCCCTAATTACCACCAAGTTTGGTTGGCGATAAAACTTATAAGTTTGAATGGTTTAAGACTTGGATTTTTTTCGGTGCAAGATATGAAGATCAATAAATATTGTCTGAATTATGAATTATATACTATCACAGATTTAATAATAAAGTAGTCTTATCATTCTTATAATTAAAAGAAAAAAATATGTTATCTTTTATTTTTTATATAAAAGACCGTACGTAGGTAGTATATTATACAGAACTTACATAAGCACCACTTTTGTTGACACAGAATTCCTTCAAAAGAAATTATCAATCAAAATCAATGAAGTAATAGTCTGTATATTACGTTAGCAAAATATAGACAAAGGTCAATGTGGGTATCTTGCGAATTTTTTAAGTCTTTTTGTTTTGTTCCCAAGTATATGGGTCATGTCACTTCACAAAATTTTCCACATTTGTTGTTTAGCGCAATGACTGGAATCTTAAATTCTAAGTCTTTATGGTTTTGTTTGGTTCCTACATAGTCATATAAATGGTCATGTCACTATAAAAAAAATTTCACATCTATTATTTTTGTAGGTAGTGCGATGACTGGAGTATTTTCTACGTCTTTCTTTGTTTTGTTCCAATGGAGTCGTGTAAGGACCATATTACTTATAAAAAAATTTCATACTTAATTGTTTTTTATGTAATGTGATGTTGATTGGAGTGCTTCTTAAGTCTTTCTTTGTTTTGTTTCCGGAAAGTCATACTAGGGCATGCCACTTAATAAAAATTAATTTCCAATTCTCTGTTTGCAAAGTCAATAAATTTATTCTAGATGAAGATATATAATCACAGAACATTTAGGAAAGCTACACAAATGGATGAGAAGATTTAGAAGTTGTTGCGGAAGATGCTGTAAAGGAAAATACTTGAGGAAGCTCTGTTATGAATTAAAATTAAAAATGAGACCAAATAAATTCAGACACGACATAGGCTTCTCTTGGTATTTTTTAATTTGTTAAGTATAAGGAATACTTTGTAATTAACATATTCTGAATCCAACATATAGCAAAAATTGATGAAATAGAAAATTCCTCCCTGTGACGTAATAGAACTGCAAATGATGTAACTATGATAAGTCTTATGGCACAAAATATTAATATGAACACGTACTCAATTTGTAATTCCTTAGAGATTAAGGTGTATATATATTTCCAAAAAAAATGTCAAGGGAGGTTAAAAAGAAAAAGAAAGGGGTGTATATATATTAAGTTTTAATCTCAATGATATATTATTTTTAATCTTAAACCAATATTTTTTATTTTTTGTTTCAATTTTAGTCTTCAAACCGATCTTTCTCTTAAAATTCTGATATGACTCATCTCCACTCAAACAAATAAAACACACAATAGACTTTATTTTGAATCTTTCTCCCCACACAGACAGAAAAAAAAAAAAAAAAAAGCTCACACCATTCACATTTTTACATGTATAATAGAATATAGTGGCTTTTTCCAATTTTTGAATGTCATTACTATTTTTAAGTACGATATTCTATTAGCTATATTTGTCAATCATATATTATTTTCATGAAAAATTGATGATATATTTTTTCAAGTCCTATTAATTAATAAATTTATTCTATATTTGATATTTGATATATTGATGTATAGTAATAATAAAATTATAGCCAATTAAGAATTTTAAAAATTGTAGAAAGTATTGATTTTTGGTGTGAATGGAATTGTTTTAATATATTGAATATTTTAGTTTTTCTCTCAATATTCTCTTCTTCCTTTTTTTGAATATATATATATATATATATATATATATATATATATATATATATATATATATATATATATATTCTTCTTCCTTAAGAACATGAACATGCTCACTTTAATAAAAAAAATTATTTATGGGTCTATTGATATCTAGGGCAAATAGATTAATTAACTTTAGATTTGAATGTCCTCTTCAAGTATGATATACTTTTTTAAACCTAATTTTTTCTTCTTCAATAAGAACATGGTCACTTTTTCCAACTAAACCCAATTTGAATGTCAATTCAAGCACGGTATGATTTTAATGTCAATTACATATAATTTGAAGTCCTGCGCTTGTTTAGGATGATTTGGATGAAAATAAATTGGGAAGAAGTGAAGGAAAATGAAATGGAAACTTTTGGTTTAGATGGGATGGAAATTAAAATGAAGTAAAAACAAATTTATTGGAGTCCAAAAAAAAAATCCTCAAAAACAGTGGTGAAATAGAGGATTATGTTTGAAGTAATATTAATTTTACGGGAGGATTCCTAAATAATATAAAATTCACTCATTTTTTTCATTTTTATTTATCCAAAAAAAAAGATAAATTTTTCACTGCGTTTCTCTCTTATTTCTATCTTTTTTTTTTCTCTTTCATTTTTTTCTATTTCATCTCTAATCCAAATAAAGTGCAAAAGTAACGGATGAGTTAATCTTTATAAAAGTTTTTTTTCTTTCAAAGTGCTATTTTTTGCTTTCATAAATTGCAAATTTTGTGCTTATTAATTTTCTAATTATTTTAAATATGAAATTGCATTACGATATACGATCAACTTTGTGTGACTTGTTGACTGGAGACTTTTCCAAGTCTCCCTTGATATATATCGTTTAGAATGTTACATTATTTTTAAGTCTTTTTTATTTATTTATTTATTTGGTTATATATTAAATTGAAAAATAAAAAGAAGAGTGGGAACCTAACTAGGAACTGTGCTGTTATTGTGTGGGAACCTAAGTACATTTTAGCATCTTTAAACTGAAAACAGTTTAGTCAAAATGCGTAACAAAATATAGGTCAAGTAATTAGTGGACAAAATCTTGCTCATAGTGTTTGTCACCATAGATTTAGGTTGTGTTTAGGTCAATTACTTAAAATATTGTTAATTGATAGTTGAAACTTTAGATGAAATTAAAAAATTTGAATTATTCTGAAAATAGTTGTGGTAGAAGCAAACATGACCACAGAAGTCCTAACTATTATTTAGACGTGTTTTAGTACCACCAATACGAGGTCTGATTGGAAATTAGTTGTGTGTCGAACCCATCTCATAGCGTGCATGGGTATATGCTCCAAATCTCTTTAACAAATTAAATACCAAGCTTTTTTTATCCAATTTCTTCTTTTTTATCTTTTGTTTAATCAAAGATAATAACAAAAGATATATAATAATTCATAAATCTTATTCAACCAGCTAAACTAAATCCCCTAGCTATCCAAATCCCTTTAACTTTTAAATAACAAAATAAAAGTTATACACACTTTTATATTTCAACATTTTTACCATTATTCATAGTTTTAGTTACTTGTTTATATTTTAGAAACGTCATAATACTTACGTCTTTTGCTTTTATATTTATAACATAAATATATAGAAAATAACATGTATAATATAAATAATATAAAAAGAGCTGATGATTTAAAAAAACGGGAAAGAAATAATTATAAAATAAACATAACTAATCAGACTATTTGCATCAAAAGAAATTATTTGAATATATTTTACATACTTGAAAGAATTTATGAGTGGTCCAACCGTTGAGAAATGTGACTTCCATTAACCATCCCGATGTTATATATATGCATGCCTATTGGCAGTGCTAAAGTCATCAGTATCATTCTAATTCTCATATTCAGTGGATTCATTTCATCAATCACTTTGCCTTTCTGATCATAATCACCAAAATGCCAACCATGAATCCAGTTCGTTTCAAATACATGCAAGCCATAATAATATTTATGATGTTGCAGGTTCGTTCATGTTTTCTCATTTGAATGTATTTGTGAAAATCGCAATTCAAATCTCATTTGATTTCAATGAATTTCAATTTCCTTAAATTTTTATTCACAGTTTTGTCATTTTTTTCTTCTTAAAATAGATCATTCTCCTATGTTTTGTTCATTGTTTTTTGGGTTCATAATGTTTCGGATTGAATTAGAGGTTGAAGCACCGTTTGTTTTGCCCCCTTATTTTTTGTTTTCAAGGTTGAACCATGGTATATGTAGATGTTGAACCAACAAATATGATAGTGGCAACAAGGCATAAATAGTGATGACAAAGATAATGACAACAATAATAAAGACAAGGACAATAATAATATTACATTCTATGTTTATAATTAAGTTTTAATTTCAATGATATATTATTTTTAATTTTAATTCAATAATTTCAATGATATATTATTTTTAATCTTAATTCAATAATTTTCATTTTTTCCCATTTTAACCTTCAAAATGATCTTTCTCTTAAGATTCTAATATAATCCATTTTGACTTAAACAAATGAAAGATACAATAAATTTTATTTTCAATCTTTCTCTCCGTACGCACACACAAAAAAGGCTCACACCATGCATACACTTTTTTATGTGTAGAGTAGAATATAGTGGCTTTTTCCAATTTTTGAATGTCATTACTGTTTTTAAGTTCTATTAGTTATATTTGTCAATCATACATTATTTTCATGACAAATTGATGATATATTTTTTCAAATCATCCCTTGAAAGTGTCATAGTATTAATTTTTTATTATATTAAGGAGTACATATTTTGGTTGATATATAAGACAAATATAAAATTGATATTAAGAAATTTATTTTATATTTGATATTTAATATATTGATGTATAGGAATAATGAAATTATAGCCAATTAAGAATTTTAAAAATTATAGAAAGTATTGGGTTTTGGTGTGAATTTAATTGGAATTGAATTGTTTTAATTTATTGAATATTTTAGTTCTTTTTTCTCAATATTCTCTTCTTCGTTTTTTTAAAGCATTTATGTATATATATATATATATATATATATATTAAGAACATGGTCACTTTAATAATAAAAAAATCATTTATGGGTCTATTGGTATCTAGGACAAATAGATTAATTAACTTTAAATTTGAATGTCCTCTTCAAGCATGGTATATGTTTTTAAACCCAATTTCCTCTTCTTAGTTAAGAACATGGTCACTTTTTTCAACTAAACCTACTTTGAATGCCACTTCAAACACGTTATGATTTTAATGTCAATTACATATAATTTGAAGTCCTCCACTAGGATCATTTGGAAGGAAATAAATTGGGAAGAAGTGAGGAACTTTTGGTTTAGATGGACTGAAAATAAAATGAAGTAAAACAAATTTAGTGGGGTAAAAAAAATGAAATGGGAACTTTTGATTTAGATGGGATGGAAATGAAAATGAAGTAAAAACAAATTTAGTGGGGTCCAAAAAGAGGGCGAGCCCTGGTGCAGCGGTAAAGTTGTGCCTTGGTGACTTGTTGGTCATGGGTTCGAATCCGGAAACAGCCTCTTTGCATATGCAAGGGTAAGGCTGCGTACAATATCCCTCCCCCATACCTTCGCATAGCGAAGAGCCTCCGGGCAATGGGGTACGAAGTTTTCAAAAAAAGAGGGCGAGCCCTGGTGCAGCGGTAAAGTTGTGCCTTGGTGACTTGTTGGTCATGGGTTCGAATCCGGAAACAGCCTCTTTTCATATGCAAGGGTAAGGCTGCGTACAATATCCCTCCCCCATACCTTCGCATAGCGAAGAGCCTCCGGGCAATGGGGTACGAAGTTTTTTTTTTTTTAGTGGGGTCCAAAAAAAAATTGATTCCTCAAAAACAGTGGTAAAATGGGAGGATTTTGTGAGAAGCAATATTGATTTTATGGGAGGATTCCTAAAAAAAACACTCATTTTTTTACTATTTATATTTAAACAATATAAATTCTCTACCTTGTTTCTCTTTTATTTCTATCTTTTTTTTCTCTTTCATTTTTTCTCTATTTCATCTCTAATCCAAACAAAGTGCAAAAGTTACGGATGAGTAATCTTTCATTTTTTTTTTAAAAAAAAAATTTTGCAACTTCTTGACTGGAGACTTTTCCAAGTCTTCCCTTGATATATATCGTTTAGAATGCTACATTATTTTTATTTAATTGGTTAAATATTAAATTGGAAAATAAAAGAAAAATGGGAACATAAGCAGCAATTGTGTCATTGTTGTGTAGTGATCGTCACTTTTACTCATAAGAGTATATATATATATATATATATATATATATATATATATATATATATATATATATATATATATATATACTAAAGTACATTTTAGCATCTTTAAACTGAAAATCTTTCTGTCGAAATGCATAACAAAATATGGGTCAAGTAATTAGTGCACAAAATCTTGTTCATAGTTTTTGCCACCATAGATTCAGGTTGTGTTTCGGACGATTACTTAAAATATTGCTAATTGATAGTTAAAATTGTAGATGAAATTATAAAGTTTGAAAGTTAAAAAGTTAAAAACTGAAAGCTGAAAATATATAAGTCAATGGATTCAATTATATTTGAAGTATTTTATAATATTATCTAATAAATAAATTTTCTCCTAACTTCTCTTTTAAATATATACCAATTTTATTGGTTAATGTTTGTAAAAAAATAATATGAACTAATAAAATTGTTACATATTTAAAAGAGAAGTTAGGAACAAAATTTATTTTAAAATTAAATAAAAATTCAATGGCATTTGGATGAAAGTTTTCGTTCAAAAATTTCCCTTAAAATAATTATTTTTCTAAAGTAGTTGTGGTAGAAGCAAACAGAACCACAGAAGTCATAATTATTATTTAGAAGTGTTGTATGCCGAACCCATCTCATAGCGGCCATGTTTATATGCTTCAAATCTTTTCAACAAATTAAATACCAAGCTAAGATTTTTTTTATCTATTGAAATCAAAGATAATATCAAAAAATTTATATTAATTTCCAACTAATTAAATTAACCCCCTAGACTATTCAAATTATTTTAACTTTTAAATAACAAAATAAAAGTTATACACACATTTATATTCAAACATTTTTACCAATATTCATGGTTTTAGTTACTTGTTTAATTTTTAAAAACGTCATAATAATTACTTCTTTTGCTTTTATATTTATAACATAAATGCATAGAATATAACATGTTTAATATAAATAATAAAAAAGGAGCTGATAGAATATTAAAAAAGCGGGAAAGAAATAATTATAAAATCAACATAACTAATCAAACTATTTGGTTCAAAAGAAATTATTTGAATATATTTTTCATACTTGCGTAAAATTTATATTAGTAAATTTAGAGGAAATACAAAATTATTTTAACTAATTTCCATAAATTTTATTGAAGAGTTTTTTTTTTATATATTTTATCCGTGTATTACAAATTTTTTAAAATTAAATATCCTAAAAGGATTTTTTTATTAAAAGTATGAATATCTAAAACTTTTTTTTACTGTTATTTATTAAAAGTAAAAAATAAACTCCAGTTGGTTTGAAATTCATGGAAGGCATAATAATATTAATGATGTTGCAGGTTGTTGTTTCTGCTCAAGACCATATTATGTGCATTCAGACTGAGAGGGAAGCACTCCTCCAATTCAAGGCTGCACTTGTGGATGACTATGGCATGCTCTCTTCTTGGACCACTTCTGATTGCTGCCAATGGCAAGGGATTCGCTGCTCCAACCTCACCGCCCATGTTCTAATGCTCGACCTTCATGGAGATTTTAATGATGTCCAGCACCGTTATATGAGAGGAGAGATCCACAAGTCGTTGATGGAGTTGCAACAATTAAACTATTTAAACCTCAGTTGGAATTATTTTCAAGGCAGAGGAATCCCAGAGTTTCTTGGTTCTCTCACCAACTTGAGATACCTTGATCTGTCATATTCTGATTTTGGCGGAAAAATTCCAACTCAGTTTGGCTCTCTTTCTCATCTGAAATACTTAAATCTTGGTCGGAATTCTCTGGAGGGTTCAATCCCACGTCAACTTGGAAATCTCTTCCAATTGCAGCATCTTGATCTCAGCATCAATCAATTTGAAGGAAATATACACTCCCAAATCGGAAATCTCTCCCAGTTGCAGCATCTTGATCTCAGCATCAATCAATTTGAAGGAAATATACCCTCTCAAATTGGAAATCTCTCCCAGTTGCAGCATCTTGATCTCAGGTACAATTCTTTTGAAGGAAGTATACCGTCCCAACTTGGGAACCTTTCAAATTTGCAGAAGCTTTATCTTGGAGGATCACATTATTATGATGATGCTTATGGTGGTGCTCTCAAAATTGACGATGGAGATCATTGGCTGTCTAATCTCATTTCCTTAACCCATCTTTCCTTGGACTCCATATCTAATCTCAACACTTCTCATAGCTTCCTCCAAATGATTTCCAAGCTACCAAAACTTAGAGAACTGAGTTTAAGTTATTGTAGCCTTTCCGATCATTTTATCCTTTCACTGAGGCCCTCAAAATTCAATTTTTCTAGTTCCCTTTCCATCCTTGATCTATCCTGGAACAGCTTCACGTCATCAATGATACTCCAGTGGCTGTCCAACGTCACTTCCAACCTTGTTGAGCTTGACCTTAGTGGTAACCTCTTGGAGGGTTCCACATCAAACCATTTTGGCCGTGTAATGAATTCTCTTGAGCACCTCGACCTCACAGATAATATATTCAAGGGTGAGGATTTGAAATCCTTCGCGAATATATGCACCTTACATTCTTTATACATGCCAGCAAACAATTTGACTGAAGACCTTCCATCAATCCTTCATAATTTGTCTAGTGGTTGTGTTAAACAATCATTACAAGAATTGGATTTTCAATATAATCAAATCACTGGCTCTTTACCTGACCTTTCAGTATTCTCATCTCTAAGATCATTGGTTCTTTATGGAAATAAATTAAGTGGAAAGATACCTGAAGGCATCCGCTTACCATTTCATTTGAAATCTCTGTCAATCGAATCAAACTCTTTAGAAGGTGGAATTCCCAAATCATTTGGGAACTCATGTGCTTTGAGATCACTGGATATGTTTGGTAACAATTTGAATAAAGAGCTTTCGGTGATAATTCATCAATTGTCTGGGTGTGCCAGATTCTCGCTGCAAGAATTGTACATAAGAGGAAATCAAATCAATGGTACGCTTTCTGACCTTTCAATATTCTCTGCCTTGAAAACATTGGATCTTTCAGAAAATCAATTAAATGGAAAAATTCCAGAGAATACCAAATTGCCATATCTATTAGAGACTTTGTCAATTGGATCAAACTCTTTAGAAGGTGGAATTCCAAAATCATTTGGGGATGCATGTGCTTTGCGCTCGTTGGACATGTCTAATAATAGCTTGAGTGAAGAGTTTCCAATGATAATCCATCACTTGTCTGGATGTGCTAGATATTCATTGGAACAATTAGATCTAAGCATGAATCAAATCAACGGCACACTACCCGACCTCTCAATATTCTCATCTTTAAGAGAATTAAATCTTTATGGAAACAAGCTAAATGGAGAGATTCCTAAAGATATTAAATTTCCACCTCAACTTGAGGAACTAGATATGCAATCAAATTCCTTGAAGGGTGTGCTCACTGACTATCATTTCGCTAATATGTCTAAGTTATACTTCTTGGAGTTATCTGACAACTCTTTAATGGCCTTGGCATTTAGCCAAAATTGGGTCCCACCATTTCAGTTGAGCCACATAGGATTGCGATCTTGCAAGCTAGGTCCAGTATTTCCCAAATGGTTGGAGACACAAAATCAATTTCGGGATATTGACATTTCAAATGCTGGAATAGCAGATATGGTTCCAAAGTGGTTTTGGGCTAATTTAGCATTCCGAGAATTTATTTCAATGAATATTTCATACAATAATCTCCATGGTATAATTCCTAATTTTCCAACAAAGAATATGCAATATTCCCTAATTCTTGGACCAAATCAATTTGATGGCCCTGTTCCACCATTTCTGCGAGGTTCCGTATTTCTTGATTTATCCAAAAATCAATTCTCAGATTCTCTTTCATTTTTATGTGCTAATGGTACAGTTGAAACTTTGTACGAATTAGACCTTTCAAATAATCATTTCTCTGGAAAAATTCCGGACTGTTGGAGCCATTTCAAGCCATTAACTTATTTGGACTTAAGTCACAATAATTTTTCAGGAAGGATACCCACATCCATGGGATCTCTTCTTCATCTTCAAGCATTGCTATTGAGAAACAACAACTTAACAGATGAGATACCTTTCTCCTTGAGGAATTGCACAAATCTAGTAATGCTAGATATTTCAGAAAACAGATTATCAGGGCTTATCCCTGCTTGGATAGGGAGCGAATTACAAGAGTTGCAATTTTTAAGTTTGGGAAGAAATAATTTCCATGGAAGTTTACCATTGCAAATTTGCTACCTAAGTGACATTCAACTCTTGGATGTCTCACTAAACAGCATGTCTGGGCAGATTCCTAAATGCATAAAAAATTTTACTTCAATGACTCAAAAGACATCTTCAAGAGATTATCAAGGTCATTCATATCATGTCAATATCATTGGCTTGTCTGGTAGTCATACATATGATTTGAATGCAATCTTGATGTGGAAAGGTTCAGAACAAATGTTCAAAAATAATGTGTTACTACTTTTAAAAAGCATTGATCTCTCAAGCAATCACTTTTCTGGAGAAATTCCACTGGAAATAGAGAATTTATTTGGATTGGTTTCATTGAATTTATCAAGAAACCATTTGACCGGAAAGATTCCTTCAAATATTGGAAAGTTAACATCACTTGACTTTCTTGATTTGTCAAGAAACCATCTAGTTGGTTCAATTCCTCCGAGTCTTACTCAAATTTATTGGCTCAGCGTGTTAGATTTGTCACATAACCATCTAACTGGAGAAATTCCAACTGGTACACAGTTACAGAGTTTCAATGCCTCGAGTTATGAAGATAATCTTGATCTTTGTGGACCGCCACTAGAGAAATTGTGTATTGATGGGAAGCCTGCACAGGAACCAATTGTTAAACTTCCTGAAGATGAAAATTTGCTTTTCACCCGTGAATTTTACATGAGTATGGCAATTGGATTTGTTATAAGCTTTTGGGGCGTTTTTGGCTCAATCTTAATGAATCGTTCTTGGAGACATGCTTATTTCAAGTTCATAAGCAATTTCTCAGATGCTATTTATGTCATGGCAGCCGTGAAAGTTTTCAAGTGGCATCACAGAGGATAGCTGGTAATAATATTTTAGTCTTCATATATATACTTCATTTTCCTTTATATGATAAATATATAGCAGTCACAGACCTTAGTTTACAACTAGATGACGTTTTTCTCTTTTGTTTTGACCTTTAGACCCTCAATTAATAAAAAAGCAAGTATTCATCAACACGAACCTTAGTTTACTATCACACTGCAGGTAAACAAGTTGTAGTTCGGTTTTCTTCTTAAAAGAAGACTAGCTACAACATATATATATATATATATATATATATATATATATATATATATATATATATATATCTTTTAATGAACTAGTTTTAACTAAAGATGAACAACCAGTTATATAATAATGAAAAAGAAAAGTGGAAAATGCATGCATGTTTGTTTTGCACTTCCAAAATCTAGATTAGATTGTTTATAAAATACTAATTTGAAATTTAATATTCTAATAATGGTACGTCGCTTGAAAATATATATTGAATGAGTTGTGTATATATATTCGAAGAATCTAAATCTTGATATTTTAAATATTCTTACCTCAAAATGTCTTTTAACATAACTACAAATCATCTTTTGGACTTTTGTTAATACTGTAATATAATCAATTTTTGATAAATGTTTTTCTAAAAAGTATATAATAAGTTCAAAGAGTCTAATTACTAATTAGTATTAACTTCAATGTGTTGGAGTTTTACATGGGCATATATTAATATTAATATATTTAATTTTATTTATTTTTATACCATTTCATATTAGTTAAATAAATTAAAGAAATGATTATTAATATTGTTATATTAAATTGAGTAGGCTATAAAACTTCTTTACACTAACATTTCATATTAAACAAATCAAAATACTTTTACCTATTTTCTAATCCCAAAATAATAGCTACATACAAATAAAGTATATTTTTTTCTTGATATATATTTTTCCTCCTTATAAATACTTTTACCTATTTTCTATCTCACGTTCTACTTTTTGATATAGCTTTTAGTGTTGGTGATTTTCTTGGCATTCCAATTTTTTCTCTATTCTTTTATTATTTCTAGTTGAAGACAAATTTTGAAGGATCGATATTTTAATTTTTGGCAGAAAAATTCTGAATTGTAGGTGCCAGCTTGTTGTGGTGGAAAATGCAAAGAGACACTTTTAATTTGGAGGTGAGAAGGCATCTCTCACAGTTGGATTTGGAGACCGAGAGAGAATTAACGAAGGCTTCTAGAGCTTGAGGGAGCCAATTGTGATTGTGATCCATCTAGTTTATTTTCCTTTTTAATTTCTAAGCATTTTGTTTGTAGTTTGGCATTTAAATCTGAACTGGTTGTTTTGTATGAAGTTGATGAATCTTCATAATAATGGGAACTGAGAGGTTTGGTTATTGCTTCTTCATTTTTGGGTCATGCTATTTGATTATGTTGAAATAGAAAACCGTGTTTGATCTAGGGATTTTGTTGTGCCACTACTAGAAAATAAGGTTTTAACATCGGTTATTTAAGACTTTCAACATCGGTTATTAATTGATGTTGAAAGTACCGATGTGGAAAGTAGTATCATTAACATCGGTTTTTCAAAACCGATGTTAACTAATAAATACAACATCGGTTATTTAAATAAGCGATGTTATATGATACGAATTATGAAAAAAAAATTATAAATCTATAAATTAACATCGGTTTTTTAAAAAATTGATGTTGTAAGTGACATTTAACATCGGTTTTTTAAATAGGCGATGTTATATGATACGAATTATGGAAAAAAATTACAAATCTATAAATCAACATCGGTTTTTTAAAAAACTGATGTTGTAAGTGACATTTAACATCGGTTTTTTAAATAACCAATGTTAAATGTGACATGTGACATCGGTTTTTTAAAAACTGATGTTGTAAGTAACATTTCACATCAGTTTTTTAAAAATCTGATGTTGTAAGTGATATTTAACATCGGTTATTTAAATAGGCGATGTTATATGATATGAATTATGAAGAAAAAAAAAGTTATAAATCTATAAATCAACATCGATTTTTAAAAAAACTGATGTTGTTAGTGACATGTAACATCGGTTTTTAAAATAACCGATGTTAAATGTGATATTTGACATCGGTTTTTAAAAAATTGATGTTGTAGGTGACATTTCACATCGGTTTTTAAAAAAACTGATGTGAAATGTTACTTACAACATCAGTTTTTTTAAAAACCGATGTTATTTAACATCAGTTTTTAAAAAAACTGATGTTGTAAGTAACATTTCACATCAGTTTTTTTAAAGACCGATGTTGTTTTAGAAATTTATTTTTAACATGATGTCTGTTTTTTCAATAAATCCCAAAAATAACCTGCAAATTTTAAAATCAGACCACACAACATATAATTTTCATTCTGTTTTGAAACAGTTTTTACCAGAAAATTCAATAAGAAATTTACTAATTACTATGAATTTAAAACATATTTAATGTTGAGACATGAATTGTAAATTAAGTAAGTAAATATAAACTACAATTACAAGATTGTCTAAACATCCTAAGTTTCATTTTTCACTTTCAAATAGTACTTTGCCCACTGGTTGCGAAGCGCCTTCAATCTTTCTGGTTCCAATGGTCTAGGATCAGTGAAATACTGCATGATATAATAAAACATAAGTTAATAATATATTAGCAATCATAATAATATGAAATTTGGTGAATTAAAAATTACCATTTCCCAATTATTCTGGAAATTTCCTAAGATTATAGTTGACATCCAATGCATGACGTAATACCCACACTCAGTGCTTCCTTTTTGTCTATTACACTAAATACATTATGAAATTTAGATATGCAACGTTCAGTACAAATTAGTCTACACAATACTAAAATATAAGTGAAAACATATTGTTTAAATAACTTACTTTAACAACAATCCACCTAGCAGGAGTCTTGGATTTACTTTGTTGAGTATCGTCAAGTCCTTTCAAAGCACTATTGAATACAAACATAGATTCTTATTGTACATTTAAAATTTTGATTTACCTGACTAATGCTAATGCAAATATATTAAAAAACAACACTGACCTATTAATTATGCCTTTGAGGTAGTTGTCTGGCTTATTATGCAACGAACAAAACCAAATGACAACATTTTCCTTAGGCAAAATGACGACCATTTGCCAATGTGCACTGCAGTGGAGACCAATATATGTTATTATACTATTATACATTATTTAAATTCATTTGTTGAGTTTAAGTTACCCATTCAAGTAGGCTCCTAGGTACACATCTCGTTTTGAATTTTGCATCCAGTTCTTAATGTAATTTTCTGATTCAAATTGTGATTGGCCAGATCTCTGGATAGACTGTGGCTCGAGGAATCCATACACATCGATATTCCCAGCTCGCATACTTGTCTCAGTCATATGCCTATTATTGTTAACACAAAGTAAATTATGCATGAAGGTAAAACAATAAATTAGGTAACTAACAATAATCTAAATTGACTTACAGAATCCACAACTGTATAACAGATATGCTGAGACATTGACCACCATGAGCAATTTCAGACAGATCTTCATGTTTTATGTACAAGGGAAAGTTTTCATTAAATAGGCCAAACAAGGTAGCATCCCACATAACCTGCAATGGCTTCAGAAAAAGCTGTGGAATGGTCAATGTCATTAGATATAGCGGATCATCGACCTCATCATCCGGCCTATCTGCAGGTTTCGCGGGTCTCACAGCTCCCTGTTTATCCAACATAATTAATTGACATAATTTAATCACAGTAAACATTTTAATTGGAAAAATAAGCATTTAATGACACTAAAATACCTGTTCTGATAAACGCTTGACTAGATGTGTCGGCCAAGCAAGGAATGTGTTAAGAGCCTGTCCCACGACCTTAACCTCTTTAGTGGGTACAGGAATGGGAGCATCTACATCTCTAATCTCCTCAACACCAACCTTAACTTGATCATGCAGCAAATGAATGTTGTGAATTGTTGTAGATCCCTCATAAACTCTTCCCAGGGCAACCAGGCGAGAAGGATATTCTTCAATATACAACCCACATTTGTATGAGACACCGGTGTCTAGATCGTTCCCTGAGGGATCAACACAACTCTCCTTTGTGCTGACACGAGCAGCTGAAGGACCAACATCAGGTTCAGGAGGCAGTGCGAGTCCCTGTGATTGCATTTGGCTGAGGGATAACATTAGCCGTCGAGTGACTTTTTCTGTGATTGAATCCTCTAGTTGGTCCTTGATTTGTTGCGTCAACTGTTGCAGGTATTCGGGAGCAATGGAGGAGGTCCTTGAAGCTGATCCAAAGTATTGTTTGATGGTTATACCGGCTCCTACAGCACGCACACGACCAGAGTGTTCTGGTCGCCCAATGGCAGCAGTCAGTATATCATGACGTCCATGGGTAACAAAGGAACCCTGTGAGGCCTGCTCCTCAAGCGCATCCTGTGAAGAACACATTTATTCTATACTTAATCACACAATAAAAAAAATAATTACAATTATGAATTGAAAGTGACTTACAATCTTGTCAGCAATTTCCTTTGCTGCTTCAGATGTCATGTCACCAGTTTTCTTGGTGCGGGCTAGCTTCCACTTCACGTGTCGTTTGATGGGAGATGGAGGATCAATGACGGTGTCAGTGCTTCCGGATTGAGTTGCTTCCTCTAGTTTTTTCTTTCTCTTCTCATCCATCAACTTTTTTTCTAAATATTCATAACCCCCACGAGACATCACGTGAGGGGCAGTGTTTTGTTTTTGGACAGCTTGTGCTTTTTTTCGAACATTCTGTAAAAATGAAACATTAATGAAACTCATGATTACAATGTATTATAATAAGTTCATTTAAAGTTAAAAAAATGAAAATCCCAAATTAGTTACCTCCCATGAAGGGTCTCTACGGCTCTGGCAAAATTGGGTCCATTTCTCCTTGCTAATGCCGTACATTTTGCATACAGTGTCATCAACACTATCCTTGTCAGCTGCAAGTGCCCATTTCGACGTCAAATCAGACTTAAACTGTCTCCACCGCTCCCCCACAGTCTGAAGTATTTTCTTTTTTGTCCTTAAATCAGATGCTTCAGGGATATCAAATTCAGCCTAACAAAGAGTAAATTAGGTTTTATTAATACTAAATTCAAATATTTGGCTAACAAACAATATGGAACATGAAATAATACATGATACCTGAATATCCTCCCATATCAAATCCTTCTGAGTAATAGGGACATGCTTCCAATTTTCGTATGTGACATCCACCTTATCACGAGCAACGATCCCTAAATATGTTCTAAATTTCTTGCTGTGGGGACCGTCTGCTTTGCCAGTAACAGGATCCACATGGACAAGGGGTCTCTCTACCCCAACTGGTCTAGTCGCCAATAATCTTAGGCGTGAGGCCTTTCTAGTCCGCTTCAATGGTGGTGACGACGAATGCGATGTTACACCAGTAGAAGGAGGAGGAGGCGGAGGAGAGTTTGACTGTGTAGCCATTTGGCTGTGAAAAAAAAAACATTAATTCAATATGTTATAAAAAATAAATGCGTATGAATGTAATTAAATGAATTGAAATTAAGTACAAAATAAAAAAAAATTACATTAGACGATGTTAATTAATTCTCCTTCATCGTGATCATTACGATTAGCATGAACATCGTCAGTTTCTTCTCCGATGACATTAGGTGACAATTGTGTGGACAAAGGACTAACATAAGTATCAATGTATGAATAATCATCTTCAACATTGACACCTATTGTTTTTCCATGTAAAACCACTGACCACCTTTGATCACAAGGGTCTTCGACATAAAATACTTGTTTCGCTTGTTCTGCCATAATGAAAGGATCATTCTGGTATGCGAGTTTGTTAAGATCCACCAACGTAAATCCCACATCATCGGTCCGCACACCGGTATTACTGTCAACCCACTTACATTTGAAAACACAGACAGTGAATTTGACATAGTTAAGCTCCCAAATTTCTTCAATGAAACCAAAGTAAGGGATGAAAGCTACACAAGGATTGTCATCATGTACACTAGCGAAGTGTTGAGATTCAGCCCTTAGGGTAACCCCACTGTTTTGCATTGTACTTTTTTGGTCTTGTGCTTTTGTATAGAAGGAATACTTGTTTATATCATATCCTTGCCAAGTTATAACATTTCTTTTAGGTCCATCTGCTAGCTTTCTCAACATTTCAGAAGCATTATCATCAGCCAAGATTGTGTGTTTAAACCAATCTAGGAAAGTCTTGTTATGTTTTTTCAACACTGAGTTCTTCGACATTTTTGGATTACTTTGTTTGACTAAATTTTCATGACGAACTATGTATGGCAAAACTTCATTACTATTATTCAACACATACAAGTGAGCTTGTTGCAAATCTTCTACACTTGGAGTGATGACATGCAGTCCTCTTGAACCCTTACCTCTTACTCTTTCGTCATGCCGAGACTCGGGAAGCCCAATAGGTTTAGCTTTTTCAATGTACTCTGAACAAAATTCAATGGCTTCTTCTGCAATGTACCTTTCAACAATAGATGCTTCAGGACGGTGTAGATTTTTGGTATACCCTTTTAAGATCTTCATGTATCGCTCAACCGGATACATCCACCGCAAATAAACAGGACCACAACATTTGATTTCTCTGACTAGATGAATAATTAAGTGAACCATGATGTCAAAGAATGCAGGCGGAAAATACATCTCCAACTCACACAATATAATAGCAGCCTCATTTTCCAGTTCGTCTAACTTCACAGGATCAAGAACTTTGCTACATATAGAATTGAAGAAAAAGCACAGCCGAGTTATGGCAAGCCTGACTTTGTTAGGCAAAATGTCTCGTATGGCCACCGATAACAATTGTTGCATCAAGACGTGACAATCATGAGACTTTAAGCCTACCAACTTAAGATCCTTCAAATGCACAAGGCTCTTAATATTTGAAGAGTATCCTTGTGGAACTTTGACCCGTCGTAGGCATTGACAAAAACTGAACTTTTCCTTTCTGGACAAAGTATGACAAGCTGGAGGCAAGTATATTTTTCTACCATCAGACCTTGGATGTAACGACGCTCGAATACCCATCTCAGCTAGATCTTGACGAGTATTCAAACCATCTTTTGTCTTGCCGTGAATGTTAAGGAGCGTCCCAATGAGACTATCACATACATTTTTCTCCACATGCATAACATCAATACAATGTCTAACATCTAGATCAACCCAGTACGGAAGATCAAACAAAATCGACCTTTTCTTCCATATGCAAGTCTTATTTTTGTCTTTCTTTTGGACCTTTCCAAATATTGTATTTAGGTGTTGAACCCGCTGGAAAATCTGGTCACCAGTCAACGGTACCGGTGCATTTTCATGCTCTTGACTTCCATTAAATGCTTTTTTCAATCGTCGGTAAGGATGATGAGGTTTAAGAAAACGTCGATGCCTAGTGTAAACTGTTTTTCTTCCATGTTTCAGTTGTATGTAGCTTGTGTCTTCTTCACAGATGGGGCATGCACGATGGCCTTTAACACTGTAACCGCTCAAATTCCCATATGCTGGAAAATCATTAATGGTACAAAAAAGCATTGCACGTAAATTAAATGTCTCATTTCGAAACCCATCAAACACTAAAACTCCTTCGTCCCACAACTTTGTAAGGTCTTCAATCAAGGGATTGAGATAAACATCGATGTCATTTCCTGGCTGTCTTGGGCCCGTTATCATCATAGACAACATCATGTATTTTCGTTTCATACACAACCAAGGAGGCAAATTGTAAATCACTAGCAAAACTGGCCACGAACTGTGTTGCGTGCTTAAACTGCCATATGGATTCATTCCATCAGTGGCTAGTCCAAGCCTAAGATTTCTTGCCTCTTTGCCAAAATCCGGATACAAACGGTCTATCTTCTTCCATTGCAAGGAATCAGCCGGATGACGAAGCATTCCATCACAGTTTCTCTCATTTGCATGCCATGTAAGGTCTTTTGCGTCGTCTCCATTAGCAAACATACGCTTAAACCTTGGAATGATCGGAAGATACCACAACACCTTCGCTGGGGGGCCCTTGTTTGAGTTTTCATCACTACTACACTCCTCATCATCCTTGAGTTTGTACCGTGATACCCCACACCTAGGGCATTTCGACATTTCTTGAAATTGATGTCTGTATAATATGCAATCATTCGGGCAAGCATGAATCTTCTGATACTCCATACCCATGGGACACAATATTTTCTTTGCTTGATAGTAACTTTTAGGCAATGTGTTTTCCTCTGGAAGCATGTCGTGCACTACTTGAAGCAGTGAACTAAAGCTTTTGTCACTCCACCCATATCTGGCTTTGATATTAACCAGACTTAAAACTGCCGACAACAGCGTCAACGAATTCTTGCACCCCGGATACAAAGGTTTCTTTGAATCAGTTTGTAATGTATCATACATAGGGGCATGTGCTTGCTGAAAAGACTCTTGTCCAAGGTCACGAATCATATCCTCCAAGCGATCTCCCATTTCTACATCAAACGGTTCGGATTGTTGCCCACTCTGCATGTCTGTCATTTCACCATGCCATATCCACGTCGTATAATTCCTCTTAATTCCATCACACAACAGATGCTCTCGTATGTCATCCAGTATTTGTCGTCTTCCATTCAAACAATTGATGCAAGGACAATAATATTTTCCATCTTCATCCGGTTGACCTCTTTCTGAAGCAAATTGTAAGAATTGCTCGACGCCTTCCTCATATTCTGGGCTGATGCGACTTTCATTCATCCAACTTCGATCCATCTAAGTAATAACTCGGTCATACTCTCAAAGTTATTCGATGCATGAAAATCTCACTTTTTTATTATAGGTGTGGCCCTATCCCATTTGGGAAGACCGTCTTTTATGGTAGCTTCATACATCAGGGTTAATTCTATTTTGTTAAATTTGACAAAATTTTGGCAGCATTTCGCATTGGTCTCCAAGTACACAACATGAAATCGGTGAAATTAATTTTCCGATAATCAAGTATGCACCCAGAGAACAACTAGAAATGCATTACCGAAATTTCATCAAATTAAACAAAATAATTTTAACCTTAACACATGAATCTACCATAAAAATATCAGTCTCCCCAAACTGTCCAAACGGACAATTCAAGATTAAATACAATGATTAATGCAAACTATCCGCAAGAATCATTGCATCCAATCTCAAACGGGAATCTAAGGTTCACTCATCATGAACACAATTTATATAGCATATATCAATTGTCATTAATGGCAGTGAACACGTAATAAAAATATTCATTGGTAACAAACATTTGTACCTGTGATGATGAGCAGCACGATCCAAAATGAAAGCAAGAATCAAATAAATAACTGAATGAACACCTACATCAATCATCATTCCGAAAAATAGATATCAATATGAATGCTACACTCAAACTTTGAAGAAGAATAAAGGATAATATGGCGGAAATGATACAGTGTTGTTTGCACCCAAACTCTTACTTACGTGGCTAACATAATATTTCGATTAGTGTCCAAGAACTATAAAATCCCACACATCTTTGGCTGAGATTGATGGTTGACCATTCTTTTGAAGAAATTAAGAAGAAGAAAAAAATTCTTATTTTATTTCATAAGAAAATATTTATTTCGTGATAAATAAAATAACATATTCAATAAATTACTTAATCTCATGTTAACAAGCAAGAAATTTTTTTATTTAAATTGTTATAACAATAAATTAAAGAAGTTTATTTTCACTAATAATTTAAATATTAATGTAATTCTAAGTAAATTATTTTTCGTCAGAGTTAAATATAATTTTCCTACGTGTATCTTTGGAAGATAATTTTGCTTGAAATCACTCGTTAAAATGAGAAATTATGTGTCATGCTAGTTGATCGTGCTTGATAGTTAAGTCAAATAGATTTTATTAAATAAAGAAAACTAAAGATGTGACTTTTTACATTAATTAAGCAATAAAAAACTCAAGATGTGATTTTTACAGGATAGACTTCCATAAAAGATTTTGTAAATATGTACGCAAGTGCCACACTTTTTCAAAGAACTAAAGAATATATCAGCATCATATATATCAGCACCAAAAAAAAAATATTGTGTATATTTTTTTACTGCACCATATCACGTATATGTCAAATTATAATTATAATAGGATATTGACCTTTTTTTTTCTATCTACAAATGACATTATTTACTCTACTTTCACTGAACAACCAAAACCGAAGCAAATAAATAAATAAAATAAAATAAAATAAATGTATGTATACGCAGTGTTTCGGTGGCAACGTTTCGTTAGAAGATTGATCGTGTGCGCGTACATGAGAAAGAACTCGAACAAAAAATAAGTAGAATAAAAACCTGAACGGTTTGAAGTAGCGGTTGGTTGAGTCCTCTACCGTTTGGAAACCCTTGGTCTGCATTAATCGGCGAGGAATATCAATAAATAAATAGATATAAAGAAATTAAACACAGGAAAATTTGGACAGGTTATAACTCGGAAAATTACGAAAGTAAATTAACAATTCATAATAATAATTCAGAATTTCGAGGAGCGAACCTGCAGATCTGACGGCACGGAGTGGAGGTCCTTAAAGTGGCTGGAGCTGCAGCAAGAGCGATCGGAGCAAAAATCGCCGGAAACAACCGTGCCGGTAGAACTGACGGAAGCTTCCGGCGAGACGGTAGTGTCGGGAAACTGCGTATCGGAAGAGCGTAACTGGAAGGAAGCGGTGGTTTTTCTTTTCTTGGAAATGGAATGTTGGCTTGAAGAAGGTTGTTCTATGGCGGCAATTGTGAGAGAGCAGCGAATACACACCTGAGTTCTTGCAGTAATTGTGGGAGTAATTGTGGGACCAATTTGAGGGTTTAGGGTTTTACAGGAGAAATGACGTATAGGCCCAATTTAAGAATTTGGTTTGACAAAAATTGGACACCATGATTTTTATAATTGGTTTCGGGTCTTATTTAACGTAGACCCAACTGAACCTAATATAGGATAACCTTTTTTAAATTTTAAAAACTTTTTAAAAATTAGTAAAATGTTTACAAGAATTTTTAATGTAATATATATTTCTTCAAAATCAATTCTTGATAATCTGAAACAAACATAAGTAAGAATTAGAAAGAACGTGAAAAAATTATTTTATTATTTGATAAATCATGATATTAAATTATAACTTTGATTTTAAAGACTTTCAGCTAGATAATTAAAATTAATATTTTTTTATTAATTGATAAAATCGTGATATTAAATTATAATTTTGATTTTTAAAGACTTTCAAGTTTCAACTATATAAATTTAAATTAATAAATCTAATTTCAATTTTATGATTAATTTCAAATATCAAATAAGCATTTTTAACATTTCAAATCCCAATAGTATATTCCCCAAGTTTAATAAAATTCATATCAACCCGTTAGTTAGGTGCACTTCACGCAGCTAGCAATAAATCAATAAATTAAATAATAAAAAAACAAAAATCATGAACTCGGAGTTTATATAGATGCGTGGATGTACCTTGGAGTGTTGGTACTATCTAATACACTTTTTCTAAAACTATTATGATTTAGAAAATTTACTATGCATTTGCTGTGTACATAATTTTATATGGTATATGAATTTTAAATTATTTTAGAAATCATATCAATATTAATTTATGGTTAAATAATAAAATTAAATTATTTTACATTATTAAAATAGCATCATTAAATTTTATTATTTGTATTCTTAATACAATACAAGATTTTCTTTATGTCATTCAAATTTTTTGAGAAATGTGATTAAATAATTTGTTTTATTCTTTAAAAATTACTCTGAAAATTATTAAGATTCATTATCTTGTGTTTTTACTTTATTATTTTTTAACTCATTAATTGATTGACGTGTATATATATATATATATGATAGTCACTTTCTTCCATCCTCACACGAGAGAGAAAATGAATTTATCTTATGATTCATTTTGTCCTAAAATTGTTAATGTTTATTAGGATATACCTTTACTAAACTATAGTTTTTAAAAACTAGAAGAACAAAAAATACGTTTTAATCAAATAAATAATGTATGCATACATTTTATGACTTTTTTGACAGTAAGTTATAGTATCGTAAATTTCTGTAATAATTATATTAAAAATTATATCAAAATATTTTTCAATTAATTGATATTATAAAAAAAATTGTAACAATTTTTGTTTGCTACTAAGTATATAAATCAATTAATAAGATTGTTTTAATTTAACTAGTGATTTTAAATTTAAGTTTTAATACAATATTAAATATTAATAAGGATGACTTTTTTATAATAAGAACTCGGTGATAATCATTTCATAAATGATAATCATACTAAATTTGAGTGTGTCGTGGTTACCAGACCAAATATGTTATTCATGTTTTCAAACTTAGTTCGTGAATTAAAATTTAAAGTTTTATTAAGTAAATCTAAAAAAAAAATATTTAATTGAGTATTAAAATAACTTTTGACAAAAAATATTCATCACTATTTAAATATAATTTTTTTTCTTTGTTTCTTCTTTCCTAAATAATTTTTTTATAAAATTTATTAACAAAAAATTCACATAATTAACAAATGAAGTTAAAAATAATAAAAAAATGACAAATATAATAAAAATAAATTACATGTGGATTATAATTAACTCTATATTTAAAGACTTAAAACATAATTTCCATGTCTCATGAAAATAATTTTATTTTTGTTCTGAAAAATTTGTTTAAAAATAATAAAAATATCATTTTTTTTCAAATATAATAATTAAATAATAATATATTAATAATAAATTTTAATTTTTTTACTATATAATTATTTTTACTAACATTCTATAAAAATTCTATAAAAGTTAAACTCTATTATTAAAAACAATTTTTTTTTCAAATTAACTAATATCAAATAATTTATATAAATATGTGTTATATTTAAATGATAATCATGAAATAATAAAATTAAAATTACGAAATTCATTTTAAAAATTTAGTTTAATTTTTAAATGTTTACCTTTTGAATTTATTATTGTTTATTAATTATTATATTTTTTTAATTAAAATATAATTAATAACGCAATATATGATTTTTTTTAAAATATATAAATAATTTAAAAAATTATATTAACATCAGTTATTTGAAAACTGATGTCGTTAAGCACTTACAACATCAGTTTTCAAATAACAGATGTTAAAACTGAATTTAGTATGATTTTAACATCGGTTATTTGAAAACTGATGTTGTAAGTGTTTAACGACATCAGTTTTTAAATAACTGATGTTAATTTAACATCGGTTATTTGAAAACTGATGTGGTTAAACACTTACAACATCGTTTTTCAAATAACCGATGTTAAAATCATACTAAATTCAGTTTTAACATCTGTTATTTGAAAACCGATGTTGTAAGTGCTTAACGACATCGGTTTTCAAATAACCGATGTTAATAGGACGATGTTAAAACTCATTTTTTTAGTAGTGTGCTTTTGTACATTAGTCTCATGATTTCATTTAAGGAATTAAGTTATATGAGATTAAAAGGATTCATTGCCAAGGAATTGAATGTCAATTACCGCAGCAAAAACTGATCTTAAACTTGGGCAAAGTTGTTTGGACTAGGTGGAAATTGGGTTGTTACTTCAACAATCCGTAAAATCAAAACTTAACTGTGACAGGTGTGAGCACTATGTCCCTTCTTTGAGCAGAGTTGGCAAATAGTGTTGGAGTAGGAAGAGATAAGATGCTTGCCAAATAGTGCATGACGATCCACACGTCCTTTAGAGAAGATGTGTGTGGTAGAACTTGTGCTTTTCTGGGAATCATGATATCCCTGTGACATTTGGGATATAGTGAGACATTTGGGCATGCTTTGAGTTCAACATCTCTGATGAAGGACTTCTTTCTTTGTTAAAGGTATCATTGAGGATGAATGGTCACAAATCCAAAAATAAATGTCGCATTCCACAATCTAAAGGAAGTAAGTGAGCTGTTGTTTCTTCCTCGAACCTCCTTCACCATACAAATCATTCCAGTGCTTCAACTCATCCATTACAGATCCTTCTGATGCAAAACTTGCAGCCTCTTGCATTTAATCAGATATCCGTAAGTTCATAAATTTACAAAGTTTACCGCAAACCCAACATCTTTTCTAAAGAGGCAAAAATTCTCAAATAAATAATCACTTAAGTTATCTTTTTTATGTTTCATGCATCTTATGTTGAGTTTCTGACTTACTTGACGGTGTTTTAATAACATGTGAGTACATTTTGTTAATGTTGTGCTAGGTCTCCAACTTTCTTTACTTCGTAACGTTTATCACAACCAAAATCTTTTTTAAAAAGGGAGTCAAAATGTTCAAATAAATGAACATTCAATTCTTTTTTTTTCCTGAATGAATATTACACATTACTCGAATTGTTTCATGCCTTAAGCGATTCTCTCTATTATTTTTTTTATAATTCAATATCATTTCAAGGTTCAACACTTTAACGACTCTTATTCACACAATTAAATACAAATCATTCAAAAAAAGATAAAACCAACCAACACACAAGTTATTTTTTACCCAAAGAACTACATAAGTCTGATTTTCTCATTACACGTGAGGATATGTATGAATAAGGGAAAACCCCTTGTTGACCTAAAACACTAGGGGAAAAAAACATGAAATTTCCTCTTTACTAAAAATAAAAATTTGTTTTCTTTTTTAAAATTAAATAAAATATAGCAAACATAATTCATGTTCTCAAGGCAAGATAAATAATTAAGAAGTCGCTTTTATTTTTATTAGACTAAATTAAAGGTTGTCATCTTCATGACGGATAAGTGAGGTGTTAATACCTTCCACGTAAATAATTTTTGAATCCTTTTTTTCTCAAATTGTAAATCATTTCATTTTTTTTTTGTTTTTCTGACGTTTTCCTTAAATAAACATTGATGACGACTTCTCAATTTTCTTTTGAAAAACTCACTTGACCGCCACATTGGGACAATGACAATATTATTTACAAAAGAAATTATAATAATAATAATAATATGTTGTGGAAAACATAAATCATATTTCTTGTTTTCATTGTTACTTACAAAAATGTTACTTTTGAGTCCTATTCTCAAAATTTTAAATAAGAGAGAAAAATGTAAAAAAGTATACCAAAAAAGTTATAATTTTTTTATTAAAAAAAGATAAGATGTTACTTCCATGTTTGGTTTGGTTTAAAATAAAAATTATGAAACTTAAAAACTGATTATCAAGAAATAACAATAGGTTTGGGGAGTAGGCTCATGCATTGATCAGTAATAAAGAAAAAGCCAACACCTATCAAATTCTAATTCAGAATGTAAACAAAACTAAACCTGGATTGGATTAGAATAAAAAATACCCAAACTAAAGTAAAATCGTCGTTCAAGTATATAGTATACACATCTAGAGAAACAACACCAAAGTTTCAAGATACAACCATTAAGTTAGTTCCGGTTCAAGTTGTCATTTCAGCGAACACTATAATTTTCAAAAGCAAAAACAATTCTCCCTAATTACCATCACCAAGTTTGGTTGGCGACAAACCTTATAAGTTTGAATGGTTTAAGACTTAGGATTTTCTTCGGTGTAAGATATGAAGATCAATAAATATTGTCTGAATTATGAATTATATACTATCACAGATTTAATAATAAAGTAGTGTTATCATTCTTATAATTAAAAGAAAAAAATATGTTATCTTTTATTTTTTATATAAAAGACCGTACGTTGGTAGTATATTATACAGAACTTACATAAGCACCACTTTTGTTGACACAGAATTCCTTCAAAAGAAATTATCAATCAAAATCAATGAAGTAATAGTCTGTATATTACGTTAGCAAAATATAGACAAAGGTCAATGTGGGTATCTTGCGAATTTTCTAAGTCTTTTTGTTTTGTTCCCAAGTACAAAGTCTATTTATGGGTCATGTCACTTCACAAAATTTTCCACATTTGTTGTTTAGCGCAATGACTGGAATCTTAAATTCTAAGTCTTTATGGTTTTGTTTGGTTCCTACATAGTCATATAAATGGTCATGTCACTATAAAAAAAATTTCACATCTATTATTTTTGTAGGTAGTGCGATGACTGGAGTATTTTCTACGTCTTTCTTTGTTTTGTTCCAATGGAGTCGTGTAAGGACCATATTACTTATAAAAAAATTTCATACTTAATTGTTTTTTATGTAATGTGATGTTGATTGGAGTGCTTCTTAAGTCTTTCTTTGTTTTGTTTCCGGAAAGTCATACTAGGGCATGCCACTTAATAAAAATTAATTTCCAATTCTCTGTTTGCAAAGTCAATAAATTTATTCTAGATGAAGATATATAATCACAGAACATTTAGGAAAGCTACACAAATGGATGAGAAGATTTAGAAGTTGTTGCGGAAGATGCTGTAAAGGAAAATACTTGAGGAAGCTCTGTTATGAATTAAAATTAAAAATGAGACCAAATAAATTCAGACACGACATAGGCTTCTCTTGGTATTTTTTAATTTGTTAAGTATAAGGAATACTTTGTAATTAACATATTCTGAATCCAACATATAGCAAAAATTGATGAAATAGAAAATTCCTCCCTGTGACGTAATAGAACTGCAAATGATGTAACTATGATAAGTCTTATGGCACAAAATATTAATATGAACACGTACTCAATTTGTAATTCCTTAGAGATTAAGGTGTATATATATTTCCAAAAAAAATGTCAAGGGAGGTTAAAAAGAAAAAGAAAGGGGTGTATATATATTAAGTTTTAATCTCAATGATATATTATTTTTAATCTTAAACCAATATTTTATATTTTTTGTTTCAATTTTAGTCTTCAAACCGATCTTTCTCTTAAGATTCTGATATGACTCATCTCCACTCAAACAAATAAAACACACAATAGACTTTATTTTGAATCTTTCTCCCCACACAGACAGGCAAAAAAAATAAGGCTCACACCATTCACATTTTTACATGTATAATAGAATATAGTGGCTTTTTCCAATTTTTGAATGTCATTACTATTTTTAAGTACGATATTCTATTAGCTATATTTGTCAATCATATATTATTTTCATGAAAAATTGATGATATATTTTTTCAAGTCCTATTAATTAATAAATTTATTCTATATTTGATATTTGATATATTGATGTATAGTAATAATAAAATTATAGCCAATTAAGAATTTTAAAAATTGTAGAAAGTATTGATTTTTGGTGTGAATGGAATTGTTTTAATATATTGAATATTTTAGTTTTTTTTCTCAATATTCTCTTCTTCCTTTTTATGAATATATATATATATATATATATATATATATATATATATATATATATATATATATATATATATATATTGTCTTCTTCCTTAAGAACATGAACATGCTCACTTTAATAAAAAAAAATATTTATGGGTCTATTGATATCTAGGGCAAATAGACTAATTAACTTTAGATTTGAATGTCCTCTTCAAGTATGATATACTTTTTTAAACCTAATTTTTTCTTGTTCAATAAGAACATGGTCACTTTTTCCAACTAAACCCAATTTGAATGCCAATTCAAGCATGATATGATTTTAATGTCAATTATATATAATTTGAAGTCCTGCACTTGTTTAGGATGATTTGGATGAAAATAAATTGGGAAGAAGTGAAGGAAAATGAAATGGAAACTTTTGGTTTAGATGGGATGGAAATTAAAATGAAGTAAAACAAATTTATTGGAGTCCAAAAAAAAAATCCTCAAAAACAGTGGTGAAATGGAGGATTATGTTTGAAGTAATATTAATTTTATGGGAGGATTCCTAAATAATATAAAATTCACTCATTTTTTCATTTTTATTTATCCAAAAAAAAAAGATAAATTTTCCACTTCGTTTCTCTCTTATTTCTATCTTTTTTTTCCTCTTTCATTTTTTTCTATTTCCTCTCTAATCCAAATAAAGTGCAAAAGTAACGGATGAGTTAATCTTTTTAAAAGTTTTTTTTCTTTCAAAGTGCTATTTTTTGCTTTCATAAATTGCAAATTTTGTGTTTATTAATTTTCTAATTATTTTAAATATGAAATTGCATTACAATATACGATCAACTTTGTGTGACTTGTTGACTGGAGACTTTTCCAAGTCTCCCCTTGATATATATCGTTTAGAATGTTACATTATTTTTAAGTCTTTTTTATTTATTTATTTGGTTATATATTAAATTGAAAAATAAAAAGAAAAGTGGAAACCTAACTAGGAACTCTGCTGTTGTTGTGTGGGAACCTAAGTACATTTTAGCATCTTTAAACTGAAAACAGTTTAGTCAAAATGCGTAACAAAATATAGGTCAAGTAATTAGTGGACAAAATCTTGCTCATAGTGTTTGTCACCATAGATTTAGGTTGTGTTTAGGTCAATTACTTAAAATATTGTTAATTGATAGTTGAAACTTTAGATGAAATTAAAAAATTTGAATTATTCTGAAAATAGTTGTGGTAGAAGCAAACATGACCACAGAAGTCCTAACTATTATTTAGACGTGTTTTAGTACCACCAATACGAGGTCTGATTGGAAATTAGCTGTGTCGAACCCATCTCATAGCGTGCATGGGTATATGCTCCAAATCTCTTTAACAAATTAAATACCAAGCTTTTTTTTATCCAATTTCTTCTTTTTTATCTTTTGTTTAATCAAAGATAATAACAAAAGATATATAATAATTCGTAAATCTTATTCAACCAGCTAAACTAAATCCCCTAGCTATCCAAATCCCTTTAACTTTTAAATAACAAAATAAAAGTTATACACACTTTTATATTTCAACATTTTTACCATTATTCATAGTTTTAGTTACTTGTTTATATTTTAGAAACGTCATAATACTTACGTCTTTTGCTTTTATATTTATAACATAAATATATAGAATATAACATGTATAATATAAATAGTATAAAAAGAGCTGATAATTTAAAAAAACGGGAAAGAAATAATTATAAAATAAACATAACTAATCAGACTATTTGCATCAAAAGAAATTATTTGAATATATTTTACATACTTGGAAGAATTTATGAGTGGCCCAACCGTTGAGAAATATGACTTCCATTAACCATCCCGATGTTATATATATGCATGCCTATTGGCAGTGCTAAAGTCATCAGTATCATTCTAATTCTCATATTCAGTGGATTCATTTCATCAATCACTTTGCCTTTCTGATCATAATCACCAAAATGCCAACCATGAATCCAGTTCGTTTCAAATACATGCAAGCCATAATAATATTTATGATGTTGCAGGTTCGTTCATGTTTTCTCATTTGAATGTATTTGTGAAAATCGCAATTCAAATCTCATTTGATTTCAATGAATTTCAATTTCCTTAAATTTTTATTCACAGTTTTGTCATTTTTTTCTTCTTAAAATAGATCATTCTCCTATGTTTTGTTCATTGTTTTTTGGGTTCATAATGTTTCGGATTGAATTAGAGGTTGAAGCACCGTTTGTTTTGCCCCCTTATTTTTTGTTTTCAAGGTTGAACCATGGTATATGTAGATGTTGAACCATCAAATATGATACTGGCAGCAAGGCATAAATAGTGATGACAAAGATAATGACAACAATAATAAAGACAAGGACAATAATAATATTACATTCTATGTTTATAATTAAGTTTTAATTTTAATGATATATTATTTTTAATTTTAATTCAATAATTTCAATGATATATTATTTTTAATCTTAATTCAATAATTTATAATTAAGTTTTAATTTCGAACCCATCTCATAGCGTGCATGGGTTTTGGTGTGAATTTAATTGGAATTGAATTGTTTTAATTTATTGAATATTTTAGTTCTTTTTTCTCAATATTCTCTTCTTCGTTTTTTTCAAGCATTTATGTATATATATATATATATATATATATATATATATATATATATATATTAAGAACATGGTCACTTTAATAATAAAAAAATCATTTATGGGTCTATTGGTATCTAGGACAAATAGATTAATTAACTTTAAATTTGAATGTCCTCTTCAAGCATGGTATATGTTTTTAAACCCAAAATTGATTCCTCAAAAACAGTGGTAAAATGGGAGGATTTTGTGAGAAGCAATATTGATTTTATGGGAGGATTCTTAAAAAAAACACTCATTTTTTTACTATTTCTATTTAAACAATATAAATTCTCTACCTTGTTTCTCTTTTATTTCTATCTTTTTTTCTCTTTCATTTTTCTCTATTTCATCTCTAATCCAAACAAAGTGCAAAAGTTACGGATGAGTAATCTTTTTAGTTTTTTTTTAAAAACTTTTTTTTTGCAACTTCTTGACTGGAGACTTTTCCAAGTCTTCCCTTGATATATATCGTTTAGAATGCTACATTATTTTTATTTAATTGGTTAAATATTAAATTGAAAAATAAAAGAAAGATGGGAACATAAGCAGCAATTGTGTCATTGTTGTGTAGTGATCGTCACTTTTACTCATAAGAATATATATATATATATATATATATATATATACTAAAGTGCATTTTAGCATCTTTAAACTGAAAATCTTTCAGTCAAAATGCATAACAAAATATGGGTCAAGTAATTAGTGCACAAAATCTTGCTCATAATTTTTGCTACCATAGATTCAGGTTGTGTTTCGGACGATTACTTAAAATATTGTTAATTGATAGTTAAAATTGTAGATGAAATTATAAAGTTTGAAAGTTGAAAAGTTAAAAACTGAAAGCTGAAAATATATAAGCCAATGGATTCAATTATATTTGAAGTATTTTATAATATTATCTAATAAATAAATTTTCTCCTAACTTCTCTTTTAAATATATACCAATTTTATTGGTTAATGTTTGTTAAAAAATAATATGAACTAATAAAATTGTTACATATTTAAAAGAGAAGTTAGGAACAAAATTTATTTTAAAATTAAAATAAAAATTCAATGGCATTTGGATGAAAGTTTTCGTTCAAAAATTTCCCTTAAAATAATTATTTTTCTAAAGTAGTTGTGGTAGAAGCAAACAGAACCACAAAAGTCATAGTTATTATTTAGAAGTGTTGTATGCCGAACCCATCTCATAGCGGCCATGTTTATATGCTTCAAATCTTTTCAGCAAATTAAATACCAAGCTAAGATTTTTCTTTTATCCAATTCTCCCCTTCTTCTCCTTTATTTTTTTTATCTATTGAAATCAAAGATAATATCAAAAAATTTATATTAATTTCCAACTAATTAAATTAACCCCCTAGACTATTCAAATTATTTTAACTTTTAAATAACAAAATAAAAGTTATACACACATTTATATTCAAACATTTTTACCAATATTCATAGTTTTGGTTACTTGTGTAAATTTTAAAAACGTCATAATAATTACTTCTTTTGCTTTTATATTTATAACATAAATGCATAGAATATAACATGTTTAATATAAATAATAAAAAAGGAGCTGATAGAATATTAAAAAAGCGGGAAAGAAATAATTATAAAATCAACATAACTAATCAAACTATTTGGGTCAAAAGAAATTATTTGAATATATTTTTCATACTTGCGTAAAATTTATATTAGTAAATTTAGAGGAAATACAAAATTATTTTAACTAATTTCCATAAATTTTATTGAAGAGTTTTTTTTTACATATTTTATCCGTGCATTACAAATTTTTTAAAATTAAATATCCTAAAAGGATTTTTTTATTAAAAGTATGAATATCTAAAACTTTTTTTTACTGTTATTTATTAAAAGTAAAAAATAAACTCCAGTTGGTTTGAAATTCATGGAAGGCATAATAATATTAATGATGTTGCAGGTTGTTGTTTCTGCTCAAGACCATATTATGTGCATTCAGACTGAGAGGGAAGCACTCCTCCAATTCAAGGCTGCACTTCTGGATCCCTATGGCATGCTCTCTTCTTGGACCACTTCTGATTGCTGCCAATGGCAAGGGATTCGCTGCTCCAACCTCACCGCCCATGTTCTAATGCTCGACCTTCATGGAGATGTTAATGAAGAACGTTATATGAGAGGAGAGATCCACAAGTCGTTGATGGAGTTGCAACAATTAAACTATTTAAACCTCAGTTGGAATTCTTTTCAAGGCAGAGGAATCCCAGAGTTTCTTGGTTCTCTCACCAACTTGAGATACCTTGATCTGTCATATTCTGATTTTGGCGGAAAAATTCCAACTCAGTTTGGCTCTCTTTCTCATCTGAAATACTTAAATCTTGGTCGGAATTCTCTGGAGGGTTCAATCCCACGTCAACTTGGAAATCTCTCCCAGTTGCAGCATCTTGATCTCAGCGGCAATCAATTTGAAGGAAATATACCCTCTCAAATTGGAAATCTCTCCCAGTTGCTGCATCTTGATCTCAGCTACAATTCTTTTGAAGGAAGTATACCGTCCCAACTTGGGAACCTTTCAAATTTGCAGAAGCTTTATCTTGGAGGATCATATTATGAGAGTGGTGCTCTCAAAATTGACGATGGAGATCATTGGGTGTCTAATCTCATTTCTTTAACCCATCTTTCCTTGGTCTTCATATCTAATCTCAACACTTCTCATAGCTTCCTCCAAATGATTGCCAAGCTACCAACACTTAGAGAACTGAGTTTAAGTGAATGTAGCCTTTCCGATCAGTTTATCCTTTCATTGAGGCCCTCCAAATTCAATTTTTCTAGTTCCCTTTCCATCCTTGATCTTTCCTGGAACAGCTTCACGTCATCAATGATACTCCAGTGGCTGTCCAACGTCACTTCCAACCTTGTTGAGCTTGACCTTAGTGATAACCATTTGACTGAAGACCTTCCATCAATCCTTCATAATTTGTCTAGTGCTTGTGTTAGACACTCATTACAAGATTTGGATTTTAAATATAATCAAATCACTGGCTCTATACCCGACCTTTCAGTATTCTCATCTCTAAGATCATTGTTTCTTGATGGAAATAAATTAAGTGGAAAGATACCTGAAGGCATCCGCTTACCATTTCATTTGAAATCTCTGTCAATCCGATCAAACTCTTTAGAAGGTGGAATTCCCAAATCATTTGGGAACTCATGTGCTTTGAGCTCACTGGATATGTCTGGTAACAATTTGAATAAAGAGCTTTCGGTGATAATTCATCAATTGTCTGGGTGTGCCAGATTCTCGCTGCAAGAATTGAACATAGGAGGAAATCAAATCAATGGTACGCTTTCTGACCTTTCAACATTCTCTGCCTTGAAAACATTGGATCTTTCACGAAATCAATTAAATGGAAAAATTCCAGAGAGTACCAAATTGCCATCTCTGTTAGAGTCTTTGTCAATTGGATCAAACTCTTTAGAAGGTGGAATTCCCAAATCATTTGGGAACTCATGTGCTTTGAGATCACTGGATATGTCTGGTAACAATTTGAATAAAGATCTTTCGGTGATAATTCATCAATTGTCTGGGTGTGCCAGATTCTCGCTGCAAGAATTGAACATAGGAGGAAATCAAATCAATGGTACGACTTTCTGAGCTTTCAATATTCTCTGCCTTGAAAACATTGGATCTTTCAGAAAATCAATTAAATGGAAAAATTCCAGAGAGTACCAAATTGCCATCTCTGTTAGAGTCTTTGTCAATTGGATCAAACTCTTTAGAAGGTGGAATTCCCAAATCATTTGGGGATGCATGTGCTTTGCGCTCATTGGACATGTCTAATAATAGCTTGAGTGAAGAGTTTCCAATGATAATCCATCACTTGTCTGGATGTGCTAGATATTCATTGCAACAATTATCTCTAAGCATGAATCAAATCAACGGCACACTACCCGACCTCTCAATATTCTCATCTTTAAGAGAATTAAATCTTGATGGAAACAAGCTATATGGATAGATTCCTAAAGATTATAAATTTCCACCTCAACTGGAGAGACTAGATATGCGATCAAATTTCTTAAAGGGTCTGCTCACTGACTATCATTTCGCTAATATGTCAAAATTAGACATATTGGAGTTATCTGACAACTCTTTAGTGACCTTGGCATTTAGCCAAAATTGGGTCCCACCATTTCAGTTGAGCCACATAGGATTGCGATCTTGCAAGCTAGGTCCAGTATTTCCCAAATGGTTGGAGACACAAAATCAATTTCTGAATATTGACATTTCAAATGCTGGAATAGCAGATATGGTTCCAAAGAGGTTTTGGGCTAATTTAGCATTCCAAGAATTTATTTCAATGAATATTTCATACAATAATCTCCATGGTATAATTCCAAATTTTCCAATAAGGAATATTCAAGATTCCCTAATTCTTGGATCAAATCAATTTGACGGCCATATTCCACTATTTCTGCGAGGTTCCCTGTTTCTTGATTTATCCAAAAATCAATTCTCAGATTCTCTTTCATTTTTATGTGCTAATGGTACAGTTGAAACTTTGTACAAATTAGACCTTTCAAATAATCATTTCTCTGGAAAAATTCCTGACTGTTGGAGCCATTTCAAGTCATTAACTTATTTGGATTTAAGTCACAATAATTTTTCAGGAAGGATACCCACATCCATGGGATCTCTTCTTCATCTTCAAGCATTGCTATTGAGAAACAACAACTTAATCGATGAGATACCTTTCTCCTTGAGGAGTTGCACAAATCTAGTAATGCTAGATATTGCAGAAAACAGATTATCAGGGCTTATCCCTGCTTGGATTGGGAGCAAATTACAAGAGTTGCAATTTTTAAGTTTGGGAAGAAATAATTTCCATGGAAGTTTACCATTGCAAATTTGCTACCTAAGTGACATTCAACTCTTGGATGTCTCACTAAACAGCATGTCTGGGCAAATTCCTAAATGCATAAAAAATTTTACTTCAATGACTCAAAAGACATCTTCACAAGGTCATTCATATTATGTCAACACCAATGGCTTGGTTGGTAATCTAACATATGATTTGAATGCATTCTTGATGTGGAAAGGTTCAGAACAAATGTTCAAAAATAATGGGTTACTACTTCTAAAAAGCATTGATCTCTCAAGCAATCACTTTTCTGGAGAAATTCCACTGGAAATAGAGAATTTATTTGGATTGGTTTCATTGAATTTATCAAGAAACCATTTGACCGGAAAAATTCCTTCAAATATTGGAAAGTTAACCTCGCTTGACTTTCTTGATTTGTCAAGAAACCATCTAGTTGGTTCAATTCCATGGAGTCTTACTCAAATTGATCGACTCGGCGTGTTAGATTTGTCACATAACAATCTATCTGGAGAAATTCCAACTGGTACACAATTACAGGGTTTCAATGCCTCATGTTATGAAGATAATCTTGATCTTTGTGGACCGCCACTAGAGAAATTGTGTATTGATGGGAAGCCTGCACAGGAACCAATTGTTAAACTTCCTGAAGATGAAAAATTGCTCTTCACCCGTGAATTTTACATGAGCATGGCAATTGGATTTGTTATAAGCTTCTGGGGCGTCTTTGGCTCAATCTTAATAAAGCGTTCTTGGAGACATGCTTATTTCAAGTTCATAAGCAATTTATCAGACGCTATTTATGTCATGGTAGCAGTGAAAGTTTTCAAGTGGCGTCACAGAGGATAGCTGGTAACAATATTTTAGTCTTCGTATATATACTTCATTTTCCTTTATATGATAAATAGCAGTCACAAACCATTGTTTACAACTAGATGGCGTTTTTCTCTTTTGTTTTAACCTTTAGATCCTCAATTAATAAAAAAAACAATTATTCATCAACACGAACCTTAGTTTACTATTACACCGTAGGTAAACAAGTTGTAGTCCGGTTTTCTTCTTAAAAGAAGACTAGCTAGAACATATATGATATATCTTTGAATGAACTAGTTTTAACTAAAGATGAACAAGCAGTTGTAATGAGAAAGAAAAGTTGGACGTGCATGCATGTTTGTTTTGTATTTCTGAAATCTAGATTAGATTGTTTATAAAATACTAATTTGTAATTTAATATTTAATAATGATACGATGCTTGAAAATATATATTAAATGAGTTGTATATATATATTCGAGTAATCTAAATCTTGATATTTTAAATATTCTTATCTCAAAATGTTTTTTAACATGACTACAAATCATCTTTTGGGATTTTTTTAATCCCGTAATATAAATGTTTTTCTAAAAAGCATATAATAAGTTCAAATAGTTCAATGTATTGGATTTTTACATGGGATTTATTAAAAGTAATATATTTAATTTTATTTATTTTCATGTCATTTCGGGGTATTAGTTAAATAAATTAAAGGAATGATGATTGTTATGTAGGTTATAAAACTTCTTTACACTAACATTTCATATTAAACAAATTAAAATACTTTAACCTATTTTCTAATCGCTAAATAATAACTCAATATAAATTATATATATATTTTTCTTGATATATCTTTTTCCTCGTAAGTTATTAAGTGTAAAATAGAAAATATGTTTGAGGTAGTTTTTCTATCTCATTTTCTACTTCTTTATATAGCTTTTAGCCATGGTGCTTTTTTTGGCATTTCAATGTTTTCTTTATTCTTTTGTTACTTCTAGTTGAGGACAAATTTTGAAGGATCGATATTTTAATTTTTGGCAGAAAAATTCTGAATTCTAGGTGCCAGCTTGTGGAGGTGGAAAATGCAAAGAGATACTTTTGGAGTTGAGAAGGCATCTCTCGCAGTTGGATTTGGAGACCGAGAGAGAATTAAGGAAGGCTTCTAGAGCTTGAGGGAGCCAATTGTGATTGTGATCTAGTTTATTTTCCTTTTTAATTTCTAAGCATTTTGTTTGTACTTTAGCCCTTAAATCTGAACTGGTTGTTTTGTATGAAGTTGATGAATCTTCACAATAATGAGAATTGAGATGATTGAAGTGCTCATCACGCTTGAGATACATCTCATAGTTCTGCAATTTAACAAATATCTCATCAAAAGAGGGCAAGGTGTTTTGCCAATTTAATTATTAAGCAGTACAGTTGCACAATCAATTTACAAATTTCTGATTATATAATACAGCATACCTAAAATGTTTGGTGTAAAATATTCCTACTTCCTACAAAGCCATTGCATCTTCCAAAACCATGCATGACATAATATAAATCCCCTAATACAGGTGCTCATTTGTTTGTAGACAACCGGAAAACCGAGAACCCATTCCCAAACATAGTGCATGACAATCCACACGTCCTTTAGAGAATAGATATGTGTGGTAGAACTTGTGCTTTTCTGGGAATCATGATATCTCTATGACATTTGGGCATGCTTTGAGTTCAACATCTCTGATGAAGGAATCCTTCCTTTGTTAAAGGTATATATCATTGAGGATGAATGGTCACAAATCCAAAAATAAAAGTAGCATTCCACAATTTAAAGGAAGTAAGTGAGCAGTTGTTTCTTCCTTGAACCTCCTTCACCATACAAATCATTCCAGTGCTTCAACTCATTCATTACAGATCCTTCTGATGCAAAACTTGCAGCCACCTGCATTTAATCAGATATCTGTAAGTTCATGTACATGGGAAAAGATATTCTATTGGAAATAGACACTTTCCTTCTTCCACTTGTGTGAAATTGTTAGTATGAAATCCTTGGTTACAACTTGCATGTACATGTTGCCATTTTAAGTGGAAATAAAAATGGATCAGATGACTCTAGTGCCATATATCCATCACCGTATTCAATTGAACCAGCATTTTTGAATTCCTGGATTTTAACAAATATCCACTTTTAAATACTTCATGCAGTATTGTACAAATGCCCAAATCAAGTACTCCATAGCCATTTGAGTGAAATTTTAAATTCACCCTACCTGAGTCTTAGCCTCTCTCATGTCTTCCATGTTTAAAGGCCTCAGGGTAATTTCTTGTTCTTCCTTATCTTTATTGTTTGAAGCATCTTCAGAACTTTGGCCTTCTGCTTCTCTTTTCTTCTTTTCCTAATATATCGTGCAATAGATATTTAGTTAAGCTCATACCAAAGTTAATTTGCATGGACATAGATGTTAAACTTAAAATAGTAGAAGTTGTTTAACAACTACCATGTCTGATACGGATGTCACCAGGGGGTATGAATGACACAGGGGGGTCTGCAGGAAGTAAGCACCAAAGGTCCAAGAGGAAGGAACGTACAGCATGGTTGGTATCATGCATCATGCATACATGCACCGTACGTAGGAAAATCGCAAACCATATGATAGCATCGTGTCTTCTAGAAGATGCGTGGGTAGTGGAATAAAGACATATTTGCTGTTAGGATATTTCTGATTGCGTATATGTTTTCCATTTTTGCTTGTCGGACTTGTCCCCTCTATAGCAGCTATATATATGTAAAGAAATGGTGCTTCGAAGATATCAGAAAAATATAGCAGAAAAGTTCCTGCAAGCAAGAAATTTGCAGGGATAACCTCTGGTCTTATTCGCTTCTCAAACTCGTTGTCAGGAACTTCCTGCAAGCAAGAAATTAGTATATAGTAACACAAAAAAGGGGGAAAGTAAAAGGAAATAAGTTTAGAATTTAAGTCATACAGCTTCAGCTGCATGGCTAGTAAAATGTTGAGAAAACCAGCGAATTTCCATTTATAAACCAGTGAATTTGCTATTCATTTATTGTTTCTTATCTCTGTTACTACATGGGTAGAATTTGATAGGTAAGATTAAGGAGCATTTTACAGTTTAGCCTAAGTGCTGAGAAAATTTATCTTACCGCTTAATGGTGTGTTTGACAAGCTGTTCACATCCAAGATCAGTAACTAGAAAACCTGGTCTCGAAATTAATGGTGTGTTTACATAGTCATTGGACAAGTATTTACCTATTGGCTGATATAACTAGCTTTCCATTTCCAGTTCGTTTGAAATTAATGGTGTGTGTTTAATAAATTGTTTAATATTATTTTCGATTTCAAATAATATATATATATATATATATATATATATATATATATTAAAAGAGATATTATTTTTGTGATACAATGGCTAAGTTGCTTTCATAAATTATAAAAGAAATATGAGATTTATTACCAATGAATAACTAAATGTGTAAATGTAGCATGCTAATTAAGTAGGGTCACGATTTCTTGCTTGGTTGAGTGATCGGGTGATCTAGTGTTTATATTCAATATTTTATTTTAATAAAACTATGTTCTATGTAATCTTTTAAAAATTTGGATGAAAAGTTTTCATGATAATAAAATAAAATAGAGATATAATTAGAGAAAATAAGTTGTGTATTAATAATGTTAAATTATTTTATATTGTCATTCAATTATTTACTAATGTGAATATGATAAGTTTGTGAAGTTTTACAAAAATTATATTAAAATTAGTTAATAGTATTAAACTATATTGCCATTGTATAATCATTAAATTAATAATTATTGATGTTCAATACTTAATCCAAAAATATTGGTGATCTCCATTATTACTATAAATGGTTTTCTTATAAACTATTGTGATTTTAATCTATCATTAACTTTATGTTATTATTCTTATTGCTTCAATCTCTAGAAATTTCTTTTTATAGGTATAAGAATTTTATTTATTTTCCTTTACACATTTTGGAAACTAACATTCTATTTTTCTTTTCTTTCCTTCTTTCTTTTTTCTTATTTTAATTTTCAGTCCCTACACCAGCCCTCTTGGATGACTCCAATGTATAAGCTTGTTAATGCTTCGAAAAGACAATAAGTTAGAAAGTATGATTGTTTTACATTTCTTCGGTGTCAATTGAGATACTTATATCATGTTTCGATAATTTTAAGAAGACTCTAGTTTTATTAGCATTATGCTTGTAATGAAATATAAATTACAATGTATTATATCAATAATTTACCTGCATCTTTCTCTTAATCAAAATTTCGGTTTGACAAAAATATTATTGAGTTAAACATTTGATAAGGCCCTCATTTTCAATTTTTTAAGAATAAAAAAATTAAAAAATTTCTTGCACATATTTTGAATGAATGAATCTATCATAATCATTTTTTCATAACCAAAATAATTTGACACCATATGTTTCAATTATATGGAGATCACTCCAATTTTCAAACTATGCATGCCTTTTATTTTAAGAAAGAAACAATAATAATAATAATCTATATTATTAATTATTAATCTATACTAATAATAAACAAAATATCTTCATTTGGTATCCATATTACATTGGATAATTTTACCTTCAAATTATTTCTTATTTTGGAATGTCTTTAATTTTAAAACCAAGGAAAATGTCAAGATGGCAACCACTGCACCTAAATGGATGTTATTTTAAAGGCAAAAGTAGATTTTATGAAAATTCACACTATTATGACCACTATTCAAAAACACAACATTCAAATTCTGTAACGGGCCACAGCTACTCTGTATCACTATAGTGCGCTATTAGTAACCAAGTTAAAAACATTTTGATGCAATTCAAATATGTCCCTTTCATCAGTGTAACCATGGAACTTGGTGATTTAAAAAAAAAACAATGGAACTAAGTATTATATTTTACTCCTTTTCATCAATCAAAATATAACCCAAAGAAAATGCTGAAGTTACATAACCCGAGGATAGAATCCAGGATTTCTAAAAGCTCCTTACATGACTCCTTATCATCATTTTAAAGTGTTAAGAGCGGGGAGATGTCTGAACAAGTATAATTGTGAAAAGTTAATATTGTGACTACTCATTTGATGTTGTGATAGATGTATCCTTGACCTAATCATAGATGAAGGTGCGTCATTTAGAAACTAGGAACCTAAACTAATGTGTTAATTATATAGGATGGGGAAATTTGAATAGATCAAACAGAAATTCTGAATATTACTAATCATGGATCTGTGAACTAAGTCATTTCATGCTTAATATGTGCTTGTAAAGTGAAACAAGAAATTCTTGTTATTCCATACCATTCATGTTATTTAGAAGCCCATTTTTTCTCCCACAATAATTGCTTCGAGTCTGAAACTGCTACACGCAAACAGTTCAATACAAAGAAAATAAAAATATACTCAAATTGAGAAACCAAAGCTCTAATGTGAGTGGAAATCAAATTCTGTGGATAGGAACAAAATATACTCAAATTTTGTTGTGAGCAAGTGAGGATTTTTTGTTTTCACTTTTACTACAAAAATGTTACTGCGTCCTATTCTCAAAAATTTGAATGAGTGAAAACGATGTTCTCAAAAAAGATTCCAAAAAGGTCACAATTTATTATTCAAAAACAGAGGATCTAGTGAAAACAATGTTGTCATTGGATATTTCTGGTAACAAGTTTAGTGAAGAACTGACAGTGATATTCAATAACTTGTTTGAGTGTCCTAGATACTCATAGCAAGAACTGAATCTAGGTTGGAATAAAATCCACGGCATACTGCCTGAATTCTTAATGTTTTTTGAAGTTGGAAACATTGGTTCTATCAGGGAATCAATTAAAGGGTGGAGTTCCAAAATCACTTCAAAATGCAAGTTATTTGCTCTCACTGATGCTATCCAATATCAGTTTGAGTGGAGATCCTCCACTGATAATCAATAACTTATCTAGATATATTGGATACTCATTGGAAGAATTAGATTTGGGCATGAATCAAATGGCACTCTTCCAAACACTCTCTCAGTGTTCCCATCTTTAAGAAGATTGTACCTTTATAGGAACAAGCTAAATGGGACAATTTCTGAAGATGTTGGATTTCCAGCTCGCCTAGAACAACTAGATTTGAGTTCAAACGCTTTATCTGATAACTCATTGGCTCTGGAATTTAGCCAAAACTGGGGCCCATGTTTTCAATTGAATTAGATAGGATTGAGATCTTGAAAGTTAGGTCAGACATTTCCCAAATGACTTTAGCTATATTGACTTTAGCTATCTTGAATCAAATCAATTTGATGGTCCCATTCCACCACTTGTACGAGGTTTCATATTTCTTGATTTATTCCATAACAAAAGATGAACATCCCTGTATAAAAAAATGAACAAGAATAATTTTATTACATTTCTGAAATATAGATTAAATTGTTTATAAAATATTAATTTCTAATTAATAGTCAAATAATGATAGGATGCTTGAATGTGCATATATATAATTAATAGTCAAATCATTTATGATTATATTAATAACGTAATATTATCACTTTTTTTGATAAATTATTTGTTTAAAAAGTATATAATGCGTTGAAAGAGTTTTACTATTATTAACTTCAATTACTAGAGTTTTAAAATGACATCCATTAATATTAATATATTTAATTTTATATCATTTCGTATTAGTTAAATAAATGTAATAAACGATGATGGTAATAAAACTTAAGTAGCGGAGTAGGTTATACAACTTTTACTTATTTTCTGATCGCAAAACTATATACGAAAAATGTTTATTTTTCTTCCTTTTTTATATATCATTTTTCTCCTTGGAAGTTATTTAGTGTCTAATTGAGCATAAGTTTGAGGGGGTAGTTTTTCTATCTCATTGTCTATTTCTTAAGCTTTTAGGCTTTATAATTTTCTTGGGATTTCATATTTTTCTTTATTCTCTTATTAAATATATTTGAGGAAAACTTTTGAAGGATATCTTAATTTTTGGGAGAAAAAATCTGGATTATAGGTGCCAGCTTGTTGATGTGGAAAAATGCAAAGAGTCACTTTTGAAGGTGAGAAGGCATCTCTCACAGTTTGATTTGGAGAGAGAATAACGCAAGGCTTTTCTAGATTTATTATTTTCTTTAAAAGTGGATGACTAAGGGATCTTATGTCTTATATATTTTGAGTTAATAATGGGTTGCTAATTTTCCTTGGACTAGGGCTTGAGGGAGCCAATTGGAATTGTGATCTAGTTATTTTTGTATGATATTAAAAAGGTTTATTGTCAAGGAATTGAACTTGAACTACTTTAATAAAAAATGATCTTAGATTCGAGCACAGTTGTTTGGATTAGGTGAAAGTTAGGCCGTTACTTAAACAATCCCAAAAATCAAAACATAACCTTCCTTCATCATTTGCGAAAGAATTTAAATCAGTTGACTAAATTTCTAGCTAATTCGTTTTAATTTCTTTTTAATATCTAACTTCATTACAAATTTAAATTCAGAGTTTCTTTCAATTCCAATAGCATTCAACTAGTTCGATTTAAAGAAAAATAATTTCAGTTGCACAACTGTAAAAGCAGTACAGTTTAAAGACAATTCAATTTACAAAATTCTACTGTCATATATAATACAGCACACCTAAAATGTTTGGTGTAAAATATTCCTACTTCCTACAAAGCCATTGCATCTTCCAAAACCATGCATTACATAACATGAATCCCCTAATACAGGTTCTCATTTGTTTGTAGACAACTCAAACGAAAACCAAGAACCCATTCTAAAACATAGTGCATAATGATCTACACGTCCTTTAGAGAATAGATGCATGTTGCAGAACTTGTGCTTTTCTGGCATGGGAATCATGATATCTCTGACATTTGGGATATAGTGAGACATTTAGGCATGCTTTGAGTTCAACATCTCTGGTGAAGGACTCCTTCCTTTGTTGAAACGTATCATTGAAGATGAATTGTAACAAATCCAATAATAAAGTAGCATTCCACAATCTAAAGGAAGTGAGTCAGCTATTGTTATCACTGCTTTAACTCATTCATTACGGATCCTTCTGATGCAAAACTTGCATCCACCTGCATATACGTAAGTTCATGTAGATGGGAAAAGATATTCTATTGCAAATAACACTTTCCTTCTTCCACTCGTGTGATATTTAGTATGAAATCTTTGGTTACAAGTTACCATTTTAAGTGGAAAAAAAAATGGATCAGATGACCCTAGTGCCATATATCTATTACCGTATTCAATTGAACCAACGTTTTTAAATTTCTAGATTTTAAAAATCCACTTTTGACTAGTTCATGCAGTATTGTACAAATGCCCAAATCAAGTACTCCATATCCATTTGAATGAAATTTAAAGTTCACCCTACCTGACTCTTAGCCTGTCTCATGTCTTCCATGTTTAAAGGCCTCGCTTTAATTTCTTGTTCTTCCTTGTCTTTATTGTTTGAAGCATCTTCGGAGCTTTGGCCTTCTGCTTCTCTTTGCTTCTTTTCCTAACATATTGCAACATATATTTAGTTAGATCTTCAGCTCATACCAATGTTTGCATGGATGGAGATGTCAAACTTAAAAGAGTAGAAGAAGTTGTTTAATAGCTACCATGTCTTTCATTCTCTTCCTCATGGCCTCATGCTCTCCTATTCTAGTCCTCTGTCCAATCATACTATCAACCTTAGCAGGCAGTGTGAACAGAGCTCCAATGTTTTTTTCATCCTCTCCAAAGCATTTTGATGTGAATGAAGGTTGACATTGAGACATTAATGAAACTTGAACACTAGCTTCATTTGCAATTGCCTTTGCTAGCATTTTTTTCAGTACCAGGAGGCCCAAAAAGCAATATAGCTCTGTTTGAATTTGGGTCGCTGATTTATTGATCACCATTTATATGCTCTGAATCAACTATGTTTAAGTAGACAAGAAGCATAGAAAAGTGCAAACGACATTTGTTCCATCATCTAAAAGAGGGAGACGCTCTAATCTCAAATATAATGCTATGTTTAACCAGAAAACTAATATGAATGATAACAAATCAACAATAAGTGTTACGTGCACATAATTAGCACTAGGTAACATTTGTATAACAACATAAGCCATCTTTTGATTACAAAAAGTACACATTAAAGTATGATATCAGGAAAACACCACACATTTATCAGGAAAGATGCATCATTCATCTCCTGCAGCTGCCCTGTTTCCAACCCAAGATACTGATATTAAAAAAATGCAACAATCTATTTATAATATATAATTTCTGAGATGTGCAACAATAGGATTACACATCATTACTATATTTTTTCGCCTCATGCTTAATTAGTAAGAATCATTAGAAGCTAAAAATAAATTTTAAAAAAGCTGAATTTCATACCCTGCTGCGTGCAATAGTTCAACGTAGAATTAAGCCTTTAAATAGTACCCCCTACTAAGTGTTCGAATTTGTTGCTGTCATAACTGAGGATGTTGAAACCTGATTTGGCTTCAGATAAAAGAAAGAAGCTTGATGGTTTTACCATATTCATCAATGGAGAAACTGAGGATATGAAGGAAGCAAACATGGGGAAAAGGGACCTGTAATCTTTAGAATCAGAGCTGAAGTATGATTTTCTGAAGATTTTAGCATGGCATAGTGCCTTTTTGACAAGCTCTGGTATAATTCGTATTCCTAGGGAAATGTATTCAATTGATTTTCATTCATTTTTTTGTATTCATGACTATATTTATCCTAAGGAATTCTAGAAGTAGAGGAGTTGTTCAATACTTCAGATTCATGGCACAGTAAGAATGGTTTTTCTTTTTTATTTTCTCGCTAAACTGTTTTTCTATATAAAAAATTGGGTATTTAGCTACTTCCCCAATACTTTTTCTTATTTTCTCTCTCATTTTTCTGGTTATTATTTGTTCCATTTTTTCTGGCGTGCCATTACATTGCAGTGGCTATATCTTTTTAAAAACTGTAAGCACTTCAACCATATAAGTGTTTGTCTTTGCTAAACCCCAATGACCGGTGTTGTAAAGTTATTAGAGAGACCAACATGCCCTGTTGATTCAGGAATCTCTCACAAAAGTTGGATATGTAGCTACTTCCTCAATACTTTTTCTTTGATTTCTCTTATTTTCTATGATTTCATAATTTAAAATCACATTTTATTACTTCCTTATTTCTTATTAGCTATGACTTCATCACTTATTTTTGCTCGACAGTTCTACAGAGGAGACCTTTTGTTGAACAAAATTATTGCACTTTGCACCAGGGAACAGAGAGGATTAGGCGCAATCCCCCTTTCTTATTAGGCGCTATGACTTCATCACTTATACTCATTAATCAAATTATTACTAAGTACATTAAGTTCTTCGAAATCTCCTTCAGATATTTATTGAGTTTCTGGTAACTTATACTATATAGGTTAATGTATGACTAGTCAATGTTCACTATACCAACATTTATGCTTATATTCGATTCATAGATCAAATTATTATTAAGCAGATTGAGTTATTCAAAATCTACATAAGATATTCATTGAGTTCCTCATAACTTAGTATTAGACAAATCAGTGTATGACTAGTCAATGCTTAGTGTACTAATATTTATACTTGTATTCAAACCATTGATCAAATTGCTATTAAGAATATTGAGTTTTTTAAAATCTCCATCAAATATTTATTAAGTTTCTCGTAACTTGTATTGAACAGGTTAGTGTATGACTAGTCAACACTCAATGTACCAATATTTATATTTGTATTCAATTCATTGACCAAATTACTACTAAATATATTGAGCACTTGAAAATCTTTGTCAAATATTTGTGGAGTTTCTCCTATTCAGGATTAGACATATCAATGTTTGACCAAAATAGTTGAGCTAGTGCATCAAAATTTGTGCCTATATTTAGTTTTATCTTTTGGTAAAAATTTTGGGGCAAGATTAACTAATGAGTAAGCTATATGTATGCTTAATTGTTTCCCTTAATTTACTATGGAACTTGTTATAACTAATAATTTCTCTATTATTTGATTTAACAATTATTCATGATAGTAACATTTTGTTTATGTCTAACACCATTTTGATTTTATTTTTCATTTGACTTGCTTTTTTTTTATCTATAAGTATCAAAGATAAGTACCAAGAGATTTATAATAATTCACGCATCCTACTTAATGAACTAAGATAGACTCTCTCAATAACTACCTTGATTTCAATATTTTGTTCATGCTTAAGATTTTTTCATTAAAAAATAGCCATAATAATTCTCTATGCTCACACCTAATAATTTTTTTTTGCATTATAATATTTTAATTTTAAATCAAATTAATCTTATTTTTACTTTTTTTATCCAAACCTCGTAATTTTGGAAGGGGTATAATTGATGTAGTGACGCCTGCCTTTTATAAGAAAGGTCTTATTGTGAAACATGTGTGAATATTTAAACTGGTTTTCAATTTTCAAATATAATTTTCAAAAAAACACACATTCAACAAAATTGGATCTAAAATAATTTTTAACTCAATTTCAAAATGATATTAATGTAATTTTTACTATTCTATCCTACTACCGTCGTCACTATCATCATCACATTTTTATCACCACTTCCACCATCATCGTCACCATCATTCCACCGCATCACCATTGTCATCATCACTTGGATCCTGCTACTTTCATCGGCACCATTATTTTATAGTGGAGCAAAATAAGGTAAAATAATTGATTCATTTTATTTATTTTCAATTTACAACATCATTTTAAAAACTAAAAACAAAGAATAAACCGAAATTCAAAACTAAAGCTGGTTTTAATTTTAAAAAATTTTAAAACTAAAACCGAGAAACTCAATAATGAAAATTTAGCTCTAGAAAAGATAAATTGATTTAAATAGGGTCATGACAAAATTTTGCTAGCTTCTATTTTAGTCTGCTTTGCTTTAGAATATTTACATTCAAATAACTCTTTTATAACAAAACAAAAAATAAAAAAACTATTTATTGATTCTACATATAAAAAGATTAAGTATGCTATTTTTTCGGACAAAATTATGGTGTGTTTGATGATGATGTTGCAGGTTGTTTGTGCTGAAGAGGAAATAATGTGCATTGAGAGGGAGAGGGAAGCACTCCTCCAATTCAAGGCTGCCCTTCTGGATCGCTATGGCATGCTCTCTTCTTCGCTGCAGCAACCTCACCTCCCATAATCTAATGCTCGACCTTCACAATTAATGGAACTATAAGTATTATATTTTTCTCCTTTTCATCAATCAAAACATAACCCAAAGAAAATGTTGAAGTTACATAGCCTGAGGATAGAATGCAGGATTTCTAACAAACTCATGACATGACTCCTTATGATCATTTTAAAGTGTTAAGAGCGGGGAGATGTTAAGATAGACGTATCCCTGACCTAATCATAGATGAAGGTTTGTCATTCAGAAACTAGGAACATGAACTACTAATCCGTCAAATTATATAATTCTAAGAGAGTTACATAAATCCTTATGCGTTGATCTAATTTTAATCTAATAATTCTAATTAAAAATTTTACTCAATCACGTGCCTCTGATTTCAGCCTCCCTCATCCCCACCGTCCTAAAATTCTTTGTTCAAAACCTTGATTGGTTACCACGCATCTCCCTCTGTCGTTCTCAAGGTTCCCATTCTGCATATTTTCGATTATTGGTTCTTTACAATTCATATATATTTTTCTCTCATTTTTTTTTATGATTCACAGTCGTCCACCTCCGTCTACCACTTACTTTGTCTTTTGGAGATTCGTCCCCTATCTTTCTTTTTTACAATTTCTATCTGGTTTTCATTGGCACACCTACTTCTTGTTCAAGAGTTTAGCCATTTTTGAATGAATTAAAGTTTATTAACGTAAGGGATCAAAAGAATGAATTACATAAAACTAATAAAAGGCCTTCTCCACAGCTGAATTTTAATTGGTATGTGCTATTTATATCAATCTAACCCCATTCTCTTAATTTGATTCCTCTCAATTCAAGGTTATTTTTATGCTCTCACAATTCAAGGTAGCATCTTCACAAGCAAGTATGCTTCATCAATTAACAATTTTAAGGAATAATTAAGTTTTAGTCCTTTATTTTTTTTAAAAAAAATTTAGATTTTAGTTCTTAAATAAATATTTAACTTGTCAAATTCCTCAAAATTTTGTTAGTTACGACTTTTAGTTCCTGTCATATGATGAAGTGGCGTCCTGGGAAACTGGCACCTGTCATTTTTCCCATTATTATTTTATGAAGTTGATATGCTTTCAGCTTTTAACAGCTAGAAATGGCTTCCTCACCCAACCATGGCTCTGGACTGATAAAAACAAAACCACTTATTCGGTGACAAAAATCCAGATCTGGACCTCGCTCGTGGCTTTACCTTGTTAATATCCACGTTGATTTTAACATTCAGGAACATCCATCATCGCTCTCAATTTTATTTTATTTTTTGTCTCAACGGACACACCTCTCCAATTCTCACTACCCTCTCTCATAATTTTGGTAGCAGACACATGTTCATCAGACGCACATGCTGCTCTCACATTCTAGCTATATGTATCATTTTTAGTAATTTGACCAATATTATTGAACACCCTTTGATTTATATATCATATCTTGAGAGTGGTAAGAATAGAGACAAAGAGATATTTGATTGATGATATAATAAGAAAACATTGATGTAAATAAGCTTTTTGTGTTTTTCATTTTGGATTTTTTTAAAAAGTCTTATTTTAGTGTTTTATGTTTAGGAGTGAACCATTTTAGTCCTTTCATTAATTTATCATTAACGCTCTTTATGTTTTAAATTTTAAAATAATTAATTTATGATAGATTTTAGTCTACAACATTTTTTCAAATTATAAATATAGGACCTACCACTGCTTCCTCCTCCACTTCAAATATATAAAGCAAAAACACAAAAAATAATAATAAAACAAAAACAAAAATTACCAAGTTCGATCTTATCCTAATCTTCCATAATCAATTACACAAATGAAATGATTTTGCACCCCTAGCAAGGGTGCGGGGAGAAATCGTATCGGTGGAACAACATATTTCTTCTGCCTTCAAGTTGTTTCAAATACTGAAACAACATATAAGATAATCAACCCCGACTCCTCCAAGTGGCTTCTCAGTTGTCAAAGCTTGGCTCAATCCTTCCACAACGACCACTTCATCCTCATAAATTTTGTAAATTGTTTTTTTTATATTTGTAGTATCCACTATTCACCAAATAACGCACATGATAAAAAGTTATCAATGTAACATTTGTAACTTTGTTTGTGATGCTTTATTCTCCTTGTATTATACTTAAGTATGTATATCAAACGCATTTTTAAAGTACAAGAAAATCAGCATTAGTCATGACTCAATTTATATGTAATTTATCAAAAAAAATCTCACTAAAATTTTCATGACTCAAGTATTAGTGACAAAAAGAAAATTTTGTCCCTTAATGCTTTGACTTTTGTGGCATTTCTAATGTAAGAACTCTATTATTGAGTTCTTAATTTTTTATTAGTGAGTCCTTTGTTTAAGATCGAGTACTCACTAATTTTACTCTAATTAATGGTAAAACTTAATTGATTTCTTAATTTATTTTTTAGTAGATACTATTTTATCTTTCCACTCACACAAGAATAATCTCTTTTAGTTTCAAAATTATTATTATTTTTAGTTAAACAATCTTGATTATAGTTGCTTATATAAGAAACTTCTATACAAACTCCATTATAAGAACTCATTTGTTCTAACAGTATTCTCAAGTCACTTAAGCTTAAAAACCAACTTAATTGCAATTGCATTGGAGTTGTTCTTAGAAAAAGAAAATTAATGAGTTTAATTTTCATTCATATTATTGATGTAAATAAATATATATTATCAACCGATTTCAAACTATTTTGAATATAATTTGTAAATAATTATAATAAAATTTAACAGGTTTATCAATGCCCTATTTAATAATCCATCGTTAGATTGATAATATAAAAAAGTCTTTACATTATTATTACATTTTGCTTAAATTAAAATATTATCGGTGCAAAAAATTAACTTACATTATGTATGAAATATCAAGTTTAATTTATTGTTTTGTGTATTGCGATGACGGAATTTTCGTAGGCTAGCTTTTTGGTGTTTTGTCTACAAAGTCGTACAGGGAGCCACTGAATCTATAAAAAATTTCACATTTATTGTTTTAAATAATATTGCGATGACAATGTCTTTTCTAAATTAAAGGAGCCACGCCGGCCACTTCATAAAAATTTCCACAATTATTATCTTAAATAATGCGATGACTGGACTCTTTTTCCAGTTTTCCACAGTTATTATCTTAAATAAGGTGGCCAAGTTACTTTTATAGAAATTTCCAACAAATTCATATATTCAAGATGTAGATATTCGCAAAACATCAGAAAATCAACACAAAATCCATGACATCTATGAAGATTAAATTATTATCAACAAAATCCATGACTTATGTTTGATATATAATAGTTCGTCATATTTTTTTTACAACAAAATAAGAAATAAATATATCAAATACTTAGATCTTGCTTGGAATTTTCTCCATGGTTCAATCCCTTCTCAACTTGCAGCATCTTGATCTCAGCATCAATATTGATTTGTCGAACAATCATTTTTTTAGAAGAAACCCCAGTGAAAACAGAGAATTTATTTGCATTGGTCTCATTAAATTTATCAAGAAACAAATTGACTGGAAAAATTCCTTCAAATATTAGAAACCTAAGGTCGCTTGAATTTTTTGATTTGTTAAGAAACCTGCTAGATGGTTCAATTCCTCAAAGTCTTACTCAAATTAATCGACTCTTCATATTAGATATTTCAAGGAACCATTTAAGAGGAGAAATTCCAACTGGCACACAATCACAAAGTTTTCGATGCCTTAAGTTCAATATTCACTTTTTAGTCGTGAAGTTTTCGATGAGTATGGGCATTCGGATTTATTATAAGCTTTTGGATGACGCTTGGCGGAATCTTATTCAAGCGTTCTTGGCAACATGCCTATTTCAGGTTCTTGAACAATTTACGAGACAATATTTGTGCCAAGGTAGCAATGTTCCCTAATAAAATATCAAAGGTAGCTAAAAGTTAGCATGCATGTAATAATATTATAGCCCTTCCATTTCTTTTGCTTTTCATATAGTTTATGTAAGCAACTTGTCAGATTTTTTTTATAAAAAAATATAACTATAAATAAAAGCAGCTTTCTACGTATTTGTTTTTATCGTTATTATGCAATGATCTCTAGTAAATTGTTTATAAAATATTAATTGGTAACGTAATAACTGAAAGTAATATTATATAGTGAATTGTAACGGTAAGATTTGATGACTTTTAACTATTTTTAGTATAATTAATTTTGAAGAAGAATATGATAATTTCAAGTCAGAACATATTGAGAGAGATACTAATTTTGCAATACAGTGGTTAACTTGTTTTCGTAACAATAAAATAAATGAGTTTTATTGTGAAGAACAATTAAACGTGTAAATGTAGCATGCTAAATAATCAGGATAATGATTTCTTGCTCGTTGGAATGTTGGGTGCATCTAGTGTTTATAATAATAATAATTATTATTATTATTTTAAAGTGTAGTTTTTTGTTTTCATAAATTAGAAATTTTGTGTTTATTAGTTTTTTAATTATATATTTTAAATGTGAATGTCATTACCTTACTATATACGATCAAGTTTTTTGTAATTTCTTGACCGGAGACTTTTCCAAGTCTTCCCCTTTTCCAAGTCTTCCCCACTGATGAGGTAGTGAAGAAGACCCTTTGGATACTTGCAATAAATTATGACTGCCCCAACTGTTGAGAAAGTGCCTTCCATTAACCATCCCGGTGTTATATATATGCATGCCTATTGCCACTGCTAAACTCACCAATATCATTCTAATTCTCATATTGGGTGGATTCATTTCATCAATCACTTTGCCTTTCTGATCATAACCACCAAAATGCCAACCATTAATCCAGTTCGTTTCAAATTCATGCAAGCCATAATAACATTTATGATGATGATGTTGCAGGTTGTTTCTGCTCAAGACCAAATAAAACAAATAAATATAAATGCAAGCCATAATAATATTTATGATGTTGCAGGTTGTTTGTGCTGAAGAGGAAATAATGTGCATTGAGAGGGAGAGGGAAGCACTCCTCCAATTCAAGGCTGCACTTGTGGATGACTATGGCATGCTCTCTTCTTGGACCACTTCTGATTGCTGCCAATGGCAAGGGATTCGCTGCACCAACCTCACCGCCCATGTTCTAATGCTCGACCTTCACGGTCAGCTTCATTATTCATATGCTTTCAATCGTATCACTGGAATTCTCTCGCAACGTTTCATCAGAGGAGAGATCCACAAGTCGTTGATGGAGTTGCAACAATTAAACTATTTAAACCTCAGTTCGAATGACTTTCAAGGCAGAGGAATCCCAGAGTTTCTTGGTTCTCTCACCAACTTGAGATACCTTGATCTGTCATATTCTGATTTTGAAGGAAAAATTCCAACTCAGTTTGGCTCTCTTTCTCATTTGAAATACTTAGATCTTTGTGGGAACCTTTATCTGCAGGGTTCAATCCCACTTCAACTTGGAAATCTCTCCCAGTTGCAGCATCTTGATCTCAGGGGCAATCAATTTGAAGGAAATATACCCTCTCAAATTGGAAATCTCTCCCAGTTGCAGCATCTTGATCTCAGGGGCAATCAATTTGAAGGAAATATACCCTCTCAAATTGGAAATCTCTCCCAGTTGCAGCATCTTGATCTCAGGGGCAATCAATTTGAAGGAAATATACCCTCTCAAATTGGAAATCTCTCCCAGTTGCAGCATCTTGATCTCAGCTACAATTCTTTTGAAGGAAGTATACCGTCCCAACTTGGGAACCTTTCAAATTTGCAGAAGCTTTATCTTGGAGGTCCTGCTCTCAAAATTGACGATGGAGATCATTGGCTGTCTAATCTCATTTCCTTAACCCATCTTTCCTTCCACTCCATATCTAATCTCAACACTTATCATAGCTTCTTCCAAATGATTGCCAAACTACCAAAACTTAGAGAACTGAGTTTAATTGATTGTAGCCTTTCCGATCATTTTATCCTTTCACTGAGACCCTCCAAATTCAATTTTTCTAGTTCTCTTTCCAGACTTGATCTTTCCTGGAACAGCTTCACGTCATCAATGATACTCCAGTGGCTGTCCAACGTCACTTCCAACCTTGTTGAGCTTGACCTTAGTGGTAACCTCTTGGAGGGTTCCACATCAAACCATTTTGGCCGTGTAATGAATTCTCTTGAGCACCTCGACCTCTCAAATAATATATTCAAGGGTGACGATTTCAAATCCTTCGCGAATATATGCACCTTACGTTCTTTATATGCGACAGAAAACAATTTCAGTGAAGACCTTCCGTCAATCCTTCATAATTTGTCTAGTGGTTGTGTTAGACACTCATTACAAGATTTGGATTTGTCATATAATCAAATCACCGGCTCTTTACCTGACCTTTCAGTATTCTCGTCTCTAAAAACATTGGTTCTCAAACAGAATCAATTAAGTGGAAACATACCTGAAGGTATCCGCTTACCATTTCATTTGGAATCTCTGTCAATCCAATCAAACTCTTTAGAAGGTGGAATTCCCAAATCATTTGGGAACTCATGTGCTTTGAGATCACTGGATATGTCTGGTAACAATTTGAATAAAGAGCTTTCGGTGATAATTCATCAATTGTCTGGGTGTGCCAGATTCTCGCTGCAAGAATTGAACATAGGAGGAAATCAAATCAATGGTACGCTTTCTGACCTTTCAATATTCTCTGCCTTGAAAACATTGGATCTTTCAGAAAATCAATTAAATGGAAAAATTCCAGAGAGTACCAAATTGCCATATCTATTAGAGTCTTTGTCAATTGGATCACACTCTTTAGAAGGTGGAATTCCCAAATCATTTGGGAACTCATGTGCTTTGAGATCACTGGATATGTCAGGTAACAATTTGAATAAAGAGCTTTCGGTGATAATTCATCAATTGTCTGGGTGTGCCAGATTCTCGCTGCAAGAATTGAACATAGGAGGAAATCAAATCAATGGTACGCTTTCTGACCTTTCAATATTCTCTGCCTTGAAAACATTGGATCTTTCAGAAAATCAATTAAATGGAAAAATTCCAGAGAGTACCAAATTGCCATATCTATTAGAGTCTTTGTCAATTGGATCACACTCTTTAGAAGGTGGAATTCCCAAATCATTTGGGAACTCATGTGCTTTGAGATCACTGGATATGTCAGGTAACAATTTGAATAAAGAGCTTTCGGTGATAATTCATCAATTGTCTGGGTGTGCCAGATTCTCGCTGCAAGAATTGAACATAAGAGGAAATCAAATCAATGGTACGCTTTCTGACCTTTCAATGTTCTCTGCCTTGAAAACATTGGATCTTTCAGAAAATCAATTAAATGGAAAAATTCCAGAGAGTACCAAATTGCCATCTCTGTTAGAGTCTTTGTCAATTGGATCAAACTCTTTAGAAGGTGGAATTCCCAAATCATTTGGGGATGCATGTGCTTTGCGCTCATTGGACATGTATAATAATAGCTTGAGTGAAGAGTTTCCAATGATAATCCATCACTTGTCTGGATGTGCTAGATATTCATTGGAACAATTAGATCTAAGCATGAATCAAATCAACGGCACACTACCTGACCTCTCAATATTCTCATCTTTAAGAGAATTAAATCTTTATGTAAACAAGCTAAATGGAGAGATTCCTAAAGATAATAAATTTCCACCTCAACTGGAGCAACTAGTTCTGCAATCAAATTCCTTGAAGGGTGTGCTCACTGACTATCATTTCGCTAATATGTCTAAGTTATACTTCTTGGATTTATCTGGCAACTCTTTATTGGCCTTGGCATTTAGCCAAAATTGGGTCCCACCATTTCAGTTGAGCCACATAATATTGCGATCTTGCAAGCTAGGTCCAGTATTTCCCAAATGGTTGGAGACACAAAATCAATTTAGGAATATTGACATTTCAAATGCTGGAATAGCAGATATGGTTCCAAAGTGGTTTTGGGCTAATTTAGCATTCCGAGAATGGATTTCAATGAATATTTCATACAATAATCTCCATGGTATAATTCCAAATTTCCCAATAAAGAATATTCAATATTCCCAAACTCTTGGACCAAATCAATTTGATCGCCCTATTCCACCATTTCTCCAAGGTTTCCTGTTTCTTGATTTATCCAAAAATCAATTCTCAGATTCTCTTTCATTTTTATGTGTGAATGGTACTGTTGAAACTTTATACCAATTAGACCTTTCAAGTAATCGTTTCTCTGGAAAAATTCCAGACTGTTGGAGCCATTTCAAGTCATTATCTTATTTGGACTTAAGTCACAATAATTTTTCAGGAAGGATACCCACATCCATGGGATCTCTTCTTCATCTTCAAGCATTGCTATTGAGAAACAACAACTTAACAGATGAGATACCTTTCTCCTTGAGGAGTTGTACAAATCTAGTAATGCTAGATATTGCAGAAAACAGATTATCAGGGCTTATCCCTGCTTGGATTGGGAGCGAATTACAAGAGTTGCAATTTTTAAGTTTGGGAAGAAATAATTTCCATGGAAGTTTACCATTGCAAATTTGCTACCTAAGTGACATTCAACTCTTGGATGTCTCACTAAACAGCATGTCTGGGCAAATTCCTAAATGCATAAAAAATTTTACTTCAATGACTCAAAAGACATCTTCACAAGGTCATTCATATTATGTCCATACCAAATACCTGGTTGGTAATCAAACATATGATTTGAATGCACTCTTGATGTGGAAAGGTTCAGAACAAATGTTCAAGAATAATGTGTTACTACTTTTAAAAAGCATTGATCTCTCAAGCAACCACTTTTCTGGAGAAATTCCACTGGAAATAGAGAATTTATTTGGATTGGTTTCATTGAATTTATCAAGAAACCATTTGACCGGAGCGATTCCTTCAAATATTGGAAAGTTAACATCACTTGACTTTCTTGATTTGTCAAGAAACCATCTAGTTGGTTCAATTCCTTTGAGTCTAACTCAAATTGATCGACTCGGCGTGTTAGATTTGTCACATAACAATCTATCTGGAGAAATTCCAACTGGTACACAATTACAGAGTTTCAATGCCTCATGTTATGAAGATAATCTTGATCTTTGTGGACCACCACTAGAGAAATTGTGTATTGATGGGAAGCCTGCACAGGAACCAATTGTTAAACTTCCTGAAGATGAAAAATTGCTCTTCACCCGTGAATTTTACATGAGCATGGCAATTGGATTTGTTATAAGCTTCTGGGGCGTCTTTGGCTCAATCTTAATAAAGCGTTCTTGGAGACATGCTTATTTCAAGTTCATAAGCAATTTATCAGACGCTATTTATGTCATGGTAGCAGTGAAAGTTTCCAAGTGGCGTCACAGAGGATAGCTGGTAATAATATTTTAGTCTTCGTATATATACTTCATTTTCCTTTATATGATAAATAGAAGTCACAAACCATTGTTTACAACTAGATGGCGTTTTTCTCTTTTGTTTTAACCTTTAGATCCTCAATTAATAAAAAAAACAATTATTCATCAACACGAACCTTAGTTTACTATTACACCGTAGGTAAACAAGTTGTAGTCCGGTTTTCTTCCTAAAAGAAGACTAGCTAGAACATATATGATATATCTTTGAATGAACTAGTTTTAACTAAAGATGAACAAGCAGTTGTAATGAGAAAGAAAAGTTGGACGTGCATGCATGTTTGTTTTGTATTTCTGAAATCTAGATTAGATTGTTTATAAAATACTAATTTGTAATTTAATATTCAATAATGATACGATGCTTGAAAATATACATTAAATGAGTTGTATATATATATTCGAGGAATCTAAATCTTTATATTTTAAATATTCTTATCTCAAAATGTTTTTTAACATGACTACAAATCATCTTTTGGGATTTTTTTAATCCCGTAATATAAATGTTTTTCTAAAAAGCATATAATAAGTTCAAATAGTTCAATGTATTGGATTTTTACATGGGATCTATTAAAATTAATATATTTAATTTTATTTATTTTCATGTCATTTCGGGGTATTAGTTAAATAAATTAAAGGAATGATGATTGTTATGTAGGTTATAAAACTTCTTTACACTAACATTTCATATTAAACAAATTAAAATACTTTAACCTATTTTCTAATCGCTAAATAATAACTCAATATAAATTATATATATTTTTTTCTTGATATATCTTTTTCCTCGTAAGTTATTAAGTGTAAAATAGAAAATAAGTTTGAGGTAGTTTTTCTATCACATTTTCTACTTCTTTATATAGCTTTTAGTCATGGTGCTTTTCTTGGCATTTCAATGTTTTCTTTATTCTTTTATTACTTCTGGTTGAGGACAAATTTTCAAGGATCGATATTTTAATTTTTGGCAGAAAAATTCTGAATTCTAGGTGCCAGCTTGTGGAGGTGGAAAATGCAAAGAGATACTTTTGGAGGTGAGAAGGCATCTCTCACAGTTGGATTTGGAGACCGAGAGAGAATTAAGGAAGGCTTCTAGAGCTTGAGGGAGCCAATTGTGATTGTGATCTAGTTTATTTTCCTTTTTAATTTCTAAGCATTTTGTTTGTACTTTAGCCCTTAAATCTGAACTGGTTGTTTTGTATGAAGTTGATGAATCTTCACAATAATGAGAATTGAGATGTTTGGTTATTGTTTCTGGATTTTTGGGTCATGCTCTTTGATTATATAGAAATAGTAAACTGTGTTTGATCTAGGGATTTTGTTGTGCTTTTGTACATTAGTCTCATGATTTAATTTAAGGAATTAAGTTATATGAGATTAAAAGGATTCATTGCCAAGGAATTGAATGTGAATTACTGCAGCAAAAACTGATCTTAAACTTGGGCAAAGATGTTTGGAGTATGAAGAGCTACGATGCTTGCCAGATGGGTAATGCTAATTGCACCCTCTGGTAGAGTGGTGTGAGCAGCGGTGATTGGCAAAGTTGGCACAGATGGGTAATGCTAGTTGAAGTGCTCATCACGCTTGAGATACATCTCATAGTTCTGCAATTTAACAAATATCTCATCAAAAGAGGGCAAGGTGTTTTGCCAATGACGTAGCCTTCAAGGTCACGAATAAGACTAGACTGATACCATATAGAGATTGAATAAGTTGTTTATTTTAAACACAATTTGAGTACAAGGCAGCAACATTTATAAAGTTGTCTGTTACAATTAGATAAGATAGAAGCTTTCTACTTTTAATTATTAAGCAGTACAGTTGCACAATCAATTTACAAAATTCTGATTATATAATACAGCATACCTAAAATGTTTGGTGTAAAATATTCCTACTTCCTACAAAGCCATTGCATCTTCCAAAACCATGCATGACATAATATAAATCCCCTAATACAGGTGCTCATTTGTTTGTAGACAACCCAAACGAAAACCGAGAACCCATTTCCAAACAAAGTGCATGATGATCCACATGTACTTTAGAGAATAGATATGTGTGGTAGAACTTGTGCTTTTCTGGGAATCATGATATCTCTATGACATTTGGTATATAGTGAGACATTTGGGCATGCTTTGAGTTCAACATCTCTGATGAAGGAATCCTTCCTTTGTTAAAGGTATATATCATTGAGGATGAATGGTCACAAATCCAAAAATAAAAGTAGCATTCCACAACTTAAAGGAAGTAACTGAGCTGTTGTTTCTTCCTTGAACCTCCTTCACCATACAAATCATTCCAGTGCTTCAACTCATTCATTACAGATCCTTCTGATGCAAAACTTGCAGCCACCTGCATTTAATCAGATATCTGTAAGTTCATGTACATGGGAAAAGATATTCTATTGGAAATACACACTTTCCTTCTTCCACTTGTGTGACATTGTTAGTATGAAATCCTTGGTTACAACTTACATGTACATGTTACCATTTTAAGTGGAAATAAAAATGGATCAGATGACTCTAGTGCCATATATCCACCACCGTATTCAATTGAACCAGCATTTTTTAATTCCTCAATTTTAACAAATATCCACTTTTAAATACTTCATGCAGTATTGTACAAATGCCCAAATCAAGTACTCCATAGCCATTTGAGTGAAATTTTAAATTCACCCTACCTGAGTCTTAGCCTGTCTCATGTCTTCCATGTTTAAAGGCCTCAGGGTAATTTCTTGTTCTTCCTTATCTTTATTGTTTGAAGCATCTTCAGAACTTTGGCCTTCTGCTTCTCTTTTCTTCTTTTCCTAATATATCGTGCAATAGATATTTAGTTAAGCTCATACCAAAGTTTGCATGGACATAGATGTTAAACTTAAAACAGTAGAAGTTGTTTAACAACTACCATGTCCTTCATTCTCTCCTGCTGTATTAGCTCTCTAACAGGTCGATAAGCCGCAGTGATGCACAAATTCTGTTCACAGAAATTAACATCAATTTATTTTCCCAAAAAAAATAAAACCAGTAAATCGCCACCGAAATTCACCTTAAGATCACTTCCAGTATATCCTTCTGTCATGGTTGCCAGCTCTTTGAAGTCTAAGTTTTCATGTTTTTCTTTAGCCAAAAGAGTCTTCAAGATCATTTCCCTGTTCTCAACAGATGGAAGACCAACCAAGATCCTGCTCAACAATAAAAAGGTGAGAGCTATGATTCACAAGTTACAAGAGCAATAATAGTTGAACTAAAAAGCATTAAATATTGATGTTGCACAGTTGAAAACACTTGATTTTATTGTATCCATAAAAGACATCTGACAGACTCAATTTGTGAACAATTTAAATGCCAAAGAGGCAAGAACTGTTGCTAAAAGAGTTAAGGAAAGCTACAGAAAGATATCTGTCTTCAAGGGGGGGCATATGGTATTGTCAGCTATATAGAAAATAAGAATAGACACCTCAAAAGGAAATTGATGAAATGACCACTTGTTATGAATTTTCTTGTTTTCTTATGGTCAAACATATGCTCATCATAATGATGGAGAAATGCAGTCTTTGTTCTGATTGCAAAAGTGTTGTTGCTGAATAGAAGCAACACATGATCATGCAAACAATAAGACAAAGTTGTGGTCCTACCTTCTCTCAAACCGTCTTATGATAGCTTCATCAAGGTCAAATGGCCTGTTGGTTGCTGCAAGAACCAAAATTTGCTCATTAGGTCCTGTTAATAGCCCATCCCAGTGTGTCATGAATTCATTTTTAATCTTCCTCATAGCCTCATGCTCTCCTACTCTAGTCCTCTGTCCAAGCATGCTGTCAACCTCGTCAACAAAGATAATTGTTGGGGCAACCTTAGCTGCCAGTGTGAACAGAGCTCGGACATTCTTTTCATCCTCTCCAAACCATTTTGATGTGATGGTTGACATTGAGACATTAATGAAACTTGCACCAGCTTCATTTGAAATTGCCTTTGCTAGCATTGTTTTTCCAGTACCAGGAGGCCCAAAAAGCAATATACCTCTACATGGCTTTAGAAGCCCACCTTTGAAGAGGTCTGGCCTTCTAAGGGGAAGCATTACCAGCTCTTGAAGTGATTCTTTGATCTCATCCAATGCACCAATATCTGCAAATGTAACCCCTATCTCATTTGCAGGGATAACCTCTGGTCTTATGCGCTTCTCAAACTCGTTGTCAGGAACTTCCTGCAAGCAAGAAATTAGTATATAGTAACACAAAAAAGGGGGAAAGTAAAAGGAAATAAGTTTAGAATTTAAATCATACAGCTTCAGCTGCATGGCTAGTAAAATGTTCAGAAAACCAGCGAATTTCCATTTATAAACCAGTGAATTTGCTATCCATTTATTGTTTCCTATCTCTGTTACTACATGGGTAGAACTTGATAGGTAAGATTAAGAAGCATTTTATAGTTTAGCCTAAGTGCTGAGAAAATTTATCTTACCGCTTTTGCAGGTATAGGATTTTCGCCATCTTTCTTCGTTATTGGGATGGATTTCTCTGTCTCACTCTTGTTTTCAGGTGCTTGGTTGTCACACTTCATTTCATTCTTTGCACCAGTAATATCTTCTCCAGAATTTTCCTAATGTAACAGAATACACATCAATTAATAATAACTGAATATATATAATGATAGGCACTCTCCACCAGTTTTTTTCCTTGTGCTTATCCGCTATTCCTGTGCTGATAAATAGATGTAAACAAGCATACCTTGTTAGATTCATTAGTCTTCAGATTCCCACTACTCTTGCCTTCCTGGAACAGACTCAATCCATGGGACAAACTGTTCACATCCAAGATCAGTAACTAGAAAATCTGGTCACGTAATTAATTGCTTACATAGTCATTGGGCAAGTATTTACCTATTGGCTGATATAACTAGCTTTCCATTTCGGTACTCCGGATCCTTGGTATTCATCAAATGGTAAGATAATGCAGATACTACAATTTCTTCAATATAATTACTGAGTAAGATAGTGTCTGCATGGCAGATTGAGTTCAAGTCATCACAATCAATGTCATTTGCTGCAAGTACTTCAGCAATATGGTTTCTATTATCTTGGAACTGAATATCTTTCATATCCTTTTCCAGTTGGCCTTTCCAGCAGCCAAGATGAGTTTCATCTTCGGGAGCTTTGATCTCAATGTTGTAGGGGAATAGCACAGTGAGCCTTTCATCAACTTCTTTGCAATCATCTTCTGAATCTAATATCTGGGAACCAAGTATCAACACCGAGCCTGATAGTTTCTTTATCATTTTTTGTAGTAAATTATATAACCTTGGTGATTGGAGAATGAGCTTCTCAACATCCCTGATGTATAAAATGATGGAACCAGTTTCTGTGATAGAAACCAAAAGCTGCAAATATTACAATTATCTTGTTATTAGTATAAGAACTCTACTTGAAGATAGCCAAGTGACAAATTGGTTATACTCATCTCATGTAAATGTTGCCAACAAAGGTTGACGTTAGATACAATTTAAATATGAACTGGTAAAATAAGTTTTCAGTAATTAAATCACCTTGTAAAGTGACTGTACAAAGAGCTTTTCATCAAAACACAAACTACTTGTGTGCTTTAAAGGAGCTGAAAACATAATTCAAAGAAGTGAGCAAAATGTTGGAGGAGAACATTGATATTTCATGCATTAGTGACAACAAGACAAGGCATCAAGCATTTAGCTGCATGACATTTACCATGGTTTAAACAAGAAACTTGTAGAGAAGACTATTTCCCTCCTAGAGTTTGCAGAATAATCATAAATTCATAATATGGATTTTCATGTATCAGATTAGTTCTTGTTAACATTAGTTCGAAACTTCTATAAACGTCCTTGGAAATAGTATTAATACCTTTCATCTTTACAGATGAACTAACAAATTGACCGGGTAGTTTACTATTTAAAGCAGTACGTTGAAAAGAAGCTTGCAGGGTACACAACAGAATTAAAAGTAGATGTTCAAATTAATCTTTGAGTTGGATTAGCAACCCCATACTTTCTTAATATGGTAACCTATAGTTCTAAAGTATAACCTGGAAATGTTGGACCACATTGGGAAGAAGTGCTACTTATATCATATGAAGCAGAGGCATTCCTCCTAAGCTTTGGAGGATTCGAACTTACAGAAGCACCGCTTTGTTGACGCAGAATTCCTTCAAAAGAAATTATCAATCAAAATCAATGAAGTAATAGTCTGTATATTACATTAACAACATATAGATAAAGGTCAATGTGGGTATCAATCAATACAAATTCTAGAAAAATGAGAAGAGATAATAATAGAGTCTTCACGATGTCAAACTACGATTACTGTCTGTGATACTAACATTAAAAACAAAACCTATTACCAGATGTCAAAGCAATACATGCATTATAAAATCTTTCATATCTTGAAGTCTTCAACTACCAAACTCTATAACAGGTAATTATAGAATAAAAAATTTCATACTGTAAAAGTTGACTGTTATTTCCTTTAGTACCTCTCGTTTCTCCTGTTGAAGAAAGCATTGAAAAGGAACCAAACAAACCAGACATTCGCTCCAAAGTCGCCTCGGATATTGACCTTTTGAAAGACTATGTAAACAGAAGCAAATAAGTCATAAAAATATCACTTATGAACAAACTATTACATGATTTCTAGAACATGTCAAGAATGACAGAATGGTGCAGAGTAAACTTACTGGTTCTTTTCTAGAACATCCAAATTTATTCTGCAACTGTACAAGGGAAAACGTAAAAGGTAAAATATAAGTATGCGACCAGATAAATCAAATAAAATGAGAAGCCATGAAAAATTACCTTCACAGAGAAGTCAGTAATATCTAACAACAGCAACTTTGATTCAAAGTAATGTGCTAAAGCTTTGGCAAGCATTTGCTGGTAAGGTTCTTCAAAATATACAAGTAAATAGTATTAGTAAAACCAACTTAAAATTTGAAAAGGTTTTGGCAGGACAAGGTTAAATTCTTGCTTAGTATACCTGCTGGACCAGATAGCAAAATAGCCCTGCTTGCTGGTGGGAGGTTCCTGGTGTGCTTGGAAAAGTGAAGATGTTTCAAATGAACATATGCAGCACTTGTCAACAAAACTTGAGTTCTTTCACTGCAATTTGTCACATTATATGCATGCATGCATAAGATATGGTGCTATCAGGAAAAGGAAAATAAAAATGAAATATTGCTCATGACATCTGAATAAATAAGGAAAATAGGTAGTAATAATAATACATTAAATTCCTCCATGGTTAGATCAAAATCCATCTGTGACAGGACATGAGCTCCAAATATAGAGATCCGCGCTAAATATAAACAATATCTACGGGAAACAATACTTTTATAATACTTACTTTTTCCTTAATAAAAAACTCATTTAGAAACAAGAGCATGATGGCTGATTTAATGTAGCATGTAACTGTTGGAATATAAAATCAAAAGGTGAGAAGCTAGAATTTGAATTCAATTATATCCAAGATGCAAAATTAACCATAGAAGGAATTTATTTTCAATCTTGCAGTAATTAAAAATCAATACCATATTCCTACATCCAAAAACTCTTTGATAGTTGTTATATACCAACATACCGACCTACGATGAACTAGAGAATATGAGAGCAGAAAAAGAAAAGAAAAAATATGGAAAGAACTCAGTTGTTGTTGTAAAAACTGCATAAGCAATTAAGCATCTAGGTATCAGGAATTTTCAAAGACTATGGAATTAGAAAACATTTTTTTTTTCATTTTCGGCACTTCAAGAAGTTGTTAGAGAGTGTGTCTTCCCATCATAGAGGTCATGAGTTGTAGTTACTGAAACAACCTCTCAGGCCACGCTCCAAGGCTGTTTATATATGACCCTCTCATAATGGTGAGAGACTTGTGCAGCCGTCCTTTCACACCAGGGGGTTGTTACCACAACTTGAATTAGAGTGTCAATCATTGTAGCTTTGCAGAAAACAAAAGTGTGATCATTTCATGTCAGCTGGTATTAATTATTTGAAGTTGGGTGTCAGATTTATTGATCACCATTTATATGCTCTGAATCAACAACTAACTTAAGTAGACAGGCATAGAAAAGTGCAAACGACAATCGTTCCATCATCTAAAAGAGGGCGATGCACCAATCTGAAATATAGCGCTATGTTTAACCACAAAACTAATATGAAAGATAACAAATCAACGATGAGTGTTAAGTGCACATAATAAGCACTAGGTACCATATATAACAAAATAAGCTATCTTTTGATTACAAAAAGTTCAAATTAAAGTATGATGTCAGATGGAATAAAAAAAAGTATGCTATCAGATTCATTCTTTGATCTACTTCAGAAAAACATCACGCATTTATCAGGAAAGATACATCACTCATATCCTGCTGCTTCCCTGTTTCTGACCCAACAGATGCTCAAAATGCAACAATTTACTTTTAATACCAAAGAAAACTATCCCAAGGGAAAATCTAAGGAAGTTTGGGATTACCAAGGTACCAAAGGTTAACTCAACAACAAACAATCAAATAAAATCTCAAAGATACTAGGAGATCAAACCCATAACAGAAGCCCAATAGAAAGTATCAAACTTATATCTACCAGAATAATCGTAGCAGATTGCCAAGTAACTTACAAGTCAAACTGAGAGAGATCCATGTTCAAAACACCTTTGACACCCAACTTTATCAAAATAAACTATCATAAATTCAAATATACCATGTCTAAATGTCATTCTGCAGGGTCAAATGCTTAAAAAAGAAAAAAGAAACAGAGACATCAATAACACCATGTTTGGGTCATATGATATCATTCTACTGCAATGAAATCTCAAAATCACCTCAAGTAATAAGGAAAGTCCTCAAATGTAACGTTGCCGTCCCTTCCTTCAACCACCAGATTCTTGAGCTCCTGCACAATCTGCTCCACAGAAAGCTCATCAGAGTCACGGTTCCCGCCAACCCATTTCTGCCCTGAGCTCAACCCAAGCCCCACACCCACCCCAACCCCAACACTCAATGCTGACAACAGAACGTGCTTCTGCTCCATCACGGCCCTGAATCCTAGTCTGTTCCTTTAAGACCCCAGAAGCGATTTTTCACCAAAGGGTATCAGGATTGTCAAGCAAAGAATGATTTGGTGAAATGGGTACCCCAGATATTGTGGATGACAAGAACAACAACAACAACAAAAATAACAGAACAACCTATGTAAAAATGAGGCTCCGAAGACAACGTTGGACTAAAGGATTTTGACAAGGCAATGACTCTTGTGTGTGTGTCCCTCCACAATGCCTATATATAGCATGCCATAACTAATGGACGTTAAACTTAAAAAGTTAAAGCACATTGCTTGCCATGAACCAAATTTTCAAAAAAGAAAAAAAAATAAAAATAAAGTTAAGATTTTTACTTTTGCTTGCTTCTTTTTTGGCATAGTGGTGAGTGGTGTGGTGCTACTAACACCAAATCTGGGTTCTCTCTCTTAGATTAGACTGACCTGTTTTTATTTATTTTTTAATTATTTGTCCACTTGGAAACCTTTTTTAAAAGGTATTTTTTAATATATCATAGCTTTGGCTAATAATTTTTGTGTATTGTTGCCCCTTGTTTGCTTGGTGCAGTGTCATTTTGGTTTTTTCTTAATAAATAAATGTAAAGGTGATGAAACGGTATGGTTGGTGCCTGCCTTATTTGTTTTTCTATAAAGCATGTTAAAGTCAGGACCATTCATGAAGTTTTCGAAAATTATAAATAAAGAAAATTGGCACATACCTACCCCTACCCCTTTTATGGGACATTCTAATTTTGCATATTTTACAGAGGAGGGATCGTGATTTCGGTAATAGCTAGATCGGATTGATCTTGTAATCTTTTTGAGAGATTATACATTTTGATCTTCGAATTAATGTAGGATTATAATAGTATTCGCTATTTGGTATATTTAAACTATTTACTCATTGAAATATATTAACAGTGTCAAAGTTTTTATACTATCAAATCATAATTTGTGATAAACTTATTAATCTTTATAAATATGATTAATATATACAATGATATTGTAAAAAAATTATATTTTTATGTAAAAAATTGTTAATTTTTATAATAATTATCTTAAAAATTATTTATTATAATTGTTTATTAAAAATATATTGACAATATATATAAATTAAATTATTTATAATAATGATTACTTTAAAAATCCAACGTGGAATTTTTTCTAATTTATTCCCAACGTAAAATTTTACTGGTTTAAATTCATTTTCAATAACGTCATCTCTACTTATTTATAGACTGTGCATTCTGGGGCACAACGAAAGACATTCGTAAACATGCAATTGTCGTCCCTTTTGCAAAAGTCTAAGCACGTTACGAGAGGTCATGTCATAAGACTTTGCCAATTTCATTAAACCCATTTTCTGTATCGTTGAATGGAATTCATTTATACACGTTTTTTTTTCTTTTAAATTTTTATCTTATATTATATCTTTCTTTATCTTTTATCTTAAATTTCTTAATTCTTATTAGTATTCAGATTTTATAATTAAATAAAATTTTAATTTTAATTTTTTATTTTAATTTAATGATTAAAATTAATCATTTTTATTCTGGATCATATATATATATATATATACTCCGTTTGATAATTATAGCTAATTATTACTTCCCAAACATTATAAAAATAGCATCAGTAAATCATTTTATAAATTAAATTACAATTCACAGCTTTACGTGCATAGTAGGATGGTCCATGCACTACATAGTGAAGCAGAGGAATAGTTAAAAAGTACAGGCCCAGCCGAAATTTCCAAAATAAGATTTAGAAAAGTACTTTCGGTCATTGCAGCTTTTATAATGCACATGGGAAGAGGCCAAAACAAAGTGTCTTTTTTTTCTTGCACTTTCGATGTATTTTAAATCGGTCTTGTGCTATAAATTATATATTGAAATGCTATTTTTTTAAAAATGAAATTAAAACTTAATTATGCCCCTACTGTTAAAATTATGCATAGTTTGTTATATTATAACTTAGAGTTAGACTCACGTGGTTTACTCTTTCAATTCTTTTTTTTATATTTTTTTGTCTTTTCTTTTTGAAGTGTGCATTTCACACAAAATACTCATCATTAGCTAAAGAACTTTTCTGTCGACCATATCAGATTATCTTCATTTTATCTGTATTTGTATATTTTTTCTTCTTAATTATCCATCTATTTCCATATACTTTCTTATATCTCCGCCTCTAAATTGAATTTTAATATTTTTTAAGTTATCAATATATAGTTAAAAATAATTTCACATCACAATTTTAATTGTTACTAGTAAATTTAAATCATAATTTATATATTTATTATTATTTTTAGTTATAAATAACTTTTACATTGAGAAAACATGCTTATTGTAAATTTTAATAAAAAAAATTAAAAAAAAAATTGTACCATACAATGAACAAACCAATTATCTGAAAAGAAAGGATAAAATTTATCCTATTTCAAAACCAGATAAACCATTTACTAAGAAAATATTTAAAACTCTCAAATTTAAACTAAATTTAATTTATGTAATTTGTATAGAATAAATTAAAAAGATGGGAATATGATATTAATCTACGTAAATATTTTTCATCAACCTTTTTTTTTTATTTACACCCAAAAATCATGTTACTTGTTCCAACAATAACTTTGGTATATAGATGAAATGAAATTCTTGACAACATAGCTAAGGAACGCAAATATCTGCCAATGGGGCTGGAATTCGTTAGTACTTTTTTCTTTAAATTTTTTTCTTAACATGCACGTAGTAAAAAAAACCCTTATTGTGTTGTGTAGTAGTACGTGGATACAGCGAAGTGTGAGGTGCGCCAGTGCGTGCCACCACAAAAGCAGCCAAAAGCCACAATCAAAAGGCGGCTATAAGGAGAGGGGGGCCATTTTTTTCATCGTTAGGGTTAGGGTTAGGGTTAGGGTCAAATTGTTGAGAGGAAACGAAAGGACATTTCCTGCCCTTCTGCATAGATGATTGGAGAATCTGGAAAAGATAGATAGAAATGTTCAGAGTAAAGATTTATATAAATATATACTCTTTCCTTTTCTTTTTTTCTTTTATTAACGATATAAATATACACTCTTTTCTACTTTTTTTATTTATTTATTAACAATGGTATCTTTTGGCCCAAAATAAAGTATTAAACATTTGAGGTATTGAAATTCATTTAAAAATCTGATATCTTATATAATATATATTTTTCATACACGGAAATCAGACACTTATAATTATAAGTTTAAAAAATAAAATAGTCTATCCAGCATATCACATGAGTTAATAATATTCTTATTAAGCTCGTCAAATACTTTTAATATTTTTTTTCTTCTATTACATTTTATAATTTATCATACTCTTAACCTCTAATTTATTATATCTATTTCACTTTTCTAGCTCTTTCTTTTTTTAGAAGTCAATTAACACTTATTATACTCTGTTTGGCAGCTAGAATTTGGTGCGGACAGACGAGAAAATGATCCTAATCATTTGCTTGAGGTGATTCACGAAAAATATGTTGTGGTGTGTCCCACATTTTTACATCATCTCCCAATTTTTTTCAGCAAGTCACATAAGCAACTAAGATTATATTGTATTGAGTCTTCTATCCTTCTCTTGATTGTTTGATGGTGACGAACCTAACCACCAAAACCCACCCCAAATTGGTAACACTCAACTCCCTCATAAAATTGTGTTATATTGGTATGAGTGTGTAGATTTCTACGTTGCTAAATTCGTTGGTCCAATTACTGCACATATGTGAAGGTTGCGTTCTTGTGGCGACAGTGTTCCTCGAGATCTACACATTTCTTCACATAAGTTGTTTCAGAAGGTCATGTCACTTGTGGTATGCCGTTGTTGTGTCCTCCTACTGATTCAACGTCTCGCAACTGCAATCTCAAACTCTATTGCATTTATTAATTGATTATTTGAATCTAATAATCAGTTATTCAAATGTGTTCAACCATCAGACACTTGAAATAATCGGTTCTTCAAATGGCATAACCGATTCTTCGAATTCATGGGTTGGCTGAAGCAAAATTATTAGAAATATTATTTTGTCAATTAAAATTTTAATCAAATGGCATAATCGTGCGAGTCATGTTTGCATTCAAACAATCGATTATATGAATCATATAATAATTAAATTGATACATCTGATAGATTATATAATTCAAATAATCAATTACATTCGGTTAGCTGGCACCAGCACCACTATGATAAGAGAATACCAGTATTTCTATAATTTTATTTAACTCTCTTCCTCTATTTCACTTAAACCCTAACAATTTTATTATATTATTTTCACTTTATTTCACTCACTTTTTTCTTAAATCAGACAACCTAACATTTTATACTTTATTTTCACTCTATTTCTCTTTTATCTTATTATTTCTCTTCTATTTCTATCCACTTCATTTCTCTTCCCACAATTAAATATGACACTCAAAACATCTACAATACGATGATGTTGCTCATATAAGCAACATTGCTTAATCATTTCTAAATAATAAAAAAGTTATTATATCAGGCCAAGATTCAACAGAAAAAGAAAAGAAAAATAATGATACTTTAACAATCAATACATAGTCTATAAAATGAACCTAGAATCAAACACAGAATCAGAATCATTTTCTTAAAAAAAATTACAATAAAATAATCTTCATGTTCAAACTCCACATGCAAATATTGTATCAAACTTCAGATACAAAATCAAACCATACAAGCACAATAAAACCAGAACATAAAAAAAGAAGATTACATCAATTTGCAAAGATGATGAACATTCGTCCATGCATGATGAATGGTTGTTGGAGAAGTAATGAATCCTCGCCGGGAAGGATCGATTGTGCCAGAGAAGACCGAACTTTAATATAAAAGTTAGCTTATAGAAGTTAATCTTTCAATTTCTAGCTAAATATATTTAATAAATTATGACTATATTAATCATTTTTGTTAACATAGTCACAATTTTTTAAAAATATATTTGATATGTAAACTATTTAATAACTACCAATTTATAAAGATTCCTTTCTCTAAACTGTGTTTTCCAGCTTAATAACTAGGACAGAATCTCTCTATCATTCGCAAAGATACAGCTAATAATGTTAGAAATACATTGATAAATTTGGTGGGAAGTAAATCAAATTTATTCACACTTTTAAGATCATCACTTTCAGAATATGGAAAGTGCACATTAGATTGGCTCACGTATAAGCAATCAAAATTATTCTTTTCAATTTTGAAATATTCTTTAATCCTTTTCTCTTTTTTAGGTTTTAAATTAGTTTTTTCCTTTTGCTTTTGTCCCCCCTTTTGACCATCAAAAGCTTTAATTAGCAAAACAGAAAAGGGGTATGAAGCAAAACAGAAACAAAGTAAATATATAACTGCGTGCTTTTTGATACTTAATTGACGTGGGAAATATTCGTGTATCTGAGCAAGAGAAGGAAGAGATTACATTTATGCATTAGTCAAAAGGGAAGGAGATGAAATGACAAAAGCAAGGGAAAAAAAATATAGAGACTTTGTTTAATTATCATATAAACCAGTAATTGTACTTCTGGTTTCTGTCTAACCATATATATGTGGTCTATATCATTCACATCAAATTTTGCGTTAAAGGAAATTATCATGACTGCAAGGATATATATCTCTTGCATATAAAGGTTGATATGCACTTTCCACAAGGAATCTCATTTAGAGCTATAAGCTAATTAAAAGATTTTTTTTCTTCATAATTTGAATATCCTACATGTTCTTAATTATGTATCATATAATCAATAAATTTATGCAATTTATATCTGAAGATGTTATTAAAATTAATGTTTTGCATTTTCATATTAAAATTTTAACAAGCACACCAAACAGTACGTGATTATTATGCTTTCCTCGTCATATTTTTTTCTTTAGTGTATATATAATTAATGGCTATAAACACTTGATATTAACTAAGCTTCCATGCTAACTGCAAGTTGCATTAATTTATAGTTCCTATTCCACCCCACTAATAAAGATTGATCCATATATGGTCTAAGACTGAAGCACGATCGTGACTCCAAAGTGAAATCAGTAATATACCAACAGCTACACGGGTCATTATCTAAGACAAGACTTTGAATATCTGTAGCCTCCTTGTGGACGACAATTATATACCTTAGTAGTAATAATATTTATTTACACAAATATTTTCTGTCATATATTTTATGAAAAATTAATACTCATCATTTATTCCTTTTTTTTCTTTCTCATTCATTCTATCTGCAAATTTATCGTTATTATTTATTTTATTAATTTATATAAACTATTGTGGTTATATATTTACAACTACATTTTCCATACGACAAATAAAAATACATTGTGGAGAAATAGACCAACAATAATAACCAATTCCGATCCTATTCTCAAATAAGTATTTCAATGTTTTAGAATTAAAATTATGTACAATATAAGCTATTCTATATGTGCCTGAAGGCGAAGTAAACTTTAATTTTCAGGCCGTGAAAGAGAAAGGAAAATGCTTATTGGCTTTTAATTAGTTTGCACATATGCAAGAAACACACGTAACCTCATATTTAAAATTAAAGTATGTAGTAGGGACGATATGCAGCATGGAAAAACACATGCAGAATTAGAATATGTAGTCATTTCACCAAAAATAAATAAATAATATGTAGACGTTATTTTCTATATGTCATTTAATAGGGACGATACTGTGATAATATTTAGAAACCTAATGAAAGTTTCATAAAATAAAGATATATATGTTTGACATTATAAAGATATAGCAACTATAAAATCAACTCTGACGAATATCCCATGTTGATGGCCTAATTAGAAAAAGCACTCACTCGTGGGTTTAGAATACACCATGGCTCTTGACTAGAACCACTAGTATATATTAATGTTGTCTTTGTGTTTATACTTTCCGAGCTAGCTTGTTTAATTTTTCTTTATAAAAAGAAGCTTTTGGAGTGATGCGAGCTTTCCAGGGGTAAAGTAAGTGTATAGAAGTCATGAAAAATAATAGTGGCATTACGTGTAACCCACAAATCAAAACGTTAACAAAATATTTAGAACCAAAGCATGTGATGCTGAGTTGGAAAAAGGGACTAAAGGCCAAAAGAAGATGGCAAGGATACCCAAGGAATCTGAAAATATTTATTAAGAAGTTTAACCAAGAATGAAGGAAAGAAAAAAATAATGAAAATTCTCATAAAGATTCAAGTATTATATGTCCTTTTGATAACTTGATAAGAGCTCTCACTGCTCATATATTTCTAAGAACTTTTTCTTCATCAGCTTTTACCTATAGCATATTTGAGGAAGTCCAAAAGTCACACCTTTAGAGCCATTTGGAATGCCTTTACAATATGGACCCAACAAAATCCTCGATTGTAGCATTCGGGCACTGCATAGACCCCCACCCACCCTCAAAGAAAAAATATTTTATACATGAGCAAAGAGAAAGGTGGAAGAGGATAAAAATAAAATGAAAAGAATGATATATCTTTGAATAAATTAACTATGCGTAACAAATTAATAGTGATGGGAAAGAATGTCTTGTGTGTTACCAAAGCAAAGCAGTTTGTTTGGCAACATTTGTTTGAACAATAGTGGACGGGAAACTTTTTCGATCTTTAGGTCACGGTTGTATCAAGTATAGGAACGAGCATTGTCCCACTTTATTCAGACTTGTCCTAATTGTCAAATAGTTAATCATTTGTCATTCGTTTATGCAAAAGATCATTGTGTGGTTTAACATCAATTGGAATTGGACCATTAATTTAGATAATTAATATACGGACAAACCTATTACCTTTTAATATGTAACCACGAGCGTATATATATATATCTTAACTTTTCTGTTTTTGAAAAGCCAAAATAATGAATTATAATTAATAGAACAAAAAATAGAACCAATATATATCTTAATTTGACATGTGTTTCAATTAAGACTATATTTGATATGCAATGATTATTTAGTGATATTTGTTTTGTTATTTAATTACTCTTATCTCTGTGGAGCATATTAGTTTTGAGGATATATTGTTGGCATCACATTCAAGAATTGAAGAAGCATGTGTTTCTATGAAGAGAATCCAATTAAGGAATTTTTGTAATACACATGAAATCCTACTTGTACGTGGCTTATTTAGGATTAAAATTGAAATTGGATTAGAATTGAATTTAGATTAAAACGAATTTAATGAAAAAAAAACATAATGTATCACTATACATGAATGAGCTTTTAATTTATTTACATCGTCTTTTTTAGGTTGATTCTTAAAGAACCCATGTAGATAATAAACCAACTGTGATATTTTTTTAAAATTAGATGAAAATACACTACCTCAATTTAAATTAATAGATGTAGAATAATCAATTCTATATTGGTTCTTATTTAAAGCGATATATATAAGATATTCTGTATCGATTCAAACAATAACTTATATAAAAATGTCTCTGCACCCTTATAAATTCAAACTTCCTCATGCGCTCACCTCAATACAATCCTTGCTCCTCAAACTCTCGAAAGCCCTATCACATCACTATCATCACCATTCGTACCACATCTTGCCACCACAACCACACCATGCATGCCACCACACATCACCACTATATTTATAGCTCGTTTCAATAGTCATTACAACCAAAATCATGTTACCACCATTAGTTGCCATCAATACACGTATAATAATTTATATAACATTATTTTGTGTTTATATTTCTCTATCATTTTATCATTTATCATATTTCAAATTCAAATTTCTCTGTTTTTCATCTTGCTTGTAAATTTTATTGTACAAGTATGAATTTTTTAATATATTTTATTAAATGAAACAATAAATAGCATAGTTGCACAAAATATTAGTGCACGTAAGTTTCAGAAATTATTAAAATAAAAGTGATTGAATTCTTTTTTTCTGTGTAAAATATATTTTTTAACCTTTCATTTTTCTGCTCAAAATCTTTACCCAACTCCTATCATGCATGAAATTAAACCAGAAAAACAAAGGTAGAGCCGACAAAGAGAGTGTAAACCTAACATACCTAATTGGCAGTAAGAGAGATTGAGAAAACAACAAATTAAGTCAGATTGGTCCAGTTACAAGCTGCCGACTGGCTTTCTTTATATGCAAGTGGGTGCCACTTTTTCATCTCCATTAATTATTTTCGTTTTTGCTACCTTGCAAGTTGCCATTGTGGCAGGTGACACATTATTGGAATAGTTTTTAGTAACGTTGCAGTCACAATCATGTACATGCATACAATATTAAAACTTATTCAGTCTTTTATTTTAAAAAAAATGTTTGATTTTCACTTGTATTTAGAAGAGAATGAAAAATTTCTTGCCACTCATTTTAGTCAAATTTATGGTAGCATATAGTTGACTCATATTAAAATATACCAAGTAAATATATGTGCATGATAATTAATTAACTATTGGATTAAATATATCATTGTAAAATTTCAGATTTTTTTTATTTTAATTCCTATTAATTTTTTGTCCATATTTTGCCTCTCGTTTATTTTCCATTATCAATATGAGTCCGAGAAAGGGACTGAAAATGAGAAGAAAAAAAAATTGTCCTTGTTTAAAGGAACTAATATTAATGGTGAAAAATAAATGAGACTATAAAAATGACCAAATTTTTTTTATAAGGACTAACATTAGAAATTTAAAATTAATTATACAGTGATTATTAAAAGCATATTTAATATTAACATATTTTCATAATGTTCTGCAACTTGGTAGCATATAGTTTTGGAAAAAATGTGTTTTTAGTTGTTATATATACTTTTGGTAAGTAATTAAGATCTACATACTTTTATATCAAATAATCTGATCCTTAAAAGTCTCCCATTTGTAAGAGCCCATCATTATATTATTTTTTTAAAGTTGAGCGGAGAGACTAAATTCAGAATTTTTTTTTCAAAGTTTATAACCAAAATCATCAATATAAAAGTACAATGATTTGAATTTGATCATATTACCCAAAAGTTTAAAGATTAAAAACACAATTCTTTAATATTTTTTTTATATAAACCCCGTAGCATACAGTTAGCTTCAAATTATTTAAAAAGTTGTGAATATAAACTCATTATAGCTAGAGAGCAAAAATGAGTAGGTGAGAAGTCAGGCACGGCAGACACTACCATCTCACTTTGGCCATAAAAGCAATGATATATTTGCGGACTAAAGCAGTTTCCATACTTGAAAGTTATGAGGCTATCATTCTCCAATCAAATTTTGTTTTTCCTTTTAGGCATGGAAAAAGGCTTGGGTGCACAAACTTGAGTTAAAAGTAATTTTGTGGGTAAGTCGTTTTCAGAGTGAACAAGACGCCAAGACGGTGCATGAACATCCATATATAGTTTTCAGAAGCCTAAATGCTGGTATTGATTAAGACTAAGTAAATTTAATATGTGTTCGATGTACTTGTGAGGATTAATGTAATATGTGTCATAAGATAGGTTAATGTTCGATGTATTTATATATTTAACGTGCATAACTTTAGCGGTTGAGACTACTTTCTTTGTGAAATTAGCAATACTTGATTATGCTTGCAAATTACAAAATGATAGTAATCTAGGTAAGCTGCTTTATATACCCTCCAATTGATGTTCATTAAAATCTGATCAAATCGATTAAACCATGCTCAATTACTTCAATTTTTATTGGAAATAATTTTATTTCATTCTAATCCATACATATTTCATAAATTTATATTGTGTTGGTATTATTTTTTTTCTTAGGTCGAGAAAGATTTAACCACTCACATTCAAGTATTTCGATATTAGTTTTTTTCTTAAGTTAAATATTGCTCGTGTAATTAGATCTTCCTCAACTTAAGAAAAAACTTATACAGAAACATACTAATAAATATTAATTGTTTGATTGATATAAGACATTTTTACTTAGAGGATTCTAAACAGTTAATTTTGTGAGTCACAGTCTCTTTAGTAATTCCTATTAATGTAGATTCTACTATTTTCTTCTTTTCTTCTAATATTGGATTATAAATTAACATCATGCGCGCAAAGCTTAATTATATTATTTGGAGAACTCTTTACATGCACCTTTTTTTGCAAATGTAAGCATCTTCTATACTTTTATTACTTGAACTAATTATAAAACGTAACCTGAGAAAACATGCACAACTTTGTTTTCCTCTCACATTAAGAGTCCCCCCAAAGTTTTTCTTTTGGAATGAATACATGGAGACAAACCGCCCAAACCTGAAGAAAACTACCTTGGAATGGTAGTAAACGACCAAATCCCACAAAGGTATTTAATTATTGATGTTCAAGTTCTTTTTTGTTTTCTTACTTTTAAAGTCCTCTTGTTGGCCAGATACTCAATCGACCTTTTAGCTTGAATATTCATGAATTCTGTCAGTGTCAAATTAAATTAACTATTGCTCAAATAAAATTAAAAAATGCTGATTATTTAATGTCCAGCTGAAAATGCAGAGAAACTTGAAGATTCTTTATATTTTGATACACCTTCAAGCACTCTCTTTTAGTCTTTTGAACATATTATATATTATTGTCTAAAATTTATTAAAAATTATAAGTTTCTTTAAGATTTAATTCTTATTTAATAATTATTACTTGTGATTTTATAACTTTTTTTAATTTTAACTAATAATAATTTTTTTTATAAAAAAAGATATGTTAAAGAACATATATATATATATATATATATATATATATATATATATATATATATATATATATATATATTACTAACATTCATATTGAGAATAAAAGCTACAACTAGTATGTAACTGAAAATATCACATCCTTCACAGGTAAGAATAGTTTCTATGTACAGACTGACAGTTGTGAAAGAAAAGTTCCACAAACAGTGAAAAGCGTATGTTACTAGTGTTTGTTTAATTCATGATGGTGAATCTTTCTTTTTTTCTCCCTTAAAATATATCTCAGTTGCTAATGTAATTGTAAGTAATCCATATGTTGAATTTACGTGCTTTCTTTCTTTGTCACAAAGAATTAGGGATCAATGATTGTAACATTCACAAAGATGTTCCATTGGATTGTCCAAGTCATGTAAGCCTCAAAGCTAGACAATTAATGAATAACGTCCAACTAACCAGGAAATGGAAAAACATATGTGATGGTTGAAATTGTTTTTCCTACACAAATATATAATGCCACACTTTGAGGGGTGACTCCTCCTATGCAGAAAAATAACAAACAAAGAAAATAAAATGCAATAAAAGGAAAACTCAACTCATTTTTCCCACCTTATTCACATACGAGCTTCTCATGCTGGAGTTCTTGCTTCATGAAAAGGAAAATATCTTCACACATTCACCAATAAATTCATAATCACTTAATAAATCACACACCCGTGATAAACCACCCGTTTGGTTCTGACATTAGGCTTGGTCCATAATACACATATACCCAGTTAGAACTCATATAATCAACGTTATGCGAGCTAGGCCATTGATATTGGCACCCTCCTTACTGCTATTGGCACCCGGTTCTTATAAAAAAATTGTTTTTAATGTTTTGGTCCTACCCCTTCCCCTCCCTCCTCCCCCCTTTAGCATTAAAACCCCTCCCTCTCTCTTACTGTTTCTCTTCCTCTCCCCTTTAACACCACGGACACCTATTATGCCCCCACAAAGGTCCTCCGTGAAGTTTCCCAAAGAATGAGGTAAGAAGTTGCATTTCTTATGGAATCTTTTTTTGGATTTGAGAAAAGACCAAAATAAAAATACATTTATGTTTTGGATTAAAGATAATTATTCTAATCATTTTATTTAATTATATTATTAATTGTTTTATCTAATGACAAAACGCTAGTGATCCAATGACAAAATCATAGCCTACTTACGTCAAATTAGGGTCATCAATCAAATGCCCACCCATGGCTTCCCTGTGTTGACCAAGATTCATCACCCAAATCATAACAAATTTGACTTCTCTGCTAAACCCTTCCCATGATGTCTCTGTGCTATCCCATAAAAATAATACTGCATAACAACTATATTAATATTTAATGATAACATTTACTTTTAAAAATAATTAAAACTATATAATTTTAGAAGGACAACACAAGGACAACACAGGAAGGGACAACATAGAAGTTAGATCCAATCATGACAAACTTACATTAACTAGAGCTAGAGATTGATTAACTCCACCAATGGAGAGTCAACCTTAAAGCCTAAACATAATTTTGTTAAGTGCGTTCATTTGTTCTAATTACCACTAATTTGTTTCACTATATACATGTACTTTGTATTGCTTTGTTTTATGTTATGTTAGACTTATTAGGTAGTTGCATTTATAATGCCATTTTATTTTTTAAAAATTGAGAAAATGAAAATAAATTTTTGTTTTGTAGATTATTCTAATATAAAACAAAAATGCATTTCCATTTTCTAAAAAATTATACAAAACAAAAATGCATTTGTTTTGTATTTTCGAACAATATGCAAAACGGAAATGCATTTCCATTTTGAAAAAAATGGCACAAAAAATTCATTACAAAATGGGAATACATTTATGTTTTGTGAAAATACTCAACGAAAATATGTTAGCACTAGGGATATTTTTGCCAAAAAAATAACATAAATAGAGAGGCGTCAACCACAAAAAGAAAGTGTAAATAACAAAACCCTGCAAGCTAATTAAGGTTGTGTAAATTGCGTTTTGGTGGTGGTGTTAGCATTGTCTTAGTGGATTTAGCTTAGTTGACTTACAATTTGACATTTGCGACTCGCTTTAATTAATACATACAAGGTAATTTTAGGATTCGTTTGAAATGGAGGTGAGTTTTTAATTTTTTTTCTTAGTTTTTAAATGTAATTTTAAAACAAAGAAAATATTTTAAAATTAAAAATTGAAAAAACTAAAACTTACCACATTTTAAGATCTGATTTTAATGTTTTTTGAAATTAATATTAAAAACTAATTACTTTTAAAAATTATAAAATTCAAAACTAAAAATCACTCCGAACGTAGCCTTAATTTTGATCGTTTGTTGACATAATAACACTTTGGATCAAATCTTACAAAGACTTTGATGCAATAAATAGTATGGTAATTGTACTCGAATAAGACAAAGGTTCGAACCCACAAGCATGTGAGAATAATAGGGAAATTTGTACTCTACTTGTCTGCGGTATTTGTCATATATGCCTGTGGAAATAATTGCTGAAAAAAGAGAGAGTATTTTTTTAAAATACATCACGTATATCTTTTATTGACGATAATCTTGCTGATAGAATATACTCATCTTTTTTACTCTCTTGTCCATATATCATTGTGTTAGTTTGTTTTAAATAGAACAAGAAAAATAATAAATATATCAAAAGAAAATAATAATTTTATAAAATCATTAATTTATTTATATATTATTTTGTTTGCTATTAATATTATAAAAAATATAAGTAAAACAAAGTAATTAATATTACATTAAAAAATTAAATAATAATTTTTTTAGGATAATTTTTTTCGATCTTATTATAATGAGACCATAGGAATAATATTTAATGCAAGTGAATATTAAGGCTAAAATTTGAAACTACTTGTAAAATTATAATGATTCACAACAGAATTTTTTTTTTTTTATATACTAATTTCAACACAATTACTCTTATGAAATTTAACCTGCCAACTATCGAGATAAGTCCAAAACTTCTTAAAACAACCTTTAAACTCCACAAATTTGCAAACTAGCTAGCTTCTCCCACAATAATAAGCATAATGCAAAGAGAGAACTAACACAATCCTAACCAATATAATTTAAAACGTGAACATTACAAATTCAATTGATTAGAACAATATAAGGAATAGAAAAGGGGCAAGAGGATTCTCAAACCTAAGTCCCCTTGACATCTAAATTTTATTAACAAACTGCCATTCAAAAATCAAATATGTCCATCATATATATATTATCCAAAAAAGTCCAACTAATAGAATCATATATATATTTTTAAAATCAAACTTTCAAAATCATGCAGTCCTTTTTTTTCCTCTTCTTCCAAATCAATCAGCTGATCACTAACCACCAGAACATGCACCATGTCTATATGGAAAAAAAGCGGGTTGGCAACTTATTTAAAAGAGTGTTCCGCTGATCAATCCTATTTACAATGTAATTGAATTGGATGAATATATATACTGCAACTAGGTTCAAAATAATTTTTTTGATTTTTTATAAACAAAAATTTAGATAAATTAAATTCTGAAACTTACTGTAATCAAAACATGTTTTAAGATGCTTATAGATTATTTATTAATAAGATTCTTAGAGATAAGAGTACAATACTTATCAATTGAACTAATTTTTATTGACTAAATTCTAAATGATTGTACCAAGCAATAGATTCTACATTTTAGGCGCGGAAGAAAAAATGTCAACTTAAGACAACCTTGGTGAGAATCCAATGTCTCAAAAACTGGCATGTTCTATGAACATTCACGACACTTAGATATAGGACTACATAACAATATTTATTCTTCAAGATCCCAGAAATTTAGATACATAGTACTTGTTGTGTACCAAGCCGAGGCATATTTGATTGTTTACAGATCATCAAACAGATACAAAGAAAGAGGCGTGTCATTTAGTGGCATATCTTATTTTTTTTAGCTGTAAGTGGGGACTGCACTGTAACCTTCCTGTGCCAGCGATGGTGCATGTGGCATAATTCACACCACGCCTTTGACTTATTATTATTCAGGTTCTCCATGTTGCTATCATAGCAAAGCCTATTATATTCCTTGGCTGTCGGAAATTGACCCTATGAATTATTTTAGTTCGATCACATATATATCCATGACAGTACAACCGGAAATATACACATTTAATATTTGTTTGTTGAAATTCATCCAAAAAATTTGTTCGTTGAAAATATTGGTATGTTCAAATTGACGTGTTATCGCATTAAAATATTTATATATTTCGTTGAAATTACACTTTAACTTCACTTAGTAGACGATAATCCTCCTCAGGGTGATCTCTAGCAAGACGCACAAGGGTTAATTAGTCGAATAGCTACCATAGATTAAAATAGTTTTCTATATAAATTAGTACAATAAATCTCTTAATAGGTGAGTTTCTGCTCACAACTCTAATATGTTTGTTGGCGCCTTCTTTAGTAGTATTGGCACATACCCTCATTCTACCACGTTTTATAACAAAAAAAGACTAATGAATTTATTGTAAATGTTATAATTAATTGAAATAGAATATACTGATTGGTTCATAATGTTATTTTGTTGCGGTATTCAATTTGCTTTGTCTTGTCATAATTTTTTTATTTATTATTTATTCACCGAACTATAATGAAAGTTAAGTGATAATAATTTATCGCTACATTATATTACGCGCTAACCTATATTGTTTTTTAAACGTTGAACCAGCATGCAAAACAAGGACTTGTTGGTGTTTTGCCGTGTATTATTTATTCATTTGTTTTCCTCTCGTCGTTGACTATGATTTCTTAGAAGCTCTCATCACCTTAATTAACGCATTTATAATTACATTTTATGTCAACATTATTGTATATGGTTGTCACTTACTATACTGACTGCAGATTAACTATTTTCTTTCATGGTGATCAGATTGTAATATAGCGTCCTTAATTTGGGCCTTGCTCCTCTTGTAACTAACAATTTTTTTAGACTCATGCAGTACTTAACCAGATTTCTTTAGATATTATCCTAATATTTCTCTTGTTCAAAGTGTTAATTTGTCCTAATAGTACTTTTTCTAACATGGACACTCCTCGATATTAATATGTCCAACACATGTTCAGCACTTCTAATTAATTGGATGTTCAACACTTCTAATTATTATACATATTTTTATGTATAATAATTTATAATAAAATAAATACATGTAAAATTAAATATTAAATATATTTAAATATTATATATTTTATTTTAATTTATAAATTTTTATAATTAAAAATAATAATAACTCTTGACTTATGATATATTAAAATAAAATTTATAAAATTAATGAAATAAAATAAGTGTCTTAATGATTTATTATTTTGTCCTTAAATAAAAAGTTAAAGTTATGAATTCAATTCTTACCAAGATTTTTTTACTTTTCACTTTATTTAACTCCTTATTACATAAGTTCATATCAATTATTTATATAAGCGTCAGTTAGTAACAATACGCTACGTCAAAGTTAATGTTTGACTTTGGATAATCAACTAATCAAAGGATCAAAATTACTTATTATGAAAAATGAGAAAATTAAATGTCTTGATTTAAAAATAAGTAACAAAAATTATGAATTTAAAATTATAGGGACCAAAATTACAATTTAATCAAGATGTTTATATTTCATTTCATTAAAATATCTCTCTTTATGTGCCTATATGATGTCCATGTATCCTATATCTTAGGCATTAATAATGTGAAAGTGTCCATTTTTTTTGTCATGTCCTATGTTGTGCTTTAAAGGTTTTTACTTTCAATTTGTAAGCTTTCTCTCATTTTTTTAAAACAACTTTAAAAAAACTAAATATGATAGGTGTTAGGATTTTAAAGGAAGGAATACCCTCAAAGAAGACCAAAACATAACTAGCAAATGAATGAATCAATTAGTTTGGGGTTGTTGTAATTTAACTAATGTCAGAGTCCGAGTTTTAAATGTAATTGTGTCAAATAATTAGAAGGAGAACTTTGATGCTCACAGTAATCCTACCCAATTCGAACAAAGATTATCTCCCTCGAGCATATATGTCATCTCAAACTAAAAGAAGACTGAAAAATATTTTCCTTGTAACCAAAGACGAATTGTAAAGTATACTTGATTTTTGTTTATTTGTTTTGCTAATATCATGAATTTGAGTAGTTTTCACTTTAGTTCACAAAGTGAGTTGGTGTGACATCTTCCGTGCTGAACACGTCTTCCTTTGTAGATAAATTCCTAAGGTTCAAACCCGAAATCGCTCCATTCAAATTTAGCAACAATTGTTGCCGTGTCTTTGCTGTACTAATAAGGACTGAATGTAAAACTCGAAACCGTGCCAATCCTTTTGACTATGGCTGCAGCTGGTGCTTACTTCAAACTAACTCAAACTTTTGATATGCTTGCTAATAGATGTTACCATAAAATCGGAATGCACCATCACCACTGTGATCAATTGTAGGCCAACCACTCAATATTTTTTTAAAAATATCTTGTGTTCATCAAGAAAATAACTAAATTTATTAATGATTTGAAGTCATTTCGTAGTTAATATCTTCTTACCTGTCCTACAATAATGTTTTATGTTGCTTTGTCTTCTTCCTTGAATGTGTCTTTTTCAATCAAATAAGTTGCTGTGATTCTAATTAAAAAATGAGGACCTTTCAAGGTTACGGCTGCAAAGTACACTTGGCCTACCATAGCCTTAGACCATATATAATCATCTTCCCAATCCTATGACTTTAAGCCACATCTTTGTCCATCGTCATTTTTTTAAGCCTACAGTGCATTTTCTCTGGTGAATTCTAATCTTGGTCATATTTAAATTCTCACTTTTCGATCATCAACTCACAAGGTGGTTGTCCAAGATTTCTAGTAGTCCCGTGGCAGAGAAGAGAAAAGGCTTAAAGGTTATGATTCTTATTCTTTTTTTTTTCTTCTTTTAATTCTTGTGTTTCCTTACCTTGCACAGTGAACTTCTCCATTATCCAGTTATGTATTATGTGCATATAGTTATACTAATTAATCCAAACTTGTCAAGGGAGTCTAGCTCAGTTGGTTAAGCAATGTGCGTGAGTTATTGTAAATCTCTTCTTCGATTACTACAGAAAAAATAAATATTAATCCAAACTTGAAGTCTGCAATGTGTTTATTGTTGAAAATTTTTTAGGTTGCATTTGCTTTGATTTCTTTTCTTCAAAGACTGATCTAATTTCCATGTCACCATTATTCAACTTTGGCATCATCATATGGAATATGGATCCATAGCCAATAGGAATTGAGCTGAATTAATAGCTGGGGAGTGTTTCATTTATTGCTTCATCCAAGACAGATTAATGTTAACAGTGTTTCAGAGAAGATGGAAGGGACTGAAATTTGACATCTCTGCAATCATTATCCTATAATGCTTGCTGTTACTCATCAACTCTCTCTTGTCCATTTTTTGTGGGGATTGGGAAAAGACCTTCTCCTGTTTTATTAATATAGCAGACAAGAACCTTTCACAAAGAAGGAAGGCTCCTCAATTGAAAAAAAGATATTCGCATATTCTCTGATTTTGACTCTAGCAATGAATGCCCTTTGGATTTGCTGTACCTATCAGGAACATAGTTTTTGACTTTTTATGAAAAAAATAAGTTATTTGTGAACTAAGTGGATGACTGTGATCGTCCTATTTTCATGTACAAGATTGTCTTTATGACTTTGTGTCTATAATGAGAACAAGATATAATTGATAGCCGATGCATAATTCTTTGTCAACCCATCTCTTCTTTTTGTTCACTGTCTAATTTGGATCTGGATTTTGCCAGCTCTACTTGTTTCTACATCTATGCTTACCAGTGAGATCATCTGAATTAGTGGCAAAGCTATATGTTAAATTTTATTTGATCATATCTGATGTAACTTCTCATTAATAAGTAAAGTACAAAGCGAGTCTAACATACCTTTCTCAGATCTAGCATGGAAAACAACATAAACATTGAAATTGAAGAACAAGGCTCTCCTGAAGTTCCATCACTCATAAGGTATATATCATCAAGTGATGTTGCGGGCTTTGACACTGCTGACTCTCAACCTCCCAGCCCATATACCCAAGTAAGACTCTTTTTCAAGCACTTCACCTGCTTAATTGAATACTACAAAGCCAATTTCCAAAAATTGAGTTTTTATTTTCATGCCATGTAAAATTTAGGATCCCTGTATTATTTAAAATTCATAGTAATTTACAATATACCTTTTTAATGTTTCTAATTTAAGAAATTAGTAAAATCCAACTTTTTCTCTTGTTTGTGATAGGGAAGTGAAGAAACCTCACCAAGAAGACAACATGATGAACCTGTAGTCATCAATCATCAAAGGAAGTATTCTATCAGCATGCCACTTTCTTCTGAACAAGTTCAGCTTCAACCACTGGACAACAAAACAAATGGTATTCCCATTTCCTCTTCTCAATCAGGAACTGCTAACTCCAACCATCCACAGGCATCAAAATGTTACTCTCAACCAATGCCAAAAGGCTATGTGCCCCAAGAGGCAGATAATGGAGTCAAAATAGATAACCATCCTGGCATCAAAGCATTCAAGGACAAGAGGTTTGATTCTTTTAAAACATGGTCTGGAAGACTTGAGAGACAATTAACAATTCTACGTGGAAAGTCACCCAGAGCAACTGCACAAGATGGTAACAACAACTCCAGTAGTACTGATAGGCCTTTACCTGTGGATCGGTATTTTGATGCATTGGAAGGTCCAGAGTTAGAAACTCTCAGGGTATGTGATTAGCTTCTAATATTCTATCAATTCAAATCTAGTTGTGAGATATAATATAACTAAAATAATTAATAACATAGATCATGCAATTTTTGGAAATAAAAAAATTAGCCTCCATTTCCAAAAGATCCAAAATCTTTTTCTGATTACTGTCTTGTGTCTTAATCTTAAATGAAACTTAGTCTAACATGCAAGTATATTTATTTAGACATGAGTGAACCACTCTGATCCATGACTTACCAGAACATAGCTAGAAAAACTGCTTATGGGTTAAGCACTCCCGACGCTCGCTATTTTCATTTTCAAGACTCGTTATCAATTGGTATTAGAACTGGTTGTCAATGTCTCGAAAAAGACTACTTACAGATGGATTCACCAGAAAGGCTATAGAGTGCATCTGATAAGACATCGGCGCTCAGGGGTGCTGCCATGATAAGGTATTATGATAGAGTGCATCTGATGGTATTAGGTATTATGAAATACTTTTGTCTCACATTGGGCAGTATAAGTTGTTTGGTGGAGTACTTAAGTAGCTCGGTTCTTATTACTTTCAGTTTTTAAGGTGTTTTCCAAATCAAATTTCTTGCATTTAAGAACTTTTTGGAGGCTTTATAATGGTTTTGTGGTAAAAAGAGAAGGGAAGGAGAAAAAAGTGGTGGGTTTGATTCTCCGGCCCCACTAAGAAAAAACTAATAATTAACAACTAAGATTTGCAAAAACTAAGAACCTTTTGTGGACATATTTCATTTGCATGAAATCAACAATACCATAATTTACTAATTGAATATCCAAATTTTACGGAATTTCCCTTTCTTTTCCCTAAAATTTCTGAAGTTTGATTGTTTGTGCATATTGAAGATTATAACATTTTGTTTTCCTACTCTAACAGGCTTCAGAAGAGACAGTGCTTCCTCAGGACAAGCAATGGCCATTTCTTCTTCGGTTTCCTATTTCATCCTTTGGTATATGCCTTGGAGTTAGCAGCCAAGCAATTCTCTGGAAAGCACTGGCCACATCTCCTTCCACTCAATTTCTTCACATAAGCCTCAAAGTCAACTTAATCTTATGGTTCATATCAATTGCTCTTGTTACCACAGTTTTCACCATCTATCTTCTAAAAATCATTCTCTACTTTGAAGCAGTTCGTCGTGAGTACTACCATCCAATCCGTGTCAACTTCTTCTTTGCACCATGGATAGCTCTCTTGTTCTTGGCTCTTGGAGTTCCACCATCAGTTACCAAAGACTTGCACCAAGTTCTTTGGTACATTCTAATGACACCAATATTGTGTCTTGAACTTAAGATCTATGGACAGTGGATGTCTGGGGGCCAGAGGAGGCTCTCTAAGGTGGCCAATCCAACAAACCATTTATCAATTGTTGGAAACTTTGTAGGGGCATTACTTGGGGCTTCAATGGGCCTAAAAGAAGGGCCCATTTTCTTCTTTGCTATTGGTCTAGCCCACTACACTGTCATGTTTGTAACTCTCTACCAGAGACTTCCAACAAATGAGACCCTCCCAAAAGAGCTCCATCCTGTGTTCTTTCTGTTTGTTGCAGCACCTAGTGTTGCTTCTATGGCATGGGCCAATATTCAGGGTTCTTTTGATTATGGATCTCGAATTGCCTATTTCATTGCCCTCTTCCTTTATTTTTCATTGGTAAGTTATTTTATCTTTTTCACCCTTTTATATTAAAATAGGAATGATTATTTAATCACACTTATACCTTAGCTGTTTAGAAAATTGCACTTCCCTTACATTTGTAGTTTTAAAGGTTCCCTGTGTAAGATCTGTTCTTAAAAGTAGAAGATGAACTTGTAATATGACAATCAAACATGTAACAGTAATACTAAAATGAGGTGACTATAATTTTAAGTAGGGTTTAAATATAGGTTTAATTTGACATTTTGTCAGCATAAAGATTTTTGCAGTGTTAATTAATAAGAAATCACTCAAGATATAATTTTTAAAGTAATTATCAGAAAAGTTAACAGATTTTACTTATATTACAAGTCATGACTAGATGATATTTTAAACAACTTTACCATGTCAGTATATTCCAGATAAATTGCTTAGTATAATTAGTACTAATCGCAGCACAAATCAATGTTATTAGCCTTTTCTAATATTCATAATCATTTTTGTTTAGTTTTCATATATATTTTGTATAAATTTCACATGCATATCAAAATTACTTAGTAGTTTCACATGTTTTGCAGGCTGTCCGGATCAATTTTTTCAGAGGATTCACGTATGTTACATCTACTTTTTCTCTTATATAGTTTACTTTATACTATAGAACTTTTCTGACAAATTTTTTTGGATGTTATTCTGCAGATTCTCTCTTGCATGGTGGGCCTATACTTTTCCAATGACTGGTGCAGCAATTGCAACCGTAAGATACTCAAATCGGGTCACAAATCCAGTTACCAAGACACTGTGTGTCATACTGAGTCTCATCTCCACACTCATAGTAATAGCTTTGCTTGTATCAACTATATTGCATGGCTTTGTCTTCAGAAACCTCTTCCCCAATGACCTTGCCATTGCCATAAGTTACAGAAAGAGAAGGCCACAAAAGAAGTGGCTAGGTCTTAGATACAGGAGCCATGATTCCAAAGAGATTGAAAATTACTTGAAGTTTGTGAACTCGGATAAAATTGATTTAGAAGCTTCTGCCCCACTACCAAATGGCACAGAAGATACTCCATCTATCTGAGGATATTTGCTGTTATAGTAATGTGTCCTTTGAAAGACACAGAATTTTAGTTATGAGTTGCTTGCCTAATAATCTTTATTAGTCACACATGTGAGGAACAAAAGTAGGAGTTTGACTGTTCCAGTGACCATGTATCTGTAGAATATAAAGGTTTGTGTAGGAAGAGCAGTTTTTTTTTGTAGAAACAGTTCCCACCATTATATATATTTTGTAAAATGAGCGAGTTGTTGTACTATATGAATAAATAATCAGAATCATTGAGTCAAAGGAAATGAATGGCAAAGGATGGGCTTTGCATATCCACTTAGCACAAATGTGGTGTCCTTTGGATCTAATCAGATTGGACCAAACATGCTTTCAATGCATGTATAGGATGATATAAACATATTTTCTCACTTTTCAGATATAACATATGGGGTTTTTAAAATAGGAGTCAATTCCTCAATAAATAAATAAATAATACTAATTACTCCTGAAATATTATAAAATTACACAATTTCTCCATGCTCTTATCTATTCTTACACTTTCTTGATTTTTAAAATATATACACTAATACTTATTTATATATAATTATACTAACTTCCTTAATTGACTGAAAAACATTATACTGTTACTAATAAAGCAGATTTTTTTTTTTAATTTCACACAACCTAAATGATGATTAGTGTAATTTACTATGAAAAATCTGGGCCGTTGTACAGTACAAAGAAATTTGGTACCTCGTCGTTAATTGACGTGGCCATATTTCATTGAGTATAATATAAAAAAATTATTTTACTATCATATTATAAATTATCTTATAACTGAAAACTATTGACTTATATAATAATTATTTTAAAAATTATACCAAAACTATTGACTCTTCTATTTCAAGTCGGAACAATAAAAAACAAAAAATAAATAAAATAAAAATAATTTAGCTTGTATCTCTTAAGTAAAATTTTAGATTAGATTCAAATCTTATAGATGTAAAAATGTATAATTTGGAAGAAAGATCCCTAAAGTTAAATAGAGTGACACATTGATACTAAGGAAGATTGAATAGTTAGTCATTAGTAACAATAAAATGTTTTTTTTTTCTCCTGCACAACCACACACACAAGCTTATCATATTCTTTGTTCAAACTTTCTAACCATGCCAATGTTGTTATGTAAAAATCATGAGGAGGCGTTGAAGGAGTTTCTGGCAAGGCTTAGGTGGTTGTGGCTAGTGGTGGTCTATATTATCTCAAGTGACGACACTTGTAGAGAATCAGATGCTAAAGTTAGTTGTGAGCTAGGGAAAAGAGGAAATTATAAAAATGTTAGTTGCACATACTAGCGTAATAAATCCCCTTTTTTTGAGGATTGTTGGAGGGGAAAGATTCTACCATGGTGTTTACCAGTAAAGCAATAACTTCATCTTTTGACTTCAGTTTGGAGAGCTTCCACAATCTTGTTATGGATTATGAAGCACTGACACCGACACAGACATCGGACACGACATGAACACGGATACATGGACACCTGTAATGTCCAAAATATAGAACGTAGTACGGGTGTCGGACACTGACACGGACACGTGTTGGACGCCAGACACGACAAGAGACCGGAGTGTCCGTCCTTCATAGGTTATGGAAGTACTGCATTGATAGAGCAACGTGGAGTTAAGGATTTGAAGGTCGATGTAACCTCCATAACAGTTTTCAATTTGGTTCGCAAAATGTGAGTTGGAGACATCTTCAATTTCCTGATAAATATGTCTTTCCGTTATAGATAAGAATCCTGAAGTTCAAACCTGAAACCCCTCCAATTCAAATTTAGCAGCAATTGCTGCTGGGTATTTGCTCTACTGATAAAATTAAGGAGTAAGGACTGAGAGTGAAAATCGAAATCATGCTAATCCTTTGACTTTGGCTGCTGCTTACTTCAAACTTGCTCAATCTTTTAATATGCTTGCTAGCTAATAGCTCATTCCATAAAATCCAGGCTCTCATTATTATTTAAACATCTAATAGTTGGCATCTTATGTGATTGTATATAATTATTTGTATCTTTTACTCTTTATATATCTTTCTTATATACATGCATCTTAAAAATATTCTCTAAAATTAAAAGACACAATAAATGTTACCCCTGCACAGAAACAACATTTTAAATTAAAATCTCCATATTCCATTAACCTTTGGCCTCATTTCTTCTTGTCCACTTGTTTTGGTTTGGGGAGGGAAGTCGGGGAGAGAATATCACCCTACCCTCTTGTCTTCTAATGTTTTAATAAGTAATTTATGGTTTACATTGTTCCATCCAAGGACTTGTTTGTAGTTTACGGGAAAATCTAGTGCCGAAATTTTGTGGTCGTACGTTAAAAGAACTTCTACTCTTATCTTTTCACGATAGAGGTTAATGATCAACGACCCAGAAACATCTATGATTTTTTATTGTCTAATTACAAGTAAATTACTACATTTATAAGTTTATCTTAAAAGCTTACCGAAGCCAATTGGCTTGTTACACCCCCACGTACCGAAGCGAATGACGAATTATGTGACTATGAGATATACGTTTTACAACCAATACTATAAAAATAATCTTTAACACAATTGATTGAAAACCCATGAGGTGATGCAAGTTTCTCTACATATTAAGTGTCACAACGATAATTTTTAACCCTAAAACACATATGTATTAAAGAAAGGGCATTACAAATTACAATATGGGTGCTAGAATTTCTCTTTTGACAATATTATCATCATCGTTCATCATGCACCCTGGAATGCACCCACTTAATATATTTTTATATATCTTGTCAAACACAGTTGTTCATCCAGAAATAGTAACTCGGGCAATTAATTAATGATTTGAAGTCATTTTAAAGTTAATATACTTTGTTACCTGTCCTAAAACAATATTTTATGCTTCTTTTTCCTCTTCGTCGGATGCGTCATTTTCAATCAAATAAGTAGCTGTGATTATAAAAAATGAGAACCCAACTTTTCAAGGTTACGGCGGCAAAGTACATTTTGCACTACCAAAGCCTTAGACCATATATATAAATCATCTTCCCAATCCTATGGACTTTAAGCCATATATCTTGGTCCACCGTCATTTGTTTTAAGCATGTGGTGCATTTTGTCTCGTGAATTCTAATTTTGTTCATATTCAAATTCTATCTTTTTGTTCATATTCAAATTCTAGCGATCTTTTTGTTAACTAACAAAAGGACGTTATCCAAGCTTTCTACAACCAGTCCTCTGGAAGATAAGAGAAAAGGCTAAAGGTTATGAGTCTTGTTCCTTTTTCTTTTAATTCTCCTTCCCGTGCACAATGAATTTCTTTCTCCATTACCCAGCTATGTATTATGTGCATATAGTTATAGTAGTGCAAACTTGAAGTCTGCAATGTGTGTAGTGTTGAAACTTTTTAGGTAATTGCATTAGTCTTTTATTTCCTTACTTCAAAGACTTATATGATTTGCATCTCACCATAATTCAATAATGGCCCCATCACAAGGAATATGGATCCATGACCAATAGGAATTGAATTGAATTAATATCTGGGGAGTGTTTCATGCATTTATGGCTTCATCCAAAATAGACTAATGTCAACAGTGTTTCAGAGAAGACAAAAGCGACTGAAATTTTACAAAACTGAATTTACTCAAAATTTTAATATGCAAAGGTACTATTAAATGTAGCCAAACATGTCATAAAACTGAATTTACTCTCCAAACTGAATTTGGAGAACTTCGAACGGAAAGTCAAACATAGCCAAGTACCTTTCATGAAGGGGGAAGGCTTCTCGATTAGAGAAAAAGATATTTTGCATATTAGCTGATTTTGACTACCTAGTTCCTACATATTTAGCAATGCCTTTTGGATTTGCTGTACCTTTTCAGGAACATAGTTTCTATGGAAAAAATAAGTAATTTGTGAACTAAGTGGATAAATGTAAACATTTAGATGTACAAGATTGTCTTTGTGACTTTGTATCTATAATGGGAGAAAGGTATAATTGATAGCTCATGCATACTTCTTTGGCAACCCATCTCATCTTTTTGTTCACTATCAAATTTGGATATCGATTTTGCCATTGTTAATACATCTATGCTTACCAATTAGATCCTCTAAATTCGTCGCAAAGCTATAAGTCCAAGGGAGTCTAATATATCTTACTCAGGTCTAGCATGGAGAAAAACATCATAAACACTGAAATTGCAGAACAAGGCTCCCCTGAAGTTCCATCGCTTATTAGGTATATATCATCAAATGAAATTGCTGGCTTTGATACTTCAGACACTCAACTTCCCAGGCCAACTGCAAAAGTAAGACTCTTTTTCAGTACTTCACCTGCAAAATTGAGTTCCTTTTAATTTATGACATGTAGTATTTAGAGTGCCTATATGGCTATATCATTTTAAATTCTAAGCAATTTACAATATACCATTTCTATGTTTATATTTTAAGAGATTAGTAAAATCAAACTGTTCCCATGTTTGCAATAGGAAAGTGAAGCAATCTCACCAGAAAGAGAACATGATGAATCTGCAGTCATCCATCATCAAAGGAAGTTATCTATTTCTATCAGCATGCCACTTTATTCTGAAGAAGCTCAGCTTCAACCACTGGACACCATTATAGATGATGGTATTCCCATTTCCTCTTCTCAATCAGGAACTGATAGCTCTAGCCATCCACAGCCATCAAAATGTTACTCTCAACCAATGCCAGAAGGCCATGAGCACCAAGAGGCAGATAATCATCCTGGCATCAAAGCATTCAAGGACAAGAGGTTTGACTCTTTCAAAACATGGTCAGGGAGTCTAAACAGAAAACTATCAATTCTACGAAGAAAGCGACAAAGAGAAACTCCACAAGATGTTAACAACAACTCCAGGAGCACTGATAGGCCTTTACCTGTTCATCGGTATTATGATGCATTGGAAGGTCCAGAGTTAGAAACACTCAGGGTATGTGCATGCCTTCTTCTGTCAATTCAAATTTCATGCAACTTGAACTAACAAGCTTTTGGTACACCACCATAATTTACTTATTGAACATCCTAATTCTATTGACTTTTGTTTTCCTCTTCCCCATAATTTGTTAGTAACTTAGTATGGTTGCTTTTGCTTATTGAAGATTATAATTTATACAGTTAATTACACTAACATTTCCTAAAGTTTCATGAAATTACACATACACCTCTTGTCTTGATTTACTCCTACAATTTATATATACAGCTGAAATGTTAGTAAAGCTGCTGAAATGATAGATTCCCAAACATGCTCTAACCCCCTTAGTTATTCAAAAGTGTATACACTGGCACCCCCCAATATTTTACATTAACCATCCTTAGTTATTTCAAAATATACACTGCCACCCCCCTTAATTGTTTGAAAAACATTACATCGAACTCTCCTGAAGGAATGCTAGTATAAATGTTAAAAAAGAAATAAATGTTTGGATAATTTTATAAAATCTCAGGGAGTTTTGTGCAGTTTACTCTAATTTATAACAATTTATTTTTCCTACTCCAACAGGCCTCAGAAGAGACAGTGCTTCCTCAGGACAGGAAATGGCCATTTCTTCTTCGGTTTCCTGTTTCATCTTTTGGTATTTGCCTTGGAGTTGGCAGCCAAGCAATTCTATGGAAAGCAATTGCCACATCTCCTTCCACTAAATTTCTTCACATAAGCCTCAAAATCAACTTAATATTCTGGTTCATATCTGTTGCTCTTACTGCCACAGTTTTCACCACCTATCTTCTCAAAATCATCCTCTACTTTGAAGCAGTTCGTCGTGAGTACTACCATCCAATCCGTGTTAACTACTTCTTTGCACCATGGGTATCTCTTTTGTTCTTGGCTCATGGTGTTCCACCATCAGTTACAAAAGACTTGCCCAATGCTCTTTGGTACATTCTTATGACACCAATATTGTGTCTTGAACTCAAAATCTATGGACAGTGGATGTCTGGGGGCACAAGGAGGCTCTCAAAGGTGGCCAATCCTACAAACCATTTATCAGTTGTTGGAAATTTTGTTGGGGCATTACTTGGGGCTTCCATGGGCCTCAAAGAAGGGCCCATTTTCTTCTATGCTATTGGGCTGGCCCACTACATAGTTGTGTTTGTAACTCTCTACCAGAGACTTCCAACAAATGAGACCCTCCCAAAAGAGCTACATCCTGTGTTCTTTATGTTTGTTGCACCACCTGTTGTTGCTTCCATGGCATGGGCCAGCATTCAGGATTCTTTTGATTATGGATCACGGATTTCCTATTTCATTGGCCTCTTCCTATATTTCTCATTGGTAAGTTTTTCTTTTTCTTTCCTTTTATAATTTGAAATAGAAATGATTATATACCGAGTAATTATAAAGTTAGCATTAATACTTATACAAAAAGGTCTAACTAAGTTGGTTTAGCATATTAGTATTATTTTTTATTCCTACTATTACACCCTTTGTTATTCTAAAGGTGTTGGTTGTACTATTTGAACATAAAAATTTACGATGAACGTGCATTTTTTTTTTTTAAGGGAATGCAACATATAAGAATAATAATATATATAAAAGAGAAGTCAGCGACAAATTTTTAAAAAAGTTTAATTTTTATTTACTATCGTTGCAAAAAAAATATGTTATTAGTTAATTAAAAATTATTATTGAGATGACTTTTAAAATACTAAATTTTATTATATAAATCAACAAATTTATTATCCATAACAATTTGTGATGAGATGAGACTATAAAAATCCTATACACCGTAAATATGCATAAATTACTTATTTCTAAATAAGTAAACAAGGCTTGTATAATTTTCACATGCTTTCTTAATAGATTTCTGATATCCAAATTACTCAATTAGTAGTTTCATATGATTTTTGCAGGCTGTCCGGGTCAATTTTTTCAGAGGATTCACGTATGTATAATTTTCACCTACTGTTTCTCTTATATTGTTTACTTTTATACTATTTAATATTATTTCTGACAAAATTACTTGGATGTTATTCTGCACAGATTCTCGCTTGCATGGTGGGCCTATACTTTTCCAATGGCTAGTACAGCATCTGCAAGCGTAAGATACGCAAATGAGGTCACAAATGTAGTTACAAAGACGCTATGTGTTATACTCAGTCTCATGTCCACACTCATAATAGCAGCAGTGCTTGTATCAACTATATTGCATGCCTTAGTCTTCAAAGACCTCTTCCCCAATGACCATGCCATTGCCATAAGTCATGGAAAAAGAAGGCCAGAAAAGAAGTGTCTAGCTCTTGGATACACGAGCCATGACTCCGTAGAGATTGATTTAGAAGCTTCTACCCCACTACCAAATGGCAGAGAGATCAATTTACACTCTATCTGAGGATATTTGTTATATATTATAGAAATGTGTCCTTCAAAACACAATATTATGAGTTTGCTTGCCTAATAATCTTCCATTAGTTAAACATAAACAGAAGAGTTTGACTGTTCCGGTGACCATGCATTCTAAAACTAGTGGGATACCTGTGCCATTCACCTGTTGATTTCCATGCATGTTTTAAAATGACTTACTTATATACAAATAAGTTGATATATATATCAAATTTATCAATGCAATCCACAACCAGAATTTATACTATATCAATTTTTAACTAGAAGCATAGTGTTCATCACAATTAAAGTTTATCATCCCATTTTCAAGATTATATTTTATGAGAAATTTTTATTTATTCTATAATTATTGTTCACTATCTATTTAATGAGAAATTTTTTGGTTGGGGAGTTCGGCTGAAACCTAGATGTAACACTCGTTCACTATCTATTTAATGTCATTTTTATGTGTTCATTATTTCTATTTATGCTTATTTTACATATTTGTGGTTTGATCACCCATTTGTATGTATAGTTAGGATTTTTAGCATTAGGAAATGCTTTAAAGCCTTAGAACTTGGTAGAGCAAGCTAGAAATCTATATGTCTAGGAACGGAGTGCAGTGATCTAGTTCATATTATGTTGTAGACTTAATGCAACTCTTTTAGATCGAGTTTGTTGAGGGATCAAGGACGAAGTTTAAAGAAAATTAAGCTCATTCACTAGAGGGATCTTGGTTTGAGTAATTTCTCAGCATAAGAACACTAGGATAATTTAGTTAGAGAAAAATACATATTAGCATCAAGAGAAATTCAGTAGAACGACCCAACGCTTTTTACTTGATTGTTTTCACTTCCAAAATTTTAGATATTTAGCTTAAGTTCAAATAGACTTTAGTACAGAATTCAACTTGATATTTACTTGCTTTTAATCTATATAAATGTTTGTATATTGGATGTACAGTATCTGAGTGAAACAAATTTTCTGAAAATACGATACTCGGTCTTACTGTTTTATATTACTTGTTCGAATTGGTACACTTGCCGACCAGTTAGGAACAGTTAGTCACATGATCCTTTAAGAGAATTTTTATGACAAAAATACTCATATCTTCTTCCCACCATTGATTTAAATAATATATTTTAGGGATTTTTCATGCCTTCGTTGGTTTTTGTTTGATTTCTGTTAGTCAAATCAATTTCTTCATACCCTTATTCGATAATTCATGCCTTCGTAAGTTATTAATCATGGATCACATGTTTCATTTGTATTGAAGGTTTCACAATTTGACGCAAATCGCAATTTGTCGTGCTGTTATATATAGAAATTGTTACACTAAGGGAAATCATTGATCAATTAAAAGCGACTAAGCATGATTAGAAGAAGCATTATTCAACCGATAATTATGATGTGATAGACCCATAGATCCCAGGCGTAACAAGGTTAGTATAAAAAATGGTAGACCCCAATAAAAGATTGATTCATCCTTACTTACTCACTATACATCATTAATGATTATAAGTCAAATCCTCACTTGAGTGTTGGAGTGTGTTTTTTGTAAGTATCTCTCACTTTCACTCCACATAATACTCATGCATTCAAGACGTTGACAAGAAATACCAAACAAAAGATCTTTTGATAGAAAGACATCCGGTTCAATTGTATCAGGAACAAGTAGCTAGGAGAAAATGGGTGAAAATATATAGCATTAATAGACAATTCCATATATAATTTCACTATATTTTTCTTCCCTGAAAAACATTATAAATCTCATGATGATCGATTTGCCCTTATGCATTTAATAAAATCTTGCATTCAACGACCTAAATTACATAGAATATCTTGAATTTTTGAATCCTATAAATGAAAAAAATTATATATAATAAGAGGAAACTATGCCCTTTCGATAGGATAATACTCTTAATTAGATCGATTTGAATTAATCACGGCATAAAGTGTGTGACTATACTTGGGACTCAGACCAAAAACAACTTGAGTTATACTTTTTGTGTTAAATATGATATTATGTGATATATTGTTGGCTTATTCTTATCTATATATTTATAATACTTCGAACAATTGCTTCCGACAACAGGCATAATGTAACCAGATTTCCGTCTCCTAGATATTTTTCTCCATGTGTCTATGTACCAAGTCGTTTATAGGGATAAAGAGCCTAAGGTTTGGAACATATACTAGTTGTAATTGGCATTTGGCTTGTATCGCTCTATTCCATGTATCCATTACAAACTTCTCCCTGCAAAGATGTTCTGTTTAATTTATAGCTACGGAACTATCTAGTATGGTAACTTACGTCTTTAAAGATTATAATATAGTGCTCTTCCCCTAACTTGTCAACTGAATACACATTATATCCGTGACATATTTGTTTGGGCCACGATTGTTAATTTAAGCTATATATCACGGTGCTCTATCACCAATACTTAAAGATAAGCCAGATGAGTAGTCCAAAATGGTGAAGGATTTGGATAATGAAATTTTAGTTGTGGTTCAGAAAACTCTATCAATATACATATAGCATAAAGTTTTAGAGTCCTTGTGTTTTATTTTCTGTTTTTGTTTTTAATTATAAAATTGTCACTTTCTTTTAGTATGCTTACTGCTTTCAAATATTTATACAGAAAACACTGAAAACAAAAAAAAAATACATAAGATAGATCAAAGTCGTATTTTAAACAATAAAGAGGAGAAATGAAGAGATTATTTGGGATGGTTTGAAAAAAATCTAATACTTTATATTTTCATTTTTATTTTTCTCTTTTTAATTACTAAGATGCTACCTTGAAAATAGAAAATAAAATAAAAAGAGTGTATAATTTTGTAAGTAAAAATAAAAACTAGAATTTTTTTTCTCAAAATAAACAATCCCAACTAAGCCCGTGCATTGACATGTTTGTTTCATGGATATTCAATAATGCTACATATCTTTGAGAATTATAATAAACTTTGGTAGAGCATATACATCACACATACTCTAGTTTTTTTTTTTTTTTTTTTAACATATTCTAGCTGATTGTTGAGAATTTTCTCTCAAGAATATCATAAAAAATGTTTTTAAGTTGCAGATCACATCACATATTGTGGCTGCAACATTTCAATTGCAGCAATGACCATAATTGTGGAATATCAAAAAAAATGTTTTTAAGTTGCAGATCAGATCACATGTCATTGGATACAATACGACCTTAACCACACTGATTTCTTTCTTATGGAGTGAGAGCTGAGGATGAAGCCTAAAGCAGGATACACTTCTAGACTCAAAAAAAGGTATTTACACAGATGATTAATATTTATCTCATCTCAAGCGTAAATTAGTGAAAAATCGAATATAAACTATAGAAATGTCTTGGCTATCATCACCTATTTTTGATTGATCTAATTTCCTGTCTTTACGAATGATACAAAGAAGGCTTTAAAAAAAACTAGTTAAAACTTAAAACAAACATATTTTCCAATCACGTTAATTATCTCGTTTAATTTGTTATAATGGCAACAGAGTAGGTAAAATTGCCGTTATCGCTATTGTTCATAGTCAAAGCTAGACATTTGTGTACTGTATGTATGTGTATATATATATATAGTCGGGGACGATTAATGTTGTAATGTTTATGCGATTAATTGCATGCATGAAAACTGGGCATACAATTTGTTAGGTTTTTCTTATCCACTTTGTCTACTTTCAATGAAAAACGTTGTTTAGCTATTAGACAAGATACACGAATCTTCAAAGAAAAAAACAAAGAAAAGACACGATAAAATACAACAATTTCTTTAGAACAAGGGGCAGCAATATTTAACCATCACATTCCTAATATTATGTTCAGTAGCATCTTTATGCCACAAGAAACGTAGTGTGTCCGCATCAATCTGAAGTTGTGTCGGCTCGATGTCTCAAAGATGGGTTTGAGTTAATTATTGCATAATTTTTTACCTAGTAATCATCATGCCTAAACAATGAAAAGGATCCTTATTTACATTCTCTTACACTTAGGCATAAATTCTTAGATTTATGTTGTTACAATGCTGGTGCTGATGCAAACATTGGGAGAGCGATTTTACCTCATTAACCTATGTACATATTTTATCCTTATGGTTGTTTTCAAAATTGAGCCCCATATCTCTCACTTTTTTGGACATTCATCATTAAAAGTCTTATAATAGCCTTGACTCAGTTCAAACTTTCTAGGTGATTATAACCTCGGTACATCACATACAGATCAAAGGTCTACTGTAAAAGTGAAGCAGAAAGAGTTATTTTTTAATTAATTTTCTTTTTGATTAATTATAGAACTTTTGATCATCCCTTTTACCCTAAATGTAAGGCAAAAGGAAAACATGCATTTTATCCCTTTCTTCTTCTGAGGCTCATAATTGGTCATTCAAAGAGGAAATATAAAAAAAAATAAGGAAGTGAGAAAGGGGATGAGTGTATTGTAAGAGATCAAACTTGTACGTACACTTATAAAGTTAGAATTCATATTTGGCAGTTTAATCTATTCAGTTAACCTAAGTATACCCTTTCAATTTTTGCTTTGCTAGATCAACTTACTGTTGTATATATAGCAAGTAAATATTTTTACTTGTTTCATTAATTAATTGAAGATCCTATGGCTCTAGATTTAGTGAAAGATGCAGCTATATATGATTTCTATAATTTTGCTAAGAGCCATATATAGTGGAAGGATCAATATCATGAACATGCATTATGTGTGAGCTCTGGTCCCCTACAACCTAAGCTGATGTAGAAACAATAGAAAAACAATGTGATAATGGTACTGTTGTGCTTTCCTCACCGCAAAGTATAAAATCCAAAGAGGAAGACAAAAAGAAGTAGAAAGAAGCAGAGAAAGTAGAGTAACCAGAGATTGGCATTTCTCCTAGCACGTCATATCCATGTCCCCTTCTCACTCCTGTTGGCATGTGATGAACTTGTAGCTCTACCAAAGTCCCTTGCCACTATCAATGGCTAACATTGGCCCAGCAAAAACTTTGGGTTAGATTCCATATGGCAATAACTCTTACTTACACTTGAGCCTTCAAGACCCATCACTTGTTGGGCCCATAACTTTCGGGACCATTTTGTGTTTTTGATCATCTCTTTTCACCAGCACCAGAATGAATGAGTCTTTAAGGTGAAGTTATACCAAAAGGGGTACCTACAACTTAGACTTTTCCAATGGATCAGCTTGTAGCTAGAATACTAAAGTGGCACTCACATAATATATAGTACTAGATAACCTTTTTGACTGTGGAGCTAGCTACTTCTATCTCAGCCATGAACAATGATTTTTTTTTTACTATTCTTTTAACAGTTTCAGTTTTACATTTCAAAGAGGCAGCATCTACCTTTTGTACGTGCAGGCAGGTTTAAGTCAGACACTGACATGTTGATGTGCTTGTGGAAGTTGCCTGTCTTTTGGGGTTCCCTAGCATTTTCCATTATGATTGTCATTTCTAATAATGGCTCTCATTGTTAGAAGCATAATTGCTGGTTACATCTCAGCATTAGGTAGTACTAGTAACTAATACTTGTATGGTGCTCCCAACACAATAAGAATGGCTTGTACTTGATCTATATGGCAGTATGCTACTAACTTTCTGAGAACACAAAGTATTGTATGTACCAACTGCTTTGCAACCTCCATTCATCACTCTCATCATAGTACAAAACTGATACAATAGTTTGTAAATTTTCTTAGATTAATTCCACATAAAAAACAAAAACGTTAAAAAGTAATTGAGCCAAGAAGTTCCACGTTAGATAGGGATAGATAAATAAATTGAATAAAAAAATTTATTCGTAGGAATCAGGAATAGAGGTACTAGAAGGTTTGCAATATTTCATTTACATGTGCAAGAAATTAATGTAATAGTAACAAAATTTAATAACAAAAATGACTTTCTTGTTACTAATATTAGCATCACACAAATTATAGTGACAATTTTTTTTAAAAAAAATTACATAGAAATTATTTTGCAATTAATGTTAATTTATTTTGTACTGTATAAATAGTCATTCATCTATAATATTTTGAATTGGATGTATTATCAAATTCAGTTATGTAGTTTGTTGGATGGACATCTTTCCATTGATAACATTACTCAAACTGATAATGCTTCTGAGACAGAGTAACTGTAAATAATTTGGGCACAAAAAACTGATACTTTGTCCATTCACAAACTTCAGTGTAAGTGATGATAAATGCATGCATGAGGTGGGGTCTACCATATATGGTCCATGAAAGAATCAGTCACAACGAGGCATAACATGATGAGACGTGGCCCTCAAGAGATAAATAAGTTCAAAACTTAGCTCGAAACACGAGTATATACTTTATCTTTGAAAGACCTCACCTTTTTTTTATCCCTTTTATTTTTGTGACTACAAGTCAGTATCTGCAAATTTCATGCATCAAACCATCTTATACATTTGGAATTAAATTTTACCTTTTTTTACAAAAGCTTTGTCATGGTTCCATGTTTTATGTTTTCCAATGCTAGATAGCTACTTTTTGCTTTTAAAAAGCACAATTCAAAACAATATGAACTGGCGCGCAAAACCTAATGCATCCAAAGAGAAACATTTCCAGATTAGGGATTACACTCATCATGTAGTACTTTTGATTTCGTATAATTCAAGTGCCACTATCTACTTAAATTTATAATTTCTTACTAATACAAAGTGCTTTCTCGAAAGCTTAGATGATTGCTCGTTTATATACACAAGAAAACATTAACTTAAATGCCAAGCTAGCCAACGCAATAAACCTAACCTAGTACTAGGGATGAATCTAAAGAGGACACGTTTAGGGATTCATGGCCTTTCCTTCTCATTATCTTTTGAAAATATATGTAAATTAAACTCTAATTTTTCTATAAAAGAATTTATAGTCTTATAATTTATTAATATATATATATATATATTAAAATTAGTTTTTTTCGTATTTTTACCTCTCCCTCTAACGTTGAGTGTTACAATTAATTTCTTTTTATCTATATATAAATCCTTTATTAATTCCCCCGCATTTCTTTGTCCAAAAAATTCCCCACATTTTAGAGAAGACAAATCCTAAACGCATCGTGGAAGGTTTTAGAGACGTGCTTTTAACCTAAAAACTCATTCATGAATGTTTGCCCCCCCACAAGCTTTTAGCACTAATTCATGGATGTTTACCAACATCACATCATTCTCCCATGAGTTGTCCAACAAGTTGGCACAAGTCATAGCCATCTACCCATGGCCAAGATATGACTTGGATTCAAATTCATGAATATAAGAGTTCATTATCTGTAAGTCTCATGTAAGTAGCCCGGAAACTGGGGACACCAGAGACCATTGTTGAGAAATTAGAATAATATGTATGATATTTTTTGTTTAAAAAAGAATAATTTTGTTTATTTTAAAAAAAATTGTTATTTATTTAAAATCTTAAAGATATTATTTAGATATAAAAATTTATAATGAAAATGAATAAAATATTAATGAAGTTCCTCTAAATAATATATATATATATATATATATATATATATATATACTTTTTTATAAATGTATTTCCATATACAAGAAAAAAAAAACGCATCACTCAACCTAAATTTGCATTAAAAACATTCTTGTCAATTACTCAATAAGGAATTCTAACAATACATTATTTTCAACATAAACTCTATTATTCGTCAAAATTTATCAAAAACTAAAAGGTTAAGAAAGAAAATCATAAGATCGCAAAACCTATCAAAATTTGAGATTTTTAATAAATTTTAGCACATATAGTTAAAAGTGTGTTAAAAAAATTATATAAAAAAAATGCGTTGCTAGTATTTCTCATTGGATCTAATTATAATTGGCTAATTTTAACCTTATATCCATTTGAGTTGGTTGTGAATATTTAGTTTTTGGTTTAAATACCACTTCTAAAACAAAATGTATTTTCAAAATGAGCTTAAATAGTTTTTACCTTAATTTTAAAATAGTTTTCTATTCTTTTTCATAATAAAAAAAATATAAATTTCATCTTTAGTTTTAAAAAAACATCATCTCCTTATATTTTTATTTCTATTTTCATTATCACTATTATCATCATTCCCACTTCAGACACCAACATTATTGTTATCACTATTAAAATTACCCGTGTTTGTGTTATATAGACATATCCTTAAACTAATTTTAATTGGATATGAAATTTTTAAAACAAATTTAAGTTTTGAAAATATTGGTTTGTTGTTTTTATCCTTAACATTAAATATATCTTAAAAATAATAATTTTATAATGTTGTTTTTTGTTTTAGCATATCATTAAGACATGATGTAACATTATTTTCTAACTAGATTATTTACCTGCTATTACTAAACATTTGATAAATTAAGATTAATAATTAGAATTTGTCGTTTTTTTTTAGTTTTCCACGAAAATATCTCTAAAGAAAATAATCCTATTCAAAACTTAATTAGAATTAATACTAAATATTATCTTGGATCTCATCAAGAGAATTTAGACTCTCAATAATAAAAAAATGATGTTAATGTTGAGAATAAATTTATATGTTCACGATCCAAGTTATCATGTAATCAATTCTAATTTTAATAATAAAATATTATTTTATTTTCATTATCATATTTCACTATTTAATAAAATGGTCCATTTGATAATATCCTTGATTAAAATTAAAGACTTGTTATTATAATAGAGATTATTTTGTTCTAATTTTAATCTAAATCGTTCTTGATCATAAGATTATTATAAACAGGATATCAATAATCTTGATAGATTAATATATATGTGATAGTATTTATTGGATAAATATTAATAAATTTCATTTATTAATTTGCATATATAGATGAGTCACATGTTGATGTGATCATTGAACTGACTCAATTGAAATTTTCTAATGGTTAAAATTTATCATAAACTGTCAATAAAAAATTCTCAATAAGAGGTATAATAGTTTTCTTTGACCTGAGATTGTCATAGTAATTAACAGGTTATTTATTGAATTTTGATTCCGGACACCTAATACTTTAAAACATTTGTTGAATGGATATTGGATATGATTAAATACCTGTAGAATTAATAATTAATCAAAAAGAAATTCATCAACTCTTGGTAATGAGTTTGAGCTCTATGAATAAAATTATATCATGATGAGAGAAGAAATTAGTTTCTTAAGTCATTATGAGTTAACTCAAAAGGGTTTGACAGTAATACCATACTTTAGAGTTAACTCATAGCTATAAAGATGGAAGAAATTATTATACTATTCTTCTAATGGTTCTTGAAAGTAAAATGTTATTTCATGTTATCCGGACGTTAAGAAGTGTTGTTAGACACTTATCTTGATTAGTATATTATTTTGATTAATATATTACCGGCTTAGTATTGAACCCACGGGGTTACACACGAACGAGTGTTCTAATCTCTGTTAAAGAAATTGTTTTAATATTTGATGATTAATTAAATTAGAAAATTTAATATGATCAAATGATTAATTGATTTCAAAAAAGGTGGAATGTTATTATATTTTTGTTAGCACTGAAAATATAAATAATATGAAATATTTGATAAAAGAAGAGAAACAAACATATATAATTTTGTATTTGGAATTTGGGTTGAAAAGACGGCTAGATACAAGTTTGACTTAGTCAATTATTATTTCAATTTTAATTGCTAAATGGTTAGCAATAAAAGTTAACAAAAAATAATATAACTTAAAAAATGATACTATCAATAATGATTTTGATCAGAAAGTTGATATCTTAACATGCTATAGACACAGCCTTAGGCTACATGTTGAAAGCATCCCAATGTCACTTCTTTATTTTTATTGTCAAAGTTATTGACGAATAGAGGTCAGTGTCGGTGGTGTGTGGATACACATAGAGTATTCACTTCACACTATTGAAGAATTTTTATGTTTCAAGAGCTCATCAACAGGTACACTTTTTAATATATCATCTGTTTATAGTATAATTTAATTATATAATAGATCCTTTTATTCAACAATGTGAATTTTTGAACACTTTTTTTCTTGTGGTTAATACATTGTTTCCCATACCAGCAAGCCCAAACATGAGTTTCTAAAGTTGAACGCATTGTAGAGGTCATGAATCTTTTGACTCTGCATTGATTTTCATATAGTTGTGTAACATGAGAGATCTGACACGGTCCAAGCGCAAATTACAGAATTTAAGCTTAGAGGAATGTCGAATAACATAAGAAACACTCTCATAACCTAAAGAAAAAGAATGTAAATATAAGTCGGTGAGGTTTCAAGTATATTATCTAATTTCTATATTCTTAACCTCTTTCTACAAACTCTAATTAACTTGAATGTTTGAGTTCACCACATGCAATAAGAAAAGATTCTGTTTAAATATTCCTCCCTCTTTAGACGAATACTACACAAATATAAACATCTTCGGTGAAAATTTTAAATCTTTGATTCATTAGTTTGTGAAAGTCTAATCCTTAACTCGTGTTGATACCAAGTTATCACCTTTTCAGAATCAGTATGTCTGAATGTACACTATCAAGGGCTAAACTAACACATTATCAGTTTTAAGGCCAAACTAAATTAAACTTGTAATAATAAAAAATATCTACAAATTTAATAAGTTATGCAAGGCTATTAATTTGATACATAGTCACTCCTCCACATTTTTCCTGTTGCAACTTTTTGTTAGAAACAACACTAGGTACTTCTCAAAATAACAGTAACAATAGTAATTGGGGTACACATAAAAAAAAAAAAAATCACTCATTTCTACATCATTAGATTTATTATGAATTTGTGCTAAAAGTGTCCACATAGAATTCAATGGCTCCGCACATTTGTCGTCAGATTTTGTCTCCTTAAGTGTCGTTTCTTCATCATTACCTTGAAATTTGCATAAGTGACAAGCCTGTCAAGCTTGCAGAGAATTTTTCAAACTCCTCACTTTCTTAAATCACTTCTCTATGAAAAACTTTTCCCTCTTTCCATTTTCTTACCTTCTGTTCACACCCAGTGCACACAAGAGAACAAGAAGAGAGAGACAGAAAGAGAGGGAGAAAGAGAAAATCAAAAACCCTCTTTCAAGGCATGTCATAGATCGTGTTTAAGTAATAGGCAGGCAATAACATAGGAGATAAGATATATACCAAGTTATCAGACTCATTTGTACATAATTGTTCTGTAGCACACATTTCTGATTCCAAAATCAGTTGAAGAATAACTTAACAGAAATTGGAGGCAGATTCTCATCTTTAGTAAAAGTGTTCCTTCCCATATTAAATTAGATGATCAAACAAAATTGTACTACATATTTTTTTTCTCTTCAGAATTTGATCATAAAGATTGAATATGCCTGACCAACCACATCTTTATTTCCTATTATAATTCCTTTATCATTCAAGCAGAGGATAATGGAGCAGAGGAGTTGCTCTTGGTGGTTTAGCCTTGATCATCTCTCTCTTTTCACTTTATCTTCTCTTTTCTCTTTCATTTTTGATCTCCAAACGCAACCCTTTTGCAGCATCCTTAATTCATTCTTTCTGCAATACACGAAGTGTCAAATGTCCAAGTTAGTTCCACACAAAATGTACAAAATGTCATCAAGGGAACACAACATCAAGGTTTTAAAAAATGTTCTGTGACCACAATTTCGTTCTCTATGTCAAAGTTTTCGGACTCTTGCGATCGCAATTGCAGCCACAATTGCCAGCAATATCCAAGATCACGATGAAATTGTGACCGTGACTGCAATTTAAAACCTTGAACACAACATATGCTTAATTGATATACACAATGAATTTGAACATACCAATGGATCTTTTGCAATGGAGAACTGCTTCATAAATTGAGCTTTCAGAATCACAGGACTTGCGCCAGTCATCAGCAGAATAAGCTACACTAATCCGTGGGGAAGTTTCAGAATAGTATCCCCTATTCTTTGCTGACACGGTTCTCTTAACAACAGATTCAGGTTTTGAGCCTGATTTGCCACCCCTCAATCTTCTATACAAGGGCCTTAAGAAGTTGAGATACTTGAGAAATATTCTCCTTGATAATGTTTTGCACCTTTTCAACGAAGGGCATCTAGAATGACTATTAGGAACCACACTCTTTGGCACATGTGAAGAGGAAGGTAGGCTTGGAATGACATCAGAGGCCTCAAATGCTTCCATCTTCAATGATTCAACAAAAAGGGGCATGAGGTAGCCATTGGAGAAGAGCTCATCAGCATCGACAAGAGTGCGAGGGGACTGCGAGATTGGGAAGTCAAATTTGAAATCTTGGGAGTTTCTGAAGAATCTTTTAGAAGGTGTCATTCTTGGATCCATTTCAATGAAGGAAGAAGTTTCATCAGAAGCATCAAGGGAAGTTCTGAGGGAGCCATCTAGGCTTTCTAGTGATGGCTTCAGGTTCACTAACCAACTATAAGAGAAGCTTTCAATAGAAAGAGGATGAGAAGTTTCCATGGCTTCTAACTTTGAAGGTGTGGAAGGAATTCTTGAAATAATTCACAATTTGGACAGTGTAAAGAAAAGCCTTAAGCCTCTCCTCTTATGCAGCATATCTTCTAACTTGTGTGTATATATATATACCTTAATCTATCATCTCTCTCAAACAATTGAGTATATGGCTGTCTGGCAAGAGACAATGAAATTTAATAATTGGAATTGAGAAAAGAGAAAAAAAAGAAACAGAAATGTGAGCCCCACTAGACCCATAATGTCTTGTTGCATCAGTAGTTAACCTCACCCCTCCTTTTTAATCATTTGCTGCTTTAAAAAAAAATAAAAAAATTTACAAAGGGAGTTGGACGGTTATGTTTCTAGAACTTAGGACTAAATTTTATCATATCAAATTATGCTTAATGTAAAGCATGAAGAGGGTTCATGAATCATGCATGTTATTCAGATGTGGCACATTAAGAATCTAGAAAAATTAAGCAGACTAACTAGTCTTGTGCTTTAGAATGCGTAGCCAGAAAGCTTTTTCTGTTCAGTAAAATCAAAAGTAAAGGAATGGGAATCTTTGTAACAACACATGTTGAATTTAATTAAGGAAAAGAATAATTAGATCAAATCCTCCCATGTTGTCACAAACCAATTTTGTGAAACAATAGGGACCATGTTGGTTGATTTTGCCACTGTTTGGTTGTTGTCTTATTGTGTAGTGTTTATTTTTAGTTGGATGGATATGACCATATTGGAAGGGGTGATTTCATCACTTCGATGATCATCACATCCCAACTGCTGCAACATAAGGTTGAGCACAAGGGATAAAATATCCCATGGTACCATATTCATTACGTGCATGTAACCTAAAGAACATTGATATGCCATATTCTATTGGACCATTATTATATGGATGAGATATTCTAGACAAAATAATTGTTTCATGGAAGAAGCAAAAAAGAAGAAGAATCGGTGTTCCGTATGTCTACAAGAGTCATGCAATTTTTTATACGTTAGATTAGAGTCTTAATCAAGACACGACACGACACTTAATATATCTAGAAATTATGCTATAGGCTAAGTAAGCCCTCTCGTCAAAATATTCCATAGGCAAATCTATGCCTAGTGGGGAAAAATGTCTCCAAACTAACTATAAAGCAAAGCATTCAAACAAAAGTTTTCATTTATTAATTGTATAATAATTGTATCAAAGACGAAACATGGTTTGGTGAACGTTAAAAATTGACTCCCATTAAACGCGTCTTGTAAGTTATGTCACTAGTCAAAATCGTATTTCGCTTTTGGGTGTGAATAGTTTATTTGAAAATTTCTTATAGTTTTCCTTCAAAAAAAAGTTTGTTTGACAATTTATCTATTACTTTGAAATTTGCATGGTAGCAAAGAATGAAATTATAATAATATATAGTGACATGGCTACCAGAGAATATAAGGAAATTTTTTACAAGATTGGTAAAAACAAAAATGAAACGAGTAAGCATTCATTTTAGCGTCGATTTGATTTAAATTTCCGTGCAAGCATACATTTTAGTGTCAATTTGCTTTAAATTTCCGTGCCACATCTCGAACATTCAATGCATTCTAAAATGATCACTCCATTTTATTATAATTGTTCCATAACAAAAAAATTATCTCAAAAATTATTTTTAATTTTTAAATATTTTTACTTATATCTCTTATAATATTAATGATGAACAATAAAATTTATAAATGAATTAATGATGATATAAGATTAATTTTATAAAATTATTACTTACTTTTATCAAATTATTTTTTTTAGTATGCGTAAAATAATGTATGACAAGTAGATTGTTTTATTTAAGGAAAATGAATTTGCCTCCTTAAATAAAGTTGAATTTAATGCAACACATGGATAATAAAGTGACATACATATATGATCTTCTGAAAGAAAAATGGTTAGCATCAGTTTAGTTCATTAATCATAGAATGTGATATAAATTGAGTCCCACAATTAGAAGATCCATTAACGATATTCTCAAAATCCATACAATGAAAGATGATTTTGATGACACTTTCCTTAATTGAAGAAGTAAATCAATGTCAATATTCTTTGAAAGAATAAATTAATTTTACACGAATATTTGGGGAAATAAAAGTATTATCTCAAAGATTTTCAAACTTAAGAACAATAAACCCTCAACAGATTAATGATGCTTAAGGGCGGTTAATATGTAATTATGATGTATAATCCCGACACATATATCTCAAAAAAATCTTCCGTATAATTTTTCCAAATAAAAACATGCAAATAAAAATTAGAAACCAATTGAAAAACTCTAGTACTAACAACTTACAGCATAAAAACAAATGTAAAATGGATAAATTACACGGTACCATTACCACTAGAGTACTAGAGACACACGTAGCTGTATTGTTACCCTTGAATCAGTTCGACAGAAATCTGAAATATGAACTAAAAAAATATCAGGATTTTCATGGTAGGGAAATTTCAGGCCTTTTCATCCACTACAAGCCATGTGTGGTGCTGCATACAAATCTCTAGTTTAAAACATTGATTGTGAAACGGTGTCCTTTTCATCAAGAAATGAACTAAATAGATTTGACAAGCAATTTACAAAAATCACTAATATGGTGTGATATAATGGACAAAGAACTATGTCTCTTAAGCGTCTGATCAGGTCATGAGTTTAATTTTCAGATCAATATGTATAAAAAAACATCTGTTAGAAGATATAAACCTTTTAAATGAATGTTAGTATTTTGAGAAATTAGTATATGGCTGGGCTACGAGATACCCCAAGTTCAACAAAAAAAACAACAATTTATTGAGAATTTTTAAAATAGGAGCAGACAAGGGTCCCAGAGGATGTCGGATAAAGAGGTAGACATCAACAAAGGTTTTTGGGACAAAAGCCACTAAGCAAGGATTACAGAGTGAGTTGAAACCAATTGGTCCCCTTCCCATGTCCCCATTGAAGACAATGAGTATTGGCTGCTAAATCCATTACTCATTAATGCAGTCTAATTCTGAAAAGACGTTACACCATTCATGCAAGTACAAAGGAACCTAAGTACGACAGAAAATTTAACAGCAAGAATTTAGTTAGGGATAAACTTCAAATGGAGAAGAGAATCAAGCCAGCTAGCACACCTTGAACTGTTTGTCAACGAGTCTCACACTCTCTGGGGCCAGCAAGGAAAGATAAGTCACAGTGCAATGACATTCCCTATATTATATGGTTTTTAACTGCATAAATGAAGCCACAAATTTTAGTTTCAGAAATATCCTTAACCGTTTAGAGCATAGCACTTATTTTTTTCTTTTCTTCTTAGATTATGTCAATCATAGGTGTTTAAATTTCCAATCAAACCAGCTTGAGTGAGAGTTTGCTAGGAAATTTCATGTGACACACTAGAAAGTACAACTTATGAATGATGTTTTCATACTGTACCATACCTGCTAACATTTTTGGAAATATTACCCTGATGCCAGAAATAGTTATATTGACAAAAGTGATGCAACCAAAACTTTTTGCTTTCCTCTCTTATTAATTTTCTTGGTAAATTAAAGTGTAAGCTTTTATTAATAAAATCATGGTCAAGGCAGGCTGAGAAGGCAGAGATGATGCGATTATGAAAAGAAAACAATCAAATATTATTTCATGAGATCTAGTAAAACAAAAGCATTTAACATCTATGCAACAACATTGGTGGCAACAGGTTCCTAGACCATATGAAGACAGATCCATCACCATGCTGAGAAATACAATAGGTGGCATCCTCAGTATTGAAAAATGTGTCAAAGAAAAAAAGCTGCTAAGCTAACTAACAAGGCACAGCACACAGCCAATTGTAAAGGAGAACATGAAGCAGCCTAAACTGACATCAAACTGCCACTTGACATCAAGTTTAAATTTGAAACAATCAGACGCAAGTGGTTGAAACTTCACAAGGCAAAGATAAAGTGTTGTAATCCTAGCCACACCTTCATCAACATCAGTGCACAAAGCTCAACCTATTTATGAAAGACTTTTTTCCATACACTGCTGTTTGCCCTTAGTATCATGAAATCCAACCAACAAATTTGAGGCAACCCAGAGGAGCACAACCTACAGAAACCAACTTAGTTTTTGTAATTGTAGATATGATGCAAGCCATAGTGCCATACTGAGAAATCAAACAATAATACAAATTAGAAAAATGTAACACCATGCCCTTGTTTCTTAACAGACTATTAATGCATAACTCTACCTGTTTCCTATCATTAACACTATCTGTAACATGGTTCACAATCGTTTTTGAACTATACTACTATTACATTGGTAAATGACTTACATTAAATTTAATATGGTGTCTCTACCTTTTTCTAGAATCGGTAATTTCTCCATTTAATATATCCTAATCGTAACCAACCTGTCCAAAACTCAATCCTAACTGTTAAACAGCAAAACTGGCAAGGAGAAAATTGAACCTTGTTTTTTGGTGCATTAAAAAATGGGCCTTTTATTATCACTAGAATCATGTTATTATGCATTTGTAAATTGTAAAAATAGCATCCAGATGCAATAAATTTTCCCAATATCTGAATTTCAAAGCTTGAGTAACCAGGGACAACTAACATAAATTGTCTTGTATACAGTAACATAAAAATGTAAGGATTTTTATATTGTTATCATTTGGCATCATTTAGGGAATTCAATCAGGTTTTGAATTATGTCACTTCACACATTTGCTACATCTAGTAAGATTAGGAAAAGAAAAATCAAATACTGTTATCCTGAAGCAATAGATCAAAGGCAGTTTACCTGGAAGCCAATCCGGTTAGTCAATCATGAATGAAGGAGGAAAGATACAAATTGTGTATTGGGAAAAAACAGCTCCTTTCTTAGGTTTTCAATTTAGGCCCAGTTTAGCTCCAGTCTATTTTCAACTCACTATAACTTAACATTTCAAAGATATCAATCCATATAGAGGTTTTTTCTAGGGTGGTAGAGGTCTGCAACTACATATTTTCTATTTTGTTACTCAAGCCCTGCTGCAGATCAACTAGAAACAAAGGCACTAATGAAAGTAAAAATATAACTCTTTTCTAAGGCTATCACAGTAATGATGGAAGGGATGGGGACATTGGGGTGAATTTGACAGTTAGGCAAATCAGTTTCCAACTGCCATATATCCAGAATATAGAACCTTCAAGTGGCACAGCTATGAGGCATGATTGCAGGTTGACTATTGGACCAACAGTAGCTTGCATAAAATTGTTGTGTCAATAAATAAAGCAAGCTCGGCTTCCAAGAGTTTAGAATGACATTAGATATATATGAAGCACATTTCATAAGTAATAGGTGATCGTGCTGAATTCTTATTAATATGCATTGTCATACATCATGTCAACAAGACAAAGTTTTCTTTAATTTTTAAGCTTCCATTTTCTGGGTCATCTTCTACTTCATGTCAAGTGAGAGATTGTGTATCTTGATGTACAGTGTTGGCTACAATCTAGCAAATTCAGTTATAAAGATGGTTGCTTCTCTACATCTTTTCGTGTCAGATGAGAAATTTGTTTTCTGAATTAAATTCAACAAGGTAGGAGCTAAATCCTCCCAACCAGAGGATAATTCCTGAGTTAATGATCAAAAAACGAAGCTACAGAAACTGAAATAACTAAAGAAAAAGGAGCAAACTCCTTACAAGTTGGAAAAGAGAAAAAAATAGACGGAATGCTAACACCAATAGATTGAGAAAATGAATCTCTCCTCTGAACAGCCCAACCAAACCTCCATTACCAATATGGAATCCCTCCCCCCTCTCACAGTTACATTCACTTCCTAAAATAATCATTCTCCTTCTTCCTGAATCCTCTTCCCCATTCCCTCCTTGCCACGGTCAATTTTATTATGTCATATCTTCTCTCCCACTAATTTCCCTTGTGCAACATGTTTCTTCCTCCTCTAATACATACACTCACTCACACGCCTACATCCTTAGGCCAATTTTGTTTCCCTGCACCCTCTTTCCTTTCCTCCCAAAAACCTTCATAATGAGCCTATCAGTGTATGAGAGAGTGAAAAATGTGGGTTTTACATTTATTTGGCAGTGTCTACTAGAAGTATGCCGACATTATATGCACAGGCCTACTTTCATTACTACCATTGTCAAATATTCAATAACACAAGATGCATCCTGTTTGCAGAAATATAAAAACTATCACATACAAACTTCATTGAACCCTTCAGCTAATATGCATAGTTCAACACCTTAAAACCCTTTCAATAACCACAATCATTTGATTCTCTAAATAATCAAATTATTATCTACAAGCAAATGGGACAGCAATCAGCATAATTAAATACTGTGAAGACTATTTGTTTGAAGACAATCTTTTCTCTTTGGAACAGCTTAACTCATCATATCATGTAGGCTGCATAATTTCTGAATATTTAAATCCAGTTCTACAGTGAAGTGAATTACAACAATTAGCCTTACTATTAAATCTATTTATCTAAATTTCACAACTAACCAAAGTTGATGAACGACATAAAACAAATGTATTCCTGACTCCAAAATCTAAGCACAAATTCCAGGGATAGCTGTATCTAATTCTAAATTAATAAAAGGATATACTTTAACCAAAAAATTATTTTTGTTATCCAAGGTTCCACACCAAGAACTGTACCAGTGACCTGGAGCATAAATAAACTATAATTTCACTACTCCTGAGGCTCCCTACAGGCTTTAGGTATATTCAACACAGCGTGGTATAAAGACAAATAGCAAATTGACTCAATTTATGAAATGCCTGATATTTTAGCTATTTTTAGTTTTCTACCAACTACTCGTTAAGCAAGGAGAAAGCTTCTGGCCAAAGCTATTAGCCTATCAGGTTTACTGATGACATGTAGAACCTAAGATGGGAGATTGATGCTTTGACTGAATTTCAAATTTTGTTCTAGTCTCCAATTCTTGAACATCATACATGTATCTTAGAATTTGGATTAAAACTCAACTGTACAAGACCGGCTTGTAAGGTGAGAACTATCCAAGCCTCATAAGCACTACTTGGGCCATATCTCTATCATTATTTACATGTCTTACAATCCACCACCAGACACTGAAATTAACTTACTGCATTTTATTATAGAAACTGATAATAAAAAGGGCTAAGTATCCAAATTTCAAACTGTAAGGAAACAATGAGTACAGTATTAAGAAAACAGAGGACCAAATCAACGCATGATAGGCCCAGCAGACTGAAAAGGAATTAATGTCCACATCTGATTAAAAGCCTAATGAGGGGTAAGGAGAGGTATTAGCTCATATCTACGGAGATCACAAGTCAACAACCATCAATTGCTTCAACCTCAATGACGTAAACCCCTCAGTGTTTCTGCATGCAACAACAAGACTCGAGGGTCTCTACGCATATGACAAGCAATGCTTCGTTGACAAGTGGCATAGACACAACAGCATTCTCCACCAACTGAACAGAATGCATGATTTAAAGACTTAACAACTGAGAGACTGAGCGACAATCACAGATTAAGAGACAGAAAGTAAGGATCATTATGGGATGGATTTGTATTTGATCATCAAAATGAGCAACTTCCCACTCCACAACATGTTCACCTCCTTTAAAATGTTTTTCCTCTAAAAGGGATTTAAGATTGATTTCATAGAAAGAGTCTACTTGTGTCTTTGGAAAACCATGTGCCAAATGATCTAATTTTCATATAAAAAAACTTAGAATCCAAAAGTTTAGGACAAAGACAACAGGGGAAAAACGTTTTCTGCTAAATCACTTTTTCACGGGATGAAATCATGGAAAATGAATGAGAAGTTGAGAACAAAAAAGTAAACATATGTATGCAAAACAAAATCATCTAAAAGCATCCACAAACAACTTAATTGAAAACATCATCTAAATCTTCCAGGAATAAAAAGAAAAACCACATCTTTATATCTCGTCTTTCATTCTTTTCATTTGGTGATTATATCTCATGTGTTTGGTCCTTTTATCTGGTAAAAGACTAAAATGTCAGATGAGGTAAAAGATAAAAAGGTCAGATGATAAATTGAATGCAGAATCATCAATTGAAATTTAAAATAGTTCCACTTCATTGTGCAGCAATATATCACTGATATCAGCAATCATAACACTTGAGACTGAGACACGCGTTCCTTGAATAATCCCCAACAAAATAAACCATAGGTTTTGAAAAGGCTCCAATTAATTATGCAGCAATGACATCAAGGGTAATGTCAGCAACTTTACACCTAAGACAATTTGGATTATGCAAACAAAATATGCTGGTGTTTTAAATCTTAAAAGCTCCTGTTTCTTTAAAAAGAACAAGAAATATACAGGAAAATTGAGTCGACTACATGAGATAAAGCATTTCAAATCATCATCATGTCAGTTTCAGCTTGGTTTGATATTTGAAACACAAACAATTACACCAGTGACTTAAACAATCATTGAAAGTAAATCAGATCTACAGTACAATGAGAAGAAAAAGAAACACTTGTGTAATATCGAAAAATTGACCACTACTATCTTTATAAAAAAAAGTATCTTAAACCATATATGACTTTTAATCACACACGCGAGTGCCAGTGCCATTACACATTTACACAGTGTATCTTCTTTAAGATCTGTTTTCCATTTTAGATTTCTAGATCAATGCTTCATCAAAAAATCCCTCTTTACAAATCATAACATTATACAGAGTACAGACAGACACTTAGTTGATAGCCTTTAATCAGTAGATCCTGAAAAATCATTTTTGCATTCTGAAGTCTTCCACTTCGCACAATCCATCCATAAGTATCGTGGATGTGTACATAGGCGGTTTTGAACTCCTTGGTCTTTAGTTTTCTTGAATAATCCAATAGCCTTTGGATGATCGTTTTTGCACAAAGCATCTAATATAGAACTGTAGGTTATCATATTGGCAAGTTGACCTCTATCTGCCTCTCATCAACAAGATCTCAAACATAAACGATTCTATTAGACTATGAAGCATGAACATTTCAGTCCCTTGTCGTGTCCGGTGTCTGACACGCGTCCCTATCAGTGTCCAACACCAACACGACACTCGTATTACGTTCTATATTTTTAATATTTTAGACATTACATGTGTCACGTGACCGTGTCGTGTCTGGTATCGGTGCTTCATAGCTATTAGATCTGCACAAACCATCAATGAGAGTAAGTGTAGGTTATTGTATTAAGAATCATAGACAAAATCACATACCTCCATCCGGCAAAACAAAGTACACGAAAACAGGCTAAGATAAATACTAAATCGAATAACTTATCGTTGAAGCACCACTCAACTGCTATTTCCCTTTCTAGACCATTGATCAAGATGCTCGTGTAACAAGGTTTAGAAATGGGAATAGCAGTTGGATAGCAATTCAACTTCACAAATGATCCAAAAATCTCGTTTAATTGGATAACGGGTGGTGTTTCCGGTGAATTTTCTAGCGAATTTGGCAGATCCTTTTCTCTACAGTTGTTCCTCCTAAGACTCCTCTGTGCACGGACGGCAGCTGCAATAAAAGGCATGTATCCAAATTAGGTTAGACATCAGATTGAACTAACTGGTGCCCTTTATAGGGGATAAATAAATAGAGCCCTCAGGCCCATAAGTCCAGTTACTTGATACACGTGTCATTAGGAGTAAAGAAAATAACAGAGATGAGGATAGAATTTCTTTCTTTTCTTATCTGTTGGGATTACACTCGCCCCCACTCTTTAAGTGAAATGTCAAAAACAACCCTTCTCATCCTTCTTACCCCAATCTGAATCCCTAATCCCGGAGGCCTCCCATCACCGGCTTCTGCGACGTCGACAGCGCCACCGTCAACCCCGGCCCCACTCCTGCCGTGTTAGGTTTGAAAAACACCACCTCCTTCTCCACCCCTTCTCCGCCACCACCACGCGAAGTTTGCTTTGCCTGGGTTCTACGCCGCACACGCCCTGCCACCGCCTCAAGCTCTCCGACCTCGTCCGCGACGATTGCATTCCTTATCCTCCGCCAACGCCGATCGCAAGCCACGTATCTCCTCCAAGGTCGATCTCCAACCACCAATAGTTTCGAGGTACTAGATCTGTGTTACAATCTGAGATTTGAGCTTATAGATTCCAGATCTGCGCTTCGAGGTCGTAAACGGTGTCGTTCCAATTCTGGTTCGAGGTTCAAGATCATCTTCTTTGTGGCACTCGTTGTAGTCAATCCTCTGGACCCTCGTCGCCACCCCTCGCCGTTGTTGCCGCTCTGCTTGTCTGTGGTCATTTCCTTTTATTCTTTTTCATAGTTTGTAACTGATTATTTGCACCGGTCACCTTCTTCATTGAATATTAAGGATTTTTGTACTGATTATTTTTAGAAATTAGAATATTTGAAGGAATTTCGGATTGAATATATTGATCTTGATATGGTGCTATTGAGGTTGAATTGGGCTTGAATCTGAAAATCTTGTGTGATTCCTTTGAGAGAAAAGTTCTGAAATTTTCGGAATTCTTTGAAATTTTGATTAAAAAAAAAAGTGTTTTATTGATCTTTGTTATTTTGTTTTCTGATAATTGTATTCTTGTTTGTGCTGTTTGGAACTTGACTGTGTGTCTAGTTTTTGCAAATTTTATGATTTTTTTTCAAGTCCTGGGTTGGGAATTGATGAAGGAAGGGGATGGGGGTAATATTGGAAGGAAAAATATAAAATTATCACATGTGAATCATGTGTCAAATTGTACTGACGGACCAATGGGCTTTACAGTGGCATGGGATGGTTAGTGTGTCAAAACAAGTAAAGAAATAGAATTAAATGTAATAAACGTTAATTTTAAGATAGATAAGTATAATTTATTATTATTTATTTATAGTAGGTTTGATTTAAAAGAATATGGATAAAATATTTAAATTAAAGTAATGTCTAAAAGATTCATATTAATTTTTGAAATTTTCATTATTGCACATCTTGGTGGCATGTAGGGTCAGAGTATTACAGGTCGCGTAATATGCATAAGAAACAATGGGTTGAATAAGGCAAACACCATTAACATTGTGAATGAATAAGGACTGAGACTGGGAATTAGAATAGGACCTTGCAAGAATGAAAGGAAGAAACTTTGGCATGTAAAGAACAGAGGGAGGGATAGCAAACCTTAACCTCGACAATGACATTGTGTTGTGTCTGAGTTTGCTCAAGTACGAGGTGAGGTGTGCCTCCAACGATGCTTCAAGTGTGACAAAGCCTATAGGGTTCTCAAAGCTCTTTCAGCGTGAACTCATCCATTATTGGCAACATAAAGTGGTCCAATCTTATTCCAATCACCAATACTCAGATTTTATGTGCCGTTTGGATATAATAAAATTATATTAGATGGAGTAGATTTGATTATCTTTAAATCAGGTTAGGATTAAAAAAAAAGTTAGGCAAATTAGATAGTGTTTGACTTTGATCCTTATTTTTTTTATGCGATTTTAGTATTTATATTTCCTAAAATTTGTAATTTTGTGTAAATTTTTTTATTTTGCATACATTTATTTCTTTATTTCTTATATTTTAATTAATTATAAAAATATTTTGATGATATCTTAAATTAATATGTTAAATATACAGATTAACTAGATAAAAAAAAAAAATAAAGTATATACAAAATTAAAAATCAATTTAAAATTGTGAATTTTTTAAAATGTGATGATTAAAATTACATGAAAAAATAAAATCTAAAATTGCATACCATGAATTAAAGAGAGATTAAAATTATAATTTAATCTCAGTATTATAAAAGAATCATATTTTAGTTTTTTCTTGATCTTTAATAATTTTGTATTCAAAGTTTTCATGTCTAGCCATCTAGGAATAGCCAAGGTAACACCTCTTAGAGTGAGTGTTAAGTTGCCCATACTATAATGACCCCAAAAACATATAACACCAAACAAAAAAAAGCTTCTTTCCTTAATCCATGCATTTAGAAGTAAGGACGAGGAAGGAACAAACTAGTTAGCCTCCTGTTGGACAATCAAATTAACACAAAGCTAGGGAGTTTAGACTAAGGAAGGTTTTATATCATAAGGGTTTTTTCTCTCTATTTATAAACACAGATTCCCATGATTTAAATCATTATCAACATATCGGTGCTATTAAACTCAATTCCTTATTCCTATAAATAAGATTTTAGATTTAAGTTTTGTGAATAAAAAAAGTATAAGAAAATTATTAAAAATAATCAATAAATTAACTTATAAAAAATCCCATTAAAAATTATCAAAGTCGTTAACCTTAGATTTTTATTTTTCTAGGACTTCTTAGCAAGGGTGTGTTAGTTGTTGAGCATTCAAACTCATGACGTGGCGTTGAACGTCACTTTGGGAACAAAACTCCTGCAGGACACTCTGGTGGTGCATCTTTTATCCTGTCCTTTTGTTCCTGCATGAACTTAGTTTTAAAGCTCTTCTTGTTGGAGCTGCCATGAGTAGCACCACTTGTTGGGTTCGACACATCTTCCATGTCCTCCCTCAGGATCTGAGTCCCACGCAAGAGCATAAATCTGAGATCAATCTGGTGACTATAAAATGTGGTGTTTCATGGATCACTTATGAAAGTTGTCCACAACAACATAAATTGTCCCTTAATAATAATCTTTCAAATACACTCTTTATCATAAGATAAATTTGTTAGAAATTATAAAATTATGTGTTTCACTTTTTATTTGATCAACATATTTGTAAATATTTTGTAATTTGTATTAAATTTTAGCTAATAAAATATGTGTAATTGTTTGTGAGCAGATTTAAGGAAATACAGTCCATTTTTACTGTGAAAAAAAAAAAACAGAAAAGAAGTACAGTCCATTTCAATAAAATTACAACAACAAACACGTTGAACAGAATTCAAACACAGTAGTGTCCTTTGTGTTTCGATACGAACAAGGCTTCCTTCTCAGAACCTCCGCCAAACTTAGCGGCGATTTTTCCAACTTCCATTTCCCCCCTCACCTTCTTCTTATACCCCTCACACTCTCTTCTTCCTCGTCCACCCCATTTCTCTCTCTTTCTAACAATGGCTCAGGTCGTGGCTTCACGATCCATTCAAAGCACCCCATTGTGCCCCACTTCTGGATCTGCACGTGACAGAACCCAAAACCTGTTAAAGCCTCCATCTTTTGCTTCCAAGGTGTTCCCTTTGGGAGAGAACAATAACAAACGCTCCAAACTCAGGCTCAGAAGCCTTCAGATCAGTGCAAGGAAATCTGCCCCTTCTGAAGTCATCCCCATGTCACCCGAAGATGATCCAAAAGTTCGTGTTTTTTGCATTTTTTGAGTTTTTAAGGGATAATTCTTGTGACCCTTTTTGTGTTTTGGTGTTTAGATTGAGGAGCATTTGCAACATTTACGTGGGGTGCAGCCATTTGGTGAGAACTCTGTTGGAATGTGGTCTAAGCCAACGTTTAGGCGCAAGACGAAGATAGTGTGCACCATTGGACCTTCTACCAATACGAGGGAAATGATTTGGAAGCTGGCTGAGGCTGGCATGAATGTTGCTCGGTTGAATATGTCTCATGGGGACCATGCTTCTCATCAGAAAGTTATTGACTTGGTTAAGGAGTATAATGCTTCTCATGAAGACAATGTGATTGCAATCATGCTTGACACAAAGGTTGGTTAGTTCTTCGCTCAAACATTTTGTTTTCCTTTTTGTGTTTTTAGACAGGGATCTGCTGTTCATGTATGTTTGCTTTGTCACAATGTTGTATTGGACATAAGTGGATCGTTTCCTCAATAATGGTTTAATGCAATGCTGCTGTTGATGGCATTTACCAAATTACTATCATAAAATGTTATAATCTCAAATGCTGGTGTCTTATTAAGTAATTCAGTAGCAGGCAGATTTGGTATCGATATAGGTAATTATTGATATTCATTTTACTTTTTGTTTCTGTTCTGGGAATCATAATTAAATGGCCAAGAGGTAGTGGTTTGACTCATTGTGCTACATATTACCATAATTTAATTTGGAAGCTTGTGCCATTACTCTCCGTTGTCTAAATTCTATTTAATGGTGTCATAGAGCCAGGTATTCCTTATTTGATGGGTGACAATTTCTATCCTCTTTCTTTAACCACTGAGAAATCGAGAATGTGATGTATTTGTATTTAGGCCTTATGTTAAATAGAATAATTACCATTCCTGGATAGGGGCGTTTAATTATAATTATAAGATTAAAAATTGTCTTTAACCCTGAAATGCTGAGCAGGGTGACCACTTTAACAAAATTATAAATATAAGATTAAAAAATTATATAATTCATATGCAAACAATCAGAAGTTTAAAAATGACCAAGTTGGAAATTTTATGAAAAATAGATAGTAGAGTGCATGTCTGATTTAATTAAATTTGAGAATAATTGATTTTCTTTTTCAAAAATCCTCTCAGGAAGCTTTTGGTTATAAGCTGTTTCGAACAAAAAATAAGCTAATATGAACATTCACAGGATCAAATATGTGGCATATGCACACAATTCCTCCCAAACATTTTTCTTTTCAAATCATGAGTATTTGATTCTGTGTTTTCTAATATTTCTTTTTCTTCTTTCTCAGGGTCCTGAAGTTAGGAGTGGGGATTTGCCACAACCAATTACATTAATGCCTGGGCAGGAATTCACTTTTACTATTCAGAGAGGTGTTGGAACTGCTGATTGTGTTAGTGTGAACTACGATGATTTTGTGAATGATGTGGAAATGGGGGACATGCTTCTTGTCGATGGTATGGTTATCAACTGATCAACTAAAATGTTCAAACTCCATAAACTTTTTGTTATGCTGCTGGATTGATAAATTAGCACTTCAACATAAGTGTAATTTATGCATATTTATTAAATTTCATTGAGGAGTTTTCCCTGGAATGGGGGACAAATCTCAAAGTTATTACAGAGTTAATGCATTCTTACAGATAGGCATCTTGAGGCCAGCTTCTGGTGAAATTATTTATCACTTATTTTTGAGGTACATTGGTAGCTTTTTTTATCTAAGAAACATGTTCAGGGTTAATGAAGAAAGCATTTGTTTGTACAGAAGTGTTGTAATCTATTGTATACTGTCATTATGTTTGCACACAAACATGTTAGGACACTGTTATCCTGGCTTCCATCTTTGTTTGTGCAGGATAATGGGATGCTGTTTAGATCTGTTGCATAAGTTTCAATCTACATATGAAATTAACTAAACTGTTGAAAGATGTAATGCTGATGTTCTTCCAAAGAATATGATAGGCTAGATAGAACATATAACATATCAACAACTTACTTGACACTCTTATATAAGGGAAACCTAGTGTAATAAAATTCCCACCATGCGGAGTCCAGAAAAGGGTCGGACCCATTATTTAACATTCTTATAGTTGTATAATATATCCACTTGTGTTTTGTTCTTAAAAGGTTGGAACTTTTGAGTGAAAAAGGTAATGATGCTTACTCTTTGATGTGTGATGTAGGTGGTATGATGTCTATGGTTGTTAAGTCTAAGACAGAGGATTCTGTGAAATGTGAAGTTGTTGATGGAGGAGAGCTCAAGTCAAGGCGACATTTGAACGTTAGAGGAAAAAGTGCAACACTACCTTCAATCACTGGTCAGAATTCAGATTATGAATCCCAATCTTGACAATGCTCTAGTGTCTATTTCTTTGTGTGCCTTGAGTTGCGTGGGAGGGTAGTTGCTCAGGATTGATGTTATGGTGGTTTCCTATGGACATAATATTCACTTTAATTTGTTGCAGAGAAGGATTGGGATGATATCAAGTTTGGAGTGGATAACAAAGTTGACTTCTATGCTGTTTCCTTTGTTAAGGATGCTGAAGTTGTTCATGAACTGAAGAATTATTTGAAGAGTAAATATCTAAAATATTTTAAAAATACTTTTTAAAATTTATCCGATTAGTTTTGCTGCATATTTAGATTATAAATATGATAAATTTTCCACTTGATACTGCAGGCTGCGGTGCTGATATACATGTCATCGTAAAAATTGAAAGTGCAGACTCTATACCAAATTTGCATTCAATTATCACTGCATCTGATGGGGTGCTAATCTAATCCTTGCATTATTTCTTTATGCTTTAGTGTTGCATGTATATTGCTTGTGGTTATGAATGATAGAGATTGTGGACTATTTCTGTACTGATTGCTGATACTGACCTGTCTATTTTTACCTTTTTTGTTTAGGCAATGGTTGCCAGAGGAGATCTTGGCGCTGAGCTCCCTATTGAAGAGGTTCCACTTTTGCAGGTAAACTTCTTTACCTCTGAAAATCTGTAGTAAAAATAATTATCAATTGGTATCATTTATGCTGCTGGATGGATGTCATGTTGAGCTCATCTTAACATCGGAATGGCTGTTATTGTAGGAAGAGATAATCAACTTGTGTCGTAGCATGGGAAAGGCTGTTATTGTGGCAACAAATATGCTAGAAAGCATGATTGTTCACCCAACTCCAACCAGAGCAGAGGTATCAGATATAGCAATTGCAGTTCGTGAAGGTTCTGATGGAATAATGTTGTCTGGAGAAACAGCTCATGGAAAGTAAGTAAATAGTTTTCCTGCACCTAAAGCATCCAATTACTTTGAAAGGCTGGTCTTAGAAGTTTGTGACTGGTAAGGGGACCATTTTACCACTTAGTCCAAACTCCCCCCCCCCCCCCCCCCCCCCCCTTAAAAAAAGGCAAAACAACAGTAGTATAATACACACACATTTATGAAGTGTATTTGATGAGAGCACAAGAGAGTGAATTTCAACCATATATCATATATCTCCTCTCACTAGAAGTACGAAAAGAAAACATAGTTGATCATAATTCATAAATGAATAACATGTAGTGTGTGTTATTGAAGGTAAGTGAATGATTTTGCATACTTGATTATTAATATTCAGTCACTTTATTTTAGTGGTAGCGTGTATATGACTTTGTGGAAAATCTTGGCTTTGAATTGTAATTTTCGTAGGTTTATACAGAAGCAGGGGTGCAGGTTGAATATGTGAAAATAGTGCAATTGTTTCATTTTTATTATCGAGCCAAAAAACAATTATTAAATTTATTTTACTGCAGGTTCCCACTAAAAGCTGTGCAAGTAATGCACACAGTAGCATTGCGGACAGAAGCCACTATACCAGGTGGTAAAATGCCACCTAACATTGGTCAAGTGTTGAAGGTTTAAGTCAATCTATTTGTTGCCATGTTGACTTTTTGTATAATCCTTTGCACTTTCTCATTTAATTGTCTGACCTGAAATTTGTATTTTTTTTTGTTCAATGTAGAACCACATGAGTGAGATGTTTGCATACCATGCAACCATGATGTCTAACACCCTTGGAACCTCAACTGTTGTCTTCACTAGAACGGGTTTCATGGCTGTCCTTCTGAGTCACTATCGTCCTTCTGGGACCATATTTGCTTTTACAGATGAGTGAGTTCTTTTTGTCCCCTTCTTATTGATAAAAAGGCACTTATATTTTTTTAAAGAAACTTATATGGATATTTTGATTTTTCCCCTTGTTTGACATTTGTTCAAAAGTTAACTAAGATTTTTCAATTTCTTGGTTGAATGTCTGCACAGAGTAGCATACAAAATTGCATGATTGGTCACCTTATGAAATGTTCTGATTTTCTGAGTCCTCTAGGATTTGCAGATAATAAATTTGATGAATCAGCTTCTTTAAATGAATCACTACTGTTCCATTTTTGAGAAGCTATTAGATGTAACAGTTACCTATGGGTTGATTTCTTTTGTTTCATTGGTGTATTTATCTCAAAAAATGAGAATCACTTTGCATGTATCTGCTTGAATGCATTGACAGATTTATTATCTATCTAATTTGCTGGTCATGCAGGAAGAGGGTACAACAGAGGCTGGCTTTGTATCAAGGAGTCTGTCCCATATACATGGAATTCTGTGATGATTCTGAGGCAACTTTCAGAAGAGCCTTGGATTTGCTGCTGGTAATGTTTGGAGGATGTGTACAATGATTTACAGTGTGTTTATTTTATGTGATTCTCGCTTTTCAATGCACATTCAGTGTCATGCCTTTCTTCCAGTGGATTGGCATTGAACACGACTCAACAGCATTCCAAACACAAGCTTAGTTGTTTTGGATTCAAATTACTTCTACCAAGTAACATGATAAATGGTAGTTTGAACTGATTTTAAAATCTCCATATAGTTTCCCACTCGGGTAGTTTTTAGTTTTTACATTCAAGATTTATGTGTTTGTGTCTATTCATGCATGCGGTACTTTATCTATGTACCATCATGCGAAATTCTTGCCACTGGTGTATGGCGTATGCCAATGCTTCATGTTGTACTTCCCTATGAAAATGTCTACTGTTTCTACTAATTAGCCTTGCTTATGACAACCTTGTTTTTGTGCTATGCCACTAATGAGTAGGGGACAATTGGCTCTCCAATTCCAATTTAAGGGCATTTCTCTATCAAAGGAAAAAAAATCCTTTTAAATGATTTGTCTTTTGTCAAACTTACATTAAATATAGTTTTGATATATGATATGATTGTTTACACGTGGCTATAAAATGAAATTCATTAACTAGTAGAACATACTTCTTCCTCCAAAATACTACTCTCACCTTAAGGTAGTGTTTGGTATAATTATACTTGGGTGTATTATAGATGAAAGTTTCAAGCATTGGTATGATTCTCACACCTCTACTCTCCACTTTAATTCAAATATTTTACTTCTTTTCATCTCAATTCACTTTTGTACCTTTTTCATTCTTTTAAACCAAACGGACCCTAGATGGACTGCTTAAATTGGGGTTTGTCCTGTCATTTCCCTATTTCTTTTTTTCTTTATGAAGATGGATCCATGCGATTTTTGTTGTTTCTTTATGATCATATTTGCATGGTTTCTGTGTGCAGAAGCAAGCAATGGTGAAGGAAGGAGAAGAAGTAGCACTTGTACAAAGTGGTAGGCAACCCATATGGAGGTTCCAATCCACGCACAATATCCAGGTTAGGAAAGTGTAAACCAGAAGAATGGAGAGTGGCCACGAATAATGTTTCAAGACACAGTACGTTTAGCTTCACAAGAGCATCATCTTAGTATTGCCTCTTAGTTGGTTGATGCTAGTCTTTTTTTTTTCTTGGCTTGTTTAGGTTCCTTGTTCTCTTCTAAATATTTTGTCACGTAAATGTTATTGAAATTTTGGTTAAGAAATTGAGATCAGAAATATGCTTTCAGCATCGAGGAATGACTTGTTTGTCGCGCTAAGTATGGAGTATGGATAAATGACTTAATAATAGTTTGATGGCTCGGCTCGGCGAGCCCTGATGCAATGGTAAAGTTGTGTATTGATGACTAATTAGTCATGAGTTCAAATTTGAAAAGTCTCATTGCATATATAAGGAGGTTGGTGCTTTTTGCACTCTTACTATTCTTGCATTTCCCATTATAAGGAAAAGTCTATTCCTGATTACATTCTTGAATGAGCTTTCCATAATGCAATGGGAAATGCAGAAAACAATAGTGGGAGTGTAGGAACCCATATAAGGATAATGTTGCTTCCAATGATCCTTTTACATATTTTTGCATAGCAAGGAAACGTGTGTTAGTTTTATTTAATAAGAGCTTATGTAAATAAGGTTTATTAACCTAATTTTTTTTTATATTTTATTTGATAAGTTTGTGTGGAAATTGAGTAGTTTCATTTGGGTTAGTTTAGCCATTTATTTTGTCTAAATAATTACGGTTTTAGTCTTTCAAAAAAGTTCTAACTGATTGATATTCTTACTTTTCAGTACTAAGATATATAAACATGTATTTTGATTTTACCCTTCTACTAAATACTGTTATCTTGAATGACTTAATATTTATTGAAATTAAGAAACAGAATAAAGATATTTTAGTAAAATTATTTCCTAATAAATACTATTTTTTTGGAGTATTTATTTTGAGACACGAATTAAGCTGAAGTGTTTATATGACAAATTCTAACTAAATTCAGTGGAAACTTTTTGAAATGTTATGTTATTTTCTTTTCATCAAACTTAAATGCTAGGACTCTAGTAATCTATTTGAAGTAAAAAAATGGCACTGCCTTTAATTGTATTGTTATATTAAACATTAAATTAATTGTATTCAAAACGTGAATATAACACGCGTGTCACGGGATGTTATTATTGTCTCTATAGTCAATGCGACAGTCCAAATTCTGTGAATTATTGTAAAAATAAACAGAGATAAAGGCCTACTTATCATGTCACCAACAATTATATTTTTTAGTATGTTACTATAAGTTTATTTTTAAATTACTTTAAATTCATTTTAATAGATCGGTTTATGTCTAATTTCATTTTTTTAGATTATAAATCTAATCCATTTAACTAAATATGGATTGGATATTGATTGAATTTAAAAAAAATCAATCTAGCCACATGAAGAAATCAGGTTTCGTGCACTGGTGACTAAAGCGAAAACACATATATAACTACATAACAATAATTTATTATATAAATTTATCTATGGTCAACCCTAAAAAGAAGCAGAAAGTCAAATTATAGATACGTCTCAATCAACGATTTGTAAACTAATAAAATAAGAACATCCCCATCAACACGTAGTGTTAGCTTAATAAAAAGCAAATTTTATGAAAAGTTTTATAATAATCATGATCAGTATAAGCTAGAGTGAATATGTCACAAATAAACATTTCATAATCAATTTAAATAATTTTTAATTAAATATAACGATTTTGTTATTAAATATATTAATAATGATATATACTCTACGATTTTAATATTTTTAGTAATTGATTTAAATTGAAAATAATGATATTTATTTTTATATAAATTTATTAAAAAATATAAAAATAAGAATATTAGTAAAATTAAATTTTTTCTTAAATTTTAAACATAAACTTCTCATTCAATCTTGTGAATATTTAAAATAAAATAAAAGTATTTATAAATAATAAAATATATATCAAGTGTATATTTGCTAATAGAAGAATAAATACAGAAAATTCTCTAGAAGAAGCGCAAAAATTTCAGACTATGGTAGGGTTGAAAATGACATATTGCGCAATGAACTATTTATTATTTTGGTAATTATACCATATGTAACTTGTAGGTGACATATTACAATAAACATATGTAGCGTTCAAAACACATTGAATATATATATATATATATATATATATATATATATATATATATATATATATATATAGTAGAAAAACCAATCACGAGTGGTGATTAGTATTATTTAAATAATGGAATTAATGACATAGTTTTTCTATAAGTCTATAACATGATTAAACACTTCCAATAATAGCATTACTATAACCATTTTGGACATCATTGAATCTGTTCCAGAGCATGACTCCACCATACTTTGAAGACTGTTTAATCACAGGAAGAACCTGAGAAGTCAACACATCAGCGGGCACAAAGCCACCACTTGGAGCAGCTGCCTCAGATGCAGGAAGCCCCATGAAGATTTGAGAAGCTGGCACTGTGATCCATTGGTTCCATGAATTGATCAAATTGTTGGTGTTTCCACTGGAGTATTGGCATGAAGGGTTGTTGTAGAATTGAACCCACACATAGTCAAAAAGCCCAGTTTGGATGGCTCTATCCAAGTGAGCATCAGGGATTATGCACTGTGGGGCTGCAGACAAGTACACCTTCCTTTGTGAGCTGAAGCTATTTAATGCCCTGGCTAGGTCATCATAATGGTCACTCCCACCAGATTCAATGTCAAAGTCAATGCCATCCAATATAACATTACCTAATGGCCCTGATCCTGAATTACCAGATGGAAAAAGATTAGTAGACACTAATATATATATGTTATTCAACACTCAGAGAGGAAAAGAAAGGAAAGAAAAATATGCATACGATAGATAGTATAATTTGGTATGAAAAAAATAATAAAGAAAAATAACATATATTAATATTTGATAGTGTTTAACACACAAGATATTATTAGCAGCACACTATTTAATATACTCTTTCTAAAACACTTTATTATTGTTGAAATTTATGAAAAATTACAAAATCTTGTTAACCCCTCTTTCCAATATTTAATACAAGATTCAGTCATTTTTAATAAATTTCATTTAATAATAAAAAGTATATTTGAGGAAGAATCTATAGATATTTGTGTATTATTACTCTTACCGGTTTGACCTCCAAGGAAATTCTGCCAGAGGTAGTTTGCAAGTTGAGTGGCATCATCAGCTGAGCTGAGGGAGTAGCTTCCAGCACCACCACCTAGGGAGAGCAACACTTTGATGCCAAGGTCTTGGCAAGTTTTGATGTCACTGCTCAACCCAGTGCAGCCATTGTTGTTGGGGTCACAATGACCTGCAAGGTTGAGTTGTGGAGTTTGGCCGTTGCCAAAAGTGGACAAGAAGGCTATGTTCACATATTGGTAGTTTCTAGTGTTGCAAGCTTCTGCTAAGGTGCCTTCTCCACCGTTTTGGCCCCAGTAGATAGCGATTCCTGCAGCATGGGAATGCTTGAATAGGGAAAGGAACAAGAGAGGGAATAAAATAAGTGAGGCTTTGTTAAGGGTTTTCATGTTGGGTTTTGGTGTGTTCTCTTAGCTTCTTGGTTTGGTTTAAGATGGGAGACATATAATACCTATTTATAAGTGTTGGAGACGTGTGAATATAAATGTTGGAGCATGAAAAGTCTATGAGCCGTGTCTTATTGGATATCAGGAATGTATATAGAAATTTCTATGAATGTATATAGTTTTTAATATATTATTTATTATTAATTAGAATTTATTAAAAATTATGAAACATAATTATCCAAAAAAATATATGAAATAATGAGTAAGACTCATTAAATAAAAAGTAAATCTTACAAATTTTTATAATTTGTAATAAATTTAACTAACAATTTAAAAAGTGTGTTATAAAGTATATTATATATTGCTAACGTTTCTCTGAAGATTTTATATTATTAATTAATTTAAAATTTTCTTAAATAAAAATTTAAAAGTAATTATTACAAAAAATATAATTTATATTTTTAAAAAATTAGTACTTTAGCTTGTGTCGTACACATGATACGTATTTTGTAATAGAAAATTATTAACAAATAATTATTTTTAAAATATAGAAATTATATTTTAGATTTATATATTGTGATATAAAATCATATTTAACTATTGATAATTTTTTTGAAATAATAAAATTAAATTTTAAAATTCAAAAATAAAGACGAAAGAACCAATCTAGATTAAATAGATAAAATGTTAATAAAAACTTATGAAAAATACTCTGATTAGAAAATAACTCTTAAAAAAACTGTTATTTAAAATAATTATTTCAATATTTATAATTAAATAACTGTCTAATTAAGAAACTCTCTGTATCTTCTAGAGTAACATCCCATTAACTAATTAAAATAGCATTATCGCGTGAAGCAAAAGTGGGACTAGAAACATACTTGGTCAAGTTAGGTTGAATAAATGCTGCCTTAACCAGTAAGTTAAAGAGTTTTTTTTTTAAACTCAAAATGGTCTTAGGTTCTTAACCTATGAATGTTGAAGTTGACACGTAATATCTAGAAAACAACCAAGTCAACCAAGTATGGTCTCTACTATTATTGGTTCGGACTCCGAAAGTTGAATGTGTCTACGGTTGCATTCAAAACTTTTCTTTACATAGATTAATTGATAAATATTTCATTTATATATATATAAATTTAAATTAGAATGTTCTATTTTTTCCTAGTTGTACCAAAACAAACTTAGAATGATCTTATTTATTACTTCTTTTTAATGAGATATATAGTGTTTATTTTTAATTTGAGTTTTATTAAAAATTAGTATTAATACTTCAGTATATCAGTATATATAGTGTTTATTTTTTTGAAATAATATTTCATGTATTGAAAAATAAACCCCGATATAATATTACTAATAAAGATAATAAAAGACTTTGACCAAGTGCATGTCATGTCGTGTTAATTTAGTCAAAAAGTTCGCTACTTGACTGGTATCTCAATACATATGTCGTTATGAACAACTTAGAGATTTTTCTATATAAAAAACACTAAAATATATAAATTTTAAAAAATAAAATATGATAATTCATAATTTAAAACACGACTTTAAATAAAAAAAAAAGATATGTTTTAAAACACAATTTATTTTTATTTTTATTTTTGAAAATGATGAAGTCCTGTATTCAAATGAGACTTGTACTCTTTTTTTCAAATTTTTTGATGAAGTCATGTATTGAGATGAGATTTTTACTTTTATTTGTAAAAAAAAATTGTTAATTAAGTGTTTTATTCAATTAGGACTTCAATTTTGTTTTTTTTTAAAAGAAGTCATGTTTTGGTACATAACTTTAGTTTTTTTAAATATAAAAAAAAATTGAAGAAATATAACGAAGCACAGTTGAAAGTTGAAAAGAGTGCAACGCCTAAAAAATTTATGAATAACCATTCAATTAAATTTTAACCCAACACTACTATATCGTAAACCGAACATACATATAAAATAATAACATTTTAAAGATTTTTAAAAGTTAGACTCCTCATAATATAAGAAATTAAAAATTTAATCTCACTTTTAATCTATTATATTTCACCAGTTATTTAATTTTGTTAAATTAAATATTAAATGTTTCATTATGGTATTTTTAAGTTTTTAAAATATTTTATTTTAATATTTTTTATAATTTCAGTTAAAAATGTTAATATTTCATTAATATTTAAATTTTAAAATAAATAATTAACATATTATTGACTAAAAATATTTACTATTTTATTTTATTTAAAAAAAATAAATAACCAAAAAATTTATCTTCTGTTCCAAGAATCTTCAGTGAAACATATATAAAAATAATAATATAACCAAACATACATATTCTTTCATTATTTAAAAATTTCATCTTTGCCATGAGATTCTAGATCCATATCCAGAACACGCTTCGTTCATCAGCTTCCATTAACAATCATGTTTGCTTTTTTGTTTCCAACTCATCGTCTAATCTTAGTTGGTTCTTGTGCATTCTCGTCGCTGTTTGACGACACACGTTTCTAGAACACCATGAATTGTTTCGTGCGTTCTGCATTGTGCTCACAGAGCAGAAGTGGAAGCTTTTGCTCCGTTCAAGTCCTAAACCTCCCACACTGTTTGGGACCGAATCAGGTTCAGATCCAGCATCGACGCAGTCTTGTGGTAGAACAGCTCCGGCGAGGAACACCGACGACTTTGCCAGTGATGGAGAAGATATTGGCGCTGATGTGTCGGTGTGACGACAATGGTGGCAGAAGAGGAGCGTAGCTTCCAGATCTGAGGTTTCGATGAGTACGGAAATAGAGCGAGTTGACTCAGCTTGATGGGTGAGAATGAGATTGGGTCAGGGAAGGAGGGAGATCGGTGAGAGTGGCCATTGTACAGACTTGGAGGAGATGAAGATTGTTGTAGTTGATTATTTTTTAAAAAAATAAAATAAAATATTGATGATTTTTAACTATTATGATTTTACATTAATATTTTTTATGGAAAGTAAAAAAATATATAAAAAAGAAAGTTTTAAAAACATAAAGAATTAAAATTAAACATTTAAAATTTAATATACCAAAATTAAATAAATAAGAAATTTAATGGATCAAAATGACATTAGACCTAAATTAAATTAAACAAATACGCCTTCCATTTTCAGGTGAAATAAATGAGCAAAGACAACTTAGTTTTGTTATCGGATGGGCTCTTCTCATCTTCATACATAACATGCTGAAGACCACAGTGATCTCTTCCTAGTCCCTACTTTAATTCTTCATTTTTCTCATGTAATTGTCCAAAATCCAAAGCCTTGAGTTCCTCTTAAATTGAAGTTACTGGTGCCAATTGGAGATAATTCCTACAAAATGAATTTGGGTCAGTTTGGATAAATTTCACTATATTTAAAATCTGATTATCCACCTTAACTATTTTAGAAGCTTTGATTCATTTTAACTCCTTATTTTCTTCTTCAATAAATACTTATAGAGAGAAGATTAACCAAGTTGGGTAATTGAATCAAGGGTTATATACCTTTGTCGCCTACTTTAGAAGAGAACGGTCCCTAAAGCCATAGCTAATGCAGATATTGCAACCTTCAAATAACTTCGTGACAGTATAATGTATAACAACAACAACGATCCTGCTTTATCCTGCAAGACACAGCAGTACAGCACAAAAGCCAAAAGAAGGCAAGATGCCAATACTACTCATTGACAGGCATCAAAAATGATATTTTTGTCATCAATGGTGAAGCTCAACTAACACCACTTTCAATCTGTAACATTGGAGTGTGATGATGTTAGAGAATCCCTCTTCCACAAAAACATTTATTCCTTCCTTCTTCTCAAGTTCTTGTTCCTTCAATGGACCAAAAAAATTAAGAAATAAAAGAATCATCCACCATAATTGTAGAACCATTGAAGTTGTCAAAATTAGAGTTTGCTTCAGCCTGAAGTAGCTTCACCAATAATCACCACAAGAGCATATACCATCCTTAAAATGATGGAATCGATTGGTGTCCCTGATGACAATTTCACGTTGAACTATCTTGGAGATAAGCTTGGCAGCAATATGACAATCTCCACAAACACGGAGGTTTTTGGTAATTCTGATTGGAGATTCTTGGGTATTCAAAATAGCAAAGACAATAGCTAACTTCTCGCTATGAACAGCTAGATGGCATTCTTTATCCTCCTCTTCCACATCATGAAGGGCAGAATCAGTCTCGGGCACATAACCTAACTCTTTCATCTTCCCCACCAGCACACTTAACTCTTCATATATCTCTTTTGACTGTGGGTGGTACGTATCACCTGCAAGAAAGGTGTGGACCTGATTATTCAGCTCAACATTGCTGATGCCGGGCATTTTCCGAATTCTTCTTCTCTTCATTAGTGATCGAATAGCTGTTACTTCTGTCCATCTACCGGCCTTTGCATAAATATTAGATAACAACACATAGTAACCTGATTCCTCAGGAGCCAACTGAAGTAGTTTGTCAGCAGCTAAAATCCCAATATCCATGTTGGAGTACACCCGACACGAACTAAGCAGTGCCCCCCAAACTCTTTCATTAGGCTCCATTGGCATCTGTTTGATGATATTATAGGCCTCATCCACTCGTCCTGATCTTCCTAAAAGATCCACCAAGCAAGCAAAGTGTTCAATTATTGGTGTTATCTTGTAATCATCTGTCATCTGCTTAAAGTAAAACTTTCCTTCATTGAGTAATCCTGAATGACTACAAGCTGAGAGAATTGCGACAAAGGCAATAGAATCTGGACTTTGACCTGAATTTTGCATTTCCGTGAAGAGTGCCACAGCATTATAGCCTTGTCCAGTCATACCATAGGCAGATATCAATGAAGTCCATGATGCAACATCACGAAACTTCATTCTGTCAAACACTCTTTTCGCATCTTCTAGACATCCACACCTAGCATACATATCTATCAGCGAATTCTCCAGAAGCATATTTGGACATAGCTTCTTTCTCTCAACATATTCATGAATCCTCCTTCCTAACAACAAAGCTGAAAGATCCCCACACGCTCGAAGAACACTAGCACAAGTGATTGCATCTGGTTCCACTTCACATTTCCCCATTTGTAAATATAGATCTACAGATTTTCCAGGCATTGAGTTTTTCATATATACACTTATCATGACATTCCATGAGACCAAACTTTTCTTCTCCAAATTTATGAACATCTCCTCAACATACAAAACATTTTCCGACGAAGTGTTAGTTACTGCTGGCAGGAGACTAGCCATTGTACAAGCATCAGGCTTCTGCCTCACACCATCCATTTCTCGGCAAATATCCAATGCATCATCAAACTGCATATTCTGTGCATACCCAGCAACCATTGAGTTCCATGAAACAACATCCTTGCTCTGCATTTCATCAAGAACACACCGTGCCTCAGGCAAGCAACCAGACTTCCCATACAAAGCAATGAGACCATTCCCAACAAACAAATTCAAATCAAGCCCAACCTTAAACACAGCTCCATGAAGCTGCAACCCAATCCTCAAATTGTCAGAGCAAGAACAAGCCTTCAAGACACAAGGGTATGTATAATGATCAGGGCTAAAACCACCACTAACCATGTCCCTAAAAACAAGCAATGCATCATCGTACAAATGGTTATTCATATAGCTTCTGATCATGACATTATAGAAAATAACATTCCTCTCAGGAATTACATCAAACACATTGCGTGCCAACCCGGGTTCTCCACGGGCAGCATAAGCCCGCATGAGTTTGATCCCCAGAGATGGATTTTCGTGGAAACTAAGATTAAAAACCTTGGAATGCACATTTTTCAAGGTTTTGATGTCTGGGTATTGGTCTAACACTTTGCCCAGAAGCTCCAATACAAGAACTGGGTTTTGTGGGGACACCAACGATTTTTGAATTGAAGAAACCAAGGCTTGTAACTTGGGAAATTGGTGAGTCAGAGGATGAAAAGGATTCATGAATTTGGAACAGTTACTTTGGTTATGTTTGATGACACGGCATTGTTAAGCAAAACCTGGATATTTTACCCCTTTCCCAGCTGTCGTTGTAGAAAGAGTAAAAAAATGAGATTTTTTTGTGTGTGTTGTTTAAGCTACGATAATTCTGCTCTGAAGCACTTCGCTAAAAACCTTAGGGTTTAAGGTTGACTTAGGCAGCACTACTTCACTAGAACATGCTTGTGGAAGAGAAATTTTAGATTCCTATGTTTTTTTTTTTTAAGATAAAGATTACTTCTGATCCTTTATATGATTTAGTAATTTTTCAGGTTGAGAAATTAAATATTAAAAATCTCATTTTAATCATCATTTATATTTAGATTTATATTTAGAAGGTATTTTGTTTTGATTATTTTTTGTTGAAACATTAAAAATATATTAAATAGAAGAGTCTGATGTGCCACTTAACTTTAATTGGAATGATGATGTGTGTTAATTAAAATAATGTTGCTTTAAATAATTTCATTTTATTCTTTCATATTTTTAAATGGTTTTATTTTGTTTCTTTAAGTTTTTAAATAATTTTATTCTGTTCCAACAAGTTTACCAAATTATACAATTTGATCTTAACTATCTATTTATAATATATAAATTTTGAGACATACAACCATAAAAGCTGCCATATTACTTTCCTAATCTTTGCTACATCTGCACAATTGCTTACATGTCAATTCCTCTACAATTCTTTTTTTATTCCTCATTGTTCTCCTTCCATGTTCATTAATGTGTACTATACAATTTGAAATTTAATATTCAGTTTAATGTTCATCAGTATCTTTTATTGTAATTCATGACTCAATTTCAACAATTGTAGTATTTGTTACTCTTTTAATTCTTTTTTCTTAAAACAAATATTGATTTTACTGCCTTTGAAACATTTGATTTCTTTGTAATCAACTGAAGACTGAGGAACCCAAACATCAATATGAAACACAGGCCTGCTCTGAAAAAAAGGCTTCTTAGCTCTTCCTAGCAAAACAATGATGCATAATGCTTCTGCTGAGGCTTGTATGAAACAAATCTCCTCCAAGAATCCAAAATGGTATTCCTTTTTTCTCTTTTTTCAATTTTCAGTTATCAGAGGTTTGTGTCACTAATGACTAAACACTCTTTACAAACCAGGAGTACTAGAGGGACATTCAAAAGGTATTGACTGATAGATACTGATAATTCCATCACTTCTATCAATCTTACTCTGCCACCAGGGGAAACTATAGCCTCTGATGTCGTTCATGGATTGCGGTATAAATCTGAACTTGTTTCCCAAATAGTACTCAATCACCATCATATTTTGTCCTAAAATTTTGAGCAACCGAAACTTGAAATAACTAATTGATCTCTACCCCACATTTTCTTCTACTAAGGTTAGTTTGGAAGCCATTGAACAATATTTTGATGGTTGGTTGATCTCTGGTTGCTCAAGATAAATTCATTGTTGTAACATTAGAGCGGGCAAAGGAAAGGATTGCACATTGAACAAATTTTATTTTTTGGTACGTCTGTGAATTGTATATATTTTCTCTTTATTCATAGCTTCTTTTTGTTTAATAGCCTCCATTGTCTTTGTATTGTTTCTCTTTGTTTAAGTATTTTGTTTATTTAATTTTGTTTATCTGATTAAATTTAAACCTCTAAACTACTATTAAATTTATATTTATACTTAAATTAGTTGAAAATTAATTTACCATAGTGAGTGTCATTGCATTTTCTGTTTTGGTCGTTGCAAGTTGAGTTTTACTGTATGTTAACCATGATAACTCAATCATATATACGACATTGACTTTGACTTCGAAGGTTGCTAATTTTAAATAATTATTTTGTCAATCACATCTTCTGTACGTAATAACCATATTTATCAACTCATTGTCGATAACATTAACAAGAAACTCCTGCACAATTTTATTTTTCAGTTAATTAACCAGTTTCTGTAAAACTTCAAAGTTAACTTTGGATAGTATGGCACACTCACAAGCATAAAAATTTTCAAACACTTTTTATGTAATGCATAACTTGAGTTGTTCATTTTCTGCAGCAAGCTTATTTATTCTTCCAGGCTCAAACATTAATGGAATTCTCTTGTATCTTCTTAGGTACTTTCTCTGCAGCCACACGATATGAAATGATAACACTTTTTCATGCTTACCAATGATATTTACAGAAAAATTTCACTACCCAAATGTACCCTCATATAGAATATGTGCACAATCAGATGTTACTTTCAGTTTTGGCTTTACTTTTAGTGGACATGAAAGCTTCTCAATTTTTTTTTCAGTTATTGCACTTGTAGATTATCTTCTTATATTCATTATGTGCCCATGCTCGTGCTCATCATGTAGTCGTAACTAAATACGAATAATAACCAAATACGAAAAAAAGCACGTGCATGATGGAAGGAGAGGCACCGACAGAGACAGGCACAGAAGGTAAGTTCAGTTAGGGTTCACAAATGAGGTTGAGGTTGATGTTCACAAAAGGCGCAGGGTGATTTTGGGATTTTGCAACAATTTTAAAATTAAAGGAGGTGCAGGAAGTATTTTGTGAGGTGAAGCAAGCAACTGCCCTTTTCACTGTCTTCTTGAAATCTGGGCTTTCTGTTCCCTAAACACGTATTTATCAGCACAAAAAAGTATGGGGATTTTCTTGATACACTCATCATTTTTTCAATACACCCACCAGTGAGAGAAAAAAAACAAAAATACCTTTACATATAGTTCCACAATTTTGATGAAAATTTATATATGTAAAAAAATGCATTATTAGATCAAAATTAATTATTATAAAATTTATTATATAAATTTATATGTATATTAAATTATACATTAGAAATTTTAGTGTTATATATAGTGAAATTAATTATTTTATAATATAATTGACCTAATAGCTCAGTTCGTTAGAGCATGGTGCTAATAACACGAAAGTTGCAAGTTCATATGTTGAGTGTAGAAGAAAAATAGTTAATGCAAGAAGAAAATCTCAAAAGTATGAATGTTGTAAAGGGCAAGGGTAACGATTTTCTGTAATCCTTTCTTTACAAGACATGCTGACATGAAAGTTAAAGATTCAACATATGAATCGACTAACTATTTCCAACAAGGAATTAAGCCATTGTTGTATATTTGACATATAGATAGGAAAATGGCTATGGTCCTCCAAGTACTGCATTCTCAATGTCTTCTCTGCTTAAAGCATAACTAAACCTCCTCTCCATATTTTTTTCAAGATTCCCAGGTCCACTCTTCAAATACCTGCACCAATTAAAACTCTTCAATGTCTACAAGGAGAGAACTGAACGTCTAAAACCCACTTTTTATATCAACCAGTGACATTAACTACTTGCTAGGTAAACTTCATTATGCACCATTACAATGGTATTACTCTCTAATAGTTACCAAATATTTCACATTCAACTTGTTAGAAGACCAGCTGTTTACCTAGTAATAAAACTTAATTTACAGTCAGTGTCATATATGACAAATTGAAGGTTGTAAAGACTCAAGTATCAGATAACGACAACACGCTAAAACAAATCAGATAACGACAACACGCTAATCGGATGAGATTTATATAGTCGCTAGAAATTTGTCTTCAATGATTCCACTAAAATCAGCAGAATCTCCGAGAAGAATTCAATCACCACTTTTTCACAAATTCAACAAGCGTATAAGTAATATCATTCTTCTTCTTGTTCATATCCCAATAGTGACACCAAATTAAATTCAAAATTCATTTCAACTTTTCTCAATGGAATAAAAGACATTTGTATTTTCAGTTTGCAAACTTTATGATGGACACATCCCCCAGACCCTTTTAGAAAAAACCAATCCTTGAGGGACGCATGGGAAAACCAAAATAATTGCATCTGATCAATGTTACAAGAAACATAAAATACGAAAGGAGCAACTTCCACAGCTTTCTAATTTCATTACTATAGTTACTCCTTTCTTCTTCAAAATGCTCATTATCATTCTCCTAATCTCCTCCCTTTTAATCAAAGAGAAACCTCTTCTCTTTAACCATGTAACCCACATTCTATTTTCATCTTTTAAAATGCCGAAAGCAATACGCGAGTTATGAATATATGATATGTTCATTCTAGAAAAGAATCTGACTCTTAACAATGGTGCCAGATTTCTTTTACATTCATTGAGAATATCATTGATATTTTAACAACGGTTATATTACTACTTTTCGCCAGATATCATTGTTTAACTTGCCAACTGTTTCCAGTCCTTCTGCAAATATATATAATAGACAGCTTCTTAAGTTTTACTTTTCAGTTAAACACAAAAAGATAGAAAAGGATGTCACAGTTTATGTTTTATCACCATCATTACTAGTTTATATATTGTTCCTAGGTCTTTCTCTTTTTCGCTAGATTGACACGTTATAATCAAATGGAAGATAAATAACAAAAGGGGGGATGTTTGTTTCGATCTACTAGTTTAAATATCACTAGGAAGCACCCTCACTTAAAAAACTAACATGTCAAAATTGATAAAACATACAGCAGTCACCATTAATAATGATAAATTAAAGCAATTGATCAAGTTTGAGCCATTCTAAAGACTACAGTATCTTTGACTTTCAACACAATATAACCAATATCTGCATTTTGCAGTCTGGGTTTTACCCAAATTCTTGCTTGCAATTAAATTATACGTTTCAGAGATATTGCTCCATGCAAATTTAACATTGCAAAAGAAAGTTAATTTTCATTCCTAAAAAAGAAATCAAGTACTTCTTCAAATAGCAAGGCATGGAATGGTGACATGGAAGATATGCCAGTTTTTAAGTCTTTGGTTTGATTAACAGAGTAGTGGAGAGAAGACAATGGACCATAATCACCTATGATTGGAGTTGAGGATATTAGGAACCTAATAAATGAGGTTGCTTTCAAGTTCCCATACCCTGGTTCACAATTAGGACTCTTGTTCCCTATTTACTTCTGACATAATAATTTTAACAATTCTTATATTCATAATCATACACCAACTTCCTCTTTCATGTTCTTTTCCACCCTATTTTTCTTTCTCTCTCTCCCTCTCTCTTCCTTTCTTATCACTTCTCTTATCAAATATTTTACTTCCTCACTCTTATTTTTCTTGTTTCTTTCTATCTCTCTCTTTCTTTCTTATCACATATTTCACATTTTCTCTCTTATTGTTCTTATTTCTTTCTATCTCTCTTCCATATACCAATCCAATCAATATTGGAGTGAACATTCAACATTTTCCTAAATTTAATCTAGGACATGTATCTGCAACGGAACAACAACAACAATCTGAAATTGTATTTTGACAATGTATTAACTTATCATATAGCCTCTTGGACAAATATTCAATACACACAATCACAAAGCCAATGTTGCTTAGAGAAATTCAATGAAAGTCAAACAAACCCTTAAAAAGAGGACCATCATTAACATTTACATATGTTCTCTTCCATCTCCTTTCCACTCAGAGGCTATGTCTGGTTTTCAATAATTTCAAAAAGTACAATTGATAAAAACTTGTTTGATTTTCAGTTGGATCCAATTACAAGCTGAATTTTGCATTAAAGGTTGCTTTCACAAATTCGGTTTGCAAAATGAAATTCATTAAAACTGAAGTGTGTATTCAGATATCAGTTGGAAAAGCTCAAAAGTATTTTTACTCCGAAGGCAACAAATTTTTCCTTCTTCCATTTGTGTTATGGAATTCAAGAATGTGCATTGAAATGCCTAAAAGTACATTCCCAACTTTTATCCATAAATATAGCCTAACTTTGCAAACTAAGCCCTTTGTTTTTCTCCCTAACTGTCTATTCTTTCTCATCATGTTAGTTATCATGTTCAACACATTTTCTCATCTCCTCCCCCCCTAAATGACTACCCTTCAAAAAAATTTCAACTACATATATCCCACCTCCACAATCCGTTTAGCAATTCACACACACCTTCATCCACTCACACTCACACCCCCCAATCAACCCGCCAACCCGACAACCTTAAAAATACTCAAACAACAACAACAACAACAACTAGAGCAAGCAGGCAAGAAAGAAAGAAAGGTATGACACCTTATGTATAGATCAGTAAGGTCTAGGAAGAGCTCGGCATGCCAATCTGGCTTGTGAACGACCCAGAGGGCCCTGTCCTCATTGTTCTGGCAGAAGCCAAGGTTCCGGAGCCAGGCCTCAATGCAGGGGAGGCTGTGGGAGTAGAGTGGCTTGGACTTCTCCGGAAGCTTCTGCAGCCACTCATCTTCCTCCGGGGGCGCGGCCTCCGCCTCTGCGCCCTCCGGGGACTTGCAGAGAGGTGGGGGAAGGTATGGTGGTGGGGTTTGAATTCTCAGATAAGGAAAGGGGAGGGGAAGGGATTTGGCTTGAAGGGTGTGAAAAAGTGGGAGCTTTTGTGAGGATAAGGAGGTAGAGAGGGAGAGATTGGAGTTTGCGAAGGTTGAGGAGGGAAGTGTGGACATGGACATGGACATGGACATGTCTTGGTGATGAAATTGGAAGAAAAGAAAAGAAATGAAAAGGAACAGTGACAGAAGCAGAAGGAGACGGTGGTGAAGAAGCAGGAAATAACTATGTTATGTTATCAGTTTCTCTCGTTTCGGAGTGTTTCTACTTTCTTGTCTGTTGTCCACGAAGAGGGGTTGCTTATTTTCAGTTATTTGTCTAATGATTTTTTTATCCATAAACCTTTTATAAGCATGAAGCTTATATAAAGAACTAATATATTTTTTAACACTTTGAAAGAAACTTTTTCTCTTAAATAAAGGGTTTAGAAGGAAAAAAAAAAACTAAAGTTGAAGTTGTGAAACAGATAAATTAAAAAATAAAAACACATGACTGCGTCCAGTCCTTGATGCACTATCAAAATTTTCACTAACACAAACACTCTTACAAGAATTCTTTAACCTATGCATCTTTAGACTCTATAGACCATGATTGAGACGTTAATTGCAAGAGTTATCATACTAGTGTCACCAATTATCGAAGATGTATAATATAAGAGACAAGAAACATAAATCTTGAAGACTATATTGCAATTGGCTATATAAATTGTTCTCAAATATCTTTGCCACTTATCTATAATTTATGTTTTTAATCATAAATCCATTACAAGAGTTTTTATCAACCAATAGCTAGAATTCAAGCACAGGATTTTCACGCAAACGTATTTGTTTGACTTTACATTTCCAAAATGAGCTATGTACATGAATTAGTTTGAATTCACTTTCGAGCTATCTGGCACCAGAAGCCTTGCGACTAGCAGGCCTCCTGTCCGACCACCGTGTCACCATCCTCGTCAACGAAGGAAGCACACATAACTTCGTGCAACCTCAGGTGATAACTCAGTTGGGCTTAGCATGCCAGACAATCGATACCTCACTACGAGTAATGGTTGGCAATGGCCAATATTTGAAGTATACAAGCCTTTGTGAAGCTATCCCTATGTCTGCTTACTTCAATGCCTCATGATGTCATGCTTCCAAGGATGATGGTGTCATTTCTAGGCTCAATGTGATGCGCATTATCAACGGGCCTTTCGCGGCCGCCATTGCTTATGGACTCGAGAAGAAGGCCATTAGCTCAGGTGCAAAGAATGCTCTCATTTTTTATCCCGGTGGTGGGTCTTTTGAGGTCTCTCTTCTCACCATTGAGGAGGGTATTTTTAAAGTGAAAGCCACTGCTGCTGATACTCACTTGGGAGGTGATGATTTCGACAACAGCATGGCGACCCAAATTGTTCAAAAATTCAATGATAAGCACAAGCTGACTATTAATGGAAATGTTAGAGCATTGAACAACTAGCCTGGTATGTTGACTCAGGTATATGAAGGCGAACAAACAAGAACTCTTGACGACTATTTGCTTGGCAAATCTGAGTCTGATGTTAATGTGGTTACTGCTTTGATAACTATGTATGTGCAATATGGAGTTGTCAACATTGCTAGGGTGGTGTTTGACAAAATGCCTAATGGAGACAAGTTATCGTGGCTTGCTATGATATCAGGTTATGAGACTTGTTTGATGCCTCAGAAAGCTATAGAGATATTTAAAATAATGAAAGCACAAAATATCATGCCAGATGAAATCACCATAGCCAGTGTCCTTTCTGCTTATTCTTGTTTGTGCAATTTAGACATGGTGATTGTTAGAGAACCAGTATCAAGCTAGAAGAAGAGGTCTAGCACCTCCAGAAATTAAGGACGAAACAGAGCACACAGAAGGAGGAGAAGGTTGTAATCATTCTTATTGCCTTTGCTTGTTATTACATGGTTTTTATAGAATTCCTAATATGGAATAATCCTAGGAATATTACAATAACCGTTTTATTGATAAGAATTGCTCAGCAGGATCACAATTCCAAGCAAGGCGATCCGGGGAAAGATCTGCAGAAGCTTCTGTTTTGGCAGGATTCTTCAAACCAATTCATCCAGGTAAGTGGGCCTCTTTATCTTGCGTTTGGGCTTGACTTCTTGCTGCACCTCCTGTTTTGCGATTTCCACCTCTGAGTTTGCATTTTGGTCTTCTTCTTCTCCTGATATCGTATCATCCCTGGGCCCTTGTAAAATCACCTTGCCCTCAAGGTGATATTCTTCTTGCAATTCATTCCAATCTTCCCATGAAGTCTCGTCCGGAGATAGTCCGCGCCATTGAACTAAGACTTCCCAAGGAGCTTCCGGAGAGGTTCGTCGGTGATTTAATATAGCCAAGGGTGAAATCAGGGGCTGGTCATTGATGAAAGTTTGTGGAAATGACTCAGGGGATGGTGATGTCAGTGTTCCTCGAAAGGGTTTAAGCTTCGAACAATGGAATACCGGGTGTATTTTTGCCTCATCAGGTAGCTTGAGCTTATAAGCAACAGGGCCAATGCGTTCAATGACTTGGAACGGACCGTAGAAGCGTTTTGCTAGCTTGGCGGAAACTGAGGAATTCCCCTTGGTTGAAGATTGCCGGTAAGGGCGTAACCGGAGAAGAACCCAATCACCGACCTGGTAATGGACCTCTCTTCTTTTCTGGTCAGCTTGTTGCTTCATCTGGGCCTGAGCCTTCAATAGTTTCTTACGAATGTCCTGAAAAGTAGTGTCTCGGTCAGTTAACAAGTCCTCAACAGCTTCAATGTTTGTCGTGCCTGAGAGGTATTCCGGAAAATTGAATGGTTTCCGGCCAAATGTCACTTCGTAAGGGGTTGACCCGGTTCCTGCAGTCCACGAGGTATTGTGGGACCACTCTACCTAGGGAAGAAGCTTACCCCATCGCTGAGGGCGTCGGTGCACGAAGGCACGCAGGTATTGCTCTACGATTCTGTTGATGACCTCTGTTTGTCCATCACTTTGGGGATGGTAAGCAGAGCTCATCTTCAGGTGAGTACCGCTGGCCCTGAATAATTCTTGCCAAAAGTGGCTGAGGAAGAGAGGATCTCGGTCAGAAACGAGGCTCCTTGGAACGCCGTGAATTTTAACCACTATATTGATGAAAAGTGTGGCGACCATGTAAGCGGTGTGAGCTGTTGGAAGCGTACCCAAGTGTATGCCCTTCGAGAAACGATCCACCACGACGAGAATGGTGGTGTGGCCCTGGCATGGTGGTAATCCGACAATAAAATCAAGGGAGAGGTCCTCCCATGGCCGGCAAGGAATCGGAAGAGGACACAGCAACCCAGCTGCCTTTCGGGCTTCGTACTTGGTCATCTGGCAATCCAAGCAATTAGAAACAACCCTTCTGACATCCTCACGAAGGCCGGACCAGGTGAAGTTCTTCGATATCCTTGCTAGTGTTTTTGCGATGCCGGCGTGTCCCCCTGTTGGTGTGTTGTGATATTCCAAAAGGAGTGTGGAGGTGATGGGTAATTCCCGAGGCAGCCATATGCGGCCCTTCTGCAAAATTAAGTCTTGTGAGATCGTGAAGGTGGGAAAATTAGATGGATTCTGCTGGAGTTCTTGTCGGCGCTGTATGTATTCTGGGTGGTTATGGAGTTGTCGACGAAGCTCCTCGAGAAATGTTAATGAAGGCACGGAAAGAATCAGCAGGAGTGAAGGCCCTTGTTCTGGTAGTCGTGACAATGCATCTGCAGCTTGGTTGTGCTTACCGGCCCGGTATTGAATTGTGTAATCGTAGCCCATAAGGCGAGCTAAATACATGTGCTGTTCCGGTGTTTGTATCACCTGCGTGAGGAGTTCCTTGAGGCTGCGATGATCAGTCAAAATCGTGAAACGTTGACCGAGGAGATATTGCCGCCATTTCTTAATTGCGGCGGTGATAGCAAACAACTCACGAATGTAAGCGGAGGCCCTGAGAAGCTTGGGGCTGAAGGGCTTACTGAAATATGCAATCGGGTGGCCTCCCTGAGAAAGTACGGCTCCCATTCCGACACCGGATGCGTCTGTCTCCACCGTGAATGGCATCTGAAAATTTGGAAGAGTGAGTACCGGAGCTGAGGATAAGGCTGCTTTGAGGTCTTCAAAAGCTGATTGGGCCTGAGGAGTCCACTGAAAGGGGTCTTTGGTGGTGAGCTTTACTAAGGGAGCAGCAATGGTAGCGTAGCCCCTTATGAAACGCCGATAGAATCCGGCAAGGCCCAAAAAACCACGAACGGCCCTGGAAGAGTGAGGTGTGGGCCAATGCAGAACGGCCTCTACCTTCGAAGCTACTGGTTCTACCCCCCTCTTCGAAACCATATGGCCCAAATATTCAACCTGCAGCTGTGCAAAAAAACATTTTGATAATTTCAACACAAAGTGGTTATCAAGGAGGACCTGGAACGCTGTGGTTAGGTGTTGGATATGGGCCTCAAACGTATTGCTGTAAATTAATATGTCATCGAAGAACACTATGATGAAGTGACGGAGATGGTGCCGGAAAATGCTATTCATTGTTGCTTGAAACGACGATGGGGCGTTACAAAGACCAAACGACATTACTTTGAATTCGTAATGACCGTGGTGGGTTCTGAACGCCGTTTTCGGAATATCTGGACCATGCATCCGTATCTGGTGATAACCTTGCAATAGGTCGAGTTTGGAGAAATATTGGGCGCCTCCGAGTTCATCTAAGAGCTCATCTATTGTGGGAATTGGGAATCGGTCTCGAACCGTGACAGCATTGAGGGCTCTGTAGTCTACACAGAACCTCCAGCTTCCATCATGTTTCTTTACGAGGAGGACGGGTGATGAGAAAGGGCTGGTACTGGGTTGGATCAAGCCCTTTTGGAGCATAAGGTGGACCTGGTGTTCTATTTCATTTTTCTGATAATGGGGATATCGGTACGGGCGCACATTCACTGGGTCTGATTGGGGTAGTAAGTGAATGTGATGATCGGTCTCTCGAGCTGGGGGAAGACCCTGAGGGTCTTGGAACAAGGTGGAGAACTGGGCTAATAAGTGTTGTATGGGTGGGGGTAGTGGGGTGGGGCTCGTGGTGGAAGAGGGTTCAGTGAGGACGGCAATATGAAAATAAGTGACTGGTTCGTGTGTCTGATGAAGACGACGAAGCTGATGATGGTTCAAAAGGCCCAATTGAGCTGCACTTTCCCCTTTTAATTGGACCAAGCGGTGCTGATAGAAAAATTGCATACTTAAGGAATTATAGTCCGTGAGAATGGGGCCCAATGTTTTGAGCCATTGGACACCCAACACGATGTTGGCACCGGCGATGGGAAGAACATAGAGATCCACCAAAAATTCAATGTTCTGAATGGAAATAGGAACAGCTTCACAGACTGTAGTGCATTCCAAGTGATGACCGTTGCCTACCAAGACGCGCAGTGGCGGTGTGGGGCGGCAAGGAAGTCCCAATTGAGAGACCAGTGGCTGCTGCACGAAGTTATGGGTGCTCCCTCCATCAACGAGGAGCACCAGAGGATGAGCTCGTATAGTTCCTTCAAAACGCAGCGTTTCTGGAGCAAGATGGCCTGATAAGGAGTGGAGACTTATATGGGCCGGGTACGGGTCGGGTAAGTCAGGTGGGTCGGTTATAGGTTCGGGTTGTGGGTTATTAGGGTCTATATTAGCCAAGGGGGGTTCCTCTTCCTCAGTGATGAGTAAGAAGACACGAGAAGCGCAGCGATGGCCCCGGTGGTAACGCTCGTCACAGTTGAAGCATAACCCACGCTCGCGGCGTGAGGTTATCTCCTCCGGTGACAAGCGTTTCATCACAGGGGGAGGCTGACGTGGTGGCGCTGGTAATAAGGGTGGGAGGGAGGCGGCGCGAGAGGGTTGGGAATTAGGGTTCGTGTGAGGGAAAATTTGTGGTGGAGGTGGGGGTCTTGGTCGAGGGGAAGGACGGATATCAGCCAATTTCTCCTCCTGCAACCGCGCTAGCCCTGCGGCTTGCACCAGTGTGAGCGGTTGTAAGGCTTGGACCTCACGGCGTATTTCCGGGGAAAGGTCGGAGATGAAGCAGCTCAGAATGAAGGGAGGGGGTAGGCCGATAATACGATTGGCCAAATCCTCGAACTCGGACAGGTATTGCCCTACTGAACCCTTCTGAGTTAACTTGAAAAGCGCACCTGTAGGATCTTCGTATTGGGACGGCGCAAAGCGGGTTTGCAAAGCCTGTAGAAAGCCCGGCCAAGAGGTGAACTGAGCATTGCTGGTCATCCATTGGAACCATGCAAGTGCTCGTCCCTCCATGTAAAACGAAGCGATTGTGAGACGATCGCGTTCCGGGGTGCCATGATATTCAAAATATTGATTAATTTTGAATATCCACCTAAGAGGCTCCGTGCCATCGAATCGCGGAACTTCCAATTTCATTTTGTGGATTGTTGCAGGTACAGGGTTAGGTGGAGGCAGAATGGGGGTTGGTTGTGGATTTGGGAAAGGAGATGTTGGAGATAAACGATGAAGGATTTCATCAAGCTTAAGGGTCACAGAGGTCATGGTGTCCCCGAGGCAGAGGAGAATGTCCTCCAGGGAACGCGGGGATGCGTCGTGGGAATGAGAATCGGCCATAACGAAAAAAGACAACGAGAGCACCAAAATCTGTTAGAGAACCAGTATCAAGCTAGAAGAAGAGGTCTAGCACCTCCAGAAATTAAGGACGAAACAGAGCACACAGAAGGAGGAGAAGGCTGTAATCATTCTTATTGCCTTTGCTTGTTATTACATGGTTTTTATAGAATTCCTAATATGGAATAATCCTAGGAATATTACAATAACCGTTTTATTGATAAGAATTGCTCAGCAGGATCACAATTCCAAGCAAGGCGATCCGTGGAAAGATCTGCAGAAGCTTCTGTTTTGGCAGGATTCTTCAAACGAATTCATCCAGGTAAGTGGGCCTCTTTATCTTGCGTTTGGGCTTGACTTCTTGCTGCACCTCCTGTTTTGCGATTTCCACCTCTGAGTTTGCATTTTGGTCTTCTTCTTCTCCTGATATCGTATCAGTGATCAACCTTCTCAAGGTGGCCACGCAGATAGGGCTCCATTCTTATGCTATAGTTGTCCACTTGTTCATTAACAGGGAAATGCTTGGTAGCCTGAATCCAACCTTTGATACTCTCGTTTGTGTCTTATCTGCATATAATAGCATAGGCAGCTTTGACATGTGGAAAAGACATGCATATCTATGCATTGAGAACTAGCGTTATACAGAATGCGTGAAAGGAATTCATGCCACTGTTAAACCATGTACAATTCACCGAAATAAACCTTGGGATCCCGGTATCACTTTTGGGAAGCCATGCGTTGAACCCCAACACCTTGAAGACAAGGTGTTTTTGCAAGGCTCGTGGGATGATACGAACATGCAAACAAATGCAGAAATAGGAGGCACAACAGCAAAACAGGAGGTGCAGATAGAAGTTAAGCCCAAAAGAAAAGCCACAAAACCTTCTTACCCCAACGACTACGTTGAGGAAGAGGAAGATTGGTGAGACCAAAGTGATAAGCTTGTAGAAGATCCTTGCTTGATTTTGGTCTGCTAGCATAGGACAGGATGGATCAAAATCTGTTATAGCAAAATATCTCTAGGATCTTTTCTGTTACTAGGAATATGAATATTATAAATATCAATGTAAATAACAAGCAAGGCATGAATGAAATTTCCAATTAGTTCACCCTTCCTTCTCTGTTCTTCTCCTTCTTCCTTATTATGCTGGAGGTTCTGATTCCTTGAAAACCAGCTCAGTGTGTTCCTAACACAAGTCATGGACCTAAACTTTTATTCATAAATAAATTTTAAGTGCACTTTCGTCCTGCTATCAACAAATGAATTCCAAATACCCAGAATCAGAAAATTAACTCAAACAGTTAAATCAGAAGAATAGGCCCCGCACCTAAATAAATAAACTTGATAGAAATCTTATGGTTCGAGGGTTATCTAACACATCATGTGCACTAGATCTGCAATTTCACTCAGTTAGATTGCAAACTACACTGATATTTATTCATACCTCATCAATAACCCATCACACTTTGCAGTTTTCAATTTACCTCCCAATTTTTTTTTTCACGACTTCATAGATTTTATTTTTATGACCACAGCGCAAATTAGCCTTTGCACTAGGGAGGTTTTTTTAAATCCTTCGTCAATCAAAATTCGGAAATTCGGATAACTCTTTGATAACTCTATCAATTTCATAAAGTAATATTTAAACAGTAACATTGAATATCAAATTCATATAGACTTTAATTATACTCATATATTTAAAAAGTAAGATTTTCATATATATATATATATATATATATTAAATTTTAAGTGAATAAATAACCACAACTAAATATTTTATAAAATAACAGGGCATAAATATAAACTTTGACCATAACAAAAGATAGAAAAATAGAGAAAAATGCAAGTGAAAAGAAAAATAAATATTTGGAGGTGCAAAATGATATTTTGTGCATATTTTTATAGAAATGTTGGATGTCTGTTTACCAAAATTACTCATGATGTAATATTAAATATTTTTTATCTTTTAAAGTTATTCCAAGTATTATATTTATCAACTGAACTACTATAACAATGTTTTCTTATGTAAAAAAGCCTAAATCATTTAATTTCATTCTTAGTCCCTTAAAAGGTAAACTAAATAATTTTCTTTAAGAGTAAAAATACATAAATAAGACTAAATAAAATCATTATATTCCTAGGCATGAATTACTTAGAAGTTTCTTCAAGTTCTTTGGATAAAAGATTTTAACATTGTTGAGATAAAAACTCAAAAGAAATTCATATATTTTTAAGTCAAAAGGAAAATTAAGAAAGAAAAAAAAATAATTACTATATAATTTAAGTATACAAACTAAATATTTATAACAATTATCGAATTCACCAATTTTGCAATCTGCATACGTAACCTTTCTTATATAGTTTACGTTGAATGTTTAGCACCAAATTAATTTTATTAGTAAGTGCATCACGATTTTTAAATTTTATATTCGATCCGGTTATATTTATAAAACATAATTATCTAATTTATAAGATTAAGGAGAATGGTTCGTGTTTGGGATGATTTTAGTTGTAAGTTTTTTTTTAAAAAAAAAAAAATCAGCTTTTTGTTTTAGTTGAAACTTAATTAATCTAATTCTTTTCTTTTTAAAATTATCTTTATTAAATTTAACATGCACATCCTAATTTGTATTCACGAACATCGAGCAACAAACTTCGAAAATACCCAAACAAATTTAATTACATTCTTTGCCAATACTAAAATCATGACAAAATTTTATTACCGTCTTCCATATACTACAAGAGCTATAATACAAATGTAGCTGATCACCATTTTAACTCTAGCTAGCTTTTCTCTCCATGGACCATTAAGGAGTCACGAGTCGCGATACCCCTAACTATTATGTAGAATTAGTTATAGATGTTAGATCCATGCATTACACGACTCTATATTATACTATATTTTAAGTATTTGCATTTATTATTTTTAAATACGTGATAATATAAATAAAACTAAAATTTTGTAAATTAATTTCTAATGGTATAAATACACTACTAGAAAATTAGTTTTAGAAAATTAGTTTTTAATATCATCATGTTAACATCGGTTATGATAAAAATTGATATTAAAAAATATACCGTGACATTTTTTGTAAATAAGATGTCATTATTAACATCAGTTTTTTTAAAAATCGATATTGTCAATCCTTTTACAACATAGTGTTTTAAAAAACTAATGTTGATATCCCCTCTAATGACAGTGCGCACTCTGTCACATATAACAAAAATCTACTGAACCCAGTTATACATGTTGGATGGATAGAATTTAGAGAGTTTTATGAACTCATTGAAAATTATCATGTGACTTTGATCCAATATGGACATAGTATTTTTTCTTTTCACCATCTTCAAAACTAACTCTAAACCAAAAGCTTACCCTAAATGACATTCTTTGTACCACCAAATTTCTAATTCAATTAGTTTTAAAGTCATGCTAACTGAGTACAAAGTGAGTTAAAGTCATGCTAACTGAATACAAAGTGAGTTGTAGTAGTTCAGTGAGTAATTAAGCACTTCTCTATATGTCAAAATTTAAAATCCTATACATATTTATTATGAATTTTAGGATATGTCGAGTACGATGTATCCATTTATAAAAACTACAAAATTCACTCATTTGAACTTGGAAGGAACAAAAATTGGAAATGAGAAATGGATGGAGAAATTTTGCATAATCACAAAATTTACAAGCTGAAACTCAAATTATAATTGAGTTCCTAGATGTAATTTCTAATTTTGTTTTGTTTTAGATTTGTTTGTAATTAAAGTGTATTATTAATCTACTATTATCAATTTGTAAATATTTATAATTGTTTTTGTGGTATATTAAAGTACATTTGTAATTAAAGTACATTTTTGGTATATTTTATTTATAAATGTTTATAACTACTCTTGGTGCATGATATTGTTAATAACTTTTGGTGCATTACTTACTTTATGTATTTTTTTACAACTTTAAATGGTAAGTTGTGATATGAATAATTAGAAGTTGGTAATGAAAAAACAAATAGGATATTAAGAAAAACTAAAAAAACAACATCAATTTTAAGAAAAATTAATGTTGTCCGTTAACAACAAAATCAATTTTTGAAAAAAAAATGATGTTTTAGCAAAAAATAATATCAGTTGTTAGAAAAAACGATGTTGTTGTTTCCTAATAACATCATTTTTTTTCTTTTAAAAATTATGTTGATGAGAAAAAAATAACATCGATTTTTAAACAACTAATATTAACATTAATACTATAATATAGATAATTTTAACATCAATTAATAGTCGATGTTAAAAGTACGTAATAACCGATGTAAAAAGTCTATTTTTTAGTAATAGTAAATGTAATTATATTAAAATTGCGGGGTTATTTTTTAAATAAAAAATCTAATTTTTTTTATTATCTCAAACATAATTATTTTTGAAAGCGAGAATACTCAAGAAATTGAAACAGAGGTAACCAAATTTCTCAAACTAAAGATATCGCAATAACAAGATTTTAATTAAGTTTAAATACATTTTCCCCCAATAATTTAATATTTTTTTACTTTTGTTTTAATTCTTTTAAAATATTTTGTTTTGTTTTTTTGTCTTTAAATTGTTTTATAGAATATTTTTTCACTGTTCAAAATACTTTCTTTTTACTGTTTAAAGTCTTATCTAAAATACTTTAAGGATGAAAAATAAAACAAATATATTTTGTAAGGATAAAAATGAATTTTTTTTACAACAACAAAAATGAAAAAAACTAAATTATAAGAAAAAATATATTAAAGTGAAAAGATTTAAATCATTTTCCATACTATTTTTCGTATAACAGAAATCAATTTCATATTTTTCGAATAATACAAGTAAAATGAACATACTTTTGTTTGTTATAAAGTGGATAACAATCTCTCTTGTTTTTTCTTATTCCCTAAAAAATTACTAACTTTCATTTATATTCGATCGTCTTCTCGGTTAATGTATAAGATTTTTCTCTGTAGTTGTAAATTTATGCCTATATTAGACATCTCCTTCATATATTATTTTTTGGTAGATACATCTCATTTATAATAATCATATATGGAATGAGAAACTATTATGTTACACTTCTATCTTCATTTCCGAGTTATTAATTTTTTTTCCAATATCAATCAATCTTTTTCTTGATAGAATGACAAACTATTAATGTAAGACCACGTTAGCAATGACGACATCATGCCGCAGTTTCCATGAATCTGCAACTTTATATAGTTATCACTCCTTCTTCTTTTCAACTTTTCACTCGTCTCGTATACTACTAGCACCCGTTTTCACATCCTACAACTAGCTTGTCTTCCAGCGAAGCAAAAAAAACCTAAATTGACACCTGCGTTTGTTTCTTAGCAACACTGGCAAATAACCTTTTGCTCTTTTACGATGAGAGAAAAAACCACGTCTAAGGTTAAAGGAACTAAACAAGTGTGTTGGCATTGCACCTTTTGTCCTTTTCCACCCATATATCATTCATGCATTAAGGTTGTGTTAAACAGCTGTAGTTTTTCTTTTATTTATCATCATTATTCTATTCTCCTATAGTTTTCAAGCTTACACTGTTTTTATACCATTACGTTTATTATAGTGAGTTAATTAAACTCTATATATGTCTTACTTTGTCCACCACTCCACCCAATCACATTCTATATAACTACAGTGTCCCAGTAGAATCCCAGTAGAATCCAACAATATGAAGGGGTCTTTTGTACTTTTTTTAATTCACACGCTTCTCTTGCATCTTTGTCTTCTAATTGCTGTCTTACTCTCTTCTAGTTCTTATATGGACCAAATGTTTTTTTGTGTCATTCAATATATATAGGGAATACCTCGGAGTGATAAAGCTGAAACTGATTATTGTTACATACATGGGAAGTTTATCTTTGTCTTATAATTCAGAAGTTATTAGTTGCTTTGCAGAGTCTTATAATTCAGAAGTTTATGTGTCATTCAGTATATATAGGGAATACCTCGGAGTGATAAAGCTGAAACTGATTATTGTTACATACATGGGAAGGCCTTTCAGAAGTTATTAGTTGCTTTGCAGAGGTAACGTTGTTTCCTGCTTTTATTAAATTGAGAACACTCCATTTTTAAAGAGAATAATATCAAACAAAAGAAGTTTATCATGGAAATGAATATAAAATTAATTAATTTATCAGAATTGAAAAAATAACAAATTAACCAAAAATAAAGTTATTTACTAGAAAGTCAAGAAAAAATTTATCAAATAACAAACATAAAATTTATTAATTTATCACCTATCAAAACATATTTTAGCCAAACAATATATGTCTACCTTCATTTACTTTTAACTTCCAAATCATTAAGTTTTATTTTTATTTCACAATCATTGTTCAATTATCTTTTTTAAAATAGTAATAGAATGAGAAAATGTTAGGAAGAACCTATCATGCAAAATTGAGTGCGACACCACGTGAGCAATGACCACATCGACCGTCCCACAGTTTCCACGTAACGGCAACCATTATCTTTGCTTCTTCTTTCAACTCTTTTCACTCTTCCACAAACTTTCATTTTCACAGTCATCAACGTTGTCTTACAGAAGGAAAACAATTGACACCCAAGTTTACTTAGTAATAATATACATATATATATATATATATATATATATATATATATATATATAATTTTTTGAACAACTAACCATTATTCATAATTTCTTTTTATCTCTTTCCTTATGCTACATCATATCTATTTATAAGGCCTATATTTCTCTCTCTCTCATTAGATATGTATAATAATATATTAGGTGTTCATGAATATTTTTCCTTTTGTTTTTAGTAACACAGTCAAATAACCTTATTATATGACAATAAACCGCGTGTTAGGTTAAAGGCACAAAGCAAGTGCGTTTCATTCGAATTTTTCCGGGCATTGATCATTCATTCATTTGGGTTTCGTGTCAAACTTCTGTAGTTTTCTCATGTTTTCCCATTCTTCTAGTTTTCAGTGCTTACACTGTTTTATTTTATGGGTCGTAAGCTAGTGTCACACTCACAAAGGTTAAAAGAAAAAATATGTTATTGAAAGCTAGCAAATTTAAAAATTACAGGAATGTATTTTTATGATCCTAATAAACATCTTTCGTCGTTTTTTATTTTTTTTAAAATCATTGTCCTTAGAATACTAATTAATTTATTTTATTTTATTATGTTTATCAAAATGAGTTAAAACTCCATGTAAAATTTACTTTTCTTTGTCCACCACCAATCACATTCTAACTACTACAATGTCACAGTAGAATCCAACAATATGAGGGGTATTCTGTACTTTTTTTATTCACACGCTTTTCTTACTTCTTTGCTTCTAATTGCTGTCTTACCCTCTTATGTACCAAATGTTTTTTGGGGTGTCATTCAGTGTATGAAATACCGTGGAGTGATAAAGCTGAAACCAAATCTTGTTCCACGCATGGATAAATCTATTAGAAGTAGTTATTAGTTGATTTATAGAGGCAAAAAGTTGGTGAAAACATTTGTGGCAATTTAAAGTTTTCCGCTAGCTGCTCCTCCCTTTATAGCAGGTGCGTGCATATGAAACTTTACTATATATATATATATATATATATATATATATATATATATATTGATTTGCTTGCTGTTTTTATATTTAATTATTAAAATATCGAATATTCTTATGACTAGCTAATTTTCCAGTAAATTTAACAGACTACTTTTGTAGATATCTTTTCTCAACTTTTATTTTTGTATCCTCAAAACTCTAATACTTTATTTATGATATTCGAATTTGATGCCAGTTAAACCAAAATTATATTATAATAATATTCTAACTTATTAATGCTTTCTAAAGTAAAAACAAGGAGAAAATGAACACAAAAAGTCTTCTTGAACCAAATTAGTTTTAAATGTTATGGAAAGGTTAGAATTAACTATTTGGTTCTGTTTATTTTTAAGAAATAATCGTTTCTTATGGTAAAATAAATACTTCTTTTCTCCTGAGAAATTATCTCAATCAAACGAGGACGACTTAAAATCAGCTTTACTTTCTGTTATACATCTCAGTCAGATTTTCTTTTTTGTGCGTTACATGCATTGTACTTTAGATCTTTTTTTTCCTCTTAAAATCTAAGAGTCGGCAAGATGTTTGTTAATTCCTGACTGATAGGTATATGTCTGTTCACTAGCCTCTATTATGTAGCTAGTAATAATTTAAACTTTTAGGAAAATTAGAACTTTTCATGATATCAAAACTTTTCTATTTAAGAGGCTTAAGGTTTGTTAATTGTCACTTCCATTCTTGAGTTTGAATTTTTACACAAGGTTTCATATTTCAAGTTCAAAAAGGTTCTTGTATAAGCGAGGTGCAACAACTATCTCCTAACTAGCTACTGAATCTTTTAGTAGAGTTGGTCTTATATTCTACTTATTGAGACCCGTTTTTTTTGTTTTGTTTTGTTTTTTTTTGTTTTGTTGTTGTTATTCTTCTTCTTCTTATTATTTTTATAAATTTAGGACAATGTTTTGTTAATAAAGACATAATTTTATTGTCTTCCATGTCAGAGTAGGAGCAGCAACGAATACTTAAGTGCAATGATGGAGGATTTTTAAAGCATGTTTTGCGGAGAATCTGATTGTCCTGGAACCGGACAATTGCAACTACTTACTCAGAAGTTAAACTTAATTGTTGGAACAATCTTATGTAAGTTCATCCCCCATATTGTGTAACATAAGGTGAATTTGTTTAAACTTATAAAAGGTAACTTTAAAATAAATACTTTTTAAAAAAGTTTTGTTTTAAGAAAAACAAAAATCTGATTATTATATAAACTTAAACAAACTAATCCAGAACAAAACATTGTACTAATAAGCATGGAAAGTAAACTAGCAGAATGAAACAAACATGTAATAATGATAATAATAATAAAAAAAAGGCTACAGCAGTTTAACACGAATTGAACCCCAATGAATGCATGAATGATGGGTGGGTGGGAACAGACGTGGTTTTCTTCTTCTTTCTCTTGTCGTTGTTGGACGACAACGTCGTGGGATGTGAAAACGATTTCTTGTACACAAGAAGAGTGAAGACTTGAACGATAATGGTTGCCAGATACATGGAAACTCTAGGACAATTAATGTTGTTATTGCTCGCATGGTCTCGCGTGTTTAATTTTTAATGGACGTATACTCGAAGAATTAATGAAGAGTACTGGTTAGTGTGTGAATGATCATGTGTATTAAACCAATTTCCCACCTCATGGATCATATGGGAAAATTTTAATTATTTAATAAAGGCCAAGGCTAGGGTGGACCACTTTGATAAGTGGTTCACTATGGACCAATATTTTCAACCGTTAGATTAATCTGTTATCGTAGGTTTGCACATACTGGATTCCCCCACCATCCTTCTTGTTGCAGCTTCTTTAGTTGGAGAATGCATTGGAATAAGTTAGGATGGGTTTGGTTTGTATTTTTATTTTTTGTTTTCATTTTTTGTTTTTATTTGTTAAAAATTATTTTTATTTTTAAAAGATTAGAATTCTAAAAATATGTTTGGTTTAATTTCTTGTTTTTTGTTTTCAAAAAATAAAAATACTAAAAATGCGTTTTCAAAAAGAAATATATTTTTAGATTTGTTTAAAATTACATTTCTTGTCACTAAGTTTTCATTTTACCCAAAATAAAGTTTTAAGGGAAAAAACTTCTACATCGTTGCCAGACATCATTGTCACGGGCGGCAAACCATAATGGGAGGAGGTTGATAGAATCTCGTGTTAACCTATGATAATAGATGAATCTAATAGTTAAAAATATTTGTGCATAGTGGACCACCAATCAAGGTGATCTACCATAGGCTAGGCCTTCAATAAATATATATAAGTGTTAAGGAATATTCTTAAACACATTGATTAATGATTAAGAAATTTTTAAAAAAATTATTAGGATGTACAAAATTATGGTGTTTATGACTTTTTCTGGACTCATATAATTTTTACAAGAAATACTTACAATATTTAATTTCTTAATCAATATCCTAACTATATACGGATTAATAAGACCCTATAAGTTTTGGTTAAAATAACAAAAATTAATGTACAGTTATTAATTGTGAAAATGAATAATACTGATAATAGATTATATTTAAGTACTATTGGTTCAATAAAAGCATAAAAAAAAATAAATTATAGTCACCTTAATTACTTTCAAACAAATTTATATCTTTTGAAAGAGCTTTTTCTACATGAAAATATTTATAGTGTCCTATTCCTGCAATGTTGGAATTATTGTTGTCTTTATTTTTAAAACTAAAGAAAAATTAACATCATATAAAATAAAATAAAATAATTTTTTAAAGTAAAATATTTTAATATTTTATTGTCAAATTACAAATTTTAAAGAAAATCATTAAATAACATAAAATCATCAGCCTTTTAAGTTTTGGATAATAGTAATATTTTAGATTTAAGTAAACTGGAGCTTATTGAGTAAATTCTATTATTAAGATGATTTGTAATTTTTAAAATTAATTCAACATATTTAAAATTAAATCTAGAAATTAAAAATAACAAAATTTATAAAAAAAGTAATACATTGAGAATTAAAAACAAAACCAGTGGAGTTAAATAAAATTAAGTAAAAAAAATAATTGTCGATGTTTAGATATATTGTAATACATAAAGACAATGTGATCACACCCTACAATTATCTATCTAATTATTGTAATGGATTTCTTTTTTCTTTAATTTTTTCCTTTGCATTGCTGTCTACTCTTTTTTTTTTTTTTTTCTGTTTTTCTTTTTCTCTTTCTGATAGTGCTCTAGTCATCTTACCATGAGTTCAAGCCAAAATACTTGATTAACACGGTGATGAATTCTATAATTATAAAATCGATCGAGACAACTTTTTATGAATTCTATATATACAAAGATCGTCAACTGTTGTTGCAGACATAAAAAATGCACTTCAAGTACAAAATATAATAAACAAAATAGCAGTAACTATTACAAGTCAAAGTGCCATAACGCATCCAGATCCAATTCAAGCCTCAATAATGCACAGATAATTATTAACTATGTATTCCCTCCGTCCCATAATATTTATCAATGTAGGTTTTTTTTTTTTACACAAATTACAAAATTTAGTTAATAAATAAATGGAAGAGTTACAATTTTATAAAATTCATCTTATTATCATTAATTTATTTTTAAATTTTATTGTTTATCATTGATATTTTAAGATATATAAATAAGAAAAATACTCATTAATATTGTATTGAAAAATTAAAACAAAAAATATCATAAGACTTATTTTTTCTTAAACGATAAATATCATGATATCAAGACTTTTCTATTAAAGAGGCTCAGGGTGTGCTAATTGCCACTTCCATTCTTGAGTTCGAATTTTTACACAAGGTTTCATATTTCAAATTCAAAAAGGCTCTTGTTTAACCGAGGTGCAACAACTATCTCCTAACTAGCTACTCAAGCTTCTGGTAGAGTTTGTCTTATATTCTACTCATTGAGACCCGTTTTTTTGTTTTGTTTTGTTGCTGTTTTTTTTTTTCTTTTTTAATTTTAGGACAATGCTTTGTAAATGAAGACATAATTTTGTTGTCTTTCATGCCAGAGTTTGAGCAGCAACGAAAACTTACAATGATGGAGGATTTTTGGAGCATGTTTTGCGGAGAATCTGATTGTCCTGGAACCGGAGGAAAGCCACCTTTCTGTTATGATTTCAAGTTTTTGAAAGATCCTTCTACATGCACCAACCAGTTCTTGATCATTTGCTTTGATTTGCTACTACTGATCATGCTGGCATTCATTTTGATCCAGAATTCTTTGTTCAGACCATTTCGGGGTCATCAGTTTGGGGTGGCAAGATTTTCAAACTTGCAGCTAATTTCTGCCATAATCAATGGCTCTTTGGGTTTGTTGCATTTGTGCTTAGGCATTTGGGTTTTAGAGGAGAAGTTAAGGAAGAGTCTCACTCTTATTCCTCTTGATTTGTGGTTGCTCGAACTTTTTCAAGGATTCAGATGGTTGTTAGTAGGCTTGAGTGTAAGTCTTCAGTTGAAACAGCTTCCAAGGTCATGGTTGTGGTTGTTTTCTCTTCTTACATTATTTTTTTCCACTGTTTTCTGTGTTCTATCCACGTCCTATGCAATAAGTAGCAGAGAATTGTCCTTTAAGGAAGCTTTAGGTGTTCTGTCCTTTCCAGGGTCAGTTTTACTACTCTTGTGCACTTATAAAGCGTATAAATGTGAAGACACTGACGGGGAAATTGATGAAGGCCTTTATGACCCTTTAAATGGTCACTTTAATGAAGTTGATCCTGATAACTATGTAACCCCTTTTGCCAAAGCTGGATTCTTTAGTAGGATGTCGTTTTGGTGGTTGAATCCATTGATGAAAAGGGGCAAAGAGAAAACACTTCAGGACAAGGATATCCCAAAGTTGCGTGAATCAGATCGAGCAGAAAGTTGCTATTTGTCATTTTTAGAACAATTGAACAGAGAAAAGGGAAAAGAACCATTATCACAATCATCAGTTTTGTGGACTATTGTTTTGTGCCACAGGAGAGAGATTTTGATGACTGGATTGTTTGCATTGCTCAAGGTACTCACTTTGTCTACTGGTCCTGTACTTCTGAATGCTTTTATATTGGTTTCTGAAGGTAATGAAAGTTTCAAATATGAGGGTTATGTATTGGTCATATCACTTTTCATTATAAAGATCATAGAGTCTCTGTCACAAAGGCAGTGGTATTTCCGCAGTAGGCTTGTTGGGATGAAAGTTAGGTCACTACTTACAGCAGCAATTTATAAAAAACTATTGAGGTTATCTAGTGCAGCTAGATTGACACATGCTGGTGGTGAGATAATGAATTATGTGACTGTGGATGCTTATAGAATTGGAGAATTCCCATATTGGTTTCACCAGTCGTGGACGACAAGCCTTCAAATATGTATTGCATTGTTGATACTTTTTAATGCTATTGGGGTGGCAACAATTGCCTCATTGGTGGTGATAGTTCTCACAGTGCTTTGCAATGCTCCACTGGCAAAGTTGCAGCATAAGTTTCAGAGTGAACTCATGGTGGCACAAGATGAGAGATTGAAGGCCAGTACTGAGGCTCTTACGAATATGAAAGTCCTGAAGCTGTATGCATGGGAAACCCATTTTAAAAATGCTATAGAAAGACTAAGAAATTTGGAACTGAAATTGCTAAGTTCCGTGCAATTGAGAAAGGCATACAACATCTTTCTATTTTGGACCTCACCTATTTTGGTCTCTGCTGCTTCTTTTGGAACATGTTACTTCTTGAACATTCCTTTGCGTGCAAATAACCTTTTCACATTTGTGGCAACTATACGCCTTGTGCAGGAGCCAATTACAGCCATCCCAGATGTTATTGGGGTGGTCATTCAAGCAAAAGTGGCATTTGCCAGGATCGTTAAATTCCTTGAGGCACCTGAATTGCAAAGTGAAAATTTCCGGAATAGAAATTTTGATGAAAGTAATAAAAGCCCAATTTCAATCAAATCTGCTGACTTTTCATGGGAAGGTAATGCATCAAAGTCAACACTGAGGAACATAAACTTGGAGATTAGACACGGGCAAAAGTTGGCTATTTGTGGAGAAGTTGGCTCAGGAAAATCAACCCTCTTAGCTACAATTCTTGGAGAAGTTCCAATGATAAAGGGAACTGTAAGCTTTAATTCCTTTTATGCTCATAGAGTACACTACTAAATATTGGGGTACTTTGTTTTGTTATGTTGATGACATTTCTACTTCATGGCCAATAGTTATATTTTAGCATATATATTCAACTTTCTGCAGTGAAGTTTTCATGTCTGTAATATTTAATAGATGTTTAATTCTCTCTTTCGAATTACAGATTGAAGTTTATGGAAAGTTTGCGTATGTTTCTCAAACAGCATGGATACAGACTGGTACTATACAGGAAAATATTTTGTTTGGATCTGATTTGGATGCTCATAGATATCAAGAAACACTTCGTAGATCTTCGCTACTGAAGGACCTGGAGCTGTTTCCCCATGGAGATCTCACTGAAATAGGTGAGAGGGGAGTTAACTTGAGTGGAGGTCAGAAGCAGCGAATTCAACTTGCTCGTGCACTTTATCAGAATGCTGATGTATATCTCTTGGATGATCCATTTAGTGCTGTTGATGCACATACTGCCACTAATCTGTTTAATGTAATGACATCTTCCTTTCTTCACATATTACATTTATGTTTTATTTGTTATTCTTTATTCAAATTAACATGGTTTTGAAATTTGGCAGGAATACATCATGGATGGTCTTAAAGAGAAAACTGTTTTACTCGTAACTCATCAAGTTGACTTTCTTCCAGCGTTTGATTCTGTTTTGGTGATTCATTAATCTCTGGACAATGTTTATGCCATTGTTCTTCTATTCCATTTTCCCGCATACAACTAATGGTTGTAAATTAGTAATGAATTGGAAGTTACTGATTTCATTTTTGTAATCATTAGGCTCCATATCCTTCTTATTTATCTTGCTTCTACTTGTAGGCTGATGTTCTTTCTTTCTTCATTCACAGTTGATGTCAAATGGGAAAATCCTAGAAGCTGCTCCTTATCATCATTTGTTGTCCTCAAGCCAAGAATTCCAAGATCTTGTTAATGCTCACAAGAAAACTGCCGGTTCTGACAAGCCTATGAATGTTACTTCTTCCAAGAGACGTTCGACATCTGTTAGAGAGATTACACAAGCTTTCAAGGAGAAACATTTAAAAGAAGCAAATGGAGATCAGTTAATAAAGGAAGAAGAGAGAGAGATAGGAGACACAGGGTTGAAGCCTTACATGCAGTATTTGAATCAGACGAAAGGCTACATATACTTCTTTGTGGCTTCTCTTTGTCATCTCTTGTTTGTCATTTGCCAGATATTGCAAAACTCATGGATGGCTGCTAATGTTGACAATTCCCAAGTCAGCACATTGAGGTTGATTGTAGTTTACTTCTTGATCGGGGCTATTTCTACAATATTCTTGTTGATCAGAACTCTACTTATTGTTGCCTTGGGTATTCAATCATCAACAAATTTATTTTTACTGTTAATGAACTCCCTTTTTCGTGCTCCGATGTCCTTTTATGACTCTACACCATTGGGAAGGATACTTAGTAGAGTAAGTATATTAAACAATTTCTTTGCTTGCTATGAATGGTAATGAATGTAATAGTATTTTGATTGTCATTTCCTTGTCTAGGTCTCATCAGATCTAAGCATTATGGATCTTGATGTCCCATTTATCATCGCTTATACTGTGGGAGGTACTACAAACTTCTATTCTAATCTCGCAGTTTTAGCAATTATCACTTGGCAAATCTTGCTTGTCTGTGTACCAATGGTTTACATTACAATACGCTTGCAGGTAACGAACAAATTCTTCTTTGAAAAGTATTGTGATACTAAAATGGTGTCTTCTATTTTGATTAGTATTGAGAAAGCCATCAAATTTAACTAAATAATGCTCATCTTTATCTTTTGGTAACTTTTCAACAATTTTTTAGTAAAATATGTAATATCCATGGTTGGATAATAAACATGGTATATCTTTTTTGAAACCAGAGGTACTATTTTTCCACTGCAAAAGAAGTGATGCGCATGAATGGCACAACAAAATCCATCGTAGCTAATCATGTAGCTGAAACTACTGCTGGAGTTGTGACAATAAGAGCCTTTGAAGAAGAAGATCGTTTCTTTGAGAAGAATCTTGATCTAATTGACATCAATGCTAGTCCTTTCTTCCATAGTTTTGCCTCAAATGAGTGGCTGATCCAAAGATTAGAAATAATTAGTGCAATACTTCTTTCTTCCACAGCACTATGCATGGTTATGCTTCCACCCGGGACTTTCAGCTCTGGTGAGACTTTGGTCATTATTACATGTGAAATATCATGGTTTGGAGCATTCCAATTAACTTCAAATTATTTTCTTTTATCCTCAAAGGGTAGCATTATGTCTCTTGATGCATGTTTCTCAATTTTTAATATCCGTTGTTCTAGGATTCATTGGCATGGCTCTCTCTTATGGTCTTTCACTAAATGCTCAGCTAGTATTTTCAATTCAAAGTCAATGCAATCTTGCAAATTACATAATCTCTGTAGAGAGGCTAAATCAATATATGCATATACCAAGTGAGGCCAAAGAAGTAATTGAAGGAAATCGTCCTCCTTCAAATTGGCCAGTTGCTGGTAAAGTAGAGCTAAATGACTTGAAGGTAATTGGTACTTATTTAAAATGTGAGTCATAATGCTCATAAAAATGGTCATTGAAATGAACTGAATATATAATTTGTATGTTTATACCAAGACAGATACGATACAGGCTCGATGGACCACTTATACTCCATGGAATCACATGCACATTCAAAGCAGGACACAAGATTGGAATTGTTGGAAGGACAGGCAGTGGAAAGTCCACTCTTATCAGTGCTTTATTTCGTCTAGTGGAGCCGGCAGGTGGAAAAATTGTAGTCGATGGTGTAGACATATCTTCTATCGGCCTTCATGATTTGAGGTCACGTTTTGGTGTTATACCTCAGGATCCTACCCTTTTTAATGGGACTGTTAGGTATAATTTGGACCCTTTAGCTCAACACTCTGATCACGAGATATGGGAGGTAAAACCAACTACATTCTGTTTATCTTTGCTTAACATTGCAAATGTAGTCTAATTGTTGCTCAATATGAAGGTTCTTGGGAAGTGTCAGTTGCGAGAAGCCGTCCAAGAGAAACAAGAGGGCCTGAACTCCTCAGGTAAACTTTCATCATCATATGATAACTATGTGACAAGTGCTTCTTTCCTAGTTGTAATAACTAGTAACAAATTGATACACAGTTGTTGAAGATGGATCAAACTGGAGCATGGGACAAAGGCAATTGTTTTGTTTGGGGCGTGCTCTTTTAAGGAGAAGTAGGATATTGGTGCTGGATGAAGCAACTGCATCAATTGACAATGCAACTGATTTGATTCTGCAGAAAACCATTAGGACTGAGTTTGCAGATTGCACAGTGATCACAGTAGCACACAGGATACCAACCGTGATGGATTGCACTATGGTTCTCTCAATCAGCGATGGTAAATTGCATAGACAACCCCTTTATCTCATGCAACAAACCGTTTTTTGACTAATTAGACTAATTCATAACTCTATTTCCACTTTCTTATGTTGACGTCAAAGTATCCTTTCCTGAGTATGAAGGCAAGTTAAGAGTGAACATAGGGGTGTTCATAAGTTCCTAAATAGAATTCTACTCATACCACTTGGTTTGACACACACCATGCTCAGGCATGTGTTGTTGGGCATGGGTTTTAGTTGCATTCATTTAGTTAAAGGGTAATGTAATAAACAGTAAGGTAGTTGATTTAGTGATAACTTATAAAATATGGGATACTTGATTTTTACACTTGAATTTTTATTAGAATAATGTGAAGAATATTTTTTATCATTCTCTTCTTTTCCTCAGGAAAGTTGGTGGAGTATGATGAACCAACGAGCTTGATGAAGAAAGAAGGATCGCTATTCAAGCAGCTTGTCAAGGAGTACTGGTCTCATTTTCAATCTGCAGAATCACATTGATAATGCAAAATATTTTGTTTTTGTTGCTGTTTTATGACAACGTTGTTGTCTATCTTTCTTTGATATTAGCATAAAAAATGAGTCAACAAAGTTGTGCGTGGAATAAGAAAATGTTAAGAACCTTGCGAGTTACGTTTCAAAACAGAATATAAACTAGACCTTGATTTATGCGTTTTACTTGCTTTAAATACAATACTAAATTTAGAGCAAAACTCCATGTAATTTCTTCAAGATTAATATGACACCCCTTCTGTTTTAACGCCTACAAGAATATATACAGACAGGGTATGTGAAATTTGAAGAAACTTCTAGGAATATGTTATTAATAGTCTCCATCACTAAACAAATCATATATCTCTCAATAATATTAAATTATCTACTTTTTATCTCTTTGGGATTAACTCAACCTAAAAGATCAGGACGTAATTCAACTCTTAAAGTTAGTTCAAAGAGTAAGAATGCTCATCTTATATACTCATATATACTATCTTTAGCTAATATGAAACTTCGATTTTTTTTAATTATTTTTTATTTGTTTAACCTTAAAAATAAATCTATACTACAATTTAAAATATCTATTATAAATATAAAATATAATTCTATGCATTAAAAATAATTATTTATTTTAATTTTTAAATATAATATACTAATATTTCATATTTCTTTTTGATATAAAAATCAAAGTGAGACATTCTGTAAACATGAACACCAACTAAAATTATTTTTAAATAAAATTATAATTTAATCACTTGTAGAAATATATACACACATTCATCTTCTCATGAAATACTTATAAATAATTAATGACAAAACTCAAAAAAATGAAATTGGTCGATATATATATATATATATATATATATATATATATATATATATATATATATATATTAACATGAAAATTAAGTTTAATTAAATTTATTCATTTGATATAATTTTAATTAAATATTAAAAAAATTAAGATCAACTATATTTGATTTACAATACTTAACTTTAATAAATAAATACTAGGTTGAAAAGAATTTTGTGTAATATTATACAAATCAATTAATCAACTTAGTTACTATGACATAATACGTTCTCCAGTTATAAAGAGATTGAGTTGGAGCAAGCATTCAAGAACACGTAAGACACCACAAAGTTTTAAACATCATTATTGAAAGAAAATAGTACCACAAACTTCCAAAAAAAGCCGTGACAAATTCAGATTGTTTTCCAGTGCCAGAACCTTGCATTGACAAAAAGTTTATTGTCACGCTCTAAAGAAAATAGTACCATAAACTTCCAAAAAAGCTGTGACAAATTTAGATTGTCTGCCAGTGCAGAACTTTTGCATTGATGTACAAAAAGTTTAATGTCACGCTCTAGTTGTTCATATATATACTATGTATAAGTACATACTAAAAAAATAGTCATAATCTATATGATACAAGATGCACAGTTAACCATTACTTTTTGTTTTTAAATCTGCCGTTTGTCCTTGGATCATCTGTTGCGATCCCCTGACCATTCCGTGAAAACATAGTATGTTTTAAAATAGTTTTTTATTTATTGAATAACAATATCAACTAACAGTTTATTGATATGAGTTCAAACTTCTTGTATGATTGGTATTAAATTTTTTTATACTATTAAACAAATAAAAATGAATCTAACTAATTAAGCTAAAATAGATTTTTGGTCCATTATCTATATCTTAGGTTTCAGTTTGATCTCCTATAAGTTTGAAAATTTTTATTATGGTATCTTATAGTATTTTTGTAAGATGAAATTAGTTTTTTTTGTCACTAATGTTGTGAATTTTTGCAAACTCCACAATTTTATCAGTTTTTCACGTGTCAATAAATTGACCAAATTAATATGATATAAACTAGCTACTAGAAAGATCAATTTGGTGTAATGAAAAAACTTCAAAGAACCAAAGTAAAAAAATTTAAACATAAAATACCAAACTGAAATATAAAAATTAATGTAAATAAATGATTAAAAATTTATTTTAGCCATCTAAATATGACTTTTAAAGCAGTTAAATAAAGTCAATAATATTATCATATGTGACCGAATAATAATTATAATTTTAAAAATATTATATATAAATAATTTTAAGAGAATTAACTACATAAATAAAAAATTGTAAAATTTAATTAATATTATAATTTTTGCAATTTGTAAAAATTAGAAAAATAAAGTCAAAGTTACTTTTTAGTAAACTATAGCTTTATCTGTTGTCCTATTATATTTTTAATTTACTGTGATAACCTATCATATCTTTTTGCCACCAAATGAATCCTAAAATTCATCTCAAGGAAACTATATATTTTTATGAGTTGTTATAGCGTAAAAATGTTTTTACTAACAGTAATGCTAATTAAATTGTATTTAGAATTTCCCCCTTTTTCGTTCTATTTACCACATCATTATTTTTAATTAGGTTCCCCATTAACTATCACGCTTAAAGTAATTAATGATGTAACAACAAGACACTTGCTATATAGACTATTAGTGCTGGACTGGTTAAACTCTCAGACAAGTTTTTCTTTTGAATTATTAAAATATACTTAACTTTTAGCCTTATATTAACAAGAATAACATTTTCTACTTGTTAATTCATGAATTTTACACTTGATAAGCCCAGAGCCTTACTGTAAAGAAATAAATTCGATACTAAAAATTATTTTTTATCAGTAAAAATTAAAGATAATATTAAAAAAATTATATTAACTCACATATCTTATATCTTATATCTTATTCAACTAAGTTAGAAACAATAACTTTACAGAATGATACAATGAAACATGTCTGTCATTCATTAGGTTTTACTATGGCGCGTTTAATTGTTTGATGCATTCGCTTAAAAAAGAATTATTTGATGCATTGGACAAGTATGAATTCCACGTTCATGATGATAGGGTTAGTTACACCTACATTAAACACTTGTTTGTACGTACTTTGTCCCTCACATTTTCATTCAATTGACGGTGTACTGCAGAAAGACCCAGGTTTTAGCTTGCTTTGTAGTCAAGGGAAATAATTCAATTTGTACCAAATGAATTTAATTTCAACCACACCGAACCAGCTGCAAATTAACTCGAGAGTTATTAACGCACACACCATGTGCACCTGGGATGGCGTCATAAATTCATCTCAGTACAACTTATTTGTTCTTATTCAGACCTCAATAACGACCAAGCTGATATCACTTGGCATTTTCAGATTCTTCCCCTCCCTTTTCTCAATTTTATTTTGATGTTTACATAACTTTCATGTTCAATAACCAAGCTCTTATTGCACATTTTTTACTGAAATTATTTAGAAATTTAAGTAAAATACATTGATCATAGATATTGTCAAATAATAAAAAAAATATTTACATGTGATATCTAAAATAATTTTTAATTAGTTAATAATAGTATAAATACAAAATAACACATGAAAAATAAACTCAATATTAATTTTATCTTATTTAATGTTATTATTCTTAAAACACCATTTATTTAATTCTATAACAAGTTTTAATGAAAAACATTTTAAGAATATATATTTTTTATTGAGATAAGAAAATTTAAATGATGTCAACTAATTTTTTTAATAATTAGTGTGAATTTTTTTTTGCTTATACATGGAGTATCCCTTCATTCCAAAAAATCAATAAATAGATAAAAAAATAATAATAATATAAAATTAATCTTATAAAATAAATGAAAGAGAATAATATTAATATTATATTAAAAACTAAAATAATATTTAATAGAGATATCCGTGACAGTGACAAGGAGCAATTAATGTTACATTAAAATATCAAATGTAATACTTATTTTGGGATAATTTTTTTTTTATCAGAGGTGACAGTTATTTTGGAGGATGAATTACATCTAAGTTAAACTCTTTATTATTTAGTAAGGACTTCACCTCTCCAAAGACAAAATAATAATAAAAAAAAAACCATTCAATGCAGCTCATAACAAATAAACTCTAATACAACACATTCAAATACTCATGCACCGTTTCTTTTCATTCATCCAATTCCTTCCGAACTCCTCAAGCCTCACATATTGACTTGTAGCTAATACCAAAGAAAGATGGATAACAATGTCGACAAAAGAAAATAAACATTTTGCAGTATCAATGTGATTCTGCAGATTGAAAATGAGACCAGTATTCATTAACAAGCTGATTGAATAGCGATCCTTCTTTCTTCATCAGGCACATTGGATCATCATACTCCACCAATTTTCCTGTCAATACAAGTATCCCTTTGAAGAAAACAAGTAATAGTAAAAAAATATTCTTCACCTTTATTCTAATAAAAATTCAACAGTGAAAATCAAGTACCCAATATTTTACAAGTTATCACTAAATCAACTAATTGTCTATTATAATACCCTTTAACCAGGTGAATGCAATTAAATCCTCTGCTAAACAACATAACATGCCTATCTATGGGGTGTGTCAAACCCAGTGGTATAGGTAGAATAGTTTAACATAACCATAAGAAAATGGAATTAGAGTTATGAATTAGCCCGAAAAAGGTTTGTTGAATGACATAAAGGAGTCGGAAATATGCATTTTTACCATCTCTGATTGAAAGAACCATAGTGCAATCCATCACGGTTGGTATCCTGTGTGCTACTGTGATCACTGTACAATCTGCAAACTCAGTCCTAATGGTCTTCTGCAGAATCAAATCAGTTGCATTGTCAATTGATGCAGTTGCTTCATCCAGCACCAATATCCTACTTCTCCTTAAAAGAACACGCCCCAAACAAAATAATTGCCTTTGTCCCATGCTCCAGTTTGATCCATCTTCAACAACTGTGTAACAACATATTACTAGTTTTTTATCAACTAGGAAAAAAGTACTTGTGACATATAGTTACCATAATGATGAAAGTGTACCTGGGGAGTTCAGGCCCTCTTCTTTCTCTTGGACAGCTTCTCGCAACTGACACTTCCCAAGAACCTTCACATTGAGCAACAATTAGGCTACATTTGCAATGTTAATCAAAGATAAGAAGAATGTAGTTGGCTTTACCTCCCATATCTCGTGATCAGAGTGTTGAGATAAAGGGTCCAAATTATATCTAACAGTCCCATTAAAAAGGGTAGGATCCTGAGGTATAACACCAAAACGTGACCTCAAATCATGAAGACCAATGGAAGATATATCTACGCCATCGACTACAATTTTTCCACCTGCTGGCTCCACAAGACGAAATAAAGCGCCTATAAGAGTGGACTTCCCACTGCCTGTCCTGCCAACAATTCCAATCTTGTGCCCTGCTTTGAATGTGCATGTGATTCCATGAAGTACAAGTGGTCCATCAGGCCTGTATCGTATCTGTCTTGGTATAAACAAGCAAATTATCCATTTCATTTCAATGACTATTTTTATGAACGTTATGATTCCCAATTTAAATAAATACCCATTACCTGCAAGTCATTTAGTTCTACTTTACCAGCAACTGGCCAATTCGAGGGAGGACGATTTCCTTCTATTACTTCTTGGGCCTCACCAGGTGTATGCATATATTGATTTAGCCTCTCTACAGATATTATGTAATTTTCTAGACTGCATTGGCTTTGAATTAAAAATTGTAAGGAAGCATTTAGTGTAAAGCCATAAGAGAGAGACAAGCCAAGAAATCCTGAAAAGAATATTACTGAAATTAAGAAACTTGCATCAAAAGAGATAATGTTACTTTTTGAGGATAAAAAGAATAGAATATGAAGATCATTGTAATACTCAAAGGCATGGCATTTTACATGAAACAATGACCAAAGTCTTACCAGAGCTGAAAGTCTCTGGTGGAAGCATAACCATGCATAGCGCTGCGGAGGAAAGCAGTACTGCACTAACTATTTCTAATCTTTGGATCAGCCACTCATTTGAGCTAAAACTATGGAAGAAAGGACTAGCATTGCTGTCAATTAGATCAAGATTCTTCTCAAAGAAACGATCTTCTTCTTCAAAGGCTCTTATTGTCACAACTCCAGCAGTAGTTTCAGCTATATGATTAGCTACAAAGGATTTTGTTGTGCCATTCACGCGCATCACTTCTTTTGCAGTGGAAAAGTAGTATCTCTAGTTTCCAAAACAAATACCTTATTTACTCTCCAACCATGAATATTTTGAATTCTATTAAGAAATTATTAAAAAGTTGCCTAAAGATAAAAGCTGAAGGACAATGAGCATTATTTAGTTAAATTTGATGGTTTTCTCAATGCTAACTAATCAAAATAGAAGACATAATTTCAGTATCAAAATATTTTCAAATATGAATTTGTTCATTACCTGCAGGCGAATTGAAAGATATACCATTGGTATGGCGATAACCAAGACTTGCCAAGAAATAATAGCTAGGACTGTCAGATTAGAATAGAAGTATATAACACCTACCACAGTGAAACTGAGAATAAAGGGTATATCAAGATCCACAATGCTTAGATCTGATGAGACCTAGACAAGGAAATGAGAGTCAAAATACTATTACTTCCATTACAATTCTGAGCGAGGAAAAAATTGTTTAATATACTTACTCTACTAAGTATCCTTCCCAATGGTGTAGAGTCATAAAAGGACATTGGTGCACGAAAAAGGGAGTTCATTAACTGAAAAAATAAATATGTTGATGACTGAATACCCATGTAAACTACAAGTAGAGTTCTGGTCAACAAGAAAATTGTAGAAATAGCCCCAATTAAGAAGTAAACTACAATCAACCGCAAAGTGCTGACTTGGAAATTGTCAACATTAGCAGCCATCCATGAGTTTTGCAATATCTGGCAAATGACAAACATGAGGTGACTAAGAGAAGCCAAAAAAAAGTATATGTATCCTTTCGTTTGGTTCAAATACTGTAAGTAAGGCTTCAACCCTGTGTCTCCTATCTCTCTCTCTTCTCTCTTTATCAACTGATTCCCATTTGTGGCTTTGAAGTTCTCCACAAAAGCTTGTGTAATCTCTCTGGCAGAAGTTGAGTGTCTCTGGGTAGAAGTAACATGCATAGGCTTGTCAGAACCTGCAGTTTCCTTGTGAGCATTAACAAGATCTTGGAATTCTTGGTTTGAGGACAACAAATGATGATATGGAGAAGCTTCAAGGATTTCCCCATTTGACATCAACTGTGAATGAAGAAAAAATAACTTCAGCCTAATGATTACAAAGATGAAGTCAGTAACTTCCAATTCATTACTAATTTAGAATCACTATTTATATTTTCAGGAAATGGATAAAAGAAGAATAATGGCATAACCATTGTCCTGAGATTAATGAATTTACCAAAACAGAATCAAATGCTGGTAGAAAGTCAACTTGATGAGTTACAAGTAAAACAGTTTTCTCTTTAAGACCATCCATGATGTATTCCTGCCAAGTTTCAAAACCATGTTGGAGTAAAGAATGACACAAAAGCACAATTATAGTATGTGAGGAAAGGAAGATGCCATTACATTAAACAAATTTGTTGCAGTATGTGCATCAACAGCACTGAATGGATCATCCAGCAGATATACATCAGCATTCTGATAAAGTGCACGTGCAAGTTGAATTCGCTGCTTCTGACCTCCACTCAAGTTAACTCCCCTCTCACCTATTTCAGTGAGATCTCCATGGGGAAACAGCTCGAGGTCCTTCAATAGTGAAGATCTACGAAGTGTTTCTTGATATCTATGAGCATCCAAATCAGATCCAAATAAAATATTTTCCCGTATAGTACCTGTTTGTATCCATGGTGTTTGAGAAACATATGAAAACTTTCCATAAACTTCAATCTGTAATTCAATAGAGAATTAAACACCTATTAATATTACAGATAAAATAAAGGACAGGAAAAAGTACTCACTATAGTTGAAGTCAAGTGCTAAATATAACTATTGACTATAAAGTAGAAAGGTCGTTAAGATTGTAACCAATTAATTAGAGTACCCCGATATTTAGTAGTGTTTTCTATCAGCCTAAATTTATGAACTTAAGAGGAATAAAAGCTTACCGTTCCTTTTGTCATAGGAACTTCTCCAAGAATTGTAGCTAAGAGGGTTGATTTGCCTGAGCCAACTTCTCCACAAATTGCCAACTTTTGACCATGTCTGATCTCCAAGTTTATGTGCCTCAGTGTTGCCTTTGATACATTACCTTCCCATGAACAGTCAGCAGATTTGATTGAAATTGGGCCTCTAATACTATCATCAAAAGACCTATTTCTGAAATTTGCACTATGCAATTCAGATGCCTCAAGGAATTTAACAATCCGGGCAAAAGCCACTTTTGCTTGAATGACCACCCCAACAACATCTGGGATGGCTGTAATTGGTTCTTGCACAAGGCGCAAAGTTGCCACAAAAGTGAAAACATTATTTGCATGTAAAGGAATTTTCAAGAAGTAGCATGCCCCAAAAGAAGCAGCAGAGACCAAAACAGGTGAGGTCCAAAATAGAAAGATATTATATGCCTTTCTCACTTGCACGGCACCTAACAATTTTAGTTCCAAAATTCTTAGTATTTCTATAGCATTTTTAAAATGGGTTTCCCATGCATATAACTTCAGCACTTTCATATTCACAAGAGCCTCAGAAGTGGCCTTCAGTCTCTTATCTTGTGCCACCATGAGTTCGCTCTGAAACTTGTGCTGCAACTTTGCTAGTGGAGTATTGCAAAGCACAGTGAGAACTATCACCACCAATGAGGCAATTGTTGCTAGGCCAATAGCATGAAAAAGTATTACTAATGCAATACAGAGTTGGAGGCTTGTTGTCCACGTCTGATGAAACCAAAATGGGAATTCTCCAATTCTATAAGAATCCACAGTCACATAATTCATTACCTCACCACCAGAGTGATTCAATCTAGCTGAACTCGATAACCTCAATAATTTTTTATAAATAGCTGCTGTAAGTACTGACCTAACTTTCATCCCAACAAGCCTAGTGCGGAAATACCACTGCCTTTGTGATAGGGACTCTATGATCTTTATAACGAAAAGTGATACCACCAATACATAACCCTCGTATTTGAAACTTCCATTACCCTCAGAAACCAATATAAAAGCATTCAGAAGTACAGGGCCAGTAGATAAGGTGAGTACCTTGAGTAATGCAAACAATCCTGACATCAAAATCTCTCTCTTGTGGCACAAAATTAAAGTCCACAAAACTAACGACTGTGAAAATTTTTCTTTTCCTTTTTGTCTGCTCAATTGTTCTACAAACGATAAATAGCAACTTCCTGCTCGATCTGATTCTCTTAACTTTGGAATATCCTCATCCTGAAGTGTTTTCTCTTGACCCCTTTTCATCAATGGATTCAACCACCAAAAAGACATCCTACTAAGGAACCCTGCATTGGCAAATGGAGTTAAATAGTTATCAGGATCAACTTCATTAAAGTGGTCATTTAAAGGGTCATAAAGGCCTTCATCAATATCTCTATCAGTGTCTTCACATTTATACACTTTATAAGTGCACAAGAGTAGTAAAACTGCTCCTGTAAAAGACAGAACATGTAAAGCTGCCTTGAAGGACAATTCTCTGCTGCTAATTGCATAAGACATGGATGAAACACATAAAATAGTGGAAACAAATACTGTAAGAAGTGAAAACAACCACAACGACGATCTTGAAAGTTGTTTCAACTGAAGACTTACACTTAAGCCAACTAAGAACCATCTGAATCCATGAAAAAGTTCTAGCACCCACCCATTAAGTGGAAAAAGAGTGTAGCTCTTCCTTATGTTCTCTAAAACCCAAATGGCTAAGCACAAATGCAACAACCCCAGAGAGCCATTGGTAACGGCAGAAATTAGCTGCAAGTTTGAATATCTTTCCACGCAAAACTGACCACGAAATGGTCTGAACAAAGACTTCTGGATCAAAATGAATCCCAACATGACCAGTAGTAGCACATCAACGCAAATGATCAAGAACTGGTTAATGCATGTAGAAGGATCTTTCAAAAACTTTAAATCATGGCAAAAAGTCTTTCCCCGGGTCCCAGGACAATCACGATCCCCACAAAACATGCTCCAAAAATCCTCCATCATTCTAAGTTCTCTTTGCTGCTCAAACTCTGAAATGAATGACGATAAAATTATCTCTTAAATTATTATTAAAACTTTGTCCTAAAAGTTAAAAAATAAATTGAATACAAGAGGGGTCATCAATAAGCAGAATAAGCAACGCATTTGTTCATCAAAGACCAACTACACCAAAACAATAACAACAAAAACAAATCCTTGTCTCAATAGGTAGAGTTAATTTGTTCCATGAATCACATACATGACGCCATTTGACTCAGTTAACAACAACAAGCCAAGCTTGAATAAGTTTGCTGTTTTTAAGTTCACTTGTACATTTGAAAAAATTATTTTTTAAGAACTATATGCTAAACCAAATAGCTTATTTTAACCTCACATAACAGTTATCTTCTGAAAAATCAGTTGTTGCATGTGCACCAGCCAAAATGAGGAGCTGCAGCGAACTTTAAATGGCAACAAATAAATGCATCTATGCAAGAAGAATAAGTTTGAGCTTTATCACTCAAGGGTATTTCATATGCTGATTGATACCCTGAAAAACATTTGGTCGATAAAGAAGAGAGTACGACAGCAATTAGAAGAGATAGATATAAAAGAAGAGTGTGAATTAAAAAGTACAAAGAGCCCTTCATATTGTTGAATGTTCTACTGGTACACCTGTGTTAGAATGTGATTTGGTGGAGCATGCTAAACAAATCACAAAGATATTTTTTTATGAACCGGGTAAAATGCGAGTATTTAATGAATTTGTATATCCTAGACAATTGCAACTACTTACTCAGAAGTTAAACTATTGTTAAAACAATCTCATGTAAATTCATCCGCATGTTTAAACTTATAAAAGGTAATTTTTAAATAAATACTTTCTAAAAAAGTATTTTTTTAAAGTTAAAACAATTTAGACAATCACATTAGAAAAACAAAAATCAGCTTATTAAATAAGCTTAAACAAACCAATCCAGAACAAAACATTGTACTAATAAGCATGGAAAGTAAACTAGCAGAATGAGACAAACATGTAATAATGATAATAAAAAAAATAAAAAAAAGGCTATAGCAGTGAACCCCAATGAATGAATGAAGGATGGTGGAATGCCAACTCACTAGTTTTTATGCATTTACCTTCAGACGTGGTTTTCTCTCATCATAGTAAAAGTGAAAGGTTGTTGTCCGTCGTTACTGGAAACAAACTTGGCTGTCAAAAATTGAAGTTTTCTTCTTCTTTCTCTTGTCGTTGTTGGAAGACAACGTTGTGGGATGTGAAATGATTACTTGGACACAAGAAGAGTGAAGAGTTGAACGATAATGGTTGCCAGATACATGGAAACTGTAGGACAATGTTGTTATTGGTTGCATGGTCTCGCGTGTTTAATTTTTAATGGACGTATACTCGAAGAATTTAATGATGAGTACTGGTTAGTGTGTGAATAATTATGTTTAGTTGGAGACTCACAGCACATAGATATCTTGGTAAGTGTATTAAACCTATTTCCCACCTCGTGGATCATATGGGAACATTTTAATTATTTAATAAAGGCCGAGGCTAGGGTGGACCACTTTGATAAGTGGTTCACTATGGACCAATATTTTCAACCGTTAGATTAATCTGTTATCGTAGGTTTGCACATACTGGATTCCCCCACCATCCTTCCTGCAATTGTTTGTTTCTTTTGTTGGAGAATGCGTTGGAATCAGTTAGCTTCGAAGTGTTGAGGAAAGAAGGAGAAAAAACTTATACATCGTTGCCAGAAATTGTTGTCACGGGCAGCGAACAGTGGTACAGTTATTAATTGTGAAAATGAATAATAATAATAATAATAATAATAATAATAATAATAATAATAATAATAATAATAATAATAATAATAATAATAATAATAATTGTTATTATTATTATAGATTATATTTAAGTACTATTGGTTCTGTAAAAGTATAAAATAATAAATTATAGTCAACTTAATTACTTTCAAACAGATTTATATCTTTTGAAAGAATTTTTTCTACATATGGAAATATTTAGTGTCCTATTCCTGCAATGTTGGAATTATTATTGTCTTTATTTTTAAAACTATAGAAAAATTAACATCATATATAATAAAATAAAATAAATTTTTAAAGTAAAATATTTTAATAATTTATTGTCAAATTACAAATTTTAAAGAAAATGATTATTAACATAAAATAATCAGACTTTCATGTTTTGGAGAATAGTAATATTTTAGATTTAAGTAAACTAGACCTTATTGAGCAAATTCTATTATTAAGATGATTTTTAATTTTTTAAATTAATTCAACATATTTAAAATTAAATCTTGAAATTAAAAATTACAATTTATTAAAAAAAAGTAATACATTGAAAATTAAAAACAAAACCATTGGAGTTAAACAAAAATGAACTAAAAAATAACAATAGTCGATGTTTAGATATATTGTAATAAATAAAGACAATGTCAAGAGGTTTAGAATAACTTAGGGATCCTGTAATTATTTATATAATTATTATTATAATAGATTTTTTTTTTCTTTTTTTACCTTTGCATTGCGGTCTACTCTTTCCTTTTTTCTGTTTTTCTTTTTCTCTTTCTGATAGTGCTCTAGTCATCTTACCATGAGTTCAAGCCAAAATACGAGAGAACTATTTATAATATATATATATATATATATATATATATATTACAAGTCAAAGTGCCATAATGCATCCAGATCCAATTCAAGCCTCGATAATGCACCGATAATTATTAACTATGTATTCCCTCCGTCCCATAATATTTATCGATATAGTTTTTTTTTTTACACAAATTACAAAAACTAGTTCATAAATAAATGGAAGTGTTACAATTTTACAAAATTATCTTATTATCATTAATTTATTTTTAGATTTTATTGTTTATTATTAATATTTTAATAGCTATAAATAAAAAATTACTCATTAATATTACATTGAAAAATTAAAACAATAAATATTATGAGACAGAGAGTACATGATAATCGAAATGAATTAGCAGATAACAGGGAGAATAAATTTGACCCAGTTTAGTAATTGTTGGACTTGCATGTGTCCGAAAAATGAGTGTGTGGAGTGTAAGGTCACATGCATGAACTTTAAAGTCCTTCTTCAGGTCAGTGAGGTCAAAAGATTCAAACCGTGAATCATGAAAAACTCACTAGCTAATTAGATATATACCACGGTTTAACGAGCTTTACTGACTCAAGTGTAAAACAAAATAATCAGAAATTACATTATAATGCAAGAACCCTTCAATCAAAATCTTTGAAAGTTTTGTAAGCTTAGACTACACAGCAGTTTCATGAGCATATTAATTACGTTAATTAAAGCACATGTTTGTTGTGGATATTAATTACAATTGCACTTGTGATAGATCGATCTAGAATATAGCTTAATATTTGTGTTCCACTGAACTAAGTAAGATCGATCTAAAATAATTGAAGCTCTAGCTAGCTAACATGAGAAAGATGATGTCAAGGGATAAACTGTAGATAACCTTCATCTTTTACATCATTGTCTGAGTTCGGATTCCTTTTTTGTTTTGTAAAACATAGAAATACACTAAAAAAAAGTTTAATGTGTTTTGAAAACTTCTTCACAAATTGCATATTTTGAAAAATGCATAATCTTTTGTTGGAGGTAATTAAGGTGAGTTTTAATAGCTAACAGCTCTTTTTTGTTAATTAAAAATGTTTCTTCTCCTTAAAACTTAAAAAGATTAAAAACAACTTATAAGCAAAGTTTAGACAAGAGGGAAGGTCACAAATTTTATATTAGTTCATCTTAACCTAAAACAACGTCCCCCTTAACAACCTACTATGATTTATTTTTTTTACCAACTAATAAAATGATTGCAAGTATTACTTATATATACAAGTCTCTTAAGGATGAAATCACAAGTTTTCTTTCTTGCTTCTCAAAGCAACTTACCTAAGTATCGTTTTCACACAAGTCTCACTCAAACTCAAGTATTCTATAAAATACAGCCTCTTCAGGCTTCCAACAATTTCACTAAGAAAGAGCTCATGGGTAAATCCAACTTATTAGTAACTAACAGAAGGATATACAAATTTAGAGCGCACTAGCGCAGTCTTTTCTTTTCACTCGAAAACACAAAAAAAAAAATAAAAAAATAGAGGAAATAAAAAATAATTTAGCCAAATAATTTAATTTAACATTACAGAAACACACTTCACATCCTACATCTGGTCACACTTTCTTAACTTATTGCTATAGCAAAAAAAGAGAGACATCAATACTTGAATTAAAAACATAGCCATATCTACAGCATCAATGTGATTCTGCACACTGAAAATGAGAGTAGTATTCATTGACAAGCTGCCTGAATAGTGATCCTTCTTTCTTCATCAAGCTCATTGGTTCATCATATTCCGCCAAATTCCCTGTTAATACAATATCCTTTTCTTTGAAGAAAAAATTGTAAATGATAAAAATAATCTTCAACTACTTTATTTTTTTTTATCAAGTTTGAAAATCAAGTAGCCTATATTTTACATCTTATCCTTTATGTGCCATGGAAGTGCAAATGTTGAATCAATTACCCTTTGTTTATCATATTACCCTCTAAGTGAATGCAACCAGACCCTTTGCTCAATAACAACCCTATGTGTGGTGACAGTCAAATATAGTACTATAGGTAGAAATCTAGTGGCTAACACATATCAAGCCCATTATTTGCACTCTTAATTGTTTCATTTTCAGAAAAAGGAATATTTTGACATCAACATTAGAAAAATGGAAATAGAGTTATGGACTAGTCTTAATTAAAATTTGTTAAATGGTATAAAATGGAAGTTAATATACAACCTACCTTCACTGATTGAAAGAACCATTGTACAATCCATCACAGTAGGTATCCTGTGAGCCACTGTGATCACGGTACAATCTGCAAACTCAGTTCTAATGGTTTTCTGCAGAATCATGTCAGTTGCATTATCGATTGATGCAGTTGCTTCATCCAACACCAATATTTTGCTTCTCCGCAACATGGCACGCCCCAAACAGAACAGCTGTCTTTGTCCCATGCTCCAGTTTGATCCCTCTCCAACAACTAGGTAACAATTTCGTACGAATCATTACTAACATGGGAAGAAGTGCTTACATTATATATAGTTAAAATAGTGAAAGTTGAAAGTGCACCTGAGGAGTTTAAGCCCTCTTCTTTCTCTTGAACCACTTCTTGCAATTGACACTTGCCAAGAACCTGAGTTTATATTAAGCAAGAATTAGTCCATATTTGCTCTGAATAGCAAAGAAAAGCAGAGTGTAGCTCTAGTAGGTGTTACCTCCCATATCTCTTGATCAGAATGTTGAGATAAAGGGTCCAAATTATATCTAACAGTCCCATTGAAAAGAGTAGGATCCTGAGGTATAATACATAAACGTGACCTCAAATCTTGAAGGCCAATAGAAGAAATGTTTATGCCATCAACAACGATTTTTCCGCTTGCTGGCTCCATGAGACGAAATAAAGCACTGATCAGAGTAGACTTCCCACTGCCTGTCCTGCCAACAATACCAATCTTGTGCCCTCCTTCAAATGTGCAAGTGATGCCATGGAGTACAAGTGGCCCTTCAGGCCTATATCTTATCTGTTTTGGTATAGACCACAAAATTATGCATTTCATTTGAACTCCCATGCTTTTTAATATTATATATGTTGCAAATTTTAAAGTATGCAATTAGACAAATACCTGCAGATCATTTATTTCTACTTTGCCTGCATCTGGCCAATTCAAAGGAGGACGATTTCCTTCTATTACTTCTTCTGCCTCACTTGGTATATGCATATATTGATTTATCCTTTCTACAGATATTATGTAATTTGCTATATTGCATTGACTTTGAATTAAAAATACCAAGGCTGCATTTAGTGAAAAACCATAAGAGAGAGCCATGCCAATGAACCCTGGAAAAAAGGATATCGAAATTAAGAAGCTTGCATCAAGAAAGATATTGATACTTTCTGAGGATAAAATCAAATAATTTCAAGATAATTTATATACTCAAGTAATGACATTTTATCAGAGGTAACAATGACTGAAATCCTACCAGGGGCGAAAGTTCCAGGTGGAAGCATAACCATACAAAGTGCTGCGAAGGAAAGAACTACTGCAGAGACCATTTCTAAGTGTAGGATCAACCATTCATTTGAAGAAAAACTATGGAAGAAAGCACTAGCATTGATATCAATTAGATCAAGATTCTTCTCAAAGAAACGACCTTCATCCTCAAAAGCCCTTATTGTCACAACTCCAGCAACAGTTTCAGAAACATGATTAGCTACAAAGGATTTTGTTGTGCCATTCATCCGCATCACTTCTTTAGCAGAGGCAAAAAAGCATTTCTATTTAAAAACAAAAAGAACAAATCTTTACTTTTCTTACTTTCCAACTGAGGATTTTGAAAGGCTGAAGAAGGGTTAAAACATTTTAGTCTCCCATACCCCCATGCCCCTCCTTTTATAGAAAAATGAGGATTTTGTAGTTAAGTTTAATATGTGTCAATAGAAATAAAAAATAAAGAAAACACCATTTCACTATTACAGTAAATTTCAAAGAAGAATCTTTTAATTACCTGCAAGTGAATCGCTATGTACACCATTGGTATAGAGACAACCAAGACTTGCCAAGTGACAATTGCTAAAACTATAATATTAGAACAACAAATTATAGGTCCTCCCACAGCAAAACCAAGGTAGAAGGGCATATCGACATCCACGATGCTCATATCTGATGAGACCTAGACAAGGAAATGAGAATCAAAATATTGTTAATTTTTTTACCTTCATTACATCTCATTTCAAGGAAAGAAATTGTTTACTATGCTTACCCTAGTAAGTATCCTTCCCAATGGTGTAGAGTCATAAAATGACATGGGTGCACAAAAAAGGGAATCCATTAACTGTGAAAATAATTTTTTTGATGATTTCATACCCAAAGCAACTGTAGCTAGACATCTGATCAACAAGAAAATAGTTGAAATAACTCCAATCAAGAAGTAAACAACAACCAATTGTAATGTGCTGACATAGGGATTGTCAACATTAGCCGCCATCCATGAGTTTTGCAATATCTGGCAAATAACAAAGACAGTGTAACAAAGGGTAACCATACAAAAGTATATATAGCTTTTCCTCTGATTGAGATACTGTAGGTAAGGCTTCAACCCTGTGTCTCCTTTCTCTCTCTCTTCTTGTTTAATTAATTGATTTCCATTTGTTGCTTTACACTGCCTCTCCATGAAAACTTGTGTAATCTCTCTAGCAGAAGTTAAATGTCTCTGTGAAGATGTAGCATTCACAAACTGATTAGAATTAGAAGTCTCCTTGTGAGCATTGACAAGGTCCTGGAATTCTTGGCTTGAGCTCAGAAGTTGGTGATAAGGAGCATCTTGTAGGATTTCCCCTTTTGACATTAACTATAATGAAAATATTTGAGTCAGCAAGTTAAAGTTGGAATTCATGACTGAATAATATCAGAACAATAATTTAGTACCCACTCAGCAACATTAAAATTAAGTAGCAAAAACTACTATACCAGAGAAACAAACCCAAATGTCAACTTCGACTGTCAAAACACTCCATTTCTTGCTGAATTGAGGAGCCTTGTTATTATTCATTGTGGGAAATTTAACGTATGCTCTCTAGTACTTACGAAAGTACTAAAGCAAAAGTCTTGATAGTAGATTAACAGATATTTCCTTAGGAAATGTTAAAAGTATATTAATTATGATACATGGGCAAAAATGCATCATGAATCAACAGATTCTGTTCTTTAGCCTAACATGTTAGTCCAAATTTCTAGAAGCAGGATAAATAAGAAACATATGAAGGCAAATGATAACAAAAATGAAATCAGTAAGTTCATTACAAATTAACAATTGTTATGGCAGGAAAGGATGAAATGGAAGATGAAGTTCGAACATTCAAAATTAATGCCTTAAGACGAACGAAATTACCAAAACAGAATCAAATGCAGGTAGAAAATCCACTTGATGAGTCACGAGTAAGACAGTCTTCCCCTTAAGTCCTTCTATGATGTATTCCTGCCAAGATTCAAAGGCATCTTTCAGTGAAGAATGACACTGAAAATGTATATGCAGAATGTGAAGAAAGGAAGATGTCATTACATTAAACAAACTTGTGGCTGTATTTGCATCAACAGCACTGAATGGATCATCCAACAGATATACATCAGCATTCTGATAAAGAGCACGTGCAAGTTGAATTCGCTGCTTTTGACCTCCACTCAAGTTAATTCCTCTCTCACCTATTTCAGTGAGGTCACCATGGGGAAACAGCTCAATGTCCTTAACTAGTGAAGTTCTATGAAGTGTTTCTTGATATCTTCGCATGTCCAAATCAGATCCAAACAAAATATTTTCCCGTATTGTACCCGTCTGTATCCATGCTGTTTGAGAAACATATGCAAATTTCCCATAAATTTCAATCTGTAAATCAGAAAAAGAATCAGACATTAATTTATCAATGTTAGACTCAGAAAAGGTTAGGCCAAAAAACTGCTGCTCCTCATGGAGATTTCTCATATAAATACACTTTAATTACAATCTGTCAAGCTGATTTTCAGCCCAATAAATAGCTAAACTATCATATATACAATTACAGCTAATTATCCTAATTAAGAGATAATTGTTACAAATAAATGTGCAATCCCATACAATTTGCTGTGGCATTTAATTCTGTTGACATCCCCCCTCAAATTGATGCCCAGAAATCGACCAGCATCAATTTGCTAAGTAGAAAATTGTGTTGCTGATGTGTCAATGTTTTAGTGAAAATGTCAGCTATTTGAATGGAAGTTGAGATGTGTGGTAGACTGATGACTCTTCGATCATAGGCATCGCGAATAGAGTGACAATCAACCTCAATATGTTTAGTCCGTTCATGGTAAACTGGATTTGCTGCAATCAGTATGGCACTGGTGTTGTTAGCATGCAGCGGAGTTGGTTGTGCTTGAGAGAATCCAAGCTCTGTGAGGAGACCACGCAGCCATATTATTTCGGAACAAGCGACAGACATCGCGCGATATTCTGCTTCAGTGGAGGACTTTGAGACTGAATCTTGTTTCTTACATTTCCATGAAATAGGAGCATTCCCTAGGAACATACACCAGCCAGTAGTAGATTTTCTTGTGTCTGGACAACCAACCCAATCAGCATCACTGTATGCTTGGAGTTGTATGGAGGAATCAACAGGAAAAAACAGACCATGCTTTGGGGTGCCAAGGAGGTATCTAATGATCCATTTTACTGCTGAAAGTTGCAAATGCCTCGGAGATTGCATGAACTTACTCACGGTGTGGACAACAAAAGAAATATCTGGGCGAGTGATAGTTAGATAGATGAGACTTCCCACGAGCTTGCGATAGTGAGTGGGATCATCAAGAAGTTCACCTTCATCTCTCCGATATTTAACATTAACTTCCATGGGAGTGTCAACAGGGGTGGCATTTGGGAGTCCAGCTAGTTGGACCAAGTCTTGAATATACTTGTGTTGACATAGAGAAATGCCTTGGTGATGATAATGCACCTCTAAGCCCAAGAAATAAGTGAGATGGCCTAAGTCTTTCATCTGAAAGGTTGAATGCAACTGATTTTTTATCCTAGAAACAAAATCTTGATCTGAACCAGTGACCACAATGTCATCCACATAAACAAGAAGCACCACGATGCCTTTAGGAGTCCTTTGTAGGAAAAGAGAGGGATCATACTGACTTTGAGTGAATTCAAAAACAAGTAGTATCGAGCGAAACTTTTCAAACCATACTCTTGGTGCCTGTTTTAATCCATATAAAGAGCGTTTCAGTTTGCAAACAGTATTAGGTGAAGGGGTAGGCATACCATTAGGAAGCTTGATGTAAACTTCCTCCTTAAGGTCACCGTGAAGGAATGCGTTTTTGACATCCATTTGATGTAGTGGCCAAGATTGTGAGGCAGCAAGAGCAAGAATAGTGCACACAGTTGTCATCTTGGCGACCGGTGCAAAAGTCTCATCATAGTCCAGTCCATATTGTTGCTTATTTCCAAGCACAACTAAACGAGCTTTGTAATGATCTATGGATCCATCCGAACGCAGCTTTATAGAGAACACAAACTTGCTACTTAAAGGCTTAACAGATGTGGGACACGGGACTATATCCCATGTTTGATTTTCTTCCAATGCTAGAAGTTCAGTTTCAATAGCTTTCAGCCAACAAGCATTCTTCATGGCCTGGCTATAAGAGGAAGGGATAGGAATAGAGGATAATGAGGCTGTCATGGAATGGATATACCTGTCTGGGGGCTTAATAATGCGTGAGCTGCGTCTTAGAGGAGCTGGTTCTGGTTCTTCTACTTGATCAGCAGCCAAGGAATTATCTCGAGGGGGCCCTTGAGGTTCTGTTTGTTGATTTTGGTTTGCAGTGCTATGTCTGTTGTAGGTCAAGATAGGTTTAGGAGATGGTTCTCCTGCATGAGAGTTAGAAAACAATGGCAAAACAGAAATTGGAGGAGAGGTAAGGTCAGGATGTGATGCAAAAAAGTATACATTTTCTTGGAAAATGACATTTCTAGATACTCGAATCCTACGGATGGTAGGATCATAACATAGAAAGCCCTTTTGATGAGGAGAATATCCAAGAAAGGCACATTCAACAGATTGTGCAGTGAGCTTGGTGCGTTCTCTTGGAGGAAGATGGACATAACACACACAACCAAAGATACGAAGATTGGAGTAATTGGGTGGATGACCATATAATCGATTGAAAGGGGATTCATTACCTATTGATGGAGATGACAATCGGTTGATAAGATGAACTGCAGTGGAAAGGGTTTCACACCAAAAACGTGATGGCACATGAGACTCCAGAAAAAAGGTGCGAACAACATAAAGCAAATGATGATTTTTTCTTTCTGCTACCCCATTTTGTTGTGGAGTTGAGGGGCATGACCTTTGGGATACAATGCCATTGGATTGCAAGAAGTCCTGAAATGAGTGTGACATGTATTCTTCCCCATTATCAGAGCGGAATGTTTTTATTTTTGACGAAAATTGGGTCTGAATAAAAGCATGGAAAATTTTGAAAGTGGAAAAGACTTCATCTTTTGATCGCAGAAAATAGACCCAAGTGAAACGACTATAATCATCAATAAAAGTTATGAAATATTTATAATGAGCATGAGATATAACCGATGCCACCCCCTAAACATCACTGTGGATGATTTCAAAAGGTTGTGTTACATTAGACTGATGTGGTGGAAAAAGCAGAATTTTACTTTTACCAAGTTTACAAGGAATACAATCAAAGTGAACAACATTAAGAGATGAATTGTGTTTATTTCCAAGATAATTAGATTTGAGCAAGTCATGAAGAACATTTGCGTTTGGATGTCCAAGACGCTTATGCCACACTTGGTAATCAACAATAGCAGAATTACAAGAAACTAAAGGCAAAGAAAGACTGGAAGGCAATGAGAAATGGATTGGGAAAAGGCGTCCAACTTTAGGCCCCTTCGCGATTATCTTCCCTGAGTGTTGATCCTGCAGAAGACAACCAAACTGTGAGAATTGTACTTGACAATTATTGTCAACTAATTGACCAACTGAAATGAGATTACTAGTAAGACAGGAGAAACAAAAACATTGGTTAGAGATGGAGAAATATCACCAGTGGCTGTGATAGGAAAAGGATTTCTATCAGCGATGTGTATCTTGAGGTCTCCAAGATATTTTTTGATATTAGTAAGAAATTGAGCATTGTTGGTCATGTGGTTGGAAGCCCCTGAATCAAAATACCAAGGGGAAGAGGATTTACCTAAGAATCCTAAAGCAGAGAATGCTGAAATGATCATTTGTTGAACCATTTCAGGGGTCATAGTCGGAGCAGGATCAGGAGCTTGTTGCTGAACAGGTGTTGGATTGGCTGAATTATTAGGAATAGATGAATCAACTGAGGCTGTAAAAGCTGTGACATTTCGCTTGGGTGGCCTTATGGGGCATTCTTTAATAATATGTCCATCCTTTTTGCAGTAGTTGCAGAATTTGTTCGGACAATTAGAAGCATAATGTCCAAATTGCTTGCAACATAAACATTGAATAGTACGCATGTCATGGCTTTTTGGTTTTCCTCGGGCCACATATGCCACTGGAACAATAGCAAATTTGTGATCTTCAATGATGGATTGTGTAAGGAGGCGTTGTTCTTCACGCAACAGAGCATTAAAACATGCATCCAGTGATGGTACATGATTTCTATGCATGAGGTTGGACCGAATACCTTCAAAATCATATCTCAATTTCATAAGAAATTGATCGCGTTTAGTAGTTTCATGAACTGTTTGGACTGAACTGAGGCCTTCAGAAGGCAAGTCCGCATAAATTATATCAGTGTATTCAGCCCAAAGATTCATGAATTGAGAGTAAAAATCAGAGATGGAGAGACTATCCTATCTAAAGGTAGCGATGTCGTGTTCAAGCTGGAACCTTCGAGCTTCATTGTTTTGACTGTAGACTTTCTTCAAGTAATTCCACATTGTGGCTGCTGTCTTGTAAGGCCGAAGATTCAGGACAATGTTGGGATCGACAGAGCCTAGGATCCAGGCCATGACTTGAGCATCTTTGACTGTCCATTTGTCATGTTCAACCTTGGCTGTGTCTTTGTCAGGGACGGGAGAGCTGCCGTCAACATGACCCCATAAGTCTTTTCCTGTGACAAAGATCTGGAATTGGAATGCCCAAGCTGAGTAGTTTTTGCCATTAAGGCGAACCAAGAGAACATCATACTTTTCGGTAGATATGGAACAAGGGATTGTAATCTGGATTGGGAAAGAAATGACCAAGAAACAGAAAAAAACAAAGACTTGGAGAGAACTGAAACTTGGACGAGGCTGAAAGAACAAGAAAAGAAGTGCAGACTAGGATCTTGGATCGAAACCTAGGCTGATACCATGTTAGACTCAGAAAAGGTTAGGCCAAAAAACTGTTGTTCCTCATGGAGATTTCTCATATAAATACACTTTAATTACAATCTGTCAAGCTGATTTTCAGCCCAATAAATAGCTAAACTGTCATATATACAATTACAGCTAATTATCTTAATTAAGAGATAATTGTTACAAATAAATATGCAATCCCATACAATTTGCTGTGTCATTTAATTCCGTTGACAATCAACATTAAAGCTAAAATGAAGGACATGAAGGATTCACTGTGGTAAGGTGAATACATGTGCTAAATATAATTGCTGACAGAAAAGTAGAAATGTCATTCATATATATTATAACCTATGAGCATAAAAGGAATAAAATCTTACAGTTCCCTTTGTTTTAGGCACTTCTCCGAGAATTGTTGCCAAGAGGGTTGATTTTCCAGAGCCAACTTCTCCGCAAATGGCCACCTTTTGCGTGTGTTTAACCTCCATGGTTATGTTCCTCAATGTAGGTTTTGATGCAGTACCTTCCCATGAAAAGTCAGCAGATTTGATTAAAATTGAGCCTCGAATACTATCATCAAAACCCCTGTTTTGGAATTTTTCACTTTGCAGTTCAGGTGCTTGGAGGAATTTAACAATCCGGGCAAAAGCAACTTTTGCTTGAATGACAGCCCCAACAACATCTGGGATGGCTGTAATTGGCTCTTGCACAAGGCGTAAAGTAGCCACAAAAGTGAAAACATTATTTGCATGTAAAGGAATATTCAGGAAGTAACATGCCCAAAAAGAAACAACAGAGACCAAAATAGGTGCAGTCCAAAAGATAAATATATTGTATGCCTTTCTTGATTGCACTGCAGCTAAGAATTTGAGTTCCACATTCCTTAACTTTTCTATAGCATTTTTAAAATGAGTATCCCACGCATATAGTTTTAGCACTTTCATATTCACAAGAGCCTCAGAACTAGCCTTCAATCTCTCATCTTGAGCCACCATGAGTTTTGTCTGAAACTTGTGCTGTAACTTTGCTAGTGGAGTATTGCAAAGCACACTGAGAACTATCACAACCAATGAGGCAATTGTTGCTAGCCCAATAGCATGATAAAGTATTACTAATGCAATAGATAGTTGGATGCTTGTAATCCATGTCTGGTGAAACCAAAATGGAAGTTCTCCAATTCTATAAGCATCCACAGTCACATAATTCATTATCTCACCACTAGAGTGTGTCAATTTCGCTACATTGGATAAATTCAGTAACTTTTTATAAATGCATGTAGAAAGGAGTGACTTAACCTTCATTCCTATAAGTCTACTGCGGAAATACCACTGCCTTTGTGATAAGGATTCAATGATCTTTGTAATTAAAAGTGATATGGCCAATACATAACCTTCATATTTGAAACTTGCATTACCTTCAGCAACCAATATGAAGGCATTTAGAAGTAAAGGACCAGCAGATTGAGAGAGCACCTTGAGCAACGCAAAAATCCCTGATATCAAAATCTCTCTCCAGTGGCAAAAAATTATTGTCCACAAAACTGACTGTGATGGTGGTTCTTTTTGTTTCTGTCCGTTCAATTGTTCTACAAACATCAGGTAACAAGTTTCTGCTCGATCTAACTCCCGCAACTTTGGGATATCCTCATCTTCAAGTGTTTTCTCTTGACCCCTTTTCATCAATGGATTCAGCCACCAAAACGACATCCTACTAAAGAATCCAGCTTTGGCAAATGGGGTTATATAGCTAATAGGATCCACTTCATTGAACTGGCCATTTAAAGGAGCATAAAGACCTTCATCAATTTCTTCATTAGTATCTTCACATTTCCATATTTTGTATATGCATAAGAGCAGTAAAATTGCTCCTGGAAATGATAAAACATCTAAAGTAGCCTTGAGGGACAATTCTCTTCTTCTAATTGCATAAGACATGGATAAAGCACATAAAATACCAAAAACGGAGAATATAAGAATAGAAAATAACCACAACCATACTCTTGTTAGTTTTTTCAAGTGAAGACTAACGATTATACCTACTAACAACCATGTGAATCCCTGAAAGAGTTCTGATAGCCACCAATTAAGAGGAAAAACAGTGTGTGTTTTCCTTAACTTTTCCCCTAAAATCCAAATGCCTAAACACAAATGCAACACGCCAAGAGTACCATTGATTATGGCAGATACTAGCTGCAAGTTTGAATAACTTTGCATTCGGATTAGAGGCCAAAATGGTCTCGATGAAGACTTGCGGATCATGTTAAGTGACAGCATGATAAGTAGTAACACATCAAAGCAAATGACCAACAAATGGTTGAAGCATTTGGAAGGATCTCCCAAAAGATTGAAATCATAACAGAAAGTCTTTCTTCCACTCTCAGAACAACTAGAATCCCCACAAATCATGCTCCAAAAATTCTCCATCTTCATTTTATGCTCAAACTCTGTAACATACATGGCAGCAAAATCATATCTTTACTGAGAAAGTTCTAGGGTGAAATATATTTTTAATTCTTTATATTTTAGATTATATTTTTTTAGTTCTTTATCTTTTATAAATCAAGTTTAGTTATCTATGTTTTTAAAGTGAGTAAATTAATCTTTCTGAAACAATGATTGCTTTTCGATTTTTGAATACATTCTTGAATTTTTTATTTATTAATTTGAATGTCAAACTTGTGGTACTAAATTCATGCAAATGAGAACTATAGAAACTAATTATAACTGTCATATGAACCATAAAGGGTCTAAATATGATAAAAATAACGTAAAAAGTGAACCAAACAAGCAATTCAAAAATTAAAAAATCTAATCAAATCATTTTTTCTCTCTCATGAGACTCATTTCATATGATTTACCCATGTTTATGATCTATTTTTGGTTTGAATATCAATTGCATTCCATATTTTTCACCTAAGTAAATTGTTAAAATAAATTCACGTCTTGAATCATTAAAAAAATTCAAAATTATGTCTTAAAATAAAAATAAAAATAAAAACATTTTAACTCACTTTTTTAAAGTTAAAAAATATTTGAACCAAAGAATGCGGATCATACCAAGTACAATAAGCTAACACAACAGTCACCAAGGACCACATCTTCTGAAAGCTAAATTCATTACATGATTGGTGGGGGTTGCAACTAATCCATGCACAAATCTTTTGGGCTTGCAATCATGTGTTAAGATCCAACTTTATTATTATTATGGATTATATTTGCTAGCATATACATACTTATTCTTTTAGTATAAGTGTGATAATAAGTTACATCATTAATGTATTTTAAGAAAATCTTTAAATATAAAATGCTAAAGCACTTGTCCTAAAAAACCCAAGTTATTTAAGTTAGCAAATTCTAAAAACATTTGCTAATGTACACATAATTTTCTTTTAAAATAAGTGTGTTAACAAGCTACATGTATTTAAGACAATATCTAATTATAACTTATTAACACATTCATATATATTTAAAAAAATAAGTGTGTGTACGTTAATAAAACCTAAACCCTCTAAAATCATGATACGAACCAATTTATCTAATAGCTAGCTTATACGATATAACTCCTCTAAAATTAGCAACTTTACTTTAGAAGGTATAGTTATGATAGGGAGTTATGTTCTTTACGTGCCAATATTCATTATTTTTGTTGGGGACAGGTGTGGTTGGTTTAGAGGTTGTGGTGGTTATGTATATTTGGTCCTTGGTGGGTATCTTTGTACGTTTTGTTCTGAAGTGGTTATTGGGTATTTATGTGACTCTTTTTACATAAATAGTTAGTAACCATTTTAGTTTTTTCTTTTTTCAGGGGATTGTTTGCAGTGTCCCTGATATCTACTCTGTAACTTAAATTTGGTACCAGTATATATATATAAAGTAAGTAATCTTGAATGTTAATAAAAAATTCATCTATTAAAATTACGTACACAGGCATTATGAATGTGTTGGAATATACTAACAGTTGATTTTCTATCAACAACTTAAATTACTTACTTTACTCTGATTATAGAGAAGTCAAAATCCAAATCTTTAAGATATTAGGAATTAATATAGAGAAGACTAACTAATGAATTATCATATATAGAAAACATCAGGAAGAAAATTAAAGTTGAAGAGAAAAAAATACTGAACATAAAACAAACCATGAAAAAAAGTTCACGTCTTTATCTTAAAATGCAAACTGTTGATGCTAATTCTGTAGAGCATTTATTAGTTTGTACACAAATTCTGTAGAGCATTTATTAGTTTGTACACAGATGCATACACATAACAAGTGTTTCAACTTTCTAGAACACTTTGTTTCTGCGAAATAAATACTAACAGACTTGTTCAACGCATGCATGATGCAACAAGAATCAATATTTAGCTTGGTCTCTTAAGGATTGCTCAGATATGAATGATACCCAAAATTCATTTGGTTCATAAAGCAGAAGACGAAGAATCCAAAGAATCCAAAGACAGACATGACTGAGACAGGAACAAGAGTGTGATAGAAAGCAGATAAATAACGTTAACAAATCATATATAATACGTTGGATTCTTCATAATAAAGATAAAAAAGTGGAAGCATTTAAAACTACATGCAAGAATAGAACATATATACATGTAATAATGATTTGTGAAAGAAGAATCAAAGCAACTTCACCGTCTACGTTATTCAAAGGGAAGAAGCTTTGCGTTGTGAACCTCCTTACATGCATTTTAAACTATCTTATATACATAATCATACGATTTGGAATATCTTAAAGTAGACTTTAATAAAATTAGAAAACCAGATCTTCCTCAATTTTAAAATCAATTATAATACATTAAGTTGACTCTTAATCCTGAAAAAATATTAATGTGTTACTCGTGGGAATATTTTAATGACTCGTTGCCGTAATTAAATAATAAAACCTTCATACTCTACTTTTTAAAAATAAAACCATAACCTTTGAAATATTCAATCTTCAAAAACCAACAAGTCATTGGTTCCGTGGTGTTCGAGTCAGTCCACCAATAATATGATTACTGAAAAACACATATTCAATCTTCCAAAGCACTTTTTAGTAAAGAGTTGTATGAAGTTTGCATACATAAACTTCCTACAAAAACCTTTTTTATACCTCTCATATTCGTAACATCTTTCTTATCTTACCCTTCTGTTCTTTTTAAGTATAAAAAAAAGTTATATTTCTTTCTACTAATTTTTGGTGATCTTTAATATAAAATAACACTAGATATTGACCTGCACATTGTTTTTTCTAAAGGAAAAATGAAACTTTTGTATTAATATATATAGAGATTCAGCTACATATATCTGTACAAGATGTTCGGCATGTTACTTACATCAAAATTCCTACAGAAATCCTTTCCCCGATATATATTTAGCTACATTAATTAAGGAAAAACACTCATATTATATTGCTCAGAGGATGAACAAAGAACTTGTATAAACTGTAGTGTAGAACAAAAGCCAAACTTCTATAAACAGAGAAAAAAATTCTTTTTATTTGTGATGGCAAGGATAGGCATTCATCCTCAACTCGCGATTGCTTCCCTCTAGTCTTAGTTTGTCAAAATTCAAGTAGTCTCCGCATATGCCTTTCCTCTGATTCTACAATTTATTGGGTATAATAAAATGAATCCAAATAATTACAATTAACAAATTAATTCAAAAATTCAGAAAGTAATTTAAACCTTACCCAGACAGCAACGCATCTCTTGCAAACACATCATTTTGTGTCCCTCCTTCGCTCACAATGATCATCATACAAATGACTACTCAAAATGACAAATTCAAACTGCATGTGATTTGGAGTTCAGTTTCCTTTGCTTTTAGCACATGAGAAAAGGCTACCAATGTATTGTTGCTCATAAGACAACAACAACACAAAGTGAAAAAATATCAAATGCAGATTTGAAGGTTTTAAGTACCTTTTTATTCAAATTTGTTGTATTTATTGTCCCTTAATTAGTCCTTGTAAAGGTCAATGTTTGCTGAATTTGTAAATGTCAATTGTTAAGGAAAAAAACTTTACTAAATTGTCTTAATTTGCTTTTAGTATGAAATTAAAGGACTCAAAATAAAAGAAATGTAAGGGTTATAATTAAGTAGTGAGTTGAAGGCAAAGAAGAGGGGACAAAATAAGAACATGTGGAAAATTAAAGACACACCTGTCTTCAGCCTCTCATATATAAATGATTGGCCCTGCGTGCTCGATCTGCGTTGTTAATTACCTAACAAATGTTATTTTTAATCAAACCATGAGAACAATGTTGACGAAACCTTAAAGGCCTCTGCAAGAACGGTGAACGGTGAAACAAGGTGAACCCATATATCTTATGGAAAATAGAACAATGTGTTCATAGTTCATACACATACCAAAGGTAGTTGAGGAAAAGTTGTTGCCCAACAAATGGTCTTCTTCACAGTCCCTTTTCACTAACCAGTCAAGAAATTAAAAATTTTAACAATTGGCTCAGAATTTATACATATTATAATTAAATGGATTTCACATCTTCTATAATTTTAGAACGTAATCAGAATAATGAAACTTTCATTTTTATAATCGTTTATATGTCAACTTAATATAAAATAGAGGGCATTTTACACACGCTATAATTTTAGAAACGTAATCAGAACAATAAAAAAAGCTTTATTTTAAAATAATAGTTGTAATCTTTATGTATAAACATAACATATGCACGAGTGTATTATCTATAATTTACTCCAAATAAGAGAAAAATCTAAAGACGCTAATGAGACTGTTCCCACACCTAAGGTCGTAGAAAAGTTCAAATCAATATTAGAAATTAGAAGTGAATCCGCCAGCTTTTCACATCTCTGGCATGAAAATATAATATAATAAAATAAATGAATAACACGAAATAGGCACGGAATTTGCAGTTTATGGCGTATTAGCTTCAAAATTTCAATCTGGGATGAAAGCTTTATGAATAGCTGAATGAATGCGATATGTACTATGTAGTATTGATGTTTGCCATGCAATGCAAAATGAGTGTTTAGAAAAACCTATTGATTTGATTGTCTTTTATTGTATAATCTCTTTGCAATTTTTTCTTTTATTGCCAATTTATACATGTCAGCAAGAATGCGAAATATCAAAATAATGTTTGTTGATCAGGCTAGTATGTTCCGACTACTTATTTAAGCCTGCAAAATTTAAATACTCGCTTTACGACTTACAAAATAAGGATTATAATTACATTAGCATTTCTCTTTAATTACACTGATTTGTTGGTAATTGAATAATTAAAAATGCTTTTGTTTTTATCATCAAAGTATTCAGTGCAAATTAGACAATTATTACATCAACATGCTGGTATCATAGCTGTCTATTGAGGTTCTCCTCGTCCTCTACGGCTATACCTTGATTCAGTCTTATCAACAAAGGTGTGAAAATGAAGTTGGTCAACATCCAGCTATCTTCACTTCATTTTATTTATTGTCCAACCATTTTTAAGGTCCAATATCAAAGAGCTTATGAATTTTACATCATTGCTTGTTCTTAACTTGTCATGCCATGCTTTTTCGGCATATATATACCATCATCTTTAGGAAACTTGATACAACTCGTCCTCTATATAGTGTATTTACTTGTCTGTTACATCCTGCTGCACCACATTTGTCTCTGGCTTGATGTTCAGAGACACAACAATCTTTAAAATCGCCACTTTTCTCTTTGGTGCCTGAAGCTTGATCCTGAATGGGAGACTTGGAAGCATAAACATCAGATTAGGCATAATTCTTCATTCCAATTGACGACATGTTACATACATAATATTGTTACAGAAACTTTTGTCATACTATCCTTAGCTCCAAATAAAGAAAAAAAAAAGCTTTCTGTCATATATGGTTCTTAATTTGTGGAAACAAAACATTGCTCTAGTGCAGCTCTTTTCCAGAGTTTTACTTGCACTGAGAAAAATATAACAAAAAGAGTCAGCTCTAAAACATGATGTTAGAATTATGCAATTAAAGTGCTTGGCGTCTATGTGATAGCCATTTCCAGAATATTTATTGATAAGACATCAGAGTAGATTGGAAAAAGAGCATACAAAATCAGCAGTGCTAACTGAATTTATTATACACATATAGATATCATAACCATTGTCTGTAACGAGCAGATAAGAAATTTTTCTCTTAGAAATATAAAAGAAATAATCTCGTTTGAGTTAAAAACGAAGACAGTTTAGAGAAGCGAAAATATAAAATAAAAACAGAAGTTGTAAAACATATAAGACATCACCGAAACTACTAGAATCCTCTAGAACAATATTGGATTGGACCTAACAACAAAATGTCACATCATGAACTTTTCAGCTGAATTTGAATAAAACATAGCACCAAATCCTATTACTATTTTAGTTAATCTTTCACCCTTAACTCACGTGGATCAGAATATGTTATCATATATTAAAATCAGAGTTGCTAAATTGTCAACAACCAAACTTTTTGTTATTAATGGGAGGAAGAAATCCTCAACACAAAAAGGTACTATGTAAGCAAAAAGAAATTACAATCCCCAGAATCAATAGGCATTAATTGCAATTTGGATAAGAACAGCAATAGCATCCTCCAAAGCTTTGTTATATGCTGCAGATTACAAAATTGTAGCAGTCATTAATACCAATTTGCATTATGCACGCTATTTTGTTCCCATTGCTGTTGTGGAAGTACTTTTGCTCCAGACATGGAATGGAAATTGAACAGGAATTTTGTTTTTTTGTGCCATCGATTGAGTTTGTATAAGTGAGGACATGTTGATCTTCAGACCACTTTTGTTTTCGAAATTATAATAATTACTAGTTCGCTATCTAAATTCATGGGAAATTGAAAATTGATTCCCACGAGACTGTATTCTTGTTGTACATTACACTTCTCAGGTGTTCTTAGAAGTCCTCTTCCTACTGGTAAGCCGTATCATATTCACTCTCCCCTGCATTCTGATTTCTACTTATAAATAAGTTAATGTCTAAGAGCAGGGTTGAATGAGCATAGAAAAAAAGATATTTTCTATGAAGTTTTAAAACAAATTTTACCGAATTACATTGTAATTGATCAAATTCCAGAACCAGCCATTCAGTATTCTGTTCTGTTAGGCTCTAACGTAGCTAACCCTACTGCGTATGTATACGAACTGGCTTAGCACACTTTACATTAGTGGTTGGGTCTTGAACATATATAGTTTGTTATGCTTTAAATTAATATTATGCATTGTGTTACTTCTATGATTGGGACAGCTAATAGAGGATGGGGTTGGATTTTGGAAATGAGGGGCTCCCATACAAGTCTAGATCCTGTTTAGTTTGTGAACGAAAACTATGTTTTGGTTTTGCCTATCTCTTATGCTTTTAAAATTATTCTAGAATCCACCTACAGTTTTTTTATTCAAAAATAAGCATTGGAGTGTTAAGATGATGGTGTCAAGTTAACTTATATAATTTGTTTGGTGACCTATTGCGGAAAATTTCTCTCGTATTTATTCTTTTTGATTTTTCAAAAAATTGATATCAGAGTCAATGATTCGACTTGGTCACCGACTTAGACGAGTAAGATGGCGTCGATAGATTCATGTATATAGAGTTATTTATATCAAAAATCTTTCTGACGGATGAATTCATGCATGAATGTCAAGTTGCAGGTGTTGCAATAATGCAAAATACTAGAACATGTTATAACAATGGCTAGACAAGCTGGGGGCAGTAACAATTAAGCTCTAAGGGTCATCATTGAATATTTCTGAATTGAAAATGGCTTATGCTCTAGGAAAAGGTTAACATGTGAAAGAGACACAAACTTGAGGGAAAAGATTATTAAAGTACAAGTACGAGCACAAGTCTCACATGATATAGAAATGAAAAAGTTGAGTACTATATAAGAAGTGAAGAAAAAATTATAAATATGAATCTTATGATTTTAGGTTAAGATGTGATGTAAAAATCACTACTCGGGATAAAATATTGAGAGAAAAGAGAATTCACTTAGAGCCTTTGTCTTAGTTTACACGTCGTTGTGCCATTAACAATTGATAATTCTGTTTAGCATGCTATATTGTGAACATAAATATTTTTCTCTTTATTTGTTCATTTTACATATTTCCTGGTGTCAAAATATTCTTTTTATTGTATTTTTATATCATTTAAAATAAATTTGCTTTTAGATTTTCTCTTGGAGCAGATACCATTCAAAGAATTTCAGGTAATGTAAATGCACTGGTTTTTTTTAAAAAAATTTTGATTTTGTGGCATTTATCTCTATATTTGGTTGATATATTTGAAACTTTATAGCGATTAGCTGATGTATCAGTCAACAGACCCTAGTATGGAAAAAGAATACGGTGAAGACAGAATTTTGCCACAAACTAATGTATCAGCGTGAGTTTCGTTTAATTTTCTTTTGATTTAAATATTTTTGTGGACGTGTTTTAATTTTTCTTTTTGATGTGATTGGCGAGCTTAATTTTCTAACCCATAAGAAAAAAAAATCACCAATAACTTGTAGATGCATGTTCTCTTAAACAGGTGGTATTCTTCTAGACCAAAAAAAAAGGTTGTATTCTCTGTGTTCAATGATGTCTTTTGGCTGGAATCTTCCGTGTTCATATGTTGGGGATTAAAATATTTAATAGGGATTAATTAACATGAATATATCCAGAAAATAAGTAGTGGAGGAGTAAAATAATAACAAGCTTAAACATACAAAATTATGTTAATTAATAAATTGCATAACTATATATTTTATATAAAAAAATTAATTAACCTGTATATATAATTGTTTTAAATGAAAATATGAGAGGGAAACCATTCTTATTTCATTTGATACTGTCATGTTAATCAATCACGTCTACTAAATATTTTCTTATATGTTGTGATTTGATTTTTTTTTCTTTAATTAAAACATGGCTTTTAAAAAATTACTCTTACAAAATCTTACCATTCTTCAAGAAAAAACATTAGAATTTATAATAAAAATATCAATAATGATATAATTGTGTAATAAAATTATTTCGTATATTAATTACAGGTTCATGAAGATATAGTTCATATTGTAGCAGCATGTTGTAATAACTAAAATTTCATCAGATAATTCGACAAAAAAATGATGTTAAAAATTTTAATAAATAAAAAATATAAATATGATTCTATTTTTACATTATCAAGAGAATTTTTGTAATGTCATTAAATTAACACAAACAAGGCTTGAACATCATTTTGGCTACTATAAAGGTATTTGAGTTTGTCACTTTAACGAGCATCATGCATATGCTTAGAAAAAGTCGTTGTAAAATTAACACAAACAAAGCTTAAACATCATTTTGGCTACTATAAATTAGTGTGTTTTCTGCTTTAGTTTTTCAAAGTTTTTTATTTTAGTCCTAGTCAAACTTAAAAAAATATATTTAGTCTTTATTGTCAAGTAAAAATATTAATTGACGACATAACATGGAATTACATTAACGGTTAATTGACTTATAAAGATTTTAACAATAAATAATATGTAATTATTTTTAGTAAATTATATTTTAAATTTCTCATCAATTAATCTAACATCATCAATTATTTTAGACATATGAGAATTTAAAAATTCAATTTACCAAAAAATTTACATATAATAGCATGTCAAACAATTGATATCGTGGACAGAACAATGAACTACCAACATCACTCTTAACCTATTGATAGTTGATAACAAACTATAAATTCAAATATTAAAATTACAAGCACTAAAATATATACAAAAAAAATTTATATATTAAAGTACTAAAAAAATCCTTAATTTTTTAAGGAAAAAAAAACAATTATGTAAACCCACAAAAAATATGATGTGTTATTTTATCAAATTACGATATATGCAATATTAATTTACCTTTACACTAATGTTTTGCACAGACTACAAATTAAGGCATTTATTCCTAAATTAGGGAGACTTCGCCTAAAAGAAAAATTAGTATTGCAATAGATATTTCAGTGATACCAGTGAGAATATGTACTAATTACTAATGATACCATTTATTGCAGACAGACTTCTTATAAAACTAGAAGTTTGATAGTTTACAACATTTAGAAAGTGTAACAATTTAAATGGCAGAATACAAATTAAAAAATGAAAATTGCAAAAGAAATGGCAAAACTGCATGGAATGAAGTTGTGTTTTAGACTGCCTATGATCCTTTCCCTTTTCTTACGAAACTTATTCCTAAAATAAGGACTAGATGATGGGATCTAATTGGTACTCTCATATTGGTGCAACGGAAGAGAGAGAATTTCAAATTAGCATTCATTGTGTGAATTTCATTTACAGATGTACCCTTTTCTATCTTCGTGATAATTGTGAGATAAATAGATAAAATATGACAAGACCAGCAACCTAACACTAGCTTGATGCAATTTTTAATGCTCTGCTAGCTACTTTTGGCAAAGCATAAGTGCATGTACAGAAGGGGTCTAACACAAGGATGCAAACATACTGGTAGTAACTAGGAACAAATAGGGTATCTTGCATTCTTCTTCTCATGCACAAATTTGATTCACAGTTAAGTATAGCTGCACTAGCAGAATATTGTAGAAAACATTGTTGAAGATGAATATGAAGAGGTGAAATTTTAGATATCACAGATCTAAGCACAATAATGAAAAACAAACAGCATTACAAATATATTATACAATAAATACAGCAATAGCATACTAAGTTTCTGGAAACAAGATTTTGCAGTTCATTACTTAAATACAAAACATTGTAAACTCCTATACTAAAGAATTATCTCGCATTTGTAGCTGCCAACGATGGTTTCTTGTCTGATCAGAAGCGTACAGCACATCTGCAACAATCAGCATTTTTTTTACAGCAATTAATGTGCTGGATTAATTACAAGATATAAACAGAATTATATTTTTTCATACAAATATGAAAATGGAAGTATACATGCAGGGACCATGGCCCCCAAGTTTTTTCACGAACTGTAATTAAAATACCATGTTAAAAGAATTACGGTCCCCTTAAAATTTATGAAAAAAATATTGATAAATAATACATGTCATCTTAGTTGACACTTAGGGAGACAAAAAGAAAAAAGAAAGAGAAGTGTATGTATAATAGGTAATATAATGTGATAGTAAAAAGTGAGATAAAAAGAAATTAAAGATAATAATAAAATATTTGTAATGTGTAAGTGTACATTTATAATTATGGAAAATCATTTTAAAAAAATGCATCTATTTGTTTATTCTATAAATGTCTAATTAATATATTTGAAAGAGTTTATGTTTCTAATAATTAGGAATAAAAAAATATTTATTTATTTTTATATAAATGATAAAATTAATTAGATAGTAATGTTTTTATGCTTAACATAGTTGTATATTTTTTCTTTGTGAAAAATTAAAAAAAAGTTACAAGTCAAATAATAATTAGATTACATTATTATTATTATTATTATTCTTGGCCTCCTCTAAGTGAAATCCATATTGCTCTTTTTGATCAGTGAAGCAATTTCTTGATATATGTAAAATAAAACAAAGTCAGAACATAAACCATGAAATTGACAAATAAATCTAGAACATACCTTTTTGCCTTGGAGCGATCAGCAACAATTCCCACATTCACAATAAACATACATATACATAGTCTGTTAATCTGTTCAGAAACCTGATGTAAGCAATTCTCCAAGGACGCCACAGTAGTAATGGCCCTAATAAGCCCCAAAATCCAGTGAAGTATCCAATCCCCAAGCTGATGTATAATCCCTCATAGAAAACTGAATCATCACCTTTGACTGGTGGTTCTTGATGCTCTTCTGTTGTCTGATCTTCATCCCCAGGACAAGTTTTGTTAAGTTGTTCACCACAAAGATCAATGTTTCCTTCAAAACTAGAGGCTTCAAAGGTTTCAAAATGTCTTCCTGATGGGATTCTTCCAGAAAGAGAGTTGTGTGACAAGTCTAATTTTTGCAAATAATCAATTTCAGAAAGAGAAGAAGGAATTCTCCCAGAGATGTGATTTCTTGACAAGTCAAGTGATTCTAGTGACCTTAAATTCCCAATCCGAGAAGGAATTTCTCCACTCAAATTGTTTCTTGATAGATTCAAAGAAACTAACCCAAGCAAATATCCGACCTCCTTTGGTATTTCACCGGTTAAATGGTTACTGGAAAGATCAATGCTCTTGAGCTTTAACTCTGGATTCTTGAACCCCTGTTCCACACCTTTCCACATCCATGTTATGTCAAGTGTATAACCTTCCAATGAGTAACTACCATAAATTTCATAGTAAGTGTTATTATACCAATATATACGAGACATAGTGTCACTTGAGTTGATGCTCTGTTCAGACATTGCAGTGAAATTCTTTAAGCATGATGGAATTCCTCTTGACAAATTATTCCTTGAAAGATCCAACAATTGAATACGGTTCAAATAACAGAGATGAATGGGTAGATTTCCGGAGAGGTGATTTCCTCGCATGTTCAAGATTATCAATTGATGCATACTTTCTCCAATCCATGATGGTATTGGACCCGACAACATATTTTCACTCAGGTCCAGCATAAATAAACTGCTGCAATTCTTCAAAGAAGAAGGCAACTCACCCATTAAACCATTGTTTCGTAAAACCAAGGCTTCCATATTAACAAGGGCGCCCATGGACATAGGAATCTTCCCTGACAATTTATTGCTGCTTAAATCAAGGAACAGTAATTGCTTTACTGATTTCCAACAATCTGGCAGTTGCCCATTTATTTGATTGCGTGACACATCTAAAGTGGCCAAATTTGAAGCTGTGCTTTGGTCACATAAGAATGAAAACAAATCTGAAAAATTATTTTCAGAGAGCATCAGCTCGGAAGCTTGTAGTAAAAATGACGGAATTTTACCCTCAAACTGATTTGAATTCAGAAGTATAGACGGTCTGAGAGGAAGCTTCAACGATATATTAGGAATTGCACCAATGAGATAATTGGAAGACATATTTAACAATCCCATATTTTGCAACTTATTCCAAAACCAGTCTGGTACAGAGTCATTAATCCCGTTATCAGAAATATCAAGCATATACAAAGAACTTTGAGTCTTGAGCCAACTAGGAAAAGTGGGGCCCAACTTGCAAGATCTGATTTCCAATGATTCTAATTGGAATGGAGGAACCCAACTCGGGACAAATTTCAGAGACAACGAGCTCTCTGATAAGAACAAGTATTTTAATTTGGAAAAATTAGAAAGATGGGATTCAGTGACATCACCCTCCAAAGAATTCCCAGCCAAGTTAAGATCCTCCAACTCTGATAGAAAACCAATGCTTTTAGGTAACATGCCAGTAATCTGGTTATTAGATAAATCCAAGCTCTTAAATATGTTTCGGTTGCACCATGAAGAATTTTGAAAGAAGCTAGAAATTTCCCCATTCAACTTGTTATATGAGAGGGATAAACTCTGCAATGCGCACATGTTCCCAAAGAAAGTTGGAATCTCTCCTTGCAGTTTGTTACCGGAGAAGTGAAGAACTTCAAGAGAGTTCATTACTTTCCCAAATCCATCTGGAATGGGACCTTCTAACATGTTATAACCAAGGTCAAGGTTATGAAGATTGGTGGAGTTAAAGAGCCAGTAAAATATAGTTGATGATTTCAACTGATTTGAGGAGAGATCAAGGGATACAAGAGAAGATGAAGAACTCATAATGAAAGAAGATGACATAAGAAAACTTCCATCCGTAAGACTACAATTATACAAATAAAGATTTTGAAGTTTTGAGCTGAAGTTGAAACTACCTTGAAAGACTGATGATGTCATATTATTATAGGAAAGGTCAAGGATAACAAGAGCCGGAAAGTTTGGGCAGAGAGGAGATGACAAAACAATGTTATTATGACCAAGATAAAGCTCCTGAAGATTAAGGCTAAAGTTTGACAACAGTTGAAATGTTGAGGATGTGAGCTTATTTGAATAAAGATCAAGGATGGTAAGAGCAGTGGAAAAGTTGGAAGGTGAATAAAACAGAGATTGAATATTTGTATCTGAAAGAGAACAACCAACTAGCCTCAACTCTCTTAAGTTTGGAATAAGCTTGCTGATCATTTGTAGCCAGTGATGAGAAGAGGAAAGGTTGTGTAGTGAACTTAGCCTAAGTTTTGTCAAGGAAGAAAGATTAGTCAACCACTCTGCATCCTTAGATTTCACATCAAAATTGCCACCAAGTGCAAGAGTGTGCAACAAAGGAAGATTCCCAACTTGGAAAGGAAATGCTCCCGAGAATGAATTCCCCCCCGCAAGATCAAGATACCTCAACTGTGAGAGATTTCCAAGTTGATAAGGGAGTTCCCCATCTAGATCATTATCACTTAGATCAAGATATTGTAAATGTGTAAGGTTTCCAAGTTGATAAGGGATTTGTCCATGGAGATAATTCTTACCTAGATCAAGAGACAGTAAATGTGTAAGCTTTCCAATATCAGAAGGAATACTCCCACCAAATGAAGAAGCAGAGAGATTGAGATATCTTAAGTTGGTGAACGAGCCCATGAGTTCTGGGATATGACTCACTTCAAAATAATTATAGCTGAGATCCAAGTGTTCAATATTTTCAAGGGCAATCAATGAAGAGATATTGATTGCACCTATCAAATATTGTGTATCCTGACCACGGAGATGAAGCATCTCAACATGACCAGTTTGATTGTTGCATTGAATGCCTTTCCATTTGCAACAGTCTCTGTTATTGCCATCGTCCCTCCATGTAGACAGCATGCCAGAGTCATCTATGAGGCCATGTTTGAAGTTGAGGAGTGCTTGTCTCTCACTCTCAATGCACTTAATTTCTGCGCTATTGGGAAGGTAGTTGAATCCAAGAATGGATACTGCAGCATGCAATAAAAGCAGCACAAGTGCATAAAATTTAGAGAATAACAATCATTATGAAATGACTAAGAGTAAAAAAGATCGTTACTGTGATCAGTTTTCTCTTAATTGTCGATATCGATCGACAGGATTTATATAATCAATATCGTTATTTGATCAGTTTTTCTTAATAATTTTTGACATATCTGCTTCCATCTTTGCATAAATTGACTTCCAAGTCAATGCAAAACAAAAGACACTATAGCAACGTTTTGCACGGGATAGAAAATTGGAAACTTTGTGTCAAACTTTTTGACTAAAGAAACCTCTACTCACCCACAACACACTTTCTATCCCTCTCATTCTCTCCATTGATGATATTTGCTTTGTTTTATACTAATAAATAAGCAAATTATAATCAACCCAATTAACAAACTCATTTGCAAGATTTCTTTGGCTAATTTAATGCAATTATGATTTCTAAACTTTTGGGGATACACATACCAATTATATATGTAAGTTCTAAATTATATAAACTATATAATTCTATTAGTGTATTCTTTTTTAATTGGCAAATTATTTAGTTTATTAATATTATTTAATTCCATACAACTACTTGCTAAAACTGATTATCCCCTTCACAGAAGTATGAAGGTTTTTACAAATTACAAAATGCATTTTAAAGAGAAAAACTAAAACAATAAAATTGATACATGAAGTAGAAAAATCAAACAAATCATATTTGGAGAGAGTTCCAATTTAATTCAAATGAATACTGGGCACAACCTGAGATACGAAAGGGTTAAAAAATGAATGTTGGTTTGCATGAGGGATGGATTGTTCAAGTGTGTTTGGTTGGGTGTTAGTAAAATTGATTTTGATTAAAATTAATTTTGAATTAATGTGTCTTATGTTTAAATATTTTATTATAAAATTAAGTTAAAAATAAATTAAAATTCAATATAAAATTTTGGATCCAATACAAAACCTATTCAAAGTTGCTTCAACCTAACTAGAAATTATGAACTCAAAATTAATTATGAATTCTTCTCTAACATCAAACCAAACAAGTAGAAATATATTCAAAATCAATTTTAAATTTAAAATCAATTATCGAACACAAAATCAAACTGACACGGTATAAAAGCTTTTGGGACCACATGAGACCCAAAGGGGCCAAATGACCAATCAAGAATTTTTTTGTCAAATTTACAATATGAGGATAAAATTTAAATTAATATTCTAAAAGGTTGTAACATGTTTTTTTACACTAAAATCGTGAAAAAAATTATAACTTTTATATTTTTTTTCATTTTTTTAAATACAACTTTAAAGTTATAATAATTTTTTTAATGACTCTAAAGTCGTAAAAGAAATATTTATTATAAAATTAAATACAAAAATTAAATACAAAAATTAAATATTAATTAGGGATCAAAACTATAATTAAAACTTATCTTAAAGATTATATTTATTATAATTATTAATTGGTTCATAACATATAAATATTTTCACTTGTTAAAATTTACTATGATTTCTCTTAAATTATTTTAATGAAAAGCAATAGTAAAATAGCAGGAGCTTAATGTAAGTTATGTTCAGTACCTAAATATTAGGTAAAATTGGTAAGAGTACTGTGAACATGGGTTGTTTAGCTGGAGAAGAAAGAAACATAAAACTTATAATAAAACTTATGAACATTCAAGCTTTCACATGGACATTGCATCATATAAAAGAAGTAGAAGAAAGAGCACACTCCCTCTACATCACAATAAGAGAAATATAAAGAAGAGACAATCCCTCCAACTCAACTCCATTGAGACATTATTTGTGCGTTTTAAATAATAATGTTCATATGACATTTTTTATAATATTACGTTTTTGTTTTTATTTTTGTTTGTATTATCTTATTCATTAACATGATTTAAAAAATCATTTCTTTTAGAATCACTCAGAATTTTTTTTACTTTTTATTTCTCACTTCAAGGGATAAGATATGCAATTTTTATTACTTGAACTCTTACAACTAGTGAAATCAATGTAACTAAATACATCAAATTAAATTATTTTTTTATTCTTTTATGTAAAGCACATATAAAATTATTGTTTACTAAACGAAATAAAGGTTAAATGTTTTAGCTGGTAACAAAAATTCAATCATAATTTTATAAAATTGTCATTGTAATAATTGTGTCATATTGTCAAGAATGACTGATTTATTGCTACTTACAAAGTCACAATTTTAAAATCCTTTTAAGAAACTAATAATTTAAAACTATATTTAACTAGTTGATATGTATATTATTATATCAACAATAAAACGTTAAAAAATAAAACTCCCGTTAATTCTCTTTTTTCATGTAGTGCATGATGATAATAAAATAAAATATAATAATTTACGAGTTCGCTCATGTGGTCATGTAGTTAAACGTAAAGGTAGGGTTGAACTCATGGTCACAAAACATGTACAATGATGAAAAAATTTCCTCAAAATTAGTTTATAAACTCATGGTCTCAAACCATGTACAATGATTAGTGATTCTCTTTTCTGTCGATCACAGAGGCTTAATTAATATTAACTAGAATTTCAAAATTTAGATGTGAAAGGACGAAAACTGCAATGTGAAAAGTGAAAGTTGGACTAAATTAAAAGAACCAATAAAAACAAAAGTAAGATCACTAACTAAACTTAAAGTTAGACTAAATAAAAGAATCAATAGAAACAAAAGTAAGAGAAATAAAAGGCAGCAGACAGGTACCACCACAAATACTTGCAAGCTTAACAAATTAATGAAAATCTAACAATGCGTGGTCATATGCATTGTTACATATGTACCCTTGTTTTTTCCACCTTTTTTACCTTACGTTTTTTACATCAGGATAGTTTTGTAACTTTTTTTTTTTTACCAAAATTAATGAGATATTATGAAACCTAATTTTTATTAATAAATTTAAAATATTTTTATAAGTTTACCTTAAGTGATTTCAATCAATAAAATTTTTATCATTTTGATCTTGAAGGATAATAATACATTGATGTTTACTCAATTCAAGTTAATAAATCTATTTAATCAATAATCAATAGTATTTGATTTTTTTAAAATTGAAAAACACACACACACATATATACATATATATATATATATATATATATATATATATATATATATATATCAAATAATAAATTAATGGATCAATACATTTAAATTTTAAAACTCATATCTCAAATCAAATTCAACAAATTTAATTAGTTTAAATTTGACCCAAAACAAAAAAATTTCAATTTAAACTATTTAAATTTAGGTCAATTTGGATTTAGAAATAATCCGCATCCGCTTACACCCCGACTTCGCAGTTCCTGCACTCCATAGCATACTCCTAAAAATTTGCTTAGTGAGTTATTGTTATTCATTCCTCAACTTGTCTAAGTTGCATTTTCCACTATTGGCAATATGCCACTACACATCTAATATGCTTTATAGGGTAGAAAATTAAGCCAGTCAATAATGTGAGAGGGTATGAAATTGGTGCAAAGGCTTCGAGCTTTTGGTATGTATCTAACCACAAATAATGTAATAAAATTTATCATCTAATAATTTAAATTTAAAAGAGTTTAACGTTTATACTATGATAGTTTAAAAACGTTTTACATGTCATTCAATAATATATTATTATTTGAATTATTTTAAAATAATTAATTTTAAATACATAATAAATTATGATTAAATAAATGAGTAAAATTTTTTATAATCATTTTTATCTTAAAATAATATCTCTCGTCAACAACCATTATATATACCACCTTTTGTTGGATATTCTGATACGTATTTCTTTGTTGTCCATTTTTTTACTGGTAAATTAGTTTATTCAAAAGTTGAATATGAGCATGGCGTGAAATCAGATTATTATCCATTTTATACTCTTTTATGCAAACAGGAACATATTTATTTATTAAAAAAAATAAATTAACGAGAACATATTTATTGTCTTTTGCTTTTAAAATAAATAATTAACAGGAACATATCCATAAAATAAGTACTGGAGGAGTAAAAAATAACTAGCTTAATTATGCATACAAAATGATCTTACTTAATAAATAGGCGAACACCAAAAGAGAATGATGTTGTATGCTTTTTGTAATAGCACTGAAGATAACCATTTGATTTCCATATTTCTTAAGCTTTCTATAGCATTTTTAAAATGGATTTCCCATGCATATAGCTTCAACACTTTCATATTCAGTAGAGCCTCCGAACCAGCCTTGAATCTCTCATCTTGTGCTACCAAAAGTTTGGTCAGAAACTTATGCTGTAACTTTGCCAAATGGAGTATTGCAAAGCACTGTGAGAACCATCACTACCAATGAGGCATTCAGTAGTAGAGGACTAGCTAGCAGAGTTAGTACCTTGAGCAATGCAAAAAGTCCTGACATCAAAATCTCTCTCCAATAGCACAGAATTATTGCCCACAAATACAACTTTGGGATATCCTCACCCTTAAGTGTTTTTTCTTTTAACCCTTTCTCATCAATGGACTCAACCACAAAAATGAAATCTTACTAAAGAATCCAGCTTTTGGCAAATGGAGTTACATGGCTAATAGGATCAACTTCATTTAATTGGTCACTTAAAGGGGCATAAAGACATTCTTCATTTTCTCCATCATTGTCTTCATATTTACTTACGTTATATGTGCATAAGAGTAGAAAAATTGCCCCACGAAAAGATAGAACATCTAAAACTGCCTTGAGGGACAGTTCTTGGCTACTAATGGTGTAAGACGTGGATAAAGCACAGAGAAAACCAGAAACAAAGAATATAAGAATACTAAATAGCCACAACCATGCCCTTGGAAGTTGGTTCAGCTTAAGACTTATAGCAACAACCCAACAGAGCCATTGAATGTGGCTGAAACTAGCTGCAAAGTCGAATATCTTTCCACCTGAAACGGTCTCAATGAAGACTTCCAAATTGCAACAAATGCCATCATGATCAGCAGTAACACATCAAACAAAATGATCATCAAATGTACGATGCATGTGGAAGGATCTTTCAAAAACCTCAAATCATAACAGAAAGAATTCTCTCTAAGTCTAAGAATTACACCTTTTTTCTTATAATAGGAGAATTCAATTCTCACTCAAAAGAATTCTCTCTAAGTCTAAGAATGAAATACTAAAACTGAGATGGAATAATCAAATGAGCAAAATTGCTTTCTATTTATAGGCCAAGATTGCAACGGATGCATTAAATGTCCCAACCCTCCTTTTTTGTTTCAAAACAATTGAATGTAATAGATGTTCATTTTAAATATATAGGCTTTTGCATTAACTATTTATAACTTTCCTCACAATTATTGAAAAATAATTTATGAAAACTACATATTAGTTGACACTCAAATATAGAAAGAAAAAAAAGTATAAGTAGGTGTTAAGAGTTTTTGTAATTGTTGATGTCTTTATATATAATTATTTAAAATTATTTTATTTATCTAATTATTTATTTTCTCATATAGTAATATTATTATTTTTATTTAGTATAGTTATATACTTTTTATTTATAAAAAATATTAGATACATATTATATAGTAATTTTTTGTATATTTTATGCATGTAAAATTTTTAATTTTTATACTATATGTTTTTTTTCTTGACTCTCTTGAAGCGAATTTTTTACTTTGTCCCTGATATATATACTCGAAAAAATAAATATAAGACACAAACAGTATATTTGGTTAGAGAGAAATAAAGGAGAGGATGATTTTATTTTTAATTCTACCTAATTTTTTTCAAAATTTAAGAGAGAATGTAATTGCTTAACAAACAGTATATTTGGTTTAATTTCACTCACTACACAGAGACTAGAAGAACATGACAACTCAAACGGTTAACAAATTAATGTGTTAATTAAGAAAACCCTGCTTCTGTCACGAAGTACATAGCGACAGAGTTTTCAATGCATGCAAAACCGCCAAAGAACTGCAACATTGCCACGGTCGATAACATTACTCAATGATTCATCCCAAGAGAAGATACCCAAAAACATTCTGTTCATAGAGTCAAAATTCAAAAAGAAGAGGAAGAGAGAGAAGCTGAAACAGACAAAATTAAACACTGTACATTGAACTCAATCTAAAAAAACACAACTTATTAGTATTAATTAATACTATTTGTCTATTGATTGATCATTATAATGCCATTATTGTTGGGAGTTAGGTTTGAGACAAGACATTGAATTAATGTGTATATAGATTGAACACTCTAATGACATCATTTTTGCAAGTGAGAAATTTTAGTTTATAAACTCAACTCAATTAAGGATTTATTTTTTGTTTCAATTCAATTAAAACGCTGGATTTTCATCCACGCTTTTTATATGTAAATTTGAAATTGTTGACGTAATAAATATATTAATTGATCTAACAACATTAAAATACTGAGTTGTGGTTTATACTATAAAAGCTAGCAATGAATACTAAGTAGAACCTGTAGAAGTTTAGAATATCAGGATATTGTGAAGCTTTCAAAAGAAAGAATACTAGTTGTAAGAGTGTTTGATCTTAAAGGAAAATCCTATAAGTGTAAATATTGGGTGTAGTCCGGGTTGGGATGAACCAATTAATATAAATTTCTGAGTTATTGCTCCTTAATTGCTTATACATGTTGCATACATATTTTAAGTTTTGGAAAACCTCATTTTATATAAGTACAACTCTGATCTTATATTATTTTTTTTTACAACTATTTTAACCTTCGAGCGCTACACTTTATTTTTATTGAAACAAAAACCAGAATATGTAATAATAGGTTTTGTTATTTCCAGGAGCAATTTTCCGAAGCAACATAACATTTGTTTAACTTAATTAGAGATTTTTTGTTGGATTATCTATTTTATCTGAGTAATTAAGATGAAAAGCCTAGCTCCTAATTAAATTTTTAATTTCCATACAATAACTTGAAAATAAAATATCATAAGCAAGTTTTTATTTGTGCAAAAAAGACCTAGTGAATTTGTGTGTGACTATTTAATTCTCCTTCTAATGACTAACTGATCCACTTCGAAATATAGTTTTATATGAAATTGCCACATTTTATAAGCTTTTCTTCACCCAATAAGCTTGAGCCGCGTGTTAATGAGTTTCACATAACATTTCCAATCAAAATTACATTATACTTATATAATCATGATTTCATTGTGAATAAAACATAGCTATATATATTTCGTTCAAACAAGAAATATTGGTTTATTCCATGGCAGAATAAATTAAAGGTGTCGTGCACAAGATGTGCAGAGGCTAATAAGTAGTACAATTGTTAAAGGGATTGTGTCAGCAGCAAACAATTGTTAAAGCGATTGTGTAATTATTGCCAAGGGACAATATGAAGGGATTTGAAAGAAGAAACCACCAAAGAGGAGTCACACTCTAACCATATAACTTCCTTCAACCTTTCTCAAAATCTGTTTTAATGGCAATCATGGCCACACTGAAACAAAATAAAATTACAATACATTATACAATGGAAGACAATCAAACCAAAAAGTTCCTTCAAACAGAGATTTTACATGGTAAACATCAATATACTAAATATCCTACACATCTAGCAATCCATAAAGCTTTCATCCAAGATTGCAATTTTGAAGCTAATCAGCCATAAACAGCAAACTTTGTGCTACAATTCAGAATACAAATATTAATGGTGATAGAGAAAAGTTAAAGACTGAATTTCAGTAATAAACTAAATGAAACTGAAAATCTACCTAGCCATTGCAAAAAAGTACATAAATCTAAGCATTATTAAAGAGGTTTAAATTTTGCAGGAAGTTATTTGAAAACAACAAAAAATTCTCTAAACAGAACACGCCATCTATAATTTCTTTGCAATAAGAAAAATAATCATTAGTCAAAGCATGAACTAAAGAAATAGAAGAGTTGGTTTTACGAAAGCCAATATGTGTGTTGGAGAGACATAGGAGAGATAATGAAGTAAACCACTACTTCATGAGTTAGCATTGACATGGATAAAGAATTAAAAAAATATATTCTAACAATTAGATTCATGCTTTTAGAAAAAAAGCTAATGATTTAATTAACTAAAGCAGAGAAATAAAAACTATGAAGTTCATAGAAAGAAGCTATCAGTATTAGGTACCTGGCTACTAGCCTGTGAGCCACCTATAGCACTTCCCCATATTTACTTCCATTGTTACAAGTATATAGTCTGTCAGTCTGTTCAAGAATCTCATATAAGTAATTCTCCATGGTTGCCAAAGTAGTATTGTCCCCAATAAGCACCAAAAGCCTGTGAAGAATCCAAACCCCAAGCTCATGTATAATGCTCCATAGAAAATTGAATTGTCATCTTCACCATCAATTGCTAGTCCTTGAGGCTTTGCTATTGTCTCATCTCCAGGACAACTTTTGTTAAGTTGCTCCCCACAAAGACCAAGATTTCCTCCAAAAGTAGAGGCGTCAAAGGTTTGCAACTGTCTTCCCCGGGGGATTCTTCCAATCAGATTGTTGTTTGATAAGTCTAACACAGAAAGACGATCAATTTTGGAAAGAGTAGAAGGAATTTTGCCTGAGAAATGATTTCTTGATAAGTCGAGAAATTCTAACAAATTTAAATTCCCAATCTCGTCAGGAATTTCTCCATTTAAGTTGTTTCTTGATAAATTCAAAGAAACTAATCCAAGTAAATACCCAAACCCTGTCGGTATTTCACCCGTTAAGTTGTTACTTGAGAGATCAATGCTCATTAAAAGATACTCAGGATTGAAAAACACATGTTCCTGGCCTTTCCACATCAATGAGACCTTAGAGTCATAATAGCCTTCTACAATTTCAGATCTGTTTACTGGTCTTTCCATCATTGCAGTAAAATTCCTCAGACATGTTGGAATTTTTCCAGACAAGTGATTCCTTGAAAGATCTAAGAGATGAATTTGCATCAAATAGCAGAGATGAACAGGAACACTTCCAAAGAAGCGATTTACTCTCAAGCTTAAGATTTCCAATTGTTGTAGACTTTTTCCAATCCATGATGGTATTGTACCAGACAACAAATTTTCACCCACATCTAATATATATAAACTTGTGCAGTTCTTCAATGTGAATGGTAGCTTTCCAGTTAAACTGTTGTTTCGTAAGGCCAAAGCTCCCAAATTAACAAGAGTACCCAAGGACTGTGGAATCTTCCCTGACAATTTATTATCACTTAGATCAAGATATGCTAATGAAATTAGATGTTCCCAACAGTCAGGCAGCTGTCCCATTATTTGATTATTTGACAAATCCAATGTGTCGATTTTTGTGGTTGCACCTTTTCCGCACAAGAACAGATTTAAATCTGAAATCTTATTTTTGGAAAGATCCAACATGTACGCTTGTGATAAAAAAGCAGGAATTTCACCTTCAAGTTGATTTGAATTTAGAGTTATAAATCTATCAACATCAGTCAGCTTGATTGGTAGATTTGGAATTGTACCTTTGAGACTGTTGCTAGACATGTTCAACTCACTTATAGACTGTAACTTGTTCCAAAACCAATCCGGTACAAAGTCATCAATCTCAGCATCAGAAATATCTAGAAAGCTTAACTGACTTTGAGTCTGGAGCCAACTTGGGAAACTAGGTCCCAACTTGCAAGAACCTAGTCCCAAATGAAATATTTGGAAAGATGGAATCCAGGAAGTAGCAAACTTTAGAGACAACGAATTGTCTGTTAAGTCTAATTCCATCAATTTGGACAAATTTGTGAGATGCAATTCGTTGATATCACCCTCCAAATAATTCTTCTCTAGGTGAAGACTCTCCAACTGATATAACAAACGAACGCTTTTTGGTATTTCACCCGTTAATTTATTATCGGAAAGATCTAATCTCCTCAAAGACGACAAAATTGAAGAATTTTGAATAAAGCTATAAATTTTCCCACTCAAGTTGTTACTGCTAATGTCTAATTCCTGTAATGTGCATATATTTCCAAGAGAAGCTGGAATCTCACCTTGCAGTTTGTTAGAGGAAAGGGTTAGAACTTCAAGAGAGTTCATTACTTTCCCAAATCCATCTGGAATGGGACCTTCTAACAAGTTATGATCAAGAGAAAGTGTATGAAGATTGGTGGTGAAGTTGGAAACCCAGTGAAATATAGCCAATGATTTCAATAGATTAGAGGAGAGATCAAGGGTGACAAGAGAAGATGAAGACTTTTTTATGAAAGTAGATGGAACAAGAAAACTTTTATCAGTAAAACTGCACTCTTCTAGATAAAGTTCTTGTATGGTGGAGCTGAAGTTGAAATTTCCTAAAATTATTGATGATGTCAGGTCATTAACAGCGAGATCAAGGACCACAAGGGAGGGAAAGTTTGGATGGTGAGGAGACGACAAATCAATATTATTACCACGAAGACGAAGCTCTTGGAGATTATGACTATAGTTGAACAACAATTGAAATGTTGATGATGTCAGCATATTATCAGAGAGGTCAAGGATGGAAAGAGAAGTGGAAAGGTTGGAATGAGAACGAAACAACGATGAAATATCATGATCAGAAAGACTACAACGAACTAGTCTCAGCTCTCTTAAGTTTGGAATAAGCTCAGCAATCATTTGTTGCCAGTGACCAGAGGAGCCAAGATTTGGCATTGAATCCAGGCCAAAATTTGTTAAGGAAGAGAGAGAAGATAGCCACTTAGCATCGTTAACCATAAGATCAAAACTGCCAGCAAGTCTAAGAGTATGCAAGATAGGAAGATTCCCAACATGCAAAGGGATTGCTTTGGAAAGTGAAGTAAACCCAAGATCAAGATACCTCAACAGTGAGAGATTCCCAATTTGATAAGGGATTTCTCCATGGAGATCATAATTGCCCTTTAAATCTAGATATCGTAAACATGTAAGCTTCCCTAGCTGAGAAGGGATTGGTCCCCGGAGAGAACTTACTTTAAGATCAAGATACTCCAACTTTGAGAGATTTCCTATTTCACAAGGAATCTCCCCATCAAAATTCATATATGATAGATTCAGATATCTTAAGCTTCTGAAAGAGCCCAGGTGTTCAGGGAGTTTACTTTTATTGGAATCATAATTCGAACTGAGATCCAAATACTCCATATTTTGCAAGTAAATCAAAGAAGTGAGATCGATTAGACCAGTCAAAAAATGCGTATTCGAACCGTGAAGATCGAGTATTTGTACGTGACCTGTTTCATTGTTGCATTCAATGCCTCTCCAATTGCAGCAATCTTTGTTACTGTCATCATCCCTCCATGTGGACAGCATGCTAGAGTGATCTATGAGGCCTTGTTTGAAGTTGAGTAGTGCCTGCCTCTCCTTCTCTATGCATTTCACATGTGAACTCTGTGCTGGCCAGTTGAATCCAAGAAGGGATACTAACACTGCAAACAAAATTTTGAGAAAGTGACTGCCCATTACAATTTCCAGATATGTAATTTCTGCTATATATGCTATAAACTCTGATAAGAGTAGAAGAACAACACAAAACACTTCGAATTATTATTTGCGATGTATTGAAAACACAGCAACAGGATTAATGTAGTTGGTATAATTGTACGAAAGGCTTAATTTCTACACCCTCCGTCTATATTGACTATTGCATGTCAAACAAGCAATTATTATTGGTCCCAGGGAAATAAGTTGTTGAAAAACTGAGTCTACACTTTGTTATTTTTCCACACTTGGGGCCACTTGTCCAATATCAGATAAATTGCTATGAAGTTTCAAAAATATCAAACCAATAAAGAAAAAAATTCCATAAAAAATTGTACCCAAAAACATTGCCACAGAATAAAAATAAAACTATAAATTGCCTATTTAGTATCTAAACTGTGCACTAGCTGATAATATAGTTCTTCCTCTAACCTTAAAATGCTATAAATATATAAATGTCACAAATTAATTTAACAATATATTAAAAGTCATGTGTGTCTACTAATTTATTAGTAAGTAGTATAATTTCAGGTTCACTCTAACATTAATCATCATTTATTAAAATTTAAAATTAAGTATTATGATATATTTTATTTTCATGCGTTTTAAATGCTAATTAAAATAGTGTTTTATTTTATTTTCGAATGTCATAAAGTTATGATATTATATTTACATAATACTAGTGTATGTATTATTTTATTATTATTATTATATTAATTAATACTTGTTTGACCATATTTTAATATAGTTAAACCAATGAAACTTGAACCTTTGGTCTTGATCGGTTTATTTTTAAAAATATTGATAAAATCATATTCTCAATTAACAAGGTTTTAAATTCGAATTTAAAATACAATATGTAATTTTAATATATTTTTAAAAAAATAAAGTTTAAATATGTTTAAGGTCTCTAATAAATGACTTAGCTTTGTTTTATGTCCTTACTCATTTTTTCATTATTTTGGCTCCTTATATATTAAACTTTTATTTTTGAGTTATTATCATGAGTTAGTTAAGTGATGACATGTCATGTTATTTCAAGATTGTGGTGACTTACGACAGAAATTTAAAATAAAAGTTTTAATATATTAGACACTTACAACAATAATTTTTTTTAATAGAAATCCAAAATATTTAGCATATACCTTAAATATATTTAAGCTAATAAAATACTTGTCATTCAGTAGGTTTAAATCATAGCTGACTCAATTAATTTGATACAAGATCTCTCTTATATTTTAACCTTTAATTTATTTAAAATTAGGAGTTCCTTATTGTATAATCTCTTTGCAATTTTTTCTTTTATTGCCAATTTATACATGTCAGCAAGAATGCGAGATATCAAAATAATGTTTGTTGATCAGGCTAGTATGTTCCGACTACTTATTTAAGCCTGGAAAATTTAAATACACGCATTACAACCTACAAAATAATGAACATAATTACATTAGCATTTCTCTTTAATTACAGTGATTTGCTCGTAATTGAATAATTAAAAATGTTTTTGTTTTTATCATCAAAGTATTCAGTGCAAATTAGACAATTATTACATCAACATGCTGGTGTCATAGCTGTCTATTGAGGTTCTCCTCGTCCTCTACGGCTATACCTTGATTCAGCTATACTTCTTATCAACAAAGGTGTGAAAATGAAGTTGGTCAACACCCAGCTATCTTCACTTCATTTTATTTATTGTCCAACCATTTTTAAGGTCCAATATCAAAGAGCTTATGAATTTTACATCATTGCTTGTTCTTAACTTGTCATGTCATGCTTTTTCGGCATATATATATACCATCATCTTTTGGAAACTTGATACATGCTTTTTCGGCATATATTACATCCTGCTGCACTACATTTTTCTCTGGCTTGATGTTCAGAGACACAACAATCTTTAAAATCGCCACTTTTCTCCTTGGTGCCTCAAGCTTGTTCCTGAATGGGAGACTTGGAAGCATAAACATCAGATTAGGCACAATTCTTCATTCCAATTGACGACATGTTACATACATAATATTGTTACAGAAACTTTTGTCACACTATCCTTAGCTCCAAATAAAGAAAAAATGCTTTCTGTCATATATGGTTCTTATTTTGTGGAAACAAAATATTGCTCTTTCCGGAAGGTTTACTTGCACTGGGAAAAATATAACAAAAAGAGTCAGCTCTAAAACAGGATGTTAAAATTATGCAATTAAAGTGCTTGGGCATCTATGTGATAGCCATTTCCAGAATATTTATTGATAAGACATGCAGAGTAGATTGGAAAAGAGCATACAAAATCATCTTGATAACTGAATTTATTATTCACATGTAGATATCATAACCATTGTCTGTAACTGAGCAGATAAGAATTTTTTCTCTTTTAAATATAAAGAAGTCATCTCGTCTGAGTTAAAAACCAAGACAAGTTCAGAGAAGCGAAAATATAAAATAAAAACAGAAGTTGTAAAACATATAAGACATCACCTAAACTACTAGAACCCTCTAGAACAATATTTGATTGGACCTAACAACAAAATGTCACATCATGAACTTTTCAGCTGAATTTGAATAAAACAGAGCACCAGATCCTATTACTATAGAGCACACCTAAATTTTAATTAATTTTTCTCCCTTAACTCACGTGGATCAGAATATGTTATCATAGATTAAAATAAGAGTTGCCAAATTGTCAACAATCAATCTTGTTATTATTGTGAGGAAGAAATTCTCAACACAATGTAAACTTTTGCCCTATTATTGAGAGGAAGAAATTCTCAACACAAAAAGGTACTAAATAAGCAAAAATAAATTACAATCCCGAGAATCAATAGCTAGGCATTGCTATTTTGATAAGAACAGCAATAGCATCCTCCAAACCTTTGTTATATGCTGCATATTACAAAATTCTAGCAGTCATTAATACCATTTTGCATTATGCACGCTATTTCGTTCCCATTGCTGTTGTGGAAGTACTTTTGCTTCAGACATGGAATGAAAATTGATCAGGAATTTTGTTTTTTTGTGCCATCGATTGAGTTTGTATAAGTGAGGACATGTTGATCTTCTGACCAATTTTGTTTTCGAAATTATAATAATTACTAGTTCGCTATCTAAATTCATGGGAAATTGAAAATTGATTCCCACGAAACTGTATTCTTGTTCTACATTACACTTCTCAGGTGTTCTTAGAAGTCCTCTTCCTACTGCTAAGCCGTATCATATTCACTCTCCCCTGCATTCTGATTTTTACTTATAAATAAGTTAATGTCTAAGAGCAGGGTTGAATGAGCATAAAAAAGGGGCTCACATACAAGTCTAGATCCTGTTTAGTTTGTGAACTAAAACTATGTTTTGGTTTTGCCTATCTCTTATGCTATTAAAATTATTCTAGAATCCACCTACAGTTTTTTTTATTCAAAAATAAGTGTTGGAACTCTAAGATATGATATCAAGTTTACTTATGTAATTTGTTTGGTGACCTATTGTGGAAAATTTCTCTAGTATTTACTCTCTTGGATTTTTCAAAAAATTTGATATCAAGAATCAATGGTTTGACTTGGTGACTAGCTAGTAAGATGGCGTTGATGGATTCATGGATATAGAGTTCTTTGCATCAAAAGTCTTTCTGACAGGTGAATTCATGCATGAATGTCAGGGAGCAGAGTTGCAGGTGTTGCAATAGTACAAGATACTAGAACATGTGGCAATGGCTAGACAAGCCGGGGGCAGTAACGATTAAGCTTTAAGAGTCACCATTGAATATTCTTGAATTGAAAATGACTTCCGCTCGAGGAAAAGGTTAACGTGTGGGAGAAACACAAACATGAGAGAAAGATTATTGAAGTATAAGTATGAAGAGAAGTCTCACATCAGATAGAAATGAAAAAGTTGAGTATCATCTAATAAGTGAGAAAAAAATCATAAACATGAGTCTTATGATTTTTTAGGTTAAAATATGATATAAAAATCACTTATATAGTTACTCGGGATAAAATATTGAGAGGAAAGACAATTGACCTGAGAGTTTTTTCTTAACTTACACCTCTCTGTGTCATTAACAATTGATAATTCTGTCTAGCATGCTATATTGTGAAGAAAAATATTTCTCTCCTTATTTGTTCATTTTACATATTTCCTGGTGTCAAAATATTCTTTTTATTGTATTTTTATATCCCTTAAAATAAATTTGCTTTTGGGATTTTCTCTTGGACCAGATACCATTCAAAGAATTTCAGATAATGTAAATGCACGGGGTTCTTTTTTATTTTTTATTTTGTGGCATTTATCTCAATATTTGGTTGATATATTTGAAACTTGATAGCGATTAGCTGATGAATCAGTCAACGGACCCTAGTATGGAAAAAGTGAAGACAGAATTTTTCCACAAACTAATGTATCAGCGTGAGTTTCTTTTGATTTAAATATTTTTGTGGACGTGTTTTAATTTTCCTTTTTGATGTGATTGGCGGGCGAGCTTAATTTTCTAACCCATATTTTAAGGGTTGGCAGACTTGGAAAAGTATTGCTTGGATTTAACTGAACTGGCTGTTTATAAGTGTTTTGTTTTTAGAATCATATCACATATATGTAGTCTGTTGATGAAGTAGATAGTGATGGGAGCTTATGTTTTGGGCAGAAATTGTGTCCTCAAACTTTCATGTGATAAGACAAATTATCTTCAGAATTTTCACAATAATATTCTTCTATGCTATCATAAGAAGAAGAAAAAACCACCAATAACTTGTAAATGCATGTTCTCTTAAACAGGTGGTATTCTTCTAGACCAAAAAAAAAAGTGGTATTCTCTGTGTTCAATTATATCTTTTGGCTGGAATCTTCCGTGTTCATATGTTGGGGATTAAAATATTTAATAGGCATTAATTAACATGAACATATCCAGAAAATAAGTAGTGGAGGAGTAAAATAATAACAAGCTTAAACATACAAAATTATGTTAATTAATAAATTTCATAACTATATTTTATATAAAAAATTAATTAACCTGTATATATAATTTTTTTAAAAGAAAAATATGAGAGGGAAACTATTCTTGTTTCATTTGATACTGCCATATTAATCAATCACGTCTAATAAATATTTTCTTATATGTTGTGATTTGATTTTTTGTCTTTAATTAAGACATGACTTTTAAAAAATTACTCTTACAAAATCTTACCATTCTTCAAGAAAAAAAATAGAATTTAAAATAAAAAAAAATAAATAATTATATAAAATGTGTAATAAAATAATTTCGTATATTAATTACAGGTTCATGAAGATATACTTCATATTGTAGCAGCATGTTGAAATAACTAAAATTTCATCAGATAATTTGAAAAAAAATGATGCTAAAAATTTAATAAATAAAAAATATAAATATGATTCTATTTTTACATTATCAAGGGAATTTTTGTAATGTCATTAAATGAGGTGCCCATAAAAGGTATTTGAGTTTGTCACTTTAACGAGCACCATGCTTAGAAAAAGTCTATGTAAAATTAACACAAACAAGGCTTAAACATCATTTTGGCTACTATAAATTAGTGTGTTTTCTGCTTTAGTTTTTCAAAGTTTTTTATTTTAGTCCTAGTCAAACTTAAAAAAAACATTTAATCTGTCAAGTAAAAATATTAATTGACGACATAACATGAAATTACATTAACCGTTAATTAACTTATAAAGATTTTAACAGTAAATAATATGTAATTATTTTTAGTAAATTATATTTTTTTTTTAATTTCTCATAAGTTGATCTAACATCATCAATTATTTTAAATATATGAAAATATAATAATTCAATTTACCAAAAAATTTACATATAATAGCATGTCAAACTATTGATATTGTCGACAGGCCAATGAACTACCAACATCACTCTTACATAATCAGTAACCTATTGATAGTTGATAGCAAACAATAAATTCAAATATTAAAATTACAAGCACTAAAATATGTATAAAAAATATTTATATATTAAAGTGCAAAAAAATTCTTAATTTTATAGGGAAAAAACAATTATTTAAACCCACCAAAAATATGATGTGTTATTTTGTCAAAATAGGAGAAATGCAATACTAATTTATCTTTACACTAATGTTTTTGCACAATCTTTGGTCCCCAATAAATAAAAAAGTCCTTGCACGTTAGAATATTTCCAAGTCTTTCTAGGGTTGACATCATACTGTGAAAAGTCTACTAAGAACTAAGATGAATAAATATCATTTGTCATTTGGTTAAAGCGTAGAAAATGCAAGCTTAATTAATTTGTCTTGATATAAAATTTCCACACAGACTAATAATTTCAAAGTCTATACAGTCGTATTACTTTTAAATTTGGATGTAATTGTGTGTTTAATTTTCTAACCCATTAAAAGAGTTAGAAAACAATGAAGACCACAATATCATCTTTTTTTATCATTATTTTAAAGTACTAATTTATTTCAATACATGTGAAATTTTTTTAAAAATTATAGTTTATACGCTATTTATTTAAAACATAATCTTTATATTATAATACAAAAATATCACTATTTCATACTCATACAATCAGTATGAATATAATAAACACTATAATTTGTCTAATTATTATTATATATATCATTATTATATAACAATAACATTTACAATAGTCGTATTCTATTACTATTAGACTCAAATAAAAATCAAAATCTCAACTATATTATTTATTGAGAGATTCTTTTAACTAATTTCATGTAATATACTTATTGGTCTTCAAGCTCCACTCAATTTTATCAAGGACTAACAAACAACCATTAATTCATTATATTGTCTTTATAAATATTTCTAATAATTTTATTTTTCAAGTGTGGAAAGCACTTCCACAAATTTACTATTCTTAGTTGGGTGTAAGTGTCACATATTAATTAATATTTTTAGGTAAAGACATATTCTGAATATTTTGAATGAGAGAAGTATATCGATGAGCCAAGATGATAGGACCCTTGATCAATGAAATAGCATGAGGAGAATGAGCGTAGCAGATTCTGAATTTCTCTCAATCTAGCTTGTCGAACCCTTTATATAACACTAGAAAATATACATTTAATGTTGTTATTTTAACATCAATTTTATAAAAATGAATGTTACAAAAATAGTAGCATAATTAAAAACAAGTTGAGTTTATTAATATTGATTTTTTCGAAAAATCTTTTGGTTCAAACGTCTTCAGTTTTATCGACAAAGGAAGCTAACTATTAGTTGGGGCCCACATAGAGTCTTGGTCTTGGTGAAATACTTACTCTGTCAAATGACTAGATGATGGGATCTAATTGGCACTCTCATATTGGTGCAACGGAAGAGAGAGAATTTCAAATTAGCATTCATTGTGTGAATTTCATTTACAGATATACTCTTTTCTATTTTCGTGATAATTGAGATAAATAGATAAAATTTGATAAGTCCAGCAACCTAACACTAGCTTGATGCAATTTTTAATGCTCTACTTGCTACTTTTGGCAAAGCAAAAGTGCACGTACAGAAGGGGTCTAACACAAGGATGCAAATACACTGGTAGTAACTAGGAACAAATAGGGTATCTTGCATTCTTCTTCTCATGCACAAATTTGATTCACAGTTAAGTATAGCTGCACTAGGAGAATATAGTAGAAAGCATTGTTGAAGATGAATATGAAGTGGTGAAATTTTAGATATCACAGATCTAAGCACAATAATGAAAAACAAACAGCATTACAAATATATTATACAATAAATACAACAATAGCATACTAAGTTTCTGGAAACAAGATTTTGCAGTTCATTACTTAAATACAAAACATTGTAAACTCCTATATTAAAGAAATTATCTCGCATTTGTAGCTGCCAACAATGGTTTCTTCTCTGATCAGAAGCCTGCAGCACATCTGCAACAATCAGCATTTTTTTTTACAACAATTAATGTGCTGGATTAATTACAAGATATAAACAGAATTATATTTTTTCATATAAAATTGAAAATGGAAGTATACATGCAGGGACCATGGCCCCCAAGTTTTTCACAAAGTGTATTTAAAATACCATGTTAAAAGAATTACGGTCCCCTTAAAATTTATGAAAAAAAATATTGAAAAATAATACATGTCATCTTAGTTGACACTTAGGGAGACAAAAAGAAAAAAGAAAGAGAAGTGTATGTATAATAGGTAATATAATGTGATAGTAAAAAGTGAGATAAAAAGAAATTAAAGATAATAATAAAATATTTGTAATGTGTAAGTGTACATTTATAATTATGGAAAATCATTTTAAAAAATGCATCTATTTGTTTCTTCTATAAATGTCTAATTAATATATTTGAAAGAGTTTATGTTTCTAGTATTTAGGAATAAAAAAATTATTTATTTATTTTCATATAAATGATAAAATTAATTAGATAGGAATGTTTTTATGCTTAATATAGTTGTATATTTTTTCTTTGTAAAAAATTTAAAAAAAATTACAAGTTAAATAATAATTAGATTAAATTATTATTATTATTCTTGGCCTCCTCTAAGTGAAATCCATATTGCTCTTTTTGATCAGTGAAGCAATTCCTTGATATATGTAAAATAAGACAAAGTCAGAACATAAACCATGAAATTGACAAATAAATCTAGAACATACCTTTTTGCCTTGGAGCGATCAGCAACAATTCCCACATTCACAATAAGCATACATATACATAGTCTGTTAATCTGTTCAGAAACCTGATGTAAGCAATTCTCCAAGGACGCCACAGTAGCAATGGCCCTAATAAGCCCCAAAATCCAGTGAAGTATCCAATCCCCAAGCTGATGTATAATCCCTCATAGAAAACTGAATCATCACCTTTGACTGGTGGTTCTTGATGCTCTGCTGTTGTCTGTTCTCCATCCCCAGGACAAGTTTTGTTAAGTTGTTGGCCACAAAGATCAGTGTTTCCTTCAAAAAAGGAGGCTTCAAAGGTTTCAAAATGTCTTCCTGATGGGATTCTTCCAGAAAGAGAGTTGTGTGACAAGTCTAATTTTCCCAAATCATCAATTTCAGAAAGAGAAGAAGGAATTCTCCCAGAGATGTGATTTCTTGACAAGTCAAGTGATTCTAGTGACCTTAAATTCCCAATCCGAGAAGGAATTTCTCCACTCAAATTGTTTCTTGATAGATTCAAAGAAACTAACCCAAGCAAATATCCGACCTCCTTTGGTATTTCACCGGTTAAATTGTTACTGGAAAGATCAATGCTTTTGAGCTGTAACTCTGGATTCTTGAACCCCTGTTCCACACCTTTCCACATCCATGTTATGTCAAGCGTATAACCTCCGAATAAGTGAAGACCATAAATATCATGGTAAGTCTTATTATGCCAATATATACGAGACAGAGTGTCACTTGAGTTGATGCTCTGTTCAGACATTGCAGTGAAATTCTTTAAGCATGATGGAATTCCTCTTGACAAATTATTCCTTGAAAGATCCAACAATTGAATACGGTTCAAATAACAGAGATGAATGGGTAGATTTCCTGAGAAGTGATTTCCTCGCATGTTCAAGATTATCAATTGCTGCATACTTTCTCCAATCCATGATGGTATTGGACCCGACAACATATTTTCACTCAGGTCCAGCATAAATAAAGTGCTGCAATTCTTCAAAGAAGAAGGCAACTCACCCATTAAACCATTGTTTCGTAAAACCAAGGCTTCCATATTAACAAGGGCGCCCATGGACATAGGAATCTTCCCTGACAATTTGTTGCTGCTTAAATCAAGGAACAGTAATTGCTTTACTGATTTCCAACAATCTGGCAGTTGCCCCTTTATTTGATTGCGTGATAAATCTAAAGTGGCCAAATTTGAAGCTGTGCTTTGGTCACATAAGAATGAAAACAAATCTGAAAAATTATTTTCAGAGAGAATCAGATGGGAAGCTTGTAGTAAAAATGACGGAATTTTACCCTCAAACTGATTCGATTTCAGATGTATAAATGGTCTGAAAGGAAGCTTCAAGGATATATTAGGAATTGCACTAATGATATAATTGTGAGACATATTTAATAACATCATATTTTGCAAGTTATTCCAAAACCAGTCTGGTACAGAGTCATTAATCCCGTTATCAGAAATATCAAGCCAAAACAAAGAACTTTGAGTCTTGAGCCAACTAGGAAAAGTGGGGCCCAACTTGCAAGAACTGAGTTCCAATTTTTCTAATTGGAATGGAGGAACCCAACTCGGGACTAATTTCAGAGACAACGAGTTCTCTGATAGGGACAAGAATTTTAATTTGGAAAAATTAGAAAGATGGGATTCAGTGACGTCACCCTCCAAAGAATTCCCATCCAAGAAAAGAAGCTCCAACTCTGATAGCAAACCAATGCTTTTAGGTAACATGCCAGTCAACCGGTTATAAGATAAATCCAACCTCGTAAATATGTCTCTGTTGCACCATGAAGAATTTCGGAAGAAGCTAGAGAATTCCCCGTTCAACTTGTTATTTGAGAGCCGTAACCCCTGCAATGCGCACATTTTACCAAAGAAAGATGGAATCTCGCCTTGCAGTTTGTTACCGTAGAGGTCAAGAACTTCAAGAGAGTTCATTACTTTCCCAAATCCATCTGGAATGGTACCTTCTAACATGTTATAATCAAGGACAAGGTTATGAAGATTGGTGGTGGAGTTAAAGAGCCAGTAAAATATAGTTGATGATTTCAACAGATTTGAGGAGAGATCAAGGGAAACAAGAGAAGATGAAGAACGCATAATGAAAGAAGATGACATAAGAAAACTTCCATCCGTAAGACTACAATTTTGCAAATCAAGATTTTGAAGTTTTGAACTGAAGTTGAAACCACCTTGAAAGACTGATGATGTCATATTATTATAGGAAAGGTCAAGGATAACAAGAGAAGGAAAGTTTGACAACAGTTGAAATGTTGAGGATGTGAGCTTATTTGAAGAAAGATCAAGGATGGTAAGAGCAGTGGAAAAGTTGGAAGGTGAATAAAACAGAGATTGAATATTTGTATCTGAAAGAGAACAACCAACTAGCCTCAACTCTCTTAAGTTTGGAATAAGCTTGCTGATCATTTGTAGCCAGTGATGAGAAGAGGAAAGGTTGTGTAGTGAACTTAGCCTAAGTTTTGTCAAGGAAGAAAGATTAGTCAACCACTCTGCATCCTTAGATTTCACATCAAATTTGCCACCAAGTCCAAGAGTGTGCAACAAAGGAAGATTCCCAATCAGGATAGGGAGTGCTCCCGAGAATGAATTCCCCCCCGCAAGATCAAGATACCTCAACTGTGAGAGATTTCCAAGTTGATAAGGGAGTTCCCCATCTAGATCATTATCACTTAGATCAAGATATTGTAAATGTGTAAGGTTTCCAAGTTGATAAGGGATTTGTCCATAGAGATAAAGATTCTTACCTAGATCAAGAGACAGTAAATGTGTAAGCTTTCCAATATCATAAGGAATAATCCCAATAAAATAACAATCAGAGAGATTGAGATATCTTAAGTTGGTGAACGAGCCCATGTGTTCTGGGATATGACTCCATGGAAAAGAATTAGAGCTGAGATCCAAGTGTTCAATATTTTCAAGGGCAATCAATGAAGAGATATTGATTGCACCTCTCAAATATTGTGTATCCTGACCACGGAGATGAAGCATCTCAACATGACCAGTTTGATTGTTGCATTGAATGCCTTTCCATTTGCAACAGTCTCTGTTACTGTCATCGTCACTCCATGTAGAGAGAATGCCATAGCCATCTATGAGGCCATGTTTGAAGTTGAGGAGTGCTTGTCTCTCAGTCTGAATGCACTTAATTTCTGCGCTATTGGGAAGGCTGTTGAATCCAAGAATGGATACTGCAGCATGCAATAAAAGCAGCAAAAGTGCATAAAATAGTTTCAGAGAATAACAACTCATTATGAAATGACTAAGAGTAAAACAAAGATCGGTTACTGTGGCCAGTTTTCTCTTAAATTGTCAAGTATGAAAGATGGAGCCTGCGGCAGGATTTATATAGCTGATAGTATGGCTAAATGACAGAGTCGTGTTAATTCTTGTTCACTTATCGAAGACAACAAAATAAGGATACAACAACAACAACAACAACGCCTTATCCCACTAGGTGGGGTCGGCCACATGGATCAACTTCCGTCATAGTGTTCTATCAAGTACCATACTTCTATCCAAAATAAGGATATTTTCTCTTAAAAAAGACTTTATTTTAAAAATTAAAATACAAAGACTCCATATACGAGGCTTATATATTTTAAATTCCTTTATTACACTCAGGTGATAAGCAATTTATAATAAAAAAATTCAATAATTATATAATTGTGTAATAAAATTATCTCATATATTAACTATAGGTTCTCAAACTCTACTTCATATTGTACCAACAAGTTGTAACAACTAAAATTTCATCAGATAATTCGACAAAAAAATGATGTTACAAATTTTAATAAATAAAAAATATAACTATGATTTTATTTTTAGATTATCGAGGGAATTTTTGTAATGTCATTAAATTACACTACGTGAGTTGCACATTAAAGTATTTGAGTTTGTCACTTTAACGAGCACACGATGCTGAGAAAAGTCTATGTAAAATTAAAACAAACAAGGCTTAAACAACATTTTGGCTCCTATAAATTATTAGAGTGTTTTTGTTTTAGCCTTTCAATAATGTTTAGTCCCAGTAAAAATTAAAAAAAATAAATCAGTCCATATTATCAAAGTAAGAACATTAATTGACTACATAACATGTAGTTACATTAACCATTCATTGACTTCTCATGCTATCAAAGATCATAATAATAAATAATGTGTAATTTTTTTAAAATACTCATCAACTAATCTAGCATTATCAATTATTTTTAAAACATGAGAATTTGAAGATCCAAATTACTACAAAATTTACACATAAGTCTATCAAATTAACTCATTAGTAACGTGACGAGTCAATGGACAACCAACAACATTATTACATAATCCGTAAATGTTGATAGTTGATAGTAAGCACTAAAACCAAGTATTAAAATTACAAGGACTAAAATATAAAAAAAAAAATTATTTAAGCCTACCAAGAAATATGATGTGTTATTTTGCCAAAGTACAAAAAATGCATGACTAATTTGTCTTTACATGAATGTTTTGTATAGACTAGCAATTTCAAGTCTTTGCACTGGTCCCCAAGAAATAAAAAAGTCTTTGCACATGTTTTTAAATTCACCAATGGTGGGAAGATATTTTGCATCAGGTAAAATGAGCTTTTTACATCAATTCTAGAACCAATATGTAAATCTTGTCTATGTAAAATGTATTTCCTTTTTTACATCAATTGTTTTGTAACCAACATAAAAAGTGTCTTTCTACATCAATTATGAAACAACCAATGTAAAATTATCACTCTTTCTGTCATTAATTTTTCTTCCACAATAATCAACCCACATCCACATCAAAATCACACCTTAATCCATCTTTCCCCCATTCAGATCACCCTCTTAAAACTCATGAAAGAGAAATGAAAGGAAACAAAGCAACCACACAATGTGAAGAAAAACCAAAAAGAACAAAACAACCATCCTCCTCAACAAGTAAGTTTGGATGAGTTACAACAAATACAAGAAAAAAAAATAAAAAGGAAAGTTGACCCGACACATTGATCCAACATAACTGCCCCTTTACCTACCAAATATATAGGTTGAACCTATTTTAACAATAGGTTGGAAATTTAAACTTATATTGCTTTGTTTAGCATATCAAATGGGTCAATCCAATGGATTGAACTTATTTTATCATCCCTAATCAAAATCTCACAATTAGAACATTGGTCATGGAAAATAAGATAAGGAGCTTTATGTTAATAATAAATTCCTCAAAGTAATCCTTATTTTAGAATCAGAATCTACCTATTAGGCTGATTCAAGAACTTACAAAGATTAGGTCTTAATTCAATCAAATTTCATAGTCTCTTGAAATAATTGTTTAAATATACTTTTGGACCATCAAATTTAGATTACTTTTGTAGTTGATCCCCAAATTTAAATTTATTTTTATTCCCTTAATTTAAAAAAATATTTTTTTAGTCCTCCTCCTACAAAAAATGCCACAAGTTATGCATTTAAATCATCAAAAATCAGTCAAGAGGGTTTAAAAAACATTTTTCAAAATTGAGGAACTAAAAAATGAAAAATTAAATTTGGAAGAAAAAAACAAAGATAATCCAAATTTAAAGGACCTAAAAATATATTTAAATTAAAAAAATTGATAAAAAAAAGTATTTTAGAAAAATAAGAGAAATCTTAATGTTTAAAATTACTAGCATGCTCTAAAGTAAAATAAGGTACTAATATATTTTCTAATTCAAGAGAATAAATGAAATGACAAAAATTCCTAAGTGTTTAGTATGCTCTCTTCAAGCCTAGAAGACATATTCTCTTAATTGTGAACCAAATTAAAGGTTATATGAAGGAAAAATAAAAAAAATGCACTTAGCCAATGTAATAAGAGAAAATTGTGGGACAGCATGATGGTTGTTGTGGTTTCAGTGGTAAAGTGATTGCGCCGGTGGGAATATAAAAGAGAAATATCGTTAGTAACACTGTCTAGTACTCTTTTATTGGTTATAAAGAAGAAAAAAAATCTTTTTTAATGTCGTATATTATTAAATAAAAATTATTAAAAATTATAAATTTAAATTGGTGAGTTCTATTATTTATTTAATGATTATATATATTTCTTAATTTTGATGTGAAACCATTAATTAAAATTTGTGATTTTTTATAAATTTTAATAAATAACAGAAAAGAGTATTGTTAGTCTTCCTCAAAGATAAAATAGGTATAAGGTGTATAAAAGAAGAAAAATAAAAAAGGGGAGTGATGGAAATGTGTGTTACGTACTTTCGGCCAATTAAATTTTCTTTCCTTCTAATTTTTCAAATTCAAATTTTAAACCTTTTTTACCCTTTTTCATTTTCTTTCCTCTCTTCCAAAACATACGTAAGTTGGACGTTAGAATATTTCTAAAACTTTCTAGGATTGATATCATACTAAGAGAAGTCTACTTAGAATTAAGACCAATAAATATCATGTGTCATTTTGCTAAAGCACAGAAAATGGAAGCTTAATTTGTCTTTATATTAAATTTCTACAAAGACTAATCATTTCAAAGTCTATGCAATCATTTTACTTTTTAAATTTGATGTGTTTGTGTGCTTAATTTTCTAACCCATCAAAAGAGTTAGAAAATATAAAAGACGAAAATATTATTTTTTGTCATTATTTGAAAGTATTAATATATTTTGATACATGTAAAAATTTACAAAAAAATATAATGTATATCCCACTATTTATTTAAAATATCATATTTATATTACAATACAAAAATATCAATATTTCATACTCATTTATACAATCAGTATGAATATAATAAAAACTATAATTTATTTAATTATTATATATACATCATTATTATATAACAATAACATCTACGATATTCGTATTCTATTGCTATAAGACTCAAATATAAATCAAATTTTCAACTATATTATTCGTTGAGAGATTCTTTTTACTAATTTCCTATAATGTAGTTATTGGTCTTCAAGCTCCGCTCTATTTTTTCATGGACTAACAAACAATCATTAATTCATTATATTGTACTATCTTTATAAATATCTCTAATAATTTTATTTTTCATGTGTGCAAAGCACATCGACAAATTTACTTTTATATTTTCTTCGTTGGATGTAAGTGTGACATATTAATAAATATTTTTAGGTAAAGACATATTAAGTAATATTTTTAATTTGATATAACTTATATATTATATATTATAGTATTTTAAAAATGAAATACATAACTTTTTTAAAAGGAAAAATGAGAATTCTATTTTCTAACAATAAAAACTAATAACTGGCACACCTCAAGAGGTGGTCCTTCCAACCATAAACATTGTATTGTATTTAAAAAGGAGAAGTCAATACATTTATTAGCTTATTTTCTGATCAACCCTAGTGTTTATAGGAGCAATATAATTGAACTAATTGTCATAATCAAGCAATATTCCATGATGTTATTAATCAATTATTAATTGAAACAGGTCCAAACCAATCATATTTTTCCTGAAAAAATATTAATTGCAATTTGAGTATCCCATCGTTCATCTCGGCTCGGCTAAAAGAATATTGTGTGTTGCAGAAAGATGTTAATAACCCCGCAATAATGTTGATGCTTCCTGAAAAATCTTTGGAGCAACAAGATGCACGAATAAGTATTTGAATGAGTATTTATAAAAATTAGAATAAAATTGATTTTTAAAATAATAATTTTGATTAAAATCAAATTTTTTGCATTTCTTCTAGAATTTCTTTTTAGCACCTCAATTTTACTACACCCACTAAATTTTTATTTTATTTTTTTTCAATAATATCGCTCTTACAAGTGAGTGTAGTATCATTACTTTAGAATTATGTTAAAAATGAAGTGAGTTTCATAATTTAAATTCTAAAAATTATATGCATAAAACCTTTTGTATTTAAATTTTGGAATTATGTAAATGCACACTGTTTGCTACACAATTAAAATTAATAGAAATGATAGTTGTGTTCACATGTGGAAAATGATATATTTAACGAGAAAACGAATATTTGATTTTCATTGTGCGTAAAAATTATCTTTGGTCATTGACAACTACATTATAAGCAAAATTAGTCTTTGACTCTCTGAGTCAAAAGACAACCATGATCTCAGGACAAAAAAATTAAAATGTTAGTAATAATGTATCTAAAACACTCTCTTTAACATCTTGTTCGATCTACTATTGTTTGAAATATTTTGAAAATTACAAAATTTTAGTTTCACTTTCATCTAAATTAGAAGAGAGACTTTCATCTTAATATACAAATAGACTTTTAGAAATTTAATCCTGAAATGTGGAATTGACTTTCAAATGTTTAATTCTGAAGCATATAGATAGACTTTTAAAGATTAAATTTTGAAACAACAAAACTATGATTATTAATAAAGAGCATTATTGAAAAAAAATAAGGGAGTGTGAATAACAAAATAAAAAAAATGATGTCTTAGAATGTGGGTATAAATCTCTCAATCATATAAAACTAGATTATAAAGTGACAAATGTCATCCACTTATATATATTATTTTGGTATCATTACTATACAACACACACATTAAAATTTCTCGAGCATGAAGTTTGCAAGATTTGATATATACAAGTAATTCAATAACAACCTGATGTGGTAGTCCAATAAGTCCAACAAGACTTACTAGGATAAGTTCTAATATTATCTTAAAATGTGAATTTGATTCTAATTTAATTATACAAAATCAGTTTGTAACATGTGGAATCTCTAACAGCAGGCGTAAAAAAGTTATTTCTTTGTTTCTTTTTTTGGTTTCAAGAAGGGGCAAAGCCCCTAAAAAAAAAATTTAGTTTGGTTCCTAGCCAGCATACTCGTGATGAGATCCATCATGTGAAAGTAAGGATTGAATTGACGACAACCCTTATTAATAAGGATGAACAACTGTTCAAGAGACACTCGAGTAAGGTCTTCCTAAAATGATTCTCCCAAACTATTTGCATAACTGAGTATATTTTAGTGAAAAGGTGAAAAGGAGAGATGATTTCCATCTCTCTTGACAAGGACGGAAACAATTCTCAAATCTGGTTAACACATCCGGTAAAGGCTACCCAGTACCCATCTTTCAGTAGATCCCTAACAACAATAACTTGGATTTTACTTTCTGGATCTCCCTTTTTTCTTCTCGCACCTCCCTTTTTTGCTCCTTGCACCTCCAAAGGACCCGAATGGACACAAATACCCTGTCTCTCCCAAGCAAACCAAGCCTCCACCAAAACCACTGTCGATTGTCAACCCAAACACCATTGTTGCAACCTCCTTACACCACCACCGAACCAGCCTAATGCAGAAAAGAAAGCACAAAGCCACCGACGAAGTTAGGAACAAAATAAAAGTTCAAGAATATACAATTTTTTATTCTTTCATAGAAGCCTTTCCAAAAGTATAAAAACATAATTCTGCAAAGGTCTTTTTAGAAGTATAAAACATAATTCCTGAAGAGCCTTTTCAGAAATATAAAAACATATTCTGGAAATGCCTTTTCATAACACTAATTTTTTTATAGTTGTGGAAAGGCCTTTTCAAATGTACAAAAATATAATTTAGGAAAAACCTTTCTTGAAATATAAAAAAATTAATGTATTCTAGAAAGACCTTTCTGAAAGTTATTTTTGTTCTTCTGGAATACACTTTTCTATATTTACAAAAAATTCTTTCCAGAAATATGTTTTTGTTTTCCTAGAACTGCCTTTCCAAAAAGGTCATCTAGGAAATACAAAAAAATAAAGGAAGTTAAGTGTATTTCAAAAAAATCTTTCTAGAAAGTATAACATGTGAAATTCCAGTTTGTCCTTTTTGTAAAATTGATACGAATTTTTTTTAAAATATGTTTTACAAATTAATGGTTCAAATAAGAATCGAACCTATTATTTTCGCATTATTAGCATAATGTTCTAATCAACCGAACTAATAAACCAATTATGTTATAAAATAATTAATGTCACTATATATAATACTAAAATTTCTAATATATATTTAATGCACATGTAAATTTACATAATAAATTTTGTGACAATTAATTTTTTATATATATAATTTGTAAATAAAAATTATAAGTTTAATAAAAATTTGCATATGTAAAAAAATAAAAAATTTGTTTAATTATCAATTGTTGTAATAAACATCTAAATACGTCATTCAATCTATGTAATACACATTCAAATACATCATTTAAATAAATACTAAATTTGTTTAACTATTAATTATTGTAATAAATATCTAAATACAACATTCAGTCAAATTTGTTTAATTATCAGATTTTGTAAATAAATTAAATGTATAAAAAATTCTAAATAAATTATAATTTTAAAAAAAATTCAAAACATACGGATTTGGTTCATACGGATTGACAATTTGTATGATTTGTACAGATTCATATGAATCATACGGATTATCAATCTTTATGAATCATACGGATTGTCAATTCGTATGTTTTGGAAAAAAAAAATTCGCACCTCTTCTTCTCCGACAACAAAAAATCACTATTTCACCGTATATTCGTAAACAACACGTATACATCACCGGCGATTACAAACACTTACAAAAGGACACTAACGGAAGAAAGTTACACAAAGGGAGTGCGATTTCCCGAAAAAGAAAGGTGTTGCAGAAATGAAAAAACTAATTTGCTGTTTATAACCAAAAATATCCAGGACATTTTGGTGGGTATTTTTGGTATTTTGAAAAACTGTTGGGTGTACCAACAAAAATGATGGGTGTCCCAAACACATCCCTCATATGGCTCATGCTTGCATTTTTTTTTTTTAATTTCGGTTTGATATTCTACCCGTTAATTGGGTCTCAAATGATGGAGTTTTGTTTGATTTACATAAGGCCATTGTTTTTTGTTATTTCACACCTCGCTTCAATTTTTTAATTTCCGATAATACCCTAAATATTGATGAGTGTAGTTTCATTGTTGCAGAGTTTAAATTCTGAAACTAAGAAAAAATAATTTCCAAAATTTAAATTTCAAAATTATGTATAAAAAAATAGTTTTTAATATGCATTGTCAAATCATGCTCTAAAGTTACTATATTCTAATTTCAAACAACTTATGCTCAATTTTGCTTAGATAATTGTTCTCATATCAAATAATAGGAAAAAAGTTAAAATAGAAATTTTTATTTTGTTTGAATATATGAAGATAAGATGACTATCGGCTAGCATGAGACACTATAGGTATGAAACTTCAACTGCAAAGGTAAGGTTGAAGGAGATGTTTTGAAGACTATTTTGTCTATAACTTGCTTTTGTTTTAAAACCTTATTTTGTGTGTCAACTTATACTTTTGCTCTAGATCTGGATGCTTTTATGATTTTCTTTATGACAATTCATTTGGAAAACTACTAATCAATTGTGTTTCGTTGCTATTTTAGGTGCATTTACCTCAATAATACTATATTGAAAGTTAATTAGGAAGTAATAAAAAGAGGATAAGTAAGATTTGGTTGAAGCCGAAATACTTGTTTTCTGCCAGTTTCACTTTGACGCATTGCTCTAAACTTTAGGACAGAGATTACTTCGTCATATAGCAAGATAAATGTAGTTACTATAACAAAACTCCTATTGAACCATCTAAAAGATTAAGATGTATGGGACTGAAGAGATTACAAACGAAATTAATCAAGTTTAAACCATAAGCACCATTACGAAAAGTTTATTATCATTGTTAGTTTGGCAAATTCGATATGCATGGTCTTATTATTATCCTGCATTGCTTTCATTTTATGTTTCAGAGATTCTAACGTGGTGGAGCCAAATTTTCAGGTAAAGTGTCAGTGGGTGTATAATAATGTAGGTATGGAAAGAAAAGAACACAATAAAAGCCAGATTTGTCATACTGATGAACTGTAATAAACCATGGGTGTCACACTTTCAGATCTTCATTCCTTACATCTCTAATCCTTTTTTTTTGGTAATTATTATTCTAACTATTGTAAATCATATATTGAAAAGTTGATCAGTACTTGAGTTATATGCAGTTAAAGAGGTTTAGTTTGGGAGAGGTACTAATGCCATGGGAAGGAAAGGAATGTATGATTGTTAGCAAATAATATGATTGTTATCACATCTATGATTTTAAATTGTCGAGTTGTGGGTCATCATGAATGTAAAGTCCTGAAAAATCTTAAGTAAAAAAAAAAGTAGTAAAATGTATAGTAAGTATTGTTGTTGAAATCTGATTTTATAAACCTTAAAAATCTTAATGTTATGGCCGTTATTGCATTAATTTTAGACTGCAGTTTAATTAAAACCTTGATAATATCCTATATATACCCAAATTGATAAAATAGTGTTTTTTCCTCTCTTTCCATACCATACAATTAATATACTTTACACCCACTACCATTAACCTGAAAATTTGGCTCCACCACACATTATTGGAGTCTCTGAAACATAAAAGCAATGTAGGACAACAATATAATTATTGCTTCCAGTTGACGTATCTTGAAAGACATATCCACACCATGCCATTTCCATATTGAAAGAAAGAAGGATATAAATTTTATACATATAGGAGAAGCAGTTTCCATTTTTCTCCTAATTTTAATTACTTAGTTATATTTTATTTTTAATTTGAAACTTTTATTAAAAAAAACATAGTTGGGAACAGCACCCCATAATTCATAGAAATCAATCAATGGTGATTTTTTTTCTTACAGCACCATAGGTTTACTATCTTCCTTTCAAATATGTCGATAAAAAGAAACTGGCAACTATACTTTTGCTATTAGAAATTAAATGTAAACTATTATATAAAACTCGTGGTCTTCGTTAAAATTTGGAAAGCAAAGCTAGAGCTCCAAGGACCAGGAGTTGTTTTGTTGGTTTGTGTGATTTTATAATTAAATCTAGTGGGAACCTTTCATTTCGCCTCACAATTTTGGCATCTTGTTCGCAAATATTTTGAATTTTTGGAACCCCTAGTTCTCTTTCTTTTTCTCTTTGTTTTATCTTTCTTTTACATCCTTTGGAAGCTTTTCCCTTCTTGGATCTAGATTTTACTCATCTTTGCACACCAAATCAACAAAATCGGCTTTCAAGGAGATATATTCCCTATTGTTGTAGTTGTGTAATTTATAGGTCGCATTTTTTTACCTCTAAATCTATCCCTAGCCTAGATATACAGCATTTTATGAACAGTATTCAATCGAATTTAATTGAAGAATTTCATGATTTTCTAAAACTACATATAAAGAACACGGGACTAGTTGAAGTAAAGAACATGGGCAATTGTCTCAGTATTAAAATATCCTATAGAAGAAAAACTTAAATAACTAGCTAGCCTAAAAATCAAAATTTAGTTGAATTATTTTCTCTTCTTTAATACTCTTATTATTTTTATATTTTTGAAAAAAATATAAATATCTAATTATGTATTTCTATTTTTTTACAATGACGAAAACTACATTATTATTATTATTATGGTATTAAAATTATAATTAAAATAGTAAAAAAAATAAGAACAGATACAAATAATTAAACACTTAACTTTTGGAGGTAGAAATTAGTTGCAAGACTTATAGAACAAATAGAAACTTCTCACACAAGACGTTCTTGGCAAAGTGATAAACTTTAATTATGACTAAGTTTAAAATTAAGAATTAATCTTTAAAGAATTAAAATATGTAGAGATATTTCAAAGTCTCTCAGAGGAAAAAATGTCCTAATAATGATATTTATATAAAAAAAAAAGAACAAACTTAACTGGAAAAAAAACCAAGATATGTTTTTTATGAATGTGTATTACTTTGATGAATGTAGTATATATCATCTTATTAATACATTAATATGTACGGGATCATTTTGGATGAGCCAAAATCAAAGGGACCCATGCAATCACGCGGGTATCATACTAATTAATGTCTAAAAGTACATATAAAGAACATGTGACTAGTTGAAGTAACGAACTCCAATAAAAAATGTTAACTTGTACGAAAATGTTTTTGTCAAGTTGGCCCAAGCGTGTATTCCGTCAAAAACATAATTTATACATTTTTTAATTGTTTGATGGTAAAATCAATTACACAATATTTTTTGAACTTTATGCGTGAACAATAAATGATAGGTGGGCGCAACGGAAGCAAGGGTCAAAGGTCTCAAGATCAAAACTATATCATCTTAGAATGTGAGTTTGGATCTAACTCAACTCCAAAAATTAGCTCATAGGATGAGGGTTAGCCTCACCTTATAAATTATATTTTGAGATTATCTCTAGTTAATGTGAAACTTGAGTATTTCCCAATATTAATATTTACTTAAAAATGTTATCCATCTATGTATGAATTGGTATTTGGTGTACCTTAGACACTCACGAGGTAAGTTTGGCTTAGTACCTTGTGGAAGGCCATGGTGTGATGGTAAACATAATGTTAATATTGTATCTAATCTTTGAAAGGATGTTTAAGTAACCAAATTTTGTTGTATTCAACAATTAGATTTGTTTATTGTGGTAGATACATGATTCCATGCATGAGTTGATAATTTTTACTGTGAAAGAGCATATATGCACATACAGTGGCAAAAAGGTTAGTAAATGACTATTTGGGTAGTTATGAGGATTGGTAAACGGGTGATTCTGCATAAAGACCAAGGTCATTACAAATCTTGGGTTGCAATGAGGCAATGTCCATGTATGATGATGCTACTAGTTTATTTAACAACAGGTTGTTATTATATGAAATTATGAATTAATTTTAGCTGAAGACTTTAAATTAAAAGATTTAAAATACTTGTCAATTTTTTTAAGGTCAAAAGTTAAAATATATAACTTAAAAATAAAACATCATATAATATATATACACATACAATATTATAGTAATCCAAATCTCATAAAAATATACATATAAATATAAATCACATTATAAGGATAAATTATATAAGTTCTAAGTCACTCAATATTATACATAACTTTTAATAGAAAACAAAAACTGATAACACATCTTCACGTTAAAGTACACACATCAATGAACCCTCCAAAGGCAAAGAATCACCTCCTATCCATTTGCTCCTCACATATGTCAGGGGTTATCTCTTAGAAATTCATATAATAAAGCATATCATAATAATCATTAGTTCATCAACCATTACATAAAGGTTCAATCATATTACATAATCCTCATCATCAATCCATAAATTATTAAACATCAAAGTATGTCCATGACTCATCGAGTAACACATCATTCTCAAGACAAAATTATCAATGCACCTAGCCATGCTAGCTCTTGACTCTCGAAAGATTTCACCTCTTGAGCAATTAACCTAAGTACATCCATTAACATATTCACACATTGACCATTTAGGAAAACCCGAATTAATCCTACGGAGAAAGTGTGACTTTATTGAAAATAGATGAGCATGGGTAGTAACTTGCCTCGTTAAAACTTGCAAAGACCTTAACTTATCTAAGGATTCGTTCACCAATGCAATCTATAGGTCCATTCTTGTTAGCCATCATCAATAACCTCCAACACTAGGTTGAGGGCCACCAAGCACCCTCAACTTGCGTGCTACTCACATGCAATGTTATTCATCAAAGCATTTAGGTTATGATTATTCAAAATCAATATCATACATCATCACAAATTCATTCACCGATTTTAACACCATAAGAAGTCATAATATCATAGATTCACCATTCACATGTTCATCACTCTCATGAACTCACCTATGGTTCAACAAATATAGCAAGACATTCCAACACCTTGAAATCCTACAAACAACTCACTAAAAACTTATATGAATGTGAATCTCATGAATCTCAACATTAATTTAATTCTAATAATAAAACAATATCATCTCAACCACATCTCATATCATCATCGAGAAATCAATAAACACAATTTAAGACATCCATCAATAAACATAATTATGAGCATTTCTTACTACAATAATTATATACATGTATCATCACTTCAACAATTAGCATTTATGGGTCTTCTTCATGTACATAGAGTTACTCAACATAACATATAATTATTTTATATTAGTTTGTAAAACAAAGTTAATTATATGATAATAACACGACATCAACATCATACATCTCATTCAACTTATCACCAATTCATCACTCACATCTTGCTCAATTCCTCATCAATTCACTATTCATATCATTATCACCAATCACATGAACTCTCACATAGTTTATCTACACATCATGAGACTTTTCACACCACAAGTTTTCATGATCCAACACTATCAAATCTCAACATATAAAAGCATAAGAACAAATTCAAGGAATAGAGTTTTAATGTCTTTCTTGAAATATTCATAAGCTTAAGGACAATCCAAAGGAAAATATAAGAAGAGGTTTACCACTTGAGGAAAAAGATGTGTTTGATGTCACCATGTCAACACTATTCCCAACACTTTTCTCATTTTGCTTTGTGTTCTTACTCCATTTTTGCTTCAATGTGCTTGAAGTTTGCCACAACAAAACAAAGAACAAAAACTCGACTCAAATTTTCACTATAACTTAATAGATTCTCACTATAGTGAAAATATGTGATTTTAGTTGTAGCAAAATAATTTTAGTCGCAATGAAAAAAATTTCAACCATAGCGAAAATTTTAGTCGCAACAAAAATAATTTTAGCCATCATAAAATAAGGTTTGCAGAATCACGATTTTCTACTATTCTTGTCCTTCTAATAAGTTCCAATCTATATCTAATTCAAATATTTCATTTACAAACATGAACATCAAATTAAACAACATTAATAATAAAAAAATAATGATCAAATACATCAAACATACATGAGATTAAAGTTGGTTTAAGTTTCCATACCTATCAAACTCAAGGAACTCTCTTTGATATGAAGAAAGAAAGGAAATGAGGAAATAAATTTTCCCTCACCTTCACTATATTTCTACATCATTTCCACCACCCAAACCCCCAAAAACTAGCATAAAACACACAACATTGAAATAGACCACCTTTATGAAATTTTAAAAATTGTCTATGGAAGAAAATGAAAATGGAGGAAGAAAGGAAAAAAAATAAGGATTTCTTACCTCTGAAATTTTAAAACACATCAAGTTTTATTCTTAATAGTACTCTTTTTAATTATTTTGTATATTTTTAAAATAATAATATTAATACGTATGTTAAAGGAAAAACGTGTACGACAAGAGAAATATAAAAAGAAAATGTGTTAAGATGAATATAAAAAATGCTCTATAAAACAGATAGTAATTTCTTAAAAAATTTAATATGATCTTAAATTCTTAATAGATTTTTTTTCTGCAGTGAAAAATATTCTTCTTCTTCTTAAAAGCTTAACAATTAACAAACTTTTTTATACAATGATTTTGAAATGTATCTTAAAGGAAAAATTTATTTTAATTTTGATATTAGTTTAATAAAAAAATCCTTTATCATAAGTTCATATATTTTAATTAATTTATTTTTTTCAAAAAATAAAAGTCGGGATTTTTTTTGTCATTTTCTCATTTATTACAACCTTAGCCAAATATCAACATAAAGTTACCTGCTCTGTCCCCTTCAGATTACGTCCTACGTGTCTCCTTCCCAAACATGAAAATCCTTTTTATAAAATTCAAAATTATGTCACTTTTTAATCAACTGATAGTTTTAAAAGAAAAAGTCAGAGTTGTATTTTAGAAAATGTTATCTGGTTTCTTTTTCAACTACAATTTTTCATTGTTCCGTATAATTTCTTTTTCTTTTGCTAGTATTGGATAGATAAATAAATAAAATTATTATTTTCATCCGAAATGGTCCCATCACAAAAGTAAGCATGATTTCACCAAAAGAAAAATATATAAAAATAAACAAGTACTTGTCACCAGGAATAATTTTTTAATGTTTACATGATTTATTAAGTAAAAATTTAATTTATCCCTTTAATAAATATTAACAATTTTGATTTTATTAAAATTATAAACATAAATTTTGAATATATGCACAACTTTTATATAAGAATATAATTGATAAATAAATATTTTTATAGAAATATTTTCTTTATATAGTTTTTTAGAAAATGAATACCTTTTTTTAAAAAAATTAACGGACACTAAAAATATAAAAAAAAATAAACTCGAAAAATGTTTTTTTGATTTATATTGATTTTTTTACCGCATGCATATTCCAAGTCGCAAGTCTAAATTATTCTAAATTATTAATTTTATTATTTTAACAATTTTCCGTCTTTCTTAATCTTTGACTAGGTGTACTTTACATCCTCCGATTCTCTCTCTCTTCACCTTTCAGTGTTTTTTTTCTCTCTCTCTCCTCTGTCTCCCCGCCGGAGCCCACTTTCGTCGCCGGTGTTTCCTTTCTGAAGCTGCTCTTCCGTTGCGAGCCACCGCGACCCTTTTGAGAGCCCTGTTCAACAAGCTCGAAAGTCCGGTTTTTTTCCCGATTCGGGAAAACTGGTTTGGTCTTTGACTTGGAACCGTGAGTGGAGTTGAAGGGATTTTTTTTTGGGTTCTGCGAAGAGGTGCGGATCCAGGAAGGTTCTAGAGAGAGAATACGAAGTGGGCTTTGTTGGTTTTTTAGAGAGAGAGAGAGAGGTTTTGGTTTTCATGTGAGGGTGAATGGTTGTGGAGAGAAGAAGAGGTTGGAGTTTTCTATGATGACCGGAACTGCGGCGAGTGATCGGAGAGGGTGGTGGCGCGTCGGTGAATCTCTCACATGGAATGGCAGATCTTGCTAGCTACGGGAAGGCCTACCGTGACATTGAACAACAAGTACGGTATTTCTTTCTTTCTCTCTGTCTCTCTCTTTCTATATGTTGGAAGTTATAAGTTTGGTGGCAAGTTACAATTTTTTTCCTCAAATTTTGATTGTTTGTATTAGTTTTTGTTCTAATGTGGGAAATGCTTTTTTTTTTTTGTTAAATTGCTTTGTGGTGGTTAAGAGCATCTTCAATGGAAGTTGCTTCTGAGGTTCTTCAATTTGAGAACCAGTTCTTATGTAATTTCACCCTTGGAGTAATTGATGTCGTAGTTTTGCTTATATTAACAACTGTTTTTAACAGTTGGTAAGAATCGCGAAACAATTGTAGAACCTATTTTAAGTTCTTAAGAATTGCACCATTGGAGAAAACTTGTTGAAGTTCTTAAATCTCAAGTGACATTATAGAGTCCATCAAAAGTGAGTTAAGCAACTCCACCTTGATTGTACCTTTGGAGATGCTCAAGGTTATGAATTATGATCATGCGTGTGTGTTTCTTTTCTTTGTTTGGAGGGAGATGAGAGATATACTTGTGTATTGTCGTTGTTTTTTTTTTTTTGACATTTTCATCTTGTGAATAAGAAGTGTGATTTTCGAACCTTGTAGGGTTTAGTTGACTAAACGAGTTAATGCTCTGTGGAATATGGAAATTGGAGATATGATTGCATGCATGTTTGTGTTTGAATGGAGGGGTGACTTGTTTTTGAATTATTAACAGCTTAGTCAGTGGATGCCTTTTGAGACCATATTTTAGAGATAATATCTTGATAGTGCAGCATTTTATAGTTGTCTTGGATCGTTTCAAGCAGGAAATTGAAGCTTGCATCAATGTTATTTATTTTTAATATCTTTTAGTACCTTAAATCTTCATAGAATCTTTTGTGCACAGGGTTGATTGTACTGACCAAACATTTTATGATCTAGTTCTAAATAGAAGCTGACTAAATCAAAATTCATCTAGTGAAATTTAGCCCGCAGCCACTGTTTATTTATTTTTTGGACAACACTAACAGGTACTGTGTACCTAGAAATATCTGTAGTTACTACAACATCTCTAACCTGTAATTTGGGTCAAAATATTAAGAAGAGAGATAGGCTTCTCATAGAAATTGAATCAATGTTGGGATGTACTGGATTTCTTATGGATTTTCACATAACTTATAGTATAAGGTGGCTTACATTATCATTCCTCCCTATCTGCTATATTTCTTGCGGAGTTTGAAATATGGACACTTCTGCTTGAGGTGTTGGAGTTTCTAAACTGGGAATCAATGTTGTCAAACTCGAGAGATTATGTAAACTTGTGAAGCTTTTGTAAACCTTACTTCTAAACTCACAAGAGTATGCCTAATAAATAAATAATATTTATAATGCCTATAAAAGTATTAAAACATAATTTAATGCCATATGCATTGTAAATATTCAATCATTCTAATTTTATGTCAAAGCAAACCAAAACAGTGATGACAAGGAACCAATGAATGAGGCAGATTGATTTGTGTTTTTGGGCTAGCTTCTACACTTAAAGGTGAAGCATATAAAAATCATTTTACCAAAGTTGGCCAAAGCATTTTAAGCTAAAAATGTTGCATTTTGGTTTGGGAAAAACTAATGTGATCCAGCAAAATCTCAAACTCGCCAATGTATAACCCAAGTTTACCTAATTCCACCCAAGTCTACTAACCAATGAGTTTTCATGCAATTCAACTCATTTCATCCATGTGGAAAAGTAAACCCATTCAACTATAGGAGTTTACTCGCAAGTTTTATAAACATGTTGGGGCATGCTTCCAACACTGACATTTTATGTCATGTGTTGGACATTAATCATTATGTATCGAATTAAAAAAAATTTAAAAAAAATTCAGCGTACACACTTGAGTCAATTCTTCCATATGGCTGGGCAATCAAAGGACACTAATACTTAAAAAAAATGTAAATTATATTCACTTCTCTTGGTACATGCTTATATTACATTCTCCTCCAGTCTTTTTTTAAAAGATACGCTTCCCTCCCTTGAAAGATAAATGTGTTTCATTTGAGTCTATTTTAATGTAAATGAGCTTTTTAGAGATTTTTTTCCCTTTTGTGCTCAACATGATTAATAGTTAATTTTAAACATCTAATACAAATCTTGTAGCTTTAGAATATGAAATAAAGATATTAGGTGAAATTTCAAAGCCAATAATAAATGTTTTTAAAACTTCATTCTATCCTTTAAAATACTAAAGTTTATAATAGGATAGTCAATATTAGTTGGTGGTGACGCAAAAAAGTTGTAAAGAAGAGAAAATATCATTGGGAGGCACATTCTTAATTATTTACCACTTTTAAGAGGTTTGTTTACATTGAAAATGACCAAATGTAGAGCATATTGTATACACTTTTAAGCGAGAAGAGTATTTTAAAATGATAGGAGGGGGGGTGGGGGGGGTGTAATTTAAACATTTTCTCAAGGCACAAAAGAGTAATTTACTTTACAAAAAATCATTTCTTTAACACTCACAAAAAATCATGTTAAAATATTAACAATTATTTGCCTTATTTGATTTCCGCTATCTAAAATAAAGTTTTCTCCTAAAAGTGTATTGACTGCAACAACTAAAGCCTTATCCCATTAGGTGAGGTCAGTTGCATAGGTTGCACAAGACCATTGGGTTTGGTTAAAGACCAAATTCTCCAGAATATTATTCCCCATGAGATTCTTCTTAACAATTTCCTCTATTTGTCCTTCTTGGTTTCCTTCTACCCTTTTTC